>NW_028327171.1:159541563-160791563 GCF_987537825.1 Furipterus horrens
TCAGAAGAATATAAAAATGTTGTCTTAGTTAGTGTGTTTTAAGTAGCCAGATTACCAGTATAAAATACTTGAGAATACTAAAACATTTTTCAGAGATGGGTGCATAAGAATAAAGCTGTATTCTGTAATATTATGCCCCCCAATGGAACATTGATGAAGAACTACACAGTGCATAATTTCTTCTAAGTTTTTTAAGCAGTCTTGTGTTATGAGTACAATTAAAAGTCCATCAGTATCCCAAGTACTCTCGCATTATCTACCCTGCCACACTTCGCTAATGCATCTTATCATTTAGGTTGCTAATACTGTTCAGTGTAAAGACAGTCTTTCTGAGGTAGACTGTTCAAGTTCAAGGACAAGTCTTTTTCTTACGAAATGCATGACATTCAAAAAAAGACAACAAATAAATACTACATGTACAATATGTAGCAATGAGGTAGAAATGGTTATAAAGAACAATGTCTGAATATACGTCAGATGAGAAAAAGAAAAAAAGAAATGAATATTCTCTAGCAACTGTATATAATCCACAAGGAAACACAACACACACACACACACACACACACACACACACACACAGTGAGAGAAATGGTGGGTAAGAGATAGAAAGACTTAGTTTAATCCTAGAAATAAACTTTTTTTTTCTATCACAAAACAAAAAAAAGGAATGAATGTGCTCCCAACCTTGGTGTACTACAGAACCATTTTATAAATATTTAACATTCTATAAGACTGACTCATATATTCTCACACAACTCTGTGGCAAGGCTGACCCATGCTGCCGACATTCTACATATCACTGAGACAGGGAGGTGAAATTTTCCTGCTTTCAGTCTAATTGTCTTTGACAATTGCAGTGCCTAGTGCTACACTGCTTGTGTTGTATTTAAAAACAAGGGAAAGAGGAGAGACTTGTTCATTAAAGATGCAGTATCCCTGGTTCACACAAATGCATCTGGCAGGTTCAAAATCGAATGTCAACCAGAGGTCTTAGCAGAGTGTGAGCTTCAGTTCATGTGTTGGTTATTCACAAGTACAGCTGGTTTTGAATTCTGAAATACTAATAGCTCCATGTTTGCTAATGTGCTTCATATGAAAATCGGCAGATGATTCAAAAAACCAAGGCTTCACTTAAAAAAAAAAAAACACACCAAAACACTATTTGTAAAGTGGTCATGTATATCTGCACATGTGAAGAAAGGAAGTAAACCTTTCTGAGTAATGTAAAATAGGTGTTAGTTTAAAGCTCAAATAGGCAGTGAAAACAGCACACACACACACACACACACACACACACACAAACTTTATATATATATATATATATATATGTATATATATATTAGAACTTTACTTTAGTGGCCTCAATAGTTCAACAAACTGTGTCCCTTTCACTTTGCAAAATACAGTTTCACTGATCATGATACCCAATTCTTAAGAAACACAAGAATGGGATTATACAAGTATCTTTCTGCTTGGAGTTGGACACATTTTCAGAGAAATAAATTTAAATGCCTCTAAAACATGTTTTCCAACCCACAAATATATTTAAATTTACAAAGACCTATTGTAGAAATTAATTTGGACTTTTTTGGGATGTTGTGTTTTGAAAACTGCATAGCCAAGTACTATGCAACCCATGTAAATTGACCTTGCTATTTTACATAGCATAGCCTTTGGATAGCTTTTATCACTTGCCCAGATGGTGTTTGGCCTATGTAGTTTAGTGGAATGGTTTATTTTCTCCTTGATAGGTTTCAAATGCACAAGAAAACATTATACCCGTCTATCTGCATTTGAGTAGAATACAAACTGACTAATAGATAAACATTCTGTGTGAAAGTAAATAGCCTTAAAGTATACTGCCTTCACATTCCATTGATCAGCTCAGTCAGCAAAGTTTTCCATATTGTCACTAATGCTCTAAATATTTTGGTGAGAAGCATACCAGAAGTATAGAGTATTTTCATTTGTGTCACACATAAGATTATTATGAACTACCTCTTGAATTTCTATTGATCCTCCTGTAGTGGTTTCCTTCACTTCCTTTTTGTCCCTGTTGGGAATGTTATTATAGTTGTGAAGAAGAGAATTAGGGGTCGTTAAGTGGACTGGCTCAAATCCCCCGGCCAGACGGCAAGGGATTTAGACTGGCTCATTACCTCCTTACCTTCATTAATAGCCTTCACCAAATTCTTAGCAGTCAAAAAGAAAGGCCGAGAGTATGAAGCCACATCACTCAGTTGTACTATCACTGATTGCACACATTCACTACTGAGGATGTGGTCCTCCCACCCCCACCCCAAGCTCCAGAAGGGATGGTCAGAAAAGAGCTCATTATTAGGCTAGTCCATAGAAGAGCTCGTAATGCTGTCATGTGGAATCAAAGAATCACAGGAGAGCACTATCTACTCAAAGGTCAACCTTATCTCCCCTAACACATCTTCATTTCTTCAGCATGTCCATTTCCTAAGAGATCAAATCCTAGAATTCAGGAGGCTAAATGAAATTCACACGTGAATTCAGCTTCTGCCTAAATACATGGATTTTTGACCACTGATATCTGAAAGTAATTTTTAAGTCAGTTAAAGCTAAAAGCTAATATGGATGACTTTAAGTTTTATAAACAAGTGTGAAATAGTGCAGTCATATATTTGGCAACTCTTACTTACTAGCCACAAAAAAATATGGATCAATATTGGATTTTCCAAAGTTGTCTAAATAAGACAGAGTTTATCAAAACTTGCCGGTTGTTTTCAAGTGAACACAGTATGTTGGCAGAAATGAAATGTAATGTCTGAAAGACAGAAAATAGGTCAGTACTGTGCAAAAGTAAACTTGTCAGTGGGATCAATATGAACCTACAAGTTAATGGGGATATTAGAATTTCCTTACAATAAGGAGTGTGCAGGGTAGAGCCAAAACACAATTGTAGCATTTTTTCACTTGTGAAAAGCAGAGAATATACTTAAGTATTATTTTTGTATCCTTAATGAAAGGCACTGCTTTTTAATGTGGAGTATTTATATGTGAGCACAGTTTAATTCATAGAGTATCATGGTGAATTAAATTCTGGTTCATTTGCTCAGTTTTTAGCAACACGAAAAATAAAAACAAGGAGTAATGGATCAAACATCATAAAATTTCAGAAATATCATGAAATTCTCATTAGCTTTCTCTATGTTGTGTTTCAGAGAATTTAACATTATGGATGAAATCAGTAAAAATTTTTGAAGAGAAAAAAACAATAACAGAAAGAATTTTCTTGGGGCTTCCCATTGCATTTATTTAAAATTTTAAAAAATGTACATCACTTTTTGAATACATAAAATGCCAGTGCTTTTCGCAACAGTTTCATTACTGCATCTCTTGACTAAAAAGAAAAAAAGAAAAAAGAAAGAAAAGAAAAAAAACAAAAACAAAAACAGGAAAAATACATTCAAAAAGCCAGGCTGTTCTGTTTATGTACGGGCAGTGGCTTTGGAAAGCTACGGCCTACAGTGTGTTGAGAGGCGTTGCCAAGCACCAGTCAGCTACCAAGGAAAAGTCGCACATAAAGCATTAAAGGATACAAAGAACAACTTCCTGGGGAGGAGAGGAATAAGAAATTCAGAAAAACGCCACATATGCTCTTGGGGTGGGAGGGAGAATCGGGGAAGTGTAAGCAGGGAGACGGATGTATTTGGAAACTGGATTTATGGGAAAAGATGGAAGAAAACAAAGTGACTGGTTTGGCAAGCTATCGTGTGTGTGTGTGTCCACCTGCAATTTCTTACTTTACTTTCCAAGAAAAATGGAACAGAACTGAGGTAGAAATGAATGTGGGAGCACTACAGCCCAGAAGATTTTAAAATGAGAAGCAAATCTGCACTGATAAGAGAGGAGTCAAAAAGAAGGAAAGGGGATGTCGACGTTCTTTGTGGATATATATAAGTTGGTTGATTGCTTGTTGTATTCATTCATTACTTGTTTGCTTGTTTGGGTTGCTGTCTTCCGCATTCTATCAAACAGCACATCAAGCCTAGAAGCTAGACTAGTGAATAAAATGACACCATTCTCAGCAGTTTTAAGAGAGAACCTGCAAACCACCTCCACCACTACCACCACCACCACCTGTACAGTACAACACAGTCCTAGTTTTCAGGTACTGTCATTTTCAGGGTACTAAACAGGTTTTGTGGCTGACTGTCCTAGACACTAACACAAACTGAGTAAGTAGCTTTCCATTAACCAGTGTACCTTTTGAGAATATTTTCTTTTCACTACCAAGGAGCAATGTACGAAGAATTCTTGCAGTTATTGACATAAAGAATTACTCTGCTCTGGTTAATTCCCCATAATTAGTAAAAGAAACTTAAAAAAAAAAAATCCTTCCATTTCTACTTTAAATTGTAAATATTCAGTTGTATCACGCTTAATTATTTTTCTGGATACATTCAAAGTAAGTTTTCTTGCTATTTTCCAATTGTTGAGGTAAACATACATTTTAATATAAAGTAACATTGAAGCCTATCCCATTACTCTCAGCAGTACATAGTGCTTTCAACACATTCCTTTGAGGTACTGTACAAATCACAATCACTTTCCTGAGTTTTTGCAGACAAGAACATTAAAAGAAATGAACTGCAGAAATTAAGGTCCAGATCACCATTACCCTGTTTTACCTGTTCTTAGCTTAATACTGCAGAACAGACAGGATTGAGGAATACTGTTGCTCTTAAAATGGCAAAAATCTGGTTTTCTGTCATAACACAACCGTTCATCTCTTTAGTCCAATAATGTTTGAAGTTAAAGCTCTTTATATTAGCACATGCCACCAATGTAATTGTGAGGCAAACAAAAAATAAAGCACCACTCCAGGCACTTGACAGCAACTAAATCTCGAGAACAGCAGAATGGAATCAACACACGAGGTTCATGTCCTTCTGAAGTCAACACACTTGCACCTTGCTCCTTGGTGAGTGTTGTCTAGCTTGAACCGAACTGAGCATCAACAGATGCTTTCTGTCATCTGGGGCTTTCACATCAGAAGCTCTCATCTGATGCATTTTTCCTCCAAATCTACCCTGACTCTAAAGATGCAACTTAATCATCGTCTTCCCCAGTACCCTTTTCAATTTAAACACTACTGGAAAGGGGCTCTATACCCTATGTAGCAGGTTTTATGTGCGTGTGCCAACATTCATTACACTTTTTAAAAGAAGTTGTCACTGACTGCAACCAAACATTTTGTTCCATTCAACGTACATATCAAGCTCTTTTTGAGATATGCTAGGCTGAATCTTGCAGAAAGCATTTTCAAAGTCTTGATATGTAATGGGCCTTAACTGGCTGGGCATAATGGCTGAAAGGTCTGTGGCTGGCATGGCATGGAGGGGGCCCACTGCCGCTTCCTGACACAAATGAGCCACGTCTAGTCCAGAAAAGCCTTCTGTGCGCTGGACGAGCAGTGCAAACTCCTTGTCATTGAGACAGTAATTGTGCTGTGAGAGCAGTTGTACTATTATCTGGTGCCTCGCTGTGCTGTCAGGAAGTGGGATTAAAAGTCGTTTCATGAAGTACCTCCGAAGAGACTCATCTATTTCTTCTGGTTTACTGGTGGCACAAATTACTACGATTTGGTCCTCAGCCGATGTTAGTACAGTGTCCAGCTGCATCAGAAATTCGGTTCTCATCCGACTGACTGGACTGTGTTCCTCACTCACTTGAGAGGACAGAAGCATGTCAATGTCACTGACAAAAATCACCGAGGGCTGGCGACATCTGGCCACAAGGAAAGAGGCATGGATGATTTTCTCTGCTTCTCCTAACCACTTGGCAACTAGTCCAGAACCGGCAATTTTGAAAAAGGTGGCCCCCAGCTGACTAGCAATGCATCTGCCCAATAATGTTTTGCCTGTTCCTCGAGGTCCAAAGAAGAGGATGCTCCGAGGTAAGGCCGTCAGTCCACTGAATGCATCTGACCTCAACACAGGCCATAAAACCTCCTCTTTAATGACAGCCTTCACCAGGTCAAGACCAGCGATGTCATTCCAGTCTACCGGTGGTCCTTGGGTGATGATCTCATTGGTAACCAGGTCAATGAGGTGCGTGTCAGTATTCTTCAGTTGCTCGTCCACAGAGTGGTTGGATGAGGTAGCTGCACGGAGCCCAGGGCCTTGCATTGGGTGAGAGAGGAGTTGCCTATGCTCGTCCCCATGCTCACTCATTACTGGTGACGTGTACTTCCCAAAAGATTCGCTGGGTCTTGATCCCAATGAATTTTTAGCAGTACTGTAGGAAGGAGGGGTCAGAGCCCTACTGGACTGGCTGCTGAATTTTCTTTGCTGTTCAGAGGACATTAGCTGCTTCGTTGGCTTAAATGCTAAGGATGATGTTTCAGCACTTCTGTCAAAGCCATTCCCCCGATTTGAGTTTGAAATGCTGTTGTCGGGCATTCTGTACATAGGACTCTGTGTAGATCTCTGTTGGCCATAGCTGTAATTTCCATAACTGGAGTCCATGTCTCCTTGCCCTGCCATATAGAAAGCTTTTCTTTTTAGAGAACTTGCCGAACTGTTTGTCAGGGCTGAGGGGGCAATGGGTGTCAGACCATGACCTTGGTAGGTGTAGCCAGGAACTGTGGTTGGGGGCAGCGGGGTCGGAGCAGGAATTCCTGAAGGCAGGTATGCTGAAGGAGGAGGCGCACCCCCAGGGCTGTACCCCGATCCCACAGCAGTCTGAGGAGGATAGCTAGCCGAGGGATAGCTGTAACTGGAGAGGTTAGAAGTCCCATTGTAGCCTGCAACCAGGGCTGGTGGTGGAGGAGGTGGTGGCGGGGGCTGCAGGAGCCCAGAGCTATGCAAAGGAGATGGATGAGGCGAAGGAAGTGCAGGTGCTGGTTGGCTACTATACGTAGAATGCAAATATGATCCGTTGTATCCTGGGGCATATTCCTGAGATGGGAGCCCTGCATGAAGACTAGGTACAGTGTGGCTTCCACAGGTACTACTCGAATAACTAGGTTCTGTCAGGTTGCTGGCCACCCCAGGAGAGCTCCCTATACTTGCAGAGACATCTGCTGGAGGGAGGGCTGAACTGACGCCAGCTTTGCTGGCAGTGATAACATCCGGAACACAGTTCATGGGATAAACAGCTTCTGAATTCAAGGAAGGCTGCCAGGTTTCGCTGTCATTTTTCCGACCATTCACTAGTCCTGACGGTGCATCTGAGTAGTTGCTGAGCACAGGTCGGTCCACAGGGCCTTCCAAAATGCCAGAATACTTCTCTGCATATTTTTTTAGAAGGTTGGATGCAGTCAGAGCAGATATGTCATCATTCGCCCAGGCATACTGATAGGTGCGCTGCAAATGACCTCTGTAGGCTTCAACTTTGTGGGCAGGAGACCGAGTGGTCGAAGTGATGTCAAAGTGCTGTTCTGGCCACTGGGCATGCTCCGGCGTCCACTGCATCTTCAAGCCTAAGGATGTGGGGGAAAATAGTTAAATTACTTAGATACTCATCAGAACTGCTGAAGTGCCCCACCCCCCACCAACTTCTTTGGTAACCTATTATTTTCCACTAATATGAATATCATAAAAGATTTCCCCAGCTTATAATATGTCATAATCTCTATAATATGTATACTTTACAATGGACTGAATTTCAGCTCTGTATAAAAGTAAACTGAATTCAAATGAAAACTCTGCAGAATTCTTTTTTGTTTGTAACTTATAAGTAAACTTATTTCTGTTAAGCCTATAAAGTCACTTGCTACACACTCACAGAAATACATATATATGTACACACACATTCCTGTCAAGGTACAATTCAGCCATAGGTTCCTGCAATAAAATATGCATACATTTTAAATACCTAGCAGGTGATAGTATCAAAGTGCAAGATCTAGGTATTCTGTCTCTTTACATCACAGTTTCTGTTTTATATTTTAACCAATATAAAAACGAGACACAGCTGACAGATCCCATCTAGGATACCTCTCTTATTTGTTACTGAACACCTAGTTAGCACAGTATAATGCTCCCTGCACAGAACAATATGACACAGACATAGCAGGTCATTCCATAATCCAACTCTCATCTAAAGTGGTCCACGACAGTTTCAAATCTGCTTCGTGGAGTGCAGCAAAGCAATCTCCCAGGCAGCGCTCCACCGCTTTCATCGCACAAAGCCTACAACTCGGTATGAATTACAACTGGCTCCTTTCTGCCTCTCAGTTCTGTTGTTGAGTCCCTGAAAAAAAAAAAGCAAGCATCACTTGTCTGTCCATCTTCAAGCTAGTATTCTCACTCCTCTTATAATCCTTCTCTCTGCCTACAGCCTCTCAGTTACTAAGGGGAGAGAATATACATACAGTGAGAGAGAAGCAGAGAGAGAAAAAGAGAGGAGAGAGAGAGAGGGGAAGGGTGGAAACAGAGGTAAAAGGCTAAAATAATTATAGAGAAAGAGAATCTGGATTCTAATTCTACATTTCTGTGGGAAGCAGTGTGTGGCAGAAACTCAAATAGTACAACTGGGTTATGAAATGCTATGGGTAATTCTATCACCTATTGGATTACTAATTGAAGCAAGATGACTATGTAGCAAACTATAAAACAAGAGCATTTTCTCATTTAAGAGAAAATACTAAGCAGTTGGAATCAAGAGAATCATTTGAATTCTACAGTTTAAAGAGACTTTAGAAATGACAGATTAGAGAACTGGTACCCAGAGGGCTTTATAATGTGCCCTCGAGGACTCACATCTAGTTAGTTATAGAAGAGCACTGGAGTCCTGTTCTATTTCCCAATGCTGGCTCATCCCATTCTAATCTCTATTTCCTGGGAACACTTCCTATTCTGGTGCAGCTATATTAAGCAGGCCCTCTTAATCTTCTTTGTATTACCCAAAGTGAATTTTGCAAACTGTCTCGTACCCTCTGGCAGAGATTCCTTGAAAAGAAGGAGGCCTGGTCTGAATGAAGCATCTGTGGCATCAGCTCTCTTCTGTCTATTCTGACAGCTCCTATCCCCTTCTGCTTTCTCCCTCCAAACCCTTTAGCTCTTCATTGCCTGATTCTGGCTTCTGACATGGCCAGCTTTGACTTACTGAGCTAAACTGAACATAGCACAGAGTTTAGTAACAGAATGGCATGTTGATTCCCTTCTGACTCCCTCTTCCTTGTTTGCAAAACCATTGCACCAGACACTGGAAGTTAATTAGCAGGATGATGCTGTGCTAATTGTGTTAATTTACAAGGTTTTAGTCAAAGAGAATCATGCCAGGGCTGGCACTGCTGTCATGCTTCCGACTTAATGATTAAAAAATACTGAAAACAAGGTAGGAAGGATTGCAGTAATTACACAATAAATGAATAAAGCAACAGGATTCATTTGCAAATATATTTTACTGCAGTTGTACTCATTTGCATTTGGATTTTTAAAAAGGATCTATGTAGATATTCATTTGCAAATCACCATCTTAGTTAAATTAAATCTGAAAGCTGCACTGTATAACTTAATCAAGCTTTACATCTTTTTTTCAGTAAAAATACTAAAGACCTTGCTTCTCTTGTACATGCAACAGATTCTTTCTTCACTTTTCCTCACTTACCCTAAAATCTTCCTGTTTCTCCTTTCAACATCCATCTTTTAAAAACAATCTCATCAAATTGCAAATAAAAAAATCATAAAATCCGGATGGAGTACAGCTTGTATCATTTCACTCAGAGAAACTCTTTTGAGTTCTAGGAAGAACTAACGTGATATTTTTAATTGTTTCTGTTTTCTCAATCATTATTTTTTAAGGGGGAGGGAAACATACCACAAAATGGGTGAAATGACCGAAACCACACTTAAAGGGGAAAAGATGCAAATTTAATGAAGCAGCATTTCAGGAATCATACTTTCATTAAATTCAACTGGAAATTATTAGGAGCAAATCACCAGGAACCAATCGCAAATAATCAGTATCTAAATTCTTCTAGTGTCATGGGATTTACTTCAGGCCTTATAAAAAGGAAAGAATATTAATGTGACTGTAATATAGAACTGTCAAAAAGACCTACAAATTCATTAGCCCTATAAATTATTTCCAGGGAATTTCTATTAGGATTTTTTTTCTTTAAAAGATTATCAAAATACAGAGTTGAAAAAATAAGAACCCACATATTATAAGAATCTGATTAGATTGATACAGGAGAAATATTTAAATATATATCTTAAAACAAGGTTTCAGATAACAACTTAGGAGTCACAGGCAATGGAATTTATCATAAATGCAACCCAGCACAACACAACAGAACACTATGTAACACAACACACACGTTCAAGGGCTTGGCTTCCCTTCAGTCAGCCGAGCTAAGCCATCATTGGCATGAGTTAACACACATACATAACAAAAATGATTTTTTAAAATGCCCATTAAAAAAATAAAAAACCGCTTTAGAGTTAGAATAATTATTTTTTAAATAAAGTGGACAACCTTCCATCTATACTGACTCAATTTTTTTTCTTGTAAATTAATCATTTATAAAAATAAGCAAAAAATGATCTTGGTGAGTTATAATCACTATAAGAGACAGGAATATATAGTTTAAATAGTTTGGCTATTTTCACTGGGTATTTCTGCATAGTTTACTCCAGCAAAGCTAATTACACTTCATAAGATTTGTTTCATCAGAAATTAAGCAAAAATTCTATCAAAATTATTTATTGGGAACAATTATGGGAAACACTATTGTCTTTTGATTCTCATGCTATTTTTGGATGTGCTGACTGACATTATTAAAAGTTTATTTATTGATGCATACTAAATAACAAAATCCTTGTCATGGCTGCAAAAGGCAAAATTGAGCTTTGATTAAATAAACCTAAAGGAAAGGAATTCTTCACATCCCCTAAAACACAAGTACTTATCCAGTGCTTTGAAATCATTAATATACCTTTAAAATGTAAGTTAATAGGTTACCATAAGCTAGTTCTTCATTGGTAGGAGCTGAAGAAGCCAGCATTCAGGAGATTGTCCTGGCCTTGGGAGCACCAAGAGCTTTTTCATCAGTTTCCTGAATTTTAATACTAATTAAAAGTAGACCCAAACTTGTTTTTGTGGTTCTTATTATTGTTCTGTTTATTGGTGGTAATATTTCTGATGTGAAATGAATGAAACACATAAAGTCAAATGTTCTTGAAACAAAAAAGCATGCTTCCTTTGATTTATTTTTGTTATCTGTGAGTAAGAAGCAGCAGATGTGTGTCACTTAACTTGGCACCCAAATAATAAGATGGGTTTTAAAAACAGTTTTATATGGTTTTTCTTTGGAACATGAAGAGAAAAACCTCAGAAACAATATTATTTTAAACATTATTAGAAATGTGACTCCAGAAAAATAACTCCCACTGCTGTTAGAAATAGCTTAAAGAGGTACAATAAGAATTTAGAAAACAGTGAAAAGTAAGAAAAGTAGCTCTTAAAAGATACTTAAAAAATTGCCCAAAATATCAGTTTTTATTTTTGATAGTTTAAGAATATTCTTAATACAGCTGGCAAATTTTACAATGCAATATGTTTTTTAAAATGTGTGATTTAATAGAAAATTGCTTTTAAGGTATTTTAACATGTTACACAGGAATGACAGAGTCTACAGTAAAAAGCCCGAGCATTTTATTTTATTGTTCTAGGATTAATCAATGTATGTATAAATAAACAGGTCTATATTTCCCATAATACCTTTTCCATTGTTACGACCATTTCATAACTTAGGTTTAATTACTAAACAGTTGCTGCCTCATCGCCTTACTTGTACCTCCATTATGCTCTTTCATGAAACAAAACAACTGTGGCAGCCTTCAAAGTTCTGTCACCGCTTCAAAATTATCAAGAAACCGTTGTGTAGGAAAGTGAAGAACGTAAAGCCAACTTTCTGAATGAAAGGAAATTGGAAATAGAAAACTAAGCCTGCTAGAATCTATTTTTAGCACACATTCCTGGAAATATTAATCTAAGGCGCTCACGACTCCACCCCCACCCCTAACACGCAGATGCTATTCAGCAGTTCATCAGGTCTAAAAAAGCTGTACTTTTTTACAAGGTTCCCATAGGGTAATTCTGGCTGCTGGGGACTCTGCCTTCATTTGTCGGTTTCCTCTGACTTCCTAAGGGCAGGGACCTGAGGCAAACACCTGCAGGCTCGGGGGCGGCCTCTCACGGACACCTGCCCAGCTCTCCTGTGGGCTATTGCACTTCTGAAATTTTCATTGTTATTGTTTAAATATATATTTACATAATATAATACCATCTTTACCAAGGTTTCTCTCTAAAAAACAATCACTACGGGGGTGAATATAACAACATAATTACAGTTTCCAACACCCTCAGCCGAATAATGCAGCAGATCTATCATCTCCTAGGTAGGACATGGCAGCTTTCAAAATTTCACTTAGAGAGTAGCAAATCCATTGACTAAAAATACAAGTTTATGCAGTGCTGAGCCTTCTGAGAGGGGGCGGATAAACTTCTGGAACTGCAAACTGGCACTATGCAAACAAAATCTCCTTACTGTTATCCTTCAAGGGGAGCAAAGGCCAAATGAGACGTCTGAGCAGCTATGCAGCACACTCCTTTTGCGAACCCTCAATACAGTGTACAGGTGGTGTGTTGTGGAACTGTGCACCTGAAACCTGTATAATTGTGTTAACCAGTGTCACCCAATAATTCAATGAAAAGGAAAAACCTTACATTCTAAATTCTCTAAAACTACACTCTTTGATTTTAAAGATTAGGGGAACTTTAAAGTGGCCTAGTCCCCAATCTAGATAGCTTCGATTACAGTTAGGCGCTTCACTAGCTATGGCGTCCTGTGGGGTTTAATACTATTTTGTCTAACACAGTTTTATTGCGGGCATTGCTAGATTGTTGGAATACGGAGAAACTGGAGAAAATTTAAAGAAGGTTCTAGAACTGTGTTTGAAGAGTGACTTTCCCAAGGTTGAGAATCAGACCACTGGCTTTGCTTATCCCATCACTTACTTCTTACAGTCTTGTGAAGTCAAGCACACCGTGCTCACGTTTTTCAGCTGTGAAATTTGGATGATAATGGTATAATGTTACTGGGTTGTTAAAATTACCTAATCATATTTGTGAAAATATTTTGCAACTGTGAACTGCTATACAAATATTTTTATTAAAATTTTATTTTGAAAAAAGCCAGAGGTGCATTAAAAGCAAAACTAACTAGACAGAAAAAAAGTAAAATCACACCTAGAATTTATAAATTACTTTTTTCTTCAATATCAGGACAGCTATGAAAAGGAGATTTTCCAGTGGGAATGTTGGTTATAAGAAAGGTTAATACTCAGCAAAACAAGGAGCATAATCTCCTTAATCAAAAAGGTGTCAAAAATTCAAAATTTTTTCATATCATTTTATCTATTTTTAACATTTTTTTCACTCAGCACTGTGGACACCACAACTAAGAAACAAAGTACTTAGAAGTTTAAAACCAGTTAAGAATGATCTCAAAACCCACAGTCTCAAAATAAGATATTCTAATTATATAGCAAGGCTGACAAATGATTTTTCTCTTTAAATAATACTTTCACACCTCAAGACTTCAAATTATAATACATTTTGCAGCAAATTACTCTCTCTCTCCATTCCATCTTATTTGCATAAAGCAATCCTTTTTAACAATCATGAGGCATTTCTGGCTAAATGGTCCTTAGTAAATATAGTTCAAATACCTCACCCTCTAACAGAAAAATTGCCACCTGACAGCCTGAGGGCAGCGTGCAGCCTGTTTTGTTTGGCCAGCACAGGGTTTTAAAATCAGTCAACTTCATATAAAAAATCTGTATTCCCATATTTCCTATTTTCAAGACAAGTTGAATGATCTTGACCTCATTCTTGCCAGGCAACAGTTGGCTGAATCTGAGCACCATCTGCCCCCTAGGACATGGCTTGCCCTCCAGTTTGTCATGTGGCTCCCGCTCCCTTCCCCATTACAACCTCAGGTATTTTAATGGTATTTACTGGGCACATAAACAATTGAATTTATGACTTCACCGTGAAGCTTCAAGGTCCGGTTTTATCACTTAACTACATTTTCTTGAAAACTAGCTAGTGCTCTAAATCATTTTTTTTTTAAGTAGTCTCTTTAGAAGAAAAATTTTTCAAATACTGTTTATTATATGCATTTGTGCTCTCTTTATCAGGGCACAGATAAAATAATTGACACTTTTCTTGGTGATTCAGTACCATTAGTACAACAGTATGGAATGATAAATAATCATTAGAAAAACACTGGTTTCCAGATTGCTATTATTTCAGTATCTTCCCCTTTGTTGTGATTTGTCAGATACTTTTTCTAGCTATTTTCCTTATGTTAATCCAGGCCATCCCTAATATGCTCCTTTGAATCTGCTATAGGTTCTGATACCAGAAATCAAATCTTCATTTAAGAGTAAAGCATCTCCTATTAGTTAGTTATGAGCTCTAGCACAAATTTTGTGGGACTGTTTAAGTTACTCTAAAGTCATACTCCTCATTTTTTATAGAAAGCTGTTGGGTAGATGGTATCTGGATAAGCAACTGATCTTTGAGCTTAGGTGAAGCCTGTATTCAATGTTATAGGCACCATGATATGGGCTAGAATGGTGTATGTGCTGTCCTTCAATTAATTTGTGAGTAGTTTATGATCTGAATTAGTTTTCCTGAAAGGCATTAAATTTTATTTGCAAGAAAAAAATATTCACTCATCAAAACATGACCAAATATAAAAATAACTATTTTGCCAATATTTCATAGTGAGGATGAAACTTGGTATGCATGGGTCTGATAGGTCATCATTTTTTACATGCCAGAAATATAAAGAAGACGGGTTGCATTTATAAGCTTGAATAAGCACTTATGCAAAGCAAATTACACTGATATCACTTTTAGTCCACTGAACTTATATTCAATATATGATTGGTTTCTTTAAGGGATAAATTGTCTATCCCTTAAATAAGCAACCCAGGAAATCATAGTCTTAATTCAAATAAATACATTTTTTCTGTAGGGTGTCTTAAAATTTCCATCACTTAATTTGAAGTATTCAAGTGAATTTATAATCACCCTCATACAAAAGTCTTATATTTTAAAATTATAATTTAGATTTATGTTGGTTTTTCGTAAAAGGGTAGATTTAACAAAAGTTTATGTGTAAATATTTTAAAATAATAATCAGTGTATATCCTAACATAACCCAAAAGAATACACAACTATGCATATACATGCAATTTAAAATATACAAATGATTCATACTCATAATGTTAGTATTTACTGTCAAGTATCATCGACTATTGCAAGGGAAAGAGTTTGAGAGTTAGTAGGTAAGAAGAATGATTTTCCCACATTAAGTCAAATGTTATTTTGTTTAATATACCAATAAGAATGATTTTAAACAACTTATGATCACTTTAGATAGTACTTGGTAGTTAACCTTTAAAGTTGTTACTTTAGGACTTCCGGCCAAGAGGGAGGCTTAGACGGACATGTTTGGTTTCCCTCTACAACTAGAAAGGAATACAACTACCTCAAAACAAAAGATAACCAGAAATTCCAGAAAATAAAACTACATGGAAGCCCAACATATGAAGTTATAAACCAGCTGTGCTTGCCTGGACAGGTAGTAGGCGTGAAATCGGAACCGGAATGGAAATGTCCGTCGAGGCTGTTTGTATTAGCAGCGGGGAGAGCGGCAGGGGGAGCAATCCCGGCTACAGTTGAGTCCCGGCAGCTGGCGACCCCAACACTGGGAAAGGCAGCCCCCTCATTGCCTCGGACAGAGAGGCTCAGAGGGCAGGAGGACGGATCCCGGTCTCCCAGCGGAGAATAATGACAGGAATCCATCTTGGACCCCCGCCCCCACACAAAGCGCCACAGCGCTGCGAAAAAGGTTGTGGATTGCTGCTGGTCGCCCCGTAGTGACGACTACATGGAGCTCCACCCACTACAGCCTGCCCAGGAAGCAAAGCAAAACACAAATCTGTCAAAATGAAGGAGACAACGATTGAAATCCCAGTGACGCAGCTCACCAGGCAGCAGATGAAGAACCTGACAGATGAACAAATAGGAAACCTTTCAGAGGCTCAGTTCAGGGCTATAGTTATAAGGCGGCTTAGAACATTAACAAAAGATTTGGAACAGGACCGGGAAGGAAAGAAAGCCACTCATACTGAAATGAATGAAAACACATACGAGACTAATGGTGAGGAAATAAAATCCAAAGATCAAATCAACAAATCAGAACATAGGGAAGGAACAAACAGTCAACCAGTGCAGAAAGAGGAAACAAAAAGTAAGGAAAGTGAGAAGATCAGAAACCTCTGGGACAGCTATAAGAGATCGAACATTCAGATTATATGATTGCCAGAGGGCGAAGAAGAAGAACTAGAAACTGAAAAATTATGCAAAAAAATAATGAAGCAGAACTTCCTGAACTTGGGGAAGAAAATAGACTTACAGGTCCAGGAAGCATAGAGAGTTCCAGAAAAACTGGACCCAGGGAGAACCACTCCAAGACACATTATAATCAAATTGTCAAAAATTAAAGATAAAGAGGGAATCTTAAAGTTGTTACTTTATGGCCTTTCATTTCTCATGCCTATCTTTTCTTTTTCCACATATGTTTTCAATCCATTAATGCCATCTACCCTTTCCCCCAATTCCTTTTGTCATACAAAGATCATCAGGACATACCACATATGTCCATAGGGACTTACCATCGCTAATAAATATGTGTATTCTGTGTCACAACAGAGCACTCCCTTGTTCTACAGTATCAACTGTCTTACGTGTGTAAATAACAGGTGAGCTGTAGCATGGAGGGATAACTGGGGTTAACACAACCTGAAAGACCCATGCTAGATTCATAGTATCTGGCCTGTGGTGACTGATCCAGAAAGAGAAATCCAAATGCCAAAGTATTGCACATTTGCTATGTGTTTTGAATTTCTGTTTTTAAAAGGACTCTACTGAGATAACATTACCATTGTCTTAAAGTCTGAGGTTATTCCAGTTGATTCTCAAGATACTGTAGTGCCATATAAAATAAATTTGCACTTTTAATTAACACAACTCAGGGATAGTACGAACCTTGAATTATGACATGTCTGGTTAATTTCCTTGTTCACAATCTTAAAATGTTATGTTAATCATTATGTGCACATATAGCTTTTTGTAAATAGTTATTTGTGTGTATTCTACTTTAAGTATATAAATGCAAAGCTCAATTTAGTTATATTTAAACTGAACTTTCCTCATTTTTTGCACACCACATCATTCTGACATGGGTCAATAAGCAAATTCAGAATCTCCCAAGCCCCATGACCTTGTATAAGATGAAATTTGCATTCATTCTTTTTTCTGTGATCCTCTGGAACATTACTCAAGAAAAAAAAAAAAAGGTAGTTTACATAAAAATAAAAAAAAAAAAAGATAATTAAGGATGTTTATTGAGGACTCCCTCATATAAATTAGACAAAGGAGTAAGAATATTATTTACATGTAAGTATATAACTCTTCAATGATTTCCCTTCAAAACTCTTTTCTTAAGGTGATTCTAAAGTGTGCAAAGCCCAAACAAAATTTCATTTAGGTTACTTATGCATTTTTCTCTTTTTGGTAATCCATGCATTAATTTTTAATGCAAGAGGAAAATAGTGTCTTGGACTTAAATAAAAAATATTCTCTAGTCAGGGCTGGGTGACATAGTGCATTAATTCAGTGTCCTTCACTCCTGGGGCCTTTGTATAATTTAAGCCAGCCTGTAGAAAATAACTTTGATCTGAAGGTAGTGGAAAAAGCTACACATGAAATGAGTTTTGGTAGGTTTAGTGTTGTTTCTTCCATATAAGACAATATGTGAAGATAAACTGCTTTAGAAAACCATCAGCATGGTCCAGGATTAAGGTGAAGAGCTCTCAGTAACTATAGTAGTTTCACCTCACCATTCTCTTCCCACCTGGCCCCATTCTATGGGCTGGCGAAATAAACCTAGCATCAACTATAATTGGGACGCTCTAATTTCCAGATAAACAGAATATTGTGAAAGTGCAGTGTGAATGACAGTCCGTCCGGTCATTAGCGCATTGGTTCTTCCATTTGTAAAAACAAAGAATGCTGCATAATGAGACAGAAGCAAAAGAGGAGTGTATCAGCATCTGTAAAGAAAGTGGCATTTCCTATCCTGGAGGGGGTGCCCAACAACCTAATTTGGGGGGAAATGTTAACAATAAGAGAGACCACAAGAAGTTGTTTTTTTCAAACTCCAGTTTGATTGCCTTCTCTATGACAATATTAAATGAACAGTTTCATACTGGTATAATAGACAGTATTATTACATTAAAAACAGAAGCATAATCTTTGGCAGATGTGAATAAAATGGTTGATCCAGTTGCATTAACCACCTGAAATACAGACTCTTCCTTCTTCTGTAATTCTACATTTAGTTTCAATCCACTGTCATCTGTTGTGAATAAACAACACTTACTTTGTCTCTAACACAGCAGTTAAAAATAAAGTGAATAGAATTAAAGGCTATACCAATGTTACTTCTATATGGTCTAACCTATTCTACAATTGTATACTTACAGATGATCATGAACTATTTTATTAGCCTCCTTAGTTATGGGTAAGCTCTGATATTTCTTAATAGTTTTAAGGAAAAGGGAGATTTTTCTGGTCACATTTTTAAAATTAGCAGGTAACTTGGCAGACATTTAATTCTCAAGTTTCTAGTTTCAGTTGCTTTCATTAAAAGTCACATCTTCTTGATACTTCTTCAAATTGTGTGCATTCAGTTTACACAAAGTCCCTAAACAACAGGAAAACCAGACCCCTGCAAGTAATACATCTGGGCTACACAGTAAAAATCAAATCTAGGTGCCTGTATGTGGGTAGGTAAGTGTTTTGCCTGTAATTGCAGAAAGGATATAGAAAAAAATAGGGAAAATGATAGAAAAGGAAAAAACTTTTAAAATTGCTTTTATCCTAAACATGATGTGTTTTACTAGTTTTATTATTAATAATTTCAAAATTCAAAGCACACTTTAAGTTATTTAACTAGCATGTACACATCATATTTTTTATCAGAAGTAAGCATTACTCAAGGCCTTCTTTCATTATATTTTTATTTGTACCTTGAACCAAGTTATATACCTCAAAAAGTTTCCATACTTATAAAACTTAAAAAATCTTATCCATGGCCTCAAATATACTGTGCACACTCATTTCCTTAACTGAGTACTCATTTTATAGGAGATCTTTGCCTGAGTACTTTTCTTCAAAAAGGAATCCCAATAACAATTTTATTAAGCACTGAAACACTTTTTCAATTGCACACAAAAAGAAAAATACATTAAAATAATTTGAGACAAAATGTTTTAAAAAATCCTTCAAAAGCAAATTGTATAAAAATATGTACTTAGGAAAGCATCCCAATTGTTAATTTAGAATTGTTTTGTGTTTTCTATACAGAATTTTTTTTTTTTAAGCAAAACACAGAAGTCATAGACTTAATGATGAAAGTACATTTCTACTTAATGGAATATCTGGAATCGGTCTCCTTTTGAAGCAAATCTTTTGAAAACATCCGAATGCCTATAAGAGCATTTGTTTATTTTTGAGTTTCAGCCTTATAGCTATTATACATGATTACTTAGCTAACTTGTGAAGTAACAGATGAGGATGTCCTATTGTACCCTCCTTTTTAAAAAATGCTTTACATCCAGCCATTGTTTTCATATATTACTTTAGAAATTATTTTATCCAGTTCAGTGTCAAATGAAATTACACTCTTAAAAGAATCTTTCAGAAAATATAGCATAAAATAGTGGATTGTATCCCTTGCCATAGCTCCCAGAAGCATTAAAATGTTACTAGAGTACTGAGTGACAGCAATGACAGCTTAACCACTTAAAGGCTTTTTACATTAACAAGTTTTTTTCTTTTAATATGAGCAGTAATATTCAGGCATAATTTAATTGGAGTTTAGCTGTTAACTGTGGCTAACTACTTTGTAAAATATCAAAATCAAGTTTAGTGCCTCACGAACACTATTTTATACTTTCTGAAATAGCAGTGCATATTCATAAAGCTGGGTTTCTTTTTCCCCCCTCCCAATATGTATATTTTAAAAAATTGGTCTGATAATTAGCATGCATAGTCCAACAGCTTCCTGTGTTGTTATAGTTTTAAGTAGAAGATCATGGATAAAATATAATTGAAAGGTGAGCCTATTAATCTGGAGAATAACCTCCACAAACCAAACAGGAATGAATCATTTTTTAAGTCTCCAATTCATTTATAGCTTTATATTGCTGAAGGGGAAAAAAAAAGAGAGAAACTAAAGGTGACCTTATTTAGATATATTAGTCAAGTCAGCTTTTGCTGTTTTTAAGCAAACATGATTGTGACTCCACTTTGTCCATCCAGTTTTTCAGTGTATAAATTGGATGATGACTTGAACAATTCTCTCTTCATTAGTGAACTGTGGAAAGGAAATATAGAGGTGGATTTTTATTTTTTTAAACTGTGCCGTGTCTTGTAGCTGGATTCTGAAGCATCAAGGAAAAAAATTATTTTTTTGCCAGACAAGCTGTCGTAATTGAAATGAAGTCTAATCAGACTCATTACTGTTTTCAGCAATTTGCACCACCAAAGATGCTTATTAGGTAACTGTGTTTAATAAACCGCTCTTTAGAAAAATACCAGTAATGAGCTCTTAACAGCCAATCTTTAGTATGAATGTAATGTGGAAAGTGTTCCTAGCACTGAATAGATTTTCACATTTAGTACTGTCATAATTAAGCTCTATGAATCAGCTGCCGTGATGTTAGATTTATTGCAATAATCTTATTTTTTCTATTTTAAATATACTTGGAAATATAATCATCTCCTATTAGAGCTGGATTATATTCACTGCACAGAAAATTTTAGGCTAGGGTCAAGCTGGTCAAAAGTTTTTCAACAGAACATTTATTAATGAATGATAAGCAAAGATTTTATAACCAATAATCTATGCCAGCTATCAGATCTTTCCCCACCTCACAAAAGTCTTTTTATAACCGATAATCTATGCCAGCTATCAGATCTTCCCCCACCTCACAAAAGTCTTTTTATTGTATACAAAAACCCACCCAAGACAAAAATATATCATGCTCATTAAAAGGAAAAAATTGCATTTCTACCACTAAGTTAAAACATGGAAGAAATGGATATTCTGAAGGGAATATTTGAAGAAATGTTGGCTTTTCATAATAGCAGCTATAAGTAACATTATACTAGACACTGTTCTTAAAAACATGAATACTATTTTCCTCCCCAATTCTTTTTTTTTTTTTTTTTTTTTTTTTGTAGCACGGTTTACTAAGATCTTAACATTAAAGGACAGTATTGCCAACATATGTTATTTACACACACTAAAGGTGGTCATGAGTGTTAGCTAAGCTCCTTGTTGATAAGGGAAAGATATTCACACACCTCTAAGTATATTCTATGGAGTCTATATTGATTACTCAATCAATATGGTATAGCCTGAGGCATTTCTCTCCATATATAATAGCAGGAACTGAAAATATTTGGGGGGAATTTCTTAATAGAACTTACAGGAATCTCTTGAGCTTGTAATTATTAAATGTCTCCTTAAAGAAGATAAGTATCTTCTGTTTGCTAAAAGCAACCCAAGAGATGACACAATAAGCTTTGAAATGAGATTCTGGACATTCTGAAGCAGGTCCATAAAGATAATCAAGAAATGAAAAGTACAAAAATAACATGAGACCAAGAGTTAATAATCATTAATAATAAAATGTTAAGAAAGATCCTGTTACTGAAAAGATTCCTCTCCCAATATACTCTCATTTCTCTTAACCTCAAGCTTCACAATTCCTAATTGGAGCCAATAAGACTCCATAACTGTTTTTAGCTTTCTAAATCAATAGAGCTGTGAGAACTGAGGCTGTCAAATTAATGACTTGTTTCATCTGATTTTTGTGAAATGCACTTCTTTGCATTGCAAGGTAAAGAAGAAACCAAACTAATTACTTTGTAAATTCATATAGATTCCACACCAACATATCTTCCTATTTCTTTAAGTTTTCACTGAATTTGTACTCAGAACCACAAAAGAAAAATTCAGTGTGTGAAACTTTTGTAAACTTAAATACTGCATCTTTAAATCACTTACAGATTAAAAAAGCAAAAACAAAGAGAGGACCCCTTTTAGTGCCTTTAGAATGTAATATCATAATGTTGAATAACTTCAATGAGTCATATAATTTATCAACATTTTATAAGAGAGAATTAATGTTTTGTACAGTTGAATTTATTATAACTAAGAGGCTCTGAGATTCCAAATAACAGTAAGAAAGACAATAATAATAATGATAATCAAAATCATTCTTGGTGAGCTTTTAAATTAACTTCCCATAATGATAAAGCTATAGTTTTACTTATAAATTTTAATTAGAGATTGAGTATTGGGTTAATAGAAATTAAGGCCAAGACAAATTCTGCCAACCTTCTATAACTCCTGGTTAGATCTAAGTAAAATACTGTCAGTATGGGGAAACACAAGCTAGGGAACATAAATATATGCATAGATAAGCTTCTAGTGCAGAGACTTAACATATACATACTTATGATGTAAATATAAAATGTAGTCAATAGGGCATACCAAAATGGTAGTGGTAATGGGGAGATGTACATTTATCAGGTAAGATTTTTGGGAGAAAGTGGGTTTTAAACTTTAGCTTTTGGCTATACCCTTTAGATACTGTTCTAAAGATGCAGAGAAGTCATATACTTCAGCTTGTAAATAAAGTTGGAAAAGAATTAAGGCTCATTAATACTCAAAACTTTCAAAGACTCATAATAGCTAGTGTCAGCCTTACCATTCCCCCTGGCTGGTTTGGCTCAGTGGATTGAGCGTTGGCCTGCGAGCTAAATGTCGCTGGTTCGATCTTCCAGTCAGGGCACATCAGAGAAGGAAAACTCTGACTCCAAAAAACCTCCGCTGCCTTGCGGCATACCTCTTCAGGGGAAAGGCTAAGGGAGTAAACCCCGACAGAAAATCCGGAGCCGGAGTCCCTAAGGCGGTTTGACGTTGTAGTCAACACCAGCAACTCCTGCGGCGCACCTGAAGCCAAGCTGTATTGACTCCGTCTTTCCCTTGGACCCTTCAGCTGCAAAGAGAGGGTCCAACATGGGCAACAGCAGACCCTCCATATCACCCTGCCCAGGCTCTGTAGCTTCAGCTTCACTGGAGAGGACACTCCAGCGTCATCGCAAGATGTCGATTCAACACGGGAGGAGACAGATACCGTGTCACTCCCGAGTCGGACTGCACAGCCATTGTTGGCGGTGCAGATAGACTCTTAAGAAGCTACACCATCGTCTCTCGAGACGGACGGCTGCCGACGACGATGACGACTTTACGTTATCATTTGCCATATTCCTGAGCTAAAGAGGCTTAAAATAAGTATTCTGCCATGTAACAAGCAGGCAAGCAAATAAACAAAAATAAAATTTAAAACATTTTCAGTTTCTTTTATTTGGGTCTTAAAATTATTTGAGGCTTACTTCAACACACCCGCCTCTATTCCCTCAACCTCCTTTTCATTCTGGCATGTGAGCTGGTGAGTTATTTTTTCTCTTTTCCTTCTCTCTACCCTTCCAGTTTTCAAGCAGTTTGTCAATTATGAGAAAATACATTACAGAAAGAAAATATATTTAAATCTCAAAACTAGAATCTTAAAAATTTTTCCTTGTACCTCTGAATTTTAATAACTTTTGTATCACTAGAGAAAAACAAGTAAGACCAGCTGGCTAAATGGTTAAAAATATAATAATGACATTTATGCTCTACTAACATCTGAATTCCTACTTGATGAGCTTACAAAACATATGAGTACTGACTTGAGAGCTTTTGGTCTAAGTGCTAAGGAATATAGGACCCTGCCCTGATGAAACTTATAGTCTGTCTTTAGTGGTGATTTACCAAAGAAAGAAGGCTTAGTTCTAAATCTGTTAGGGAGAGGTAGCTACATAGAGAAGTTAAAAAGTGAACAGAATTTCACTTAGAATAGAGAGAGATTAGTTTTTCTTCCTGAGACAAAACATAGTCAAAACCACAGATGAAACAAAGTGTACCTGGCACATTTGGGAAACGAGTAGTTTGACAGCATTAGACAATAGGTGGGAGGTATGTCTATGCATAGGGTAGGATGGAGGTAGATGAAGCTTAAATTCAGATTGAAAAGGGACTTGAATGTTTGAACGTTATTCTACTGTCAACATAAGGTGCTATTCTCATTGACTCTTCAGAAATATAATGACAATAACAATATATAGGACAGATTAGAGGGGGAAACAGTGTCTGAACTTGAGCAAAAAGAAGAAAAAATATCTTAAACAGATTTTAGATACAGAATAAAAAGCATGAACTGCCCAATTAGGTTTGAAAGAATGAAGAAAAAAGGGGACATTCAAAGGACATCATAAAATAGAAATATCTGTTAGAGATCTGTCCAATAATTAGTATTTTGTATCCTTTTGGATAACCCCTCTAAGGCTTTTAGCTTGTACAGCCAATGAGTTGGCTGCTGGAAGTACCTATCTTTTGAAGCAAGAGGAGTTAAAGCTCTTCAAGGATATTTGGAAATCATGTACGTTTGAGAATTTGCTGAGGTTATGGTAATGGAAGACACAGCAGAATGTGTACAATGAGAAAAGAGGAAACTCTTGCATCAAACCAACTTTTACAAAGTAGGCAATGGAGATTGGGATGTATTTACACAATAGAAAGAGAAAAAGAGAGAGGGACAGAATATGCTGTTGCAAAACACAAGTGAGGAACGATTTTCAAGGACAATGTTTAATAATAGCATACATATCAGAGAAGTCAAATGAGATTAGGAGAGAAAATAGGTAATTAGGAGGCTAGAGGTGATCTGTGAGAGAGATATGTGATCAATTAGTAGAGTGGTGGGGGTCAGAAGACATGGTGAGTGGGTTATGAAGGAAATGGATTGTAAGAAAGTGATATGGCAAGCATGCAAGAATTTTTCCTCATTGATAAACACCTTAATAAAAATAAATAGCATTTATGGGGCAAAGAAGAATTGAGGCAAGAGATTTCCTTTTTTAAGGGATATGGGGAAAAACTAATCATTACCCTAGACCAAACTATGAGCAGTGGGTGAAATCCAGTGTGACATTTTCTTTGGTATATAAAGTAAGTATCAGAACACAGTGACCCCCATTTATTTATGTATCATCTATGGTTTCTTTCTAGCACAATGAAGAAGTTGGGGCAGAGACCATATGGCCACAAACCTGAACATCTTTACCATATACCCCTTTACAGAAAACGTCTGCCAACCCTTGCTTTAGGTTGAGGGAAAAGAAATAGAGGAAAAAAAAAGAATAAACATACAATGCTGTATGGGTGGGGCAGGAGTGGGAATTGATAGAACAAAGTCATCAGAAAGATGGAAAGGGATAGATCAAGGACACACGTATTTCAGACACAAATTGTGGAAAAACATAGGGCCACCTCTTTGTTTGAAATGGGTGGGAAGGTTAAGAACAGGTGGAATATCTCTGATCTCTGGATTCCCTTTTATTTCCCTGAAGACACCTTTAGGAGTCAGTTACCCCTTCTACCTTCCTATAAGCCAGTCGGTGGACCCATGTTCCATGTCTTGTTCTATGGTCTATTGACTGTACCCCTAATTCCAGTCAGGTGCAAACCCTGGGTGCAAGGAGAGGTGGAATGAAAAACAGTGTAGGAGGATTAAGGCAAATAAATGCATCATCACCATTAGAAAATCACCACAGGCAAACCACACAGTGGTCAAAAGTGCTGTTGGTGTATATGACAAGAAAGAATAACCCTGGAAAAACAGGTCTAATTGACGGTTCCATCCAAGTTGTAGCAAAGATTTGTGTTACAAGAAGGGTGATAACTGGCAGTCATTACTGAAATATTAAATAAGACTTAGCTTTAAGGAAGTTTAGATAGCTTTTGAAGAAATATACGAAGCTATATGGAATGAGATGATTGCTACTCAAAAAATCCTTATCATTTCTCCCCTCAAAAAGAAAAAGATCTCATTCTATTTAGAATTTATTAAAATTCAGAACATGTATTTACAATATTAAGCAGGTATCTGGTCTTCCTCACATTCCGCTCTCTGCCAAACACAAATACATTGCTCTCTTTTCATCACCTTCTTCTTCATTTCATAAAGCACATGATTAGCAGGTGTCAGAGAATTCTTCCTCTTGTCCAGTTTTGGGTCTTCCTCTTTTTCCTGTGAGTTTACTATTGGGTTCTTTATGGCAGAAGAGTTGCTCCGGAAGCGTAACCACGCGTGAACCGGAGCTTGCGTTAGGGAAAAACTGCACTAGATGAATGTGTAGCTCCTACTGATTTCACAGCATGTGAGCCCCTGCTGGTTTTCCTTGTATAACAAAAGTTCACATTATGCCTTATTAACTAATTCTTAAGATTGGTTTGATTTTAGCATAGTTTTGCATATTAGGCTCACTATAATCATGTGCTATACCATGTAAGTATATGTTTGCACAATAAAAATGAGTGTTTTAATAATTAAAAGCATTTAATTTGGTTACTTATGGATAGTGCAAACTTTGTTCTCCAAGTTTATCATGCATTTCAATTTTACTTAAAAATTAGAAATTTAAACTGTCCTTGTTTGAGATTAAGATACTTGATTCCCTAAGATAATCTACTTTAGGTGAAAATATTTTACTCTTGAGAATTCTTATTCTTATTCTCCTTTTCACTGTTATTATGGCTTCATCTAGGAAGGTTTCCCATATGTCACTGCTTTCACTCCCTATCACTTTCCATATCACCCTGTACTTATACTTCATTTTAATATATATATATATATTTTTTTCTATTTTATCTATATCACCTACTTGATCAATCTCTTGGAGACCAGGAATCTATACCATTAGAATAGGACAGGGATCTTGTTTGTCTTGTTCATTGCTGTATGTCCAGTGAGAGAGTATCAAGACAAAATAGGTACTATATCTATCTATATCTGTAGGTATAGATATACATCCATATCTGTATATTTACTTATATCTTCATCTCTATCCATATAGAAAGATTTGCTTCATGCAGGCCCTAACAGATAACATGTGTCTAAATATTTAAGTTACTTAAAAAGTTATAAATTATTTTAAAAGTTATAAACTGAACAAAAAGTGTTAAATACAATATGTTCTTTTTTTCTACTTTGACAATTGTATCTTCACAAATACCTGGAAGGCTGGTTCAAATATAGCATTGTCTGGCTTCTGGGTCATCAGGGCTCTTCCAGAATGGGAAAGGCTGACCAGTGGTTGACTCTTTTATTCTTGCTCACTATCATCTCACTCACAGGGTAAGGTGCTTCACAAGCAAGATGCATGTTCTATCTATTCCCTGCTATCCCCCACCAGCTGCTTCGTGGCCTAACATCAGGTCTAAAAGTGCATGCATTGAGGACACTTTTTACCTATGAGAGGACAGACTTGGAGAATAGTCTTCTATGCATCCTAGAAGTAGACTCGGGGAATTTCAGGTGCCTGGAACATGGTCTAGAAGGAGGGCATGGGTTCAAGTGGACACATGCCCATGAGCCCCTAGTGCCCTCACAAGAGAGTAAGGGGACGTACTGGAGGAAGGCAACATTAGACCTTCTAAAACAGGGCACCCCTCTTGCCTTGGGTTAAAAGATGGTTACTTGTATCAACCACTCAGTGGTCTCCAAAATGAAAAGAAATACTAAATTCATTTTAATCTTTTAAAATGGAATAAACTATGTAAGGAGTCAAAAGACATACGTTTTAGTACTATTTTCCTAGTCATCACAACAATCTTGGTCTGAAGTCCAATCTCTGAATTTAAGATTCCTCACTAATCAATTACATCCAATTGACATTTTATATGCAATGGGTAAATTATTACATAGCTAGCAGTTTGCAGAATTTGGGCCAGATTTAAGCTTACCATTCTAATTTTAACAGCATTATTATTCCACACCTTATAACTAAAGTCTTCTATATTTTTCACACATTGGCTTTGATACTGCCTTTTAGGCCAACACTGAACAAGATATTTTCCCATATAAAAATAATCCTTCTAGCTTTCACCACTCAGAGCTGTTGAATAGGTTCATCTTAATCACTCTATTAGGGCTTGTCCATATCCATTTTCATGGGTATTCACTTCTGAGATGAAGGATGTATGACCAAGAAGTATGATTTTCACCCTCTCTGTACTTTCTGGACCTCTTATTAACTTTTATCCATAAAATATCCATTGTTGCTTTAGGTTAAGAGTCTACCTTTTAGAATAAATATATACCTTATATGATGCAGGAAACAGTACAGGGTCTCATGGTATAAATTTAACAAGGTATAATTTTTTATATGATGTAATACTTGCATTTGTTTAAAGAACAAAATAGGAAATAGAGCCTTTATTTTAGATATTTTACCAATATTTTTTCTCATGCTGTTTATAATATCTTATTCACTCTTCCTACCAAGAAGAAGAACCTTTAAGAAAATCACCATTTATCATAATAAGGATCATTAATTCTTAATTGTCAATTGCTGAAATGTCCATATTGTCATATTCTGACCATGGTAGATTTCAATTTGGGCATCTATTTGAATTGTTCCAAGTTTGAATTCTTAGACTTCTAGTTACTAGTCATGGTGACATAGGCAAATTACTTAGCCTTCCCAAGTTTCAGCATTCTCACCTTTGAAATGGGAGTAATAATTTCCTTGAAAGGTTCTTCCAAGGATTAATGAGGTTATAGAAAGAAAGCAAGTAGCATATTATGTTACTTTCCAGGACACAGAACTGCCAGATGAGTTCCTTGATATTTTGGGGGACACACTAAAGAGAAATAATAAGAGGAAGGTACAGGTGAGGACATTTCAGAAGCAAAATATGAAACACTCACCAATTCATTTGTGATTAGGAGATTTGAGTTTCTTTTCTGGCCCTGCCAATGGCTTACTGTGTTATTTTATTAAAAATAATTTCTCCAAACACCAGTGTTAAGTTCTCAACATATACAAAGAAAATGAACTAATCACTTTCAGGTATAGTGGCTCTCCTTCTCTTAGTCAATTTTCAATCAGTGATAAAAAGTCTCATCAATTCATCTTTTAAAAACACTAACATCTAATCCTTCTTCCTTATTCCCATGCTATTGATTTAGATTAGCCTCATCTCTTCCCCTGTGCTCTTCCTTTTAGTTATTATTTTGTATGTCTGCATGTATGTATTTTTGGGCTTACTTTCAAAGAAAGAAAAACTAGTTTCCCTGGAAAAAACAAACACACAAATAAGAAGTAATCATTATCTGTAATTATGTAGCAATAACCTCCATTAAAGTTATTTTTTTCTTCATTTTTCTCTGAATGTTTGAATTATTGCTTTGAAATTTTCTATATATTCTATTTCTTATATTATTTGAGAACATAGTGTATACACTACTGATATTAAAGGAGTATCTTAGACTCTCTTATTCCTTATATTTTTATATATGCTGCTCTTTCTGTTTGCAATGCCCTTCTCTGTCCCACATCAGTTTTCCCTCCCTGTGTCTATAGGGCTCTCCCACTAGACTGTGAGGTCCTTGAAGTCAGTACATATCATTTTCCTGTGTGTGTGTGTATCAACATCTTATAAACTTATAAATGTGATACTACAGTGTACTTTTCTTCAAAAAATATTTGTGATAAATAAATGTGAATGGTATACTGCACAGTGTCCAGTGACTAGAATGACATCTGATTACCAGTTACACATAATAATGCAAAAAAATGTTTTGGGACATTGAAAAGCAGATGTATAATTCCACATGGTAAATCCCTCATCCAGTCAATTATGGCACAAAATTGTTTGTTTATGAGTTAATCTCTTTTAATAAGCTAAGGAAGATGTGTCATATTCAACACATGTTTCCAGCACCTCATGCTATACTTTGCACAGAGCACATGATTAATAAAAAGAAAAAAGCCTGGGGGGGGATGGTAGTGGCTAAGAACACAAACACTGGAATCAATAAATAAGAAAAAAGAATAAAATAAGCAAAAATGGCAAGTTACTGATAATACTTGTCCTACTAAATTCTTATGAAACACAGAGCTGTCACTATTTAGCTAAATTGTACCTGTAACTATTTTTTATAAAATCAGAATAATAGATATTTGTTATTAGTACTTACCATGTGTATGCTTAATATCAAATGCAGTTGATAATTATAATACTCCTTAAGTGCCACACAAAATATAAAAAAATAAAGCACTACTTTATTAAAATGTTATGTGTGCTACTGAAGACTGTAATGTAGTAAGATCATCACAAATACTTAATCTGTATATTTAATACTATATTTTAAAGTTCAGTATGAATAATCAAATAACAGAAACAAGCATTGTAAATATGACTTTCAATTTCTTATAGTTGAAGTCACATTTTTTCTATCCTATTTATAAAACTCATCAATAGTTTATGCTATGACTCGTCTAAACGGTATTTGATAACTAATAGTTAAAGGGCACAGACTGATATTTAAGATACAAGGTTACTTTGATGGTTTATTTTATATTGAGGATAACAGTTATGACATTTCTAAAGAAGATTTAGATCACTAAAGAGAAGAAATTTTCTAATTGCGTCAATGGGAATTGCTCCCTAGTACAGCTTTAAAAATATAGATCTATTTGTAAAGATCTAAACGGGAGAGATGGAGGGAGGGAGGGGGAGAGAGAAAGAGAGAGAGGGTAGAAGAAGAGGGAGAAGAGAGAGATTTTTGCCATTTTTGACAAGAGTCACACGTTAAGTGTTTTTCAGTAAATCTGAAGAGAGTAGTAGGTACTTCTAAAATCAGTCATGTAACTTGCTCTTACCACAATGACACAGTCCCTTCATTGTGGCTGATATACTAGGATCAGTTCTGGCTTGCTTTAGAATGTTGCTTGTCCTTTTCACAAGCTTGACTGTTATTGTACATTTTCTCTCCTGTGTAAAGTCACTTAGATTAAACTGTTTGCTCCAACACTACTTCTCAGCTACACACGCCAGCTTTCCAAGGGTGATATTATAATGAGGGTGGTATGAATGTGCCACTGCACAATGACTTGCATCCAGCAGACTTCTTAATGGGTAGCAATATTTAAGGTAAAGATATTTTCTCACATTTTCCCCACAGTGCAACCCTAGGGATGTATGTAAAACTTGTATCTGGGAGAAAATAACAACATGAAATAGAATTTGTCAAGTAAAGCACAGAACACATTAAACAAGAATCAGGTACAAAGAAAAATAAAGCAAAATAAAGAATTCTTAATTATAAATAAAAGAGAAATAATAAACATTATTTATTCATCTTATTATAAAGATCATCGAGGGCCTACTTTGTGCCAAGAACTCTTCCAATAAAGCAGAGACATTAAAGTGAGAGAAGAAACAAATCAACCCGTAGCAATCACAAACTCGAAACATGCTTTGTGGTTCTCTGGGGCTTGGAAAGATACTATGTATTCTCAACTTTCATCTCTTCCCTAAATAGGTTATGCTTTTTCTGGAGTTTTCAAATCTTTCCTCACAAATCTGATTCTGACTTTTTAACTTTGCCCAATAAATCAAAGCACAGTAACATGTCCTATGGTAACAAAGGAAATCAAACTGGAGAAAATATCTTTGGTCCTGACTTCTGGCATCTAAGACTTAATGGCACTCATGTCTTCTTAGTGCCTCTCACTCAGAAGAGGTAATGCATGTTAAGATAGACAAAATTGTAGGTTCAATCATACTGAAATGTGATTTATGCCAAAATAGATCCGGGAATGTCAACGATTGCAGTATAAATGACAAGTTTCAAACTGCTCAAAAGAGAAGTGAGATAGGTAACTATTTAACTTTTTTTCTACCACAATGTGGAACACAATCCTTTTCTACATAGCTTTAAAATTTTTATTTTCCTTGAGAAAGCCCTGGGAATCTAATAAAATGCTATAACTCCACAGAAGAAACACTTATTTTAGTGTTTTTACCTTCCCAGCATATTTTTAGCATGATTTGACTTTTGCCGTTAAAAAATTAAATTGAAGTTCCACTGACAGAATTTCGAGTAAACAAAGCATTCGCAGAAAGCACAGTGTCTGTGTGCTGGGAGCTCTAACAGACAGTCATCTGCAAATGGACAACTTTAATTTGATTCCTGGCACCATTGGCCGTGCTGAGAATTACCCTATCTCTTCACACCAGGGGTTTGCTCTTTTAAGCATTGCTCCCTGAAGAGAAGGAAAAACTAGAGAGAGAGGATTTCCAATGACCCTGCACAGATGAATGGATATGTCAATGGTGACTATTGGTTCAGCTTTGAAACAGGGAATCCTGCAGTGGTCTCGCTTCTCCAAGCCCTTCTATGCTAGTGTGACTGTCGCCAAAGACTTGTGTGAGAAAGAATCTTTAAAAGATCAAGACAGAGAATGAGAAAGTAGAAACACAAGCAGAAAAAAGACAAAATGCTTTTTAAAAATTAATGGTAATTTAAATATTTGGGAAATTCAGTTTTCAAGGACCAGTATGAGAACACTAACTCCTGTGTTAGTCATGCTTTACTTTTAAAACTTGAGGCTCTGAAAGGTAAATTCCCAAACGCTAATTTGCTCATAAAGACCATTAGTAAGGTGGTGTCCATCTGACAGGTCTTGAGAAACAATTAAGTACTGAAATAAGCACTTCGAATCTTCTTATTATTTTCCCTGCCAGGATTATAAAGGCATCCACAGACACAAACAAAAGGAAGAAATATCAATTCCACTTTGTTGAAAGATGAGTGTTTCAGTTACTCAATTTGATAGATGCAAAAATTCTTCCTGAGTAGCTGCAGAACATGCTTTTATTTTCACATGCTTTATAGTTAGTTTTCATTCAGCTATCAATCAATCAATTATGCTGTGACATGATATAATTTCCTAATCATACTAATATTCCTGCTTTTATCACTATCAAACCCAGAGCACATATATTTCAATGAGACAGAAGTCTAATTATTTAAATATGCTAGAGCATATTACATCTCCAAGGCTGTTTCCTTTATGAGTTTTTCTACCCTCAAAAAAAAAAAAAAACTAATTTAATTGCAAAGAGAAAAGTATATTAAACAGCATTATACCCGTCCCGTAAGCAAAAATGATTTTTTACAGATTCCAATAAGTATAAAAATTTTAAGCATCCTTATTTAAAGTTAATGTTTTTGCTTGGTCCTGAAAATAGAAAAATAGAATTTATGTCACAAAAGAAACGATAATCATACTCAAGGTGAAAGATAAAATACTTTATAATTTTATTTTTCAATGTTCTTGACCTGAAAAAAGTTATTATAGGGGTTAACTAAGATTTGCTTTATATTCTAAAAATATAATTTTGTGTTATTTTTATGACTGGATTAGTTCCCAAATTTTTTTTCTACACTTAAAATTTTCATACTTAAATTATTACAGTATATCAAATTGCCAGAGTAAAGTTTAAAATTTTTCTAGCAAGACCACTTTCCTGATGCATATGTTGCAATCCATTATTACAGGATCTACTATGCAGATTACTTTAAAGCAGTAAATCTTCTATATACAATACAGGTTACATATGGCAAACATACATGCTCCCTCAGATCTTATAAGGAAAAAGAAATCAGACTCAGTTGCCAGTTTTCACTTCCTATAGTACTCAGAGGCCTGTAGTCCTCCCAAACCATGGATATAACTCACGCATTTTCTGCAATACAACATATTTCAATGTACTATTTTGAAGAGAGCCAGGAAAATTGCTCTCTTTGGTGGGAAGTGAGTGCAGATACATTGAAACCAAATAGGAAACAGTTACACCATGAACAACAGTAACGACAAAATCTTAAAGGTATTATTTTTCAAGTACAAAATCAATTACTTTTCAACCCATAAAAGCTGTCTCTTCTCAATTTCCCAGGGAAAACAAAAATCATAAGATTCCTTCTGTATTTTACTTAAGTATTTTTTTTACTGTTGATCTCACATTCTAATATTTTAAATTTTTGTAAACATAAAATATAACTGAATATTTCATATATAATGTAAATTAGGTAGACATGTCTCTCACAGAAATTTTATTACTGTTATTATTATCATTCAAGTGCTGTCTTTAGTGCTATAATTATTAGCCAGCATGCTGAAGAAATATTTCATATGAAGCTACTGAGATGCACATATACTGCACATGTGGACAGGAAGTGATTCCTATAAGAAGTTTTATATTACCTTTATATTTCCCTGTAAAACAAAAAGCTTTTGGAGAAATTTTCCACCTGCTTTAAAATTAGCACATATTTATAAAACAGGTAATTATGAAAAAAATAATATATTCTATCAAGTTAGCAGATATAGAAGATTTCACAACATCGAACTAAGGAACAACAGTGAGAGAATTAGAAGACTCAGTCTATTTTTAATCATTTTCATGGAAACCTCCACTGGTTATTCATCTTATTATTTTCTTCCACCAGCACACTCTCTCACCCTGCCACTATAATTCATATATATGTGTATGTGTGTGTGTATATGTGTGTGTGTGTGTGTATTTATGCATATCTACATATGTATTTCTATACTTCCAGAGAAGGAAAACTCTGACTCCAAAAAACCTCCGCTGCCTTGCGGCATACCTCTTCAGGGGAAAGGCTAAGGGAGTAAACCCCGACAGAAAATTCGGAGCCAGAGTCCCTAAGGCGGTTTGACGTTGTAGTCAACACCGGCAACTCCTGCGGCGCACCTGAAGCCAAGCTGTATTGACTCCGTCTTTCCCTTGGATCCTTCAGCTGCGAAGAGAGGGGGGGTCTGCTGCATGGGCAACAGCAGACCCTCCATATTACCCTGCCCAGGCTCTGTAGCTTCAGCGTCATCGCAAGATGTCGATTCAACACGGGAGGAGACAGATACTACCATGTCACTCCCGAGTCGGACTGCACAGCCATTCTTGGCGGTGCAGATGGACTCTTAAGAAGCTACACCATCGTCTCTCGAGACGGACGGCTGCCAACGACGACGACGATTTCTATACTTCAGTTTCAATTGTTTTTATTTTATACGCTTCTGCTCAAGAAACAAAAAATCATTTGTAACACTGACTTTAAATCTTTTGTACATTTCTAAGAGTCTGTACTTAGAAAGCAGTTTGATTCATTTCTCTGAAAATGAAGTTTCTTCTATGAGAACAGCTCCCTTCTGTCTTGGACTTCCATAATGAATCAAGACCTGTTCACTGGGAAAACAATCTAATTGTTTTGATTCTAATGTTAGATCTCTGAACCATATTTAGTTACGCAAAAGGTAGACTTAATAAAAAATACCTGGGTAGACTGACAGTGTCATCTTATGCTGAAAACAAAGAGTCAAAAGAAAATCTCTTAAAATGTCTTTGGTCAAATATTTGGAATAAAACTGGCATAGATGAGTTCTGGCCCTTGAATCTCAAGTCTCCCAAACAGTGATAAATACAGGACTCCCCAAAGACTCTCTTCCTTGTCCCTTAACAGACTGTTTGGCATCAAGTGCTCAGCGGGCCGGAAACCCACAGCCAGCCGGGCAGGGACAGCACAGACGGAACCATGTTGCCTCTGTCAGAGGCAGCTGATTAGGGTGACATCGACTCTTCACGTTAAACCTGCTAAGCTGTGCTTTACCCAGAGGGCTTCTCAAAACTCAGGGCATTCTCCACTGAAGTTTGCCAGCTACAGTGTGTGTGTGTGTGTGTTGTGTGTGTGAGAGTGTAAATTAAAAAATATTTTAAATTTGGGGCAGATACAATGGTGGCAGAAAAGTGGTTTCATACCAAAAATACACTTTCAATTCTTGATCAAGCAAATAAAACAATGTTCATTTATTTGCTTTTCTAGAACTTAATGTACAGTAAAAATTTGATATTATATATGACATACATGTAATTAAGCATATATACGCAAAAAAAGAACATATATTGAATGTTAACAAACAAAAGTAAAAATAAATAACAATGATAAGACTTGGAAAAAATAATGCACATTTTAGTGTGGAAAATTAATTACATATACACATTTATATTTAATAGCCATTTCTCTAAAATTGCACAGAACAAGGAACCATTAAAGCATTAATTTTTATGGCATGTAATACTATAATCCTAGGGCAATTTGTTTCTTAATTCCAGGATGTAAAACACATTAATGTTTCTTTACTATAAATTCTTATCTCCAAAAATAGTATATGTTAATATGGTGGAGAGTAGGCTGCTATAGCTGCTCATATAGAGCATGTGAATTAAGAACTCTCTGAAAGTGGATTTCCCTCAAAGTTCATTTTCAAGAGCTAGAATTGTGCAGTTTAAAGTTACTTGAAGAGAGTATCGACAGTAAGTTAACCATCCTGATTTTTGTTTGACTTATTTTAGAGTTAGGAATTCCTGAAGGAAAATCTCATATCACTGAGTCACATAGCTTGAAGGGACTTTGGAGGCTGTTAGTTCACCCCTTCATCTCATAGTTGAGGGGGTTGAGATCTGGAGTTCTTCCATTTCAGTAGCAGCTAAACCAGAATTAGAGAACCAAGACCTCCTACATCAGTCTAGGGAGCTTTCCCTTATCCAAGCCTGGGTGCCTCACACTTTTTCAGAAAAGTAAAAATCCACATATTGGAACATAATCATAATTTCAAATGTAGTCCTCCAGAGGCAAAGAAGTTGGAAATCTGATGAGCAAAAAGAAAATAGGATTGCAATAGAATTATAATGGCAGTAAATCCCATGGGCGGTGTCCTTAAATTAAATCAGATTCAGTTGTTACAAAATATTTTCCTCAGAATTATACTATGACCTGTGTTGGTAACAAGTGGAGATCAGCTTATCATTCATTCATTCAGGTTTCACTTAGAATCTAGTAAAGTCTGAGGTCATGTGTTTATAGAGCCTGTATTTTTTAGACTATTCAGGCTCCAAGTATTTCTAACAGAATTCATGTGTATGTGTATGTGCATTTCAGTAGTAAAGAACACTTCTCTATAAAAATTGCATTATTAATCTATTAGGGTGTAATCATATACCAACCTAACCTGATAATATCATTTAGTTGTCATTTGGAGTGGATGCAATATTCTTTCTCTGTCACTATAGAATACTCTGGCATAGGTCACTTGGGAATGGTTGAGTCATGACTCCCAGTATGGGAAATACCCATTGAAAGTCTATTTTCTGAAAGTAAATTTACTCTCCAGCCATTACAGTTTACTTCCACACACTGTTAGGCTGGGCTGATGCTAATGACTAGCACCCTAGCAATCCAACAGAAATAATGACTGCTTCCAAAAGCTTCTAGAAATACTTGTAAACCCTGTGGGACCGTGACAAGGAGTAAAGAAGTCTGAGTAATTAGTTTCAGTTCTACTAACTAGTTGTATTCCCTTTGATCATTTGTTTCTTATCTGCAAATGGAGTTAGCTTACACTACTCTTAAAACCTTCTTTAAGTCTCTAGAATGTTATGCTAAGAAACTAACTCTAGGAATTAGAGAAATGGAAAGTAGGTGAGTGTTTGTATGCTTATCTAAGATAACCTAGAAAAGTATAAAACAGTTTGGGTACTCAGAGGAAAGAACATATAACACATAGTAGAGTTGGTTATAGATTCTACCAGAACTCTTTAAGTTCTCAAAGGCAAATACTGAATATAAGTCACCTTTATGTCATCAGGAGCTAACATAGTTCTTGGCACATAATAGGCCCTCATTAATTGTATATCAGATGAATAAATAATTTAAATATTCTAGTATGAACGTCCCTGGCTGGTTTGGCTCAGTGAATTGAGCGTCGGCCTGTGAGCTAAGTGTCGCTGGTTCGATCTTCCAGTCAGGGCACATCAGAGAAGGAAAACTCTGACTCCAAAAAACCTCCGCTGCCTTGCGGCATACCTCTTCAGGGGAAAGGCTAAGGGAGTAAACCCTGACAGAAAATCCGGAGCCAGAGTCCCTAAGGCGGTTTGACGTTGTAGTCAACACCGGCAACTCCTGCGGCACACCTGAAGCCAAGCTGTATTGACTCCGTCTTTCCCTTGGATCCTTCAGCTGCGAAGAGGGGGGGGGGGGGTCTGCTGCATGGGCAACAGCAGACCCTCCATATCACCCTGCCCAGGCTCTGTAGCTTCAGCTTCACTGGAGAGGACACTCCAGCGTCATCGCAAGATGTCGATTCAACACAGGAGGAGACAGATACCGTGTCACTCCCGAGTCGGACTGCACAGCCATTCTCGGTGGTGCAGATAGACTCTTAAGAAGCTACACCATCGTCTTTCGAGACGGACGGGCATGGGCAGCAGACCCTCCATATCACCCTGCCCAGGCTCTGTAGCTTCAGCTTCACTGGAGAGGACACTCCAGCGTCATCGCAAGATGTCGATTTAACACGGGAGGAGACAGATACCGTGTCACTCCCGAGTCGGACTGCACAACCATTCTCGGCAGTGCAGATAGACTCTTAAGAAGCTACACCATCGTCTCTCGAGACGGACGGCTGCCGACGATCTAGTATGAAAAAGTAGCATTCTAGATAGATGGAACATTACATGTAAAGGCTTTGCAGTTTTGAAAGGATATGATATGTTCAGGAAAAGAATAAAAGTGTGCTTAGATCATGAGGACTGTGGTGTAATAGTGGTAGGAAATGAAGTCAGTTTCCTGTTCAAAAAAAGGCCCTAGTATTAGCAACCAGAATACTTTACATCAGAGCCAAATTGGGAAAATACCCTCCATTTTGAATACTGGGCAATAGCATGCAAAAGAAAATATGCTAACAATATAAAGAGTATACTCATAGTGCCAATATATGCCAAATGAAGTGCAGTGGAGGAAGATACACAGCAAATTAGACTGGGAGACGGGACCTGGGTATTATGCTTCCTGGATAGGATTCTGTACCTCTCCTACCACACTGTCACTCTCAAGGTTAAATTGAGCTTACCCATGGTTTAGCAGAAGAATCCCTTCATCCTTGACACTGAGCTGCTGCCCTCAATACCTTATTCTCACTTTCCCACATCCTAGTAGGTATGGGGACAGGCTCTTCTTGTCTAAGACATTTCCTTTTCCCTGGGAAATTACAAGTGATCATGCTCCAGAAATAATGGCTCTTCAGGTAAAGCTGGCTGTAGTTACAAGAAAACAGAGCCTCTAATTATAAGTGTTTCTTAACTAGTCTCCTCTGATGAATCTACTTTAAATAATGACACTTAGGTAAAGGTTCTAAAAGCAAATAAACACCTGAAAATAATTCAGACTTAGCAAAAATAACACAGGGGAACAATTTTTAACATAATTCCTTTTGAGTTTGATTCTTCAGCTGTTTTAGACTTAAATAGGCATGCTGATTTCAAAACTGCAGTTAGTTTTCTTCTAACACATTAACTTATTTCTGTATAGCTTATCTAAATGCGACCACTCTAGGCTAGATTGAGCCTGGATTGAGGGAAGGACTAGTGCTCTCCTATTGGCTGAGAGCAAACCTCTCTCGAGTGGGGAGGGGACGACCCTGGAGACAAGAGACGGGTTCATACTTGTCTAGGCTATTCAGTTACACCTGAGACAGTGTGGTGAGAGGTTGTGTGCTGCTCTATATAGTGAATCATATTCCGAAGTGTAGTCCAAGTTCTTGTCTATATACAAGGAGTTAGCAGAATTTATTTTGTTATTTACATACATACTTATTTGCTTTCCTTCAGATCATATCTGCCTTTGCTATTTCTTGTCATAAGTGCCTAAATAACCCTGTTTTATTTTGTTATATCTGTGGCAGTTTCACCATTCCCAGTCAAAGGACAAACATCAATGCATCTGTCAGGCAAGCCTATTTTGCATATTTTAAAGTAAAACTTGGTGATCAAGATAAGTCCTGGGCCCCTCACAAGGAGTGTAAGCAGTGTGTCCAGAGTTTACAGATGTAGATGAAGGGAACACATGATAAATTGCCATTTGGTATACCTTTGGTTTGGCGAGAGCCCAGAGATCATTCAAGTCACTGTTACTTTTGTATAGTGAAAATATCACGATATAACAAGAAAAATAAACGTAAAATAGAGTATCCTAGTCTACCATCAGCTATACATCCAGTGCCTCACTTAGCTGAAATCCCAATGTCGGTTTTCATTGAAATACCCTCTTTTGAAAAGGAGGAGTATGGGGAAGAACTAAATGACAGCAATGATGCAGATTTTGAAATTGAAGATGACTCAGTATGTAAGAGATTTGATCAGCATGAGTTGAATGATTTGGCATGAGATTTGGGACTATACAAAAAGGCTTCAGAACTCCTAGCATCAAAACTGCATGAGAAAAACTTGCTTGAAAAAGGAGCGAAAGCATACTACTTTTGATCAAGAGAAAGTGCATTTCTGCAGTACTTTTGATGTGATGGTGGCTTTGCATCTTGCCACAACATACATGGTTTAATGGAGGAATTGGGAATTCCAATCTAGAATGCAACTGAATGGTGACTGTTCATTGATAGCTCAAAGTCGAGCTTGAGGTGTGTCCTCCTCCACAAAGGCAATCGATTTGGTGCAGTCCCAATTGGATGTTCAGTTTGTTTTAATGAAGAATATGAAGACATAAAGAGAGTTGTTGATCTGTTGCAATAACACAAGGACAATTGGATCATCTGTGTTGACCTTAAAATGGTCTGCTTCCTTCTTGGTCAGCAATGCGGATATACCAAGTATCCCTGTTTTCTGTGTATGTGGGACAGCAGAGCTCATGAGAAGCACTGGGTGGAGTTAAATTGGCCTCCAAGATCTGACCTCAAATCTGGTGATCCAAACATTCTACATCAGTCACTTGTTGACAGAGAGAACATTATATTCCCACCTCTGCACATAAAACTGGGTCTCATGAAGCAATTTGTTAAAGCTTTGCCATCTGAAGGAGACTGTTTCAAGTATCTCATATTGGCATTTCCTAGCCTGTCATTTGAAAAGATCAAATACTTAATATGTAAGTTTGGTAGCAGAACTTTACTACTTGTACACAATTTGACTTACAGTAACAATATGTAGCCTTTGTATGAATAAAATAACTCTAAATAAACAATCTATTCAGGTAATTTCTCTGTTTTCCTTTGCATGTACATTTTGTATGATTTTTAGGACAAAGGGAAGGTATCCTATACCTTAAAAAGTTGACGTGATAGAGAAAATCTGGAGTCATTTTTGGATTTAGATGCCAAAAGTTAGTCAAAAACAATTGTCAGATATAACTCAACAAAAATTGTGTTCCCCCTGAATTGCAACTAATTATATACAATAAGTAAATGAGTGAACCCAAAGAACCAATCTGTTATTACAATTGCTAGTCACTACAACATACTTTGAAATTGAATGTAAACTGTAAGCAACAGTAAATTTACTAGTGTAGTCATTAACAGAAATCATTAGTTAATCTCCCTGGTTACTACCCTTATCTTTGATGGTCCACATCTTTGTGAAAATGTCTTGAGATACAAAACTCATTTATATAGTCTTAGCTTTAGAGGAAGAAATTATTTTAAAATCTTTTTTATAATAAATTTTTCCTTTATTTGCTATGTTCTTATTGTGTAAACTCTATTAGAAAATGTGAATGTAATCTTTTGGTGTGACTCCACTTTTGTTTATATGGAAAAGTTGGCCATTACTAAAAAGGGAAGCATTATGCTGTTTTCTCTTCAGTCAAATGTGATATGTATATTTCATTTAGGAATTTAATGAGACATTTCTGCACTTTATGTTTAACTTTAGGTATTGTTTTCAGAAATAAAATGAAAACATCACACTACTGCAATGACATTAGCCTGTGATATAAGTTAAGAGTGGTTTGCCTTCCAAAGGCACTTAGGCAGATCTTCTCATAGAAGTGTCATTTTAAATGCAATAGTTATGTTTGCTGGTGAGTCCACAGAATGATCTAGTAAGCGCTTTATATAGTGGATTTAGGTTTATTCTCGCTAAGCTCACTCACATGAAAACACTCTGTGCATGCAATAGGAGGTGTTAGTCACAACTACATATGCCTAAAAGGCACATGTGATGGGGGCCAGTACGCAACAGCTGCTTAAAAGAAGGTGTATGCCCAGGTCAGCCATTCTCCAATTACTGTAAACTGGGGGACAAAAGTTCCTTATACATGTGAGTTGACCCTTCAAACTTCTAACTGTAAGACTAAATCATTAGTAAATCTAGGACATGGACTGTATTTGCATATTTAAATTGATCAGGTCATGTACCAATTTTCATTGCAAATTAAGGATGGAAATTAATATTTTTCATCACTTCTGTTCATAAGAGTTCCAAAATAAATATGTAATTTGTAATATATAGCTTTTGGTAAATAGATGGAAAGCTTCTTCTAGCTGTTGAAATTTTACTGTACTGTCATATCAAGAGCAATATAAGCTGAATAAAATGGACCTGCTCAAAAACCTTCAACTATATTATAGGACTAAATATAACACTAATATATAACAAAATGCCTTTGTTCTATTGCATCCCATTTTTATTAACAAAAACTAAACTCCAGTACTGCAATGTCTATTTTAAAGTTACAAGTCATTGTTGCCATGCTCTTAAACTCTAATAACAAGAGACTGTAAGGTATAAAACATCTTGGGAATTTATGCATTTCATTGAAAACATACGCTGGGATAAGAGGTTAAAAAGATATTAGGGACTCATAACCAACATTTTACTTTCAAGCTATAGTAAGCCTGGTATGTCCAAAAGTTTTTAATGATAAATCTGAACCCCTTACAGCATTTCAGTTTTTACAGAAAATATAACTATAGTGTGTTTCAATGAAATGATAATAAAGTGAAAGAAGATAATAAAATTATATATATATATATATATATATATATATATACACACCAAATTTTATACATACAAACACACACACACACACATACACACACACACACATACATACATTATGCACACACACCAAATAAACATTTCATTACAGACTTTAGGTCAGTTTATGTATTAGTCAGGATGAAAAGGGACTGCCACCACATCTGTTGACAATACATTGATCTCACATTAATTTGATTGAAGGTGGCTTGCCAACACATCTCACTTTCCCCTTTTGAGAGCACTCAGATAAGAAAAACATAGTGATGTTTAGTAGATAGGTCTGGTAACACAATGGAACACAGCTCATTGAAGAAGTGTAATTATAGTGATTACTTTAGAAAAGAGAGCCGATACACTGATGGGAAGAAGTAAACGTCACCACAATTATGGAGCCTGGTTCCCTTTTGGTATAAAGACAGGCATCCCAGACAATACCAACCTAGCAATGAAAACATAGAAAGTCTGCAATTTAACAACATAAAAGCACTAAAGGTTACAAAAATGGTGTAAGCCAATTTGCCAAATGCTGGAACAAAGGCCCAATCTTATTTGGATGAATTCAGTATATAAAATAGATTAGTCGAACAGAGAAGTCCAACTTTCGACAATTAAAACCGAGTACAAAGCCCTGGCTGCTGTGGCTCAGTGGATTGAGCATCGGCCTGCGAACCAAGTGTCGCTGGTTCGTTCCCAGTCAGGGCACATGACTAGGTTGCACACCAGGTACCCAGTTGGGGGCACGTGAGAGGCAACCGCTCATTGATGTTTCTCTCCCTCTCTTTCTCCTTTCCCCTCTCTCTAAAAACGGATAAATAAAATAATAAAATAAAATAAAATAAGCTTGTTAAAAATAATTTTTAAAAAAGAAAAATACTCAACAGTATAAAATATATAAAATAAAATAAAAATAAAACCAAGTACAAACATCAGGAAAGTTCACCCCCAGAGGAATGCAATCTGTAAATGTTTTTTAAAGCTGTTGTTTTGTTGGCTGTGAAAAATAATGTGAGGTATCTAATTCTCTGAGGTCACAGTCCCATGAGACCAGTTGTAGAGGCAGGAAGGGTTCATGTGCACAATTAATTAGGCACATATAATACATTGGCACCAAAGCACTCAAGAATTGTTTCTTAATCTGACAAAAATAGGGAAAACCTCACCTCTCCCCAGTTTACAAGATTAGAGATACAAACAGGAAGAAAATAGTTTAAAAAGGGCACCAGAGCTCACCTAATGTACCTCCTGCCTGCCATTCCCAAAGAAACATACTCCAAGAGGTTGCCAGCCTGGCCTCAGATTGGACAGCAGGTTAGTGAGAGAGCAGGACCAGAACCTCAGTTTCCTGATTCCCAGCTCTGTGTGTTTCCACTACAACTTGATTGTTTTTCAGTAACAAATCTTATAAAATAAAAACAACTATTTATATAAATTTTCACTGTGAAAGTTATAATTTGAAAACACCTGAATCATCTTATTTGATTGTTTATGTCTTTTTGTCTCTCTTTTTACATATGTATACTTACATATATAAACATATACTTATATATGTAGATATGTAAAAAGAGGGACAAAATGGAAGAGACTGAGAGAGAAAGAATGTGAGAGCCTAAGAGACAAGAAAGTAAGATAGATGAGTGCAAAATGCAAAGAGAAAGTGGAAGAGAGATGCACACAGACACAGACAGACACACACACATGCACACATGCACAGGCAGGCCAGAAAGAGAGAGTGGATCTTAAATGACTTGCTGGTCAAAGAGCTGCACCTCAAACCCAGTGCTGAAATCCCAATCTCTCTGCTCCTTCCACAAACCTCAAGAAAGGCACTAAACCATCAAAAGCAAAAGTGAATCAAAGTAAAACTATTCAATTTTGTTTTTGGTCATTCTTTTGTTTTTAGCTCTCAAATGGAATAAGTGGAATCTTCACAATAAAATCAAAGCAATGGCTATTGTCTAAATGGTTGAGGGATTCACGTTATGTTGAACCATTAGCTAAACCCAAACTTGGGAAATAAAATATCAAAAGAAATGTATCTTTTTTCTGTGATTAGGGATTCAGTGACCCCTACAAAACACATGCTTCTTAACCTGAGAGTCACAGAAGCATCTGACTGTATCTGTAAACCCTTGATGCTGTATGCAGAACTTAGAGCACATACGCATTCTCTAGAAGGACGGTCCACACGATTCACAGAGGTCCTTCACTCAGAAATATCGAGCCACTGCTTTATAAGCTTGTGGCAGGACTAAAGGCATATGTACTGTTTGTTGTACATCAAAAATTAACCACCTGAATAATCTGGACAAAAATAATAACTCAATTTAGAAACCAATGGTAATTGATCTTCGGTGCTCCTAAATCCTAAAAATGTTTGTTTTGAGTTTAACTGCAAAATACTTTCCCAATGTTATTGCTTCAGCCATTCTTAGCATGGGACTTATTTAGAAGGATGACAACTAATTGGTAGGCTCCTTTTTCTAAAGCAAATTCTATTTCAAAAACATAGTATTAAATTCAAGTATATTCTCAATTGGATATTCTACTCATCAACATTGGAACAAACTGTTTTAAAGCTAAAGCAAAAGCAATCATCTCATATGTCAATACTTGTAAAACTGTCAGCATTCTTTGCTTCCAAATTAAAGAAGAATTATAAAGAGGACTTTCTGAGACTGTTCAAGTACAATACTACTTAAGTCATGGGAACAAGTCAGGGACAAAGAATTAGAAAAATAATACTGTGGTAGCAGTTTCCAAAATGGCCTCCAATGAGCCACACTTCCCCACCTGCGTTCAGATCTCTCCTACACTGAGCTGAGTCAGATCCCTATTCCCTTCCCCCAGTAGAATGAGCAGAAGCAGCATTAAGCAGCATTAAGCCAATTCCAGTGGTAAGTTTTTATACTTTGGGGGGCCTGATCTTTAATGTAAAAAGTCTGCCACCCTGCTGAAGAGGCCACCTGTAGAGGTCATATGGTGAGACAGTGAGAGGCAGAAGCCCTGAGACTATCACAGAGACAGGCCCAGCTGTGCAGTGTCCCAGCTGAGCTCAGCATCCCTGCAGTCCTGCCAAGGGACTGTACACATGAGTGACATTCTAGCACATGAGTCCTGTCATGACTACAGCTTCAGCCAACATCACCTTGAAGAATAGGTCACTGTGCCCAGTTAACCCACATTACTATAAAATAGTAAACTGTTGTTTAAAGCTCCTAAGTTTTGGGGTGAGTAGTTAAACAGCAATACATGACCAGAATTGAAGCTAAGGGTAATATGGCAAGAATAGTGAGTTTACAAGAGGAAATTCAGACGACGATAAAGTAGAACTCCAGCTTATCCTTGTTGCGCATGAACAAATAACATTTATTAAGTACCAATTTGCACACCACTTATTAGATCTCATCACTACACTAACAAAGAGAGTTTGAGTAACATTGTTGTCCGAGGTCATGAAGCTAGAAAGCGGAGAAGCTAGAAAGTGGAAAAGTCAGAAGTTGAACACATATTTGATTTCACAGCCTGGATGAACTTATTCCATGTAAGCTATGAATAGGGAGGGAGGGAGGGCGGAAAGGAAGACTGACACACAGAGAAGATTGACAATTAGTTACTTGTGATGAAAACCATTCTGAAACATATCCATACTTCTACAATAGAATATGCCCATAATTAAACCTGTTTTAATGATTATTCATCATTATTACTGATAATATCTACATTGCAATGCAACATGCTGTCACTGTATAAGCACTTGGAGACATGTAGGATTACTTGATTCTATATTAAAATGATCCCGAAACTTCATGCATATACTATATTTATCTCCTCTTTCTGATTTTTATAGATTTTTCTGCTTCTTGCTTGCAGGTAGGATGTCTCTTGTCTCTTGGAGGCACAGAAACCAGAACCATGATTGTATGATCTCTGTGAAAGGAGAAGATGGCTTCGAAGTGAGACTGTGTACGCTTTCCCATGAACAAGGTGCATGTGCCTTCTAACATAAAGTTTAATGTTTGGGGTAGCTAGATAAGTAAATTCTAGATGAGGGAGTTTTTAGTTAGCTACTGATTTCCATGTAACCTTGTGTCAGGAACTAAAGATATCATTTCTGCTCTAAAGAGCTCTAAGACCTGTGGACAGCCTGGTGATTTTCAAACTGGGCTCCACTGGGAATGCAAGGGTCTGCACCAACCCAACCAAAGATGTTTTACAAACACTGCAGTTAAGTGTTTCCTGGCAAATGCTAAAGACTTAAAACTATCCTTTCTTTGTTTTTACTCATTTTATAGATTGGGGTTCTGAATTTGACTAAGTTCAAAAACAAAAAGTTCTACCATTCAAATACTTTTGAAAATAAGTGATATGGGGAGATGTGTTATGATTGAAGAAGGGTGATGATAGAGCTGTGGGGTTGCCTGGCAAGGGGAACTTATATGTTTTGTTATTTTTTTATGTTCTATATGCAATAAAAACATAATGCTTGCAAAAATGAGAGCTAATCTTTACGAAGAAAGTTCACATGTCAAAACTCTGCTTGTTGGCCACTGTAGGACTCAAACAGCTACAATAATTGGCAGCACCTCTTAGCTCAATTCCTTCTGTTTAGGAGATTTAAGACTTTTGATAGCAAGTCATTACATCATCATAGGCAAATACTTATGAAGTACAACACTAGACCATATTATTGTTAGCATTAAGACATTCAGCAGGTTAGGGTTGTCTGACAAGTTTCTAAAATGTCAATTTTAAAGGAATTAACTCAAGCAAAACTTATACCTAGTAATAATTGTTTCAATATTCACTGATCAAAATGTATAAAACTATCACTTAAGAACATCCACAATTACTGTTGTTATGCCTCCAGTTAAGCAGTTCAAAGTGCTAAAATTTTGGTAAATAACTACTTGGCTATGTTTGAATGAAGGTCATTTGCCCTTCCATTTGTATCTCATATAGCACCTTTTATACACATATCTTGGGGTCCTTTTCAAAGAATGCTAATCAAGACACAAAATAACATTGCAGCAAATAATCTTGTCACAAATTCCATTACACAGTAAAAGCTAAATAAAAATAACAGCTTTTCTGCCTATATTTAAAAACTTATATCACTTAGTGTCAGGCAATTCAGAGAATAGAATTCCACAAAAGAGAAGAAGGTGACAGGAAAAGATACACACACACACACACACACACACACACACACACACACACACACTTCATCCAATAAAAATGTTAAGAATAAACCTAGAAAATTACTAATTAAGGATAGGATTTTTCTTTTTTGTTTTAACATATTTTATCAAAAAATTAGATAAATTGAAAAACTGACTACTCTGAAATTACTATGAACAAATATATTCACCCAGATTTAGGCAATAACATAATATTCCAATTTAAATTTATACAGTTAAAATTCTTGCTTTGGTTAGTTAACATATGTTCTGCTAAAGAAGTTCATGAATTTTTCCTTATTAAAGAAGAAAAGTATGAATTATTCCCACTCCCATCACTCAGGCCTCACAAAGACGCTTTAAAGCTCCATAACCCTGTAATGTACAATTTTTAAAAATTCTGTATTTATTGGGTAATTTTCACTGATTCCCAGACAAATGCAATTCTAATTATCATTCCTGTTTTATATATTAAAAATTAGAAGTTGGAGGAAATGAGTAACTTTAGCAAAACACACTTAACAGTGCATGTAGGAATGGACCAATTACTATGACACCAGAAATACTAATTGATTTTGCCTTAGGCCTAAATTTTGGATATGAAATTGAAAGCAATATTTGGCTTTATTTAAAGTTTCATATATTGCTGCTTCTATTATGAATAAAATTGTGAAACAATAACATTATCAATTTTTTCAGAACAAATTATGGTTTCAGTTTATTTATGATTTATTGATTACTTTAAAGGCATCAGTATTAATATTTTAAAATATCATTGCTAATGTTTTATATCAAAGTTATCTATTTTAAGTATACAATTCTAAAATATTTATGTGATTTTAGTCCATTCAAAGCAACTTTTCCCTCTCACCAATGAATCCCTATCATGAGATGAAGCTCAGTGCAAAAGGCAAAACAGATTTTGTGCAGCAGATATTTACTTTTAAGGAGATTTTTCATTTTTCTTTTTTTACTATTTATTTTAGGAACATTTTTACAGACAATTTTTCCTTTGTTTTGAAAATAACATACAGGCAACAGGATGATTTTAAGGTCTATGTCTAATGCTATCTAAACCATCTATGGTTGTGGGCTTAAGTTACATACATGTTTTCTTAACTAGAGCCAAGTGCTAATATGAATATGAGAAGAATCTGAAAGCTGCAATGTCCACAGGTTTTATTTTCAAGAGGTGAGAGTCTTGACCTATGAATAATCTTGAAGATCAGGAGAAAGCTGGAAAATAGGTTTCCCACATAATTTCATTAACTTTTTTTTTTTATTCCCACCTGCTACCATTGATTTCATTCTATTTCTAAAATTATCAGAGATTATATTAATGAATCCTGAACTGGATATTGTACAATACTTAATATACTGTACAACAATTTGTATGTAAAGGGAGAGTATATTGGAATGAAAAAAGTGCCTGCTAAATTGTAATTGCTTATAGACAAAAACCCCATTACTTGGCCTTAACTTTGGCACAGTACTTAGCACTAGTTGGGCTGAGATATGTTATTAACAAAGATAGTGACATACTTAATAATCAGGACCTCACTCATTCTCAAGAGCACTAATGCTCCATTCCAGGTAACATTTGTTTAGGGTAGTTGGGACCCACTTTTGATCCACTTTTAATCTTAGCAATAAGAATTAAGCTATGACTCAGTGTTGTATTTAACATCTAAGCACCAAGTAGATCGGCATGAAATCGATTAGGATTGCTTTGCAAAGGGGAAGGGGAAAGGCAAGAGATGAAGCCTCCATATATGCTGGCTTCTTCTATGCCCAGTTATTTTTCACAGGCACTCACATTTAATTATTTTACTTAAAAATCTGAACAAAAGAGATAGGTGGGAATATTTTATTAAGTCACAAAGGAGAAGAGTTCCAGCAGGAGGCTGATAAATTATAGATGGCATTCTAGTCTGGGATGAGAGGTTGAACCAGAGACTTCTAATGTGAGTTTACTAGCTCTGTTATCATACAACTTTATTCTAAAACATGACCTATGTTTAAAATATATGTATATATTTATACACATTCACACACACATACATAGTGTATACTCGAGAGACTTTTTCTTCTTCTCAGAACTGGTTTTCACCTAGGAAATACAGTATCTCAGGCCATTATCTTCTCTCAAGGTGAAGTAGCCAGCATTTGACAAACCATGATTTGCTATAGCTGATAGCCCAAATGGCTCCTAACCATTTCTTTAACATATCTCATATATATTAAGTACCAATCTTTGCCAGGTTCCAGAGACACACACATAGCTTTAAAAACCTCACAGTCCACTGTTGAAGACAAGATCACAATGAATTATTAGATAATGTGGTAATAGGTGTAACAGAAATGAATGACTAACAGAATGATATTTTTCCAGTTGACACTGGAAATATGATATACACAGCTTGGAAGCATAATATATACCACATCCTCTCCATGTCTTAGCCTTCCCCATCAAATTCTACCACTAGCTTTTGTAAATAAGGATATCCTGAAAAAAGGTAATTAAATTTCTATAATTCATGACGGATGAATCCATTTTGATATGTTGTATTGGAAAATCAGTATATATTCCAGACTCTTGAAACTGATGTTATCTCTGTCCCACATATGGTTTGGTTTCTCAGGGAGAAATATGTAGCTGAAGCTCTAATGTATATAATGACTCCTATAATGAAGTATGTAGCACACATACACACACACACACACACACACACACACACACAGTGAGATCTATATTTACAAAAATAGTGCCTAAATACTGCAGGCAGCAGAGACATTTCAGGACCTACTAACATTCTGGAGGTTCTTAAAGACTGAGTGACCTGAGCTAAGGAGACTTTCATCCCTTCTTCAACATCTTTTATAACAACTTTTTCAACAATGTCAAATTAGATCAAGGCTAAGAACATTGTTTTCAACCATATGATTCAAATTAACAATATGTAGTTGTAGTTTTCCTTTTGCAAATAACCAGATACATAACTAGTGCTAGCTACAAAATATGACATCTCATCAAGATTGATTATTCATGTACAAAATAAATACATATTACTATTAATTAACATAGATAATTTATTAATTAATTAATATTACCCCTTGGTTACTGCTCTTTTTGGAGCTGCATAAACTTTTTCTTGATGCTGATGAATATATTCACCTCATGCTGTTGCTGGATATCAAGAGTTCTATTCAATATCCCAGGAGGTTTAAGGCAAGTACTATGACATGTCACTGTAAATCCAAACTAGATTAAGTACAATTTTTATGGTTATAATTAAATAGTGAGGAAATAGGAAGTTAACTCATAAAGGCATAAAACCAAATTTGTATTTAGAACTAATCCAGCCCCCACCTGTTGCCAACCAAGTCACACCACACTCCTAGAGGGGTTCATTGAGTCATATTTCTGTGTGTGCCAAGCTGGAGTAGATCAGCCAGGACACTAGATCTGACATGAGAGCTGGATTAGAAATCTACTGAGAAGTCAGAAGCTAAACTACCAAAATTAAAATTGCTTCTAACAGGTATTATTTTTCACTGTTTCATCAAAAGGAAGCAGGTGCCTCTGTCCTAATTCACAGGGTGGAAATGCTTTCTGGAGTTGGATTGTCAAGAGCTGCTTTTTAAAATAGCAATACTCTTATCATAGTAAAGCTTGCCTGCTGAGTCAAAAGGAAAGTTGGCCTCATCTACCTTTAGAGCTGGGAAGAATTTAAAATGTAAAAAAGCCTGGCATGGTTCCAGCTGTTAGCTACTACAGATTCTTTTAAATATCCACTCTCTTATTGATCTGAGGGTATAAAGGTAAGCAGGTATACATTGTAAATGGAAAACAGAAGGAAAGCCATTTTAAAAGCCCAACTGACTAAAAGCAAACAATAAGAAACCTGTGTTTTTCTTCTGTCCACCTAAAGAATCTGACTTTACTAGACCCTGCTCTGGAAGGAAAATAAAATAAACAATAATAATGAAAAAAACACAAATGAGTGCCATGGGATATCTCCTTACTTATGATGATGAAGGAGAACTTCCAAAAAAATAATAATATTTCCAATAAGGATGTCAAATCTACTGCTATTTTGATGTCAAAACCACCTCTCCCTTAATCCCATTGATTCTTATTCAGCTCAATTTGAAGCCATCATAGAACTCTGCTTTATGAATCCTCCTTATTCTCAATAAATTTAATTAGCAGGGATCATACAATAAACTCCGTAATGGTTAATGGCTAGCCTGGAAACATAACCACCGATAAATTCCAATTGAACATTTTTGCCTAAAATGCAGAGACTGCGCCCAAAAAGGTAAAGAAGCATATCCTTGAATAATATTGGAGTATGTCAAGTATCAGGATGTCAGACAGACTGGTATATGTCTGTCTGTGTATGTCTACGGGACTGTGCATGTGCATGTGTGTTTGTTGCCTGGGTGAGCTGAAATTTCAAGCAAAATTCTATATAGTCACATAAACAAAGGAGAAGACTGATGTAATGAAGAGAAGAAGCCTATGAAGCCTGTATGTAACCAGCAATGAGTTCTCTCACTCAGCCAAACTAGAGTGGTATGAGGGAGGCAGAATCTCTTATTACACATTTTTAGCAGGTCATGCCAAATAATGTGTAAAATAAGAGAATTATTCATACTTCAATAAAAATATTTCACAAATATGTAATACAACAGAAGTTACAGTGCACAATGCATTCAACTTCAGATTCTGAAAATTTTAGATATATATGGTAATTTTGTGATTTGGAAGCTTATGAATGAAGTGAAAACTGAGGTCATTTTCTAAGTGCAATATCAACTTTCAGACTGGGAATAACAACACTATTTGCTTACTTCAGGGGTTGCCTGAGAGGCAACAAACTGCAGGAACTACTAAGAGACTAGAAAATCACTATCAGGATTTTTTTTTTTTTTAAGTGAAAAAGCCTGGAAAGACTAGTTTATCTTCTGGGGAGAAGATATTCCTAAGGTAGTTAGGGAACTTACTAGTGGCCGGTAACCTATTCTTTAAAAAGTAGAGAAACTCCCTAACCATCTCCCAGGCTGTTTGGGGGACTGAATGCTAGAACCCAGCCTGTGGCCCAAGGGTCTGGCCTGTAGGCACATGGGTACACTGAGCATATTAACAGTCGTTCTTGGGAAACACCTCCCTTTTCTTTCTCTAGCTTGTTTTTATGTGCCACCAGTGAGAAGAGAGTGAACCAATGTATTAGGTGCAACATTTCTTTCAGGCCTAAAATACATTATGCTCTGAATGTTCTTGAACATTCATTCCACAATTCCCTGTGCCCAACACAAGGCTTCACAGCCCAGAAATAAGTCAAAACAATCATATCACTTATGCCCACAAATGAATCCTATCCTGTAGCTGACTCTCTAAGTTCATAAATTTCTTTTTTCCTGTTAAATACCTAGACATTCTATGGTGATTATGCAAAAAATTATAAGGAAGGAATGGTAAATATGTTTAACAGATTTGTTCAAAAACCTGAATTAGCTTTTTGGACACAAATTGAGAGAAAGAAATGAAAACCAGAAAGGAACCAACTAAGAAGAAATATTTTGTGTTAGAGCTCCTGAAAAGATTTGGAATGTTCACTGATCAACTGTCAAAGCTAACATTTGTTCAATAATTTGAGCTGAACTAATATATTAACCCCAACTGACAACCTAAATTTCTAGGAAATTCTGTCTTCAAGAATATTCAAAGCATTTTAAAAATGCATTATCAAATACATTTCCATGTCTGAAATGAAACTAGATACTCTTTTGAATTGGAAGATGCAATCCAGAAACTCATGGGCAAATAGAGCCTTTAAGGAGCAAAGGAATGGACCTAGGCTATTTCCAGATGTTGAAATAAACCCCAAATATAATATAATAAAAATTCATTTCTTGAGTTTCTATCTGAATAGCATCTCAAGTGGCATGAAATACTTTGGTCACTATATGAGGGGGAGAAATCACTGATCTCTGGGTTAAGTAAACAGAAAAGGCTACTTTTTTTTCCCCCTGACTGGATAGCTCAGTTGGTTAGAGCATAGTACTGATACACCAAAGTTGAGGGTTCGATTTCCAGTCAGGGAACATACAAGAATCAACCAGTGAATCCATGAATAAGTGAAACAACAAATCTCTCTCTCTCCCCTTCCCTCCTTCCTTCTCTCTCTCTCTTAAATAAAAAAAACAAACAAACTGTTTTTAATTATCAAAAAGAACAGGCTAACATTTTAAAAGCATTTCTTATAATGATAATTAGAGTGCCATCATATGTTGGGTAGCAAAGATCAAATGAAACTTTTTCTTTTAAATTAGCAGATTGTCACTGAAATTCTTAGTATGTCTAACAACTTTGCATAGTACTAAATCCCAATTTCAGTCACGTGATCAAAACACTAAGATGCAAAATAAACTTCAGAACTCATACATGCAATTGCCGATGTACTAATGACCAAGAAAATGACCAATAATGAAGTCACGTTGTCGTGATACATTTTTCAAAAGCATTAAGCAAAAAATAACTTGCCACAGTTTTGATCTTATTGTATAAAGAGTCAACTCCCTCTTCAGAGATTTATCAGTTCTCCAAGTCTTCTGGGTGGCCTAAATGGTTCTGTAGCACTATGTTATTCTACACTTTCATAATAGTATTCAGTGCAGCATAATGTAATTTGGACGCCAAAGAATTGATGTACCTCATAAGAGTTGCTTTACTCTCTTTTCACTGATGATATCTGATCTAATAGGTAGAGAAATGTGCTGAATTGTCACAGCATACATTTCAGTGAGAAAAATCACTACGGCATAGAAATATTTATGGAAGTGCTGACAATATATCAATTAATAATGTCTGCAAGATACAGAGAGAGAATATTCTATCCTTTACAAGTTGAGAAAGAGCCAAGTCAAGACGATTTCATGCAGCTTCTCATATTGCCACACAACAAATAATTTCACTTCTGGTGGACTAGTCAGAGCTGACTGGGATCTTGCCAATAGCTGGAGTGAGAAAGAACAATAAGAAAAACTGTGGGTATTGTGTGCTACCATCTACGTAAATGAGAAAAGTGGGCAAGGACATATGCATAAACATCTGTGTATATAAGGAATCTTTAACTTTGGAAGAAACCCTAAGATACTGGGAAAATTGGTACCACCAAGGTGGGATACCATGGGGCAAAGAAAGATACAAATTTTCACTGTATACTCCTTTGTTCTGTTTGAATTTTCTTCTTCTCCTCCTCTTTCTTTCTCCTCTTTTTATTCTTATGCCATGAGAATGCTTTAATAACTTAAAAACATTTTTTAAATGGCTGTAGAACAGATGAAGAATAAGAATGTTACAGAAGAGTAAGGTCGCAAGATGTTGAAGAACTATTCTGATTTCACATGTCAGTAAAAATAAAAGACATAGTAGACTATCTAATACACAAAGCAATTTATGAGCTGTAACAAAGATTTATTTATTTATTTGTTTGTTTGTTTATTTATTTATTTATTTATAATCCTCACCTGAGGATATATTTGAATTTAGAGAGAGAGGAAGGGAGAGAGAGAGAGAGAAACATTGATGTGAGAGTGAAACATTAATTGGCTGTCATCCATATGCACCTTGACCGGGGATTGAAACCGCAACCTAGGTGTGTACCCTGACCAGGGATCTAACTTACAACATACAACGACTCTCCAATCAACTGAGCCACTTGGCAAAGGCACAAAGATGTTTCAATGACTAAACATGACTTGATAACCCCCAATACTGTCATTTATTCATTGTCTGTCCTTGGGCAATTAGTATCTATGTCCTCATTTGTTAATGGGTGTAATTACCTGCATGCACATGTGTGTCTGTGTATGGTAGGGGACAGGCTGTATATAATCAGGAATGATGACTCCCCAGAGGAAGGCAGTGGGTATCATTAATGAAAGGAATGCATTCCCCACCTTCTGTGTTAAGGAGACTTGATGTCTGTACAATTTTGAAGATAGTAAGTTCTCTCCCCGTTTTATAAAGGAAACAAGGGCAATGAGAATTGAAGATCTTCCTGCTGTAATATTTCCTTCCTTTATTCTCTCCTTCAGTTGGGTTCCAAAGCTGCCTCATCTAAGATACTCTTGCATATTTCCATAGGTACATTTCTGGAAAGGTATCAGAATTGTTTATCGTTTATTAAATTCCAATATATACATTTTATGGTTCACTTAAAATTTTACTGACATAAAACCTCAGACAGCCAGACATTAGCCCTTTACCCCTACTTATTAATCATAGTGTCCTTCCAAAACAATCTTAATTTCCATGTATTTTATCTATCTGAGCAGCCAGTAGTAAAACATCATTCCTTTTCCTGTTTTCCTCTGCTTAAACCAACTCTAAATCTATCTGTAAGCCAAATAGATTCAGCTATTCATAAAATAGTGCTGCCCCAGCAAAACTCTCCTCAACCTGTCTTTAATATTTAGGAACGTTTAACTGTTACCCCAGGTTTAAATATTAAGCCATGTGAGTCAAAACCATAACCACAAAGATGAATCAGGCAACAGAGTTCTTTTTGAATGAATTTGCTATTTCATAGTAAGCTCAGCAAACCAATTACGTGAGCTCTAACACTGCATCAACGGCCAGTTGATGTTTACATGGACGTACCTTCAGAGTAATTGAAAACAACTCCCCAGTCTACGCTGTTGCCTCCTGTGTGGGCACTGTTTCCCTTACAGGCTGGTAAAATGAACTGTAGTTTTGTATAGTAATTCAGAAGATAATCGATTATTTGCCAGTAGTCTGTTTTTGAGTTGCCACTTATTATTATTTTTTTTTACCTACTCCAGGGACACACTTTCAATTTCACAGTCTTCTGCACATTGTGGACAGTGGCTTTAATTTCTTAAAGGAAAGCGCACATTCTCTTTCTATTATAGTTAGACTCGTGGCTCTGCAAAAAGCAGGCAGGGATCTTTATACCCAGTGAGAAATGTCTATGCTTACGTTGCACACTCACTCCATCTGTAGTGTTGTGGCTTATGAGCTAGGAAGGGAATTAAGTAAGAACCTTTCTTCATCTAAGGAGAGCTCCTCTGTGTCTCACAATCTTAGTTGCATCTGAGGGATGGTAAACATTCCTGAAGGTATCATTCTTTAATTGTTTATGGATTACTTCTCTTTATTTTACTGTTAAAATAAGAGTTTCTGGCAGAGTTAAAGAGAATCTTGTCAGGAAACAGTTGTTTTCCTCCTGCAGACTAACATTCCTGCAGGCAATGCAGCAAATTAACCAATATAAATGTTTCCTTCAAAACACAGAAATCTTTTATCTATTTAGGAAGAGATCACACAATATAACATGCTGAACTATTTCTATTAAGCCCAAAGATAACAAAAAATTGAAAAGAATAAATCCATTATAAAGAATTCATATCTGCTGCTTTGTGAGCAATCCATAATACTCCATATTGTGCAAACTATAGGAGATGATGACCTAACAATACAGAATGTAGAGAGGGCTTTTGATAACAGAAAAGCTTAAGAGAGAGTATCATTAAATGGAGAGTGAAATACAAAAAGATCCTGGATTCATTTCCCTCCTTTATTTGTTGTATCACTTTGTAAAACCTTTCTATGCTTTGCTCTCTTCATCAGAAAAATGAGACCTATGGTTTTATTTTTATAAAGTGCTTTAGGATTTAGGAGAACCCAAAATGCATTATATGATGAAAGCCACCATGGTGCATGTCATGTGATTGCAGCAGAAAAGGATCTAGGGACCAAAAGCAAAACATGAATCAGCAATGAACACTCACTTTGTTTTTCAAAGCCCCAGGAGGTGCAAATATATGTCAGAATTGAAGTTGATCCTCTTTCTTTATAATCACACATTACTATATCTGGGTCTGGTTCTGAAACTTGAGTTTAGTAGAAAAAATATGAACAAAGGAAGGAGTAAGGACCAGGGTCTCTCTCTCAATCAATCCCCAAGTCACTCAAGGTGTCATTAAGAGCTATACTAACTCATGCTGAATTCCCCAAAGGACCAGAGATAGAGGGCTTGGGACATCTCTTGTCCCCCTCCCTCAGCACACCGTTGTTCCCAACAGAGTTATGCTTTGAGGAGATAAGTCAATAAAGGAGGAGCTAACTCCTCAGACTACCCAAAATTACATGGGTTTTTTGGAATACAGGAGAGTCAGAATTTGGGGATAATGTGGATAATCACTTTGAGACAGAGGTCAAGAGAGTATTCTAGAAGTTAGGAGTTCTAGGTTTCAATGCTTATGCCAACATAATTGTACTGCTTTACCTTGAACAAGTCAAACTCTTTGGAACTCTGTTTTCTTAACTAACACTGAGGGTCAAAACCCTGGGGAATTAATTGGTTTCAACAATGCCCTTCAAAGTCCCAGGATTCTGTTTTTCTTTGAGTGCACAAATAATGAATTTAGACCTGGAATATATAATTGAGTAGGAAAGGTTTAAATTATGAAGGTAACTTCCTCTAGAAATAATATTACCCTGGCATCAGGATGGTAGAAATGAGAAAAAAAGACAGAGAAATGTCACTATCAGGCAGTCAGCTAGTGGCAAAATTAGAACTAGACTCTGAGATTTGAACACAAATTCTGATTTTTTTTTTTTACATTGCAGTAGATTTTCTATAAGTCCTCCAACTTGAGACGTCTAAAACGAAATCTATTTTAAAAAGAAAAGTCTCAAGCACATAGATACACAATTTCTTCCCCCCACTGTCTCTCTCTCTCTCTGCCTCTCTCTGTCTCTCTGTCTCTTTTTATGTATATACATAATTGACCCTTGAACAATGTGGGGATTAGGGCCATTGAATCCCAGCAAAATTGAAATCTGCATAAAACTTCTGACTCTAAGATTAACTACTAATAGCTACTGTGGACCAAAAGCCTTACCAATAACATAAGCACTTGATTAACACATATTATGTATGTTATATGTATTATATACTGTAATCTTACAATAAAGTAAGTTAGAAGAAAAATGTTATTAAGAAAATCATAAGGAAAAATCCTAAGGAAGAGAAAACACATTTACAGTAATGTACATACATTTTTTTAAATCACTGTCTAGGTGGATCAGCATAGTTCAAACCTATGTTGTTCAAGGGTCAACTGAATAATATATCTATAACAATACATATTTAGCAAGTGAATACTATTTCCATATAAACCTGTTCTCCTTTCTGTACCCTCTGTTCTTTGGTCACCTGGAGGCCTAGTATCCAAAGACAGAAATGATGACATCCTCCTTCTCCCTTCATTCCCACTCTGAACCATTTTGCATTCACACAGGCTACCAAATACAAATGACTTCACCTCTGACTTCATTTCTATCCTCTGTCATCATTCCCAACATGTTTGCATCACACAGGGCTTCATCTGTTGTCTTACTTCTGCCTTCCTCACTGGTCTCCTTGCCTCCAAATCCCTCTTCCATACATGAGCTTAAAAATAGTCTTAAATTAAAATGTAAATATAACTCTTACCTGCTTAAAAACTGTCAAAGTTCATTAGGTTAGCCATAGGATGAAAGTTAAGCCTCCCAATGGAAAACACCAGGCTCCTTTTGACCATGGCCTGCCTTTCCAACTGAGCTCCCTCCATTCTCCATGCACACTGCATGCTTCAACGGGAACAAATGCCTGCCGGTAATCCCCAGGCACTGCATACCACTGTGCCTTGGCATGTGCTAGTTTCTTAGTCTTGAAATCCCTATTGTTTTCCCATTGTTTACTTGCCAAATCCCATTCATCTTTTCAAACCAAGTAATTCATTCCTCCACTGGGATCCCTCCAGCTCTACACTCCCCTTTATAATTAACCACATCCTGTTTTAAGCTGCGCCTGTACTTTGGACAGACTTTCACTGTTGCATTCTTCACACTGCACTGAAATTGTTTATTTGTATGTCTCCTTCCTCTACTAAACCATGAAACTCTTCAAGGCAACAGATGCATGTTAATCATCTTTACCTCCTTAGCATAGTGCCTAGAACACAGAAGGTCTTCAATATGTGTTTATAACTATGAACAAATGAATGAACAAACAAGCAAACATTCACTCAACCCACTATTATACTAAATGACTCACAGAATTCAAGGAGAGAAAAATGCCCTCTAAAACCAAAAAGACAAACATCTGGTAGAGGTAAGAGCTACTCCGAGAATTAAACCCGTATGATAGAAAGGGAAATGACTCGGTGTTAACTTGGCTCACATAGTTAGGAAAGGCTTCTTTAAACACGTGAATGACAAGAACTGTCTCACATGCTTTGCCAAAAGAAGAGCTATTGTCCTGATGGATTATGAGCAGCTCAAACTGAGCATAGCTCAGAGGGTTTTGGTTTTAGCAACCAACTAGTTCAATATACTCTTATGCGGAAGAGTAGGAGAGGTTCAAGTTTGGGTGACAAAATTAAAAGTTATCCATTTGGCCTCTTCAACCTGTAGATGTTCAGTAGGTAGATACAGGAATCTGGGGTTTCAGAGGGCATTGTGACCAGAGAAAAAAGACTTGAGAGCTATCATCTCCCCCCAAAATAGTATTTAAAGATACCATGGGGCTGGATGACATCATTTAGGGAAGTGTGTGCATTAAAAAGGGCCAAGCCCTGGGAGACACTCTAACATTTAGAGTTCAAACAGAAGAACCTGCAAAGGAGAATGAGAAGGATATACTACTAAGCTAGGCAGAGAACTAAGAGATCATGGTCAACCATAAGAAGAAAGTATATAAAGAAAGAGGCAGTAGTCAACTTTGTTGAACTTAGGTTGAAAGATTAAGTAAGATAAAATTCTCAACTACCAACACCCAAGGACACTCGTTTGCTAGAACTGTCTGAGAATAGTGATAGGAATAAAGCCTTATTCAAGTTGAAACCCAGCTCTTTAAAAGAAACCATGGAGAGATATTACACAGTAATGAAAAATGTTTCTTCTCTATGTCTGGTTAAAGCAAAGCTTAAAATGGGTGAAAATTTGATGAGATTTAGAATCAACTTCAAGAAGAATTTCCTAGTAGTACAGTTAACAACAACAGCAACAAAAACATAATAAACTTCCTATCACACATTTAAAGGAAAGGAAAGACACTCATCTTGTTGTACTAATCCATTTAATCACTCTTTTTGTTTATGTTTTTGAGACTGAAAAAAGTAGTTGGTCAAAAATCACTCAAAATAGGATTGCTGTTTTTCTCACATTTGGGATACATTCTCTTCTAAATCTACATACCTAATAATAACTAAACATACACCTCACCTTTTAGAAATCAAGACACAGCAATGCATTTGACTTCATATGTAATATTGTGTGAATTAATAATTGTTATATTTATGGGTGAGAAAGAAAATCTATTTTAAAATTTGGAGATTGAAGATAAAATGAAATGACACATTCTACAATTAAGCTGTCAGTTATAATAAAGCTGAAGGAAATAAGACTATTTCCTTTTACAAATTCTATACTTCAGATTATTCTTGTTTCTTCCATCCAGAGAAATGACAAAGTTTTCAGAAGTTATAATCTGCTGAGCAAACTCCCAAAGAAATAAAACTAATGTACATTAAAGTGTTATCTTCTACTTCTTTAGTGACAAAAAAAAAAGTCTTTTATTCTCTTCTAATTACTGAAGACTTCTATGATTAAAAATGGTTATCCTTACAATATGGACATCTATCTTTCAATAGAAGAAGCTAACAAATTCCTACTCATAACCTACTTGTATTTATTGAAGTACTGATACTCTACTTTTAAAGGGAGCAAAGGATGTGTAAATATTTTGTACATTAATAAAATATCTAAGTAAAAACAGGAATGAATATCAAAAGGGTATATTTTTTCATTATACAGAAAAAAAACGATGTGCAAAATAGTAATTCTGATGGACAGAAAAGCTCAGCTTTAGCATAAGTAGAGTGATCTGCTTGGGTGCACCACAATAATTTTATAATTATTGTAAAATAAATGTGATCCCATTTAAATTTTAGCTGCCACAAAGCATTTTGTCAAATATTAAAATGATGCAGTTTAATATTACAGCACACAATGTGGTTGGCAACTTTGGGTTAGAATATAGAATAAGATGGCTTTTCAAAAATGTATCCTGATTGCTTAGAAGCAGGCAAAACAAAACAAAACAAAAACAAACCCTATAAAAAGAAGTGTCTTCATTGCATAAAGTAGCTACTTAATTGAAGTTACTGACAGACATAGACGGTAATTCTGCCTCCATGTATATTTATCGGTTATGAATGAAGCATTTTCAGCAACTCAATATCTTCCTCAAATTAGATGAAAAGGTCACCTATTATATATGCATAAGAACAAATTTTGCCAAGAGAAAAGGCTTTTGGCCTTTATGACAAGACTGTCATCTGTGGTTCTATTTAGTTTTGGAGAGTCTTTTTTCATGAATGCTATTGGTCTATTTTAGGAACATAGTTAGTTCCTCAATAATACTTAACCAGCATAACATCAAGATCAGACTGGAACAGCAACTACTATATACTGTGATGATTCACATTATCTATCCAGCTGGCCTGACTTGGCAAACAGCATTTTACAAGAGATCGCACCAGCCTGGGGTCACCTGGAGATGCAGTGTGTCCATTCTTGAAGTGCTGATGCTATTCCATGTAAACTCTACTAATACCATCACCCATTTTATGCAACCTAGAAACTGGCAAACATTCCATGTGTAGAACAAGTGGGGGATTTATGAACAGAAAACTGCACACAAAAAAAGCAGAGACAAAAGGGAATTAACCTTCATAGCATACTGAACACCACGCATGTTGGAGGCTCCATGTAAGATACAGGCAATGCTATCGGATGTGCTACATGTTACAGATAACAACAAACAAAACATGCAGTAAAGAAACATGAACACAGGTCCCCCAAAAAGCATTTAGTGTGGGAGGTATGTATACTCTGAACTCAGAGCTGTACACGGTTATATTTTCTGACAAACTGCCCTATTGTTCATCTCATGATTTCAGGACAGATTTGTAGACTTGCAGTCATTTATGTAATTACCTCTGACTGGTCTATGATGAATTCAATGTATCAGCAAATGAAGGGCAACTACCAAAATAGGTCATGCAGTTTTTAAAGCTTAGCACCCATGAGCATTTTTTAGGAAAGAAACCAAGAATCGAAATTTCACTTATCTAACTTCTTACAGTTTTTTATAACTGAGTAATATTTTTACTGTATTTTAAGCATCATTCAATGTGGTAAGTACAATACTATATAACATCAAAGAATTACTCACAGCTTCTAATTCACATTAAAAGCATGGGCTGATATCAAGCCACAAAATGGGTGAATGTTAACACGACAAGGTTATGAAACCACATATAATCATTCTGAAGTTCTCACCAATACTTCTCTCAGATAAATTTAGTATAATTTCTTCATAACTCTGTGAGTCATTGGCCAACTCATTACAATAATATAATCAATATATTATAAAGACAGAAATATCCTGGCAATATGGCAAAACTCAAGAAAAGTTTCTAAATTAATGTCAAAGCATTACACATGTGTCATAAATGGCTCACAAAGGGATGCCAAATCATCCCTGTTGCTGAGATAATTGTTGTACTTTGACGTTTCTTAAGATCGATTGTGTTAGTTCCCAGGTCAGAGCTATCTCCCTCCCTCCTTTTCTTCTTCACTCTTCATCATAATGTAGCATTAAAGTTATTTGACAATGATATAACTGAGGTTATTTCAATTGTTTTAATGTAGCGAGTGTTTTTTTTTTAATTCTACTTGATTGGATTTGTTAAAGAGGAGAAATCCTTGCCAAGATTTATTATAGAAATTGTGAATATCTTATGGTTCTATGATAATCTTAAAAAAGCTAAGACACTAAACAATGAGCTTGGGGCACATGTTTACAGGATAAAGTGCCCCTATTAAAAATCTATGAGAAACATTTTGTGCTTTAATTATATTTTCAATTGTATTATATAGTCTGTGTCTCCTCCAATTAGACTGCAAGCTCCTAAAGGCATTTAGTACGCTGTTCTACACACAAAAGGTGCTTCACAAATATTTGAAGACTGATTTATTAAAGAAGCATCCATACACAACCTCATGGAAATTCAAGAAAGGCCTCTATGTGAGAAAACAGAGTGCTGTAGTCATTGTTTTGTTCCCATGCTTCTGCCAGCCAGGATAACAGAACAACAGAAACAGTAATGACAACAGAAAAGAGCAATGATGATGCTTATAGCTAAGTTTAAACTCTTCTGTTGTTCATACAGTCAAATAATTATGCATTTTGTCTCTTGAGTACAGACTCTTCAGTTCAGTATCTTCTTTGCACCAATCACATATTTTTGGGAAATAGTAACTTTTATAAGCTGGTTTATCCTCTTTTACGTTGCACATTTCCTTGGATATGGGGTTTATTCTACTTTAACTTCCTTAAATAACCATCTCTATATCTTAACAAAGAGGAACAAGATATAGTGAAATACAATAGGGACCACAAAGTTACATTTTACATTATTGCCATTTGATATCAATGCACAACTGGTTAGAATTTTGGTTAGAAAATAGACACATGTGTGTGAGGACAGGAACTAAGCAGCATATGATGGGAAAAGATTATTCAAAAGAAAATGAAGTCCCTTGGAGGAGATAGAAGTGGGCAATGTTGGAATTAATTTGCCCTAAATGTGGAGCTACAGAACTGGATCTGCAAAGCATAAATTAACATCTACCTTGGGATGTGGGATTCACTTAAGGATTTCTTCAAATGGAAACATACTTGTCCTGAGACGGTGGGTGGGTCCCTGAGGAGAGAGAGCTATAGAAATAGACTTCATTTCTACTGTTTCCTGTAGTAAGTTGAATCTGACAGCTGATTCTCCTCTGGACAAGGACAATTTTTTAAGCCAAGAATATAAACAGAGTCCATTTTTCTGTCTTCATCTTATCCTAGATGGTGCCTTACCCCAAGATCTCAGTGCACAAACTCAAGTTCAGTGAACTCTCCAACATTACTATGCATTCATTTCCCAAGGAGATATTCCAAAATCTCTCTGCCAATTCCATGGACAAGTTTCATTAAAGCATTTATTTAATTGCCTGGGATTTATGAAAGATCTTTTGACAAAGCAGTGCTGTGCCATAATTTATCCCAGCCTGTGAAGAGGAAACCAGAGCTCAGATAGGTTAAAACTATACGCTCTCTGGGGCAGGGATGGTGTGTGTTCTGTTCTTCATTGTATTTTCCTGGCCCTGCACAGTGTAGTACAGAGGCAGTATAGGACAGCAGGCAGAGCTTAGAGTCTGGAGGCAGATAGAGCAGGCTTGGAGCACAAGTTCCCAGCCCTAGCAATCCCTTGGTGGATGACCAGGAAAATGTTTCACCATATCTGAGCCTAAGTTATTTACCTGTTAAAAGGGAGATAATAATAGTATCTATCTTATAAAGCAGTCGATAATTAAATGGAGTACTCCATATAATATAATCAAGTAGTGTCTGCTACACGGCTAACACTTAATATATTAATACATTTTTAATAGTGTCTCCATTATTATTGTCTGGTACATAGGAGGTACCTAATATTATATGGAATTAATGGATGAAAGTAGCTCCCAACTGAAAGTGTGATTTTCTCACTTCCCTCTTAGTTCCTACCTCCCTTAAATCATACTATATGTGTAGGTAGAAATATCCTACGAAGATCGATGAATTTAGTTTTACAAAGTGCTCTTGCAGGCATATAGGAAGAATGAGCTTTTCATATTTATGTTTTGTACCAGCTGAGAGCATTATTTTTTCATAGGTCTCCCCCGGCCCCACCCCACAAATGAACTGAGCTTTTCTAATTTAGAGATTTACTACTGAGGTAATCCTCCATTTCATAACTTCTCCATTATTTCTAGCATTCAAGATTTGCTATTGCTGATATTCCTGCAAGCTTTTTATATGGAGAGAAATCTGGATAAAAATACCTCTGTTTCAAAGCTGTTTTCAGTCCTGCACTGCTAATTGTATTAGCTGTTTTAACAAGAAACTGAGAGCTCTGGCTGGTCTGGCTCAGTGGATTGAGTGCTGGCCTGTGAACCAGAAGGTGACTGGTTTGATTCCCCATCAGGGCACATGCCTGGGTTGTGGGCCAGGTCCCTGGTTGGGGGCATGCGAGAAGCAACTGATCGATGTTTCTTTCTCTATTTCTTTCTTTCTTCCTTCCTTCCTTACCTTCTCTCTAAAAATAAATAAATCCAGTCCTTAAAAAAAGAAGAAATTGTGAATGTCTATGGCGGGAAGTGTCCCCTGCCAACCTGAGGCCTACCCAACTAGACACACCAATAGGAAGACAGACAGGGCTCGTTAGGTTCAGAACCTGCACAAGAATTTAATCAGCTTTGGAAAAAGGACTAGAAACTCTTATAAAAGGAAAGTTTGTCACATACAGCACTTACCTGAGAAATATCAAAACAAAATGCTAGTCACTGCAATGGGGCCTACTTTAAACATTCATAAATAGATCTGCAAACTTATGTTCTCCTATCTAAAATGTTAGGTTTGAATTATTAATTAGAATAGCTACCATTTCTGCTCTTTCTAGTAGTAGAAAACTAGACTTTTCTTCCTTGATAATTACTCAGTGAATTTCTTTACTATGTATCCTTGCCTGGCAAACGAATAAACTCAGGATTGTTTGTTGTTTTTTTAAGACACTGAAATTAAAATTGCAACTTTAACCTAAATTTAGAATAAGGTAGGCAAGAGTTTAATTTTACAAAATGAAATGATTTGGGGAGTATGGCAAAATTATTCTGAAGGATTCACTAAAGTTGAAGAAAATCTAATATAAACAAATTTTGGTAAGGATGATGAATTGTATAGGATATGAAATCTCAGAAAAGTATAATGCAGTTTTTTAGATTTCAAGTGCCTTCTTTTTCCATAGTGACGAGCATCACATGTATGGTTGTTCCATACAATATTCCTAACAAAAATTTAAAAGACTGTGATCTTGGCCCTGGCCAAGTAGCTCAGCTTGTTAGAGTATAGTCCCAATGTGCGAAGGTTGTGGGTTTGATTCTCAGCTGAAACACATACAAGAACCAATAAATGCATAAATAAGTGGAACAAAAATATCAATGTTTCTCTCTCTCAAATCAATAAATTAAAAATATACTATGATTTATATATACTTATAGAGATAGATAGATATAAAAGTTGAAACACTAAGTATTTAAATGGCTTTCTGAGAAGTACGGTTAGTTTCTGAAGAGAAATGAGGAACTTGAATCTTTGGTTGAAATTTATTACTCAAGATTGATTTATAGTGCTCCGTGAACATGACTCTTTAGGATACCTGTAATATATTTTCACCTTAAAGTCTTAATTTATATAAGTCTTCTTAGATTAATTCTTAGAAAATTATATAAAATCAAGGTAATAAATTATTTTTCATGCTACATCTGGGTTATTACAGTCTCTTCTTGTTGGCCTAAAAGAACTGGGGTAATAGTAATAAAAATTGATATAATAGGGCCTGGGTAAACCCTTAGTTCTTCTTCTCAATTCTTCAATGTATCTTGCTTCCAATTGCTCTGAATGACCCGAGAGAGTATGTTAGTTTATAGTTTGTAAGATCTGAGACAGAGTTTTCATATAGTAGGAACAGTAGGACTTCATACAGTACCTAACTACTTATAAAGCTATAAATTCTTATAACAGATCAGTGATTCTCAATGCATGGTCCCAGGACCAGAAACAATGGCATTACAGGGAAACTTGTTAGAAATGCAATTCTTATAGAGCCTCACTTGAGACCTCTTAAGTCAGATGTTCTAGGTAGGACCCAGCAATTTGTAATTTATCAAGCTTCTGGGTCATTCTGATAACAGCAAAAGGCTTGAGAACCACTGACTCAGACTTGGAGCCTCTTGATCCAGATAGTTGCATTTTTTGCATGCCCAGCACCTGATATCATCACCCTTTCTACTTGACAAGTCCTATAGTTTAATGCTTTATTTTTTCACTCTCCAACATCAGCCTGTTCTTCTCAGCTATATGGAACCATTGCCATTTGTATATGGTGAGAGACAAGATGTGAAGGAGATATTTATATAATTCTCCATATATATGAGCAAACTATTGCTTTCAGAGTCAGTTGCAAAAAGCAAGGATAATATGAATATAAAATGCTTAAAGTGAGTATATTCAATGATGTGAAAATTTTTACTAAAGGAATTAAACTATTCACAACTATAACCGAAAAACTTAACTGTAGTTCACAAAATATCCTGTATCTCCTTCAAGAACCCTGCCCTTTTCCCCAAGAATCTTGCCGTGTAAGCATCAACCAATATTTTTAAGTTTCATTTAAGATTTGTTTGATGTTATGGTCTTGCAAAATTTTGTCTTGCTTAAAAGAATAGTTTCATTCCTTGTATCCTGAAGGGAGTATGAATACAAATCACCAAAGCAATACTGTTGATCAACATTTTAAATTCTGCAGAGCATTTTGTAATCCAACAAACCATATGACACTTTGAAGTTCACCTCAATTTTCAAAGAAATTGACACCTTCTTTCATTTTCTTTCTTATTGTATTACATTAATATCATTTCCATGTTTGTTTCTTTGAGTCTTAATTCAAAAGGTTACCCAAATTCTGCCTTCACTTTCACAGGCTCAGACCTCTGATATATAAAATATATTTTAAAATATTCACTCAAGTTTTCTTTTGCCAAAGTGCCTCAGTGGCAGCTAAATCTTGTCCTGAAAAGCATATACACGGGGGGAGTTTGATTGAGTGGAGTGTTTTGTACAAAATGAAAGGGTATCAACAGACATGGTCCACAAGATCACAGGAGCTTAAATATTTGTCATCAAATGCATTAGATATGAATACCAGAAATTTATACCGATTGGGATCAAATTGCCATTTAGGATAATAGAAGATGTAAGTCTGAATCTGTAAATCAATCATGCTGAAGAGAGCACATATAAATTTGTCTTTTTTTGTTTGTTTGTTTGAATTCATTATATAAGGTTTCTAAACTTGAGTAACATATAAATTCACTTTCAAAGGGAAAATAATTTTGAAACTATTGTGGATTATAGACCTTAATGCCTTTTGGGTAAATACTGACTTAAAAAATTAAAAGTTGCTTCTATTAAAAAATGTTTTTAATTGAAAATTTTCACTATCAAAAAAAATTTATGTGCATTCTTATAAAACATTTGTTTTATCATTAAAATTAAAATATATAATTAAAAAGTCTCATGGATTTCAGGAAGACACGTTTTGGACTAGAGTCTATGTACCCAGTCTTAGAACCACTGCTTTATACTAATCAATGCCATTGCTCTCAGCTGTATAATCATCTAAAATAAAAATAAGATATCGTCGGCAGCCGTCCGTCTCGAGAGACGATGGTGTAGCTTCTTAAGAGTCCATCTGCACCGCCGAGAATGGCTGTGCAGTCCGACTCGGGAGTGACATGGTAGTATCTGTCTCCTCCCGTGTTGAATCGACATCTTGCGATGACGCTGAAGCTACAGAGCCTGGGCAGGGTAATATGGAGGGTCCGCTGTTGCCCATGCAGCAGACCCCCCCTCTCTTCGCAGCTGAAGGGTCCAAGGGAAAGACGGAGTCAATACAGCTTGGCTTCAGGTGCGCCGCAGGAGTTGCCGGTGTTGACTACAACGTCAAACCGCCTAAGGGACTCCGGCTCCGGATTTTCTGTCGGGGTTTACTCCCTTAGCCCTTCCCCTGAAGAGGTATGCCGCAAGGCAGCGGAGGTTTTTTGGAGTCAGAGTTTTCCTTCTCTGATGTACCCTGACTGGAAGATCGAACCAGCGACACTTAGCTCGCAGGCCGACGCTCAATCCACTGGGCTAAACCAGCCAGGGCCATTGCTCTCAGCTGTATAATCATCTAAAATAAAAATAAGATATGTACCCAATAATATTTTGAAGTAATAAATTTTACTTTTTTATTCTTCTTAATTTGTTTTTATTTGTCACAACCTTTTAAAGCAGGTTCTAACTTGAACACTACATTTCCATTAATTCATGTTACCTTAAAATGTATTTGATCAATATTTGAGGTCACCCTTTTGAAAGTCCTTAACTTGAATTATCCAAAATATGCACTCCTATTCCAATATAGTGGATAACTAGAAATTTAAATCCCATGGGTTATAATACAAAAAATACATTCAAATATTTATGCAATGAAATATTTGTAACTACTGTATCTTATAACATATAGATGACCAAGGAATAATATATTTTAATGGAAGGAGGAAAAGATGGCTTTAAAATGCTTATAGAGAGCATCACCCCCTCTTGCTTATGTGTTAAACTTTGTTGATAGCAATAATGACCTTGTTGATTCCTGTGGCTCTACTGTAAGCCAAGCAGTCTGTTTCAGGAAGACTATGAATTATCGAGTTTGCAGAATGGACATGGCTCTGCCAGAGTCTTAATCTATCTGAAAAATGATAAAGTTTATTCCCTTCATGGAGTGGGAAATAAAAAGTGTGAAACAGAAAACTTCAATATTTCAAAGTTTTGAGTTTCTTGAATTTTCAAGTAAAACCTACCAAAAACATGACTATACATGTAACATCTAAAATCAATATAAATAATTTTATCTCAAATTACTTAATTCCAATAACTGCTTACTTAGTGCAGAATTCAGGGCCATCCAATAGATTTTCTGTGATTATGGAAATGGTCAGTATTTTTGCTGTCCAATATGGCAGCCACTAGCCACATGTGTCTATTGAGTACTTAAAATATGGCAAGAGCAAAATGAAGAGCTAAATCTTTATTTTGCTAGTTAAAACTTACATTTAGATATTAAATCCACTTCTTATTTAAAGAATATTCTTTCTAAATTAAATTCTCTGTTCAAAGTTCAAATCTGTTTCCTTTTGTTTTAGCTTCTATTTTATGACATATTTGTGAAAGCCTTTGATAAAATAGGAAACAATTTTCAGAACCCACACACTTTTTTAAATTTGGTAACCCAGGTAAGTTTAACTCATTTATACATTGGTTGAGCACATTTATGATTGAGTTGCTAATAGTTGAGGAAATAAGAATAAATTAATTTTAAGATCTAGTACTTCACCAAAACACCTGGTGAGCATACCTTGTCAGAGATCTTCACAAATAACACCAGTCACTCTGGACTATATAAGTTATAACCTTGGAATACTCTTTTAGATACAAGTAATACAAGTAAATCATGGATAACTGCCCAAGGGGGCTAGCCACTCCCTCGGAAGAACCAACCCAACAATAAAAGTTCATTGGTGACATCATGTGAAATTCAAAATTCCTAACTATTTTACACACAATAAATGTCATTTTACCATGAATGGAAATTGAGTTTGTCTGGAATAATTTGTTCTCTCTGTGGCTATACAGTAATTTGTGGTATTCTATACCATTACAAAGAGCAATGAAATAACCATTAGTACATTCTTATACATCAAAGTTGAACACTGAACTTTTATAAAAGATTGGGTATTTATAAAGAAAGTATCTACCTACACATGAGAAAGAGAATATATTCTAATGGAAGCAGGGAGAAATGGCTTTCAAATTTTACAGACAGCATCACCCACCCCGCAATCTCTGTGTGATCTATAAGATTGGTTATTGGCTCTTGGACAAAGAGGGGGTAGAAAAGAATCTTAGACCATATCCTATTATTTGAGCTAAATTGCGGATTTTACCCTTTGAAATGTACCAGTTTTAGTCTAACCTACTCCTTTCCTGAAAGTGGTATCACTTAGCACCCTTTTTTAATAATAGTTTTGCTTTTGCTTTTTCAACTAACATTTCCGTGTAATTGGATGTGTATATGAAGAACAAGGAGGTTTAAAGGCTCAATTTTCCTTGGTTCCTTGCTTTAATAGCGCATAATTAAAGGCTATTTCCCCACCCTTCTTAAAATGGCTCTTTGTTTCAGTTTCTCAGACCTTGTCCTTAACAAATGATGGTACTTGTCCTGTATCATCTTGCCTCAATTTCTACATTCACTGAGACTTCCAACATGCTATTGTTTTTAAATAGTAGAACTTAAGAACTGGAATCAACTTCTGGATTATCTGGTACATGCCCTTCATTTGACACAGGAGAAATCAGAGGCCCAATACTTTGCAAAGGTCACAAAGTTTGTCAGCCGAAGAGTCATTTGCAGGTCCTAGATATCCTAAGTCTAGGGTATAAAGTATGGAATGATTCCACTACATTGCATGGCTTCTTCATTTCATTGAGAGAAAGTTGACCTGAAAAGGAATTAGTTCTAAAACTTCAAAGAGCACTATTCTAAAAGGGTCAGATCTTTGAGACCCAGTATGGTGTCTATAGACATTAAAAATAAGGCAGTGTTAAGTGTAACTACTAAAACGTGTAGTATATCTCCAAAATTAAGGTGTAAGAGTCTCCTTCCACATACCATCTAACTCCTTCTGTCCTTCTACCCAGTCTTTCCAGACCATTTCTTATAAAATCCATCCTCTCTTGAGGTTCTTGCTACCTGTATTTTCTTCTTGTGGTAATGGTGTCACACACAGCAAGGCACATTTTCTCACTGCAGCCAGATACCTCTGGACTCCTTTTCTGGGCTGGTTTCAATGCTCTTTAGCGGTGGCAAGTCCTGGAAGAACAGCCGAGGGAGCAGGCTGACTCTATCACAGGCCCGATGTTACCTTTCAGCACTCCCTCGCACCCTACACATGTACACTGACTTGTTCTTCCCACATTATGGCATTTTCTTTTGTGCTTCCGTGCCTTTGCACATGGCTACTCACTCTCATTTCACCTTACACCCTGTCACTTAGTAGCTCCTTACATGTTTTTCAGGATTTAGATAAACCATCACCTCTCTGTATTTCCCCCAAGTTCCCCCTATCCAGAGTTAGATGCACCACCCTCTTTTGGCTCCTGCAGTCCTATGTATGTAACTGTATTATGGTACTTGTTATATTGTATAGTAAAATACACCTGCCTAGAAGCCCCCCCTCCCACACACACACTGAGCTTTGAGTTCCCTAGTAGGTTTCCTAACATAGAACAGGCCATAAGAATAATTCAGTATTTGAATACATAACACATGTCAGGCACCATGATAACATATTTGTAGGGATTATATGTTCCTCATAGTGGTCTTAAGCAATAGTGCAGTTATTATGATCACTTTGCAGGTTATGAAATTGAGATCTGAAGATGTTAAAGTAACTTGCCTCTGTTCAAACATCGATTAAGTTTAAGAGTTCAAATATAGGTCTAACTCTATTTTTAAAATTTTTTTCTTGCTTCTCTGAGGAGGTCAATAAATAGTTGTTGAATGAAATAGTGCATGAATGTCAGTGAATGAATGAAAATAATACTATATTAAAGCAAGTGATACCAAAAATACTAAATGTTTGAGCTGCTCTTCATGGAAACTTAAAGTCTAGACTGTAATGTCCTTCTAAGAAAACAGTGATATTAAGAGGGAAGATCATCACAGTGTAAGTTTCTAAGGGACCCAAGATGCAGTTGAATATTTTTCCAGGGAAAATGATAGAATCACTTTTCCTACTGGTTTATGAAGAACTCTGTGGAGAATGCTGGAATAACTGCTGTGAAGAAAAAAAAAAAAAAGAGCCTGAAACCAATCCAGGAACACTCTTTTCTACAAAAGAAAATTCCAACTGATCAGCCAGGAAATGTGGCTTTGAACAAGGAAGGCAACTGTGAGCTGGCTCACACTGGATTGGACATGTCCCAAGTGTTTTTCCCATGGAGCTGCAGTTCGGCCTCGCTTTCAGGGACTAGTATGCTGAGTGACCGAGACTACAAGTACTCAGAGACCTCGGGGAAAAAGTGCTGGCAGACAACGAATTATTTAATCTACTTTCTTTTCCTGTTGCAATCTTTGCTTTAAAAAAAAAAAAAAAGTCACTATGAAAAGAATGTGAGTTTATTTTAATGGGAAAGGCATTTTGTGGATATAAGAATTCCATTTGTATAATTCATTAACAAAATTTGCTTAGTAAAATTTCAAACTGCATATTTTTAAATCTTTGATTCTACTGTATTTTAATTACTATTATCAGGAGCATAGAAACGAGGCTATAGCTTCAGGGTAATACAGAAATCCAACTTAACTAGCATGTATTAAGCTTGGTCTATGCTGAATGAAAGGGATGTGAAAGGGTATGCGGCAAGGGTCCTATACTTCAAGGCACAGACATACTATCTCGTTATAGAGAAGAGACACATCCAGAAAATAATTTGAGTGCAAGACAGTATTTTAAAAAGGCCTAAAATATAATCCAATAACTTACAATTTCAGTCATGGGGGTAGGGAGAGACAAAGCACAAGGTGTTTGAAGGTTGCTTATACAGGTGAAAGGAGTTTTTAAAAAAGAAAAGATGCTCTTTCAGTAACAATGTGAGCAGAAACAGAAAAGTACAAAACAGCATTCATTCAACAAATATTTGCCGAGTACCTGCATGTATAAGGCCCTGTGCAAAAGCTAGCATTACATTCCTCCTTATTTTCCAGAGAGTGGAGAGACCACACTAGCAGGCACAAAGGGCAAATTTCAGCTCAATGACTATGGATGAGTCACTTAACCTCATCCTGAGCCTTAGTTTCCTGCCTTGTGAAATGAGAGGATTTTAGCTACCAATAGTTTTCCCCCTTTTAGCAGGGAAGGAAAACTCTGACTCCAAAAAACCTCCGCTGCCTTGCGGCATACCTCTTCAGGGGAAAGGCTAAGGGAGTAAACCCCGACAGAAAATCCGGAGCCGGAGTCCCTAAGGCGGTTCGACGTTGTAGTCAACACCGGCAACTCCTGCGGCGCACCTGAAGCCAAGCTGTATTGACTCCGTCTTTCCCTTGGACCCTTCAGCTGCGAAGAGAGGGGGGGTCTGCTGCATGGGCAACAGCAGACCCTCCATATCACCCTGCCCAGGCTCTGTAGCTTCAGCTTCACTGGAGAGGACACTCCAGCGTCATCACAAGATGTCGATTCAACACGGGAGGAGACAGATACCGTGTCACTCCCGAGTTGGACTGCACAGCCATTCTCGGCGGTGCAGATAGACTCTTAAGAAGCTACACCATCGTCTCTCGAGACGGACGGCTGCCGACGAGTTTTCCCCCTTTTAGCAGGGAAACTATTTACAGTTTTAATAAAATCTTAAATATAACCCAAATATATCATATTAAGGAACCAGAATGGACCTACTCTGGGTGAAGTTAGAGGAAGGGGATGAGGAGAAAGAGAGCCCAGATATGCCACTTGGTAAACAGCCTCTCTTTCTTCTTACCCACTGACTACTGCAAGGCTCCTTTGCAGAATCCCAGGATTACAGGGGAAATCAATTTCAAACAACTCAATTCCTGATCCCGCAATTCACTCCCAATTGTAAAATGTTGCAATAGGAAATATAAGCAACCAGAGGATCCATTTTTTAAATAGTTTGGTTATAAAAGATACTGGATTCCAGGATGCCAAAGCAGTGTGAGTTCTTAAGTGCAATGACAAAATTGTTGTTTGAAAAATTGTTCTTTGAAAGTGTCTGGTAATGCCATTTAGGAAGGACTGGAAGAAGAAAACTAGATATTAAGCTATAAAGGCCTTGGCTAGACTAGCATTACTGGGCACAGTGAGGGTCAAACCAATACGACTAAGGGAGCATCTGCAGAACTTGGTAAGATTAAATAGAGAGGAAGGAGACACGGAAGGATTCAAAAATAGCACTCCAGCTGTAAATCCCAGATGGTACTACAGAGAGATATGGTGAAGTGCATCTCAAACTTAGTGTACATTGGAATTGCCAGGGGAGCTTTAAAAGATGCTGATAACTTGTTCTCACCCCCAGAGATTCTGAATTAAATGGTTAGGGGTGTAGCCTGGGCAGTGGGAAGTTAAAGCTCCCTGGGTAATTCTACTATTTAGCTAAGGTTGAGAGCCACTGAATTAGATGGATAGGGAGTTCTGGCAGCCCTGAAGAATATGCTTTAATGAACTATCTCTGTGGTTTTTATGATCCAGCTAATTTTTTATTAAAATTGATTTTTTCAATGTTTTTTACATAATATTAAATACTAACTATGTAACTACAGAGTTCTATGTAATAGCAATGTTTTCTACAGTATTTTGATGATATTTCCAAAGAGACAAGCCTCTGCTGCTCCAATGTTTAAGATCAATTATTCAATAATCTCTACTAACAAGAAAGTTGTGCATGTGTGTGTTTGTCTGTGTGTGCTTAAGTATGTGTGTAAAGACTATCACTTCAAGAGTTTTCATTTAAAACAAATTGTTACTACAGGATCATAATGATGCTTATCCCAAAATTATCTCTATTTAAAACACACACACAGAGAATGCAGAGACTTATAAACAGCACATTATTTAGGCACTCTTACGTTGAAAAACTACTTAGTCTCTACAAGGGTATTACTTAAAGTCAAAAGAAGTTTAGCCTTTACTTTGCCTAAACATACTAAGAGCAAGATAAATGAAAATTTAAGTCACAGCAATCCTTAATATTTGCATAGCTTTTTTGACTTTTTAAAATCCTTCTACAAACCTTATCCAGATGGATCCTAACAACATTTCTATCATTGAGCCATTACAGATACTATAATTTTCTTTCTCTAGATAAGAGAAGATAGACCGGGAGTTAGGTAACATGCCCCAGTCCCAGTGGAAGAATTTAACCCATTAAACCTCATGGGGTTATTTTCCTTTCATTTTCTCTATAGTTTCTCTCAAGCAAACATTCTAGTCATCAGGTGCATGCCCCCAATTTAGGCTCTATGTCCTATAAGTTTTTATCAGTATAATCTATAAAAACATTATTTTCTACTTTTATTAGAACTATGAAAATTCTGATTTCCATTATTGAGCTATAAGCTTCTTGAAGGTTGAGTCCATGAATGATTGTAAGAGTCATGTTTCCTATCCCCAAAGCACCTAACACACTTCCATGTACTAACCAGGTGTGTGAATTTACTCTCTCATTGCTATATTGTTTTAACCCAATCTGTTAGACTTTGAGTTCAGCATCAGAAATATTCTTTTCCAAATTAACATTTATTCCTGTGCTACTCTCATGTGATGCATACAGAAGCCATCTACTATCCTATATGGCAAACAGCTTTTCAAATAAGGGAACAACTATTACCATATCTTAAGTTCTTTTCCTATTGCCAAGCCAAAGTTTCCCAGTTTCTTTAATATTTTAAAATAGCAAAATTTTTAAGATCATGTACTTTTTTTTACAACATCCTCCAGATAAAATTAATGTTTGGCATAGGGACTCCAGGAATGCAGTTACATGATCCTTAGAGAGGTCAGAAGAACTACGATCTCCCTTGGTAGACACCTATGATTTTTAGATTAAGGTAATGGTAGCTTTCATAGGCATCACTACTCATCACTTGGAGGGACGAGCCAGGTTTCCTCCCAGGTCAATATTAATGATCTAACAGTATCATTATATGAAGTCAGTGAAGTAAGTAATAATTTGTATACATGAGCTCTTCAAATGGTTTTTCCTGAGACATGAAATACAGTGGTACTTGATAGAAAACTGAGAAGTAAAACCAGTGTATGCTCATGGACGGGTAGGCTTCATTATAACTACTAAAAGAAAAGGAAAGAAAAGAAAAGAAAAGAAAAGAAAAGAAAAAAAACTCAACCCAAAACAGCTTTGTAGAGCTGCATCACAGGACATAAACTACCAAGTGAAGATTATCATGAAAATATATGAAGACAACAATACACATTCTTTTAAAGCAGCTTTATAAAAAATTATGTGTCAAATACATAAAGGGCACAACATTATTTGAGACAGTCATCAAGTTTGGACTTCTTCGATTTGGCATTAAATCTCATAACAACTTCTCAATCATTATGTCCAATGAGACAATTAAAACAGTACATAAGTAATGACAGAAATAGTGTCACAACATTTTTAAGCAATGGAAATTCTAACAAGATATATTTGAAGTTCCAAATAGATTTCAGCTCTACTTCCTTCAATTAGAAAAAGATGGGTAACCAACCCCCCACCTAATTTATCCTGACATAAATAAAAGGAGAATGGATTTCAAATTACCTCTACTCATGATAGTTTTATTCTAGACAAAGTTCCTGCCACAAAACAGAGGGTGAAGGACTTCTAGAAGAGCTGTAATTGCCATAATGTTGATTAAATGTACACTTAACTCAGGGGAAAGCTATTCTGTGGCATGGCAGAGCAGTCTTTCTAGTGCCATTAAAAAACCCTTCAAGTACAATCTTCTAAAAGTGGTACTTTGATGAGCAATACAACAACATACCTGAAGTTTCATTGCAATGGAAAGCAGAGGCTGGAACTGTAAAGCAGTGGAAAATGTGGGAGAGATTGCCTTACATATACTATAACATTACACGTATATTTCCAGTTATCAACCACACACACACACACACAAAAAAAACAGAGTTGTATAGTCACAACTCTTTTGAAGCCAAGTATCAATTTCTTTTAGTCAGGACTCATCATACCTCATTTACTACATTTAGCTCCAAGTGACATATAATTATTTTCCTAAATCATGGGGTAGTGATGCCAATGCTAAAAATAATCAGACGGGACATGGGACAAAAAGTACTTCCTAAGTAAGAGGGGCAAATGTGCTTGGGAAGGCAGAATATGTATTTGTATTTGTTTATAATTTAAAATCATCAGTTATTACTTAATTATGACACATTTTATATCATGATGTGTGTGTGAGATTGTGTACACATACACAAACACACACACACACACACTTAGATGCTGCGAGTGAGATTTCTTTGCATTAAGAATAATAGTATTACCAAAATGATAGTTAAGGTTTAAGATATGCTTCTCAGAGGCACTTGTAAAGTTTAGAAGAGAGAAGAAACAGAATGGTAATCAGAACAATCAAACTGTGTGAGTAGTATTTACATATCGTAAACCAGTGTGAGGCTTAGCTAGCATGACAAACAGAAACCCTCCTCCAGGACAGTTATGGAGGATCGGTAGCAGCAAGCTAAACAACTAGTTTCCAAGTGCTAGTTTAGAGAGTGGAACACACTGTCAATTGACACTTGCCTTTTACAATTTGAACACAGTCAGGTCACCTGAACCCAAGCCTCATACACCTCTTAGTAAACTGCATTGCTCCCCAAAGAATAATTTATCTTTTCCTTTCCAGAGTGCCAGACTTCACTCCAAAGTGAGGTAACTGAGAGTGGTCAACTAACTCCATATCAAAGCACTACTTTTTGAGAAAGAGAATCAACAATAGAGAATCTAGTCACAAAAACAATTTACGTTCTTTCCCCACCTTCCATTTGATTAAGTGCCTGTCTATGTAGGGAACAAAATGTTTTGCATTGTGACTAACAATGCCAACTGAAAATTTAGCAATATGTTAATTATTTAATCTAATACTAGCTTTTCATAGTCTATTTTTAGTTGTAGCTCTGTTTTCAAAGTAGAAATAAAAAGTGAATAATAACATGCAGAGTTAAGTCAAGGCTAAGGAGTTCTTGCAAGATTCCGGCAGGAACATCGCCATGCCTAACCAAGAGGCCACAAGAAGACATCATCTCAGATCAGTAAGTTAGGAGTAAGGGCACAAATGCCTTAGCAGATATTAACCCTCTCGGTGAAAACTGCGTAATATTCTAATTATATTTTTTAAAACAATGTTCAGTAAATCCCTAAGGATTTGGATTTATCTTATTTACTAGTCTCCAAGAATGAAATTTGTCATAATATATTTGAGCATACAACTCTACTTCACAGAGGAATATTTATATGACATTCTCTCTCACTGAAGTGAAATATTCTAAAACCCACATCTTCATGCCCATGCCTGCTTATAAAATATACTTAATGTGAAAGAGCCAGGAGATCAATCACCAATGAAGGGAGTATCCAATTGTATCTACCGTACGCTTAACTTGTGCAAATCTTGTAATAAGAGACATGGTCCTAAGTCTGGCATTCCAGTTGCAAAAGAGCAAATAAAAATAAGACATAAGCTAATCTAGAACTAAACTGAATGTTGCAAATAAATAAAAATATTAGAATTGAAGGAGATCATTAGCCTTAAACACTTTTAAATAAGATGAGTCTTGGTATTAGTTGTAGAAAATAAAAAGGATTTGTAACAAAAGAACAAAGATAAAAATGCAGAATGTATATTATGTCTATGGGAAGGTGAAAAAAAATACCCCGCTTAGAATGGAAGATTAGAGAAGATTATTGTAGCCTTAGAAGTAAGGGAAATTCTGACTTAGTGTGGTGAAAGTTGAAGGCTTTAGAAGGCTTTGAACAAAGAGGTAGACATGGTAAAGGTAGTGTTCACCTGACTATTCAACCAGGATAATAAAAAGTGGGTGGGAGGAAGAGAAACCGAAAGCCCGAGCTGACAACTCTAGAATTCTCTTTCATTTAACAGAATAGCACAGCAAATATTAGGGCATTTCTGTTCATGTGTTCAGAAAGAGACAAGCAGAGTCTAACAACTATTTGTGAAGAAAGAAGCAGAAAAATCAAGTAGCCTATCAGAGGATGAATACAATGGTGAGAGTATGAGAGGCTGAAAGAAAATTGTAGCTCTGCCATCGAGTCTTTCAAATAACATGTCAGAGACAAAGCTCTGTCTTGGAAGTCTGAAAGTGATGTTCATCTTTTTGTAACTGGTTTCATGGGTTCTACATGCATATCTCTCTTGGTCTCATAAATAGTTTAAATTTCCGTACCATGTAAATTTGTGTTATTTTGATTCATTCTCAGACATGTCTTCAATAAATCAGAAAAAAAATTTTTTTAACTAAAGAAAGGAAAAGTGTGGCTAACTAATACAGAGAGGGACCAAACAATGCCATAAAAAGGAAATGATGGACACTTTTTAAAAACCAACAGAGAATTTCAATTGACTACTCTTCAAGTATTGAGTCACTTGAATTACACAGAGCCTTGACCAATATTTATTGCTATATGTTTTAGAAGCAATTTCCATTTTGATGGGTTGCTTCAAAAGTGGTATTCTGAAGCAGTTAGGTAACATAAAAATATAGGATCAAGATTATGTCTGTCAGATGAAAAATACAGCATTTTTGCAGCATTATATAATCCATTCGCTGGTTTATGAGCCCAAGGTCCCCAAGGGAGTGTCACAAACCCACATAATATGCTACAGGGTTATATTTTGCATTGAAAAGCCAAATGAGCAGGAAATACTTTCTAAAACCACAAGTGTAGCTAGAATACTTGTACTCAGTACCATGGAAAAAGTCCTAAATTACAAATAGTATCAATTTGGCAGCTTAAGATGTCCTCAGTTTGTGTGACCTGGACATTAAAATACATGCACTGTTAGTACCCCTCCATTGTTAAGATACATAGCACATAAATCAGATGGCCAAATTGGGCCTATGAAAGAACAATTACCAATGATTCAATGTCAAGGAAGCCTACTGCAGTTTTCCCCAAGGATGAGGCCAGTATTTCTTAAACACTGCATCTAACTGCCTTCAATAAAGAAAGAACACATGATACTTAATTTCAAAGATGGCCTCACACCAGGGATAGCTGGTATGGCTAACTCAGGAATGGACATAATTGGAATTCAAACAAAAAGTTTTATCATGGACAGAAATTGAAAAATAAAATATATGGAAGAAAAAAAATACAATAATACAGCAATTTCTAACAGCAGAAACAAATGTATACAACCACTGTAGAGCTTGACAGAAACCAAAAACAAATCCTGATCTGTGATGAAACCATGTTCAAAAAGAATATCTAATCTGGATAAATAAATAAATATACTTATAATGTAAAATGTAATAAAGCAGTTATGTAGTTTTTTATTAAGTATGCTTATTAACAATACCAGTGTTGTCTAGAAAATATATAAAAAAGTAGGATTTATGGGACTATTAAAGGAATCTGAATTATTTAATCTAGAGAAATAAAAATTGAAGGTGGTTCAAGAATTGAATATACAAAGGGTTATTTTGTACATACAGTTGTTGTGGCAAAAACAGATTTGTAGTAAGTGTAATTTTATACTTTTCAAGTTTTGAAATAAGTGACAAAGTTTATAGTTTTGTGGAATTCTTAATAGACTCCATCCTAATATATGATTTTTATAACTGCAGACTGAGTCCAGACTAACACTGAAAATCTTACTAGACAATATTAAGAATTGACTCCAACCAACCCACCATTTCCAACATGCTTTTGGGTGAATTATCAGCCAAAATTGTCTTTGTCTTTTACTTAGACCATGGGGCTCAACAATAAACTTTGTCCCAAAGGAAACGGATCATTGACCATTGACCACAGAATTAAGAATATTGTGCACATTTTTTTTTTAATACAACACTAAATTTATTTTTCAAACTGACGGAGTTTCTAGAGGTCATAAACTGACAGTCCATGGACAAAATGCAGACTGTATAGTGTTTATAAAATCATTTACTAGTTACCTAATAATTGAAAAAATTGATACAATCTACATAAAAGTGGGGTATCTGGTATACCAAGGGAAGGGAAGGGAAGGGAAAGAAAGGAAAAATCTGGCAACATTGTGCCTTTATTTTCACAAGTCAACAATCTACTAGTACTCAGTGGTGACAAAGAAGGAATGATCTTGGTATCTGTCCTCTTTCACTCATTTCTAGCCCAACTGGTCCAGGATGCATCTGCGTTTGCTATGCCTGGTTTACAAGTGTGAACATTGTCTTACTTTGCTACATGATGTGACCTACTTTAAACAGCGGCTTTAATATGCCTAGCATACAGTATAGCACATTCATCACTCTAAGAGTAACTCAACATCAGGAAGTCACAAGAGGCAGCCCTTGATAAAGGGTTAAGCAGTTTTTCAATCAAGCCAAATTTTGTTTGGTTACCAAATATTTCATTTTATCTACATGAAAATAGGTTAGTGACACTCAAACCTCCCTCTTTTCTCAAGAAGTGAAGACAAAATTAACCCCTTTAGGAATTAAAAATAAAGAAAACCAGAGTGGGAGTTGTGGAATAAAAAAGAGGAAAGTATGTACTACAGCCAGGGCCAGAGGAATTTGCAATTACAATCAAGAACAAAATGTTCTGTCCAAGGAAAAGACAAATCAAAAGGCTTTTCAATTTGTTTCCAAGGATTCTCTCCAAGATGTGAGTATAAACCCAAAAGCAAGCCCTTCTTTAAAAATTTTAAACAGTCAATCAACTACTTCATCTTAAGGATTTGTTTTGTCATACTGAGGAAAAAGACTATTCTAAGATTACTGCCTTAACAAACAAGGCTCTGTGTCACAAAAATAAAAATAAAAATGTTCTATTTTGCATCACTGCTGAAAATTATAAAGGATAAAATTTTCAAATCATGAAGATAAATTGACATTTTTAGCCTATAGGTCTAACCATGTTTAAATAGGAGAACTTTATATTGTCAGTTACTTGTTCAAATGAAATATTCACATGAGAACATGACGAAGCAAAGGCAGGCATAGAATTGATCCTTCTAGACACATCTAGGAGATTAATTGGAAGTACCAGTAGATGTTGGTGCCTTTCATAAGGTAAAATCATTTATAGCTATGCTCTTTACTGTGGTGTTAGACACAAGCTCGGCAATATATATCAAGATGATATCAAATGTATTTTCTTTTAAGGAGCTAAGGAATCTCATATGCTTAAAATATAATTTATATCATGCATGGCAAGGAGACTAATAATGCCCCTTCAATTAAGTGAAATGGCTCAAATTCAAAGCAATGAAAGAATTAGAAAAAGAAGTTTTAAAAATGTCAGTCTACTATACATGTCTTTCTACTAAAGATTATAATTCCTAAAGGGGTTTGAAAGTCTATTCCTGAAAGCTAATAAAGGAGACCCACTTCTATTAATGTTGTGTCCTCTGACATCTAGTCTAGACTATGAAAATAAAAGAAGAGAACATTAAGTTTTAGTAGTAGACATGTTAAATAGAAAAAAAAAAAAAATGAGCACATTCTAAATAGCTACGTGGAACAAGGTGACCTAGCTTGGTTTAACAGAGAACCAAAATGTAATCAAATGAAACCTACAACCTTTGTATCAGAGATAGTGAGGGAAACAAGAAGGCAAATACAACTTAAGAATCTGTGAAGAAAAATTAAAACAAGTCACATAAGTGTACAAATTTCCTTTGGCTCTCTGCACAATAGGCGTCCCTGAAACAACTTCAGTTCTAAAAAGAGGCAGGCAAGCCTCTTAGGACTTCCTTTTCACCACAGCTTCAATATCTTCCCATGATCCATTTTCATTTCCTAAGGAAACTGAAGGCAACGCAAACCAACAGGCTGTGTGAACCAGAGCTACGTGAACTCGGCCATGAACCACCTGAAACCACGCCTCTAGTTTCCAAGTGAAAGCGAATCCCACTGACTTTGTCTCAGTCTCTATGAAGATTCCACAACTGACACAGACCCTTTATCTAATCAGAATGTCAGAATGAGTGAATGTGTGTGTGTGTGTGTGTGTGTGTGTGTGTGTGTGTGTGTGTTCGTTCAGCGGAGTGAGGGTTGTTGGTCAAGGAGGCCAGAAGAGGAAGGGGCTGAATGAATCCTAGAAAAGCACCACAACAGCAAGAAGAATGAAAGCCTGAAAAGGAGGACCCAGTCTGCGCCTCGTTCTCTCGCTGCTTCTCCAGTGCTTAACCCAGTGCTTAGGTGCCCAATAAACAGACTGGTGAATAAAGCAGCAACAAAAAGTGTATCTGCTTAAATTGTATGTTCACTTCAAAAAGCCTTTCACAACATTAGTTATGAGGGAAGACATCCACTTGCTCATGATAATCACCATCTAAAGCAACCAAAATTAGAATGGTGAATACATACATTCATACATACATACATAAAACTAACATAAAATGTTAATTCTGGGAGAGACCCATTATTGCCAGTGAAATACTTTTCTTTCTTAGACAATACACTAAATGTCATCTTATCATGTATCTTAAGTGATAAGAAATAAAAAAATATAGATAATATTGTGAACAACAATGACCTAAATACCACATTAAAAACCTAAGGCATGTTACCCTGTATTCCCTTTCCTTAGCTGTTTCAGAACTTTCGAAATTACAAAGGTAACAGAGGACCTGCCATCATGGCCCTCCTTATGAGAGCTTTATAAGCATATATGGCTTTCCCTTCAGCATCTCCAAGGGAAAAGCCAGAAGGCCAGGAGCAATCTGCCACCATCTCAAAGCAGTGATGCCCAGACGGGGCTGCATGTTTTATTTCTGTCAATACGCTGCATGCCCAAGTTATTTTCTTCTTCCGATATTGGAATGAAATGCATAATTTCCAAGCAAACATCATGCTCACTAGAGACAACAGCCATTATGCAGTTTAGCTCGTGAATTTGGAATAAGTATTTTTATAAACAACTTGCGAGAGTAAATGCTTCATGTTTCCCATAGTATATGTCATGGAACACTAGCTTATTAGTTAAATCAGTTTAAGGAATGTTGTATATTATTACTCCTCTTCAAGATTTTTAATATATATTAGCATTCTAGATGCTCTGACACATCCTCAAGTAACAAACCCTTTTTAACTATGACCCAAACTTATTTTCCATGGAACCATCTCATTATCAGGACTAGGCAGACTGGGGAGGGGTGCAGAGAACTGACTTAGCCTCTTGTAACATTCTGATGAAATGCAGAACCATAACTTGATGGAGACTTAGAAAGTCTCAATCCAATCCCTCACTTTAGACTTGAAAAAATTGAGGTCAAGAACAGTACAATCATTTGGTCAAGATTACTCAGTCATTGTCCACACTGAGAGCAAACGCATTAGCTATTCCCTGTAGCTGCTGGGCTTGATTATTTCACTACTAGATTTGAAGAAAACATCAGGGTAGATGCACCCACACCCTGTAACTTCTTCTTCATCATCTCCTAGCCCTTCCATTTCATAAGCCAATTCTTTTTTCTGGGCACCAAACTACATTTTTTTCCACCTCCTTTGGAGCCTCAAGCCCTCACCCCATTTCTTTTGTGCTTTTTCTCCCCATCTCTTCTGATTTTTACCATCAATTTTAAGAATATCCAAGTTCTATTTATCTTTATCTCTAAGTACCTACTCTTTCCCTTCACTGTCAAATTCCTTCAAGGATGTACTCATGCCAAGGCAACAGGCATAAACCGTTACCATACCAGGCCAATTCAGGTGGATATTTCCCTTAATGATAACACTTACCAGTTCATATTATAATTTGTTTGTTCACATGTCTACTGTATATCCAACAGACTACAGGTTCCTCAAGGACACAGCATAATGCTTAACACATCTTAGATTATTAATAAATAATGTTTCTTGAATGAAGAAGCTAAATGAGGATACCAAAAGAAAAAGTGTTCTAAAAAGAAGACAGTTAATGATAACAGTAGTTCCCTTAGCAGGAACAAATTAGTAAGAACAGCCGTGGAGAGGTTTCCCATAATATTTCAACAAAATTAGTGTGACATCTGGTAAGGTGTTTCTGAACCTCAGAGTATCTCCTGGTTACCCTTGAAATAGACCAGAAAACAAGGAAATGGCTTGTAACTTAGCTCCCTTTTTCTACTTTTTTTTAATCACCAGAAAATCTCTTACTCACCATTTTAAGGCCTACCTTTAATGTCATTTTCTTGATGAAATATTGCCCAAATTGTCCAAGTAGTTACTTGCCGCCTCCTCCATAGCCCTTTCTCTGGGTCCCAATAATAGCAAATCCATTCCATCTCTGTTTATGCTTGTATCTCCGAAACATTTGGATTACTAGTAATGGTCAAGCATTCACTCTCTCATACGTATTTCTCATATAAAGACCTTCCAAGCCACTGAGTGGGCTTCCCACCCAGAATCAAGCCACTATAGTCCTCTCAGAGGGAAGTGGGAACATCTGGGTTAAACAGGAGAGGGAAAAATGGAAAGTATGAAGTAGGGAAGAAGGAAAGCATGCTGCTTTTTCCCTAATTCACGAACATGCAAACATTCCTCCTGAGCACTGTACCTCACCCTTCCTGATCCCAGTCACTTTCCAGTCTGGGTTGGCAGAGATGGGGGACCAGGGCAGGGCAGTGAGAGAGCAGTACCAGGGCTCAGACTTTGCAACCTCACAGGGCTGGGTGGGGAGCATGGCTCTACCACAAACTAGTTGGGAGATCTTGGGCAAGTCACTTTCCCCGAGTCTAAGGATTCCCAAGTATATAATGGAGATGATAACTGTTAAACCTCACTGAGTTGAGGTAAATCTTATTAAAATAGCATAGGCTGAAGTACTTAAAATTGTGCTGACCAAACCATATGTGCATTATTATTATTATTATCATCATCATCATCATTTACCCTTTTCCAATGCCCACAGTCTCTCCATCTTCATTGCTACTTCCATTTCCCTAGCATCTTCTTCCGAAGAGATAAAGAAAAAGGGAGACAGAAGGTAACGGGCACTCCCTGCTCACGGTGTAAAGCTATGTAGTATGCCTGAGAGAGCACACACTTTGGATTGAGAAAGACATGCTTTTAAATCCTGCCTCATCCTTTACAAGCTGTGAAACTGTAAGCTGCTTATTTAATCTTATGGAGGCTCATTTTCAAGTTCTAGAAAACGGATCTGTTCATCCCCCCAACACATAGGGACTTGGGTTAAGATTAATGTTATTCTTGCCCTCTCCTTGTGTTCCCTGGGAGGTCCTCTTACAGCCCATCCTGAACCTTTTCAATACATTGAGAGAGAACGGGATCGTGAAAAGATGGCAAACTGTGGAAAGGAGAAAGCTAGAGGGCATGGACAGTCTGTGCTCATTACCTACCCTTCACTTCATTCCCCCTTATTCAAATCCTCCTCTCTGTCACCCTTCCCACTCTCTCAAAATCCCTGCTGCAAGACAGAGAGGCCTTCAAGCTGCCACAACACAGGTCTTCTTGACAGGGCTTCCCCCCGCCCCCAAGGACAGAGCAAATGAGATTCTCCTCTCCTGCCACAGGAGCTACAGAATAGAAGGAGACCACATTCTCTTCTTGCTAATTGCTAATTGAAAACTGGGAATACACATAATTCATGATAGATGGCCAAGTCTCTTAACACCATAATTCAGGTAAATAACCAAACCAAAATATATGGACTGGACAGGAACCCTAACCACAGTGAAAACTATTATTTCTGTGGGAATCCTGCATTTTACCTTTCAATCACTTGTAAAGAAACTTTTGGAACATGTTGAATTTTCACAACAGAGCCTGACAATACTGTGGAATTAAAATAGTGTTAAATATTTTAAGTTCCTATAGACACACAGGACACTTTTTAAGGGAACTTAGAAATAAAGTTTTCTTCTTTTATCAGAGAAGAAACCAAATGTGCTAAAGGAGACTTGGTCTGTTTTTGTCTCTCTGGTGGAGGCAGTCTGATGTTAACAGAGTGATGGAGAGTTTCCCCAGAGCCCTCGGAAGGAGAAAGCTCTGGAGGCCAGGGGTCCATCCCTTCCCCAGGAAGGATGTACCTACACTTGCCACAAAGAACCCCTCAGAAATAAATGTGTTCAAGCACCACCTATACAGAATTAAACAATAGCTAGGCAATGGAAAAATTTTAAATTAAAGAGTTTAATGAACACAAATGTCACAAAGCACAAATAAAGAAAGAAGACAAAATTAAGACAGAATGGGACAAGTATGAAGAAATAGTTTTGACACACATTTTCAGTTTTACCAAATTAAAATTAACCTTTCAAAATCAGGACAGCTTGTAAAAACCATAAAAAAATTAAAAAAAAAACACAACATGCCATTTGATACTGATTTTTCTAAAAAAAATAAAAAGATATGCCAACTATGCACACAGAGAACAACACAGCTATGTAATTCTCTTTTAAAAGAATGTAGTCAAAACATCAAAAATTGTCAAGCAAACAAAATAATACAATTTTAGTTCAGTGTCTTTTCAAAGATAGGACATTCTGAATGTACCGGACTCAACACATGTTCACATGAATGTAGTGTCTTACATTGGTTTGCATACGTTTTATTTTTAGGAAAAAAAAAAAAAAAAGGAGCAAAATTCTTTTTCTTTTCATAATGGTCTACATTCCTTGGGAATAGAGGTTTATGAGAAATCTATTCAGGAAGAAAATTTAGATTCAATTAAAGTTTTTGCATTAGTTTAAGAAAGGAAACTTAACAGAGTCTATGGTGCATTTTTGAACAGAACAACTATTGCCAAATAGCTGTACATAAATATTTTTTAGTAAATCTGATCCCTTTAGTATACTAGAGATACCTGATGTTCAGGAGACTATATGAAAAGTTATAAAATGAATGAATCATGTATAATATAACTACAGTTCGTCATCTACTTAAAAGTCGGTTTGTGTATACTGAAGTTTCAAGTGTGGAAGGTGAGTTCACCCACTCTTAGGGACATGCTATTTTTGGGTATTACCCCCTTTCACTGCAAGAAATCAAACAAAGGGTGAGGCCAGAGAAAAGTAGGAGTTGTAAAAGCAAATAAATAAATCAAGGCACTGGACTCAATGTAGTTTTTATATGAACTTTAAAACTAGACCTCGGGGGGTTGAAACTGATTCTAAAATATAAAGAAACTATCGTTCTTCATGCTCCCATTCTGTAATAGATAAGTACCTAGTAAGCTGCTGATATGGTTTTTATTGTAAATTTGGGAGAATGCTTTTTGTTCTTTTTGAAACAAAATACAGGAAATAATCCCACCAAATTCACATGAGGGAGGCAGACTTTCCTACCCAAATGACAAAAAAAGGGAAGCCGCTAGAATCATTCGGGAGGCAGTTAGAGGTGCCGGTGCAGAAGCATGTGAATAATGAGGTCTTTGAGCAGTTTCACTTGAAGAAGAGAAAGGAGAAAGGGGGACACTGGGGCAGGGCTCTCAAATTTAGTTTGTTAGGATAACAAGAAGCAGAGTTGATCGCAGAGTGGCCAAGGTGAGAACTCAGAAGAGTCTGGAAGCTCTAATTTCAGGACATATCAATCAGCCTGGATGAGAGAGGATGAAATCCAGAATTGAAAGCCTGGGTTACAGCAATGTCATAAATATGCTATATTGTGGGAGTGGTGACTAGCAAATTTATAGAGAACACAGAAAGGAAAGTTCAGTTGAGGTTACAAGCAATGGGGGCAATTGGAAGAGGAAAATGGAACAGTGTAGTATATGGAGATGTTCCATTTGTAGGTAAGAAATAATGCTTCTGAGTCTGGGATTACATTTCTCAGAAGCAGAGAAGTAGAGAATCTAAAACTGCTGGTGGCTTTCTCTCTGACAGTTCTGTCTTCTCACTGAAGTATAACCCAAAATAATATATATTCATTATCATTAATTAATATAGTGCTCTAATAAAGTACCCTGCACTATCTAGGTGCTTAGTAGATTATATATAGCATAACCATTCATATTTGTGAAACACTGACTAGATATACAACTCTTCACTGGGTGCTCTATTTTGACACTTTCTTAACACTTCCTCATCATATAATTACTAGGGGAATATATAGCTATATATAAATGTATGTGCATTAAAGAAAATAATTTATTTTTACATTTCTTATATTACCAATAAATCACAAGCTTTGTGTGATATTGAGTCAGTAACTCAGAGCTCAGATCTTCATTTTGCCACTCCTTTATTGTATGACCCGTAACAAGTCCCCTAACTTCAGTTTTATCTTCTGTAAAGTGTAGTTAAAGCATTTACACTGTCTGCCTCTCAGAATTGTGAAAGGGAAGGGAAGTAATGGATACAAAGTATTTCATAAATTACAAGCAGCTACCCAAAAGTCAGATAGCATCATTATCATCTTTAACATATTTGTATACACTACACTTACTCAAAAAACGTGTGCTGATTCAAAAGATACAAGAGACCACAGACACAGAGAACGACTACGGGACATGAATCTGCACCTGGATGCTGAGAGTGTGAAGGCACCTACACGCTAAAGCACTTGCCTATGGTTGTCTGGAAACCAAAGTGCTACAAGACAAGCTGCTCCAGATGTTAGAAGCTGTAGCCCACAGGTGGCCTGTGGTTGCCCCTGTGGCACTGAGGAAAGGAAGGCAGCCAGATGAAGGATATTTCTCAATTCCCACTAGAATATCAACACTAACAAACATTTCCCTGCCTTAATTAATGCTACTAGTGCCCACATTTCCATTAATTTTTCTGACAACTTCAGCCAGTTCAATTCTCTCGTTCTTGTGTGACTTTCTTAAGAGAGTTCCGACCCTGGCTGGTGTGGCTTGGTGGATTGAGTGCCAGCCTGCGAACCGGAAGGTCACAGGTTTGGTTTTCGGTCAGGGCACATGCCTGGGTTGCAGGCCAGGTCCCCAGCTGGGGGCATGTGAGAGGCAACCAAATGATATATCTCTCACACATTGATGTTTCTCTCTCCCTCTTTCTTCTTCCCTCCCTCTCTCTCTAAAAAAAATAAATTTTTTTTAAGTGATCCTGATGTGATCTCAGTATCATTATAAAGATCGTCGGCAGCCGTCCGTCTCGAGAGACGATGGTGTAGCTTCTTAAGAGTCTATCTGCACCGCCGAGAATGGTTGTGCAGTCCGACTCGGGGGTGACACGGTATCTGTCTCCTCCCATGTTGAATCGACATCTTGCGATGATGCTGGAGTGTCCTCTCCAGTGAAGCTGAAGCTACAGAGCCTCGAGAGACGATGGTGTAGCTTCTTAAGAGTCTATCTGCACCACCGAGAATGGCTGTGCAGTCCGACTCGGGAGTGACACGGTATCTGTCTCCTCCCGTGTTGAATCGACATCTTGCGATGACGCTGGAGTGTCCTCTCCAGTGAAGCTGAAGCTACAGAGCCTGGGCAGGGTGATATGGAGGGTCTGCTGTTGCCCATGCAGCAGACCCCCCCCCTCTCTTCGCAGCTGAGGGATCCAAGGGAAAGACGGAGTCAATACAGCTTGGCTTCAGGTGCGCCGCAGGAGTTGCCGGTGTTGACTACAACGTCAAACCGCCTTAGGGACTCCGGCTCCGGATTTTCTGTCGGGGTTTACTCCCTTAGCCTTTCCCCTGAAGAGGTATGCCGCAAGGCAGTGGAGGTTTTTTGGAATCAGAGTTTTCCTTCTCTGATCATTATAAAGATACTTCTACAAAATTCAGTATGTGATCAAAAAGTTCAGCACCTTCGGGTATAAACATAATAGTCTACCAATAGGGGCATAACAATTTCAACTGTTGGGACTGGGTCATTCAGCTTTTGGAACCTCATCTCCAATCCCTGTGATATTTACCATTAGTGCCAGAAATAAATAGTACTTACTAACAATTCTAAAAATAGAATCAATCTTGTCTTCTCAGCCATGAATATCTCCCAATACAAATCTAACAAATCTGATTTAAAAAAGCCCTCAAAAACCCATTCCCAGTTAAAATGTATGAAATTAGCAGAAGCAGATCTACCAGGAAGTTTCAGGGGTCTTCATTTGCACTGGCCCCTTCCAACACTCATACCTACTTTTGTATTTTTTAATTTGGTCAAAAAAGTTCATTAGTTTTTTTCCATAAGATGGCTGTACTAGAACTTAGCTATCTTTAACTTCATTTGAAACCATTTTGTTAGATTGTATTGTGGTAGCTGTCATAGCAGCTTGCATTTAAGAAGAAAATTATCAATATTGGTGAATTTTTGTGTAGCCATTTTAATATTGAAGATGGAAGAAAATACACACCATTTTTGGATATTATGCTTTGTTATTTCAAGAAAGGTAAAAATTCAACTGAAACATAAAACAAGATTTGTGCAGTGTATAGATAAGATTCTGTGACTCATCAAACCTGTAACAAGTAGTTTGTGCAGTTTCCTGCTAGGGACTTCTCATTGGACGATGCTCCACGGATTGGGTAGACCAGTTGAAGTTGAAAGCAATCAAATCAAGACATTGAGAACAATCACCATCATACAAAGTGGGAGAGGGTTGACATACTAAAAATATCCAAATCAAAAAAGTTATCAGTGAAAATGAAAAAAAAATGTGTCAACCCAATGTTATTCTCAAAATAGGGGCCTATGTTATGTAAGCTTCAGGTCTTAGTAAACTGAGATATAGTCCTGATAATCAATATATAAAGAGCCACAGATTACATGTCTTTCTGTTCAGACACATCCTTCAGTAGCACATAAAAGGACAAAGTCAGTAAAGGGGGTAAATTCTCAAAGCACCACAGAACCAAAATCAGGGCCACATTTCACATCTCCACTTACAACAGTGTGAATCTGTCTATTGCCTTCTCCTTCTAGGCTCATGCATGTGGTGGTACCATTCCTGAACTTTTCATTTCTGAAAGCAAGTTTATGATTGCAGCTTCAAACCGAAAGCTACTCTGTAAGAAAGAAAGAACAAGAAAAAAAAGGAAAGGAAAAGGCCCCTATAATGCACTTACCACAAACAAAGTGGGTATGAACAACATGTGATTAAAAAGGAAAATATCTTTTAAATAATAATAATAAACTATTTAGCAATCTACTATTTAGCAATTTGCTATTATTACATTTTAAATCAATCTATCTAATACAAATTCTCTCAACCCTTCATTGTTGTAAACCTATATTTCAGGGCAAGACAATATCTTTCTATAATAAAATGATAATAAAAAGAGTACCAATTATCCCAGTATTTTCTCAAAATAGGTAGACTTTCTTTCATGCCTTAATTTTATGTTTTCCTTTGCCCCATACTAAAAGCTCGGCATAATTATCCCTGAACAGGTTGAGCAAGGTCTCCGCAAAATCTGCTCAGGGTGATTATTTAGCTTTTTTGTGTTAGTTGCAGAATTTAGCTAAGACTGTTACAAGCGGTTTATCAAAATAAATGCTTGATTGGCTTTAGCAGTTTTTCGTAATTGAAAAAAATAAAGAAAAAAAGTTTTCTAATAAATGGAGGGAGAAAGGGGTTAAATACTTTAATTACTAACTTGCAAAAAGATTTCCATTTGAATATGGAAACAATGTAAAGGGGTCCCTAATTTTTATGGGGCTGGAATCACTCCAGAGGATTTAATGATGCTGTTGGGCAGCTGAAACTGTACAATTGAATAATGTGATTTCTAAGCGTACTTCCTTAAAATGTAATAGTACTCCAGAATATTTAAAATGGAAGGTTGAATATACAAATTTTTATGCATTTTTAAGTATATTTTATTGATTATATTGTTACAATAGTTCCAATTTTCTCCCCTTTGTCTCCCTCCATCCAGCAACCTCCGCCCCAACAATACCCCCCCCCAAGTCCATGCCCATAGGTCATACATACAAGCTCTCCTGCCTCACCCTTTCATATATTCTTCTTCTTTTAAATAATTAATTAATTTAACAATAAAAAATAACAATCCATCCCTCAATTTGTATGGGGGCAAAATGAAGGAAACTGGTGATTTTTTAGTGGTACTTTTTTTACTTTCTATCTTAAAATGAAAACCAGTTACTTTAGAGTCAAAACGCATGTGAAAGAGAGAGCTATAGAATGATTTCTCCATCAAGTATTGCTAGATATTAACTGAAGAGCTCAGGTAAATACATCTCCTCCTTTTAAAGCATACTTGACATTTTTGATCTTTGAACTCTGGTTGTCACTATTTGTAGAGCTCCTTAGTAAGGTTTTAAGAAGTAAAGGTCTTCTTGAGCTCAAATGAACCTCATTGCTTCTTGACCTTAGTCATATTTGGGCACTGTACTGTGGGAAAGCCGTATTAACTAGATTTCAAGGATTCAGCCACTTCAGCTATATATTGTAACCCAACAGGAGATTTCATAAACAAAGGAGTCTCCATCCTTCTAAATATCAGTTAATTCCACCTAATCATATTTATTATCAGCATTAATCCTAATACATAGATTATCAGCATTACGAAGCAGCCATTACTAATTAGCCCTTCCACCTAATACCACTAGCCCAAGAAAGCCTACCGACATTACTATACTAAAGGAGAGTTGATTTTGAATTGCTGTTTTGTTTGGAAAAGGAGAAAAAAAATCTGTGTTCCTTTCCAGTTGGCAGTTTTTCTAAATTAGATTAACTTTTAATTTAAATTAAAAAAATTAAAAGCTTTACTCAAAGAGACAGTAATTGCCCATTTGAAACATCCAGAAAAAGGTGATTGAAGGGTACAGTAATATGCTTACATGAATAATAAATAATACTTAGCATTTAGATAGAGCTTTCCCCTCATCAAATCATTTCTTTATGAGCATTAACTAATTCACACATTATCTTAGCAAGCAAAGTCAAATTGTGATAAAATGTTTCTCTATTTCAAAGTTGGGTAAACTGAGGAACGAAGAGGCAATTCTGTCAGGATGATGACAAGGGAATTTCAGAATGTGGAATGTACTGCTAGGAGTTTTCTTGTGGGATGTGTGTGTGCCAACCTGAACTTATTTACTGCCATAGGCACTATGTGGGTTTTGATGCTGTTACATAGGTGAATTTTGATTCCCATCTCTGTGAATGGCTACGATGAGTTGGACAAGATACCTAAAATCTTTTGCCTTAATATCTTAAATCTATGGAAAATTATTTACACACTATCTATATATACACACACAGTGCCTAGTAAACACTCATCAAATGGCAGTCACTATTGACCATTAGGAGGAGTTTATAAGACAATGACTAACAGTAAGCTAATAAACTATTTCAAGTACTCTGACAGGAAAGGCGGCCATAACCCCAAGTAGGTGTTCAAGTGGAATAAAATATTCCAAAACTCATATTGCTGGCACAACTTTGAAGGCAGTGCTTAACAGTTCATATTATATGGAATTAATGTACTCCCAGTGAGTACACATTCATCTCAAATTACTGGTATTCACCCTTTTAAATGCTAAAAAAAAAATCTCATAGATTCAAGATATTGATTTTACTTGTAGCATCCACTAATGGGGAAAATGACTAAGAACTACAGTGAATTTTCTGACACTCATGTGACACTTCTAAACATATATCGGTTTTTATTCTAATCACAAGAGACCCACATATACAAAAAGAAAAAGAAAGAAAAAAAAAACACTGTAGAACATGTGTGCCATATATATGTTTGATGCACATGTGAATTTCAGAAACTTTTTAAGTAAGTCCGGCTTCCTCATAGGTCTGCAGCCCACAGTGTGCGAACCTCTCTTAGAAGCTAAAAGTTAATGTACTGTTCAACATTCTGTGTTGCACAGCTGATATCCACCAGAAAAACTGGGTGGCGCCAATTTTCAAATGGAACTTCGTAGAATGTTCCTCCTAGTGTTTTAGAGCTGGAAGATAATTGAGAAATCCTCCAAGCTAAGTCATTCATTTGAAGATAAAAAGCACTGAGATCCAGAGAGGCTATGTTTTTACCTCTCTGACTACCAGATAATGGCAGACTGCTCAATTCTTAAAGCTTTAATTACAGCCCACTTTGTGTATGTGTGTGTGTGTGTGTGTAAATTCTTTGATTTTTTTCCCAGTCCCAACAGATGTGACGCAAGATTGCTCCCCACAACTCTCAAACAGCACTCAAAATCTTTCATTATAATGGTTTTCTTTTTCTCTTCTTTATCTCTTCAACCTTTTTTCCATTAACACAGTGACAAGATAGGGGCACTTTGTACATATCTGTTTTTTAACATAACTGGTTTAACATAAAATCCCGTTAAGATATGCCAACCACTACAGAGAAAATAGAAACTTTAAATCTATTTTCATCACACTGAAAAATGTGTGTATTTTTAAACTGCTGGGATTTGTAAAAGTATTTTCATTTCTCCTCACCTGGGGAATTTACATGGTTGCAAGAAAACCCTGTTGAAACCTTATTTTGGTGTTCATGGAATATAATCTCAACATCTCAGACAGCCTGAAGCATCCTGAATTACATTTGCAGCTTTCTCTGAGGCTCTGTGAAGCTCTATTCCTATTGCATATTACACATAAGTTACTTTTAATGCTCTTCCGAGGGGCGTAAATGCTACACAAACTTTACACTTCATGGCTCTAATGCTTAACTGACTTACCAGAAAAATTGAACCCACAATTCATCTAGGTGTCCATGTTGGTGATTTTCACCCATTATTATTTTTAAATTAGGTTTTTTAAAGAAGTTGATTCTGATTAATACCAGTTACTGATTATGTACATAAAAAGAAATGTCTTGAACCTTTGCCCCAGACATTCAACAAGGTAAAATCAAGGATGCAAAGGGGCAGCTTAGTAGTTTTATATAAACTGTGACATTATTAACAGGCACAAACAATCCATTCAAATATTGTATATTAAATGTGACTGTTGTTCTTATTAGAAAATGTAAGTACCATCTAGTAAGTAGCATCTAGTAAAACAAACCAAAACATGATGATTAAAACAGGTGAAAACATTTGTATTTCATGTTTAGACTATGCTAAATTTTTTATTTTTGTTTTATGATGCTTTATTAACAAAATGAACTAACAAACTAAAATGTGTTATTTAAAACACAAAATTCACAATACTACTCTCTGCATAACATTCCCCAAATTAAATTTATAATACAATTTCTTGATTGATATAATTGTCTCCTGAGCTATATACAACCTAAAAATCACGGTCTTTGAGGAAGAGCAATGTTGAAATATCAGTTATTGTACATCGCAGAGAAAATCTTGGCTAAAATTCTGACCAACTTTTATTTTCAAACAGGTTTTTTTTAATTAGGTTATTTTCCTAGAACAATAATCTGATTTAAAACACAAAACTATATGTGTAGCAAATATGCCCAAAGGTATAAACAAACTTATGAAACCTCCATATTCCTGGCTATCACAGCAATAGTAGAACCAGCTGCACCTAATAGGAGAAATCTTAGCACTTCTTTCCTGTTTTCATTGCTTAACATTCATTGCCTAACAATTGTAAAACGGTACAATTATTATACAATTATTCTTAATTTCTATTTAGGGTTAAAATATCAATCATTTTTTTATTTCCGGGCATTCAGAATATTATGGAAACAACCAGGCTTACCATGTTTATCTGTCAGAAGTACTCTCTTCAACAATTTAAGTCTCATTTTATTTTAGTAGGTTATTTTATTTTAGTATCAGGTTATTTCAAAGATACAGAGAAAAATCAAAACCAGATTAAAAATCAAATATATATATATATATATATATATATATATATATATATATATATATATATAAAATTTGGAGTTTTAAATGTTTTTAGTAAATTAAAATAATACTTGGAAAATTATTTGGCCACAATTAAGTGCATGTAAAACAACATTTGGAAAATAACAGTGATATTTTCTCATCATTGTAAAATTCATAAAAATGAGATTTCCAAGGATACTGGTCTTTTAGTTTATCTTAATTTTCAGGCAACTTAAGAGTGACCTATTTATGGCATAAGCTTTGTTAAGAAGATAAAAGAGCCAAAGTATTTGTGAAAAGAAGTGAGCAGTGGACATTTTTTTACTTTTCATGTAAATTTTATAGTGAAGAAATGTTATATATTTGTAGTTAAGAAAACTGCATATTTAAAAGAGATATATCTAGTCTTGATATAATCACAAATTTCTAAGTACTCTCAAATACACTGTTTTATTTATTTGTTTAAAAGAAAATTATATTTAAGATTATTTTTATATTACAATAGCACACATTTCTAACCATTTAAAAAGAACTTTCTGTGAAGAGATGACATAGTCATTGGGAATTCTCAAAGAGAAAATTAATATGATGTCATCAGAATAACTGAACCTTGACCACTTCACACACTGCTATCTTGACAGAATAGTTAGAGAATTAAAGAAGGCAAAATAAAAAATAAAAAATGAAACATACTCGACATACAGAAACCCACATACTACCTCATATTCAATGTTCCTGCTACCAGTAAGAATGATGTATGTGACACCTGACCCTAACTGGTGCCTTAGTTAACGCATATTACGTGGTAATTAAGACTATTTCAATTGTTTTAATTTTTAAAAAATTTAGTACAAACTCAGTCCTTCAATAAAGAGTTATAGTCGTTCGGTGTGTTTCTAGGCACAGAATATAGCAATTTACTATCGACAAGCACTAACGGACGAGGTCATTTCACAAGTGTAGTGTGGACAAAGGTGAACCGGGCAACTGATGAAATCTGTGGCTAAGGCGAAATAGCAATCTCTGAGCCAAATGGTAATAAAGTTACTGAAACGAAGCAATGTAGTTTTCTAACCTGAACTGTCATAAAGGAGGATATGAGCTTCAAAGTGGCATGTCAGTAGTAATTAAAATATTATTTCTCTTTTTAAAAAGTTCCAAATGGCTCTAATAGTCTTATTGTTTGTTTTGTTTTGTTTTGTTTATCCCAACAGCTACTTCGAGGTTGGGAGGAGGCGACTGGGAGGACTGCCGGGACGGAGTGGGTGCGGCAGAGGTTTGGAGGGAAGTAGGGCAAAATCTGTAAGGGCAGGAGAAGGAGACACACTAACACACTGGAATCCGTGACACCTCCCACAAACAAAACATTATGTCACCCCAGAGTAAAAGGGTTAAAAGGATTCAGTAAAAAAGATACATACGGTATAAACGCTTTAAAAGCAAGGCTGCATGTGGACTATACTCAACTGTTCACAAGGATATTGGAAGTTTCTTTGAGGGAAGGCAAAGTAAAGTTAAAATAGATGTTTCTTAAAGATGCCAAGGTATTCTCTACACATGGCTTTCCACTGAGCCCCTAGTTGAAATGACTAGTTTGTCCAAACACTTGGTCGATTTATTCAGGAAAGATATGACTGATGTGTTAGGTGACATCATAAACAGAGCTTTAAGAAAGTGAGTTTGTTTTGTGTGCCTAGATTTCCCCCACTAGGAGAGACTGCATTCTCTGGTAACAAGAGAATAAAACCTGTTATAGTTACTACTGGTATCATTTTTTTGCTATTCTCCTATTGAAAATAAAGCAAATCGTGTGTGTGTGTGTGTGTGTGTGTGTGTGTGTGTGTGTGTGTGTGAATGATTCAATGAGCCATTATGGAATCACAGATCTTACAGCTAGTAATAATCAAAAGATCAGACCTAGGATCCTACCTTACCTAAAATAAGAGTGAGAGGGCTCTAACAGTAGTGAAAAAGATGTTTGAGAAAAGGACTGTAAAAATGGGTGTTCTTAATATGTATATTAGAGTGTAAGTCTTCATACAAACTGAGTGCCATTCTGGGGACTCAGCTTCTCATAAAGCCAAGTTTCCATTGGCACCACATAACTTGGCCTTTGGCAGACACAGAGGAGGAATGCGTCCACCTTGCAGTAAATGAGCTGTGTGCCCACATCCAAATCCAGACACTCTTTTTAGCAGGCAACACTCTCCTCTTTGCAGTGAAAGCCTTCATAAAAAGTAACATTTAGTCTTAAAACAGCCTCCATACCAATTCTTCATGGAATCTACCTTACAACTAGCTAATCGCACAGGATCATCTTTCACTGAATTGAACCTACTCTCACATTATTAAATAAATGATTTACCTACGCAGAACTATAAAGCACAAAAGAGTTACCAGGGACCTAGGACCAGATCAGGAAATCAAGGGGGACCTTAGTTTCACTATGTAGTAAAAAGGCCAAAAGTTTGGAAATTTCTATAATTATTTTGTTCCCTTTGAAGTATGATCCCACTTTACAAACTACAGCATTCTCCTCCCGCCAAGCCACTAGAAGCCCAAGAATGATCTGCTGTGTTATCAAGGACCCATCTCTCACCTCAGATCCCATTACCAGAGAAGCCCCCTCTTGCCAGTACCTGCTCAGACCCTGTAAAACAACATAAACATAGAATATATGTTTCTGGAATGAAAGTTGGCTTTTCTTTTCATATAAATGAGCAAAAAAATAGAATGATGTTTTAAAATGGGCAGACTGATCAATTTATTTTTTCTCCCACTCTTGGAAGCTTCTGGAATATATATATATCATATACATATAATATATATATATATTAGCCAGACATAAATTGTTATTTATATCTATTTTCTGATTGCTTTACAATTGTTAACATATGCTGTCATATGACAGCCCAAAGGAAAATAACAGTACAAGTATTAATTGAATGAGAAATGTTCGATCAGAATTAATAAACAATTGACTGTAACTATTTCTGTACTATGAATCAAATGGCAAGTATTTGTAAAATACTCTATGAAGTCATATGCCCTCTACACAAATTTCAAAAATTCTATGTCAGAGTAGCAATTATCAATTAATGATCCAGTAGTAATCACTAGAGTTCTGGCAAATAAAATACCTCCCTGGTGCAGAAAGCAATTGTGACAATGGGCAACCACCATTTCTTAGGGATAAGCGTCACAGTCATCAATAGAACTCTCCAAAACTATGAAATTTTAGTCTGGAGGTCTATGGTCCTCAGAAAGAAAGACTTAGTAAGGATACAAGCTACCCATTAGTGAAAAATATGAAGATTATGTAACCTCTGGTCTACCCCTTTTTATTTTGGGAAGGCTAAATGATCTTCCTCCACAGAAAATAAATCTGTAAGGAGCTGAAAATCATAAGCAATTAGTGTACTGACCAACAAGAGAGTCCTCTCAAATTATGGTTTTGGATGAGTCGATGCAGGTGGAAATGTGTTTGTGAAAAGCAAGGTAAAGCAAAGCACAGACAGACTCGCAGTACTGCTGGAATGCAGAAGTGAGTTTAGTTCTGTGCAAGGTTTCATGCTGCCTGGCTGTGGCATAATAGTGCCAGCTCAATGAAAGATTTTATTTAGCGTCAATTTTAACAAAATCCAATGTTTAACTTGTGACACAGTAGGGATCTGGAGGTCTTCCTCAACACCCTAAAAGGAAGTAAACCAGAACTCAGCATGAGATGAAGGTGCTATTTCATCTTGCACAGTTCCCACCCTCCCCCTAGGTAATAACTTACTTATTGGTAGAAAAAAACCGATAGCATTAGCTAAGAGAGACCCAATTACAAGATTACACAGAGTCGGTGTTCATCTGTACACAATGGTTTGCCTGACTACAAAAAACCATCCGTTTCAAATCTTTTCATTTCATACAAACTCTTTATTGCTTCACTAAAACTAAAACCTACACTGTGCATGCACATGCACACATACACTGTGAGGGAAAAAAGAGCATTTATTTTTAACCACAGAGCTGCGATCAAATCAAATACCCTTTTTACACCAAAGGCATCACCTGGATTAGAAGATGCTTGCCGCTTTTCAAAGCAAGTCCAGTTACCATAACAAATGTACATTTTACCAGACACGGAATTCTAATTGTGTTTAATACAGCTTCATGTTGCATCAACGTACAAAATCAATACCATTTGTCCAGCACACAGGAAAAATGGAATCTATAAACGGCTCTTATTGAGTAATTAAACACCTATTATTGTCATGGGCAGTGAAACAATGAATATGATAAGATAAATTTTTGCAAGAAAATGCTGCAGTGATTAATACCTCCCTACGTATTAAATAAAAATGCCTGCCTTTTGTGCAGAGCTGCTGGCAGAAGGACGGGGATATGAGAAGTAGTTGCCAGTGCCACAATAACAGGCTAACCTTGAACTGAACTCCTTTCCTCAAGAAATTAAATGCTGTAGCAGGACTTTAAATCCCCCCACTTAGAGCTCATTTGTGTGCCACGTAACCTGCAGTTCCTGAAAAGAACTCATTATCTTCAAAAGGAGAATCCCTTTATAATTTCTTTATGAATGTGTATATTGTTTCTACAAAAAAAAAGTATTTCAGTGTCCAAAAAGGATAAGAATATTAACAGTGTAAGCAAGGCAAAGAGACTCATACCAATCAGATACGATATCTACTTCCAGGAATTCAAGTGCAGGATGCAATCAGTTATGGAAAACTGAACATTAGATTGAGAATGAGGTTAGAGGAAATGCATATTTAGAAAAAGAGATTAGACTAATGCTAAAGCTCCTAGTTACTCTGTTGTTAGAGTTCCTGTATCTTTCTGTGTCTCTGTCTGTTTCTGGCATAAGCATGAAACCCCTCCTTCAATAGGCCCCAGTCCCTGTACACACACACACACACACACACACACACACCCTTTCCATCCACCACATGGTTCCTCCATCACTTTGCATTTTGTTTTAAACTTAAGAATGATGCACCAAGAACAACTACAAAGTACAAAAGATGAATGTATGGATGTGACACTTGTAAAGGGTAACCCTATTTCACAAGTGAGATGGGACAAAAAAGAAAGAAAAAAGGCCACTGAAGCAATAACTGCTCATTGAATTACCATTAAATTGTAAGATTTACAATCCAGTGTACAGTAAGTGCATATCTAATGGAGTTTGTCCTCTAAAAGAATATAAAGTGAATCTTTGCAGTATAAGATGTTTGTAGGTGATGTATGTTTCTTTTAATATTTTTTAAAAACTGAAACCAAAAAACAAAGTTTGGTTTATAACACACGAAAAGGACACATGGATGCAACCAGCAACGCCCCAAGGCAAACTTAGAAGCCTACATAATTTTAAATGCACTTTACACTAACTACTTTCATTTTCTATCAAATCAAATTAATTTATCCAAATACAAAAGTGCGACATATAATCAAATAAGTATAGCAAAATAAAAGTGATGCTATATCCTTCACACAGCATTAATACATGCGCAGATTAACTTTTTGAATCATTAGTCAAATTTTTTAAAAACTGATGCCAAATGATTGGTTATAAATTGAGAGACTTTTGCTGAAGGCAAAAATAAGACAGAGTTTATTAGTAGTTTTGTGTCATTTAATAACATAATTCTTATGTTGACAAAGTGGAGTCAAATATTATACTAATGCAATCAAATATCAGTAACAATATGACTATACTAATTTTTTATTAACACAGTTCTCAGAAAGAAACTATTTTGGAGCAAAATTACATAAAATACTCTAATTTTTAAATAATCATGAAAAGCAAATCATTTCTCTGTGCTGCTTCCTAAAGTAAACAAATTCACGAAATAATGCCCATTTTCTACCTCATGACAAATATCTAATAAAACATCTAGTCAAAGATTCATTCACATGGATAATACTTCAGCAAATATTTAGCCTGTTTCTGAAAGGGAAAACTGAAAAAAGGTAGATTAAGCAATATTATTAGATTTATTTATTTTATTTGGATAAATAAGTGTCATTTTTAAAGTACTACTTCAGAAGTCACTGTCCTTGAATTAAATAAAATGGAAAACTATTACACCGATTTTGCAAAGCTATGCTTTGCTCTTCTCACCTCTTCCACACGATCTGAATTTTATTTTAAAGGATTAACAGGTAACACATCTGATCAGCAATGATATCCTTGTTCTTTTAAACCTTGGTGAATCAAGTTCGCTAAAGGTGAAGTAGTGGAATTATCAGTACAAGTGGCTATGTCATCACAGCCTTCAGAAAGGTGCTCTACAGAAATGCCTAAATAAACAGCAGCATAAAGGATTTTATATATGAGATATACACACACTGATCTCTATCTCTCTCACACACACACACACACACACACACACACACACACACACACAGCCTGCCTCCGGTTATTAAAAATATAAAATGGATTCACTACTGTATAGAAACTAAAAGGCATTTGTAATCTCCTTTCACATTAATTTTAACGTCAATGCTAGTTTAAATGATGTATCATTTTCTGCACCCCGTTTGCCAAGATATTTGAAAGATATCTTTAAAAATCAGTTGGTTAAAGCGCCTCTCTATGCTACAGTGAGCCGGAGAATTTCCAGCATCTGATGAAGACCACTAGACCACCTGATACTTTTTCAGCAGGGTGATAAAATTAAAGGATGGCTTTGATTTGCTTGAAGGATTACTTCCTTTACTTAATTGTTTAAAGTGCACAGTATTAACACAAAGAGGGGGGAAGAGGAAAATTAAGAAGGTGACTGTAGAGCCTGAGCTAATTGCAAGCTGATTAGATTGTGCCATGCAAGAGCTCTCCCTCCGTTACATACCATCACAAGCTCTGGTCTTTTCCACCCCGCTGCTGCAGCAAACAAGCTGATTTGCTAACAAAGTGGTCAGCTTGGGCACTTGCACAGCGGCTCACGGGGTCCACAGACGGCTGCTCTCCATGCAGAGAATCTCAAGCTCCATTTTCCAATCTGATTACATGGCTCCTTGTTCCAGCAGCCTTAAACCTTCATGGCAGTTTACCAACATTTTCATCACTTTTTTCTTTTACAAAGCAAAAGAACTGATAAGCTCTCAGGTACCCAGGATTTCATAGTCAATGGCTGGCCAGCAGCCAGCATTCCCTGACCACACAACTGTTTCGGGCCACACCACATAAAGCAGACAGGATTTACCAGACAGCGCAGAACTATTAGAATTTTGCCGTGTGTCCAAGTAAGAAGCATGTTTCTGTCCTTACAGATGTCGACTACTGTATCTAAACACATCTAGGAAGTATGGAGACCTAGGAAGAGAGCCCTGCCTGCCCCAACCCCCATAAAAAAAGAAGCAATGCAGCAAACCAATGAGCAAATGCCCATGAATTCACTGTTACCCTATGCAATGTGCTCAAGAACTCTGGTAAATGCAAAGCACTAATAACTGTTTTTAAAAGCCCAGGTTCTGACGACCTAGACCAATTACCTTGATTACCATGAAAATGACCCTAGTGACTTTTTATTAAAATCTTAAATTTTGTGGACAGCACAAAATAACTGATTAGCATCTTAAAAGTTTATCAATTGCCTCGAACTTTAAAAAAGATAAACCAAATGAAGCACAAAATCTATCATCTAAAGCAACCTCATGACAATTAATCTTTCTACCTTTAATTCCCAGAAATCGCATCATGCAGTTAGCAAGAGAGTCCGTATAATACAATTACAATTCAAAAGTTTAAAACAATGACTGCTATAGTATTTCAAGTATAACACCTGTGTAACCTTTTCTCCTAAGTAATATTTTTAAAATTCATTTTTACCTATTGCCCATGGGCCTAAAATCCAAAATAAAAATGAGCCTAAAATGTGGACTTTACAGTGAGATAATGTAAATGTTCACTCACTGTATGCTGTGTTCAACCTAAAACCAAAAAATAATAACAGATCCTCCTTCTGCCATAGCCAATAACTTCCTAACAAAGATAACAAAAAGAAAAAATAGATTTTAATGGCTGTGGCTATTCCTGATTCATTTTTGCATAATATTGATCTATAGTAAAGGGTTTGGGAGGGGAAGAGAGGGGAAGAAGAGGCGCCTACAGTTATGGGAAAAAAATGTACAACTCAGCTCACACAATGCCTTAGTACTCCAGCTCACCAGTGCGCTGACCCTCCGCATCTCGGAGTCATTAGCTGGAGTCTCAGCCCTGCCTCCAGGAGGGGGGATTTGAACTCACACACTGAAGTGGCGAGATTCGGAATTTCCAGCATGCCAGACAGAAGGGTCATTCCTCCTAGCTGATGAGGAGGACGCTTGTCCCCTGGGGAGGGGAGAACTGGATGAGTGACTGTCGTAAGACTCAGGCAATGGACGTGTTGCTGACTCAGGAATGGACTCTGACAGCCACCCTGTTTCAGTCCAGCCGCTCTGAGTGCGAGCAGTTTTAGGGCAGCAGCATTGACAGGTACATGCGAAAGTTAGGGGAGAATTGCAGAGAGAGAAGGGAGGGAATGAATGGACCAATGCAACAGAAACTCCTTCTGAGACATATGCATACAAGAAATAAGCATTTTTCCTATTGCAGTTTGTAACGCCCAACACAAAAAAATACGTGTTTGTGGATATGCATATTTAGGACACCCACAATATTTCTGAATGGACTTGGAAAGGGGACATGCATTTTAAAACTGATAGACTAGGCATGGTAAATATCCACACTCACAGTACTGCAAAATCCCATAAACTCAGACGTATACACAAACACCCATATATGTATATACATGTGGGTGGTATTCAGCATAAATGACTGTCAACTTAAAATGCCATTCTCTAATTTATATGCAAATTCTACCTCTGGTAAAATAAAAACATATTTTAAGCAGCTTAGAGTGCCAACACATTATTCCCATGAATGATTCCTAGAAAACTATTTATGCCAACTGTGGGTTGGTGTTTTTTTTTTTTTTTATGATTTATTGGATGGTGAACGAAACCACTTAAACTATAGTTGTCTGTATGAATCAGTAATTTTCATGTTTCTAATTAAAATGTAAACAGCGTAATGAAGACATCAAGTTTTTAGGCAAATGTCTCTTTCAGTGCCACTTGGGGTATGGTAATTACTGGAGCAGATCTATGGATGCTCCAGAATCCTCTACAAGTCCAGATTAAAAGCATTACTGCTAAACCTGGCTTTTTACACAAGGGAATAGTGTACTCTAACCCATTCCTAGTTTGCTTACAAATGCACATTGGCGCTACCTTTAAAACCTGGTCATTAAAAAGAAAAATCAAATGGAAAATAACAAATGGAGTAATTTATATTTAAAATGTTGATTATAAAACATTTACTGGCAATCAAAATGCTGGAACTAGATCTATTTGGATTTGATTCCCTGCCATTAGCTTCTTGAAAAAAATAAATAAATGAAAACAACAACCAAATAGTGTATACCCTAAGTTCCTAGAACCTAAATCTGGATCAAAGAGCAAAAGGACAAGTTGGTTCCAAGTTCAGAGACAATGTTAATTTTCAGGATTTATTTTGTTTAAACAAACAGTTTAAATGGATGAGTTCACAACATACAAATCAGCAAAATTTAAAATACATAATCTCTGGAATAAAAATATGTCATTTTCTCCTCTCATATTCAAGAATGTAAAAGTGCCTTTGATATGAAGTTGTAATCTGTTCTTATTTTTATTTCAGCACCTATTTCTCTGTGAAATTCGTCAAAATTTATCCTAAAGCAAATGACCTCTTGCACATGCTGAAGAAAGACATCACCTCTTCTGCCTACAACTGTTAATTGAACTTGTCTCTGAAGCCTATTTTTCCAAGTTAACCAGCAAGCTTGCTTTACATATTTACTACCTAGCACTTGAACAGTACTTTAAAAAAAAAATTATAACACCCTTCCCTGCACACTCCCCTTAGAACTGTTGTAGCCACGCTTGCAGTGGAGTAGTTATAGCTGAGATCTGCAGTGGTATGGAAAGTCTAAAATGCATGATAAAAGGAGGATTCTCCTTCCCCGATCCCACCCCGACCTCTGGATTCAAAGTTCACAGACAGACTGGTATGGCCCATTTTCATATTATTTTTACATAAATGCTAGACAAGCATGTTGCTAAGGTTGGCTGTGGAATCGAAAATGGATAAGAAATGTGAGTGTGTGCGGGGTGACGTGAGGCAGAGAAAGAGAGCAATTTTTGCACTGTTATGTTTTATTACTAAAGTAATGCAGACAAATAAATGTATATCCACCATCCTAGGGTCAGAGGGAATGTTTAATCTAAAAGCGTTTTCTACCACTTTTCCATCTGAAACACATATCAGCTCTTTTCCCCCTCCCCTCTGGGCATAGATATATAGTATTTTGGGGTGGGGGAGGGGTGGAGAAAGGAAGGATTAAAAAGAGGCATATTTTGGTGATGTTTAAATTTTTTTAACATCTCTGGGGGTTTTCCAAGGGAAAGAAAGCTGATTAAACAAGGCCAAGTGTTTTGCTGGCTTAAGGGTGATATCATAGTTGTGTTCAATATCAGAAGTGTTGCCAGTACAGGCATCGTTTCTATTCGCTTTGTGGCAGAAAGGTAAACACTGGATTGCACTGTGGATTAAAACAATAAGAAATCCTTTTCCTCTCAGGCTTTCAAGGCCATGTTAATCGGGTGTAATTTTTAATGAACACTAGCTGCTTGGTACTCATTCAAGACATTTCATTAGAAGGTTATTCATTTAAAAATCAACGTTTCAACCATATCAAGCTGTAACCTTTCTTGAAATGTAAATGAATGGTTTAAATGAGAAGATTAATAAAGAAGGGATGTTCCAATTCCGAGCATGGCATGCTATGTATTTTTAAATTTGTCTATGCCAGATGCTGTCAGTCAGAACAAAAAACTGTCCAAGCAGACAATCTGTGCATCTGAATGTTGATCATGTTGGAAAGTACAGGGGGGAGGGGGGAGTGTGTCAAGGATTCATGGTCCTTCATCTTTGCAGTAGAGCAAACACGTCTCTCAGTATAGCGACAGACAGCTGCTTCCACTTTCTAATGTGCCCTAACTTAGATCACTGAAAGAATTGTCAGCACTCAGAGAAACACACAAAGATAACACAGCCAGCTGCCATGGAGGGGAAAAACAGCCCAGCTCAGAAGAAATGGGATTTGTTCCATTTGCATGATGCTGTCTCCCTTGGGCCCCTTTCTTTCAAATCTAAAGCACAAAAGACAACACTTAACATATTTGCTTAAAGATGACAACCTCATGTTGATTTCATTTGGATGTAACAGTGTCAGGATTACAGATATAAGAATACATTATATCTGTAACAGAGACTGACAAATGTACCCATCAGTGGAACTGTCTGATTCATCTGCTTATACAGCCATTTTACCATCCCAAGGGTGCCATCTAAGTAGTAACTTTAGAAGACTGAAGGTCTAATTTTATTACACCACATTTCAACCTACTAAACAATATTATTTCTAAAATAGATCATTTTTATTGGAAGTCTCCCTGATGAAAAATCCAGTAGACACCAGAGAATTTATGAACTGTATGGGTCCTTTGAACTCAATATACTGCCCATTTTAAACAACTCTCTTGCTGTATGGCAAAATCCCAGTATCAAATAAGTGAAAGTTAGACAGAATATGTACATTTTGAGTATCTAAGTATATTGATATAGTAAACAGATTTGAGAGAGAGGAAGAGATTGACTGACTGATTGATTATATGGACAATTATAAAATCAGGCCTTACCTGGTCGGTTTGAATAAACTCTTTGTAACCACTTACTTCTGTCTATCCCACTGTGTCTTCCCTCAATATAACATCCATACTTCAATAGCAACTCTATGAATAATCATTGCCTGTCAATATCTTTTAGACATATACTCAATCTGATTTGCAGTTAAGGTATGCTTTAGGCAGAGGATAAGACAAGAGAATGATTTAAAGTGGCACTGGCTAGCTACCTGTCATTATAATATGTAACACTTAGGAAATCATGAGTCTGATCTGAAGCCTACATACTTTCACAAAACTTCATTCTGTGTGATTTTATGGATTTTGACTTTATGTTTTAAGCAAATCAATGGATGCATGATGATGTGATTGGTCTACTTGAATCTACATTACTCTGCTTTACTGGATTGGAAATATGGGGGCAAGAGTAGAGTCACAAGGAGCACGTAGAAAAGACACAGCCATCTCTTCACATATGCCGTACAGACACATGAACACATATACTATCACACACATAAATGCCTGGGCACATTCAGCCCCACAGCCCAGCAAACTGACTTCCCATAATGAAATGCTGGCTCCCTGTGCTCCTGCTTTGTCCAAAGGCAGCTCTACTGCATGTTGCTATTTACTGGCAACAGTATAATTCACTCATTTGGTCTTGTTTTATAAAATAGAGTTAACTGCTATATGTGAAATTTCTGCACAGCAGATGGTTACCAATCATTATTTTCCATTTGTTTAGTTTATAGTAAGAACAAGAAAAACCGGAGTAGTGAGGCGAAGAAAACTAGAAGCCTGCATGATAACACAACCAGTGCCAGAAGATACATTTAAAAATCACTTTTATCTCTAAATATAATTTTGAGGAATGAGGGAGGTTGTTCACCCCATCCCCATCCATAAAGGAAAATGCCATTTGAATAATTTATTTTATTTCTTAGTGTAAAATCCTCACGGGTTTAGCCACTATATATTTATATATATATATATATATATATTTTTTTTTTAAGTGATCAAAGTTTCTAGGAGCAACTTATTATAACCATTAATGTTTGTCATCACCCAAGCTGAAATCACTTTCTTTTCCTCTAAGTGGCCCAGTTGTCCAACAGAAAATGGGAAATAGGAGCCATTTGAGGACAAGCACACATGCACAGAAAATTAAGCTGTAAATATCTGGCCCAGGTTATTACTGGAATCTGGAAACATCTGGGGCTACAGAACAAGCCAAGCCCCACTTCCACAATGTCCAGGTAATTGCTTAAATGATTTATACCTTACTGTTTCTATTAAAAATGTCTTTAAAATGAAACATTTGTAGGCTTGGTTCTGCAATAAAAACCAGTATCTGATTTCACTTGCACAAAATGTTGTGAAAGATGCTCCATTTTTCAAGGACATATGCATGACTAAACTAAACCTTGGACAAAGCCTGAGTGTTAAAGGAAGGCATGGTCAGTCACTCCTAGAAGCAATCTTATCAGAAAAACAAAATTTAAGTGGCTTAGTTGTGATTACTTTTTTATTCTAATCAAAAGAATCCATTTTAAAAATTATCTTCATGCACAGATGACAAATATATTCAAGCCATTTGAGAATGAACTGTACCTTCATATCCATTTTTAATCTTAGTTTTAACTAACTTCTTATAAGGTAAGTTTACTGACCTTGAACTAAATGCTATGCCAAACCTATGTCTAAGGTGCAAATAAGTGCCAGCTCCTGGGCCACTTAGGTAAGAATCTGGAGCAAGATTTAAATGGGCTCACTTAGATGGTGTCTGATTAGAGCAACCAACTGATCCATTTAAAATGAAAGAAGTATCAATGTGGTCACCTGTTTCATGGGTTGCTCCACTGAACACACACACAGGCACATACACACAGCTGTATTCACTTGAAATGATTTTAACTTTCATTTCAGATTTTAAGCAAAGAGGATAAATAAACATCATATTCTTTAAGAATTGCCACATCTAGACCTAACAAAAATTTCAATTACTAAAATCTTTTAACTATGCTTATAAGGACAAGGAAAAAAAAAGAGGGGGCAAGAAGATAAACTATTGACTGATGATTTTTAACCATTTTTCCTATTTTGTGGCTACAAACTTAAATCACTATTCTTTGTAGGGAATCACCCCATCTTCCTCTATGAGAGGGTTAAAGGAAAAAATGGCTGACATTTTAGGTGTGAAGAATATGCATACATATTTTCATTTGAGTTTAAAACTCTACAAATTTCTGATCATGGGACCAGGTAGAATTTTAAGCCCATGTCTTTTAAATCTTTCCTTGCTTTAATCTGGTTGTTGGTAAGTCACCATCAAAGGTTTTACAATTCATAGTCATTATTCTCAATTTCACGGATTTTAACTTAAGTTTAAGTAATTTTAACTTGCTTGAAGTTTATTGACTGGTTTCCAGGAAACCAGAAGAGTAGATTTAACAAAGTAACTAAATAGATCGCTGTAGTCAAACTGCAGAAATATTGTTACTTTTAATATATAGTTTCACAGTCTTTATTATTGTACCTACAAGTACTATCCTTGGTTACTACTGAAACTCTTTGATGAAGATGTAGTGTTTTCATGCAATCAATTAACTAAGCAACATTTGTCTACTGTAACTTACATAATCCAGGTTCAACAGTCAGCCCTGCAGATATTTTCTTCTATGTAAAGGGAGATCAATCTAGATTTCAAAATGAAATGGTAAGATAGTATATAGAAGTGTTCAAATCTGAAGAGCCCAAACTGGAAGAAAACGACTGAGTTTTTAGTAACGGTTATCAGTTTCCTTAGTAAAATTGTGTTTTTCAAAGAATGACAACAGAGCCTGTTTTTTTGTTGTTGTTTTGTTTTGTTTTGTTTTGTTTTGCTTTTAGTTCTTTCATGAAGCCTTATGAAAAAATGCTGTTCACTGTTACATCTATCATTATATTCAAATACACAAATACAACATAGAAACCTTGCAAAATACTGTTGACTAACTCATTACAATTTAACATTTGGCCAAATTGAATTTCCCTTAGAAAATCCTGTAATGCTATTTGTTGTAACATTAGTGACAGGTTTGAGAAAGAAACTGACCCTTCCACAAGCACACAAACCAAACTGGTAATGCAATTGAACCACCAGAAGACAGGGTCACTGGGTGAAACCCCAGCTAAATTGTTTACTGCCCAGTATTTAGTACAAAATAAATTAACAGTGTCAGACACTAAATACAGAACAAAAATATGCCAGTTAAAATGTAACCAAAAATATTCACAAACTACAGAGTCAACAATAGTTATCATATCAACTGTAGATCAGCTAGTTTGCATCTCACATCTAATTACCATAAGTACCATCATGTTGCCAGAAAATACTGTTTTGAGTACTGCCAGGTACATATTTGCACACTACCTACTTACTGGAGCAAGAACAAACTAGAAAGACATGTTTTATGAGGCACTGATTTCCTATGTTCAACCAAAAGCTAAATTATCAACTGTCAATCAGCCCTACGTTGGCAAGAAGTTGATTTGGAAGTCTCCTCATCTAATATTTTATGATTTTATACCTTCAAATGTATCTGACACAAAAAGGAAAAAAATTAAATATGGAGAGCTCAGTGATTTGAAGCCACTCGTTACTGCCCATAATCAAAATACACTATAGATTCTTGTTTTGTTTTGTTTTTAATTTTGTAAAGATACCATTTTAGTGCTCTGTCTTTATTAAATGGTTTAAATGCTCTCCTATCCAGAGACAAAAATAGAATAAATGACTATAAGCTCTTTTTTTTTTCAGGTACATAACTATAAAACTATTTTTTCAGGTTATAAAATCTTTCCTGGTAATTAAATTATGTGAGGAATATAGAAATTTCATTTTTAAATGAAATATGCAATTTAATATAATTGTTCCTTAAATATTTTTAAAAGCATCTTCCAACTTTTTAAAAGTAAGATTAATAAAAAATTAACCAAGTGACAGTCTCCTACACTTTTATCAATTCAATTGACCAAACATTTATTGAACATCTATTATGGGTCTTGCACTGTATAGGAAAGGGGATTAAAAATAAAAAATGAATTCAATGTGGTCTGCTCGCAGAGAATTTATAATTTCATAAATGACAAATGCAAATGCCCAGCAATCTATAGAAGAAAAATTATGGTGAAGTATTGAAATGAGATTTTTTTAGTGCTTAGGGAATATCCAGAAATGGATCCTGTTGGGGTAGGGGGGCTCAGGGAAGTTTACACAGATGATGCAACATTTGAAGTAGCTATCAAGTTTATGGTTGGGTTTCAGCAGGTGGAGAAGAGCATTCCTGGGAGTAAGAAGATGGACAAAGACTAGTGAGGGTTATAACGCTACTACTGCCTAAGTTAATGTGCTTTTCAGTTGACTTATACCACTTACAAGGAAAAAGCATTGGTGTAGTAACGCTCATCAAATCTCAAGATATAAGAAATGCTGACACATTGCTTGGAACCAATTAGTAAGCATATTTAATCAATGGTTACCATCCCTCCTGAAGAGCTTAACAAAGTGGCAAATGGTCCTTGAGCTTCCTTCATTGTTATCAAGACAATTTCTGGAATTTCTTAAACAGACACAAAAAATCTTTTCCATCAGTCACTGGTCACTAGCAAGGTTCCAAGTTACTCAAGATCACTAGTCGATAACTAAGCAGTCATGAATTATATAGAACTGGAAAAAATCCTAATAGTCATGTAATCAACTTGCTTTTTATAAAAAGGTAAACTGAAGTTCAGAGAGATTGAGTGACTTACCAAAAGTCACAAATATGATGGATTGTTGACTTCCACTGACGCTTTTCCTCACCACTGTTAATTTCCTGAGTTACTCCTCCAGCATGGTGGCTATGTTCTCAAGACATTTTGAAAATTGTTGTTGAATTTTAGCCAGATAATGAACTATCTCTAGTCCTGGTCTGAGGTAGGGCTTTGGCATCACTGTCTGTTTGTTTTGTTTTGGTTGTGAAGATACAACCTAGTATCTACAGGGTAGATGCATAAAATTTATCTTTGCTCAAATCAAATAAAATTGTACATCTACCTACTTTAATGATTTGAACTCCTTATAATTTTCAAAAAGAAGCCTTAAAAATGATATACCCCGATTCTCAAAGGATTTTCCTCTGTAACTTCATTTGTAGCCTAACAAATTGAGTATGCTGAGGGAGAAAAAGAGTCTGAGAAATACGAATCATCATTAAAGACATGTATATTTTTATATTTTTCCAAATTATGGGGAGGGGAGGGGAGAATAATTGTTTTAATCAGTGTGACCACAAATTCCATATATTCAAGATTTATTGTAGAACCTGCCATTAAAAAAAATTGAAAATATAGTTTGTTTAGATTACAGTGCTATGTGCTATTTAATATGTATTAGTCACTAATACCTAATAAATGATCAGTTTTATCATATAACTTTATTAAGATTTATTTTCCCTCTTTATTGAATTTATTGGGGTGACCTGGTTAACAAAATTTTACAGGTGTCATATGCACAATTCCACAACACATCATCTGTATACTGTATTGTGGCAAGTCTCTTTCCATCAACATTTATCCCTCTTATACCCTGCTCCAACTCTCCTCACCCTCTACCCCCAGCCAGTCACCACACTATTTTCTACGTTCATGAGATCTTTCTCCTTTTTTCTTTGTTGCTCAATCTCTCCATCACCCCACCCACCCCCACAACCCCCTCAACAGCTATCAGCCTATGAGTCTGTCTCTATTTTGCCTGTTATTTCAGTTTGTTCATTAGATTCTATATATGAGTGAAATCATATGGCACTTGTTTTCTCTGACTGGCTTATTTCATTTAGTATAATGTTTCCAGGTTCATCCATGCTGTCGCAAAGGGTAAAATTTTGTTCTTTTTTTACAGCCAAGTAGTATTACATTGTATAAATGTACCACAGTTTGGTTTTATTTATTTATTTATTTATTTATTTATTTACTTATTTATTTATTTATTTTTAATGTAATCTACTCATCTACCAATTGACACTTGGGCTGCTTCCAAATCTTGGCTATTGTAAGTAATGCCGCAATGAACATAGGAATTATATATATATACACACACACACACAAACACACACACATATATATTCTTAAATTGTCAATATTATTTTTTAGCAACAGTCATAGTCCTTATGCTTAGCTTTCCTCGTAACTTTGCTAATTTATTTTCTTTTAGCTATTTCCCCATTCCCACAAGTTGTCTTTCACCTTTTGTCCATACTAAACACTGTTGCTATACTCTCCTCCCACCCCATAACTCAATACCCTCTTAATTAATGCAAAATACCTCCTCCTGCTCTAAATGTCATATTCCAATGGTGCCAGTAAAAAATTTGATGTTCCAGATGATCAATAACAAGCCCTACAGATAATTACTAAAAAACAAAAACTCAACACCTAAATGCATTACACAGGTATGAGTAAGACTGGAGCCCAGCAGTGGGAGGATGGATGAGGCACCATGGTTCTTGATGAGTTTGCAAATAGCAAAGTAGGAAGAAAACCTTTTTCACCCTGGTATGAAGCACATGGACATCTGTAGAGTTGGCTGGTAGAAATTATAGATAAATATAAAAGATACGTGTATTTAGATACACATTTGCATTACGATTATATACCAGCAACACCTCCCAGACGATAGCTTAGTAAAAGTTAAATCCCAGTACAGTAGGGTAGATTTAAAGGAAATGGAATTATAATGGGGTAAAATTGGGGATTTTTGGCCACCGTTATAAACAAACCTATACCACATGTTGTACTGTTCTCACTGGTTATTTCTTTAAACAAACAGTACAAAATAGTTTCCCTTTAGGGTCTTTTTAGTTTGAGGCTAAAATTAAATAAAATAAGGCAAAAATAAAAATAAAACAAGCATTAATGCCTTGTACGCACTTATTGAGGACTTACTAAAAGAGCAAAGTAAGATAAAATTTTTTCAATATTTTTTTCTTGCTACTTTAACTGCTTAAATGTTATTGAGAGAGGCTTCATATCCCTGTTCAAAAATAAATAAATTCCCAAAGGAATTTGTGCATACATACTGAATTTTTCTTTCTAGAAAGACAATAGCTCAGGCTAAGCATCTATTTCTGAATAGATTCTTTAGTATTATACTATTCTAACATCGATAAGTAAATTCATACTCATGACTAGTTGATTACTACTCTTAAAATTTTATGAGGCTTATTTTTTTGAATTAAGAAACACATCATTTAAATGTACAGTCTTGGTACCTTTAAAATCTTCACCCAGAGAAGGAACAAGCACTGTTCACACAGAGATATACAATTCCAAAGCTGGTGATATTTTATCCTTCTAGTTGGTCAGGCAAGGATACTGGCTATATTTGGGTCATATCAGTATTCCACTCAAAACTGTTGCTTAATCTCCTGAATAATGCAAATGAAAACACCTATTTAAAGGAGAACTGGGCACCAACACTACTGGCTAGGATACCACAGAAGGGGGGTTGGGGGTGGGGTGGATTAGACCCACATCTTTTGTAAATTGGGCCTAAAATTGACTCCAGATTTGTGACTCATGATCAGAAAGTCAATTTTAATACAGATGTGCTTTTAAAAGTAAAAATGGCTATTATTCTTAACAAGTTACATATTGGGTATTATTCTTTAAAAATGACTCATAAATATCTTTTTAAGTACTTTAATTCAAGAATATTTTCTATTCTTTTACTTCTGCTTGAATATGATTTTTCATTTTCCAGGAAAGGATACATTTTCTAACTAACCCCTTTAACCTAATTACTCATAAAGAAAATACCAAAAGCGTTTCTGACATCGATATCTTCACAAAGAAATGTATCTGTGCACATGCACAAGAGCTTATTCCATGTAGTTAATCAAAACTGTAATTTTTATTTAAAAGATTCCTTTAGATTCATGTAATTCCTAGCAGTAAAAGTTATCAAAATCATGTAAAGTTTACATACAGTAAAAATGCCCTACCCATATGCTTTACCCATATTATTTTCTCATCAGTATATGTAAATTCAAAAGTATTGACTTATTAAGCTAAAAGGAGTAATATTACTCTGTTTATTTCATTGTCTCTGTTTTATCTAAAAATGAGGATTGTAAAGAAAATGCCTTCTATCTTAAAGGGAACCTTTTACATTACCCAGAATAATTATCTTGTAAGATTAAAATCAGTGAATCATACCTAATTCAAGATTTATAATTTAGCATCATTCTGGTACATGATCTAAGAGAAATAGTTTACATTCTTAACTTCAATTTGAAGTGGAAAGGGATAAGATGAATAGAAGAGATATAAACCAGCTCTTTTGGGCACATCAATGCATTATATTGCCACATACTTACCCAGATTCCTGGTTTAATCCTTTCTAAAGCTGAACATCTTCTATGAAAATACAACATGCTAAAGGACAGAAATAAGGTGGGAAAAGAAGGACCCCAATTTAAATTATACTACAGAATTTGTAGATAGGTTATATAACATAAAAACATTAAAAAATATGTATTGTGGCCCTGGTTGGGTACTCAGTTTTATATTATATTGTCCTGATATGCCAAGGCTGTGGATTCAGTCCCAGGTTAGAGCACATACTCGAATCAACCAATGAATCCATAAATAAATGGAACAACAAATTGATATTTTTGTCTCTTCCTTTCTCTCTCTAAAAATCAATAAATATTTTTTTAAATAAAAAGTTTCACTTAAAAAATGAGGTTGTGGCTACTATTAAAATATTTTAAGTTTACAGTGTCTATAATACAAAAAAACTCCGACACTGTGGGGTGAATTTATAATTAAATGAGACACTGCTGTAATATTTATTCCAAGCCTTCTTTCGTTAAAGTACATTGAGAGAGAAATACCTTATTATTACACAGGGCAAACATTTTTTTCTTCTTAGGGGGTCTCATATATAGTATTTTCCTCCAAGAAGTCTAATAAAGCATTCAAAATAAGTTCCGTTTTTTCTTCTTCAGAAATATCTTTAAAGGTCCCCCAGCCTCACCCCCGTCTTGGATTACATAAACGGATAGTCACTTTACCGAGGTCTTTGATATTTCCCTTCCTGGCAGAGTCATCTGATGTGAAAAATACCTTTTGAAAATGAATGGTGCAACTTCAAGTGCACTCAGATCCCTTACTTGCTGGACATTCCATCGTATCTCGGTTTTGACTTGAAAAAGCTGTTTGACTTCAAAACTTAGTTTTAGGTATCTCAATATGAAGCTTGATCTCATTGAGAAGTATCTTGGGAAGCAACAACATAAATGTTTTGTCCGTCTGTCAACAGAGAATGTCCACACCAAAGGGGAAAGAAGTCATAGGGGGTGACTACATTGCTCACGGGGACAGGGTTATTCCAATACGAGTTCAGAAACCACATTCACAATTTCAGTATAACATACTGCAAAGTTATACTATATTTATATGAAAAGAATCTGTACCACATCTGTCACCACTATTTATATAATTACAATGCCACTTTCTCATGTCAAAATACCAATACTGCTACTATTTTAACAAGATAATTATTTTTGGGTTTGCCCCTTTTCCCTGACTAGTACTCAGAGTAGTGCTTTTATTTTTTAATAGTCAGGATCTTCTGTTTTTCGATAAATGTAGGATTCCACATTAAAAATACTTATTTTACTTGTGCTTGAAAAGAGGTGTGGTAGTGTCAGTACATGCCAACAGAGTAACTCCTGGGTCCTTATCACTAATCTTACTAATATCCTCACCCCTTCCCAATCATCTGGTGCCTGGGGAATACATATATTAGTATACACCTGTGTGCAAACAATTACAAAATACAGAATTTCTTTGAAGAATATTTGCAGAATTCATGTGATATATGGGAGCACATGTCAGACAAAAGGCAACACGCAATTAAAGGAAAATATTTCAGCACTACCTCATGTATAGAAAGAGCAGGGATACCTAAAGGTTCATTTTCCCATCAATTCTCTTACTTGACAACCTTGAGTGTCTCTTTAGGCAGAGGTACATGGAATCCCTGGGGAACAGTCTGTCTCTAAGTGGGAAACCCTGTGACTTCCACAAAGCGGGCTCTGGATAGAAGTTTGTGGGTGGTATAAGTCCTCCGCAGGCCCACAGGGTCCCCCCACACAGAAGGCTCCTGCACTTGGTTTCATGCTCTACTGATGCGCTCTCAAATTCTTAATAATTTTTTAACAAGATGCCCCACATTTTAATTTTGCATAAAGCAGCAGAATTGCATAGCCAGTCCTAGGTGAAGGTGACAATGTGTGTTGATGGTAAAAAATGAACAGCAAAGTTTACAGCAACATCCAGAAATCAATGGCTTTACATTACACTCCTTTTAAAATTTTATTTTGAATATTACTGTTTCCAAGAATAATTTCCTCACAAAAGAAAGCACACAAGTGGCGGTCACTCATTCTCAGATGAGTTGACTGTCATATATATGTGTGTGGCATTTAATCAATTGTCAGTTGCTTAAAAAGCACCCAATTGACATACGGTATACATTAGTTGAATTGGGAAAGAAGATACTTTCTTTTTTTCTGGTGGGTGAAGTAAAATGCAGTTTCTGTTCTCTTGTCAGAAATACATCCACAGGTGGAAGAAAATAACTGTATGAAAAGGAACCAAGTAAAACTACTTTCCAATATTAAGATACCATGGAAAAGAAAACATTTTATAGGTATTATACATGATGTATTCTGTAGTAAAAAAAAAGAAGAAAAGTCTCCTTTGTAAGTTATATATCACTGAGAACTTCTAATAGAAGCTAATCATGATATAAAAATGGGAACAAAATCCTAACAAGCTGCAAATTGTCCAAGCTTATTAAAAAAATACTTTCTAAAAAAGTTTTCCTAATATAAAAACATACATATGTAAGCTGGGTTACAGTATTTAAAAAAGTTTAACTTTGGGCTTTTATATAACAAATCATCATTTCACTTTCAAGATATATCAGTTTTAAAAATGATTGGAGGTGGTCATACTACCAATACTTTGTGAAAATCATAGTGGCTCAAATATAAGCAAACATATCCATTATACTTATATTTCACATAAACACGCCTGAATTAAAATTCTTCTTCAAATGTACTGCTTCTAATACACCCTGAAATGACAGCCCACCATATGCAATGTTAAGCAAAGTGTCAATATTCAAGTAACAAGACAACAAGCAGATTTGTTGCATAAAATATGTAAATATTATCAACAGAAAGTGGCATAAGATATCTCATGTTTGGATGGTTTCTGATCATCTCTCTTTTGTGCTGCCTCAGTCTCTCAGCTAAGATTATCGTCAACAGGTACCGGATGCACGCGCTGTGCTGCAGCGGAGCTTCCTGAGCAGGCATCTGTGCCTAAGGAAACTCAGCGTGCCCACCTGCTTTGGATTTGTTTCGGACTTATCAGTACAATTTACTCTTACCCTATTCTTGCCTACCCCTTATTTCCACTATCTGCATTTCTTGTAGTAAGCCTCCCTCAAGTACAATTGCCATTTAAATGATAACATCAAATATACCAAAAGGATCATTAATCAACAATCACGTCAGAGTACCTATGCTTGAAATTTCTACCATAAGTTAAACAAAAAGTTAATAATAGAAATGCAAGTTTAGAAAAAAAAGTAATAAAATTATAATCCAACCTTGAAAAGTACTTGATAAACAGGAATTTGTTTTCAGTCTTTGAAAAACGGTCTTTCCCTTTTAACAGTCAAAAACTTTAGATAGAATTTGTGTGTGTATGAGACAGAGATAAGAGATAACTGAGAGGTGGAATACTTTCCTGGACTTGCAGTCTTCCAAGTAGAACTTACAAACATTTTCTACGTTTAATTGATTTTAATAAAACATTAGCTTTTGTATAGGCCAAAAGAAAACAACAACTGTATTTTTTTCATTGAAAACAAATTTTGCATTGTTTCTTGTGCCATTTATTTCACTTTATCAATGACTCAAGATATAAAAGCAGATATGCTGATTAATCATCTTATTGATCAGTAGCGTTTGTCAATATTTCACACAACTGTCTGCAGAAAAATTTTTCCCAATCGAAAATTTATAAATCAATTTAAATTCCTGGTAATTAATTTTATTAGCTCTACAACAATAAATGTGGTACTTTATAAAAGTAGTACATGACATCTGTACTCAAGAACATATTTATTGATCAAAGGCAAAACAGCAAACATTTCTATTAAACCAGGTTTTAGGAACAAACTAGAAAGTACAAAACATAAAGTGCCTGCAATTATTTCAAATAAATGTAGCAATTCTGCTGATCTGGGACCAGTGAAACTGATTACTTAATTAGGCAATCATTCAAGGCACCTAAACAGACAAAAATAGGGAATCATTAGCATAGCTGTCTTCACCTTGAGTTAAAATTTTTGAAAAATGTTGCAGGCACTATAAACTTTTGGGATCTCTAATAGATGGAGAGTAGGATGGATGTAGTGGGGAGGTTAGGGAGTGGATGGAATGAGCAAAAAGGAAAAAGAACTCATGGACACAGGCAATAGTGTGGTGATTGTTGGGGGGGAGGAGTGTGTAAGGGGGCTAATTGGAAAAAAGTACAATAAAGTTCAATAAAAAAAGAATAAAAAGACAATAAAAATATTTAATTCTAAAAGGTGGCATCCCAAAATTCAGTAAAAAAGAAAAAAAGAATTTACCTATAATTATATTATTCATTTATCTTCACGGGTAGCTAATATTTTAAACTATCCTAGAAATCTCAAGTTTTATAAAGATTTTCTCTACAGATTCTTGGGAATACTACTTTTTTTTTTCTCCCCTCTGGCCATACTCAAGTGCTAACTAAAAGTAATTAATGAAATTTCTGCTCTCCTGTATGTCTGTCATAAGTACCTTGCCTACAAAAAGATTTTCAAAATTCTCGCCTAACATGAATAAAAACACACACAAAATGGTTTTCTATTTATGGGAGAAAAAATGGTACTGGAAACTTAGCAGCTAGAGTATTTAGTATAATTAAAGAAAAACACCATGTTTTCACTCAGAAGATATCAGAGACAATTTTAAGAATCTCACTGATTTGGTACAGCTAGGAGAAAGAAAACTATCCTGTTTTCCAAAAATAAGAATAATAAAAAGATGGTTCCTGAAATAAATCCAAACAAACTGTCTTTTTTAAGAAAAGAGAAAAGCAAGTCAACTCACACATACAGCTTCCAAACAGAAGTCTTAGCCTTTTCCAGGAAAACAACAATGAGACTTTATTACTCTGCTATGATTCTTTCATTTCAGACATGATTAATTAGCAAGTATTACACTTCCCAAAACTCCCACCATACTCTTTGTGGTCTATCAGCCTAGTTGTTGATAGTCCTATATGAACTAGCAAGGAGCCACTAACAATATAAGACAAGTATCCTAACTCTATTTCAAAGAAGAAATACTTCTCTCATGTGAAGCAATCTGCTTTTAACAGCTTTCAAACACACATACACACACACACAAACACAGAAAGAAACCACATTTTTAAAACTTGATCATTTTCTTAGCATTATCTTTTAACATTTGAATAACACATGCAACATATTCAGCATTCAAGAATACATATCATATTTAATCTGTTACCTACCTATATTTTCAAGCTGGAGTTCTGAAAGCCTTGTGAGTCCATGTAGTTGTACTGATAACCATCCACATGCACAATTAATAAACAATAGATATGATGTGAGCAAACATGCTTTTGGGAGATGGTTTTTACAGAAAAATGTTTATGTTCCAATTAAAAGATAGTATGTCACACATGTAATGAAGATAGGTAAATAGAAATGAAGGATTAAAAGAGGAGGACAAAAGGAAGAGGGCAACTCTAAAATTTGAATGAATGAAAACTCTGATCTCTGCAAATTGCTCCAAAATGCTCTTTCAAAATAATTTTCCCTTTAATACAATCTATTTTCAAAATGTCCATGTGAACCAAGAAACCAGCCATAGCTGAATGCACTACAAATATACATTTTAACAACCAGCCATTTATAAAGGCTGGGGTTTCCCCTTCAACCTTTCAACTGTTGTTTCCAAAAAACTTCACACATAGTACAATACTAATAAATAGATCTTCTTGGTTCCAGGAAACATTTTTTAAAAATCTATTCTGGTCAAAATATCCTTGCTTTTTTTCTGTTGTATTAAATTTAGGATCAAAAACATCAAAGCAGCTTCCACCTCGGACCCAACTTTTAGAGGATCAATGTGACAAGGCAGTCCCTGATAGATGTTTCTCTTGATAAACGACTTGTTCAAAAGAGACATTGTAGCTTTCATTTCCTGACCACAACACACTTTTAATTTGCAACAGCAGAGCTGCCAGAGTGTCAGCACTTGCCCACTTTCCAGCCTTTTAGTTTTGTAGCTCTGGTTCCTTTAGGCCACACATTTGAGACAAAATCTAAAAATAATCAGAGTAACAGAATTACAAAATAGGAGCCATTAACGCCACTTTATACATATACACAAGTGTCTACTTTATAGACATACATATATAAACTTTTTCTCCCAGAATTCTAGTGTGTGATAGCAGGGCTCCTGAGTGAACATCATTTGCACAACAGGCATTTAAACACGCAGGGAAATAAATTATGTGACTATTTTTTAATAGTAAGCAGAGCCTGGGTTGGGGGGGGGGCAATTTACACACTTAAATCTGCTCTTAAGTGTCATGAATTATATGATTGCCTAACCCAATGTGTTTTTAACATATTATTGCAATTATTATTATTACTACTATCCAGAAATCACATTTAAAGTATCAATGAGGTAAACAGTCAAACCGTCCAATTTCTGCTCTCAGCACATTGTCTGAGCTCCGATTTAAAATTTATAAATGTAATATCCTCCTCATCACAGGCAGCAGCCCAATCTGCTCTGAATATATATTACAGCTTTAACATCACAGAGGGAAATCGCCCATCTGGCAATCCCATTCGCTCCAACAGCTCCGGGGGAAGAAAAGCTGTGCTCTCTCCTCCTTAAAACATTTCTCAGGGCAAATTATGTGCATCTAAAATAAACAGTCTTCTTATTGATCGCTTCAAAGTCAACAAGTTCCAAATGCAAAATTCAATCAAATCATTCCTATCGTGTAAGAGCGGTGTGTGTTTAGCTCGACAGTCACCAGAGTCCACCCAGAAGTATATGTCGCGGAACGGCTTCTGGAGTCTCTTGCCTTGTATTCACATTTGTGTTATGAGAGAGCGGTAACCACGGCCACATTACAGACCCCTTGCAGCTTTGCCCCACTGCTATTTGTTTCTTTCATATTCTCCCTTTCCTTATTTCTCTCTTTTCAGGGTGAATGTATGGTGGTGGGGTAAATGTAACAAAAAGAAACAGTTTAAAGTGATGAATCCTTTGGTTATGCAAAATACTTTTAGCATCTTTTTGTTGTTGTTCCCTCTTAGTCTTAATTGAATATCACAGAGTGTACACACGGCATGGTCACAAGAGCTATTGAAAACCCCCTCTCACTCCATTTATCTGACTTTTTTTTTTCTTTTTTCTTTTTTTAGAGAAAGAGGAAAGAGCAATTTCAAACAAAGTAAATTTCAGTGCCTGATTATTTAATTCTGTCACAGGTTAAAAGTAAAAAGCGCTGACAGACAAGTGAATGGCAAGCAAAGAAGGAAAAAAGAAAAAAAAAAAACTATCACTGCTCCTTAAAAGGCACTAATAACTTTAAACAATCAAAATATATTTTTATTTTCATGCACAAGATATCCTTTCATAACTCAACCCCCCCCAAGAAATACACACACACACACACACACACACACACACTCAGAAGAACTGATTACTCCATAAAGTGCAATCATTGAGAGAGCCGATAGTCCAATTGCATTAACAGATTCAGAAAAAAAAACTCACCCAGTTCTGTGTGTGTACATATATATACTTTCATTAGTAAGCAGTCTTTTCCCACTCTCCCACCCTCTCCCCTCCCCAACCAGCCCTCTCCCCAAAACACCCCACACTCAGTTTAACTAATTTACATAGCATTTGACTTCAGCGATTATATAGTGCATTACTAGTAACATGCAACTTCGGGATTAGAGCTAAAACTGATAAAAGTGGAATCCAGTAATCTAGTAATCAAAACTGAAATATATAAACAAGTGATAGCAAAAATAAACAAGCATTTGGACAGGTTAAAATATACGTTTTTTTAAAAAAGGAATTATACATCATGAGCATTTGCTTCCCAAGCAGAACCTTCAATGGTTTGATCATGCTATTTAATTTGTCTTTCCTATTTAGATGCAAAGGAAGTAAATTCCAAAACTGACATACCATAAACACTGGTGCTACTGATCATTTCTTGCTGGCAGCACAAAAAGCTGAATTGGATTTCTCACAAGCAGGAATTCCAAAGGTTGCTTTTCATTAAAGCCACTTTTCCTCTCAGCTATCAAATGTCACTGCCTTGAAACGTGGGCCCTTTCGTCAGGTATTCATTTAACCTACATGCATATAATTAAGGGGGAAAGCAACATCAACAAAAAGGGGATCTCAGATCACAGGAGAAGAAAGAAAGGAAAAAAAGCACAGGACCAGGAATGCAAGTCCATGTCAATTTCACTCACTCCCATTGAAACTAACAAGAGCTCCGGGGAGGATGGTAATAGGATCAGTGGATTGTATATACCATTAAATTATACATCTTTCTCTCCCGTTCCTTGCCAACAATACGCCCACCACGCTGTACCCCCTCCAAGATGATGTGCTTACATTTTTTCTGCAACCGATCTGCTGACATTTTCACGTTCCCCCCAGCCATGAGATTGTAATTTAACCTCAACTTTTTGTGTGTGCAAGATCCTTATTTACACTTCTTATTTACTTAGAAGTTAGTTCCCAAAGAAAGTCTAGCCCCACCCTATGGCTCCGCTTTCTTATTTATTTATTTATTTATTTTTGAAGTAAAAAAGATAGTAGTAAGTAAGCCCAATATAGCGGAAAACAAGATTCTTGCCATCGCGAACTCTTAATCCCACACTATTGTTTCAATGATTAAGCAGCAAAAATATGCATTATAATGTTTCAGGGCTACTTTGTACAGAGAAATTAGACAGCAGGTTGGCGTACAGAATAGAAAGGAGTGCAAATTAAATTTAATGTTTACGACACAACTCGAAGATCTCTTTTTATTACGGGTCTTGGATTTATTTATATTCTTTTAAAATAAAACAAACAAAAACAAAAACAAATTTAAACAGATGGTAGAAAACTACGAAGCTCCTCTTACCTGAACGCGCGGAGCGAAAAGCCGATAGGTTAGCGTAGCATCGATCTGATGTGTTTGCTGATGAATGGAAGCTTGGGTTAAGTGAAGGTGCCTATGATTTGAAATCATTCCAAGTTTTTGAAGGGAAGACGGACTGCAGCCTCTGCCATGTTGGAATTTCAAACCCAAAACAGCTGCTTGGAAGGAGCCAGCATGCCAGAGGCTGGGCGCAGGCGCAGAGCGCCGCCGAGCCAAATTCAAATCACTTTCACACTAAGAGCCAAAGATCAGTTTTCAAAGGAGAGAGGGAGAGAGAGACGGAGGCTGCCGTGAGGGAGAGAAGACGGGAGGCAGTGGCGAGAGGCGGGCAGTGGCGAGAGACGGGCAGCGGGAGGACCGCAAGGGAGAGGCGCACGGAGCCCGCGGAGCTGGAGGGGGAGAAAGGGAAGCGGGAGGCGAGCAGGCAAGCGAGCTAGAGACGCGCCAGAGATTCATGGGCAGGGAGGGCTCAATGGCCGCGCCGCGCCGGCCGGCCGGCCGCTCGGGTCATGTTACACGGCCCGGGCCGCGGCGGCCGCCCAGCCTCGCCGACGCGCTCACGCGGCCCGGAGGGGGCCCCGAGGTCATGATTACGAACGCGGGGACCCGGCGCTCTCTCCTCCTGCACTCTCAGGCGGCCCAGCCTGGGAAAGAGGAGTGATGCCTTACGGGGAAGGGGCCTTTCCTTCCCACGCGTGACCAGCCTGCCTTGGAGGGCCCGGGACAGGGTTGCGAGGCTCTCCAGCCCGTGGACCCCTCCCTGCCAGCTCCAGGCCCTCTACAGCGGCTGCCCGTCCACCCTTACCCACCGCTCTGGATTCCGCGTACTGGACAAGATCTGCCCCTGAGAGCCGGGACCTCACCCACACTGTCCCCTGGGCCCCCAGCACTGACTAGAAATGACTTTATCTGTCAAGAAGAGGCAACTTAGGGGGGAAAAATGCGAATGAACCCCGTTCTCCTCCCCCGCCTCCCTGTGAATAAATAAAATCATAAGTGTCTAGGTGTGCGGTCCATTCTCGCGCTCCCTGGCTCCCCTCCCTACCTCCCCCAGGCGGCTTGGGCAGGGGACGCAGCGCCTGGGGGCCCGGGGTACCGGCTGCTAGTGCGCAGGCAGAGACGTTAGGCTGTTTTCCCAGCCCCCTTCTAGGGAGCAATCTGGGACCCAGGAATGGAAAGAGAGTAGGGGCTTTGTAGTGCTGGGAGCTGAGGAAGAATGAAATGTGCGGTTGAGTGTGTTGCTCGCATCCCAGGGAGCAATGCAGTGCTGATTGTCTGTTGCTGAGATAGCCTTTTGTTCGGAACATAAGGTTTAAGAAACACACGTTTTCTGGGCTCTCTTGTTAGATGTAAATGTGCAGCATCCAGATGCTTACTATGCAGTGTAAGCTCAGTTGGTTTACTAATCACCCCGCCCCACCCCAAACAACCAGGATCATTTGAATGGGAACCTCATTCAGACTTCTAGGCTTCGAGTATTGCCTTCAACCTATTTCATTCTAGACTAGCCAACCATCCAACTGAGATAATAAAGCAAACAATAACATTTGATCATGATGTCTACGAGATAATATGCCCAGCAAAGTTCTTTAGGAATTGTAATGAGAGAGTGAGTGTGATAATAATTTTTCTTCGTTTTCATTAAATCTGACTTTAATACAAAAATGGTAAGTTTATACTTTGGCCTAGTGGACATCCAGTCCTCCGTATTTCAACGAAACTACGAATAAAAGAGGCAAATTATATATTTGACCAGGAAATATATTACCTTTGAAGATTGGGATAGAAAATATACTTGTTTAGGACTGACTCTCCTCACATTTCCCCTGCTTCTCTGCTATAGATTTGAAAGACTAAATTGTCTCTCTCCATGATGAAATAAAGCGTTTTAAAAATACCAGATATATACTTTGAAGTTAATTTCCTTCCCCTTTTATGATTTTCTTACCTTTGTAAAACTAGGCAATGAACAGACACATTTAGCTAACAAGATGAAAAAGAAAAATTATTTTAGTTAAATCTAGGCAGATGACAGAATTTAAAAGACAAAATAAAAGATTCAAAATCTTACCAAATATTTCTAAGGACAGAGATTTCTCTTTGGAATGGATTTGACCTTTCTGTGCATTTTTTAAAGACAGGCTTCAAAATAAAACAGAAGAACTTTATTCTGATGTAACAGAGAACACTGAAGCCTCTTTAGATTATATTTTACAAGATAGCTTTGAAAATGATATTATGAAAAGTTATCCACTGGGTTTCACCACAAAGATATGTGTAGGGAAATATCTATGGGTCACTGTTGGATTGAGTACAGATGAATTAAACAACAACAACAGTGAAGATCTTATAATTTCATTTATTGCCCATTTCGAGAATGACAACAAGAAGTTTTCTAGTCACAGCAGATGTTCTGTGCAATTCAAGCAAAACTGCTCTGTCCTTGTTCGTTAAAAAAAAATCCAAAGCTCATCAACCTTTAACACTAAATTCCTAGTACTGAATTACAGTTCTTCATGTAAACCAAAATACTGAATAAAACATAAATGATGAACTATCCACTGAGAAAGAACAATGTATTTTGATGATTAACTTAAGGCAATTCATTTTCAATAACTGAAACAAAATAAGCCCTACGTTTAAAAGGGGGCAGGAAGAAGTGTGATTAGCAGGAGTTTATTAATAAATAAGTACTATTTTTTCAATTCCCATTCATTTGAAATGCAGATTATAAAATCTATCATTCAGCATACAAAAGTAAATAATTAATCTTGGAATCAAAGAAAGGGAAACTACTTAAAAGACTACTGTATGTATTTATGCAGAGTTTAAAATTGTCCAAAATTACACAAAGTCCCCCCAAAAAGGTATGTTATAGAATATAGATTACAAGATTTGCATGACTAATAAGATCCACAGTGGAGTTTATCATCCCACAATTTCTAGCTTTTTTTTTTTTTTTTTTTTACCTATACATAAAGTTTGCATTTCTCCAACTACTTTTACCCAAAGGAAGATGAAACTCAACTTTGTTTTTCAAAAAGATTCATTTTCTGTTTGCAAAATTAACACATTGTTTATGGGTTTTATTGTTTCACTAAAACTATCTTTTATAAAGTGGTATGTTTAAATAGCATTTTAAAAGTCACTCTATTTATCTGCACTTCTTTTTAAAGCTTACTCAAAGAAATGTTTCTGGTCGTAACTGATATCTAAGTATATTTTATGAAACTTATGGTGATATGAGAAAAAAAATTGAGTCTTTAAAGAAAGTTGATCAGCTAGTTAAGGAAATAGGTAATTCAGTGAAACACTTATTGCACTAACTTTTTCCTACTTCATCAATCACATTGTTTACTTCTTTCTTTTAATTTTTTAATGTAGAGAGGACAAATGTAATGAATTTCTAATACACAGTATATTCTGACTTTTTATAAAGTGTGTGTGTGTGTGTGTGTGTGTGTATGTATGTGTGTTTCTCTCAAGCTAATCCAGAGAGGAAGACTTCTTCTACTTTTTCCTGTCCTTATTCTACATACATAAGCAACAACAACCAACATGAAGGGTAAGAAAATAAGCAAGGTGCTATTGAATATGATTTTGCAGATGACCTCATGCTTGTCTGCGTTGAACTAAGGATAATGTGACCCAGGTTTTACCTATGTGAAAGGTAAATTTACCTATGTGCTTTACCTGTGTGAAAGGAGAAGAAAAAGAAAGTAAACAAAAAGATTAAGGTAGACAGAGCAAAGAACAGAGATGAGGGTGGCAAGATGCTTAGAAAAAAAAAAAAACATTATTTGGGGAATTTTAATGTTTTTTCATGAAATGCTAAACACAATACAACTTAATTGTTAAATACCACTTTATAATTTCAAACTTAAATATTAACTATTTTAATAGAACATTAAACTATTAATATCTTCTTCCAACTACAGTGTCTCAAAAAGTCTTCCAGAATTTAGTAGCTATTTATTAGACTTAGATATTTTTGTCATATTGTTCACAATATCTCAAGTAAGGATTACATAATGGAAATTACTAGAACAATATTTTTTAAATGTTTCCATAAAAGTGCAGTTTATTTTAACACTCTTCATTTTTACTTCAATTCAGCTAAGACTACTGATAAGTCCTTATTCCCCAAACAAAACTAGCAGAGATCTTGACCTCATTTTAGTAAAATTACTCAATTTGTTAGAATTACACTTGAATACAGATACTGTCAAATGGTATTAGAGTTGTCTATATATCTCCTTCACGATGTAAACCTACAGTGGAAAGACAACTAGAAGATCCTGTGATTGGTTCAGTTGCGATGCTTTTGTTTATGAAAAAATGTTTTATCTATTAACCTGAGAATTATGGGTTTTTCATTCACTCTTTAAGTGGTGGTAGTGTTCATATATTTGCTGCAACCTCTGCCTGGTTTTGCATGATTCTCAACTTCATTTAGAAAGTACATACTGAACTTACTACTAGGGTTAAAACTATTGCCAAAAGAAATTGCAGAGGATTTAAAGAAAATGAACATTAACCACTTTTAGATGAGACAAGGTAAATATAGTTCAAAGTGAATGTTATAAATGACTCATAAAGGGGTTCAGTCCTGAACAAAATATCAGTTCTTTCATGAAGAGAGCAGTTTTCCTAGCCTCAGTAATCTCAATCTTTATGCTCCAATACAAGCCACTTGTAGTTTGCGTACACTGTGCTCTTTGTCCCTTGCTTGCCTTGCTTGTCATTGTGCCCTCTGGTTTTTCCTCCTCTTCTGTGGCCTAAACTCTCATAAGCACTTACCTCCAGGGAGATTTCTCAGGCTTGCTAGGCATGCTTTAGTATCTTTCTCCTAGGCTTCCATCAGAGCCCATCTCTCTCTGTCTCTCTGTCTCTGTCTCTCTCTCTGTGCACCTTTACATCACTTTAATAGTACCTTTATAAGTGTTTGACTCCTGTTAGATTGTAAGCTTCCTGAGAGCAGTCAATTATTGTAACTTCCATATTTACCCCTCCCCACAACAGCGCTTGAAACAGTGATAATGCTGAATAAATATTTACTGAGGAAATGAATGAGTTGATGTGTAGATGAAATAGGCATATGCATAGGCAGCAGTAAAGAAAATCATGAGAGCCTTTGCAAAAAACAGCAGATCATCTAGTCTTGCTGAGCCTATGCTTTACACAGGCCCAAAGGGAAAAGAATGATGGAAAGGAGAATTGGGGTGTATTGCACAGGAATTTCTTTCACGCCTTAGTGAGAGGGTTGCGTTTCAGTTGGTAGGCAACAGGACTCTCTGGAAGATTCTTTTTCTTTTATTGTGGTAAAAACACTTAATATAACATCTACCCTCTTAACAGATACTTAACTGTACAATACAGTGTTGTCATCTGTGGGCACAATGTTGTTTAGCAGAGCTCTAGAATTTACTCATCTTGCATAACTGCAATTTTATTTTATTTTAAAATTTTTATTGTAATTTTCCATGACTACTTAACCCCCTTATATGCCCCTCCTCCAAGGTTTTTAAGCAGGAGATTTATGTGATCTGAGCCCTGTTTTAAGAAGATAGAGCTAGTAGAACTGGAAACCAGGCCACTAGCTGGGAAGTTATTGCAATGGTCTATCATTTTCTGTTCCCTCAAACTGTCAATCCTTCTTGTAGTGTTTGGTGATATGCTTCCTTGACTTTTTATAGATGGTCTATTTGTATTGATTGCTCAATACTGCATGTTCATTTTGTAATATTACAAAATGTCAGTGTGTTTAAAGGCATTCATTTAATGTCAAAGATATAAAAAGGGACAATACCTTAAAATTGAATGTATTTTCCCCTCAAACTGAACATAGTCTTTCTTCTCATTATTTTGCCTCCCTCTCCCCACCACCACCACCACTTTACAATTAGTTCCACTCAGACTGTGCTTTTGGCTTAGCAGGTATTTCATTTTCAAGAGAAGAAATGCCTGAAGATCAGAAAAGTTCCTCCCTAGAGTATGTCTGAGCAAGCAAAATAAGCAAAGTGAATTTAGTTTTTATATAATGAATAAAAACAGAGACACACATTCCCTTCATTTCAAGTATATTAAAGTTTCCTAAACAGGATTTTATATTCATTTAAACCAGCATTAGGTGTGGTGGGCTGTTGGTGCTTTGAATTAATGTGCAAGCTGTTAATCTCTATAGACCTGGATTTAAAATTAGACAAAGCAATAATTAGTTTGGCACCATCATTTCACTATCCAGAGGGTAATAATGTAGGTCATAAAATACTACAGCCTGGCACAAGTTTTTTCTTTATTCTTTTTTTTTTTTTTTTTGTACAAAACAAGTATCTTGTATTAGGTGGTATGAAAATTAAAAATTAAAAAAGAAAGCTTGTCACTGGGAAGTACAATAGCTAAGCTTTTGAGATGTGCCCCACTATTCCTGAAGAGACCTAAATTGAGAAATTCTAATCAGGTTTTCTTGGTTTAAGATGCGGTTTTCCCTTCTAAGCAATACAAAGAAACCTTCATAGCTTCTCCTCTCAGAAGCTGGATTGTTTTTGTTTTTTTCCCTGCAATGTTTTTCCACACAGCATTTATTTTAGTCACAAAATTAAGCTGTTAATTTGCATTAGTCTTCCATTTTGCTGTAGTTACTTCTTCCATTGGTTTGCCATTTTGTTAAATTATAAAACTGGTCTACTGTGAACATTTTCTTAAAATATAAGTGTTGCATTCGAGGAAATACATACCATACCTACCTTGATTTGTTTTCCTGGCAAATGACTACTGGCAATATCAATAATTCAAAAACAGAAACAATGAGAATACTGAGAAATTGCATTTGGATACATTTTCCTGTCAATCATCTTTGCCAGATCCCTGCTTGAACATCTGAAAATGAGGAAACATCAGATCTAGCTTTAAGTATGAGTAATAGTTTTCTGTTTCCTTACACTGCCCACCCCAACTGAGCTTTTAAAGCAGAGGTATCTTGGGTGTCTCTATGGACCTTAATATTTTAAGCTATGAAAATAATGTTTTAACTTTTCATGCAATATACATGTACAAACTTTCTATTTTACATAAAGCAGTATGCAAGCACCTGTGTGTATCTATAGAGAGTGTTCACTGTATTAGATGAGTACATTCACGAATCATTTAAGTTGAGCTTTTCAAGTGATGTGAGCTACTGATACAAACTTGCTAATGATAATTATAGAACTGATGCTGATTTAGTCATTTCAAAAAAGCCACGGTGGCATAATTAGTGTCTGAATGGCCTCAATATTGCATTATTAGGAGGCTAGGGTGAAACTTGAAATGAGAACATCAAGGCTGATAATAGAAAAGAAAACATGAAATACATACATAATTCATCTGAGATGTTATAAAGGTTTATAACCAGAAACAATAATTTGCAGAAAGCATCTGTATTGGAGCCAACTGCAATCATTTGGTCAACCTGTTAAAAATCAAATAGTATATATTCTTAGCTATTCTCAGTGGTGTCTGTGTAATAAAGTAGCAGCAAACAGACACTGTTTGCTTCTGGTCACTTTTAAAGAATGTTCAGTTTATCAGGAGGGACTTTAATCTCAACCTTAATAGAGTACAAAAGTAGCTTTGTTCCTGTGCTTCTCTCCTTAAGGCCACAAGCCATGTGCGTTTTTGAAATTCAAAAGAAGAAGAATAAAATTCTTCTTCTGTGAACACTAAATACTGTGGGTTTTTCCCCAAAGAGTAATTTTCATTCGCCTTTCTTCTCTGGATGCTTTTCTTCTCCTTTTCCTTCTTGCTGATAACACAAATGCTCTACCATACTTCACAGTCATCACCAGAGTGAAGACATGCAGAATATCTATGAAGTTATTCCCTGCCTTGGACCCTTGCCAGGCCAACCATTATCAAGTGACCTGTGTACTGGTTGACCAGAGCATTACAATCCAGAAAGCCCCCCCTTTTTGGTACTGTCTCCTATTAGGGAGCAAAATATATAAAGAATGACTTCTAAATCATGTAAAACATAGAAATGCACTGCAGTCCTGGGATTGTTCTTTCTCCTTAGCATAGGTATACAGATATTCAGACAAAGCAATCTTTATTTATTTTTTAATTGATTTTCAGAGAGAGAGAGAGAGAAAAGGAGAGAGAGAGAAACATTTATTTTGTTGTTTCACTTATTTATGCATTCATTGATTGATTCTTGCATGTGCCTTGACTGGGAATTAAACCTGCAACCTTGTGCTATTGGGACATGCTCTAGCCAACTGAGCTACCCAGCCATGGCAATTTTCTTAGTATGAGGACATCTTTAAATGTAATCTGCCTGCTATGTAAAATGCTTGCTTCCAATGAGATTGTTATTATTATTAGTTTCCAAAAATAACAAGCTTGGGTTGTATTGCATAGGAGAAATCTGGGCTGTAGGTCAATGTTTATCATGAATAGGTGTAAATATTGTCTGACATGCTCCCATGAGGTGCCATATTCACAGAACACTCAAACTTATCTGGGTAAGTAGAAAGTGAAGGAAACCTTAGGTAACCAAGATGGTGGTTATGGAAGAGTGAAAAGAATGAACCCTTTGGAGTAGGTAGGGGTATTCCAGGATCAAATATGGTTTAGGACCAGACTTTATTCTGGTCTCCCAATTATCACAACTAATTAACTTAATGAAAGTAATGAACTTTATTCACACACACACACATACACACAAAGGTGGGACAAAAGTAAGTTTACAGTTATGGGTACACGAAACACAGAGTTTATTCTTTTGTATTAATTATTATATAATTTTCCATATAACAATTGTAAACTTACTTTTGTTCCATCATATTCATATATATGTGTGTGTGTGTGTGTGTGTACTAACTCAAAAAGTTACAGTCTTTCTATTTCTTCATTTCCATACTGATCAATGGAATAACCAAATTTATGACTTTCATTAAGGATGCTTTGGCTGCAAATGAGAGAAGTACACCTAATAGTAGCTTACCATACTAAGAAATGTATTATTTCTCAATAGTAATTTTTAAGATTTGTAAGTAGGGTAATTCTTGGGTTTCTGCTCCAGATAGTACTCTGGAACGTTTTATTGCTATTTTCCCTACACTGTGAGTTCAACTGCTTCAGACATCACTAGAGATGAGACTACATCCAGTGGAAGAAGATGTGTTGTTTTACATGTCTCTTTTCATTCCTAAGAAAAATCCTTTCCCAGATGCCATCAAGGGATTTACTCAATATTATTGGGACACATCTCTGTGTTTAATTCATGAATGGCAAAGGAATGAGGCCATTAGGACTGGCATCAATCAATCATAAATCAGTTCCTATGTTAACAAATAAGTCACTTATTGATAAATACACAAATAAATTTGAAATTCTCTCATCAAAATGAAGGAGAAGGGATGGTGGTGGTGGCAGAGCTTGCAGATGGCTGTAAAAGGCTATCATTGTGGACAATACCAGGAATTCCACTTCACCATAGTGGTTGGGAATGATGAACCATGAAATTGTTACACTAAGCAACCAAAGTGTTTGTACATTACAACCTGTATCTTAACAAAAAATAGAGTCCATTTTACTTGCCATACATCCAGCCCAGCTGTATGGATCCAAGTCAGTTTTTATGATCTAATTTAGATCTTTCTTTTAAGAATCTACTTTTTTCTAAGCTTCAAAGGCTCATGACACAGGTATGAGGCCATCATTTCAGAAATGATCCAGAGCCTGGGATGTGGAAACTATTATTCTGAACATTAATTAAAACACTTAAATACTTTTCAAGTTAAGCAAATAATAGAGCGCTGATTGATGACATATAATAAAAATAAATAAATGAAAGCATTCAAATATTAATGTTCTTAAAGAATTTAAAGTAATAAAGCATTTGGTCAGACACATGATAGACACTCAATAAAAACTTGAATGAATAAATAAATGAACAAAGTAAAGTGTATCCAGAGATGAAACAGCAAAATAGGTAAAGTTAAAGTACTCATGCACTGGCTGGTGGGCTTCAGTTGGTTGGAGCATTGTCTTGTAAACCCAAAATCACAGGTATAATTCCTGGCCAAGGTGCATGCCTGGGTTGTGGGTTTAGGGCAACTGATTGATGTCTCTCTCTCTCACTGATGTCTCTCTTCCTCTCTCTCTCCCGCCCTTCCCCTCTCTCTCTAAAATCAACAAGCACGTCCTTGGGTGAGGATAAAAAAAAATAAGGTACTCCCTAACAATCCAACTGGCCATTCTTAGCATCTTGAAGATAAGAAGGATTTAAAAATACAACAGAAAGGTTCAAAATAGACACTGTTGCATCAGAAAAGAAATGAAACATTGGAACATTCACAAGTACAGGTACTGAATCCAGGGATTCTAAAGTAAGACAACTTTTACCTGTGATGACTTAAATTATAGATAGTGAACTTAAACTTAAAAAATGTCATTTTATTTTATCGACAGACAGTAAGAAAAATAATGGCATATTTCACTTCAAATAATTTTCTGTGGGATCATTGTCAATGTTTACCTTTCAGAGGATTCAAGGGGGGGAGAAAGGAACAGAGAAATTTGAATACTGAATTTAAAATGTGGAGGAACATGACTTCAACTCTAAGTAATACCTACCTATAATTACTGTTTCAAAAATAAAACCATTATTTAACTTCTATAAATAAACTTTTAAAGCTAAATGATTTTGACTTTTTTTTCAATTTCCATAATTAAACAGGATTAGATCTACTTTTATGGTAATAATATTCCACAAGATTGGTGTCAGCTTGTGTCAGTCACAGTGAATGTCGTATTGGAGAACAATTCAATATAGACACAAACTTTATGAGGAACCAATGGAAATTTATCTATGATTTTTCTGTAGTCAAAATAATCACCTTGCTAGGGTCAAGATAATCTTAGTCTTCTAGATATCTCTTAGTCTCTTTTAGAAATGTACTTAGTTAATTCAGGAATCTTTCTTTTTCCTTTTTATAGGGGGCACTCGAGGGACCGCTGTTGACACAGAGGCACTGGGCCACAGTCACACTCTATCTTCACTGAGATTTAATTCATTCTTCTTAGTCTCCGTGCCTCAGCCTTGATCTCAGATAAATCTGCAACAGGTATCTATGGTCCTATCATATGGCCTTCAGCTTGGATGATCCAAGTTGCGTGTAGTGAGGGTGTCCTGTCAATACATATGCATGTTTCCTTTGTCCACTGAAATTCTCTCAGACTCTGTGCGTCCCTCTTGGAGGCCCCATAATCTTTTGGATATTTTTCTCATACCATGCTTGGTATTTTCCCACTGAGAGTCTGTCCCCAGTCCTAATCCTGTAGTATCTTACTCATTATTCCTATTTCACAAGGACACCAGGAGTAGCACAAACATTTTGTGTGTGTGTGGTTTTTTTGTTTTGTTTTGTTTTGTTTTGTTTTGTTTTTTTTGAGAAGGGAGGATAAGGAGAGGCTGGATCCCATAACTATAGCTTGGCCCTGTTCTTCCTCTCTCCCCTTATGACCAAACCCTCTCCTCCTCCCACTGTCCTCTTCTATCCTTCCTTCAATCCAGATGGAGTTTTTAATTTTTCTCTGTACTGAAATAAGTTTTTACTTTCCATTACATCCCTGTCAATTCTGTTATCTGCAAGGAATACATTCCAAAACCCCCAGTGGATGCCTGAAACCCCAGATAGTACCAAATCTGATACATATTTTGTTTTTTTTCCTATATACATACCTATGATAAAGTTTAATTTATAAATTAGGCTAAGAGATTAACAACATTAACTAATAATACAATAAAACAATTATGATAATACACTGTAATAAGGTTATATGAATATGGTTTCTCTCTCTTGAATAACTGATCTGATAACTGAGAGGGCTTCTAAGTGACTAACAGGCAGGGCTGTCCAGGAACTATCCAGCTATATACTCTGAAAAATGAGAACTTTATTGAAGATACAAGGTACAAGAAACATTGTACATAGGACAATGATGTCTCAGTTCCCTTCAAAGTAGACACCTTGGGACCTTACACAGGTCTCCCAGCATCTCTTCCACTGTTCAAAACACTCTGCAAAATCCTTTGTTGGAACTGTCATCAGCTGCACCATCATATTTTCCTGAATCTCATCAAAGGTCTGAAATCTCTTCCCTTTCAAAGGTGATTTTACCTTTGGAAAAGCCAGAAGTTGCAGGGCACCAAATCTGGGTTGTAGGGGCACTGAGTCACCTGGGTGATTTGATGTTTCACCAAAAATCTCTGCACAAGACATGATGCGTGAGTGGGCATTTTGTCCCGATGAAGCTGCTATCACCAGTTGCCCATAGCTTGGCCATTTTTATCATATTGCATCTTCCAACTGACAAAGAACATTGAAGTAGTACTCTTTATAAATTGTTTGGCCTGGAGGGGCATACCTGTGATGGACAACTCTTTCACAATCAAAAAACACAGTTAACATGGTCTTGATCTTGCTGCAACTTTGCCCTGCCTTTTTCAGGCGTGGAGAACCAGGTGACTTCTATTGGGACAACTGGGTATCCATTTACAGATCATAGCCATAGACCCATGATTCCTCTCTGGCTATGACTTTCTTGAGAAAACCTGGTTCATTGCAGCAGTTTGAATCAAGTCATCAGCAACTGCAGCATGATGTTCCTTCTACTCTGGTAGCAGAAGTCATGGAACAAATTTTGCCATGACATGCTTTATGCCAAGATTCTGCATAAAAATCTCAGACACAGTAGTTTTTGGAATCCCCACATCAGCTTCCAGTTCTTGCACTGCCAGTCGCCAGTCTTTGTTGATTGCAGCCCGTACACATTCAACATTCTGGGGTGTTTTTCTTGTTCCAGGCTTCCAGAACATGGATCACTTTCAACAGATTCTCTACCATCTTTGAAGCAATTGTGCCACACTTTTATTTGTGCTACACTCATTGGATTATCTCTGAAAGCCTTCTGAATCATCCGAATAGTTTCTATGGAGGAATGTTCAAGATTAACACAAAATTTAGTGCAGATTTATTACTCTGCTCACTCAGTCATTTTGAATGCAATGGCCGCACAGTACATATGCTCACTCAATGGAGTTTACCCCCATTCCACTGACTAGTACAGTGAAGTCATCATTGTTTATGCATGTGCATTCCAGTCCACTCTCCTTGGCCACCAGGTTACATTGATGCCAATGTCATGCAAACCATTTTTTAAATATTAACAATGGCTGGACTTTTTCTGGAAAGACCTTGTATATATCACGGATATGCTGAACAAAGATTTGATTCTTGCTCAGGGTGTAACAGAGTGAAAATGTGTGAGATATTCTTCATGCTGCTCAGAATGGCACATAATATCAAACTTATGAATTGTTCATGTCTGGAATTTTCCATTTAATACTTTTGAGTGGCAGTTGACCATGGATATCTGGAACTTGGAAAGCAAAACAGTGGATAAGAAAGGACTACTGTAAACTCTCTTCCTCTATATACTTAAGACTTTGTATTTGTAATTTCAAAAAAATTTCTCTCTGAAAATGCTTTGTCTTTTCTTTCCTGATTATTCACCTCTATGATTGAATTTTAAAGCTGAGATTTTGACTAAACACTTACCTGAAAGATGATGAATGACATGATAAAGTAATAAATCTAATGAAGGGGGTATCCAGTGGGAAGAAATGCCATTAATACCTCAAAATACTATCCTATTAACCAATTATATTAAAATTCTAGAGTGAAAGTAATTTGTAAAAAAATCATAACCCTCTCAGAAAAATAGCCAGGTATTAATTGCTCCCACGCATTTTGCCAGCATAGCATATAGAACCAATTTTGGATGAAATTTCAGTTACAAAGCAACACCTGAACATAGCAACAAGTATCTCCATTATAGTTTTTCTATGTTTTGCTCATTATTTGGATGTTTATATCTCCAATATTATAGAAGTAATTATCGTGGATGCACAAACTTAAATATATTGTGGGTCATCTATTGAGCTGGGCTTTTTACCTAACATATTTAACATAATTTTGAGGAAGCCGTTACTCTTATCTATATTTTCAGTTAAGAAAACTGAGTCTCAAAGAGGGTAAATAATTTGTCTCAAAGGCAGAAATATGGTGCGTGGCAGAACGAGAATTTACACACAGTTTTATCTCATTCCAAAGTCCTTATACTTTTTATTACATCTTGCTCTTGTCTTGTCCTTCTCACTTTTAGTGGTATTTTAGGCCCCTTTGCCTTTCTGAAGTTCAGCCAAGTATGTATATACCCAGAATCAATGTCATGACTGCTAGGAAATTGCTCAATATTTTTCAGGCTTGTTCAGGCAAAATTTCCCATCCTAATTAGATTTGAAGTTACTCATGCTGTAAAGCAAAGATGAAACACTGCAGTAGAGTTCCTGTTTATTATTCAGTTAAACTGGTAGATCTTGACTACATTGTTGTTCTTTGAAATGACAACCCCTTATTAAATTCATGGGTGTGAGGAGACAATAAATCAGACCAAATGTGTTTTTATTTTTTATGCTCAATTTCTTTTGTTTGAGAAATGTTCATGATTTAACATATGTAATTTTTTCAATGATTAAGTTTTCACTCTTTGGCTAAACTAAAAATGATACTTGTTGAGGATGAATTTCAACTTCTTTCACAGATAGCTTTCCTGTTCCCTCTTCTACTTTCTTCCTTTCCTTTTGTTTCTTCCTATAACTGACATTTTTCTCTTAAATCACATTCTTTTCAGAAATAAAGATATGCATTGTGGAATTCATTCAGGTCTGAGGTTAAAATTGAAACAGAATTATAATGTATATATAATGTATTATAATATGCGTATACAAATTCAGAGCCTGTTTCTAAGATCTTTGGTGACTTTAATATGCTTTAGAAAAGTAAGCACTTCTTCTCCACCAAAACAAATGTCAAACTGTAGAACAAAATCTCTATCTGTAGATAACTCATAAGAATAAAAGGAATATTTAAAATTCCTTATGGAAACATTTCTCTAAGTGTGGTCTAAACCTCCAATGTTAAATTCATCTACGGGAGGTTATTGAACCCTATTTCAGACCAAATGTATCAGAATCTTTTGGGAAGAATCATGAAATCTACTTTCACCATGTCCCTGTGATGATTCCTTAGCATACTTAAATTTGAGGACTTCTCCTCCGTGGCATTGATCTAGACCATTTTCACCTTCAGGTGAGAATCACACATAAAATACCAAGGAGCTTGAACCCATTTATAATGTCTTTTCCTTCCACCTTTCCTTTTTTTTCCGTATAGATATATTAATAGAAGTATATATTATGAAGAAAGAGAATGTCTATTATCTGCTACCAGATATAACAAATATGGTCCCTATTCCCGAAACATAATGATTTCTCTTGCCCTACTTTTAGTAGAGAAGGATCCTCCATATCCTTTTACTCAGCAACACATTTAGGCCCAGCTAAGCCTTTGTTTCTTTATGGGGTTATTTCTTGTCTTAGTGGCTCTTCTCTTAATCCCTCAAGGTCTTTTTGCCCCTCACTTAATAAATATCAATATCATTCACAGTGCTGTAAAATGTATGGAACCACTATGCATATTGGTACCAACATTGAATCTTTTATCAAGGCATTTCTTGACTGGCTTTAATATTACATTTTCTCCTTATTATCTGTTTTAAAATCCACATCTTGAGCTAGACATGGGTGTCATGGCTGGTGGAGATGGAGATCACCTATGCAATAATCTTCAGTTTCCTCAGAGGTAACCCTTGTTTAATACCACATGCACATGTATACACACAATTTTGGCTAATTATCAGTAGTCATCCAGGGAAACAGCTTAGACATTATTTAACCCATAAAGTCTTTCCAAATCACCAAATCTAAAGGATTTTCCTATTCTTTCTATGTTTTGCGCACCACTGTACTGCCATTAAACCCACTCTGTTGCTATCCTTTCCAGTCTTTATCTAACCTCACACTTCAAACACTTTAATGGCATCAGAGCCCAAAATAAGCCTTAACACACTGTAGGTACTCATTACAGTCTCTGAAATAAATGATAAAAATAAAATTATTCAAAATAAAAACAAATTTGTATTGCTATAATTGTAGCTATCATTCCTTGAGGATAAGGAATAATTTGTAAACATTGTAGGTATTCAAAAAGTATCTGTTGAAAAATATTAAATCAATAAATTGTTTAGAAACATAACTAAATTTAGTTTATCTTGATGGTCATCACATTCTATTAAGCACACAAATGCTATTAAACACATATACTTACACACATTCACACCTATATATTTTCTTCTAATACTTTATTATGAAAAGCTTTTCTCTTAATTTTCTTCTTTTTAAACTGAGAAAAGATAAAATATCATATATAAAAAGCTACCTACTAAAAACCATTCAGGATGATTCCATTGCAATGTGGAATTTGATTTCTAATGAGTGTGTGTGCATGCGTATGTTTATGTAATTTTTAATAATATATTTATGAGTGCATATTTATTTATAAATATGAAAAAAAATTCATATAATTTTCCAGAATACATATGTGTTTGTGTATAAATAGAGAAAGGAAAGAAAATAATATGTAGTTTTCAGGAACCACAGGAAATTTAAGCAAATTGACATATCTCTTTGTAATATCCAAATGATGTTTTCTTTATAATTACTATATAATTGACCACAAGAATTAATTAATGTTGTAAGATAGTTATAATAGACTTACACACCAAAAATTTTTCTCCCTTTTCCTTTTTTTTCTAGTTTCTCCTACTGTTTTTTCCCCTTTCTGTTCACTTATTCCTTTTGTTGTTTAAATAATTCTTCACCTCAAATGTATACACAAAAATAATATCGATAAGATACAATGACTGTCATGTGTCTTTAGTGAGGCTCTGTGTAACAGCTCTAGTCAGAAGATGCTCACTAGAATTCAGAAGGAAACTTGTATTTACCTTGTCTTTCTTATCACTGTATTCTCAGGCAGATGAGACAATAGAAGTACCATATCTACATCTACAGAAAATAAAATCCCATCCCAACACTTGAACCTACTTGTGGGTCTGAGTCATAGGCTACTCGAGATTTGATTGGCCACAAGTAACAAAAGCTCAAAGCTTCCTGACATTGGAATTTCCATCCAACACTCATTCTCTCCATGGCAGGCACTTGTCTTGAGCTGAGTTGAATGTGGCAGAATTTTATTCTCTACCACTGTACCTTAATTTTTCTTTGTAACCTACAAACAAAAATAAGTCGAGGCTTTGAACTAGTAACAACAGTCTTTACTGTGTGTTCTACTCTATGTCAACCAATGTGATCTCACCTAATGGAATAGATGTAGAGGTATGATATGGTGCTTCTGCCTCGGGGGAATCTGATCATTGTAGAAAAAGAAAAGCCGCCTGCTTCATTTTGCAGGTTATCATTCTAAGCCTTGATATACTTGGCATCTGTGTCCTCCTGAAATTGTCTTATTACCTTGTGAATGGGCACCATGCCATGCTAGCAGATGGGCATAAAGAATGCCAGAAACCTGGGCTGTGTATCATTTTTGAGTATTAGTGTCCAGAAATCTATGACATTTTAAATGCAGCTTTTGAGCTTGAAACACACTTGGAGAGAATGTTAGCACCCTCAGGCTTGTCAGATAGCAGACAGTAGTCTAATATGATGAAGGTAGAGATATTGTAATAAGGGCGGGTTATAGATCCTTTCTCTCTCTCTCTCTCTCTCTCTCTCTCTCTCTCGATCTTTCTATTACCATCAGGATGTCATATTTAATTACTGGAAATTTGTTCTAAGAAACACCTAGGGTCATGTCTCAGATGGCAAGGTATAGGAGACATATCATGGGCTTTGCTGACCATGAAGAAATTACTTAACTTCTCTGAACCTAAACTTTATCATGTATAGATATGAACTGAGGCAACAAATTATATAGTTTTAGGTATCGTATATGTACCTCACAGAGTTACTGTACAAATGAAATGTGACACTGCTTAAGAAAGTACTCTGTGAGTTGTACAGTCCATTTAAATGACAGTTGTGAACACTTTTTTTTTTTTTTTTTTACCTGTGAGTAGCTCAGCTAATGGTCCTGCTGCTGATTGAAATTCTGAGGAAGAGAATGTCACAATTAAAATTGGGTATCAAAGATCTTTCTACTGAGTTGCCAATGAGAGTTTAACAGTGGGCTCTATTGGGCAGAAATTATTTATCCTGGATTACAAAGGACTAGATCTTCATGCTATCTTCTTCAGACAGAAAAACAACAGGGTGGTTTGTAGACCACATTTATGCTGCCCAAGAAAAGAGGAGAGCTGAGAAATTTCCTAGTGATTTTAGGCATTATAGACAGCTGATCTAGACCACTTGGGTCCCAAAGTGAAATTCTGAGCATAAATTATTCAGCATGGCTCCCTATGCAGGTCACTGCCAGTTGACCATAAATTTGCTCAGCCCTTTGCTTCATATTGGTATTGGCCTTTTGTGCCCAGAAGATTTCTGACATTGTCCTATGTGACTTGTACTAAAATAAAGCTAAAAAACATACACACACAAAATAAAAAGCAGCAATCTGAGACTATTTTTATAATTTTTATCTTAAATATAATTTGACCTGAATAGACACTTCTCCAAGGAGGACATACAGATGGCCAATAGACATATGAAAAAATGCTCAATGTCACTAATCACCAGAAAAATGCAAATTAAAACCACAGTGAGATAATAAAACAATAAACAAGTGCTGGCAAGGATGTGGAGAAAGGGAACTCTTTTGCACTGTTGGTGTGAATGCAGATTGGTGCAGCCACTGTGAAAAGCAGTATGGAGATAACTCAAAAAATTAAAAATGGATCTGCCTTTGATCCAGCAATCCCACTTCTGGGAATATATCCAAAGAAACCTGAAACACTAATTCAAAAGAATATAAGCACCCCTATGTTCATTGCAGCTTCATTTACAATCACCAAGATATGGAAGCAGCCTGAGTGTCCATCAGTAGATGAACAGCCATGGGACATTCACACAATGGAATACTATTCAGTCATAAAAAAGAAGAACATTTTACCCTTTGTAACACTATGCATGGATGTAGAGAACATTATGCTAAGTGAAATAAGCCAGTCAGAGAAAGATAAATACCATATGATTTTACTCATATGTAGAATCTAATGATCAAACTGAACTGACAACCAAAATAAAGACAGACTCATAGATAGAGACCAGCTGATAGCTCTGGGGGTGGGGGAGGGGAGTTAGGAGATAAAGAGAATTGAGCAAAAGGAAAAGTGGACTCATGGACATGGACAAAATGTGCTAATTACAGGGAGGAGGGGAACATAAGGGGGATAAATAGTAATGGAAAAATACAATAAAATAAAAAATAACAATAAAAAAAGAAAAATCTATGGTGATTAAGATAGGCTGTATTCTTCCACTTTTCTTCTGCCAGTGAACAAGTTTTATGCTATTGTTGAGTGAGTGGGAGGGGAAGAAAAACACCACAAAGAGCTTCCCCCACAAAGTTCTGTGTGTATGACATAGTGTGAAGAAGGGATTTCTTATTAGTGCAGCTCATTTCAGTATGAAGTCCAATATGTGACCAGTGACACTGAAAAACTGGCACATACTTAAAAATTTTTCTTAACATATCTGAATCTTACATTTCTCATCATTTTCTTTCCTAAGATTTTTCTCATATTTCATATACCACTTTAAATCTATGTTGGTTTGTGTCAGCTTTATGAAGTGCCCATATCTAAGACAGACAAGAGTGGGGGTGGGGGATCTGTATTTTAAGTTCATCTCTATTTAACATTTACAAATTTTAAGCTCACAAACTACTACTGGCTAACCTGAGACCAGGAAATCTGAAAACTAATTATGTGTTAATAAAATTATTTCTCTAATCATTACCTTTCTTAATTTTTTGAACAATATTTTTGGAAAAATACATTCATTGGGGTAATAAGTTGAACTTCATATTGAAACAATACTGCTCCCCTTTTAGGGAACAAATTATATTGGAGAATAAAAATGATATTAATTATTGAATTAATGTTAATTTCTTAAGTTCAGGAAAATGTTAAATATGCTTAAAGTAAAACAATACTGATTAATATTTTAGAAGTATAATTATAATGGGAATAGAAATAAATGAGATTAAAACTATGCAAGCAGAGTATAGTTTCAATGGAACTGACATCACATACCAATTTATTGTCTGGTTTGACTTATTAACTGTCTTTTTACCACTAAGAGTTCTCTCAGGAAAGCTTAACAACAATAACAAAAATAACAGAAGGAGTTTAAATGTGCCCAACTTGCTTGCACAATCTGAGCAATGAGCTTTTAAAAATATATATGTCAGAGTACTTATGAAACACTAGAAAATTGAAAATCTGGGGGAGAGGGCATGGGCATTTGTTGCTTTCTAGAAGTCTCCTGCCCTCCTACTTAACTACATATTGTTATAACCATTATGAGTGTCTTTCTAACAGCTCTATTAACAAATTCTTTTTATTTTAATTTGTCTCTACTGGTGGGTTAGTGCTGGTGATTAGAATAGCATAAATGTATATAGACTTAGCAATGGTGTGCTATAATTTTACTGTAAATATTGAGTAGTAGATTTCCATACAGAAAATGAGACTCAGGCTGTACTGTTCTCAACAGTAAATGAACTTTGATTTGATGCTTCTCCATCAATCCTTATCTAGTAAATTCTTATGATTCTAAAGTGAAACATCTTTTTGGGGGGAGAGAAGTTTCTTTTTATTAGTATAATGCACTACATGGTATTACTTCACTATGTATACACAGGTTGAAATGAAAATATTAGCAGCTGATGTTTGCAGAGTATTTTAGGGCTTACAAAGCCTCTTCATCTACTCCATTCTATTTAAAAAAGAACTTGAGGCTCAAGGGAGTTGAGTGAATTGTCTAAGATCTTACAGCTTGGTGAGTGGCACAGAGTGGTCTTGACATACTCTGACCATAAACCCCAGGCTTTCCTTAATGTTAAGTCATTTTTTTTTTTCCTGCAGAAAGATCAAGGGTAAGAGCTTTGGGGTCAGAAGACCTGGGTTTGAATACTGACACTTGAATTAACCTTGGGCAAGACATTTAACATCTTAGTCCCTGTAAAACGGGGAAACTTTTAGTAACAACCTTACTGAATCGTGAAAGTGAAAGAAAATAACATATTATCCTATTGCTACTGGCACGGTGCCAGGCACTCTGTAATCAATAAATATATACTCCTTATCGTTAACATATATAATCATGTACTTACTTACATCTATCCATCATACCTATGTATTTGTGTGTCTTGACTTTCCTCAAATCTTAACTAGTCTCTCAAGTTTCTCAAGGGAAATAATTTTCAATTCATTTGTATTCTCTATAAATGTTAAAAAAGCTTTTGGAATGAGTGTTGAAATTAATGAAAACAAAATGTTTCAATATGACATTTAATTAAATTGTTGAAAGTTATCGGAACCCACTGTAAGCATCTAATCTAGAGAATATGGATAACTAAAAATCTAATTTTTTTCACTTACAGTTCAATTAGTAGTGTTCTCTGAATTATAATGCCAATACTTTAATTTAGTTTAGTCATTGATGCAGAAACTCTCTGCTTTTTAATTTTTATATATCTAGTTTTCATGTTTTGCCAGTTCTCTCAGACAAATATTCTTATGTACCATTGGAACTACCATTTTGATATTTAATTGAGTTTACCAAATAGCCAAATCTGGTTGTTTGTAGATCTTTGATACTCAGTAAAATTAGCATATGACCAGCCATCATGTGTAAAAATCTTGCGCTTGTGCTTTTTTTTTAAAAGACTATTACATTAAATAAGCAAAAACAAAAAAAAAACTTTCTGTAAACAAATGAAAACATCGCTTTAAAGATGGAAGAGAGAAAAGCAATAAAGTAAGAATGTACGTGTAGCAAGTAGAAAAAAGTATAAAATGATAAATTCACTTCGGTTAAATTTCAAATTAATAAATGTATATAATTTCTGGGACAGTTATTGTATTTGTCTTCCTTTTTATTGTAAAATATGATAAACTTTTTTATCTCATAAGAGTTCATGAACCTCATTGTTTCTTCTATACCTGAGGTCACATTCACTTGTTGTTAGGAGGCTGTGATGACTTCAGCTGAGGTAGAAACAGCAGGAGCACACCAATCATAAGCACCAAGAGCTTGTTTTCAGAAATGTTCTTGGCAACAAAATAAAGAACATATAATAAAAGACTATCTATACTCTTCTAAGACTTCCTACATTTCTTTAAAATGGTTTTGGAAAGACAGGAAGCATTGAGATTAACACAAAGTATGAATTAAAATAAAATGGCCAAGGATTTGCAACCTCAACCAAGAGGTTACTCTCCTCCTGGCCTCCAGAATCACCAGGAATCATTCCAAGATCTATGGCCTTTCTGAATATCAAAACCATTAGGCAGCTGAAGAGATCAATGTGAGCAAGATCCATCAGATTAGAATGGCACCAGAGCCTGCAGAGTCCTGAGTCCAGACCAAGCCAGCTTTGAGGTTCTTGGCAATGGGAAAGCTAGTTCTGAAGCTCCAATGATAAAGCGAAGGGTAGTGTCTTATTCACTCCTAAAGGCAGGGAGCTCCAAGGCACCATAGTATACCACAAACCACATTCTAGCACTCTAAGAGAGTGCTAGATTTCCAGGGGATTAATCTTGGTTGTCTTCTGACCAAAATAGCTCCTAATTTACTACACCTTGGGGAAAAGTTTGCCTATGCACAGCTATTCTTGCTTCACAGATGAGGTTTCTTAAACACATAGGCACATATGCAGATAGTCAAATAGGTACACACACACCTGTGTATTTTAAAGTACTATTTTTAGTTTGTTTATATAATTTATGTGAGGTACCAGGTGCTAGGGTGATTGCAGAAGAATATGTCTTGCCTTCAATGATATTAGATGCAATCATGAAATGTTTCAAGAGTTTAAAAAGTAGGCCTGTCTAATTCTACTCTCACATTTTATAGATGAAGAACCTGAGGCTCAGAAAGGTTGAATAACTATGTCATACAAATTATAGTATATGCAGCCCTGGTTTTCAATATCTGCAAAAATAACACCTTCAGTGACGTGGATTATGACCACCACTGCAATAACTCTAATACCCACTGTGCACCAGCTCAATGCTAAGTGCATTGTATGCATTGTCTCATTTAATGACCCAACAACAACAACAACAAGGTCAACACTACCACTGCTTCCATTTTATGGGTCACACCGGTAGCAAGGACAGAGAGTTTGGATTTAGTGGTGTCTGGCTTGGTATCCCATTATCTTAACCAGAGAGCTTTCCATGAGTGCTCTTTTCCTTACGTGCTCATGATGAAAGAAAAACAATTGAGAGATAGAATATACTAAAGCGCTATGTAAAATATAATCAAGTGCTAAATTAAAGATAACAGACAATGGATTTTCTGAGTGATCAGAAAGAGGTGGCCCTCATCCCTGCATGGAGGGCACATGAGTAAAGTGGCAGAAGGGGTACTGAACACAGGTGGGGGGCAGCTAACCTTACTGGTAGATATGTGTAGTTGGAAGGCTAGCTTGCAGGTAATAATGAGAACCTTTGGCACTCTCAAGATGAGCAACCATTTCTTATAGTTATTGCTATTATTTCATCTTCACTGGCTTTTAAAAATTAAAGCAGGTGTCTTTTCACATGGTGTTCCAAATTGCTTGAAACTTATATATTAATTTGCAAAGTCAGAGAAGCAAAACACCCTAAAGGGTTATTTCAGAACTAATTGCATGATGTGACGGTGAATAACGACACTTGTATTTTTTTATCCTAAAAATAACAAACCAGAGAAATGAAGTGTCCAGTGAATGACCTGTCCCCTCGGCTTTGCCTTCACAGACTGCTTTGGATAGTTCTGCATTTGTTTTTGAGAGCTAGAAGATTTTGAACTGATCATGGAAAGCACGTTTCAAAAGCCAGGTGTGGTGTTTAGACAGTTCTGGGGGAGGGAAAGAAGAAAGGGGAAGTAACTGTAAAGGATAATTAAGACTCATTTTTCCATTTATCTTGGAAGTTCAGGCCTGTTTAATTGACCTAATCTACCCAACTGCAGAGGAAACATTAACAGTAGTGGAGGCATAAATAATATATCGTGCTGCTATGCTTACATTAAAAACAAAATTAAATGAAAACAAAAACCTTGTAGTCTCTAAAAACACTTGCACATTTGTTGTACTGGCTAGGAACCCCAAATGCAGAGATCTGTAGCACGTGTTTAAAATAGTACCTTAAGTGAGGAAGGTTCCCTTGTCTTTTCTTACTGATGGGGTCTTAGCATAGTCCATAAAATCATAACAGTGGGAAAACAGTTTTTGGAAGTTTGTGCCTCTTTTCTAACAAGTTGAACATGGTAGACTTTAATGACTTTTTTGTGTTTCAGCCAGTCAGCTATCTATACTTCCGGCCTAGCCTGTTGGTCCCATTACCATTCACTGAAGTGAACGTAAGCTCAAGGTAAGGTAGAATGACTTAGCTCCTAAATTTTCTGTGAGAATCAAAGGAGGAGGTTCAGGGTTAATTTTAATAGAGAAGCTAACCTTGCAATTGACCACTTGACCATCCAACTACATGTATGTAATATGGCTCTTGTTTCAGTATTAAATTGCATATATGACAGGAAGCTCATTCAATTAATTTGTTCTCCTTTTATCATGAAGGCATTTTTCTTCCTTCACAGAAGCAGCCCTTACGATGTGGGGGAAAGCATATTTGATGCTCATCACTGTCAGGATGTTCAAATGCTGAAAATATCATTTTGGATGTGCTCCACTGAAAACATTTTGTATGTAGAGTAGAGATGCAGATCGCTGGAGAAGGCTGTCCTGTCTTTTAGGGGCAAGTAAACAGAAGGGGATGGAGGCATGTCACTGACAGCCTCGTGTAGCCCCACATTAATATTCTTGGACTGGAGGCTGATGCTTCCCACACAGGCTAGATGGTGCCCCTTGCTTAGATTTTGCATCTGACAAGCCACAGGCTAGAGGGTGATTCTTGCTGGACTCTGCAGTTTTCTAGCTTTTCTTGTTTGACAGAGTCCGATTCTCTTGACCTTCAGGACATGGAGCAGAACTCATTGCTTCCACCTGGCCTACCCAAGTAAGTAAAGTTATGCTCTTAGAATACTGCTGCCATAGTTGGTTTAATTTTAATTTATTGCAGAGATGGTTTTATGCATATGACTTTATAACTGTGCACGTATCCTGAGACCTCTGAAGGTCAAATAAATAATAAATGCTCATTAAGAGCTTGGTAGTTTTGCTGAAACTGGTCAACGAAGGTGTCATTGGTGATACATTCACATGGACAAATAAAATCTAAGTCAAGTAGGACCTAGTATTTAACTGTTGAAGTATTCAACTTCAATGCTCTAAAAAATTATATGCCAACAATGCCTTTTAGGCCATTAAAATAGTGGGATGGTTTCAAACTGAGAGCTATTTGCTTTTTAATATATTTTTGCTTTATGGTATTGGAATTTTTAAAAATTCTTCTTCACTGTGTGTGTGTGTGTGTGTGTGTGTGTGTGTGAACATTTACACCAGAGAATAAGAGTGGAGGTGGAAAAGGGGGAGAGAAAAATATTAAGTTCTCACACTTCTTAAAAAAATCTGCTCCAGATTTCCCAGGTTGCAGGAGGAAATACTGATTTTTACCTGTGCATGAGGTACAGAACACGGGGTCAAGGGGATCCCAGGCTCACAATTCCTGCAATGAAAATCCCGGCATCCAAAGGTTGTGTATTCAGAGCTCTTTGGAGAAGAAGTGCTGTGACATGCCCTTTCTCCGTACCCCTTAAACTACTGTTGAAAGCTCATCTCCTTTTACCTGAAGCCTAGGTGTGGAGCAAGGAGACAGTGGTCAACGTGCCCAGCACCTCCTGCCTGAAAAATGCTGAATCACTGGACTCTTGATAGTGATCAAAATTTAACTCTGAAGTTAAAAACAAAACAAAACATGGAAATCTGACAATCTTGGTTGAAAGCACTTATATAATCTTATGAAACAACATAACCTATTAAGGTGGTAGAAAATACTACTTTATAAACTTCAGTGTTAACCTATCTTCTAAGCATTACTTTCTTGTCATTAATGTATTAAGTATATTTATGACTTAATTATGTGCATACATTCTATTCTTTATCCTAAACATATTTATAGCTAAGAAAAAAAATCTAAAATTTAAGCTGACGCTATTTGTTTCATTAGTTTAAAAGCAACTCTAACCTTTTTGGAATCTGTTTTCCTTAAACAAGAAAAGAACAGAACATAACAGAGGAGAAAAGAAAAGAAGCAAGTTGTAGCTTTTGATTTTAATAATGTAGAATTATTCTTAACTGGAACAGGGTACTGTCATGAATTATTATATTCTGTATTTTTTAGATGTGTCTAATTCTTTCTTTTCTGTTTTAAGAATTTTTCATATTAATAACTAACTTCAAACAGAGATACTCTGGTAATTGAAATCTCTCTCCAATTCCTAAATTAAATATTTGATCCTCATTCTACTTCAGAGCCAGCTTTGGATTGGATCTGAAACGGTGAAGGAGAGAAGAGTGGGAACAGTGGGAGAATAAGAGGATACACTCAGTTCCTTCCCTACAAGTGCTACAGATTTGATTATATCCCTCCCCCAAATTGCTGGGATTAGTTTTTATCCATCTCAAATTCTTACATTGTTTTTGGTGTCTTATATTTTTTCTTAATGTGGACACATTTAATTAATTTTTCTGTGGACCAAACAACTACTATTATCATGATTTGCCTGACTGACTTTCCTTCTAAATTCTGTAGGCTAAACATAAAAATATAAGAGAAATTATTTTAATCCTGTCAATTCCACATGGCCCTACTGACTATAAACTAGCTGTAACAATGTACAGAATTCTTAGTAATCGGGATATAATTTCTAACAAGGTGATTGTTTTTAGTCACATTTTGAGATTTTGTTTTAGACTCACAGGTTTTCTAATGTCTAGACAAGCATATCCAGGCTAAGAAAATGTGAATTCAAAAATAAATGCAAGCTACTATTCACTAAGGATATTGAGAGTGCTAGGCACTCTGTTGAATTTTTTTATTTGCATTATCTCAGTTATTTCTCATGACCACTACATGAGGGAAGTATTAATATTTACTCAGTTGACAGATGAGGAGACTGAGGCGGAAAGAAAAACAGACAAGGTGAGTAGAAGGGCCAAATAGAAGGGCTAAGTTGTCATCCAGGTCTATAGGACTTCAAAATCTGTGCTTTGAACTAGAGAGCTTCAATATCTATAAATAACATTAACTGAAAAATAGTGAAAAGAGATGGTATGCATTAATTTTTTTTTTTTCCCGAAAGAAAATCAGTAGCTAGGGAAGTGCCGTGTAAAAGGGTAAGGGCCACAGATCTGCCAGGCAATCTCTCTCCTGTGAATTTAGGTCTAATCTACTATCAATATCTTCTGGAAATATTTCTTTCCTTTTACCGCTACATCATTCATAACGTTCAGTGTTTCCAGAACTATAACACGCCAATCGTCACCATGCTTTCTCAGCACTATTTGTATTTTAAATTACTGGAACCACTGCAGCCAATCACATGAGAAGACAGAAGACACTATTGTTAATTCCAGGTAATATGTGAAAGGGGTAAGAACCTTCAGCACACGACACAGCCATTTCCCAGATATATCTCAGACTTGACTATTTTCTCTAACACACTGCAACACAGAGACCCAGAAAAAAATCCACCTTTTTCCTTCTGAATTGACCAAGTTCTAGGAAAAATGTTTTCCTCAACAACAACAAAATACTATTGAGTCCTTGTAGTTCAATCTATAATATATTTATTTGTAGCTTCTTGAAAATGTGCCCTTTTTGTGTAGTATTTTTTACTTGATTGCTTTTTTTCTTAAGCAACACTGCTCAGAATTGTTCCTTAGACCCACAAACTTTAAAAAAAGTACCCTAAAATGAAGCAAGAAAAAAATGTTAAGGATAAATTTGGCATTAGAAAGCACAATGAGAGTAGCAAAAATTCTCCTTTAGAAGAGTTCTGATTTATTTAAATCTTTAATTTAAATCTCTATAGATAATATTCCTTTAAAATGAACCCATTTTTCCTAAACATTAATTTCCTCCTTTATAAAATTGTGATATTTTTTCCAGACTTATATCACAAGCTTCTGATGGTGAATAGGTAAGATAATCAGCAGTTTGTTAAAGTTAGAAAATTCAAATTTTGCTAGAAAAAAATGTAGAAATGCAATTCTGTATAAACAGGTAAAAGAAATTTGCCATATATAATTATTCCTCCCACAATCAAACTTTTGGACAAATTGGGTTTTGGGTGGGAAACCTAGAAGTCAAATTAAGAAAAAGACACAAAGGTTGAGATGGAACGGTTGCTAAAGAACACATTAAACACACAAGTATTCAATGCTTTTAACAACTAGGAAGATTTTACATATATCAGGGAGTGTTTTATGACTATTATTTCTGACACCAGAAGAATAGTCAAATATTTCCCTGAATCTTTGTAAGTTACAGCACATTGCCTGGACTATCGCAAGTGCTCAATAAATCTCCACTAATTTGACAAATCCTTTCTCTTTCTGTAGTAATTTTTTTAAAGCATTGGAATGTGCATTTCTGGAGCCAGCCATTAGTGAGCTAGCAGCTAAGAGACCACAGTGCCTAACAGCGTGGGTTTTGGAGTCTTGACAGATTTGGGCTTCTGCGCAGTTACTATTGGAGCTGTGTGATGGGGGCAAAGCACAAAATATTTTTGATCCTCAATCTTCTCATCTGTAAAATGGGGAAATAATGGCAATAACACAGTGTTTTAATGTGAATTAAATTGGCTGAAACATTTTAAACTGCTCAATGCAGACACATAATGATTGCCTGCTGAAGTATAGCTGTTATTATTCATAGTAGTGGTGGCTGTTTTCTTATGGTATTTCTTTTGTTCCTCTCCCTCTCTTTGTTCTTCTTTCCCTTCCTTCTTACTTGCTTCTTTACTTCCTTCCTTCCTTTCTTTCTTTCTTTTTTCCTTCCTACTCCTAAGTTGAAAAGGGGTGTCCTAGAGAATTACCATTATGAAATGCCTCAATTACTGTAATGTTCTTTTATGGTCATTCCCTGAGTACTACCACTATGCTGTTGGACAATATTAAAGGTAAAGCCTTAGAGATTTTTGTATTTTTCTATCACCCTCCCCTCTCCTCCCACCTAGTAACCATCTATTTTCTCCTAATTCATTTGTGGCACAATAGACTGCCTTGACTTTTTACTTTAACGAGTCTCTATCAGCAGAGATTCCATTGCTGTTGTGACAATAGTTGGAGTAGATTATTGCCTTGTGGAAAACTATCACCTGGATCTCTCCTCATTCCCAGGTAAAAATCAGAGACAGCTGTTCTCACTTTATCTTTTCCTCTCATTAAACCTGAGAAAAAATAAAAATAAAAAAAACTTTCAGTTTTTTGGGGTGACTGTAACACAATACAGTAAACCGGGTGGCTTAAAACAACGTAAATTTATTGTCTCATAGTTCCAAAAGCTATAAGTCCAAAATCAAGGTGTTGCCAAAGCCTTAGTTCCTCTGAAACTTATAGGAAAGAATCTTTCCTTGTCTATTTTAGCTTCTGGTTTGCTCGGCGGTGCAGATAGACTCTTAAGAAGCTACACCATCGTCTCTCGAGACGGATGGCTGCCGACGACTAGTTTTCAAAAATAAAGAGTTCGTGTTCTAGCTTTCTCCAAAAGTTATTAGAATTTTTTTTTTTTTTCATTACCAACTAAACTCATGTTGCCGGCAATTCTTTGTGTTCCTTGGCTTATAGATTCATTGCTCCATTTCTGCCATTGTCATCACATGCCCATCTTCTTACTGTATGTGTTCCTTCTTCTCTTTATATAGATACTTGTCATATTAGACTAAGGTCCTACCATACTTCAGTTTGACTCCAGCTTAACTGATTGCATCTGTAACAACACTATTTCTAAATAAGAGGGACATGATTAATCCCATGATATATACTACAGTGCTTATTCTAAGTAAAATACATTATGAAGTCGTTCTAGTGAAAGTCAAAATAAATCTGACAGTGTTGTCTAGTACAGATAAGGAGATAAAGGAACACTTGGCCAACGGATATTTATTGAGCACTTAATGTGTGCTACCATGTCGAATATTCTTTAAGTATCAGGTAATCCAGTTATTTGCAAGTTGTTCACAGTTGAATAGAAGGATTTTGGGTATGTGTTTAGAAGCAAGGAGAGAAATATTTTTCATCTTAAAACACAGTCAATGATCAAGAAATGAACAAAAATAACTGACCAGTCCAAAGTGAGGTTTCAGTTTGTACTCTACATGCAGACAGTTTCTTTATAGAAAAGTAGTTTAGTAATAAAGTCTATTAACTTCCGTGCAACATATAATTGTAGTAATCATATTCATTTGATTTTCCAGACTATCATAAGTAATCAGCCATATTGATGAGAGTGAGAATAACAACTAAAAACCTAACAACAAAACTAGAGCAATGCAATAAAAGGAACTAATAGGAGAAATAAAAATGTGCTACTTTTTCAGATCACTTAGTGTAAAGGCAATCCTGTATGCATTGTCAGGTTTTATGAATCTTATTAATTACATTATGATATAATAATTGATGTTCAATGTAATGATCCCAAGGTATTGCAAAACATTTGAATTCTGATCAAGGTATTTTATTATTAAAACAGACAGACTTATAACACATTCAGAGTTTACTTCAACATCACTAAAACATTAAATGATAAAAACAAACTATTACAAAACATAATCTGCAATGATGCAATTGATGAGCAGTTTTAGTAAGTCTTACCTAAAAAGTAGAAATGATTGGCAGATGGATGTTTAGAATTTCAGTGCAGAGACAGTTAGAATGGCCACAGATCAGCAATTTTCAACTGGTGTGCCACAAAAAAATTTAAAAACATATGATTTCTTACTATTTAGTCAGAGGCACTGGCCTTTTTTCTCTTACATTGTCAAATAAATGACAACATCCAACACAACAGTAGCCATCCTATTGCATTTTCTTAGTCATGTCACATAATAAAAGTTGCATCTGGTGGATTGAGCATTGCCTGTGAGCCAAGTGTCGCTGGTTCGATTCCCAGTCAGGACACATGACCAGGTTGCACGTCAGGTCCCCAGTTGGGGTCACGAGTGAGAGGCAACCACACAGTGATGTTTCTCTTCCTCTCTTTCTCCTTTCCCCTCTCTCTAAAAATAAATAAATAAACAAACAAATAATTTTTAAAAATAAAAAATAATAATAAATAAATAAAAGTTGCATCTGATTGGTTAGTTCTTGGTACGAGAAATCCTATAGAAGCATAGGCACCTGATATTTTAAAAAAGTCACTTTGAAGTAAAAAGGGTAGGCGATTACTTTTTTTTTTTTTTACAAATCAATTAAAATTGTACCCATTTTCTTGTTAAATTGGCAAAAAATATGATGCATGTTTTGGTGTGTCACAGCATTTTAGTAATTAGTTTACGCATGCTGTGAAAAAGGTTGAAAGTCACTGCCATAGATAAAACAAAAACACTGATGTCCAGGAGAACTTGGCCCCTCGTTAGCACTTAGAAACATAACTGGCTTTGACTATGCTCTAGAGTTCTGTAAGTCTAGTGAAATAGGCTGTGGCGCCTTACCCATTAAGAGTGTCCACATGGCAAGCCCACAGTCATAATGCAGCCTATAGACTTCAGAGCCTGGGGTGGTTCAGGAACTGACTAGGCAGTTCAGCTTTCCTCTGGGTCAGACTATAGAATCTAAGGGGGACATTACAAACTCAAATACCTTCAGGGACCTATTAGGCAGTACAAATGAATTAAGTGTACCAGGTATCAGGTATTTTGTTGGACAATTTTGGACAGAATGTGCCCCTCTAAAAGCATTACAATTTTCTTTATAATCTGTGCTTTTTTAAGTTATCTATCCTGGACCTGAGTGCAGAACTAGAGCCTCCAAATCACAGCCTTGGAATCTAGCATCAACCCATCCAGCTCCAGACCCAGTATGACCTTAGTTTCTTGTGGCTCAGGCCTGCTATCATTCTCTTTGATCTATTCTTACCCAATGTCCTTGGTATTCTGGAAGTTAAAAGTGAATATACACTGGTCTAAAGTTTCCAAAATTAGATTTTTAAGGGCACTGGTCCTGTGAGATATTCCCCCCCAAAATAGAATCTGCTTATCAAATAATTTTGGGAAACAATACCTACTGTACCTCTTCTCAAATGACCACAATACATATTCATATAATAAAAGCTCTGAGAAATCTTTCAGTAAAGAAAATGGTTTAGTGGTTTTATTCAATAGTTCATTCAATATTCACTCAACACTAACCACACTTAGTTGGTTGCTGAACTTACCCCCACCCCCCACCCCCGGCAATGTGCCATGAAACATGTCCTGGAAAACAGGAAGGTAGAGACATTACCTCTTATGAAACTCTGTGTTAAATTCATGTGAGTAAGAACAATTAATTCTTGAACACACACAAAGATTTTATGTACAGGGTAGGGCAAAAGTAGGTTTAAAGTTGTATGGAAAATAATACAATAATTAATACATAATAATACAAGAATAAATCCTGTGTTTTGCATACTCACAACTGTAAACCTACTTGTGCCCTACCCTTTAAGTTTTATGTGTTAAAAGAGTAATGCTTGTTTATTCTAGAGTTTCCATACACTTAACAATGATATCCCACTTTGTCCCTCCAAGAAGTGCTAAGAAAAAAGCTTTAGCCCCTTTCTCCACCCAGGGATTTTCTTCACCCTAAAGGCAAGGGTGACTTGGTTGATTTAGCCCATAGCTGGAAACAGGCTCGACTTTCTTCTTCGCCCTTGGACCATTGGCCTATAACAGACAGGATATCTGTCTTTCCTCTCCTTATATTGAATCTTTTGAAGGTCAGGGCCTCTGCTTTTAGCAAGAGGGAAGTTCTGCCTCCTTCTTTAGACCAGTTTTATTAGCAAATCCCTACATTAGAGAGATCTTCATCTTGCCTAATGTGGCTCAAGGCTCAATTCTTTATATATGTTCTCAACTGACCAGTAGTTGGAGGTGAAAAGAGACCAGTGGCAGGATTCAGACAGCAATCCCATCCACAACCTTCAATATTATACACCAAATAAAAAGTTAATTCTGCTAACTTATTGTCCAGATCATTAACATCAACAGCAGAACCTCTGTGTGCTCTTCTGACCATTGTAGGCCAAGAGAGACAATGACACTTATCAGAGAGACCACTTTTTTTCCTTTTATAATTTATTATAACCTTCAGAAATCAGTTAGAAAAGACCCATTGCTTCTCAGGCTTTTTTCTTTTAGAAATGATGCAACAAGCTGCTCCATTTCTAATCTTGAGAATATTTGGTTTTGGGTGTATTTCAAATGTTGATGTTAGACTGATATGAAAATGCCTGTTAGTGCTCAAAATCCAGGACAAAGGTTATTTCCACCAAGTCCAATAGACAGTAATAAATAATTCTGAAATATTATCTTAAAATAAGAATATAAAATATTATAACTTGTCAGGCCTTCCAGTTTATGTTGTCTTATTATTGCCAACCCAGCAGATATAACAAAATCTCCTGCCTCTGACCTGACGTTTCAGCCACCTGGAGGAATCCACTGCTCCTCACCAAGGCTTGCTTAGCAGAGTTTCAGCCTCATTCTTTTAAGAACTCTTATCACATGCCAGATGCATCTTAATTGTGATTATTCTCTCTGTTACATCAATACATCAATAAAGATTCTCCATCTTGCCCACTGTATTCACAATATCTGAAACTGTGGTAAATAATGCATTTCTGATGATACATTGAGGCTATTTGTATGAAGGCAGGACTAAAACTAATATAGCTACAAGAAAAGGCCATCATTAATCTGAATTCATAAAACCTTTTGTGAGGGGTTATTTCTGTAAAAATAATAGTGTCCTTAGGTTTGGTCTAGAATACAAGGAAAATATAGGCCATTTGCATTTGACTCATTGCTTCACAGATGATCTTATAGAAGTGAAATCCAAAACTGCTTCTTATTGACTTGATAGTGATTTTAAATACAATCATTGCATTATTGTCCTTGGCAGAATAAAGAATTGGCTATATATGCTACATTGTTCTATAGCCACATATTCTATACATAACTAAAACTGTTAACTCAGCTGTATAATCTAATAGCAACCTGTATTGCACATTGCTGTTGCAACAAATGACATTATATAAATGTAGATTTTTATCTTTTCCTTTGAGCTTCCATTGTTAAAACAACAGACATAAAATCAAGGTAACTGAGTCAGTTTTTATTGTTGTAAAGGAAAGGAAAAGAAACACAGTAAGATTCTGGGTGCATAGTTATTTTTTTACTTTTTTTTTTTTTTTGTATATAATGGAGGTTTACACTCTTCATTTCTCTAACTCCAAGTCCTATGCCACCTGCAGAAAGGTCTGAGATGCAGGGATACTGTGCTTGGACATATTTTTAGAACCTTCATTGCATACCCCCAACCCTTTTTTTTTTTTTTTTACCTGCTAAGATGTTTTATTGAACTAGATTGTGGTTAACAGTAATGTTTTGTCAACTTTCCTATTAAATAGAAAAATAAAACAACTATACTATAAAAGTAAAGAACATTGCCCTGACCAGGTAGCTCAGTTGGTTGGAGCATCCTCCCAATGCTCCACGGTTGCAGGTTTGGCCCCTGGTAGGGGTTGATGTGTGCGTGGATTCAGCAACAAATCAATGTTTCTTTCTCTCTCAACCCAGTAAATAAAATTTAAAAATACTTAAATCATGAAAGTAAAGAACATCATCTTCTGAGTATCTCACTTTAAATAATGTCTTACTAAGTAAGGATATTCCCACTTAACCAGTGTGCACTGAGACTTATGCCTCTTGAGTGTTCTGACACTCTGTGCTCAGGAAATTTTGTTTTGATTCTCAGCATTGGCAGACAAATTGTGGATCATAAACCCTGGGATAGAGCAATGGCTTTCTAGATCAACAGGAGAGACTCACTACAAAGAACAGAGAAACAGGAGAGGGGGTGGATTCACATCTCTGTAATCAACAAACCTTTTTGATGCCTTACAAGGATTTTGAGTGCATTTCTGCCAGTATCAGCAATGGTGAAGTTCACCTTCACTAAAATCTAATTCCAGCACTAACTGGCAGGCCAGCACTAGTGAAAATAACATTCCGGTTTCCTCCATGACCTCAGTCCCGACATGATAACGGGAGCCCTCAACAACTCATTTCTAGCTTGGAATTCTTGATGGTTTATTTAGTTTGACTGACTGTTGGAGATTGCCATTATGAATACAGTTGCTAGGGAAGGCCTGCCATAGTGCTGTTTGGCTTTTAAAGGGGTCAGGATTTCGCAACATCTCAAATAACACTTATGGCTTAATGTCTGCAAACAATGCAGCATTTAACATTTACTATGCATGAAGAGGATCATAGTTCATCATTTATTATTCAAAAATTATGTAAAATATTTTTATGATGGAATATGAAGAATGTGTTCAAAATATTTATGTATATAAACAACACATAATAAATTTACCTTAAAACATCAATATGTAATCAAAGAGATACTTAGCATTCTATCACATGGAGCCCAAAATTAAATATTTCCAAATTTAGACTTTTATTCACACACCTTTTAAGCAGATTAGACTGAGCTCTGGTACTTTTCAATAAAGTGAACATTTAATTCTTCATCCAGGGAAACTCTTATTTTTAATGATAGAGAAAGGCTAGGTGATTGCTTTATCAGAATTTAACTATGCAGACTTCTTAATTCAAAAATTGATTGCCTGCTCCACCCTCTCATTTTACATTTTTCAACATTTTTTTTTTCTTACAAAAGTTGATTATGAATATTGGTTCTTGGTGCCTGACAATAATGAAAATTATTGTGGTGTGAAGATGGTGTCATTCTAGTCTCAAAACTTCTCTCAAACAGGAGGTAGATATCAACAGATTATGAAATCCAATTGATTTGAATGAGAATGGGAATAGATCCAACAAGAATTATCTATTAATATGATAGACAAATAATACAAACATTTAGCTGCTAATTTTGTAGTAAGACATCAATTTTTTTTAGAGAGCGACCTGAATGAGTTTAAATGCTGCACATTTGAGAGAAAGCCTACAAAGAGCAATAAAGAGTCTTGAATCCTTTTATAGACTTCATCCATTTGTTTTGGAAATGAATCATTTCCAAATTATTATTTTAATTATGTATGACACTTACTGGTACATCCTGCAAAAGTGATAAATTCTTCATAATATTTAAACTCATTATAACTCACATTAAATCTTTCTAGGAAGGGGTGACAATCTAGATTTTTAGGAGAATTACAAAGAATTGTGAATTAATGAAGTAAGTCTCTTTCCCCTCTTTTCCCTTCCTTTTCTCCTCTCTTGTTGTTTGTTGTCTTCATTTTGTATTGTCCCTATTATTTGCTTCTAGTACTGTACATTTTAAAATAGTCATGTGCTTAATAAATATTTATTAAGTACAAATTATGTATAAGCATGGTGCTAGGTGCTAAAAATGTCTCTTAATTAAAAATTTTACTTGCCCAAAATGACACAGTCAACTAAGATTAGCTCCAGTGCTAGAAATCAGATCTCTGTAATTTTAGCCCATTATGTACTTGGCAATTTAACTGTATAAATATGATTAAAACTTCTACTTAAGCAGAATATTTCATATTTTGACTTAGGAGCTTTGTTTTGTTTCCAAATTACATTTATAAAGTTTGAATTATTGGCTGCTATTGACTTTATTTTTATTTTTATTTTTACTTTTTGGCTGCCATTGACTTTAGTTAAACTCATTATGGCCTCATATGTCTGGCACTTGTTAAGGAGGGAAAAAAGCAAGTATAAAAATGAGCCAAGGGACCTGATACAAGATGTCTCAGCAAATAGCCATAATAAGCCATGCTGGGCCCCAACTCAGCTAGCGATGTGCTACTTGACCCTCGGCAATGTTTTTGTATGCTAGACAAAATGTGTGTTCATCTTTCTTATTCTTCAGTTAAGGATGTACTCTGTTCAAGTGAATGCCTTCAGTGACTTGATTTGAATACAAGTGCAGGCAAAATGATTCTCATTATTTTCTTTATTCAGAATGGGCTCTTGACTAAGGTAAGCGGTATAAAGACAGTACTAGCTAATTGGGTCCTTCTTAGTCTGTGTCACCAGAATATCCAAACATTCAGTTAGGAAAGAAAAATGTCAGCCATATATATGTTCTGATGGCAGCATGCCACACATCTGTATGGCTTGAGCCATCCAGGTGGTTGACTGAATGTTTTGGATTCATGTGGGTGTCTCTCATTGTATAAACAATGCTGCTGGGACAGTTAAGAAAGTTACCCATATTCAAACTCTCTAATAAGCTGAGTTGCAGAGCATAGCTGTATTTTTTAATTAAAAATGTACTTGTGTATTTTTCATTTATTTTCCATTATTTCACATATGCTAGAGCAGAGGCCCAAAGTGGTAAAAGAATTACCCAAGATCACTTGGACTAGGAAGGGACAGAATATGACCTTAAATTCAGATGACTTGCAATTAAAGGCTTTACTTCCCATACCCCACCACCTCTATGACTACTGTGATCATAAGAATACCTGTTTATGTCTGTCATAACATCAACCACACACTCCAACAATCCCCAACCGTTCCCATTTGCCAAGCTAGACCAGTGAGATACAGTCTCAGCTTCCAATTGTATATTGCTTTATAGTTCTTAAATCACATTCAACTCAAGAAAAATATCAGTTACTTGTTTATTCTTGCATACATTTATTCAACAAATAGTTACTTAGACCTTTTCTACCAGTGTCTTAAATCCTATTCCTATTAGATATCTAGTCCTACTCCTTATCTCCTTTTTCATCCTATTCATCAAATTTCAGCATTTGCAGTTCTAGTTTAGATGATTTTTTTCTCAATCTTTTGTACCTCTTTTTTTTCTCTATGGCCTAAATGAGAAAAGTGATGAAGTCAGAGTATGGTGTAGAAATAAAGGTATAGGCCAGGATATTTAATGATCATTAGATTTCTATGAGTTTCCTGGCTATAAACCATAACTATCTCTTTTTATCTTCCCCAAATCAAAAGGGTTATGTGTTTACTTTGGTGACTTGTGGTGAGTGATTGTAGGATCATAGATTTACATTAAATTTTGCAATAACCAGGAGGGAAAGAAATAGTGATCAGGAGTATTAGTAATAGAGTCAATATTTCTTAAAAGAAAAGTCAGTGTGTGTGTGTGTGTGCGTGTGTGTAGGAAAGGAGTGGAAGAATAATACTATGGTATTATAGAAAAGCTATACTAATGGTGACTGAAAAAGACAATGCAATGGAGGTAGCAAGAAGGACTCTCTTGACCAAAGTTTTGCCATCCCGGCCTACAAAGGATCTCACAGTAGCTTGCAGCTAAGATAAATCTTATTCTTACTTCCTGTGGTTGGCATATATTACCAAAGTCCCAACTTGGAATTTTGAATGTATTTTCCCATAAAATATTACTGAGTGTTGTTAAAAATTTCAGTGTTATTTATATAATACATCAGGTATATAATAAATTACATAAGCATTGTTTCCTTGGGTATGTGTGTTTTGAATTCTTAGTGGTGGATTAACAAATAGACTTTGGAATACAAACCTTTCTAAAGAGAAGAGGGTCAACATTAAATTATAGTATCATCTCTAATTGTAGTGTGTAGACATCTTGGGTTGCTATTCAACTAAACACAAACATCATAGCATGAAAGATCAGCAAAGGACTTAATTATTAAGGAAAACTTGATATTTAACATGATATAAGGCTTTGGAAAATTGAATTTTGTTTCTTTAGCACAAAAGAAAGTAGACAAAAAATAACATTTGATAAATGCTTACTGCTACCAGGCTACATACTAAATTATATTAAATTAAATTAAATTAATATTTTCTGTTAATTCTTATAGCAATCAGATCAGATGAAGAGATCATTATTATCTCCATTTATGGGTGAGAGAACTGAGTCTCATAGAGGGTAAGACACTGAAATAAAATTCTTTCCTGAATTGTGTTGATTTATTTACTTGTTTTCTTGTTCACTCTGTAGAGTGGAATGATGAAAAAAATCTGTGTATTATTATAGTGTCTTCCTTCCTAGGTTCTTCCCTAGACCAAACCAACTACAAAAAAAAAAAAAAAATCAGATTAGACTTTTAAGTTTTTACAGTCCAGTGTCAATGGTGAGTTAAATCATCATAAATTCAGTTCAATTCTCTCATTACATTATTAGATATAGCTAAATATTTAGAACAATATCATTAAGAATTTTTTAAATAATATTTTAAATTTTGTTTATTTATTTTCAGAGAGAGGGGAAGGGAGGGAGAAAGAGGGAGAGACAAAGCTTCATGTGCAAGAGATTGTCTGTCAGTTGCCTCTCACACACACCCAAGTAGGGACCTGGCCTGCAACCCAGGCATGTGACCTGACTGGGAACCAAACTGGTAACCTTTCAGTTGGTAGATCAGCACCCAATTCATTGAGACATACCAGCCAGGGCAAGAAATTTTTATTTATTTTTGACTAATCTTATTTTATTTTTAAAAATTTATTCTCATTAAATTTATTAAGGTGATACTGGTTAATAAAATTACAAGTTTCAAGTGTATAATTTTATAACACAACATCTATATATTGCATTGTGTACCTACCATACAAAGTCAAATCTTCTTCCATCATAGTATATTAGATCCTCTTTATCCTTTAATACCCCCAAACCCCTTCTCTCTGGTAACCACCATATTAGAATAGTTTATTAAGGCCAAAATTCACAAGAAAAGTGAAAACTAAAGTAATCCAGAATTTTCACATTGTGTTGAGGTATTATCTGTATGTGACACTCCATTGAGGCCAAATAAGAAGTACCACATATTAGGTAAAATGAGATAGTTTATTTTATGGAAGAATTTCAGAGCTGTGTAACATTCTTCAATTATATGAGAAAACTTCTCATACTTTATACTTATTCTTGTCATTCACATACCTGGAACAACTTCTAAATGCCAGACCAGCCATTGTAGTCTAAACTATTATAAAATAAATTAATGTGGTTATAATTAGGTGCTATTAATGTTAAATTTAAATTTAATTTTATTTCCATGTAATCTATACCAATAATCTTTGGGGGTAAGATATACATTGTTTGAATACTGACTTTGAGCAGTGAGTAGTCAATGGTATATAGGAAAGACATTTCTTCTACCTTTAAATGTTACTCCTATGCTTCTATCATTTGCTATTTTTATAATATAGACGGAAACCCAATGTCAGGAATGAGATGTAACTTAGGAAGTTATTTTATTTATCATATGATAAATTTCAAATATCCTGAAATTCATATCCTGTTGCGAACCCTCAAACTATTGCAAATGTGATTTGGCTCACTGTTTCCTCAAGGGAAAAGGAAAAGAGGAAAGTTCGAGAGCATATCAGACTGGAAAGTTTAACAACACCACAATCTATTAGGAAACCTTCAACAGGTCACAGTAGGCCAACAAAATATATAAACGTACAAGTAATAAAAATGAGTCTGACCTAGATACCCTGCATGACCACATATGATTACCATGTTTCAATGTTCATGCATAAGGGCTTCAATCCCAAACCCTGTAATCCCACACAGTTTTTTCCTAGTAGTCACCATTTCCATGGACATAGCATATTTATTTGAACCTTTTTTCCACTGTCCCTTCCAAAACCCACTTACTACACCCACTTAATAGTTTAGAAAATTTCTTAATTTCAAAATTAAGGTTAGGAAAAAAAGGTTATTTCATCTCAAGAAATGAAGCAACTGGAAAAGTAATCTTAAATGCTTTGCTAGAACAAATATAGTTCCTATCATCTTATGGATGAGTCAGATTTCCCCCCTTCTTACTAATGTAATCAAAAGTTTTTCTTTTTTTCTTTTTGATTCCCCCACAGATTTATTTGCCTTCTCATGTGAAAATCAGTCAATTGAAGGGTCATTTAGTATGCTCTTAGGAAGAAAATGTTCTTGTCTAAGAGAACTAAGCAACAAAAAAACTAATGTTTATTTATTTATCATATTTAATATTTTAAGTCCACTAGGTTTTCTGGTATGTGCCTTTCTCATTGACAGCCTGCTCATTTGCAGAAGGCTATTCACTTTCCATTCATTCAGCAACATTTTCATTGTTGGTATCTTTCTACCAAAAAACTCTAGTATTTATATGGTGTTTTGTAGTATTTCTGTTTCTAAAGTTTTCAGCAGAATTTAGGAACATATGAAGTTATGAATCTCCTGAAGCTTAGAAAACAAATGAAATGCTTTTTTTCTTTCTACCATTTTTGTTCATCGTATCACTTTGATTTAGTGCTGACCATGAAGCTTTGGTGGATTTGTTTATCCCTTCCATCTGTATAAGCTGAATTTAGTAACCAAGAGGATGCCATGTGTCACCATATTGTGGTTGTATTACTGAAAATAATGACTTGTTAGTACATCTGACAATAATGTTACAAGGCTTGAAACAGAAGTCAATTCAATTGAATCTAAACTGATTTCTCTAGATGTCACCTTTCAATATGTTGAACCCTAGTTATTTTATTAGAAAATTTTAATAACTGATAAAAAGAGAAAACAAAATAAAATGTCTATATAATGTTCTAGATAGCACCTACATTAATAACAACATTAGATCCCTGATATGTGTACATATTGTTCCTCCCAGATATGTTTTATAACATTGACTTGTTTTTTAACTTTATTTTTAAAATTTCAAAATAATAATCTTTGAAATACTGTGATACGTATTTTTTACAATAATTTAAATTTGTGGACCTTGAGATTTATTCATTCTTTATAACTGACTGAACTACTAGTCCTCAAAAAATTAAATAAATTTTAACTTTGATGAATCCTTTATATTTTGAAGATTTTCAACCATTATGGTGGGATAGGGTGGTATTCACATGGGCATATTGTTTTTTAATCACAATTTATAAAATTTACTCTTCATCAACACTTGCAAATTTACCTTTTTTTGCTTTCCTTCAGTGTATGTGCTTAATTTTATTCAATGGCATATCAAATATATTTGGTTTTAAGTAAGTATGCATAACAAAAATTATTTTTAGCATTTTTGTCCCACCACTGGTCAAGAATTCATGTCAAAATTTGATATTGCTAGCAAGTAAAAAGAAGGAGGATGACAAGAACTAACATATTTTAAAGTATATTTTGTTGATTATGTTGTTACAATAGTTCCAATTTTTTCCCCTTTGCTCCCCTCTGCCGAATACCCCCCTTCCCACTAGCAATCTCACCCCCCTTAGTTCATGTCCATAGGTCATGCATGTAAGTTCTTTGGCTTCACCTTTTCCAATATTATTCTTAATTTCCCCCTGTCTATTTTGTACCAACCGATTATGCTTCTTAATCCCTGCACTATATCCCCATTTCTCCCCCTCCCCCACCCAGCTGAAAATCCTCCAAATGATCCCCATACCTAGGATTCTGTTCCTGTTCTGGTTTGCTTCTTTTCATTTTTTTAGATTCAGTTGTTGATAGTTGTGAGTTTGTTATCGTTTTAGTGTTCATAGTCTTGATCTTCTTTTTCTTAAGTAAGTCCCTTTGACATTTCATGTAACAATGGCTTGGTGATGATGAACTCCTTCAGCTTCAGCTTGTCTGGGAAGCACTTCATCTGCCCTTTCACTACATATGATAGCTTTACTGGATATTGTAATCTTGGTTTTAGGTTGCTTTTCATCACATTGAATACTGCTTACCAGTCCCTTCCTGCCTGCAAAGTGTCCTCTGAGAAATCTGCTGATAGTCCTATAGGCACCCCCCGTAGGCATCTCTCCGCCTCTCTCTTGCTGTCCCCAGGACTTTCTCTTTATCTTTCATCTTTGACATCTCAATCATGCTGCGTCCTGGTGTGGTCCCCTCTGTGTCCAGCTTGCCTGGGACCGTCCATGCTTCCCGGACCTGTATGTCCATCTCCTTCGCAAAATTTGGGAAGTTTTTCTAATTTTTTTTCAATTCTTGCTTCCTCATTCTGCACTGGTTGACTTTTTTTCTTTCTTATGTTTCAAATCATTGATTTGAACCCAGGTTTCCTTCCCTTCACTGTTGGTTTTGTGTGGATTTTCCTTCATTTCACTTAGCACAGCCTTCACTTCTCTTACATTTTTTCCATACTCAAGCATATCTGTCAAGCCTGTGAGCATCTTTATCACCAGTATTTTGAATTCTGCATCTGTTAGGTTGTCTATCTCCTCATCTGTTAGGTTGGCTATCTCCTTGTCGCTTAGTTCTCCCATTGGAACCTTGATCCATTCCCCCTTTTGGGCCATACTTCTCTGTCTCCTCATTCTGACAGGCTCTTGTGTTTGTTAGCCTCCGTGTCTCAGGTAGAGCTGTCATTCCTGTAATGTTGTAAGGGGCAGAGCCTTAGGGATTTGTGAGTACAGGGAGACCCGTTTCACCCCGTTGTGATGCTGTATGTCGGGGAGGGGTCTGAGAGCGAACAATGCCACCTGCCCAGCACTTGTCCCTTTTCCAGGTACCTCTCCCACTTCCACACTGGACTGGCACCTCTCTAACTGCTGCCCTGGCTGTCGTTCCCAGAGTGGGTGGGTCTGAGGATGTTCTAGGACTGTGGGGTCCCTTTAAACAAGCAGACTCTGCTGAGAAACTGGCAGTTTCTGCCTCCACCCCAATCCCCACTGGTCTGCACAGTCAGAAGCAATGAGGCTTGATTTTCCCCGGTGCTGGGACTGTGAGTTGCAAGGTCCGGTGAGGAGCTGGGAACGCTCCCCAGGTGTCCCTCCTGACTTTTTAAAACATGTGACTGTGCTTTCCACTGGCCTGCCTCTGCCACCACTGCTGCCGCCACCACACTGTGCCCTGTCCGTCCCGGCTCCACCCCGGCTCTGTCCCTCCTACCTGTCTGGATGAGTATTTCTTCTTTATATCTCTGTTTCCTGGACTTCCATGCACTTTGATTTTCTGGAACTTCTGGTTGTTTCCAGTTTTGAGGTAGTTGTAGTCCTTCTTAGTTGTGGAGGGAGACGCAGCATGTCTTTCTATGCCTCCATCTTGGCCAGAAGTTGAGAACTAATATTTATTGAGCCTTTACTTCATCTTTAGTCCTTTCCACATAATGTCTCATTTAATCCTCACATGTTATGATGCAAATATTTTTATATCAGTTTTGGAATTGAGGCACAGATAGGTTAAGAAACTTAACCAAGACATCCTATGTAGTATTTTCAGATTCAAGATTACCCCTGTTTTATTTTTTTAGTGTGTTCTGTTATAACACACTGTATTCATTTCCAATTTTTTTTTTTTTTTTTTTTTTTTTTTGCCTTCTGGATTGTGAGGCTTTATGGTTTGAATATACAATTAATTATTCTGCATAATTTTCATCATTTTACCTCCTCTCTCTCACATCAAAGTTAATCAGTCTTAGATTTCCCTATACATTCTTTATACTTAGACTTGAATTTAGAATGTTGTGATTTTAATATCTTAAGCTGATAAGAGTATCATGGTTTGATTGTTTATTTCATGTTGAACTGGTAGATGCCTATACCACTTAAAAATATGGATTTTAGAATCATAGTGCTGGAAAAGACCTTAGAAATAACCCTCAAGACCCTAGTCTGTATTCAACATTGCAACCAGATAGATCCTTTTAAAATTTCTAAGAGTATGTCCCTCCTGCTCAGAAGCCTTCAGAGGCATTCCACCCACCTCCCTCAGGGGTGAGTCCAAAGCCTTTACCTCACGGGATATACAGATCCTTGCCCTACCTGGTTCCTTGAACAAGCCAGCCACACTCCACTCTATGGCTTTTGCATCAGCTATTGCCTTTTCTAGGAACACTCTTTACCCCAGACACTTTCATGGTTCACCTCCTAGTCTCTTTCAGCTAAAACGTCACCACCTTACTTGCAACTGCACATCCTCACCGCTCACTTGCCATGTCTCTTACCTGCTTTTCCCTGCTCTGTGATACTCACTACACCTAACATGCTGTATATTTATTTCATTCCCTATTTCCCCCCTGGAAATTGTAAGCTCCAAAAACACCAAGAAATTTGTGTCTTTTTATCCCACTGAGATCTTCCCAGCACCTGGGGCAGTGCCGGACACATGCTTAGTCATCAATGGATATATGTTAAATAAGTAAGTAAATATGAGTATCAACACATATTAGTCATAGAGAATGCCACACTGAGTTCAGTTAAGGGTCAATGGAAATATAAGAAAAAAGTAATCTTCATATTGCATGCTTGTTAGTTTGAAAGGGTAAATTTAATCTGGGTCAGCCATGTATTGACAAGTGAACTTGTGCCTATTAAAGAAACCACTTGAGCAAAAACCAATGTTGTTTTGAAATAAAAGGCGCTGGTACATAGATCTGATGCTATTCATGGGTGGGAAGGGGGTGACTGATGTCCCATATGTAAATTTCATACAATCCATACAAGTCTTTGTGGCTTTAACTGGGTTTTTTTTTTTTCCTTCAGTCTGATAACACTGAAGGAAAAGTAAATTGTGTAAGCAACCATAAAGTAAACTTGGATCAACACTTTTTTCTTTTACCTATTTTAGCATAGCTGAAAGAATTAAACATAACAAATATTTTCCGTTCAACCGTCTCCTGATCTCATCACTGTCTAATGAAAAGTGTAGTTTTAGTCCTATTGATTAGGTTTTGGAGTGAGGTGTGGATAAAGGAGGTAGTTTTAATTAAAAGTTAAATGACATTGTGTTTATATTCTTTGTCCCTATGTGAGATATGTCACTTCATGACTCTTGAACTTTCTTTTGTAAATAATTTCACAGAAACACATCCCATCTATGTGTTTCAAAGAAAGCCGAGGTTTATGTACATTTCTTAATGTCATTAACTTTTTTACTGGGGAATAAGATTGTGGCAGGGTTTAAAGTAGTTGTTAAAATATTTTTACCTTTTTATTTTGAACTATGCGATTTAAAATTATTTTTAAAGGGACATAAACTCAATTTCTAGTTTATAAAGAGCTAATTTGGAAAAGATCCATATGTTCTGTTAAAGAATATTGTTCACATGACACTAACAGTGCTGGGGCCATTGAATTTGCTCACTAAATATTTGCTTCATTGTGTAAATAAATGTATGAATGATTTTTTTAGTTCTCAGCAGTAAAATAGGAAGGGAAAAAAATGAAACTGTTTTATGGAATTCTAAAAAATACTTTAGCAGCTGGAAAGAAAAACCATGGCCTAGGTAAAGTGTCCCAGAGCACATGGAAAGCCTGGACTCTTTCCAGAGTCAGCCCGGGAATGCCAGAAGACCTGTAGGGCAAGAACTGGGCAAGAACTGGGCAGAGTTCAGGCTTGATGCCAGGCGGCTGGAGGCAATATCAGAATCCCAACCAGGGAACAGTAGCCATAAGCAGAATTTCTGCCTGCAGATAAGTTCAAAGGGCAAAAACCAGGTTAGGGGCCAATGATCAAGTCTGGCATACAAAGATGGGCAGCAGAATGAATAAAAGGGTAAGTGTGACATTTCCTGATACAAAGTCTGACTAGATTTAGTCATTTCAGAATCCTTAGGTAAGATATCCCAGTGAGTCCCTTTGCAATATTTTTAGAAATGTCTAACTTTTAGGAAAATACTCTTTGTAACTACTTCCAAATATTTTCCAATGTAGACTGAATTCATGACTCTGCATTAGTTAAAATCGATAGTTATCAGCATTTACCATTTAAACACCTTTGCATTCATTGTCTTCCATTGAGTTGATTTTACTTGTCTAAGCAATGTTTTCCCATCAAAGTCAGGATGTAGATGATATGGGACAGCATGAAGAGTTTCTTTTCCTCCTGCTAGTAGAACAGAATAAGCTGTGCTTCTGGCTTTCTTTGTGGATGTGAAGGTTTCAAATTGTTGTTGAGAGCTTCTATTTTTCTCCCACAGTATTGAGTAGGAATTTCATTTTGGGTAGGGTGTGTGTGTGTGTGTGTGTGTGTGTGTGTGTGTGTGTGTGTAAATGTCTGAGTGATTAGTAAGATAATACTGGAAAAACTCTGGCTGCTGTGGCTCAGTGGATTGAGCGCTGGCCTGCGAGCCAAGTGTCACTGGTTTGATTCCCAGTCAGGGCACATGACTAGATTGCACGTCAGGTCCCCAGTTGGGGGCACGAGTGAGAAGCAACCACACAGTGATGTTTCTCTCCCACTCAGTGATGTTTCTCTCCCTCTCTTTTTCTTTTCCCTGCTCTCTAAAAATCAATAAATAAACAAAAAATATTTTTTTGAATGGCAGAGAATATAGATATATATCTAAAAGTAAAGGAATGGAAAAGGATATTTCATAAATACAGAAATGAAAAGAAAAAAAAAAGCTGAGCAGCAATTCTTATACCAGACAAATCAGACTTTGAAACAAAGGCTATAACAAGAGACAAAGAAGGACCCAGAAATACCACTTCTGGGTCTTTATCAGAAGAAACCCAAAACACTAATTAGAGAGGAAATATGCATCCAAAAGTCCATTGCAGAACTGTTTACAGTGGCCAGAGTATGGAGGCCAACTAAGTGTTCATAAAGAGATGAATAGATAAAAATGATGTTGTACATATAAACAATGGAAGATTACTTGGACATAAAAAGAATGAGATCTTGCCATTTGCAACAACATGGATGGACCTAGGATATTAAAAATAAATAAATAAATAAATAAATAAATAAATAAATAAATAAATAAAATTTTTTTAAAAAAGATAATACTGGAAAATTAGCTCCAGAGAAGGATGAAGATCCAGCTGCCCATGCCGTACAGGTGTTAGTGTGTATTCCTGTGTGTGACTGTGTATTTACAGTGGGACAGGTTAAGTTTAAACAGGAAAATTTTCAGTTTAATAATGTGTCTTGTGAACAATGCAAAATAAATAGATAGATAGGTAGATAAATGGAATTAGTTAAAGATATGGAGTCCTAGAACAAAGATCGAACTAATTAAACTAACATAATTTCTAGTATTATGAAGTCACCATAAGAGACAAGCTTCTCGGGACAGTCAGAGAAATAGAGGACAGTTCCTTTTGTTTCTCCACACACACATGCTCTCTGGATCCTTCGTCATCCCTGATATATCTTAGGCAGGAAAAGTTTCCTTTATTGTATGATACATGATGCAGTCTTTTGGAAACACAAGTAGGTTTTGCTCCCAAAGCAAAGACACTTAAATCTAAAAAGCTCCGTTTTCAACTCTAAGAGTGTTTTGTAAAAACTGGTTTATTTCTTGTAGGTTCTCACTTCCTCACATAGATGTAACTGAGGGTTTAACAAAAGCCAATTGTATCACATGTAACACAGACTCAATGATAGTATATTTGGTGGGTTTTTAATTAAAGGGATGCTCAGGCTAAAAGGGGGAGAATTAAAGAACTAATAGTATCCTTTGGGAACATCTTCAGTGGTACTTCATGAGGTCCTTTTGGCAGACTTTAAGTTGCCAAAATGCAAAGTGGGAGAGCTAATATGCTTCACACAAAGGCAAGAACTCTTCAAATCAGAGGTTCTATTACAACACATTTAAACTCATAAGGTTACAGAGTACCGTATAAGGAAAATACATAGATATTAAAACACCTTGCACATACCCACATACAAGTAACTTTATGTTGTTCAGAATATATAGCTTTGTAGAAATTTATGTCATACACATTTGAATAGGTGCATATAGGGAGTCATGATAGTGAGAATCCAGGGATAGAGGAATATTAATAAAAGAAACTAAGAGAAAAGACTAGTATTAGAGAGTTTAATGATGATAACATGCCAGGAATTAAAAAGTATAAAGATTACAACGTTTCGTACTTGAATTTCAAAGAAAATAGATACAAAAAAAAAAAAGAAGAAAGAAATTTACTAGAAATTAATATTAAGGGCAAAATATTGGTAAAAATGTAGCTGAGAAGACATTCTCTAATGGTGATATGAATAAAGAAGATGCTGGGGTTTCAGTTGTCTGTGGCCTGGGTCATCATTATAGTGTGACTATCAGAAAAACTAATTCTGGCTGCCTTAAAAAAGCATATGACTGTTACAAGGAAGGTTGTAAGGTACCTGTACTCATGGAATCAAACCCTGTTGATGATAATCAGTTCCTGTTGCCAAAGTTTAAGCTCTGGGGAAGTGGACTACATTCAACGAAGAAAACAATGTCATAGGAAGAAACTTAATAGAATCAGGTGTGAAACAATCTAAAACTTAGGCACGCAAAACTTTCTTAATCTCTGTAAGTTCATAAGTTTTGCCTTTTAGCCTCTGCCCTAGTGAGCTGGTATAAAGAATCTAAGGTATTGTTTAATTATGGGTTCTTAGGTATTACCATTGTATCAATGATGTGGACCACACATTTTTTAGTCATTGTTCATACAGGTATCTCATGAGACAGTCATTGTTCACATGTGTCTCTTTCAGCTTTGCTATACTCACTGCTTCTTTGACCTCTTGGGGCAGGGAAACCTGGGATGAGGCTGATTCTGGCACTATTTCTTGCCAGAAAACTCAAATGTCTCTGCTTGGCAACTGGGTACCTCACAAGTAATCTTAGTGAAAAGTGTGGTACAGGTCTCATCTGCTTTTGGGAGCCATAGAGTTGTTTCTCTTGCCTCTTCTCTCACAGATTCTAGGAAATCTCTCTTTAGCATAAGGAAAATCTTTCTTCCTTCACATTCTTCAAGACCTTTAATTCCTCTAAAGTCAGGCTTTTGAAAAATAGAGCCATAAAAATAATGAAATTCTGTTTTGTCATATTCTTTTTCCAAAGTCACAGTAATATGGAGCTATCTCCTAGAGTAATAAAAGGGATGAAAAGAGCAAAAATAAAATAAAATAAAAATAACAACAAGAGAGACAAATTTATTTTTTAGATGTATAAAAAAGCTTTGTGCTGACATGCCTTAGTCAGGTATACAGTGGGATGCCTTGGATATGCATTTATCAACAGAGGATATGTTTCCATGGCTTTACATTTTAGTGATGTTGTAGAAGTGCTTTTTTAAAACTTCACCTGAAGATATGTTTATTGATTTGGAACAAAGAGAGAAGGAGAGGGAGATGGAGAGAGAGAGAGAGAGAGAGAGAGAGAGAGAGAGAGAGAGAGAGAGAGAGAGAAACCCCAATCTAAGAGAGAAACATTGATTGGCTATTTCCCATACCGACCTCAGCTGGGGATCGATCCTGCCCTCGGTATGTGCCCTGACTGGGGATTGAATCTGCAACATTTTGATTCATAGGATGAAGCTCCAACCAACAGAGCTGCTGTGCCAGAGCTAGAAGTGGTTTTAGCCTTCGATGGAAAATTGGGTGTGATGAACTGTAAGGGTGTGCTTTGTGTGACAACCTAGGATAATGACAATCTTAATTTCCACCTCCTGTTGAATTACAGTATATGTTAATTGAGAAGTTGCAAAGTATCTAATAAAAGAAAAGTTTCAATTCAAAATATGATATCAAATGTATAAGTTTTCACATGGTAGGTAATCAATATATTGAGTTAAATTTTGTCATAATTTTAAATAATTTGTTTCTTTAACAAAATAAGACTATATTACTATAAATGCAGTTAAGTGTAAAACATATCTATAAAACCCATAACCTATTTTTAGGAAAATTAGGTGACTTATCAAATATTTATGTCAAGTTATAAGCAAGAAAAATAAAAATAAAACTTCCTATAATGGAAATATTTTAATACTTATAAAATATATTAACATTTTTTGCTATTTTTTAATTTTTATCTTATATGCTTTAAAATAAACAGGGGCTTGAAGGTAAAAGGAAAGTAATTGAATGTCTGGTGTCATCTGCTATCTTTTCTAAAAGGAGTAATTAATGATGGGTGTGAGAACATATGAATCTGAACGTTGCTTTACATCTTCTGAGAAACAAACTGATCATTTACCAGCTATACTACCAAAAGATGTAAACTACTGTAATTTCTCTTCAATCCTCATGTATAGTTTTATTTGCTGCTAAGGAGTTATGATTTCTTCCACCCACTTCTCATTAGAGAGGCACTAGTCCTCAGTAATGACTAGAAAAATAGCATCGCAGGAAAGAGGCAGCATTCATAACTCTGTCTTACTAAACTGCCTTGAATTCAGCTATGTAAAAAATGAAATTAATTAAAAGGATATTTGAAAGTATTGAAAAACACAAAAGATTAGTCAAATAACATGTGTGCATATACGCATACCCTATGGACCCAGGCAACAACGTGGTGAAGGTAGGATGGGGGTGAGGGCCTGGGTGGAGGGGGCAAAGAAAGGAAGAGGTGTGACATCTGATATCTGTAACAATGTCCGCAACAACAACAAAAAACAATCACATGACCACTTTCTCTTATTTCCCTTCCCAGAATTTGTTCACAGAAAACCCATATTCTTTCCTCTTTGTTAGGTTTTTCTTTTAGTCCTTTGCATCCAGAGAATTCCTATAAGAAAGAAAGGCAAAGAGTTTGGATGAGATGTGTTTTGACTAACTTGATTCTGATGATAAAGGAAATGTTTATTCCATCAAATAAGCCCAGACGAAGCATTGCCATTTATCTGTAAATTACTCTCCTAAATTCATTTATACATTAATTAATTAATTTAATAAATATATATTGAACACTACTACATGCCAGGCACTACTCTCTGTACTGGGGAATAAAACAGTGAATGAAATATGACAACAACTTTTGCCCTCATGAAACTTACATTGTGGTGTGACAATAATGACAATTATAAAATAAGTTGAATATATGGTATTTAGATACAATCTTAGTCAATAGTTGTAATTTTCTTCAATTTATCCTTTTAAGTTATTATGCATAATTTTATCGTAGCTCTCTATCTACAAACTTTCCTCTCTTGTCTGTCCTTAAATAATCTCACCACTCAATTCTATTTTATTCTATGCAAACTTACAAGTAACCATTGAGCTCTCAAAGTATTGGATGCTATGCTAGATTTTGTAGGAATTATGCAAAAACAAAGAAAGTATCTGATATATTCTTTACCCTCAAAGTACTTTCAATTTATGGTCATTAAACTTTTCACAATAGTACTTACACTAGTCAGAATTTTCTAAAGTTGGCAAGGGTAAATCACAGATGATGTACCCTGTAAAAGAAGGTTCCTTGTGGTTATGTATTGAAGATGAGACTTGAAGCTGTGAATGGAAGATTAAAGAAAGGTGATTTTATCAGGCTATGGGAAAGAAATAACCAAATATATGAATGACTGTTGTGTTAGGTAGCAGCTAGGAATGAGCAGCCAGAGGGGAAATAAAGGGAGGGACCTCGCCATTACGATCTAACTAAGAACATAATACAGGAGGCTAGAAGCAAAAGAAGACATATCTCACCAATTAACTCAGCAGTCCTGAGCTTGGCTTGATAAGATTGCCAGGTGTCCCAAGCATTACCAACAAAACACTGAAGAAGGGGAGTCCTTGAGGACTGTGGTGAGCAAATGGGGCTTCTGTAACAACCCTACTAAGATTGCTGGGTGTTCTGAACATCACAAGCAGGAATAGACCAGGAATAAGGGAGAGGAGTCCTTGAGATTCTATGCTAAGAAATGGAACCTCTGTAACAATTTCAGTAAGACAAAGAACACTTACTAACTGGGAACATCTTTGTATCTGTACATTATTCTCAAGATTTGATGGGGGAGAGGGGGCTAGAAGCCAGTTGAAGTAATAACCCCAAAACCCCAATAGTTGGCATGCTTAGATTAGCTATGTACCGCACTTGTAACCTTGGCTCAAGTATATAAAACAAATTCACAAACTTACTAACAACTCTCTTCCCTCTATATGTGGGGTGTTTAGACTTGCCTGGTGCCTGGTTACAGTTCTGTGCTTCTATCTGTTTCATAAAAAAACTTACTATCTCATTTCCACTATACATGTTTGTCTCTTGCTTGAATTACTCTCTTGTGAGCAAGATAAGAACTGAGTCAGGGGACTGTCGACCAAGATGGAGGCATAGACAGACATGCTGTGTCTTCCTCCACAACTAAGAAGGAATACAACTACCTCAAAACTAGAGACAACCAGAAGTTCCAGAAAATCAAACTACATGGAAGTCCAACAAACAAAGATATAAAGAAGAAATACTCATCCAGACAGGTAGGAGGAGCAGAGCCAGAGTGGAGAGGACATGGTGTGGTGGTGGCAGCAGCGGCAGTAGCTGCAGGCTGGCAGAAAGTGCAGTCACATGTTTTAAAAAGTCAGAAGAGATACCTGAGGAGTGTTCCTAGCTCCTCACCTGACCTAGCAGCTCAAGGTCCCAGCACCAGGGAAAATCAAGCCTCATTGCTTCAGACTGTGAAAACCAGTGGGAGTTGGGGCAGAGGCAGAAACTGCCGGTCTCTCAGCAGAGTCCACTTGTTTAAAGGGCCCCCATGGTCCTAGAACATCAATAGAACCACCCACTCTGGGAACGACAGCCAGGGCAGCACCTGGAGGGGTGCTAGTCCAGTTTGGAAGTGGGAGAGGTGCCTGGAAAAGGGGCGAGTGTTGAGCAAGTGGCATTGTTCGCTCTCAGACCCCTCTCCCACAAACAGTGCCACAACCTGGTGAAACGAGTCGCCCTGTACTGATGAATCCCTAAGACTCCACCCCTTACAATGTAACAGGAGCGACAGCTCTACCTAAGACCTAAGACACAGAGGCAAACAAACACAAGATTTCAAGATGAAGAGACAGAGGAGTATGACTCAAAAGAAGGAATGGATCAAGGTTCCAGTGGGAGAACTAAGTGATGAGGAGATAGCCAACCTAACAGATGCAGAATTCCAAACAGTGGTGATAAAGATGCTCACAGGCTTGACAGATATGCTTGAGTATGGCAAATGCATAAGAGATGAAGTGAAGACTATAGAAGGAAAATCCACACAAAACTAGTGGTGAAGGGAAGAAAACCGGGTTCAAATCAATAATTTGTAACATAAGGAAGAAAAAAACAGTCAACTAGTACAAAATGAGGAAACAAGAATTGAAAAAAATGATGAGCGGTGTAGGAACCTCTGGGACAACTTTAATAAACATGCCAACATCCAAACCAAAGGGGTGCCAGAAGGAGAAGAGGAAGAGCGAGAAATTTAAGCATATGTGAAAAAATAATGAAGGAAAACTTCCCTAATTTTGTGAAGGAAATAGATATACAAGTCCAGCAAGCATGGAAAGTCCCAGGTGAGCTGGACCCAGAGGGGACCACACCAAGACACACCGTGATTAAAATGCCAAATGTGAAAGATAAAGAGAGAATCCTAAAAGCAGCAAGAGAGAAGTGGAGAGTTGCCTACAAAGGGGTGCCTATAAGACTATCAGATGATTTCTCAAAAGACATTTTGCGGGCAAGAAGGGACTGGCAAGAAGTATTCAATGTGATAAAAAGCAAGGACCTACAACCAAGATTACTCTATCCAGAAAAGCTATCATTTAGAATGGAAGGGCAGATGAAGTGCTTCCCAGAAAAGGTAAAGTTAAAGAGTTCATCGTCACTAAGCCATCATTATATGAAATGTCAAAGGGACTTATTTAAGAAAAAGAAGATCAAAACTATGAACTCTAAAATGACAACAAACTTACAACTATCAACAACTGAATCTAAAAAATAAGAACGAAATTCAACTAAGCAAACCAGAATAGGAATGGGATCATAAGTATGGGGATCATTTGGAGGGTTATCAGCTGGGAGTGGGAAGTGAGAAAAATGGGTAAGTGGTGCAGGGATTAGGAAGCATAATTGGTTGGTACAAAATAGACAGGGGAAAGTTAAGAATAATATAGGAAAGGGTGAAGCCAAAGAATTTATATGCATGACCCATGGACATGACCTAAGGGTGGTGGGATTGCTGGAGGGAAGGGGGGTATTGGGCAGAGGGGAGCAAAGGGGGAAAACATTGGAACTACTGTAACAACATAATCAATAAAATATACTTTAAAAAAAAGAGAGAAAGAGAGAAATGGGGGCAGGAGAGGGAGCCTTTTGACTCAAGTCTCTCTTCCATAACAGCTGCATGTTGGGGGTGGGGGGAGGAAAATAAGCGGAGAGTAATTTACAGTGCATCATTGGGGATAAGTATGAACTGAGGAGGAGAAATCAAACTGTTAAATATTTTAATTCAAGCTGACCACCAACATTCAAAGAGTTTGGATTGACATATGCTAAGTGAACATTATGCTAAGTGAAATAAGTCAGCCAGAGAAAGACAAGTACCATATAATTTCACTTATATGTAAAATCTAATGAACAAATTGAACTAACAAGCAGTGTAGAAACAGACTTATAGATGAAGAACAGGATGACAGCCATGGTGGAAATGGTTAGGGTTGGAGGGATCAAGCAACAGGGAAAAAGGGACTCATGGACATGGACAACAGGGTGGTGATTGCAGGGAGTGGGTGGGGGGATAATGAGGATAAATGGTAATGGAAAAAATACAATAAAAAAAAGATTCAAAGAGTTTGGCTTGACATATTTCCAAGACTGGATTAGTTTAGTGAAACTCTTGTGGATCCTTTAGTTGTGTGTTTGCGTTCTGGGTGGGGAGTGGATGAGTCAAAGGATTTTATTAGATGGCTTTTTTTTAGGGTAGAAAGTTTGTCAAGAAAACAAAGTGTCTCAAAATTGAGCTTCAGCTTTTTTTTTTTTTTTTAATTCTCAATCAAGGGTATCTTTATTGACTTTAGAGACAGAGTAGAAACAGAGGAAGAGAGAGAGAAAAGGAAGGAAGAGAAGAAGGAGAAAGGAAGAAAGAAAAAGAAAGAAAGAAAGAAAGAAAGAAAGAAAGAAAGAAAGAAAGAAAGAAAGAAAAGAAAGAAAGGAAAGAAAAGGAAGAAAGGAAGGAAGAAAGAAGGAAGGAAGAAAGGAAGGAAGGAAGGAAGGAAGGAAAGAAAGAAAGAAAGAAAGAAAGAAAGAAGAAAGAAAGAAAGAAAGAAAGAAAGAAAGAAAGAAAGAAAGAAAGAAAGAAAGAGAAAGAAAGAAAGAAAGAAAAAAGAGAAAGAAAGAAAGAAAGAAAGAGAAAGAAAGAAAGAAAGAAAGAAAGAAAGAAAGAAAGAAAGAAAGAAAGAAAGAAAGAAAGAAAGAAAGAAAGAAAGAAAGAAAGAAAGAAAGAAAGAAAGAAAGAAAGAAAGAAAGAAAGAAAGAAAGAAAGAAAGAAAGAAAGAAAGAAAGAAAGAAAGAAAGAAAGAAAGAAAGAAAGAAGAAAGAGAAGAAAGATGTGAGAGAGAAACATCTATTGGTTGCATTGTGACCTGGGATTGGACCACAACTTAAGTATGTGCTCTGACTGGGGATCAACTTGCAACATTTTGGTGTATGGGATGATGCTCCAGTAGATTGTGCCACTTGGCCAGGGCTGGGCTTCAATTTAAGAAGACAAACTTGTGTACATGAGTTAATATGGCTTTTCCTGGTCCTTGAGTTAATCTTCACTACAGATCTTAATTCTTATTCAGTGGAAATGGACTAAGGGACCATCCTAGTGACTCAAAAGGAGTAGCCCAGAGAATAAATATGGTTTACCTCAACAATTACTATATTTTACTTCATTAAGTATTTATTGAGTACCTTTTTTGTATTTAGTATTTTATTGGGTTCTATGAGATAAGAAAGGCAGAATGTTCCACTTGGCTCTCTCTGCCTCATTCATTGTTCAGTATGTATTTTTTTGAGTGACCTCTATGTTGTAAGACCAGTATTCTACCAGGACTTGGGAGTATCAGGAGTATCTTATGATGGTCCCTTAAGACTACCTTTGCAAGCAATTACCCACCTCTATACCCTGACCTTCCCCATCCCTATTTCAGAATTTTAGATGCTGTATGAGGTAAAATCAGATTTTGTCATTTGCATTTACATTGAAGAAAATGATAACAAATAAATACATATTAGAAAATAAGTGCTTCTTCTAACAAAGCCAAAAGAAATTTGGCTTACTGAAGATAAGTCCGAACTACTTGGACTCTTGCCGGTCTTGCTTTGGAGAGTAATGTCTCCATTATTTTCCTGAGAGGACATTTTTCTGGCCTCTCGCCAATCCTCAGTTCAAGTCCATTCACTGTGGACTTGGTGATATTGTAATAGTTAAGGGAATTTCACAGTTATTCAAAAGCTGATAGGATATCAAATCTGAGTTGCTTTTATCTTTGTTTTCCTCTGAAGTGTCATCTTATGTGTGTTAAAAATAATAAATATACAACCAAAGGAACAAAGGAAAGAATCAACAAAATAATAGAACTCTTACATTAATTATGCACCAAAATAAAATTGATGAAAGGTAGTTGGAATTGGAAAAGAAATAACAAAATTTTGACTGAAAAAAATGTTTTTCATATATATTAAAATAATGCTGATTTAAAACTTAATGAATGCCTACTATAATTCTCATATACCAGATCTTGTGTTGTTTTCTTATATGATTTTGTTATATTCTTACAGGAACTCTTTGGAATAGTTAATACAACATTCACATTATATCTGTGAAAAGTAACATGAGAAAAGTTAAATAAGTCATACAACTGGTTAATGACAATGGTGATTTGTGTCCTGTCAAAATGACTGTAGAACAACACTTTTAAAAAGGTAAAAATCAACTTAAGCTTTCAATAGACTTGATGATAATAAAGAAGACATACACAGCAGCATGAACTGTCTGCACACATTGTTTTGCTGTTACTGTGTATTGCAATTGAACTCATATTAAATTAATTAAAAATTGATTCTATGAATATCATAACATTGATCATCATCTTCCTAAGCCAAATGAAAAGAACTGTTAAAGAGGAAATGAACCTGCAAAACATTTGTGTTGTCATGTAGAGCATTTATTGTATCCAGACTGGTAATCTTTTTAGTTAGAAGTTGTCAAAGTGCTTGCTAATGAGTGATTTTGTATCAGGTCAAGTAATATGCCAATTTTCTTATTACCCTACTCCCCACAAAAAAAAAAATCTTAAAGCAATAGTAATTCAGTGTTTGCTTTACCTCCATATTATAAACTTTGCAGCAGTGAAAATACTTTTCCTTGCCATTCTTAGGAGGCTGAGTTGAACATAAAAAAATCTTAAGGCCCAAACTGGCTAACCATGGTAAAAAGCAGTTTAGCAATGTAATTTATAAGGGACATGTGATAGTTTTCTGGAGTGACATGCGTCATCTTCCCACATGAAACTATGTAGAATGTAATTTTACAGTTGGGTAAATTTTCAAGGCAGGGCACAGAGATCTGGCTGTGGAACACCCATTAATGTCAAAGGGAGTCAAGGGACCCTATTCCTCATACCCTTCTTAGAGAATGCACCTGTGTCGGCCTGCTGTGAGAGGAGTCCATTCCTTTTCTAAAAATTCTGAATGCCAGTCCTAATGTGTATCAGTTACAGAGGTGTCTATAACTTTAGTTTGGTTCTTAGACTTGCCTATATTGTCAATAGTAGCATGAAAATGGGGAAGTACTACCTTTTTACCCCATATAATTCTAGATTTATTTTATGAATATGAAAAGGTTACTAGGAGCATAAACATTAAGTATCATGTGAAATATGTCATGTAATGGAAAATCTATGCAAATAAAAAATTGTAATATGATGGTATATAATTATAATCCTTATAAAACTAAGGACCATATAGTTTCAGGCCTATAATAGTATTGTAGTCAAAAAAGGAAGGTCTACACAATAATGGATAGATCAAGTATATCAGGTCTTTGTTTCTTATTTCTTTCCAACAGGGAAGGTGGCATATATGTCCTTGCAGTACTTGTTAACATTCCCATTTTTCATTTAAAATTTACTACTCTCACACACTTTAGCACACTATGCTGCTGCCTTCTAAAAATCTTTGACTTGTTCTGCAGTACCTGTACTATATTTAATCTCTTTCCTCTCCTTCTCTTTTAAAAGTCCTAGAAGCAGTGTGGTTAGGCTGAATCTGCCTTTGAGGGGGTAGGTCACAAGAGACTAAGAAGGTCATGCATGATCCTCTTCAGCAGAAGGTAAACAGCTAATTATTGCTTCATAGTCAAGAGTCCATTACATTAGAGATCTTTAAAAGCACCCGATAGATATCCATTTATGTACTCAATTTTAGCAGTTTCTGCTATCAAAAAAGAAGTTTAAAATTTAGATGATGGAACTATTCTATAACATACAGTAATAAACAGCATGACAGTAGCCACTAGTCACATATTGCTATTATGTACCGTAAATGTGGCTAGAGTAACTAAGTAATTTAGTTTCTAATTACAGTTAGTTTACTATTAAATTGAAAAGCTACAATTTTAAATTTGAATAGCTATCATAGTAGGCAGAGCAAATTTGGTAAATCTAGAAACCTGGTTTATGAGGTAAGTACCACAATTTCAAAATAGGGTTAATAATACAAGATAAATACAATTTTTGTCTTCAGCATGTGACACATTTTCCTGTTTCTTTGCATGTATCAGGGAATTTTTGATTATATGACATATTGTGAAATATATAGGTGGTAAGCATATTTCTCTTGCTATAAAGTTTCTTGAGTTTGAGTTTTGTTCTGGATCTCAATTATGTTACTTGGAAACAAGCTTTATTCTGTTAAGCTTTGCTTCTGAATTTTGTTTAGGTGGGTTGAGAGCAGCCTTCAATCTAGGGTTAAATTTCCCCATTACTGAAGCAATATATATCTGTGTACCCTACCTGATGCTGTATGAATTACAAGGTTTTTACATTTTCTCCATGGGAATATGAACTAACTTCAACCCTGTGTGAGTTCCAGGGAATTTTTTCTCTGTTCCTTTTGAGTAGTTTTATCTACTTTCTAGGACAGTGTCCTCACACGCATATCCTAATCAATACTCAAAGACTTAAAGGAGATCCCTGTGCAGCTCCAGGATTCTCCTCTCTTTGGGCCTGTCTCCTCTCTGGTATCTTGCCCACAAGACTTCCCGGGCTTCGCCTGGATTCCCTCTTCCCGTGACGCAGCCTGGAATCCTTGTAGAGGCAGTAAGCTGGAACAATCTGAGGGTTCATTTTGTGCATTTCCTCCCTCTCAGTGGTCATTTTTCAATGCTGCCTAATGTTCAATATTCAAAAACTGTTGTTTTATATTTTTGTATAGTTTTAGATTTGTTTTTCAGGTTAAAGGGCAAATATGGTGTCTGTTACTCATTATGGCAGAAGTAGAAGTAGCTTTTTGATATGTAAAATCTGGCCATAAACACCTGTATATTTTCATTTAAAAATTTAAATTCCAGTTGCTTTGTATCCTGGTAAGAGCTTCTGAAAAATTTTTTAATATAAACTTGATAGACTGTTAGCTCTTTACATTTGCTATTTATGTATTTATGACTCTGTTTCTTCCCCTCTCCATGGATGTCCTTTCCTGTTACTCTATCACCAGTTAGTCACACTGGCTTCCCAGTTCAAAGCAATCTTGCTCTTTTGTGTGTATATGTATATGTTTTGGCTCCAGTGCTTTTTAACCAACTTCAGCTCTTGTAAGTTCCTCCATAAAGCCCACTGGCAGTGTTTTCATACATTATACCTAAATCCTCCAAATGGTGCTTGTCATCAGGTCATTCTTTCTTCCCACAAAATCATTTCTTTGTAGGTCTAGGTTCTCTTCTAGGAATTATAATTTGCATATTACAATGCATTGAAACAACCCAGGGCCGCTTTTCTGATTCCACTTTAATTCAGAGTTTTGCTGGATCTGAGTGTGCTGTAAGTGGCCCCTACTATATTATGGAGAAAGTGACAAAATCTCTTTAAACATCTTGTCAGATTAATAAACTTTGATGGAGCATACTCTCTTCATTATAAAGTCCGTCTTCTCCATTACAGACTCTAAGATTTCTTAGTGTTTTCACTCTTTGATCCTAGAAGAAATAGTTTTAATAAAAGTAGCATGCAGTACCACTTTGATAAAATCCCACAGGCTGTCTGTGGGATAACATTGTCCTATGTGGATCTGACTTGAGTAATCCCGATCTTTTCTATAGTTCTGTGTTTTTAAATCTAGCTCTTCTTAACTCCTACTTGTCAGTTAAATTGTATTAGGAGCTCATGCGGACTCTTCCGTAGCTGGAGTAAGAAAAATATTTTGTTAAAATGTTAGCTGGTGCTAAATATAGTTATCATTATTGTGGCCTTTATATATACATTACAATTTTGTCACAAGCTCAATGTAATATCTAAAATTCCCTTAAAATAAAAACTAGTGAATGTGTTATGAAATTACAGCCAGGACAGATGGCCAGATCCTGTCATTGGAAATAAAAGTAATGTTATAAGTGTATAACTCCATTGGGGAAATTGAGTACCATAATAAAGTAGACTTCCACTTTCTGCAATGAAATTCAATGACTGTTGAGGAGTTTAGGGTTTAGAAAATTGAAAAATGAAACCTTTGGTTTTTTTGCCGCTGTTTGATGATGTGTAGCAAGTCCCTTTATGGACTGAGGCTAACATCCAAATAGTAACAAGCTTGCAGTGAATAGAGCCCACAGAGGATAAGCTACTAAATCTTGCAATAAAAGCTGTGTGATTTACAGTAAATTCCAGAGGGCTGACAGCACCACAGCTGAGGGCATAAACACTTCTTTCATGGCTGAAGCTTCAGTCAGCTCTGTCTGCTGTGAAGTACAATCGAGCAGCGAGGCATGCTGCTTACCAGCAATGACTTTGATAAATAACTAGGAAGTCCCACTGTTGGCTTAAAACTAGAAGTTGTTCAGTTGCAATTCTGCATTTGTCCTGCTTTAATGGGTATGGAAGTGGCTTTAGCTGTAATCTGTCAGTGATTGATTAGGCCTTGCTGAATCCCCTCTCCAGTCTGTTTTCAGCTCCCTGCTTTCCACAGTTAAAACAAAATTGGTACGTATGTGACTGCCCTCTTATGAGGAAAAGTAAACACTTTTAATTCTGCTCAAGTGAGTATGAGTTAAATGGCCCCAACTGATAAATTGGTGACAGAACAACAAATCTTAGACGAGAAATGCTATTCTACACGCAAAGACATTTGGGATCATGTGTAGTTTTCATTTGCTGCTGGCAAAGTGGGTTGTAGTTAAAAGTCCCAATCACCATCATTTATTTTATGCACACACATAAAAGCCAAGGAGGAAGTAGGCTGCCATTCTAATCACAGAACTATTGAGATATCAGGCTTAACACTGGACCACTCATAATCACTCTGCCTGTCTAAATTAGGCGTACTATTAAACAAGTACATGAATTCCACAACATAGAAGAGAGAACATTGGAGCTGTGCTCGTAGCTGTAATTAGGGCAGGGGCATTTATATATTTATTTTCAGAGGTTAATTTCCCATTACACCTGGTTGAAATATATATATATTTTGTTGTTGTTTCAAATAAGACTTTCAGTCAATTGATTAATTTTGTAAGTGGACAAAGGTGAATAAAAGTAATTATTATTGTATTCGGAGAGAATTCATGTCATTTAATGTCAGCAGGGGAAGCAAACCTCAATTTCTTTCAGTGAAAATCAAGGTGTCATGGCCAAACTTGAAATTGAAACAATGCTGCCCACCATGGAAAGTACAAGGTAAGTGGAACAGAAATTACCAATTATAAGGAGACTGTGCAGTACTTTTCTGAAGCTGTGGAAGAATAACACAAATTGAAATTATTTATTTTACTTCCAAGAACTAGTGGATTGTCACAAAGATGGAGGAGACAGTAAGAGGAGAAAGAGGAAGGGAGAGAGATTTTGTCTGTATCATTCATCTCATGGATGTATCAGCAATTGACAGAGTGGCCTGAGAATGTGGCATTGCTCATGGAAACTCAGACTTTCCATGCACGGTAGTGCTGAGGAGTGCGCAGCTATTCTATAGAGTCATACTGCCTTAAACCAGAATGAACTGAATCTGTAGATGCAAATTAATGTATCTAGTATAATTTTATTACTCGAACAGTAGTGAATCATGTCTAATAGTGACTGTAGTGAGCTAGCTCTACTGCAATTATATAGCTTCCATTTTCATAAGATCCAGCAGAAGGAAAAATGGTTTGGAAATCAGGCTGTCCATCTATATATGTCATTTTATCTATTCCTCAAGAACTGCTGAGGGCAGGAAACTTGCTTTTTGACACAGGCACATCAATGCTTACATAAAGTGAACACCAACTGAAAACACATTTTTCCTTTTAACCGTTCACCTTGCATCAAGAGGAGCTTTGACTTTGTGTGGGAAGTTCATGCCCTTTACTTTAGATTATTTATGGTTTCTTACTTCACTGGGTGATAATCAACATAAGGCATATTTCTCATGTTTGGAGTTCCTGTTCCTCAATGCAAAACCTAGGAAGATAACATCAGACAAGAACACTTGCTTCTTTTCCCTTTCCTGGCTGCAGTATATGACTTGATTTTAATTTCTCCATTTCAATCTTTTTAACCAATTAAGCCTGATTCTTTATCCCAGAAACTGTCCATTTCCTGTTGCATGCATGGAATAGTTCCGAAAGAATTAAAAGAACAAATTATGGTTGCCATGAACTTCTCTTGCCATGTCAGAGAACTGGGAAATAAAGAGTGACAGAAGATAACATCTGATTAGCTTGAACATGCTGAAAAAATGATTGGTGTGAGTGTTGCACAGATTTAGAAAGGACTATGCTTAAGCATCCAGTGTGATTTGCATACCTGAGGAAAGACAGTTCAAACAGCAGTGTGAGGTCAGTCAAGAATAACTAGTTAAGAAATTCAATTGGTAGCTCTTTTCCTCATGCATTTTTATACTTATGATTTAATACCATTTGATCAGAACTGCTATTAGTAGATACTGAGAGAATCAAAAGTTTAGGTTACATTCACCTGTTAACCTCTTAAATATTGTTCTGCTTCTTTAAGGTAAGTACATATTTGTTTAAAAGGAACATAGGTGCCCGCTGCCCCCCCAATTAAAATGGTAACACCATAATCATTTCTAATTATGTCAGACTGAATTCTAATGCTTTCCACTGGTCTTTAAGTTTAGTTGTTGGGTGATATACTACTATCTTAATGTTTTGTTTTGTCTGTAAAGATAGGGTTGCTTTTGGCTCAGGGTTCTACTCCCTAACAGAGAATACAGAAATAAAGACCAGAGCAACATGAGCATCTGTGTCCTACCTGCTATTTCAGAAAGAGGTTGCATCTCCAATTCATTATTTCCATTTTTATTTGTTTTTTTTTTTTTCTTTTGCTCTTTCCCTTTCCCTCCCTCCACTTTTTAATGGTTGTAGTCATCTCAGCAAGGACAGATACTTAACAGGAATCTTGTCACACCCTCTCAATTTGCCCCCACTATTCCCAGTTTTTCTCCTGATTCTAGGGAATCAGAATCTCATAGAAAACTGCCAAGTGTTATAGCCAGTGAGATGACATTGTCCAGTATAATTCTAATCTCTGTATTTCACCTCAAAGTCATCAGTTGGCAATATTGGGAACATGGATACTCAAGGATATTATCAATATGTCAAAATAGTTTTAAATATTTATACATTTAAAGGAATATAATCTATGTTTTTTTTATTGTAGCACGGATAATTTTTGTTACATTTACAGCCAATTAACTATAAGAACCACAATCACAAACATTATTTTTTTATATTTCTTCAAAAAAAGATATTCTAAGTGAACAGACTTTAAAAAAAATTCTATGTGTTGACAAAGTAAAATAAAACAAAATGAATATATATGAATATATTGTCAGTTGTGCCCTAAAATGCTACTAATAAAGAATATTGTAGGCAATGACCAGGGATCTGAATCCTAATCCTAAGTCTGCCACTAACTAACATTTGAAAATACTTAATCATGTACATTTCTAGATCTTGGTTTTCTCATCTGTAAAATGATAGAATGGGATTTAATAACATATAAAGAACTTGACAGGCAAAAATTCTATGACTGACTTGGTCTGGCTTAATAATATAAAAACATAAAATTTTATAATATAAACACTTTAAAATCAAGACACTGCGACTTGGAGTTGTGACTGAGAGCTAACGAAGAGTGTCTGGTACTGAGAAAAAGCATCATTTCTCCCTTCAGATGCTTCTCCAAGCTTGATGAAAGACTAAATGCCTCACAACTCCATGCCATTATATCTCTTGTGGCTTCTGGAGCATTAAATACTAAACTTTTCTCATCAGATTTAGAGAATTCACTTTGGCCACTAAAAAGCAAGACTTCTAAGGCTCAGTGGCACCCTGTATGGCATCTTAGTATGTTCCATCTCACTTTGAGAAAAATGCAACTTAACTGAAAGTTCTGGGTTGGTGTGACTCATAAATTAATAACTATTAACACCTGAAATTATAGATTCTGAGCAGTGCACAGTAGATCAAAAGAAATATATGCCAAACAAATGAAAGAGAACACAGCACACTTAATTTACATCAGTCTAAACTTTGGATCTATTAGCTGCTAACAGTGTAGCTGATATCACCAATATACAGAATGACAGAACATAATTTTAATATCATACACAATTAAATACATTTTAAAGGAATGACTATGATCCAATCTTCAAAAGTGTTTATGTAATAACTGGCACATTATTTAATTGATTTTATATTTTTAAAGTTAATTTCTTTACTTTTTATTATCAGTCATGGATTGCAGCATTAAAATTAACATAAAGGTGAGGCTAACACATGATCTTTATATGTCATCTTATTAAAATGAAGCTATTTTTAATACTTTTAAGAGGCCTATCAGAAAACACAATTTATATCCTCAAAGTATATTTTGTCAGTTTCAAGTATAATTTTTGCATTCATATTCTTTTATGAATTTTAATGGAGTCACTTAAATTGTAATTATTTCTCTCAGCTCAAATGCAGGTAACAAATGGAATTCAATCAGTGTTTGTGCATAATGACCATCATTAAGAGAGAAATAATAATGACATTCTCTCTGCATTAAACTTGCAGACTCTTTACACAATGATCTGAATCCCATCATTGATCTCCATGGAGATATGCAATTGTCACCTATTCTGCATAATATCAGAATGTTAAATACATTTGTTTGGAACAAATATTTTAATGAATACAGTCAGTTCCACTTAATTAACTATCTGATAACTGAATATTTTTACTTAGTAATTCAACTAGGAGCATCAAAATTGTTCTATTTTTTAATTCAAATGCACTTGAGATAAGTCATAGATATTCATGTGAATGTTCATAAAATGTATGTGGAGTTTAAAATTCCCCCTGGCTTTCTTTAAAGCCTGGGTCCCCAACCTCCCAGCTGTGGACCTGTACTGGTTTGGGCCTGTTAAGAACTAGGCTGCACAGCAGGACGTGAGTTTGAATGTAATGCTTTTGAATCATCCCAAAACCATCCCCCCCACCCTGGTCCATGGAAAAATTGTCTTCCATGAAACTGGCCCCTGGTGCCAAAAAGTTTGGGGGTCACTGCTTTAAAGTACATCTATTAGAGAGACATTGAAGTGATATTTTTCATCTTTTTATAATACCTTTTCCCCTCAGTGTTGTTTAAAATAACTCCTTAGGGCCCTAGCTGTTGTGGCTCAGTTGATTGAGTGCCTGCCTGTGAACCAAAGGGTTGCCGGTTTGATCCCCAGTCAGGGCACATGCCTGGGTGGCGTGCCAGGTCCCCACTTGAGGGCATGCAAGAAGCAACCACATACTGATGTTTCTCTCCCTCTCTTTCTCCCTCCCTTCTGCTCCCTCTAAAAATAAATAACTAAATTATTAAAAAGTAAATAAAATAACCCTTAGAATCTTACTTCTAAAATGTGTTTCTGACCAAAATTCTCTGCCATCTAATTTTCTTTTTTCATAGAATTGTTCATAAGAATGCCACTATTTATATTTACTTCTGTATATACATTTTTAATGTGATCATTTGGTTAAGGAAAGAAAATATAAATAAAATATCGAATTCATTTGCACAGAAAGCTCTAGGAAAGTTATAATTGATGAATATTTAGCATATTGGTATTGTAAGAAAGAGAGTTCTGGTTAATATTTGCAATGATCATAATAATAAATACTATGAATACTGACTAGATTAAACTTTTTGGCCATGGAACAAGTGTCACAGATCAGTATGAACACTCCATGTTTAGGTACTGTTACATCAATCAGTTCCACAAATATTTACTGAGCACTGAACCCAAGTCCAGCATCACACTTAAGAGTGATGGAACCCTAATGAGGAAGATACCAGGCCTGGCCTCAGGAAAATCACCACCTGGTGAGAAGAAACTTACTCGTGATAAATTTTGACACAAGTGACAAATGCCAATGATTTAAAAGAAGTGTAATGGAAGCATGGAGGTGAAATTGATTGCTCCCAAGAGAGATCACAATGTCTTTAGAAAGATGGCAAACTTCTGTGTCGTACAGGACAAACACATTTTTGCCAGGTTTAAAATATGGTTAGAATAGTTTTAGACTGGAAGAAGTTGCATGAACAAATCTTGGAGGCATAAGAGTATGTGTATCTTTCTGAGTAATATAATATCAGTTCAGTTCAGCTAGAGTCTGGGGTTCATAGTAAGCAGTATAGGGAAGTGAAACTACAAAGTTTTATATGATAATTACAATTTATTAAACATTTTCTAGATGTGAGGAGCTTGACATATATTTCAAAGTCTTAGTAAAACCCTGCACTATATAATTTATATAAACAAGGAAGTTACATTTAGAGATTTTAAGCGATTTACTTGATGTCACCTAACCAATAAGTAGTTGGCTTGGATTTTGGGACCAGTTCTATTGGTGTTTAAAGCCTTGAGAACTCCAGGTGGAGTTAAAATGAGGTTGGAAGGGCCTTGAATGAGTGCTTAGGGAATCAGAGAAGAAGTGAATGATTTTCCTCCAGAGAATGACATAACCAGATCAATAATTTAGAAACAGAGTTTGGGTCATACTGTGGGGATCAAATTAGAAGCAAGGTGATTTGAGACAAACCTACAAATTATGAGGTTGTTTTACTGGTCCAGGAGAGACTACTTCACCTATCAGAATAACAATTGGAATAGAAAGGGGACAGATTCAGCAAACTTCCTGCAGTAAAATCAACAGGACTTGGTTTCAAATTGGGTAATTGAGAGTATGAATAAAACCATTGGGGAGAAAAGAAGAATTTTATGTTTCCATTATATATCTCTGGAGATGGACTAAAGTTTATACTCAAACAGTATAGTTTCCATGGACTTAAACTACATTGACTTAAGAATACTTCAGTTTTATTCCTAGGAAGCCCTAGGAAACTTCAGCAAGGCTATAGTTTTCCTTCATGTTGGCTTCCATTTCAGTGACCATTCTTTCTGGCCTATTCCTCAGTGTCTGGGCACCTAATGTGAAAAAAGTCAACCTGATCAATTCACATGTAAATACCAGTGACTCAATGTGTTACTCTTTCCAACACAACAAAGAAGGTAAAAGAAGATTGTTCCTTGGAGGACAATACTCGAAGCAAGAATTAAAAAATAATATCATTCACTTATTTATCAATTTCTTGAGTGTCAAGAATGTCTCAGGCTCTTGGGATAAAAAGGCAATAGTGACAGAGTCCACACCAGGTATTTAGCATGTGGGGCAGACATAAATCTTTGAGAGACAGAGTGTGGGCTGTGGTAGGCAAAATAATGCTGCTACCATACCACACCCCCCATAGATGTTTATGCCCTAATTTGCAGTTGAGGGTCTTAAAATAGGGAAAGTATCCTGGATTATCTGGATGGGTCCAGAGTAATAAGATAGGACTTTAAAAGTGGCACAAAAAGACAGAAGTCAGTGAAAGAGGTGCAGTAAAAGAAAAGTCAGAAGAGATTCAAAGTGTGAGGAAAATTAAATGCACATTGCTAGCTTTGCATATGAAAGGAGATGGCTACCAGCCAAGATATGCATGTCCGCCAGAGGTTAGGAACTTCCCTCCATGGAGAGCTGAGAAAACTGGTATATCAGGTCTACAACTACAAGGAGCTGATTTCTGTCAACAACATGAATGAGCAAAGAGATTCTCTCCTACACAATCTGACCTACAGAAATGGAACAAGATAAGCTTTTGTTTTACGTAGCTAGTTTTTAGTAATTTGTAACTGCAGTAATAGAAAAATAATGCAAATGGGAATAAAAATAATGTTTACCTTAAAATGATATAGAGCATGTTAAATATAATACATGACTGCATCTCATATATGGGAAACACTAAAAGCAATTATCTCTTCCTTTTGTCATTATAGGACTGATTCCAGATTTATCCCTTGGCTCACAGAGGTTTTTTCCATTTTACCAGGAGTGCCATGTAACATGCCAGCCATTCTGTGTCCATGGCCTACTGCCGTCAGTTTCAGAAAGGTGGCTCTGAATCCTACCCTAATTTAAAGGGAGAATTCCATGTCCTCATATTCTTTTTGGAGCCCACCTCACCCATGACTCATAATGGAAATACAATGAAATCTAATTCCTTGGAGACAGGTCAAATACAACTTCCAGGACTAAAGAGAGCACTCTGCTCTTTAGTTAAAGAACATCTGCATTCAGGTCAATGATTATGTCATGGTTTACCCCATGGGACAATGGGTTTAATGTTTGCTTTATACTTTGACACCAAAGGTTGAAATCAGGTGTTTAGCAGAGAGGCAGTGTGATTTCTCACTTGTTCTGCTGCCCAACCTCCATTCCATTTACTGAAGCAATTACATGTCATTTTGATCCGAGGGAGCCACCTGTAGATGTGATTAGGTCCCTGCACATGTCATCTTGTATTTTACCATGTCAGGGCAGGATGGTCCAACTTCCAAGGTGTGTCCACATGTGGTGAAAGAAACTAGGGAGCATGTGGGATCTCTTCGGTAGGAACACTATTCCCATTTAGGAGAGTTCCACACTCATGAACCAACCATCTCCCAAAGATCCCACCTTAGGATTCCAACAACAATGAAGCATTGATTAGATAAGTGATGAATATTGAAGACTGAAAGTGACCATGTCATATAGAAGTCCCTGTTTTTGTAAAGAAAAAAAAGATGATGTGCACAGTGTCATGTCAATTAGGCTCTGATAATACCCCCAGCAGGTTAAGCTCTGGTTAACTACTTTCTCCTGAAGGCAGACCTTGTTGAGAACAGAGTGCTGTGACATATTTCAGAATGGTTCCTTTTCTTCTGCTCCTGCATGAAACATGAGGGTTTTTTTCCCCTCCAATTTATACTGTGACTACTTGGTCGAGCTACTAGAGATCAAAGTCACAGAAGTGTGGGGCCATCCTATGACTGGAATCCCCTGGAGTCTTTCACTCTCCAGGAATTCATTAATTCCATTTCAGATTTTTCTTTGCCCTCCCCTGGCTGGTTCCCACGGAAAAGTTAGCTCCAGAATCTCTGCTCAGGTAAGCCCTGACTCCCTGTGTTTGCCTGTCTTTCCATCCTTGTGGGAAGTGATTTGCCCTGTGTCCTCCCCTCTCTTATGGATTTGAGAAGAATTATTTATTTTTCCTTCTTCTTAACTTTTTACTTACTGGCATAGAGTTGCAATTTCTAAGCTCCTTATAGGTGGAACAAAAGACTAGATGTAGTTTCCTTAAATTTTGACATCAGTTCCTGAACTTTCTTTTCCTTTTAATGTATTTTCTTACCAGCTAATATTCCATCCATTACCTCATAAAGTTCATATATTATTTAATTACTTTAGAATGAAAGTAGTTTCTGCCTATAAAAATAATCAGTTTCATATGATAAATGATTTTAAATGAACACAACTACTTTTCTACATGTATATTATGTTTCAATAAAAAATTAAAGATAAGCTTTATACCTATCTTTCATATATAGTGTTATTTTATTTAGTTGCAGATTTTTATAAGCCTCTAGATGTTTATGTTTTTCAGTTTTCCTCTGTTTCCTCATTGAGTGCACATATATGCATGCAGAATATTATTTACTAAACAATTTAGAGACTAAATCTTGTGTCCTCTATGTTTCTAATTAACAACACTTTGAACCTCCTTCTCCTGGACCATACTTATATTTTAACTTGAAGGTTTAATTATTCGCTCAGTAACCTGAGGAAATCTCAAGAAGACTGGGGTAACAAAGTCTATAAACTTTGTTTAGTTTAATTATTTATTTAGATACTATGTAGTAGGATCTTTATTCTTTTTTAAATCTGACAATTTCTGCCTTTCAGTGGTTAGACCATTTATAATCAACATTTATAATTAATGTAATTATTGATGTATTTATATTTATGATTTATTTTTCACTTTTCTCATCTTTTCTTTATGCCTTTTTTCTTGACTTCTTTAGGATTGAGTACATTTTATAATTTTCTTTTTTCTTTTTATCTCTAGTATTGGCTTGTTAGGTATTCCATCTAAATTGTTTTCAGTAGTTTCTCTAGAGTTTAACTTTTTATAGTCTACATTCAAATAATATCTTACTAATTCACATAAAGTGTAGGAAGCTTACAATAGTACTGTTCTATTTGCCTTCTATCTTTTGTTCTATCGTCTTATATTTTATTTTGTCAAGTGATATAAACTTCAAAATACATTGCTATTTTCCTTTAAACATTAAGTATATTTTGAAGAAATCAAAGATTGAAAAAAAAATTCTGTATTTGCTCACATATTTATTATTTCCAAGTTTTTGGCTGGTATTATTATATATTTCTGCCTGAAGAATATTTAAAATATTTCTTGTAGAACTGTTCTTCCTGAAATGGCTCTCTCCACTTATTTTGCCTGGGGAAAAAAGTCATATTTTTTCCTTCCTTCATTTTATACAGATATTTTTACTGGGCACAGAATTTTAGGTTGTCAGTTTTTATTTCTTCCAACACTTGAATATCATTCTATCTTTCTACTCTATTTGGAATTTTATATCATTTTATTATGTTCTTGCCGGCATGTTTTCTATTAAGAAGTATGTTTATTATATCTTTAAACGTTTTGTGCTCCATTCCTGTTCTCTTTCTGTTGTACTCTATACATTTGTTACACTGATCAATATTGTCACAGTTTACTGATGACGTTTATTTTTATTCTCATTTTTCTTTGTGCTTCTTTTTGAATAGTTCTATTCAAATGTCTTTGAGTTCACTGACCATTTTTTCTCTAGTGTCTAATCTACATTACTGCCATCCAATGTATTTTTCATTTCAGATAGTGAATTTTTATACTTATAGGTTTCATATAACTTCCATTCCCCTTTTCTGTATATGCTTACATTGTTCTTCACATTTTGAGCATATTTATATGATATATAAGAGCTTTTTTCAGGTCGTGGTCTAGTAATTCTATCATGTCTGTTGTTTTGGGGCCTGTTTATTGTTTTTTTTTTTTTTTTTTCCCTCCTTGTCATATATTCCTGCTTCTTGGCATACTTGGTAATTTTGGTTTCTATGCTGGAAAGGATGGATTTTACATTATTGAGTGTTGGATTTTGTTCTGCACACAAGTAAGTACTCTTAAATAAGCTTGATCCCTTTGAGGTTTACTTTTAAGTTTTGTCATAGCAGGTCCACAGCCACTCTTTCTATGAAGCTAACTTAGCTCTACTGTTTAATGTGACCTTTCTACAAACTCTGACCTCTGTCTTGTGTATTTTAAATTCTTTCCATTTTGGTTGGTTGAAATAAAACTATCTTTACCTATGTTTGAACTCTGGGAATTGTTAAACCAATTGCTTTCTCACTAGTTTTCAGTGGTTATTTTCCTAGACTCTGGGGCTGTTTTTCCCCACAAATGGGCAAATCAGCCAAAGCCTTGAAGAGATTCTCCTGCAGACTCCCAAGCTCTTTCCTGTTTATTTCTACCACTCTACAATTCTGCTCTGTAAAATCTCATTCTTGACCTTCCTGAGCTCTGATAACTGTCCTCTCAACTCACTGCCCCCACTCCGGGCTTTGTTGCAGTTTCCTGTGCTTTGGCCTGAACCCTGGCTCCAGGTAGTAAGGCTGGAGCAATCATAAGTCTTACCTTGTTTCCCTTCTGTCAGGAATCCCAATCTTGTGCTGCCTACTGTCTTTCATCTGAAAGTTGTTAATATACATTTAAAATTTTTTAGTCTTCTAGTCATTTATAGTGAGATAGAGAAAGTGGAAGTGTGTTTTCATTGTCCATACTTTTACAATTTCTGTTCCGGTAGCCAGCTACTTGTGACAGTTCTGAGTATTCTAATTTTGTTTCTGATGTGCCAAAGGGCTGGCTCTACCTAATCTCTTTTAGGAAAGGTTTCTCTTTGTTCATGGCATACTCTGGCCACTGCAAGGAAGTACCTTCATTTCTAGATGGCACTTTTACTTTGGAATAAATGAGTAAGAGGAACCATTAGAGAGAGGAGAAAAAAGCAAAATTAAAGTTCATGGACATCAATTTGATGAGACATAATGATGAGATATACATTTTATCCCACACTACTTCCTACAACGCACATTACACAGTCACCTTACAAAACACACACGTTACACACATGCGCCACAACAGCAATAGGTTCACAGCTACAAAATTAGCTTCCAGAAAATGTTTTCTCACATGTACCCTTATCTTTAAAATGTGTCTCCCTGAACTCTCATCTGGTTCGAGAAAAGATGTTGTAGCTTTGCACATGTCACAGTCCTTGCTCCTCCCAGCAGCAGCTTGCCCCTCACTCCTTCCTGCCAAGATCGCACAGTGAAGGGAATTGGAAGAATTTGTCAGAATCTTCTTTAGAAATTTAAATTTAAAGTTCATTTTTGTGGAACTGAGGTTGTGTCTGCTTCTAGTATATTCTTCCAATTTGGTCAACAATATTTTTTTTCTGCCAAAATTTTATCTATTTTTTCAAAAGGTTGTCTCTCTTTACTTACTTCTGGACTAAAATTTAACTCAAGTTTTGTTTTTATTTCTGACAAGTTTGTTCATTTTCTAAAGGAATGTTACAGAGTTACTCTCCATAATATTGAAATGACTTGCAGATGAGCTTGCTAAACATACTGCTGAATATTGGTAGAAACTGAAAGATGCCAGAAAACTAGAAAATAACAAATGCTATCTTTAAAAAATCTTGACAACATGTTACATAGAGGAAAAGGTACACTGACATCCTGAGAATAATTCTACTACAGTAGATCAAATATATGTTTTAGACATTTTGTGAACAGAGTAGTAAACACTAGAAGTGAATGAGAGTGGCTTTAAGTATGTAATTTGAGCTATCTCAAATCAAATTTCTTTTAAAGATTTTCATTTTAAAATTTTCGTTAAACTGGTAAACTATGGAAATGTTATAAATGTAACATTTATATTTAAATTAGCAAGTGACAACATCTTATTATATTCTTATGAAAAATAAGAAAACTATGGATTTTAAAATAACTTAAAAAGACTCGTAATGATTTAAATGACTGTACCCAAAATTTAATGATTAATGAGTGAATGTCAACATAGAGGAAGGTTGAAAGCAGTATATTATACCTTCCTGTACTAGGTTTTGACTTATAAATAAATTAGATAAGAAGAAGTTCACAAGCTTGTTAAATTTCTACAGCAAATTTTTGAAGATAATGGTGAATAATTTTTTTCATGTCAGAATCATGGCTTATGGAGATCTTGGCAAACTGGCTGCAAAATATAATACTAAGCACTAAAAGTGGCAGATATAGCTACATAGCAACATACTCAGTAAAAAACATTTTGATTCTGAAGTTATAGGTAATTATTAGTTCAATATTAAGCAATAGTATACTGAGGGTCAAAAAAAACCTGTTATATTCCTTTTCTGTTTTGATAAATGTATGGCACTGATAATGTGCAATCTCTAAGAGCTTGTGAGATGATATTTCTGCTCTCTTTTATGAAGGCATGAAAAGTCTTGGGATATAATAGATACTTCAATGATTTGGCAACTGGATGGAATTGGGCAAGAAGGTGAGCAGCATAGAAACCATAGAGGCAACAGATAGAAATAAAAAAGAAACTGATTATTGTAAACCTGGTGAAAAGAAGACCCACATATCTTTAAATGCTTGAAGGACTATCACATGAAAGATTTATACTTTGTGTAGGTCAAGAGAACAGAACTAGTAAAGTCAGAGAGAAGTTAGATACACAACTCGGGAACTCTTTGGAACAAATCTACAAACTGAGATGCTCAACAAGAGTAAATCCTGGTTCTTTCTTGTTAATCCTAGTAATCTCCTGAGTGCAGTGGAATGGTGAGCTTCTGAAGTGTCTCTGTCACTGCAGGTAGTTCAAGAATTTTAAAGTTTTATCAGATGAACTGTAAGGTTTTTCAACCAAGATATTCTTTGACTCAATTTGACACAAATAATTTCTCCCATGTAGATTCCTCTCACAGCGGTCTTTACATACTTGTTCATACTTAAATTCATCAGTATCATAGTGTTACTTTTTTGTAATCTTTTATATGACATTTTCCCCTCTACCTATATCTTGCCCATTTTTCAAATCTAAACTCTTAGTACCTCTCCTCTCTGAAGCATTTCTTTATTATTCAAGTCAATCCTGAGCTCCCATCTGCAACTTCTATTGCAAGTACAACTCAACTTTTTATAAGTTAATATTTACTTAGCATTCAGTTTAAGCTGTATAAGGGGAGAAATATGTTGGGAAAATAAAAAATACTATTTTTCTCATTCTGAAAATTCTGAAACATTCTGCTTTGCCACAGAGATAACAAAACATATGCACACACGCGCGCACGCGCACACACACACACACACACACACACACGCAAAACTCCAGCACAATCTTTGAAGGTAGGGAATACCATATTTAACTAAGTATTTAGAAATGATAGGAAGCTAGGAAGAAGTGAGAAAACCTGAGAAGTAACATTTTTGTTTAAACTTAAACTTCTCAATCGCTTCTTTCTTTGAAAGCTTTATCTTCTATTTCATACTAAGCTATACTCATTGGAAACAGTGAAAACTACTTAGTGATTCCACTTGGAACTTAGAACCATACAACTAAAATGTTTTGTATATGAGCCTAGCAGTATGTCAGATAAACCTTAGGAACTCTTACTATCTCTTCTTTTACATAAATTCTCTCTCTATCCTGATGTAGTTTGATTAAGGGCCAGAAGGCTAACTTTCTTAAATGAGACATAAAAGTTTTCCAGCTACCACTGTAATTAAGAAATCTTGGAGAAACAAGATGGTGGAGGTGTAAGTGGAAGCTACACTAACCTCCTCCCAGAACTAGTCTGGATTTACAACTTAATTTTGGAGAAATCATCTGGAATAACCAACTGAACACTAGCTGGAGAGAAGTCTTATAACCACAGAGAGACAGAAAAGGCCGCTACATCACAACGTGACTGGTAGGGAGTGCAGAGACGCGGAAGGGATGGCTGGGCTCACATGGGTGGCAGCTGAAGGGACTGAGAAAAAGCTCAGCAGCCAGGGATTCCCCCTGAGAAGTGCAGGGTCTAAACCCCCAGTGAGCTCCCCAGCCTACAGCAATAGAGTGGAAAGTAAAATAGTATCCAGCTGAGAAAAGTGAAAAGCCACAGAGTTTCTTGCTAGCCAGAGAGAAACAGCTGGAGAAAAAGAGCCCTTAAGCGGATCACATACAAAAATATTTTGCCCCCACTTACCCTGGGCACAAGCAGAGGGAAGGCAGAGAGGACTGGAGATGCTTGGGGAGTTTGGTGTGGTGGCTTTGAGGGGAGAGCTGGGGAAGTGGCCAGCCAGGTCCCAGTGCTGACTCATCCCCACACTGCAGGCAGACCACTCCCCTGCAAGTGACGTCAGCCTGAGGGGAAGAAAAAGCCCTGCCTACAGGAATTAAGCTGCCACACCCACAGTCCTTAAGCCTGACGGCTAATCACAGGTTGAATAGATTAACAACTAAAGAAGAAACACAAAGACAGTAGATCCATGAAAGTCTCCAACAGGCTGCCTAGGCCCAGACTGGTACAGAATCTGACGCCACCAGGGACAGATCCAGGAAGTGCAGATCAATCTAAGAAGCACCAACAAACAATAGGAGTCACAAAAATGGGGAGACAGAAAAACAACCCCCCATCGAAAGGAAAGGTAGAGTCCCCAGAAAGAGTGCTAAATGAAATAGAGGGGAGCCAACTATCAGATATGGAATTCAAAACATGGATTATGGAGAAGCTCAATGAGCTCAGCGGAAACTACAAAGAGCTCCAGGGAAACTACAAGGAACTTCAGAAAAACTACAAGGAACTTACTGAGAATTACACCAGCATGAAAAATGACATAGAAACTATCAATAAGAGCCAGGAGGAAATGAAGAATACGATCCCTGAATTGAAGAACACAGTAGAAGGAATTAAAAGCAGGCTAGAGGAAGCAGAAGATTGGATCAGCGAGCTGGAGGACAATGTAGACAAAAACTCCCAGACAGTGCAACAAAATGAAAAAAGACTGAACAAGACTGAAAAGGCTCTAAGACAGCTGCAGGACAACATGAAACATAATAATATCCGTATCATAGAAATTTCAGAAGGAGAAGAAGAGGAAGGGATAGAAAACTTATTTGAAAGACTAATGACAGAAAACTTGCCTAACATGGGGAGAGAAAGAATCATGCAAGTCCAGGAAACACAGAGGGTCCCAATGAAGATGAACCCCAACAGGCCCACTTCAAGACACATCATAATTAAAATGCCAACATTCAAAGACAAAGAGAGAATCCTAAAAGCAGCAAGAGAGAAACAACTAACAGCATACAAGGGAGCTCCAATAAGGCTATCATCAGATTTCTCAGCAGAAACACTACAAGTCAGAAGGGAATGGCAAAAAATATTCCAAGTTATGAAAAACAAAGGCCTACAACCAAGAATACTCTACCCAGCAAGGCTCTCATTCAAAATGGAAGGTGAAATAAGGAGTTTCCAAGACAAAAGAAGGCTAAAAGAATACATCTCCACCAAACCAGCATTGCAAGAGATGCTAAAGGGTCTGCTTTAAGAAGATGAAGAAACAGAGAGAGACAGAGAGGAACACAAGTATAAAGGGAGAAAATGACAATGAATAAGTACTGAAAGAAAGAAGGAACTTCTACCATTTGCAACAACATGGTTGGAACTAGAGAGAATTATGCTTAGCGAAATAAGCCAAGCAACGAAAGAAAAATACCTTATGCTGTCACCTATTACAGGAAACTAATGAACAACACAAACAAATGAGTAAAATTGAACCAGAGGTATGTAAACAAGGAATAAACTAACAGTAACAAAGGAGGAGATGGGAGGGAGAGAAGGGGGTAAGAAGGGGAAGGGTCTAGTCAAAGAACATGTATAAATGACCCATGGACATGGACAACTGGGTGGGGACTGAATGTGGGAGAAGGGGGAGCAGGGTGCAGAGAAGCAAGAAGGGAGAAAAAGTGAGACAATTGTAATGGAAAAACAAACAAACAAAATTTTAGTGGGGGAAAAAATGAAAATATAAAGAATAGAATTGCAAGTTCAGTGAATATTAGAAGGACAAGGATTTTTCTTCACACTGTATATTTTTCTTCCTATCTGATCCTTCCAGCGTTTGGAATTCTAAAGAAGTAAGCAATGACATAAGTTTCTTTGCATAAAACTAATAAGACCAATTGTTAATAGAGGTTTTTTTGACTAAGACTTTGACTGGAATGTCATGCCTAAAGGAGACATGCTTGGGCTCTGGTTGTTACCAAAGAGCCCTGAAGAACTGGGATTGACTTTCAAAGGTAATAAAAGCCCACGAGATAAAAGGCCTGGTACCTTGGTTGGATGTGTGGTCCATGGCAATCTTTCCAGGGAAGGAATGAAGGTTGTTTTCCTGAAAGATGACTAGAAAGGACCTTAAGGCACATTGGAAAACCAGAAGGACTTTGAAAAGACAGATGTTTACAGGCAAGGCTGAATGCCAGGCATGTGGTTCTGCTTCTGTGCCCTGAAGGGTAGACTAAAGGTCACCCTAAATGTTCCTTGCGTAAGTTCCAGCAAAGCAGAACTAAAGATCATAAGTGATCATTTGCTGCTCTTGTTGTGTTTATGCAAATGAACAGGATAAATTAAAAATGAACTTAATGCAGTCCCTTTAATGATAAGGAGGGTAATCTTAGGGAGAAAAATTGTGATTCAAGGAAAATCACAATGCTCAATGGTAGACTATAAAGTAGTGCAGCTAACCATCTTTAGTTTCTTTTCATTTAAAATTTGTTTTCATTTGAAAGTTAAACTATGTCTGTGGTATTATCAAAGATGTTTAATTTACAGGCAAGAAAAATGTCAAATGCCTTGCAACTGGATGTCTTTCTGATAAGACAGTCCTACAGATTTAGAGACTTGTATGTGGGTTATGTTACATAAATTAACATGTTTTTCTTTTTTTTTTTTTTTTTTTTTCAAAGGGCATAAGCCTATGATCTCATTGCCTGAGTGATTGTCTGTATGTATAGGCCTCACTTAATCCTGTCTGCATCGCTGCCTCCTGAGACTCAATGGTTTGGCTGAACTAAGTGGCTGGGTTGGTGAAGAATGGAGTGGTCTGTGGGCTTCACTTTAAAACTAGTTTCTCTTTTCTGTGCTAAAGGCTTGGACAGAAAGAGCCCAGAGGCCTGAGAGGGGAGAAACCTAAAATATTTCCCTCAGTCAAAACTAAGTATAATGGGCAAAAGGGTTTTGGACAGGTGAGATGTACCTGGCACACCTTCCTCCAAAGAAGCCCTTCTTTTCCCTAATGTGGGACATTGAAAAATTAATACCTGTCTTTTGTCATCTAGTGGTTATGGATTGAATGATGTCCTTTAACTCTGTTGCCAAATATGTTGCCTCCAGAATATAACAAGAGTGACAGCCTGTTAAACCAAGCACGCCGTTGTCCGGGGACAGCCAACTGACCTGGAGTCTGCACAATCCTTCCCCATGTGGGAAGGCCACGCTCCCCTCCACACCTCCACTCTGATTAGCGATTTCTGGACCCAAGGGTAGGTAGGACGATGACCATGTCCAGCTTGAAGCAACTAGAGGAGCACAAGACCTTCGCCCATTGTCCTTTATAAGATTATAAAGGATCTTAAGTCTGAGAGGGATGGATTGTTATTTTTTATTGTTAAATTAATTAATTAGTTAATTAATTAATTATTTTTTTAAAAAGAAGAATATATGAAAAGGTGAGGCAGGAGAGCTTGTATGTACGACCCATGGGCATGGACTTGGAGGGGGTACTGTTTGGGGAGGGGGCTTTCTGGGTGGAGGGGATCAAGGGGGAAAGGATTGGAACTATTTTAAAAATATAATCAATAAAATATACTTAATAATGAAATTTTTTTTCAAATACAAAATCAATTTCCTCAACTATACAAGTAATTCTGATTTGATGGTTTTTACTCTTACTACTTCACTTCAAACAGTGAAGCAATAATAATTAAGCAATGATAATTAATTTCCCTTCTGATTTTTTAAGGAAAATAATTAAATGTGTTGAAGAGACCACTATAAATAGTCTTATCACCTATCATATATGGCCTCTGCATTGAAATATATGGATTTTTTCCAATGAACTTTCAAATCTTCTCAGAACCTCTATTTTTCAAAAATACCATCATTGAAAAATTTGAATCAATGCTTTAACAAAAACTGATTCACAAGTCCCAGTTACCATAATCACAAGTTTTAACAAGTCTCATATGTTCTGCATCAGTTTTCCTGATTATAAGATGTCAATAATATAGAAACATTTTTGATATAACAGAACATTTACTTACATCAGTTTCCCCTCAGCACACAAGTCATTTGATGATGATTATATTGGCTCTTTCCCTTGGTTGGCAGGAGGCTCTTTCACTAAAGGCTTCAATGGTTTTGACTCTATCATTTTTCTCATCAAATTTAGTCATTTTCAACCTGAAGAATCACCTCTTTGGACACCTTAAAGTTAGTTTTCTAATTTTTTAATATCTGGTTCTGTTTTAACTATATCAGTTCCTCATTTGTAACCTGTTCTCTATCCTTTCTATACACTGCATTTTTTAGGGATTTGCTTAAGAATATCAAGAATCTTAGTGTAACATAGTTTCAGCCACTCATGCGGACCCTCACATCAGCCAGTCCCACAAGGCCAGCAGTCTTCTTCAGCAAGCCCACCATGACAGTGCCAAGGAGCCAAGTTCATAATTTTTCATATCCCTCTTTCCCACTGTCTTCATAGCACTTTTCACGATTTGACATGCTTTATCTTTTACCTTTTCCTTTTGTCTATCTCCCCAAATTAGAATTTAAGCCCTACAAACTGGTGGCTTTAATGACAGAATTTACACAGTCATGGTATCATAGTCCAGAAGTCCAAAATCAAGGTGTTCACAGGGGTGGTTCCCACTGGAGGCCCTGAGGAATAATGGGTTCCATACATATCTTGTATCGTCTGGTGCCAATGGGAAACCCTCCAATCTTGGCCTTTGTCTTCAAATTGGCTTTCTTTTAACTGGGTCTTTGTGTGTTCTCCTTTTCTGTTTCATAGATTATTGAATTTAGAGCTCACCCTAATGTCATCTTGGAATCTTTACCTTTATTACATCTGCAAGACCCTTATTCCATTCTGGGGGTGATAGTAAACTTATTTTGGGGGCGCCACAGTTCAACTCACTATAGCTGGTTAAATTTTCCTGTTGCGTTCACTGCTGTATACCCAGAACATGGACCACTGCCTAGAATGTAGTAAATGCACAGTAAATATTTGTGCATTTGAGTGCACTGAGGACCTACAACATGCCAGACCCTAAATTTCTAAAAACAATGCTGTGTATGTACTGGTGATACCCAAATAATATATATAAGAATGGGTAAAAGTCACTGGGTATCACTTTCAATCTGATTTGTTTTATTTTACCATGCATCCTGCTCCCCCTGCCAATGCTTGGTAATGTATCTTTTGAACAAACCATTCTTGCTCTACCCTCCACCCCACCAAAAAAAATCTTTCTATCCAAAAGAACTATTCAAGAATTATGAATGTATGAGAGAAATATGTAAATAAAATCTTATGAATAAAATATAATATCAAGGTTTAGATACAAACTTTGTCATTAAGGTAACCATAAGATGTTATACTTACTTAAACACCATATTATATTAATGTGTTTTATTATATATGTTTAAAAATTTTATAATAATTTAAATTTGTAAAATAAAAACAGAGGAAAAAAAAACTGAGCTCTGAACTTATCACCAATACTATTATGTTACCCCATAAATATTTGATAAAAATGCCACATATCTTAATTTGTCTTTTATATTCACATTAAAAGAGCAATCTCAAATTGTCTATTTCCTCTATGACCTCTAGAAATTAGAAAAATTAGTCAGCCTTCCACTGTAAATGTTATACAAAATTGATAGGACAACTTCTTTTTTTGTTATGTTATACACATTTACCATTTAATTACTTAGACAATAAATAATAGGGTCTGAAAATATGGTTAGGACAATAATTCACTCATAGGTTCAGAACAAAATTTATCAGCACACACTCTTCTGAATAACATCACACTAGGAAAAAATAATAGTCAATACTTCATAAAATTTAAAGTCTACTACTTTATATTCTCTATCTGTTCTCTATTTTATGCCTTGAATATGAAATTAAATATTACTGCCCTTAACCTTTATATACATGATAAATATTATAAAATAAATCCATGAAAATATATTATGTATCTTATATTTCTTTTTTCCTATACCACCACCACCACTCACTCTCACATTCTAAAATGCACATAAAATTATATTAAAAAGTATGCAATTCTATAAGGAAATTATCACACATGAAATGGTCCCTTCATATACCAGCACTCAGTACTCAAAAGCAAAACTACAACTAAAAAGGGTACTAAAAAAAAAAAAAAGAACCTTATTAAAGACTGATTGGTTACCAAGGTCACAGGCCTGATTTTTAGAAAAGTTTTATATAGTTCCAAGAATGGCATCCAGATGCTTTCCTAGGTATGGGTGTCATTATTTTTAGCAAAAGAAACCTTTTCACCTTTAGACACGTCAAAGCACAAAGAATTCCATAAATCAGTGCCAGGCTTGTTTTTATTCCTAAATACCTAATCACATATATAATTATGTCCTGTAAATTTTATTACTTTGTTTTTAATAAGAATTTAGAAGATTAAAATGGACTTTTAAAATATAAATGTATTTATAACACTCTTTTCTGCTTTTCTCTACATCCAAATTTTTTTTTAGTTTGAGCAATGAAATTGGACTAGTCAGTTTAATTTTTGTTGCTAGTCCATTTCCCCTCTTAGATTCCAGGGGACAAAACTAACCAACAACATTTCTAGAGAAAACATTGTAAGAAATTCTTAAAACCAGACTCTAAACAAGCACATACAGAGAAACATTTTTTATTTATCACAAGCTGTATAAATTTTGAAAAGACTATTTTTGCCTTAAGTCTAAAACCATGCCGCTTTTGTCATTGAGAAATACAGAAATATTTGAAATTCCCCAGTAATCTTGGGCTCACAAATGGAAACATTTGGCTGTACTTGGTTCACAAGCACACAGGGTCTGTCTGCTTTTGGTTTTGCATAATTAGAATGTACAGATTTGACATCAAATGTGCTATATTGTTGATAAAACATAAATAACTCAGAACAAATGTGCAAAAGGTTGGATGCAATTTAGAGAATAATGTTCTAGAAGTAGAAGAGGAAGAAAGAATAAGCCTAGTGATATCTCTTGTGTCTATACAACAGATCAACACAAAAAACAACATTTAGATCTTGGTAATTATCTTACTCTGACCAATTATAAGGCATGGCTATGTGAATCAGATCTCAAACTCCACACTAATGGTTATTATTTATTCTGTTCCCAGATCACATTAGCTGGATGACATCTAAATTTGCATTTGACTATGTCCTGTCTATTCACACAAACCCACTATTCAAGTTAAATTGACTGGCTATGAATTAATTGGTCAATAGAACTGAATGAACTGGCCAGATCATTTAGATATATATTAGGAGAATTTAAAGAACAGATAAACAAACATATAAGGAGAAAAAAACTGAAAGCTTTTTAAATAACTAGTTCATGTTCTAATTTATCCATGACCTCAAGTTCTTTGTACATGTATAAATTACAGCTTTCTGTATAAGGCTTACAAAATCCAGGCTGAAATTCTGTTTAGAAAGAGATGAGGGAGCCCTGTCTAGGGTGGCTCAGTAGATTGAGTGCCGGCCTGCAAACCAAAAGCTTGCCAGTTTGATTCCCAGTCAGAACAACTGCCTGGGTTGAGGACCAGGTCCCCAGCTGAGGACGCATGAGAGGCAACCTCACATCGATATTTCTTTCTTCTTTCTCCCTTCCTTCTCCTCTCTCTATAAATAAATAAATCAATCATTAAAAGAAAGAAATAGATGAGGGAGTGATAAAGACTGGAAAGGCATAAAAAAATTCAGTTAAAAGTTTTCAGACTTATTAAATAATTTAATTTAATTTAATTTAATATTTAATAAATCTTTAAGTCAAATTTCTTAAGCATAGTCTTTTTTTTTTACTAAAAGTTTGAGAGTTTAGCTCTGAAATTGAAAGGACAATTAAAGAAAAATATTTTCTAATTATATTTCTAGAGATGATAGGAGTCAGAGAAATGTGGCAACTGATATGAAGAAAAAAAATTTTGACTTCTTTCAAACAAACACCACATGATAGAATTGTTATTTTCCTAAGATACTCATTTTGTTTCTTGGACAATTCACCATTTCATTATCCTAAGTAATAGTCTTGTTGGTATATTAATGTTAGATTGTTGGCTTCACGTAAGAAATATATATGGCATTCACCACTGAGTGTGCCACCATCACAGTACTTACTAAGTCCCAGTAATAATTGGGAGAACATTATTCTTATAGAAGCCACATTATGGCCATTGAGCACTTTCCTGATTCAGATGAGCCACACATCACAGTAGGGCATATTCTGTAAATTTTCAATTTTAGGTGTTTGTAGGCAGAGCAACATAAAGAAAAAGCAAGCAAGGTAGATTCTGTTTTAAAAGATTTCATTTACTTATTGTTAGAATGAGGAGAAGGGGGAGTGAAAGAGAGTGAGAGAAATATCAATGTGAAAGAGAAACAACAGTCCGTTACCTCTCATATGCACCCCAACCAAGGGCCTGGCCCACAAACCAGGCACATCCCCTAACCAGGATTTGAACTGGGGACCTTTGCAAATAATGACCAACCAACTGAGCCATACCCATCAGGCCAAGCAAGGTAGAGACTTAATTTTGACTTTAAAACTTAAATATACAAAGCCAGCTATCTTTAGAAAACAATGTGTAACTGGACATAGAAATAATTTCAAAGGGGGAAATAGTCAAAAAGTAAATTGATGTGAAATTGCAAACATGAAGGAAGGTGGAAGTATCGTAGAGAATCAGAGCAGCTGAGGGAAGCCACGTGGGCATGACAGTAGGAAAGATCACGTCTGACGTGGTATCAATATCAGAGCTAGACCAAGGCCAAAGTACAAGTTTAAACACTGTTAAATGGGATCCTATCTTCTTTCTGAGTTTATTGTCTATTTTCAAGAATTTCTTTTTGGAGCTGAGTTGAGCTGAGCTTTACCTGTATTGTCATCTGACAAAGCTGGTCATGGTACTGTTTCAGAGTTCAGTAGTAAGACGTAAGAGGTATGAATCAGGAAGGTTTTCTACACTCTTAAGCTATCACTCTATCTGGGGAGGTTAACCCCAAATCCTGCGTGAAATATACTGAAGAAAATTTCATTAGTAAGAAGAATAAAACTACATCTGTGTTGGTCAGACCAGGTTGATCTGCACAATATATCAACAGTACAGCATGATATAAAACATTTTCAACATCAAGGTAGAATAAATTTAGATGGGGGAGGTGGTGAGCCAGAAATCTTAATTTAAAAAAAAAAGTCTTGATTGAGGGCAATCTAATCATTTTCTCTATATTTTTTGCTCTATCATTAAGATGATTTTAAAACCAATAACATTGTTTTTAGTATAATCACAAAACAATTAATGTTCATTATATAAACTAACAATGAAAATAGAGAAGAATCACAAACAAAAAATTAAAATTTGACTCCTGAATAGACTGAGAAAAAACAGTACTTTTTGTTTAGCCTTCTGTTAAATATTGTGCATTTGTATACTTTAAAGTTATCTGGGAAGTTTCATAATATAATCTTCACTTAATATATTAGAACATTTTCACATATCTTTAAATATGCTTATAAAATGAGATTTTTTAAATTGTTACACTTACTCTTGTGAACATCATTTATTTAGCTAAACAAATATTGAAGGAAGTTTGGTTGTTAAAGTATTTCTATTTTGCAGTTAAAAACACTTCTGTATATGTTCTAGTTGAAGTGTATGCAATTTTAGAGGGAACCAAGATGGCAGAAAAGTAAGTAGAAGCTGCACAAACCTCCTCCCAGGACCAAACTGGATTACAATGGAATTGTAGAGAAATCATTCTGAATAACCAACTGAACACTAGCTGGAAAGGCATAAAAAAATTCAGTTAAAAGTTTTCAGACTTATTAAATAATTTAATTTAATTTAAGAGAAGCTTTATAACTAATGACAGTCATAACAAACAACTTCACCACAATGTGGTTGGTAGAGAATAAGAAGGAAGCATGAGAGTCCTGGCTAGACTCCTATTGGGGGTGGGGGGCAACTGAAGGTGCAGAGGGATATTTCAGTGGCTGGGGTGGTCCCCCTGAGAGTATGGGGTATAAGCAACATGCTGGGCTCCCCAGCGTACAGCACCAGAGCCTGGAAAGGAACTCAAATAATATCTGGCTGTGAAAAGCAGCAGGGTTTCTGTCAACCAGAGAGAGACAACAGAAGATGCAGAAAGCCTCTCAAAGGGCCAATGTACAAAATTCCATTTGCAGCCACTTAACCTGGGCTCTAGCAGAGGGAGGGCAGAGTGGACTAGAGACACATGAGGAAAGTCTGGTGCTGGGGACACTGGGGAGAGAACTGAAGAAACAGTTCCCAGGATCTCAGTGTTGAGTCATTCCCCAGCCTGCAAAGGCCATCTTTCTATGTCAGAGCACACCCCTCCAAGAGGCAATAGACCCACCCACAAGAATTACTTTGCCCCACCCTGTGAAGCTTAAGCCAGGTTCCCGAGGAGTATAGCCGGAGGATATCTAAGTGATTAAGTTTAACAACTAAGGCAGATCTCCTGCAACTTCTTTCAGTCACTGCATCATCCCCATAAGCGTTCTGAATAGACTTTGCAGCTGTACTTGCATTGGCACATTTATGAAACTCATAGAGTAAAACATCTCTAATGTGGTTGTTAGATGGGACAAACATGGGTGCAAATATTCCGGATGATTATGAACAATACTTTGATAATCTGAAAAAATAAGGTATAAATTAGTCACTGTGACATCAAAACATTATAAGAAGGAGCATAAATTTAATAAATACTATCTAAAACTTTTTTTTTAAGTCAGATATTTCTTTTGCATCAACCTTATAGAAACCATCAATTTTTAATATTGACTTTGTATGCAAAGATGTTACTAAGTATCTTTTGAATTTTAATAGTTTTTCTCTAGATTCATTTGGACTTTCTTTACTATAAAATCATGCTATCTGAACATAATGGACATTTTTTTCCCTTCCAGAGTTCATATATTTTACTTGTTTGTGATTATTAATTTTAATGATAAGCACTACTAGTAGATTGTTGCATAAAAGAGATAATAATAGTATTGGTCTTAATTTGAATTTCAAGATGAAAGCTTTCTATATTTCACTATTAAATATGTTTAAGATCTTTATCAGAATAAGGAAGTGTTCTTTAATGGTTACTTTGCCAAGAGTTTTATTATAAAAAGGTGTTGACTTTTATGACAGACATGTTCTACTTCCATTGAGAAGAATTGTAATTTTTCATTTTATTCTGCTATTGCGTTAATTTACAGATTGAATTTAAATATTAGACCAACCAGATTTTTAAAAGATTTTTTCATCTGTGCCTATTAGATTTTCCTAAGTTGCTTTTTCCCTTGAATGTCTTCGTCAAACATTTATATATAGATTTGCTCAATTCTTAAAAGCTGCAAAGTTTGTTTGTTTGTTTTCTGAACTCTGGAATAATTTGTGTAAGAACTAAATTTTTAAAAAATTTTTGATCCTAGAAATAAATTTTCATACAGAAGATTTTAAATTATAGATTCTATTTCTTACTGAATTGATTATTTTAAGTTGTTCGTACCTAGGATTTAATCTTTTTTATTATTGGCCTGATATTGTTCATAAAACCCAATTTGTATCATTACAGTACTTGTGGGATCTATAATGATGTGTTTTAATTTCAACAATTAGCAATACTTCTTGATTATTACTTTAGAGCATAAAGCACACTTTAAATATTTTTTAAAATCTTAGTCCTGTAATGAGATATTGAAGTATTTTACATATAATGTAGTACTAATATTTTTTTACATATAATGCTGCTTTCAATTAGCTAATTTTTTTAGGATGTTTGTGTCTATGTTCATGAGTCATATTAGTTTGAAATTTTTGTTTATTCTAATGCTTTTCTCTGGATTATGCTACCATTACAAAATGCATTGGCAAGTTCTTCCTTCTCTACCATAATCTAGAAGTCTGCAGAATTAATATGATTTCTTTCTAAAATTTTTGGTAGAATTTTCTAGTGATATTCTCAGGGCCTAGAGTTTCCTTTCTTAGAAGGATTTGTACTACCATCAATTTCCTTTATCAATATGTATATTCAGGGTATCTATTTTATCTATTTTTTTTTTGTATAAACTTCAGTAGTTTGTTGCAAGAAATTGATTCGTGTCATTTATATTGCTGAATTTATGATCATACTTTTTAAAAATAACATTCTCTTATCTTGCTAACATCTGAAGGAGCTTTAATTCTGTGGGGTTTTTTTTTTTTTTCATTATTGACATCAGTAAATGTGTCTGCTTTTCTGGACATTTTTTGCAAGGAGTTTACCAACTTGAAAAATTCTTTGCTTTTAGTTTTATTAATTTTTCTTCATTATTTTATGTTGTAATTTTACTTGATCCTTGCCTGTATCATTATTACTTCTTTTCTCTGCTTGCTTTGGGTTTAATTTGCTCCTCTTTTTCTAGTTTCTTAAGGTAAAAGCTTAGATAACTTATTTGAGATGGTTTTCCTTTTTTAATATATACATTTATTGATATAAATTTTCTTCTAATCTGTCTTAGCTGTATCCTGCAATTTTGATATATTGTGATTCATTCATCTAACTCAAATTAATTCCTAACTTCTCCTTTGAGGTTTTTTTTTTTTTTTTGATGCTTGCATTATTTAGAATTGTGTTGTTTATTTTCAAAATATTCATCGATTTTTTAGAAATATTTTGATTATTTGTTTCTAGTTTAATTTTCTTAGGGTAAAAATATATTTTCTATGGCTTTAATTATTTAAAAAATTAAAGTATGTTTTATGGTTCCAAAATAATTCATTTTCCGAGTGGTACAAGTGTGCATGAAAAGAATGAACATGTCAATTGTTGAATTTGTGTAGTGAATATATGGGTAGTTATTGAGCTATTGTTTTCTTTTGCTCTATAAGTTTAAAATTATAATTGAATTCTGAAAAATATTTTAATGTTGGGCACTGACTATTGCCACTTAATCAAAGTGAGCCATTAATGTGAGCTAAACTAATCAATGAAGACTTTATTGAACATTTGGGGGTTTTGGTTGGGCTTTCAAAATGCTCAAAATTAGGTAGATGGAATAAGAGAGTGTGGTCATGCCTGAAAGAGAATGTATATAAACAAAAGTCAAGCTATTACAATGAAAAATCTCATGTTGCTTTCAACTTGCTTCACTTTACAGTTATTCCTTGAAGCTCTTTCCAAAGGACAAGTAAGCTGGCTTTCCAAAAATTTATGTACAATTATGCAGTAGTACAAGAGTATCAATTACCCCCAAATGAGAGGTTATATGATCATTGGAATAATTGGGGGGGGTGGGTTGTTTAAATATCTTATCTAAGTACTGTGAATCATTGTACTACTCATCAGTTCCTCCATGAAAGTTTTTATTTTAAAGATTATTGCATTTCTCTACTCAGAAGTCTGTTTCTTATTTATAGGACAATATGGGAAAATACATTGCCTGTATGTTCATCATCGCTCTGGTAAATATTCAAGAATCAGAATGCTACTAATTGTTAACATAATCTAAGCTTCCAGTTGTTATTTCAGGATTCATGCCTCACAAAATAAGGTAAGATTTCCTCTTCAATTTTACTGATGTTGCTCAATTGTATTAGTTATATCCTTTCCTGCCTCCCTTTCCAAATTCTTCTGTATTTCAGTTGCAAATAATCTTAATGATAGCTCTGTACTCGGTCTCTTACCTTCTGAATAGCAGAACTTAGTATTTACACTGTATTTGGTTTTCCATTTTCATGGTGCTTTGCAATCAATGACTAGCTGAGCTCCTTACCAGTAAAATTTATTTCTTGATGACAGAAGGAACAAATTCTTGACATTTGCCTATGCCCACTATTGCCATCATAGAGCAGGAAGAAAATTATTGCTATGGAAGAAGAGGTTAAGGGCCAGAAAATTCATGTCCTATTTTTGACTTTGCACTTGACTTATGCATGTTCTGGTTTAAGGCAAGCAATTGCTCACTTTAAATTTTACCACCTGTAGAAGAAGGAGAATCTAATCCACAGTGAAAAAATGAGAAGCTCATCTACCACAAATAGAATACTTTAAATTTGCACTTGGATTCTGATACCTGATAACATTTTCAACAGAGGAATATATGGAGATTATCCCTTCGGTATTTCCTTTTGAAAGACTATTGTAAGTTTCTGAAATTATATGGTACATAAAAACATCCTCACTATATTTATTTCTTAGATTCTTCCTCTCTTTATAACACAGGAGGTTCAGAAAAAAAACAACAACACCTAGTTAGTAATATTAAGTAAACTATGTACTATATATCACAATCATTGGAATAACTTTTAACAATTATAAGACATAATTCATGAAAATTTCTAGTACTATACGTGATAAGACTTGGTGATCAAACTGTCTATCCTTATCTAATTCTGAGTACTTTTTCTGTTTTTAGTTTAAGTGGTAGGTTATTATAAGATATCTATTACTACAGAAGAATTAAAAAATGCAAAGAAACAATAGAAAATGACTTAATAGTGACAAATGTTCAGAAAAAGGCAAATGTGTTTATCTGTATCTGTTTTGATGTGCAGATTAATACTTACTTCTTTTTTTATCTCAGATGTTATTAGAGTTAGAACATTTGTCCTCAATGGAATTTGTGTATTTGAGTCTATTTCTCATGCAGCAAAATTTCTCAGGAAGTTATTATTCTATATCAGAAGAGTAGTAGTAAGCAAAATGATATTTACTTGATTTCTCATAAAAATGAAAGTGATAGTTTTTCTAAGGTCGGTGAAGAAAATCAAACCCAGAAATTCTAAAAAGAAATTTGGAATGGTTTGTAGGACAGTGGAAAAAAACTACTGACTGATTTTAAGCTGGGCAAAAAACACAATATGTAAACCCACAGAAGGTAGCCTCTTCCCTTTTTCCCTCCCTATTACTCAGGGAGAAGCTATTTCTCCCAAACAAGGGGCACTGAGTATACCTGTTCCATTCATCTTGAAGTCCTATGTGGGAGAATGATTTAAGGGGGCATACAAGGTCAATTAGTAAAATTATTAGCTTTCCACAATAGTATCTTCCAGATCTCAGTCTTGCCATATTTAGTTCTGCTTTAAAATGGTAGCTAAAGTGAAATAGAATATTCCAGTAAGACCTGAAAAATCAAGAGGATCATATTTTTATTTGTCTACATACTTGATACATTTATACCTAAATATATGGATGATTTTTCAGTTTCCCATTTCAAAACAGAACCAGTACTGAACTGGTGGTTGGGCCAAATGAAGAAAGAAAAGAGATTCATTCCTTCACAAACTCACTTTTACAGCTTTGTGGTTATTCATTTTATGGCAATTTTGCTCAAATAATTCAGGGAGCTATTATTATTAAGTTCTGCTCACTTTATTCTCTCAAACATTGGAACTCAATAAGAAGAGTGCTAACCATCTTTCTTTTTGAACACAAAAATAACAGGTTTGTTTCTCATATGTTGATAGAAAGTACCAAATTGTAACTCTATACAATTCATGGAAATACACTATGTATTTAACTTATTCTCATGATTCAGTTGCAGAAGTAGAATTTTGGCTGAGGCCTCTTACTTTTCCTACAATTATCTGCTAATTTTTTGGGAAAGTATACAGTCAAGAAAAATATTATATAGTTGTAATCATTTGTTAATATTTGTGTCAGAAATGATGTGATATCATTGGATGTGATACAGAAAACTGTACTAGCAAGGAGAAGAAATATAACACCATAAGAGAAGACTTCATTTGCTACAAAAATACTGTAAGTTTTCCTTTCCAGTATTTTATTTTATTTTTATTTTTTGCTCATGCTATAGTTTTTAGGTACCATTTAAGCACAACACTCAAGTGTTGAGACAAAAATGTGACTACATACTTTATTCAGTATCAGTGGTTGGTACGGCTGCTCTCTCATAAAATAATTTTAAAAACATCTGTATTATACTGTTGAAACTTGTTTGCAAGCAAAAATCGTTATTTCTTTAAGACACATAAGTATGCCTACCAATTCAATGACCCCATGGACTTTATTCTTTAGTTGCTCCTAGACCCTGCATGTAGCAGGCTTTAACTGGACTTCTATGGACCATGGTCAAAAATCAGTGCATCATCTTAGGCATCACACTGAACATAAAAAGTTCAAGTTCATGAATGATGTGCATCAAAGAGCTAGCTTGAAAAATTATTAAACATTTTGAGCATAAGAAATTCAATCTTGTTGCTTTAAAATTAGATGTGTAAAAATTATCCACTTAAAAAACTTATATATAAACACTTTGTTTTTGCTCTCTTTTCTTAATTGAAAATGTCAACATTAGTTTTATAGTCATTTGTGTCATGAGTGACCATTAATAACTGCATACTCATTTCTTTGTCTTCTAGTTACATTGTACATTCTTCTTATTCTATAAATATCCACTAATATTGAAACTATTTTAACCTATATCAAATTGGAATATAATCTTTCAATTATATGTATATATGTAAATACATGTATATGTCTATATATCTCAAATCTTAAATCTTTACTAATATGAAAAAAAGCCTTAATATAGTTGGAAATATTAAGAATTATGCCATGATTCAAATACAATTAAGAAATTATTTCCAGTTGATTAGCTCCCCAGGTTTACATGCAAAAGTTTTGCACAAAATAAGCTGCTGCCTTATGTGTTTATATGAAATCATCATTTGGCTGAAGCATGCTGCATAAGAAAAGCCTGTTTCACAGTCTATTCACACGTGACTTTAAGGCACTTCACCAAGGAAGGACAAACAGTTTAGACATTCACAATAAGAGCCAACTTAAACCTTATTTAAATTTCAAATATTAAAAAAAAGTTTAAGGCTCATATAATTCCCACCAAGTCTTAACTCACTTCCCTCCTGCACTCACTACCTGCCCTCTGAGAAATCAAACCATCCACTTACATTTTCAGAAAACTTAGAGAAGGTTAAGATTTTCTTTTAAAAGTAGTCACTCTATTAACAATAGCTTAATGAGATAAATTAAAGCATATATTTAATATTTATTTCCCAATAGGTAAAAAACTGTATGAGGGATAATGACAGTTTTAAGGTTGATATTCATGTATGGCTTGGGATATTGTATTTTATTCACCACTCTTAGAATAAAGCACATATGTAGCTTCTCATATAGTTAACAAAAAACCATACTAACTAAAAGCCATTAACAAAAGCTAAGTGGAAATATAGGTATTGCCATCTGGGCTCAGGGGAAAAGAAAATGTTGAATAGATGCTTTCTAAATAATAATGCTATAATTACACCTTTCATTTGTGGAGTACTTTCATTTTGTCATAACTATAGGAGGTCTGTCTGGAAAACTTCCAACCATTGTTAATATAACAAAAATGGTTTGAGTGACATCACTGTAACCTGGCAGCCAAGGAGAGTGGGCTGGAATGCACATGTGTAAACAATGACAACTTCACTGTACTGGTCAGTGTGGAGCAGGGGTAGACGCCTTTGAGTGAGCTGACAGTATTATTGGGACCCCTTTGTACATAATTCTCTTCTTCTCTCTTGCTGCTTTTAAGATTCTCCCTTTACCCTTAATTTTTGAAATCTTATTTATAATGTGTCTTGGTGTGGTTCTCCCTGGGTCCAGTTTTTTTGGAACTCTCTATGCTTCCTGGACCTGTAATTCTATTTCTTTCCCCCAAGTTAGGGAAGTTCATTATTTTTTCACATAATTTTTCAATTTCTAGTTCTTCTACTTCACCTTCTGGCACCCTTATGATTCAGATATTTGCCTGCTTATAGCTGCTCCATAGGTTTCTGAGCCTCTCCTCACTTTCCTCACTTTTCATTTCTTCTTTCTGCACTGGTTGACTACTTGTTCCTTTCTTATGTTCTAATTTGTTGATTTGATCCCTGGTTTTCCTTCCCTCACCACTTCTTTCATATGTGTTTTTACTCATTTCAGCAGGACAAGCCTTCATTCCTTCCCTGTCTTGTTTAAGATCCACTGTTAGGTCTGTAAGCTTTCCTATAACCAGAGCTCTGAACTGAGTCTCAAAAAGATTATCTATCTGCTGGTCCAATAGATCATATATTTGTTGTTGGTCAGCTGCATTATTGGGATCTCTATCATGATCCCTGCCATCCTGACAGTTTACCTTTGTTACCTGGGCATGGCTGCCACACTTTCTATGCTATAGGGGGCAGAGACTCATGCACTCATCACTACCAGGGACCCTTCTCATCACACCGTGGTGCTTTGTGTGGGGGCGGGGGTCCAAGATGGATTCCTGCTGTTCACTCTCTGCTGAGAGACTGGGAGCCTCTTCCTCCATCCTCACATCCTTCAGCCCTCACAGTCTGAGGCAATGGGGGGTCTGCCTTCCCTAGCATTGGAATCCTGAGCTAACAGATTTGGTCTGCAGGCAGGGGTATTCCCAGGCACTTCTCGTCTCCCCTTAAATATGGGTGTCTGTGCTTACCATCATCCTGCTGCTGTCGCCACAGCTGCTGCCGCCAGCACAGCTTGATCTCTCTGCCCCAGCTTCACCCCTCCTACCCATCTGGATGAGCACCACTTGTTTATGACTTTATATGTTGGACTTCCATGTAGCTTTATTTTCTGGAACTTCTGGTTATTTCTGATTTTGTAGTAGTTGTAGTCCTTCTTAGTTGTGAAAGGAGATGGAGCGTGTCAGTCTAGGCCTTCATCTTGGCTGGAAGTCTCCCATACACCTTTATTTCTTAAAAGTTTTTGTTATGGAAGATTTTATAAATACACAAAATAGAGAAAAGTGTATAATAAGTACATATTATAATCAAATATTAATAATTTGCTAATCTTATTGTACCGATATACCCCAATATGTTATTTTAAAGTAAATCTTAAATCATATTTTTAAATTCATAAATTTCAGCATAGCTCTCTAAAAATTAGAATTAAAAAAATTATAACAGCAGGAATATGATACTTTAAATTTAAAATATTTAACAAAAATTCAGTATTTTTCTTTATTGCACCTAAATTTGTAAATCATTATTTAAAAATTATATTATATATATTTTAAGTTTGTCTTAATCTAGCACTGCTTTCTGTCCCTCTTTATTTATTCTTTTTTTAAAAAAGTTTGTGTCTTATAGAATTTGCATTCTGTATGTGGAAGACTGCATCTCTGTGAAGTAATTTAACATGCTTTTCTATATTTTTATTTACTGTAAATTGGTAGTTACATATCTGTAGAATCAATTTGATTCAGGTTGGATTTCCTTTGCTTTCATTTTTTTAAAGGGTATTATATTGATTATGTTGTTACAGTAGACCCAATTTTTCCCTTGTGCTCCCCTCAGCCCAGTATCCCCCTTCTGTCTCCCCCCAGCAATCCCACCCCCCTTATTTCATGTCCACGGGTCATGCATATAAGTTCTTTTGCTTCACCCTTTCCTATATTATTCTAACTTCCCCCTGTCTATTTTGTACCAACCAATTATGCTTCTTAGTCCCTGCACCATTTCCCCATTTCTCCCCCTTCCCTCTCGTAGCTGATAACCCTCCAAATGATCACTATACAAATGATTCTGTTCCTATTCTGGTTTGCTTAGTTGGATTTTGTTTTTATTTTTTAGATTCAGTTGTGAGTTTTTTGTCATTTTAGAGTATAGTTTTGCTCTTCTTTTTCCTAAATAAGTCCCTTTGACATTCCATATAATAACAGCTTGGTGATGATGAACTCTTTTAGCTTTACATTTTCTGGGAAGCACTTCATCTCCCCTTCTTCTAAACGATAGCTTCGCTGGATAGAGTAATCTTGGTTGTAGATCCTTGCTTTTCATCACATTGAATACTTCTTGCCAGTCCCTTCCTGTTTGCAAAATTTCTTTTGAGAAATCAGCTGATAGTCTAATAGGCACCCTTTGTAGATAACTCTCTTCTTTTCTCTTGCTGCTTTTAAGATTCTCTCTTTATCTTTAACCTTTGGCATTTTAATCATGATGTGTCTTGGTGTGGTCTCCTTTGGGCCTAGATTGTTTGGAACTCTCTGTTCTTCCTGGAGTTGTATGTCTATTTCCTTCACAATATTTGGGAAGTTTTTCTTCATTATTTTTTCACATAAGCTTTCAATTTCTTGCTCTTACTCTTCTCCTTCTGGCACCCTATGATTCAGATGTTGGCACGTTTAAAGTTGTCCCAGAGGTCCCTAAGCCTCTCCTCATTTTTTTCAATTCTTGTTTACATAGTCTGTACTGGTTGACTGTTTTTTTTCTTCCTTATATTCCAAATCATTGGTTTGAACTCCTGTTTCCTTCCCTTCACCACTGGTTTTATGTGGATTTTCCTTCCTTTCACTTAGCATAGCCTTCACTTCTTCCTTTATGCATTTGACATACTTAAGCATATCTGTGAAGCCTGTGAACATCGTTATCAGTGTTTTGAATTCTGTGTCTGTTAGGCTGTCTATTTCCTCATCACTTAGTTCTTCCACTGGAACCTTGATCCGTTCCTCCTTTTCGGCAATACTTCTCTACCTCCTCATCTTGACAGGCTCCTGTGTTTGCCTCTGTATCTTAGGAAGAGCTGTATCTCCTGCTACATTGTAAGGGGTGGAGCCTTAGTTATTTGTCAGTACAGGGTGACTTGTTTCACAGAGTTGTGGCACTGTGTGGGCGGGAGGGATCATAGAGGGGACAATGCCCCTTGCTCAGCACTTGCCCCTTTTCCAGACACCTCTCCCATCTTCATATGTGATGGCACCTCTCCAGCTGTTGCCCTGGCCATTGTCCCCAGAGTGGGTGGGTCTGCAGATGCTCTAAGGCTGTGGGGGCCCTTTAAACAAGCAGAATCTACTGAGAGACTGGCAGTCTCTTCCTCCATCCCAATCCCAACAGTCTGCACAATAAGAAGGAATGAGGCTTGATTTTCCCTGGCGATGAGACCATGAGCTGTGCGGTCTTGTCAGGAGCTAGGAGCGCTCTCCAGGTGTCCCTCCCCACCTTCCAAAACACACGACTGCACTTTCCGCTGGCCTGCTGCTGCCACCACCACCACACCACACCACATCTTTCCACCATGGCTCCGCCCCGCTCACACCCCCCGCATCCGAATATTTCTTCTTTATATCTGTCTGTTGAACCTCCATGCAGCTTGATTTTCTGGAACTTCTGGTTGCTTCTAGCCTTGAGGTAGTTGCATTACTCTTAGTTGTGGAGAAAGACCTAGCATGTCTGTCCAGGCCTCCATCTTGGCTGGAAGGTTTTTTTTTTTTTTTTAAATCATTTTTACTTAAAGAATTACTTTAATGTAGAAAGAAGCAGACCAATTATAAGTAGACTTTCAATGATGTTTTCTTCTGCTGTTGGTAGGAGAAGTGGAAATCAATCTCTTCTCCACTCAAATCAATGTTAGTACCCAAAACACTAAAACTGTATTGTACCAGTGATACTTATATGTGTCTTCAAACATTTCCAGTTTTGAGAGTAGTGGCCTAAGGAACATCTGTCTTGAATATTTGGTGGGTAATGGAACCTGGGTGGTTTTTTTTTTTTTTACCATAAGCTGAATCTAAAGAAAATGAGGCAAAAAATAGCAATTAATTAAGTCTAGTTATTTTAGTTATGGCAATATGTGGCTAGATATTGACTCTAGTCCACTTTCAAGTAGTTTGAAGTGTTTAGAAGAGAAATTAGGAAGTTCTTTGCTTTCACTAGCATCTTACTAGTGCCACGAGCTAACTCATGTCCTAGTTAGCTTTGCTGTTGTTATTGTCAGAGGATGAGAAATAACCAATCTTCTCCTTTTTATTCCTTTTGCCTTTTTATCTTTCACCGAGCTCCTTCCACTAACCCTAAATCATAACTGGATCAGACTGTAAGGTTAAGGCAGAGAACAACTGAACTTGAGCGAGGCATATTGAGACAATGAATGTTCCACGTGGTTCAAGGGAAAGCCTGCAACACATTTCTCTCCTCTCATCTGTTTCTCTAGACTGGTGCATAGCACTGACATGTTATGGCAACAGAAGTTCTGGAACAAGTATAAACAAATCAGGATATAATTAGCAATGTATATATATCTAATCTAAATTCAATAATTTTCTCAAATATCAGCAAGATTAGCAAGTCTCTGTATTGCTCCAGTTTTAAATTATTTTTTTATTGGATTATCTTTGCCTAAATGTTCACGAATTGATGAAAATCTATAAGTTTTAAAAAACATTTTGATTACCTCAAGTTTACATGCCTCACTAAATTTTTGAAGCATAATTCTTTATTCTTTAAAACAAGGCTATCTAGATGAAAATGCTGATACAGCCTTAACCAACAATACTCTAATATTGTATATAAATAACCATCTCAGTTAAGGCTCTAACTTCCATGTTTATTTGAAATGGAGAAGAAACTATATTTAAAAAACATCTTTAAACCTAATTTCTAATCTTTCACACTGACTTGGAGACTGTAAATGCACCAATAACTCTGTTGACGACTTTATTAAAGCAAAACCAAAGGAAAACTTTCACATCGCCAAACCAATCAGTGCTTATTTAAATGTTAAATGGAATTGGTGACTTGGGTGCAGCCCCCAATGTTTACAGTTGAGGGTTAAGTATATTGAAATTTGTATAATTGCTAAATGTTATGTTATGTTGTTAGAGCTGTGATATGGTGTGACCACCAAGTGTAAATATCATGTTACAAACCAGGGGACAGATGTTAGGGAAAAGAAAGCTTAATTTATAATGGATTTATTTACCCATTCATTTTATATTTTTTATGCAGATTTTTGTTTCCTAATAACTTCACATTCTGCTTATATAGCATCTGCATTTAATTTGTTCATTGTCATTATTATTATCATTGTAGCTATTATGTCCAACATATATATTTTTACAAAGTAATGACATGATTGCACTTTCTGTATTTATTCCAAGTTACTTCAAAATTCACATTTGTCACTTATCGTTCATTTAAAAAATTGTGTCTGTTTTCAAATGAATTAGGTTTTATCTTAACATTTTCTCAGACTTAGAGTGTGGTAAGGTCCTGTGACACAGAAACATTAGAGTGTGTGCTGTCTAATCCTGTTGCTTTATTTTTCATGTTCCCACTCATTAGAGCACTATCGTTTGGTTTTTCTATTTTAATTAGCAGTTTGACATTAAAAGTAACTATCATTTGAAGTAATGTTTATTTTACATGTTTTAATAAGTTTACATATTTTATTTGTAATATATGCAGAGAAATTTTGCAGAGATTTGTCTTCATTTCTTAAAATTGTAACATATAAGAAAGTCTTTCAATAATATATTTTCAAAGAACTTTTATTTTATTTATTATTTTACATTATTTAAGCATTCTTTTTAAATCATAGTTTATATTCAATATTAATTTGTATTAGTTTCAGGTGTATAGCATAGTGGTTAGACAATCATATACTTTACAAAGTGACCCTTCTGATATTTCAAGTACCCACTTGGCATCATACATAGTTATAACAATATTATTGACTGTATTTCCTATGCTGTACTTTACATCTCCATGATTTTTTAGTTAACTACCAATTTGTACTTTCTAATCCCATCACCTTCCCAGCCCCCCAACCCCTCTTCCCTCTGGCAACCATCAGTCTGTTTGCTTTATCTATGAATCTGTTTCTATTTTGTTTGTTTATTTTGTTCTTTAGATTCCACAGAGAAGTGAAATCATATGGTATTTGTCTTTCTCTATCTGACTTATTTCATTTAACCTAATATCTTCTATTATTGTAATGCATTATATATATTACTTTTACTGACCAATATATTTATTATAATTAAAATTAAGATATTCTTTTCATCAAATTTAAGGTTATAAATGGGTCAAATAACCATGATTAATTTAATAGAAGATGCATAAATGAGTATATATTTGATTCAAGTAATAAAACAGATATTTTAACATAAGTTATTCAGCTATGTTTTTTGCCACTAACATAGCATAAAAGGAAACCGACACTGCCATGAGAAGTAAATACTATTTTATTGAGTGATTTTTAGAAACAATATTTACAGATATTGGGTGTTTATTTTAAGTTGGCCAAACCATTTTTGTTTTGAATAAAAACTTAGATCTCCAATACTTCAAAGAGATAAAATCTAAAATGGCTTAGTTTGAAATGGGATGGATGGTTCTGAGATACAGCTGTTTAAAACTACCTTACTCTCAAGGCTCTAAGGAGCAGACTATAAAAACTACCTAATAACAGAATTTTGGAAGGGGGCTTATAGTTCATCAACTTCAGTATTAGTTAAAGATGTTCCTTGGAACACTACTCTCATTATATGCTCACTAAAAACTAGACTCCACAGTCAACACCTCTGAGAAACTCTTTATGCCTTGTACATTCTCATCTAGGGGCTCCCTAATGTATATTAACATATTACGGCTCTGAGGCATCACATAGTTAAGAAAAACAAAAAACAAAAAACAAACAAACAGCTATTTCATTAAAGTTTCAAAACTGTTTCCCAGAATTATTTAACAGAAATTTTATAATATTCATATTCTGAAGAATTAGTTGATGATAGGACACAATTTTATGATAATTAGTCATCCTTGAACTAATCCAACAATTAGATTCAACAATTGTTTCTACAGTGCCTCAAAAGATAATGATTCAAATTATGATTATTTAATTTAGAAATGGGAAACTGACTATAACTCTGGGAAAGCTCTTCCATATTTGGACAATTTTAATGGTCACAAACATTTTTATGGTAATGCTTATTTCAATGAAATATTACAAAGAGTTAGCCAGCTGTGGTATTGTTTCACCTAAAAATTCTTTATGTCATTCATCTAAGTGCTCCTCCTCCTCCTTCAATCTTAAAATCATGAATACTCACAGAGATCCTTGGATGAGATATATGCAACCATTTTAATTGTGAAAAGGCCTCACTAACAATTATAAACTTGAAGATAATTAAAGATGATGATCTGAACCAGCATCACATATAATCTACCCTTGTTTAGAAATATATATTTTGCATTTGAAGTTTCAGACCTAGCATCAGTTAGTTTGGAGATGATAACTTCAGGAGACTTTTTCGTTATTGTGCTAAACTTGGAACCATGTGACAAAAAATAGATGCCATAAAGTCTACCTGAGTATCTACTATACATAACCTGTGCTTTTATGCACTTAAGATCTATGATGTAACAATGAAAAAGTTATCCAAAGTTGGCTGCTTAATTTTCCACACATGAAATTCATGTATTTCTAGCTCAGTAATGTCTTCTAAAACTTCTTTGAAATGCATTCATTTTATTTGTCTGCTAATAATTTATTCATTGAACTAAATATATATCTAATATACGTTAGACACCATTCTACGAAATGGGAATACTGCATTGAATAAATCTAAAATCCTCCTTAGCCAATTCATTCCCACTTCAGTTTTTCAGATTTTATTTTTTCACTTGGGACAGATAACAGATAAATAAATACATACTACAGTATTCAGCAGTGGTCAGTGAAGGCACAGAAGAGGAAGTGACATTGGAAGAGGAAGGTGACTTTGGAACTGAGACTTGAATGACATAAAAGAGTGTTGCAGATAGAGAGACCAGCAAGTGTGAAGACTCAAAGGTTTTCTGTATTGTTTGAACAGTTTTAAGAATAATTTGTCATTACCTATATAGCCAAATGCAGAAAAATCTATGCATCTTATTGAAAAGCTATACATTATAATGTCTAGATATTTGATATGGAAAAATACTGATACTAGATAAAAGGGAGAAGTTTTAGTATTCAATATAAAAGTATTAGAAATGTTTAAAAAGAAACAAAATGATTTTTCTCTTTGAATTAGTAATACTGATGACAGAGTTTAAGCTTACTAATTTTAATCTTTTGCCAAAGAGAGCTTAGTATTAACAATATGTTATATGCATTATCTAGATTTTAAGAACAATTTTTTTTTTTTTTCAATGTGTGGTTGCCTCTCACTCACGCCCCTAACTGGGGACCAGACGTGCAACCTAGTCATGTACCTTGACTGGGAATCGAACCAGCGACACTTGGCTCGCAGGCCAACGCTCAATCCACTGAGCCACAGCAGCCAGGGCCTAAGAACAAATATTAAGTATATTGTATGTACTTCCTATAAATAGAAATATGAAAGCAGATATCATGTAAAAACAACTCAGTACATATTGACAGATGCATATCTTCAGTAATATGATCTAACTGTAGGAAAATTACATTAAGAAAAATGACAAATTAGTAAGATCAAGTAGATACCCATCAAATCAATGTATGACTATAGTTATTTAATATGCATAAAAAAACTGCTTAAGTTTTTACCACTTTAAGAAAATATAATAAGCATATACATAGAATAAGGATTTTCTTATTTTTCCAAAGAATTATTTATTTTTAAGAAAGAGTCAATCAAGATTTTTTTGAAATGCTAGTTCATTTAAATAATTGAGGTCATTTAGGATAAGTTTTGAGTTACAAAATTCAATCATTACCAAAATGTTCATAATTACACCTGTTGCATAAGGTGAAGCAATATTATATAAGAATGGCTATGTTATGTGTATATTATCTTTTTGGATATATATAAATGTAACCTTATGATACATTGGCCAGGGAACACAAAAATCAACATTCAGGGAGGAAAACCTATATTACAATAATAATTATAGACAATATAATTTTAAAATGATATATGTTTCTATCTATATAAAGTTATAAAAAATAAAATGAATCATTAAAGCATTTTTACTTGATACATATAATACCTGTGTTATGTACAATTCACTTGATTTAATTATGTAAAAAAATGTTGATCTTCCTTGCACAACTGTTTTCTTTTAGAAAAATAAGGACCTAAACATTTCTGTCTGCCTCCCTGCATCTGTCTTCGATACACAGGTCCCTTTGAAATCGGTAGGATGTGAGGGAGTGCAGTGGGGGATGAAAATCTGTGAATTCAGTGGCCATTTCTCAGGTGGAAGATTGGGGGAGCTGCTATTTTAATGATATCTCTCAGTGGGAGACCCAGTTTGATGAGGCTGAATAAGCCTGAAAGCATTGACTTCAAGCTATAAAGAAGAGAATCAGAGAGATTCACTGCTTCCAGAAGGCATCTGGAAATACTGAGTGGTATAGACTCACTTTCAAATTAAATTAATTGAATTTGTGTAATTTCCTTTTCCCTTCTTAAGAACTTTTACCTTAAAAAAATAAACATCACCCACTATCTGTCATTCCTTTCTTTTTTTAAATCTGTAATTTCTTAATGTTGGAACTTATTCCTTCAATTACTTCATATATTGGGACTGCCAATATCTATGAGTCCCTTAATTATTCTCTTTTATTATATTTAAGGGCCCAATGCCTAGGTGCTCTCATACATCTAAGATGCTCACATATGTCTCCCACTGAATTCAATGGTTCTTTAAGGTATTTCTGGTGATTTTCTCATCTTAGTAATTAGACATCATGATCAGAATAGCTTTTATGTTATGTGGGGTTCCCCTTAAACTTGACTGAATTATAGGGGGTGGGGGGTTCTCAAAAAAACTTAGGAACAAATAAAACTTTGAAATCATAAGAGATGCAAATTTATCAGTATAATTTTCTCTTTTTCTCATGGATATTTCTTGGTATCATGCATGGTCTGAACAATATTTGTCATCCAACAGTGTCAGAAGAAATACATTCCATATTTTTAACATATTCTCAGTCATTGGTACCATTGCTGTCATACTATTGTTATATATGTAATATCCATTATTTGAAAGCACAGACATAAAAATAACCATTAACAAAAAGGCCCCGCTAAACAGGATTCATTGAAAAAAATCATATCTATACATTTGGGGCAAATAAATGTATGCAATCTCTCCACATACTGGAGCAAAGAAAAAGCACTCAATAACATGAAACAATTAGCAAATGGTCTGGTTATCTGGTTGGGATACTTTTGGAGTGACTGTGTGAGACAATAAAAGAACATAGAGCAGGGGGAGTTTCGGACACATTTAGTAATCCTGCCTAAAATCCGCTCTCTCCTAGATGGAACCTTATTTAAATCCCAGCAGCCAATTGTAATACTTATCATAATCATAACGTTAAAGATTTTCAAGGCAGACATTTCCCTCAGCTGTCCTTAGGAGCCCATTTTAAGTGATTAAAATTCAGTGCTGTCAAGAAGTTCTTACATTATGTCAACTTAAATTTGTCTTGCAAGTTAAGCCATTTCCTGCTGTAGCCTGAAGAACAGCTGGTCACCATCTTCTTTATGATCATCCTCCTTAAGCTTGAAGATAACAATAACATTATCTATGCTTTATTTTAGCTGAAGTCATCACAACTTATTCATACTTTTCATAGAGTCTTATGTTTTCTAATGATATAATTTACTCTTAGGGCCGCTAAGCCTTCTGATATCCCTGAGAAATTAGTAGATGGCAGCCACTGCTCCTTTCCATTACAGACAGTAACTTGCCAAAATAATTTCAAATTATGGCTGCCTATCTTTTAATACACTGCCAGTGACATAATGTTCCCTAAACAACACAAATATAATTGACATCTGTAATTAACATTAGGTCACACTTTTCTCTCCCACATTAAAAATGTCTTTTTTGAAACATTATTTCACTGGTTATGTTTGTGCCAATATAGATATATCCCAGATATATTAGCAGTGAACCATGCAGCGGGGACAGCTTAAATCTCCAAATGCCCTTCACACGCTGACTATTTTTAAAATCATTTGAAACATGATGTGAAGCACTGCCTACGATATCGAAGGTTTATTTTTTTACAGGACATAGTAGGTCTGTGTCTTCCTGATGCAAATTGTATGAATTAAAGGTAAATATGCTACTTATCTGCATATGTCAAAATTAAGGTCCCTGTCCCCATTTTTTCTATGATTCTTTGATGGTTTGTAGTTTGATTCTATGTAGAGTTTTAGATAAGGTGGCTTATTGAATAAATTTGATGCATTTAATCAGTGTAATTAAATAATGGAGATAATGTAAGGCCTCAAGCTTCAGTTCTTTCTTCAGTTATACATTTCAAAAACCATAAACTTTCTTAATAATTATCTGAAATACTCTCTCAGCTTTGCTTAGGGAGCTTGAGTAAGTTTGTCAGATTTATTAAAGTCAAGATTCTCCTTAAATCAGAAGGAAGTAAATATGTTATATATCATAGTATCTGTAGATCCACTACTAAGACTAGATTAAGTAAGTTAGTTATTTGTCTGTTCACCATAGTTAGACTACTAAATTTATCATTATATCTCAAATTAGTACTACAGCAAATGTTACTAAATAAAGCAAATAATTAACAAAAAGAATGTAAATGAAAATCTTATACTCATTTTCTTTTTAAGTGTGCAAGTGTGTTTGTGCATAAGAGAAATCTGGAAGAACACCCACAATATAATTAAAGTGATTATCACTGAGTGTTGAGATCATGGGTTATTTTTCTTTTCTTTTTTACTTTTGTTTGCAATGCTTTTTAAATTATTCTACAGTGAACATGTGTTACTTATATAACAAAACAAGCTAATTTTCAATACTTTAAAGAGTAAATCAACCAAAAATATATGTTTAATCCTAGAATAACCATTTAAATGGTGGTCTGAAAAAAATTAGCTACGTGAGTTATAGAATATGTGTATTATATAGGCAGGGACCTTGTTTCAAGTATTTAAAAAAAACTTAGTTAGCATGTTGTGTTGTACTCAAATAAATTATCCTAAAACAAGTATTAATATGTTCACCAGAAAAATTGGGCAAAGTTAAATATTTTTTTTTACATAGGCAAAATACATCTTTACATTATTATAATTGAATAATGGTCATTAGGAACTGCCAACTAAAGAGAAAGAGCAAAGGGAGATTTCTAGTCCCATGACAATATTCTGGGGCATTAGTTTCTACAAATAAACATTGAGTTATGTCAGGAATGTTATGCAGCCATAGTGCTGTTGATCCTCTATTCCTGTCTTGGTGGCTGGAAGCACCAGTTCAATGTTCTGAAATTTCACAGTTGTGAAAAATTTCCTTGTCAAAACAACTTATGTGGAGTTAGTTTTAAATATTCCTTGGGTAAAGAAATATGAAGGAACTAAATTAATGTAAAGTACTGCAAATACTACAATTACACTTAAACTCATGATGTATTAGGTGGAATGTTTCACTAAAAGTAAGGAATCTAAGCACAATGTTGGTGCTTTTTTCTTCATTCCTTATTAATCTAAAACTTTGATCACTTTGCCCCAGTGCTTTTGATTTGGCAGAAAGATTGGAAGAAAGGATTAAAAATGCTTTCTAAAAAATTGAAGAGAGTAAGATGATCACAGGTCTCAAAATGACTTATTCTTTTATTCTTAGGAAGATAGAAGAACATACACCATAGATGTAGACTATGTGGCTTCATATTCTAACTCGAACATCAGCTAGATGTGTAAATGTGGGTTTGTTTACCTCTCCAGTCCTCAATTTCTTTATCTAAAAGAGTTAATAATAACTGTAAATGTACATGTCATTATTAAATAAGATAAAACATGTGAAGATCTTAGCAAAATGCCTGATGTATAGAAAGTACTTTATAAACATTAGCTATTTTCTATTGGACATTGATACTCTAGACTTTACATCCATGTTCTATACAGCAGTATGAAGGCAGAGGGAGATTACATCTACCCCTTTAAAGGATGCTTCCCAAAAGTTATGTAATTTTTGCTTTTATTCTATGACCACAGTTAACTGAAGCCATAGATGGAAACTGTAGTCTTAATTCTCAACAGTCACATGCCCAGCTATAATTTTGCAGTTATATTAGCTCAGAAGAAGTGGCGATGCTTATTGTAGGACAATTAGCAGACTCTGACACAACTGTAAGGCATGAATAACAGAATTTACCCTAGTCTCAGATGACAGGAGAGGCATTACCTCCATTTGCATAGAAAAACAGAATAGTTAGATTGCAATCAACTCTCACATTTGTGCAATTTTTACCAGTAGCACCCAGCATTTCAGGTGTACCTAAGAGAAAAAACAGTGCTTAATGTTATTCAAAACAGATATTTTATTGGGGAACTGCCAAGAAAAAAAAATGATATGAGGAGTTTGAGGATGTTGACATGAGAAGAGCTGAGGGATAGAAAATGGAATCTAACCTGGAAAGGAAAGTATGTGAAGACTGATTGCTTCTGATAAATCCAGATGAAGCAGAGGGGTGGGGGTAATAGAGGTCTTGAAGAATAGGTGCAGTCCCTAAGGAAGAGCTGAAAGGGAAGGACTTCGTGGTTGGTAATGAGAAGATATTTAATTTTAGTTTTCCAGAGATAGAACTGGATGACAAGCTCCACAGTGAACCATGAGAATGGGAGGCTGAATTGGAGTGGAAAAGAAGGGCATTGGAAGAGAAGAGGTCAAGTAACTGAGGAGTCAGGGATTTACTGGGAGTATATAGTTCTTCATATCACAATCTATTCTAGTTTTAATAATTACAAATTGGGGGATTCATTTCAGATAATTGTTGGGAAACAATTCTCCATGAGTCTTCCTTGTTTCTGCAGATTTTGCAGGCCAGGACACTAACTGCTTTTGCTCTGGATTATTGTTTCAAGGATTTTTGTAAAGTCTTGTAAGACAGTGATAGCATCTCTCTCTGGAATAAAGGACACGTGTGCTTTATGATAAAAGGTTAGGATAACCAAGTTCAGGGTTCCTCTTTTGTTACACTAACATCGTATATGCAAGTGTTACCTGGTCCTTTTCACATGGCTCTTGAGGATTAGAGCTTGGAGAACAGCACAAATGCTGATAAATTACCCACTGTTATTGCTGTGAGCTATAAAGTTCTGTGTCTCTGATACAGAGGTGTAGTGTCTTCTGCCAGCATCCATGAAACTGTATCAGGTTAACTTTTTAGCTGTATGTAGATTAAAATTTCAGACCTTCACAATTCTTGACAATTGTTTCTAAATTACATTGAGCTACAACACATTTCATGAGAATTTTTTTCCATTATGGAAGTTTTTGGACACCTTTTCTTTATTTTCTTGGTATCCTGAAAACCAGAGCCACTTTTTCTTATTTCTACTTTTTCCTCAGTTTGATATCTTCTTTAATATTTATAGATCCTTTGGCATGTAAATCATTGCTTAAAATGGACTATTGTATTTTTTATTTTTTAGGCCCCATGATTTATTTGTTCTGGTATATTTTTTCGAGTGTATTTGAGATAATAATGCTTTCTAAGTATTTTAGTACTTAGGTAGTTCCAAAGCTTCACCATAATCAGGTGCAATCTTTTGCATTCTATATACCAACTATAACAGGTGAATAAAAAATATTGGATGGGTAAATTCTTTAAATAACAGCAAGTGGAACAAATTGAATTTCAAAGTGGAAAAAAGGTGAGCCTGAGAATCAGTGGTAAGAAGGTCATCAGCAGAATTAGCAAAAAAAGTCAAGTGAAGTTACAGTTAGGCAGCCTGTAATACCTATTGATCAGACTTTCTCAATCAATAAGGCTGTGCCTAGATTATTGATGCAAAGGTATTAAGCAAAATTTTATTTCAACTAACTGGTTGGCTCAGATGTCAACTGAAAGTCATTTCCCCAGTCAATCAAACATACAATAAATCTGAGCAGATTTAGCTCTAAAACATTCTTGTGGCCACTCTGCTTTGCAACATACAATTACCTTTGAGAGAGTTATAATTAAAGTAATATGTAAACTAACATATGGGGAAAAGCACTGCATTTCTACAAAAACAAAACAAAACAAAACAAAAAAACACAGCATATTCCAAGGAGAAAATGACAGATATGAAATATTGCATTTATTGAATATATGTAATTGAAACTATTTTAAATGATAGGTGTTTAATCCCAATTTAGTTCACTATTCTGGTAGTCTCTATTCCTATTACCCATCTGTGTAAAAGTTGGAGTTAACTACAAGTTGTTGACAAGAATAGCAGACAAAAAATTTGCTTATAGGACACAATTTCTTCTTTCTTTTTTGGGGGTGTTGCTGGTGGGGCAGACACTTGGTAGAGTACTGACTGATGCATTCCAGAAAAATAGATATTGCTTCTTCAGGGTGCCTATTTTATTGGAGACATAGCCTTCTTTTCCTTCATCTCACTTCTGTCTGAGTCTATTTTTCACTATTTCCAATATCACTTACCTGCAGATAATACCAATGTCATTATATTAACTGCTTTATAATATTAACAGTCTACTATATAACTCTGATTTTGTAATTTTTTTTTAGTCCCAAACCCCACTATCACCCTAGAATGATGTCTCTTCCAATTCAACACTTATCCCTTTCTTCAGCTCCTATGAATCTTAACCTTCTTCAACTCCATCACACAGGCTGCAGATGACTCTGTCTACAAAGGCCTCTTCTTTAAAAACAAACAAAAAATCCAGAGTCAAAAGTCATGCCCTAAGATGAATTTGGTTTTACATTAAAATTGTGATTGCAGAAAGCTGACATTTCACACAAAATTCGAGGGTCAGCTTAAGTTTTAATGCATTATTTTCTAATTGTTTAATGGATCTACCATACATGCCATTTTCTCAGAGAGATGGTACTCTTCTTAGAATTAGGAAGTAAAGTTTCTTTACCTTTTTCTATATCTGGAGCACTCTAAACAGAAAAAAAGAGTAATGCTGTTTATAAATAGTTGTTGATATGGCTTTTTCATTATGTTGATGAAAAACCAAGACTGAAACTTATTTTAAAAATAGTTAATAGTGAATAGTTTTGATGTCCTCATAAGACACTGCTCAAACACCTAGAAAGCTTCTTCATTTTACCTAGTTGTATTTTAGCACATCTTAACCAAATTAAGGCACAGCTAAAATCACAGACAAAAAAATTCACTTTTATTCTTTAATTCAAGTTGAAAAACAATTCCATTAAAAGCTTCATTAAATAAAAATATGCTTGCAAGACCAAAGAGTTTCCTTCTTTTTCTCATTTTAAATGAGAACTGGTCCAGAATCAGAAAAGAAAAAAAAAGCAGATGCCGTAACCAACCACAATCAATTGTTTGCTTCCACCAAAGACAAACCATTTCTAAATTTGCAAGATGAACTTTCTCAGTGTGAATTCTTAATAAGCCTTTTAGGAAGAAAAAAATATTTCCATAAATTAAAATAGTATGTCATAATCTGAGCTGATGTTGGTTTTATATCTTTAAAATGCCATGCCTTACAGCATCTAAACCTCTGGCTGTCTTCAGTTACACACTAGAATTGAAAGCTGCCACCCATGAGTGCTGTATGGCTGATAAGATACTGCCATATCAAGCTTTATTTAATACTGTCCACCTTTTTAATCAAGGTAATATGAAGCATGCTGGTTAGGGACTATATTAGTTTCCTAGGGCAGCTTAGACACTGGATGGCATGAGACCACCAAAATTTACTGTCATAGTCTAGAGGCTAGAAGTCTGAAAACAAGGTACCAGCAGGGTCATTGACAATCTGCATAAAATCCTTCTTTGCCTCTTCCTAGCTTCTGGTAGTGGCTGCCGTCTCCCGCATTCCCTGTCTTGGAGCTGCATCATTCCAGCCTCTGCTTCTCTTGTCACAAGGCCCACTCCCTGTTGGTCTCTGTTTTCACATAGCGTTTTTCTCTTTTTATAAACACACCCATCGTACTGCATTAGAGCCCACCTTAATGACAGCATTTAAAATGTATTGTATCTATAAAGACCCTATTTCCAAATGGGGTTATGTTCACATGTGTCCATGGTTAGGACTTTGGAGAGGGACAAAATTCAACCCATAACAGGACATAGGTGATAAAAAGTTGAACACCAAGAACTAAGTACTGAAAATTTATCATTTTTAAAGTGTTTTTAAAGTGAAAGAATATATTTTATTGCTTGGCAATCATAAAATTCTAGCCAGAAATATAATGGGGCTTTTCCATTTCTATGCTGACATCAATACAAACTTCCTATTATTTTATCTTTTGTTTTTCATTTATTAGACTAATTCTTTGAAAATAGATTTTGGGACTCCAAACTTCCCATTTTGAAAGCCATTTGCTTTTGTACCATCCCTTTAGTAGGTCTCCTATATACAACATACTTATTTTTCTATACCATCTCTTTAATTGTCCTATGTTTTTATAACATTTATATTTAGTAACTACTCTGTAACTACATTTTAGAGGTAGCTATAGTACCTTACATATTAAGAATCTCAAAATATTAAAATATTGACCTCCTGTGAATAAAACACTTAAAGGATCCATAATTTTTCACATTTCAGCCAAGATAGGAAGAATATAGTCTTTGCTTACTTAAACTAACAAATTTTTAGCATAGTGATAATTGTATTTGGTCTCTTCAGGTCTTGTCTTAATACTAATTTCATTTTATTTTTAGAAATAGACCTCTATTTTAATAATTCAAGACAGTGAAGATAATCCCAGAAGACAGTTTATAAAAAATAGAAATATAAATAAATAACATGTATGAGACTTTATAGTGTCTCTTCCCCTGAAACTTGACTTTGTGAGATAAATATGCTATAGTAATTATAGTACCTCCAATGTAAAATAATTAAAAGGAGTATTATGCAAGTTGCGTCTACATGAATCAACAGGTCAAATTTTTGTTGTTATTGTTGTTTCCTGAAATTATTTTTAAACTGAGTTGATTCTATATTTTATGTTCTGTGGTTCAGGTCAGATTGATAAAGTCGAGTTTTAGTAGCAAATATGTATACTATTATTTAAAAATTTCACTTTAAAAGTCTGGAAGTAATGTTTTTAAATTTACACTGACTTCCATATTTCAAATTTAACTAAAAACCATATATATTAGCATATGTACAGTTTTTTTTTTATTATACTTACTGTCAAAAGTAGATGTCACTTCAGGCATAAATGTGTGGTAACAAAAGTCCAGTTGTGTCTGTTTGTGATTAACCATAACACTTCCATATGTGGTATCTCTCTTTGGATTCAAGCTGTCTACAGTAACTTGATCAGGGGTATAATTACACCGCACTTGAATCAGGAAAGTCAAATAATGTCAAAAACAATCATTTTACTTGTAGATGTTTTGAAAATTAAAAGCTGAAAAAATGCAGATAGCTTGATGTTAACATCTCACTGATTTAAGCTGATCTCCCAGCAGAACACGGCAACTGGAAGAGTGCACACTATGTGATAAAACAATGTCATAGGGAAATACAGAAAAGATCACACATTTAAAAATATTTCTTGGTTTATTTTATTGGTCAAGATATACTTGATTTTTATCTACTATCAAACAGATTATTACTCTCAGAACTGATAAAATGATTGCGTTAACACAAGTAATATGAAACTGATACCATAATTTCAATGAGATCTTAATAATAGTATAATCTAGTCATCACATTTCAAAAGAAATAATTCAAGAAATAGAAAAGTTAGATAATATACCAAGGTCATACCACTAGTTTTTTGCAGAACCAGGAACAGAATTCCTAACCTCTAGGACAGAACTAAATCTTTATATACTACAATTTTTGAAAGTCAATTATTCCCAAAGGAGAATCATAGTATTGGAAACAGCAGTGGTAGATTGGTCCACACTATAGGATTAAGCTGGAGGACAAGCCAAGTCAGGATGGAGACTGAATTAAGTATAGTTAACTGCCAGAAACCCCAAGTTAATTTAGTTGGCCAGGAGTAAGTATAGTTAAGACTAAGTCAACTGGGCTGACATGGAACTAAGGAGTTAGGTAATCATAGGTCATAGAATTTATAGGGCAAATTTAAAAAAAAGAAAAGATTATGATACTTTTGCCTAGACTTTTTGGGTTTTAATGTGAATGCTTTATATCTTTTGCATGTGTACATTTACCAGTTTTAAGCTGCCATGTGACATACACTATGAGCTCTTCAACCAGACCTGCTACTAGTTTATGGCAGGTAGTTAATACTAATATAGCTATATAGTGTATGTAACTGATAGGCATCGTGAAATTGTTAAAAGTAAAAATTAGGGAGACTTCTCATGGTACAACTACAGATTTTTTTACATTTTCTTATACACATTGCATATCACATTGTAAGCACACCCTGTTTATTGTTTTCCCAAGTTATATTTTATTCAACCTCAATGAAATAGAGAATATTTTAAACTATATATTTAAATAATTCTAATACCTTGCATGTAGTACATCAAATTTTATTTCCTTTTAAAACAAATGCTTAAAATATAGGTTATTTCTAGACCACAATCAACAATCAACCAAAAATTAAAATTTAATCATTTTAATTAAACTGGTTAGTTTTGTTTACTTATGCATAATAAATTTTGATAAAATTTAGTAATTTTGTTTCATCTTACTTGCTAGCCACAGAATTATGTCCATTTTGGCCATATCTATGTTCCCTCTCTCTCTCTTTCTCTTTCTCTCTCTCTCACCCTCCCCTGCCCCCCTTACTCAGGATCAGCTAGACTTTTATAAATAAAGAGTTTAGTTTTGGGTACTTGACAAAAATATACTCCCAACAATTCTTATGAGGTTAAACTCAGGACAATTTATGACTGAGTGCTGTCTGAGCAGGTTGTTCATGGACCAATGTGGGTTGTAAGTTGATTCCTCAGCTATAGAGGTCCTGCCCCATTATTTGACATTCTTGATTCAAGCAGAGTGTAATTATAGGCCTAATCAAGTTTCAATAGTCAGCCTTAATAAGAGTCAGAAGCTTGAATTTTATTGTCAACCATCATTTAGTTTCATAAGGAATGGAGTGCTGTGAATGACGTGGCCTTTTTGTCTATGTTCTGTTAGGAGTGGTTCTGCAGCACTCTACATCAGCTGAGGTCGCCATTATACTCCCTTTTTACAACATTCATAAGTAAAATACAGAGGAGCAAAGTTTGTCTTATTCAAAGATTGCAGAGATAAAATGATCTTTGGAGAGCTGAAAACATTTACTCTCAAATGCTTCCATGGCCCAAACTGGCTAATGCCTACGTTTGCTATTATGATTTAAACACAGCTGAGTAGAATGATGCTCAGAGTTCTCTGAGTTATTTGCATCGCGCATGAATGTGTTTATCAACTTACTTTCTAAGTTGAGTTTAATGCAGGATTTGGAAAAAAGACGTAGGAAAATGTGGCCAAGGATGAGACAACTTTGCCTTTAGCAAGCTGTTATTTTAGCAAGAAAAATTCCATGTTGAGAGCTAGGTAACCAAATAGGTGATTTTTGCTGATTAGACATACTGAAAAGAAAATAATTAAGTTAAAACTTTACCTCTAGAGATGGAAATGTAAGTATCCCCATGAAGGAAAATCTGCAGCAGACAGCTCCATTTACAACAAATATTTACTGACCCTCTGTTGTACACATAGTGCCATACTTAGAGTTTCAGAGTCAAAGGAACTTAAGATTTTTTACATTTTCTAAGATTAGTTGTTTGTTTTCATAACTCTGTTTTGAAAAGGTTTTCATTCTGTTTCATCTTTTTGCCTGGTATTCTAAACGATGAGAAAAATTCTACTATTCTAATTTAGATTTTTTTTTCAAATTTAAAACTCTTCATTATAAATTTTTTTGACAGTATCATATTTGCACAACAAAAATATGAGCATAACATTGTGGGTATACTGCTAATTATGGTGCCTGAAATTTATGTTTTGTATAGTGCAAACTTTTAGCATATATGATGTCATAAATGAAAGATTTATCAACTTGCTATAAGCCTTCCATTCTTATTTGATAGAATTGAATAGTGCTTAAAAGCATAGAATTTGGAGCCAGACTATATAGGGTCAAATCCCAGTTCTGTCATTTATTAGTAATATGACCTTAAACAAGTTACTTAATCTCTTAGTCCCTCAATTTCTTCATCTGAAAAATGAGAATGATAATAATAATACATCAATCATAGGGTTGCTTTGAGAATTAAATAAGTTAACCTTTGTAAGTTACTTAGAAGAGTGCCTGGCACATTGAAAGCACTTACATGCGTGTTATTACATAAATAAACTCAAATATATTCACTAGTCCAAATTATGTTAATTATCTCTTCTTATTTTTCTATTAATTTATAGAATGTAAATTCTGTAACACTTAGTCTTCAAAATAATACTGAATATAATAAAAGCTTGAAAATAAATGTTTAACTTAGTTTTGGAATTAAAATAATGAATGGTCAGCCATCTTCCTATCATTTTTAAACTAGATTGGTAGTTTGAGATTTGCCATGTAGAAGCTTCTTTATCACCATGCTTGGAAATACATGAATGCCATTCCTTTAGAGGAGATACTCTGCTGCTATATTTAATATGATACCCAACTGGCACACTATGCTGACTTTGTATGAGATGCTGACCAGTTCTTCAGCTGTTTGTCTGGAAGCTTAATGATTGGAATATTAACATATACTGATACATGGAATACATGGCAGTTGAATTGACATTACTGCTATGAAAATTAGTGTGGCATATAGCTTTCCAAGAGTTTTAATGCAGCAATATCATGGAAAAATAAATTCTAGAGTCTCCTTGTTTGGTAAACCAAAACTATTCATAGGTTCCTAATTATATATCAGCTTCTTAGCTGTGTCAAGGAACTTTGTTATTCAACAGTTATTCAGTACCTCTGCATTCTGAATGTCAATTATAAGACAAACACATATACACACATTCAATGATTTCTAAATTGAATAAGAATTGTGAATACATACACCTCAATTTTATTACATTTACTAACATTTAAATTTCTTTCTTATCAAATCACATCTAGCATTAAAGAGGTCACTTACATAACTCTTCCTTCAAATTATTTTACATGGCCTTGGTGAATCTCAGAAGTACAGCAAAAGCAAGTGCTCCATTAATTTATTAGGAAGTTTCATGTAATTCAAAGGCAAAGTTTAGATGTGATACCCCTTAAGACCCCAGCTTCACCATATTTGGTTGAATGTCCAACCAAGAATGACTGAGCTCCCAGGTATAAAATAAGCATGATGCAACCTAACATCTTTAGGCTGCATACTTATCAAAAAAGAACAACCATCTGGTCAATTATATATCATATTGTATGTCATAAGGATGGCTCTGGTTCCTCAATAAGTTCTAGAGCCTTATGTTTACATGGAGAATGGATGGCATTATTTGGATAGCATTCCCTAAACCTAATGGCTTCCACACGAGTCAAGGACTGAGCAACATCAGTAGTAAGGAAGGAGAATTAAAATGATTGAATTTAACTATAAACAATTGTCAGTCTTTCAGTGACAATTTCTCAAAGGGAAAAATGTTGGACTCACATGAGAAGCAGAAGATACAAAGTTAAAGTATGTAACAAATGTTCCTTTGAGATCAGGTTGAATCCAGTAATGTTTATCAATGCTCTGAATGATGGAAGAAAAAGCCTCCTTATTGGATTTTCTAATAACTCAGTTAGTCAGAAAAATAGAAAAAATTAATTCAAAGAAACTTTGATGGAAAAATGGGACAACTGTAATCGAAAAACCAAAAAATAAAAGAAATTATAAAATTTAAAAAAAGAAAAAAAAGAAAGAAACTTTGACAAGTAAGAAATGGCCTATCAACACAAATTCAGGAAAGGGTGAGTAGCAAACAAGTATTAGGCTCAGAATATTGCTAATCTTATAAAAGATGGGAATGGCCAGGAAGAGTGGCTGGAACTAGATCTGGGGCTCATTAGTAAGGTGAAAGAGTCAGTAATGTAGCACTGCCATTGTGAGATATGTGCTTATTGAGTACTAGGGCATATGCCATAATAATGACAGACATTATCTAATGGATGAAAAGTAGACCCAATCAGGAAAAGTTAAAGAAGATTGTATAGCCCAAAGAGAGATGTTTTTCCATCTAACAGATTATTTTTGCGTAAGATATACCATAGGAAATGAACAAATTGTGTTGTTAACACCAAATTCTTTTTATATTGACTTATCTACAGGTAGAAATGAATTGGAAACAATGGTACTACACCTCAAACCACTATCATCACTACAAGTGATTATTAACCAGAATTCAAAATGGCTGAACCAGTGGCTTTTTTTTCACAATTGGAAAGATATAAATCATATTTGATTAGTTCTTTGGTCCAACCCGATTTGCACATACTAACTACGCTGAAAACATATCCCACTGAACAATTGTCTTCTTTGATGTTAGTCTTAAACGCTAGAATATGCTTTTAAATATACCCTGGTCTTCTGTCACAATCAGTTAATGAGGTGCCAGCTATTAATTTAACTAGAACTCTTTGTAACTATCTGTATTTTTAGTTTGTATTATTGTTTGCCGTAATATGTTGCTTTTATTTAGCACCTGATATGCCAAAGTATCACTTGTATTTGTTTGGAATTTACTGCATTAAAAATCCAAGTTCTGGTCCTAAGATTTCTGTAAGTGATAAGTCTATTTTCTATTTTGAAATACTTATCACAAACATTTTTTACATTTTTGTCTAGATATCAGAATCTGTTTATCAGCTGATCTTTTTATACCCTAAACTCTTGGTTATTTTATCTCATTTCATTAAGCTTTTAAGGTATGGTCAATGTTGACTCAGATAGCTTGGTTTCTCTTTGGTTTGTTTCCATTCAGAATTTAATCAAACATAATAGGTGAAACAACATGGTGGCACAATGCATTTACTTCATTATATATACCCAAAACATCCCAGTTAGTGGGTATATCACAGGCCTCAGTATTTGAGAAGTACAAGATTGCTCATATTAAGTGTAGTCTCTATTATCTATAATCCAAGGCTATCACTCTATGATTTCATCCTTTGATCACTGAATAAATCCTTCCCTAACTTCTTTCTAGATCCTCTTTCAAGGAGACACCAGTTTTCACTTGAACACATCTTACGCCACCATTGACTGCTATTTTCATAATTTGCATGTGTTTTATTCCTCCTTATAATACCATTAACATTAGAAAGGAGGCACATAGCCAGTATGCTAAGAGTGGGCCCTCAGAGCTGATTGTTCAGTTGCATATATTTTAACTAATCTACTTTCATAAACTCCAACTCTGTCTTATAACTTTTGCAGTTACAAAAACATATATATTTTTCAGTCCTCTCCTGATGATTTCAATATGCAACAATGTCTTAAAAATCTTTATACAACTTCTTAGATTCACCTATCTAATAAATTCCATTTCCAGTTACTAATTCTAATTCTAATATATTTATCTTCTTCAATTAAATATATTATGTAATGCTGACCCCCCTCCCCACATTTCCTTTTAAATCTCATAACTTTAAAAAGAAGGATGGATATGCTTTTTTATCTGCATGTTGTAATATTGTTTAAGGTACACCTTTCCTTTTTTTGCATTAATCTAGTTCTATTGAAGATTAGCTTGTTATTTTGTATTTGGTTTCCATTATCTTTTATATGGTCTATCATTTTTCCATAGCAGAAAATATGGGGCGTTTTTAGGGCAATGCTTTCGATAACTTGATGACATCACAACCCTTTTACTAGTGCTACCTGAGAGATCAAAATCAATTTTCCCAGAAGTATTTCTGAATTAATGTTTTTCCTGGATACTCTGACCTACATTTCAAGTCATCTGCCTGTTTGTTTCAGCTCCCTGATCTGTCTACCCATCTATCCAGAAATCTTTTTGTCTTCCATTTACTGACTCCTTCAGGCACTTTCTGTTTGGTGCTAGTCATACAACAATAAAAGATGACATTCTTGTCCTCAAGGACTTTATAATCCTATGAAAAAAAGTTTATTCAAATTCTGAAGCTATTCTAGTTCTTATCCCCTGGCTTGATATTTTATCTCTCAGGAAAGCTTAGGGTTAAATGCAGATTTAGAGATAAAAGTATATATTATGTCAGATCATTTATTTTAAAAGTCAAATAGATCCAGTTTCAGCACACATTCTTAGTTGAAAGTACTTTAACTATACAAATTGCCATTTACATATATCTTTGTGCCTAATTTCTAAACTAATTCATCCATGATAAAATATTCCTGTAATTCTATAATGATTCTATTTTCTAGAATAGGAATGTTGAGCAGGAAAGTTTCTTGCCTCTTTCTTTCTTCTTTTCTTCCCCCTGTTTATCCTTCCCTTTTCCCTCTTTTCTCTGTCTCATGGATCATTTTATTTATATAGATAACATTTTTAAGCACATACTTGTCACTGAATTTTAAGTATATATTTTTTCAGTGGAGAAAATTTTGAAATGTCTTAATTAAATGCAGTTATTGCTATTTTTGCATAATTATTTTTCCATCCCCATTCCTCATCCAGAGTAAAAAGCCCTCTCACAGATTCTACAGGTGTGACTTTGCAGAAATCATGTAGCTTTACCCAAGGGACTGGTCTTGTTTAACGAATCACTGTTCTTCCCTTTGTTGTATTCCTCACTGGTGTACAGCTTCCATAGAGCAGTGAATTCTTGTAGAAAGAATCATATTGATAATTATTGACTCCCCTAGCCCCTTAGTTAATTGTACTTTCAGATTATATATGTTGGTCAATAATGCAAACATTTGCTCAGAGTTATTTGGTAGCTATTGCATGGATGATTTTTATCCCCCTTAAATTTATACGCATTATGTAGCAACTGGCTATAGAGCAAGTTCAGCAATCTTACTAAAGTGGGATCCCAATTCTCTCTCTTTTTCCCTCCTTCTCCCTCTCCATCTCTCTCTGTCTCTCTTTGTCTCTCTCTGTCTCTGTCTCTCTCTCTCTCACACACACACACACACACATACACACAAACCATATCTACAAGATCCAGTTGTGAGACTATCAAAACCAATAGCAACTGTGGCTTTGGATGTTTTAGGAAAGATGTTTCTGAGTCTCTGATTTCCAGCAGAACAGAAATATGTAGTCACAGCTGATATATAGATAGATATACGTGTACATAGGCTCTGCCTTCTCTTTTAGAATTTAACCTTTACTGTATTATTTTCATTATCCTCTAGTCCCCTTATAATCACCACACTGTTGTCCATGTCCATGAGTCCTTTTTCTTTTGTGCTCAGTCCTTCCACTCCCTAACTCCCCCCTCCACCTAGCTGTCATCCTGCTCTCCATCTATGAATCTGTCCCCATTTTTCTTGTCTGTTCAGTTTGTTCATTAGATTCCACAGATGAGTGAAATCATATGGCATATATCTTTCTCTGACTGGCTTATTTTACTTAGCACAATCTTCTCCAGGTCCATCCATTCTGTCATAAAGGGTAAAATTTTCTTTTTTTATGGCCAAGTAGTATTCCATTCTGTAAATGTCCTATAGTTGTTTTATCTACTCATCTACAGATGGACACTTGGGCTGCTTCCACATCTTGGCAATTGTAAAAAATGTTGCAATGAACATAGGAGTGCTTATATTCTTTTGAATTAGTATTTGGGATTCCTTCAGATATATTCCCAGTAGTAGGATCACTGGGTCAAAGGGCATATCCATTTTTAATTGTTTGAGGTATCTCCACACTGCTTTCCACAGTGGCTGCACCAGTCTGCATTCCCAACAACAGTGCACAAGGGTTCCCCTTTCTCCACATCCTCACCAGCTCTTGTTGTTTGTTGATTTATTGATGATGGCCATTCTGGCAGGTGTGAGATAGTATCCCATTGTGGTTTTAATTGGTACTTCTCTGATGATTAATGATGTTGAGCATCCTTTCATGTCTATTGTCCATCTGTATGTCCTCTTTGGATAAATGCCTCTTTAGGTCCTTTGCCCATTTTTTTAAATTGCTTTTTGTTGTTGTTGTTTTGTTTTGTTTTTGGTGTTGAGTTTTGTAAGTTCTTTATGAATTTTAGATATTAATCCCTTATCAGATGTATGGTGGTGAATACGTTCTCCCCCATTCTGTGGCTTGTCTTTTTATTTTGTTGATGATTTCCTTCTTGTGTAAAACCTTTTCAGTTTGGTGTAGTACCATGTATCCTTCTTTTAATTGCCAGTGCCAAAGAACTTTAACACATTTAAATGTTATTTTATGAGGTTATCATGAGTGCATATTAGTAAATAGTGTAGTTACCATTTCACATTTTGATAAGGATTGGTAGAAGTAGAATACCAGGTTTAGGATAAAGATGCATAATAAAAAAAGAGAAAATAATTTATAAAAAAATAGGGTGTAGGTGGCTTTTAAAATTTCACCTACTCTAACATCACACTTGGGCAAGAATTATCCAAAATATATCAAAAGACTACTTGTCTATTCAAAGAGCAATTTCATTGTGAGAATTTCTTTAATATCTGCTATGAAATGCTACCCTAAATATTTTACCAATTCAATAGACAAACAGAAACAATTAAGTACTTCATATTTCTATATACAGACATTTCTGAACATTTTAGGATTCCTTGTTAAGGAAGCTGGGGGTTCCAGATACTGGGAAGTCCAACAGGAGAGTGGTAACTACTTCTCAGCCAAAAATACCTGAACCTTACAATCGTGATTGTGCAGCAAACACAGCCCTAGTCCAACCCAGAGAACGCTTGGAGATATGAAACGTGGCCCATGAGGCTTTTGGAGGAGCCCATTTCAGAAGCAATAGAACATACTCTTGGGGCAAGGATCATCTCTACTAGCCCAAGAATAATTGTACTACTTACAAATCTTCCAATACTTGTTAATCATAACTTTCTTTATTTCATCTTATCTTTACTTCCACTAAGATGACACTCTCCAAGAAGTGATGGAGTTCTCATTATAATGACTCACTTCATCTTTGTGATGGCATTTTTCTTCTCAGGTTGTGGTGCCCCTTTGAAGGCTGCCAGCTTTTTACACATTGTTGTTTCTTGGAATCTCTTTATGCCTCTGCATCCAACCCTCTTTCTCACATTGCCTCAGCTTTATTTTTGATTAAATTCTTTTTTTTTTTTTTTTTTTGTATTGCTTATATGTTGTTTTCTTTTGGACCTATCCTTAGGAGACACCTGCTGATAATCCTCAGATCTGTAGATTTTCATGTGTGTTTTCACCATATCAAAAATTATCAATAATCTCACCTTGGGAGCCTATGAAAATGATGAATGTTTTATTTCTTTTGTCTTTGGTTAATTTTGTCTGTGATATTTTTAAATACTCAAGTTTAACAACTTTAAGGTATAAAATCTATCATTGCTTTCCTGGTCCTTGCTCTATTACATTAAACCCCAAAGGAATTGATATTTATAACTTTTTCTCTAATTTTTTACATAAGTTGCCACTATCAGGAACTAGGGAAGTAACTTCGCTAGAGCTATTCAAAGGTTAGTAGCCAAGTAGTATGAATAGCATTTTGCCCATAAATTCAATGAGGTAAAGTCAACAAAGTCTTTTAAAAAGACATTTAAAGCTCATTCAAGAAGACATAGAATAATCCTATATTTCTGGATAAATTAAATTTATAGTTTAAAGAAAACATTCCCATAAAGAGTTCTTCAAATGACTTAGCTAGTGAATTCCAGCAAATACTAAGAAAAATAATAATAGCAATTCTGCACAAACTTTTTCAGAAAAAAATAGAAAAGGTTAGAATATTTCCCAACTCCATTTAGGAGATCAGCATTACCCAGGTACCAATATCAAACACAGACATTACTTAAAAATAAAACTACAGACATTATGCCTTATGAACATAAGCACAAAAACTTTCAAAATAATTTTATCAAATTGCATTCAATAAAGCATGAAAAGGAGACTGTATCGATACCAGTTGAGGTTTATCCCAGCACCCAAGGTGGATATCATACTCAAAATTCATTAAATGTAATGTACCATATTAACAGACTACAAAAGGAAAACACAATTATCTCACTAGATACAGAAATGCATCTGAAAAAAAAATCCAACATTAATTTATGATAAAGTTTCAGTAAACTAGGAATAAAAAAATAAAACTTCCTTAATATGATTAAGAAAATCTTTGAAAAACCTACAGCTGAGAACTACCCTTAAAGGTAAACGTCTGATCACTTTTCCCCAAAGATCAGGGACAAGGCAAAGATGTCTTCTTTCAGCACTTACATTCAACATTCCAGTAGTAGTTCTAGCCAGTGCAATAAAGCAAGAACAATAAATATGAGGCATACAAGGTAGAAAGTAAAAATTATAAAACTGTTTGTAAACAATATAATCATCTATGTAGAAAATCCAATGAAACCTTCAGAAAAGTTACAAGAATTAATGTGAATTTAGAAAGTTTTAGGATGTAAAATCAACATACAAAAATCATTTTTTGTTAAGTGCTAGCAATAGACAGAAATTAAAATTTAGAAGTTAACACCACTTTAAATTCAAATATTAAATAATTAGGGATAAGCCTGAAGAAAAAAATGTACTATTTGGTAAGACCAATTTTCTATATATTTTTTTCTTTTTTACCATAAATATTTAATTAATGAATGCAAAAAATAACCAAGCTCTGTGAGAAGATTAGAGAAGGCTGATGTCAAGTATGTGCTTATAGGATGGGCTGGAAGAAAGAGGAAATTCTGAGGCAAGGAGGAATGAAAGGAGAGGATGGTGTGGCACGGAATAGGGAAGTTCTGTAACTGAAAATGTTCAGTGAAATGAGAGTTAAAATCAATTGCTGAGAGAAAGGAAGGAAAACTTGGATAGGTAACAAGAGTGAAACATGTAGCCCCAGCATAGTGCCTCAGTTGGTTGGAACATCATCCATACACCAAAAGGTTTCAATCTCTGGTCAGGACACATACCTAGGTTGAGAGTTCAAGCCCCTGACTGGATGCATATGAGAAGCAACTAACCCATGTTTCTCTCTTGCATTGATGTCATGCTCTTGGTCTCTCTCTCTCTCTCTCTCTTTTCTTTCCTCTCTCTCTAAAATCAATAAATATATCCTTGAGTGAGGATTTTTTTTTAAAGTAAAAAAAGAAAAAAGAAGAGTGGTGCAGGGAAATGAGAAGCCACTGGGTAAATAATAAACTAAATCAGAAACCCCAGATCTGGAGAGACATCAACCTTGACAGTTATTTATCTTTCCTCTTCACTCTTCTCCAATCCTTATCTCAACCCCCACCCTAACCCCACCCCAGGAAGCCTAAATGTGGCAGTAGAAATGATGAATTATCGGAACACTGAACTCAAGCACAGTAGAGGCAGTGCAAAAGGAGAGCAAGGCTGTTGTAGAGAGTTTGGAGCCATCAACAGTGTTTTGTCTATTCTGAGAAACATGGTCAAGAGGATGCTGACAGTCTAGAAAAAATGGAACAACTCAGAGACTGGAGGTTGCCATGAGGTTAAAAGTCAAGAATTCTGGGAATGAGAGAGTAAGGAGGCTGGAAGAACACAAAGTTATGTTTTGACAATAATCAAAAGGTTAAGATTTTAGGGATATTACAGTTTAAGACAATAACAAAATCCAGGGAATGTCTGTCAGAGTGAAGAACATAGGTTAAGTGTACGTAAAACATAGTTGTAGTAATGGATGAAATGTAGTGTTAAATGGACCACCTATATGTAGGTTGAAATCTCTGAGGATCATAGCTGGAGGTAGGATTGCGGTAAATATTTCAATTACATTCCAGTGTCCTAATTCAGGTATTCTCAAAATGAGGTCTATGAACCCTTGTGGATCCTCAAGGCAATTATCAGGTATTCTATGGATAAAAACTAATTTTATAGTAATACTGGGGTGGTATTTGCCTTTTTCACTCTGTTGACATTTGCACTGATTGCATAAAAACAGTTTTGGGTAGAGCTGACATCATATTTAATGCTGAGGGACTCAATGCTTTCCCACTAAAATAAAAACAAGCAAGATGTCTGCTCTCACCAGAACTGGTCAGCATTTTCGCAGTCATATATCGCCATCTACAAATATAACAGGACAAATTTTGAAGCCACACTGGTTAGGTCTAAATATGCTTCTAATACTGTGTGACCTTGAGCTGTTTGCTTAATTTCTTGTGCTTTAGTATCTTTATCTGTAAAAAGATACTAATAGTATTTATTTCATAAAGTTATGCAGAGAACACAGAGTTAATACTATCAAACCTCTTAGAATAGTGTCTGAGATAGTTTAAGTGCTATGAAATATGTGTTAAATACAGGTTTTAACCATAATGTATAAATTATTTTTTGATGTTTTAAGTATGTAATTATATTAAGATTTTCTTCTTTGTAAATTCTAGATACCACTGCTATACTATTTAAGTCAGTGTTTCTCTTATTTTTTGTTATTATGATCCTTTCAGATTCTTAAGAATTATCAAGAATCCAAGGAGATTTTTTATGTGGATTATAAGTATTGAGATTTACTGTATTAGAAATTAAAATAGATAATTAAAAGCTCTTCTATTTATTATTTAATTGTAAAAAGACATATTAATCCCATTACACTTGAAGCAACATATTTTTATGGAAAAAAATATATTTCTAAAATAAAATATAGTGAAAAGAGTGACAATGTTTATATTTTTGCAAATTTTTTGACATCTATTTTAATAGAAAAGAGTAGGAATCTCGAATTTGTATATTTATCTAATCTATTGAAAATATGTCATTTTGGTTGAAGTATATGAATGAAATCTGGCCACACATAGACATATAATCTAAAATGGGGGAGCATTTTAATAGTCTTTCCAGGTAATTCTGAATGTTCTTTTTTGATGGCTCACCAAAACTGACAAAGAGTAGCTTTGTAAAGGTTAGTTGGAGTGTTGAATCTGAAACCATATCTTATGCTCTGTTACATATCTAATTTTCTTTTGCATGCAGACCTCTGTGTCTGTTTAACTTAATTTTTGACCACATTTCACTGCCATTTCAGTATCATTTGCACATTAGAAGACATTGGACATACTGAAGCCAACCTTCATTGCCAATAAATCAGAGTTTCTCATTAAGAGCTAATGAGATTTTATATTGTCCTTCTGATTATTACCCCTGTTCTGTGTGAAAAGGAAAACATTTCATCTTTTTTATTCCTTTTCCCAATCCTATCTTTCAGGGCATGAGGTTTTTTTGTTTGTTTTTAAAATTTATTTATTTATTTACTTACTTATTTATAAGAACAGTGGTGAAATGAGCTAGTACAGCTTTAACCTTGCTTCCTTTTACTCTCTGGTAAGAAGAGGCAATATTGTATTTTAGGTTAATTGGAGTCTTGCCTCTTAATTGATTTAGAGATAAGATTGAATTTTTGCTCTACCATTTATTGCCCAGGCAATAGTGCATATGGTACTGTCTTTCTGTGCCTCAGTTTCCTCATCTTAAAGTGATGATAATACCTGCATTGTTCGTTTATTTTCAGGATTAAGTTAGGCAATAAGAGCAAAACACTCAGCAAACTGGCATTTCCAAGTGCTTTATGCATGCTAATTATGATTGGGGAATTTGTGTCCTCTCCACTCATAGATGTCCTCCCTGTTGGCTGGCTTTCCAAAGCAAGAATGCTCTTAATGAATGAAGAAGAGAAAATAAGTTTTTCAAAATATGTAAAGACTTATCTCTGCTTTTGTTCTTAGGAGAAGCAGGGAGGGATAGCAATGAATATAAATTTTAAGGGAAGAAAAATATATTATTTCATGAGTGTAATAATGAAAAATGAATCAGACAGAAATATAACATACTCTTTCCAACTATGGAATTGAGTAGTGAGGAAAAAAACAACCTCACTAATTAATTAATCAATAAGTATATTAAACAATAGTATAAATCAGTTAAATAGCAAGTTATAGTAATATCCTCAGAAAGATAAGAGAAAATATTGAACTCATTATAAAAGAACATAATATTATATTTTATGAAATAATAGAAAAATCTACAAAAGCACTTGGAAATTATTGATAGAAAAGAATTTTCAGAGACAATAAAATAGTTTTAACATACAAAAACAAAACAAAACACAAAAAAAATTACTATTAAAGAGTCTGAAGGTAAAGTTGAGGCACTATCTCAGGAAGTAGAAGGAAAATAGTAAAAACAAATAAGTTAATTACAGAACAGCTTTATGAGTTTCAACCCCTAACAGGTAAGAATTCCAGAAAGAGACAACAGGGAAAATGGAAGCAAAGACATTGTCTAACAAATGCTAGGAGAAAATTTTCAAGAAGTAAAGAACTTGAGTTATCAGAACACCCTAACATTTAGCAATTTAGTTGAATGGAAATTGCTGAAGCCTAAGTTGGTTATTACTAGTCTCTCTATTTTCCATCTTACAAAACTTTATTGTTAATCTCACATCTTTATTAATTTCTTTTTCTCTTATTGTAGTAGACTTTCAAATGAGTGTGAAATAATGTTTGCATATATTTTTTCTTGTTTGATTGGGATTCTCTTGATCATTTAAAAAAATCTCCATAGCCTAGCAGTAGAGAGCCAGAGCCATAGTAAGATTTCATTATATACTTGATGATTAAATGAACAGTTTTGGGAACACACAAGAAAATCAGAACCAGAACAGATCAGACCATAGGCTGTGTCTACTTCTTCAGTTACCCATTACTAACATTATACAGTAGTCCCTCACTATATCATGGTTCACTTATTGCGGCCTCACTGTATTGCGGGATTTTAAAAAATATTACATTTAATTATTTATAGTGGATTTTTCGCTATCTCATGGGATTTTGCGGTACTGTATACGTGTGTTGTTAAAGTTACGTAGGTTTAAGAGTGTAGAATATTTTAAGAACATAAGTAGTGTTTATAAAAGTGTGGAAAAGGTTAATAATGGAGTGAGAATGGTTTATAAGTGGGTGGGAAGGGTTTATAGAGTCTTAAAATACATATAAATATATAAAATAAAGGTATGGTTTCTACTTTGCGAATTTTCACCTATTGCTGTGGGAGTCTGGAATGTAATACCCATAATAAGTGAGGGAATACTCTAAATTTAGGCATAGTATCTATCTCTGAGCTTTGATTTCATCAACTGTAAAATAATATTAATAATGAATTAGTAAGATATTAGTTGAAAATAAATGAAGTGCTATTCATAGTTACCTATCAGTTACTGGGAAGCTGGTAGATAGCTACTAAATGATATTAACCTTCCCACTCACCCCCTCTAAGACCTGTAACACAGCTTCACCATGCATATGAGCAAGACCTTGCTTGAGCTTTCATCCAGTAATTAATTCAAAAACTGCTACTAATTTAGGTATTTGTAAATGCAATGGTTTTGTGGCATTCTAAAGATCTTTGTCAATATGTAAACTGTGACTGTTATTGAGAAAAAGTATCTGCTAAATTCACATGTGACATACAAGGTTTAGCAATAAATTCGACCTAGTAAGAAATGATTATTAAAAATATGATGCATTCTTAACTTTGTGCCAGTTAAACTGTGAAGTTTTAACAATTTGATTCTTATTTTAATAAAGAAGTTATCATGAACTATTTGTCAGAGTACAATTGCTCAGTTTCATTGTTACTCAAAGCAGACATTTATTTAGCACACTAGAATAAAAAATTTTAAATTTCTAGAGTGTGTAAAATTTTACCATAGTCAAGTATATGAAATATAAAAATGAGGTGCTTTACAGTGTATTTGGATCAAAAGATTTTATTTGTCCTATTTGATTGTAATTCACTACTTGTATATTAAGACAAGATTAGACTCAAATCTTTTATTTATCCAAGTTCAGAACAAGTTGATATTTAGGACTCGGATCTAGCTAGGAAGGCATTCCAGTAGTAAATGAATGGTAACCTGTATTTTCTTATGAGACAAAGGGGAAACTTGACTTTGCTTCAATTGAGTTAAATTCATAACTTATGGAACGACACAGGAACAACCAGAGAATAGCTTGCCACTAGAACTACTGACTTTCTTTCAATAACCCAGTTCTCTCTAACTATTTATTTTCTTTACAATTAGTGTTTAAAACTAACAAACAATCCCCTGGCTGCTATGGCTCAGTGGATTGAGCATCAGCCTGTCAGCCAAGTGTCGCTGGTTCAATTCCCAGTCAGGGCACATTTCTAGATTGCACTTCAGGTCCCCAGTTTGGGGTGCAAGTAAGAGGCAACCATACAGTGATGTTTCTCTCCCTCTCTCCTTTCCTCTCTCTCTAAAAGTAAAAATAAAACAAAACAAATAAGTTAATTAATTTAAAAAATAAAATAAAAAACAAACAAAAAAAAAAAAACATTTTTTGTCTATTCTCCCTCAGTCAGAAAATAACTGCATTTTCCCCAGTTTCCAGTAAGTTGTTCCAGTACAAATACTGGATCTTTGGGGAGTTGTACAGCCATTTAAAAAAAGTAACCATTTAGACTTTTAGTTGTTATTAAAATAAAGACACAAAGGTTACAAATTATAATCTGGTTATTTGGCTATGCATATTTCACTACATTTTGAATTCTGTGATATTTCCTTATTACAAGGAGAAATAAAACTACAAGTGCATGGTAATATTCAAATGAACTATAGTAAGGAACAGACTAACTGAAAACAGGAGATTGTAGTTCTGATATATAGCTTTGTATGACTGTAATAATTCAATTAGTTTAGGTACAATGATCTTTAAAATTTTGTCATACATAAAAAATAAAATAATAATGATTTCTGCCCACCTTACAAAGGTTTCTATTATCATAATAAGTTGATCATTTCCCTTTTATAGTAGCAAGACTGTTCACTGAACAGAAAGGAAAAAGAACATCATCTGGGCCCACATTTGTTAAAAATATAAATTATTTGACTTATTTAGTATAAAACACCTTCCTTTTTACATACCACATGAATCATTTATGGGAAATTGTCAGAAGATAGGAGTGGTCTAATTGGGACTAAGTCTAGAAACTTCCTAAGAAATAAGATTTAAACGCTACCCACCATAAATTCTCTTTCTTATTGCAACATCTAAAATGTTCATGCTCTAGCCAGATGGCTCAGTTGAATAGAAGAATGTCATCCCATTCACTAAAAATTCGGGTCCAATGGTTCAGTTGATTAAAATGTCATCCCATTCACTAAAAATGTGGGTCCAATGGTTCAGTTGATTAGAATGTCAACCCATTCACTAAAAATGTGGGTTTGGTTCCTGGTCAAGGCACATAACTACATTGCAGGTTTGATCCCTGGTCGGGGTACATACAGAAGGCAACCAATTGATGTTTCTCTCTCACATCAATGTCTCTCTCTCTCTCTCTCTCTCTCTCTCTCTCTCAGTCAATCAATCAATAAACATATCAGTCAATCAATCAATAAACATATCCTTGGGGGGAGGATTAAAAAATTTAGAATGTTTATATTATATAGTAAGTCCTTTGCAACTAAGCAATATTCTTATATCTCATGTTCTAAATTAAAGGGGCCCTACCTAGTATTTATAAACCTTTTAATGAATATTTCAAATCATTGGTTTCAAAAAGTAATGATGGCCATAGTATGGCACTCAGTACAATAATGAGTACTTGGTGTTCACACAAGATATGAATATAGAATCATAAAAAAATAAATTATATCCTTGCATTGCTGGAAAAATGAGATGCTTAAAGAGTTTCTCATTGGGCTCTGTCTTCTTCCAATTCTGACTTGTAGAAAAAAACACATTTATCTTGGAATGAATGAATAAAGTGAGTGACAATTCTGTTAAGGAATTTACTTATGGAATTAGCACATTTCTCAATAAGTAGCCTACGTCAAGGGAGCATGCCACTGCTATGCAGGTTCCATAAATCTGTTTTATAGACCCTATTACGAATATGGCATGGTAAAAAATAACAATTATAGTAATAGTTGCATATTACTATATAGTAATATATACAGTAGTAGTATATATAGTAGTATATAGTAACGTATCCATTACTATATGCTTTTAAAATGCACTATCTCATTTAATAGTTGCAGCAGCAAAAATTAGCATGTACCAGTCACATTTAATACTCAAAGCTGCTCCTTGGGTAAGTACTATATTCCTCCTCCATGTTAACAGGCAAGGAAATAAGCCTAAACAAGTGATAATACTTCAAGGTAACACAGCTAATTATAAGTGCAGAAGTCAGTATTGAAGCCCACTTGTGTCTCTTTCAAGATCCCACACTCTCAAAAGCTTTATTTTTGAATACTTTTATCTTCTGAAAGAAAACTATGACAATGCAAAATACTTGTTCACTATTATTATTAATTTGAGAAGACTTTTTTGATAATGAAAGCTATGACACATTAGTATAGATTTCCAAAACAGTGTGTTGAGTTTTTTCTTAAACTGCTAGAAAGTAGGCTGGGTGATCAATATTAATTATAGTAGCTAATGTTAATGAATATCATTATGTTCCAGACACTGTGCAAAGCATTTTTACATACAACAACCATACAAGGTAGGTAATTATACTTTCATTTTATCAATTAAGAAACAAACTATGAGAATTCAAATTCTCATTCAATAAAAGATGGATTCATAATTTAAACTTAAATTGTTTTTGAAATGGAAGTCACCCTTTTTCCATTATGCTACATTACCACCAAAAGGCATATACTATTGAAAATCACCTGTGCAGGACATCTTTAAAGAAAACTTGAATTAATCAGACTTTCAAATTATTCTTGCATAGGGAGACTCAATATTGTAAGGATGCCAATTCTCCCTAAATTAAGCTCTAAATTTAATGAAATTGCAATCAATATTCCAACTGGAGGGCAGAAATAGGTCAAAGAGGTGATAGCTATAAGGGAGCAGTTTTCAGTTCAGTGTAAGAAAGCATCTTCTATGAGTTAGAATTATCCAGAATTGGAACAGAATGTGAAATAGTTAACCCTCAGTCACTGTAAGAATTCCAATGGAGGATAAATCGACCACCTGTTGAAGTATGCTCCAACAGCTTTAGAAGACCATCATTTCTTTAGAGTCTAGAGTCCATTTTCTAGGCACTATACTATCCACTTTAACCTTTTATCTCATTTAGTTTATATATATATATGTTTTTTTATTTTATAGGTATGAAATATGGTTGACAGTGGGAAAGAGCATAGTTTCTGACATTACATGGAGTGGGGTATGAATCTCAAGTCTGCTCCTTATTAACTACAAAACTGTGAGAAACATCTTTAACTCCCTTCATGTCAGTTTTTCAGTGTGCAAAATGCAGATAGTAAGACCCACCTGCATTTTTGTAGAAGTAAAATAATAATATGGGCACATAGCTAAAAATGTTAATTTTTAGTAAACAGGTGTTGGTATTATTATTTATAGGAAGCATCTAAAACTTAGATAAATTAAGTGATGAGCAAATATTCAACTGAAATAAGTAAGCCTTAATATTTTAACTTCAAGATCCTATTAATTTGTCAGATTATAACTAATTCTTCCCAATCTTACAATTTTACAAAAACATGATATAAAGAAATTAAAAAGATTTTATGTAAAATTCATGTATTACCTAACCATGCATTGAATACAGCTAAATTTAATGGTACATGTTTAAATGAATTAATTTATTATTTTAAAATATGTTTAAAAAGAGGAAAAAAGGTAAGAAATTTAAGATCAGGTAACTCATCAGGTGACTGATCTATTTAAGATCAGTTTCCTAAGAGAGTGGAGAAATATATATTTTTTAAGGTTGGAGGAAATAATTTCTAAACATCAATGCTTTTGATGAGTGTTTAGGGAGTTGCTATTTTTCCTTTGACTCTCAGTGGGATGAATAGAAATCACTATAAACAGGCCACGAGACAAATCACTATCTCTCCACTGGGAATACTTCAGAACCAAGGCTGCTAGAAGAAGGTAGATAAATGCAGCCTGAAGAGATTGGTTTAAACTATATTGTGAAACAAGTAATACGCAATACCTTATAACCAAGTTAGGACCTATGTTTAGTGGGCATTATTAAACTTACATTTGCTATATGTTTTCTCTATTGAACATGGATATATGTATGGTTTATTTAACATAGGTTGAAATGTATAATGTGAGAGACTTGCAAGCTGAACGTGGGATGGTGATATAACCTGCATTCATTCAATAAGAAGAAAATAAAGAAAATATATCTACAGCTAAAATGCCTCAAGGAAATTTACGGCTGAAGGATCAGACTGTGACAATTTTCCTAGCATGTGCAATTTTCTGGGCAAAGATGTATAGAGAACAGGCATGATGCGGACAGACGCCGAATGCAATTTCAAGTTAAATTTTGACAAATACAAAGAATAAAATCAAATAGCAGTCAGTACTATGATTAGCAATAGATAACCAAATAAAAGTTTTTCCAAACTATAGCAGGTATAGCAGTGTTTTCATATCAACTAATTCTTCTTTTTCATTAAATAGTTCTATCAAGATATAGTTGGCACATAATAAAGTACATGCATTTAAAATGTAAAATTTGATAAACTTTGACATGTTTATATAATGTTTGGGAATACATTTACCAGCTTTTAAGGTTTCCTTCTGACCCTCAGCAATCCTACCCCTCCTCCCCACCTCTACTGCCCACAAACCTGTCTTCAGCAAATTTCTGATCAGATTTCTGTTATTACAGATTGTATTTTCTAGAGCTTCATATAAACATTATCAAACATTGTGACATCTTAGTAATTAACTTTTTTTACTCAGCATAATTCTTTTTATTGTCAAACATATTATTGCTGAATAGTGTTCAGTTCTTTGGCTATACCACAATAATTTTACCCATTCACTTGTTAATAAGATTTATTTCCAGTTTGTGCCATAGCCAATAGGCTGCTATAAATATAAAGGTGTGTAACTTTTGGGGGACATTTGCTTCCCTGTTTCTAGAGAAAGTAACTAAAAGTGGAATGTTCAAACCTATCAGGTAACAGGTATATGTTTGTCTTTTTAAGAAGCTACCAAACTGTTTTTCACAGTGGTTGTAATGAAAGTGTGAGCTCCGGTCGCTCCATGTCCTGGAGAACATTTGACATGGTCAGGCTTTTAAATTTTAACCATTCTAATGGTGTATATAGCATGCCATTGTAGTTTTAATTTGCATTTTCTTAACATACTTAATGACATGGAAAATTTTTCATGTGTTAATTTGCCACCAATATGTCCTCTTTGGTGATATATGTTTCCATATCTTGGACTATGTTTTAATTAGATAGGTTGTCTCCATATTAATGAATTTTGAAATATATATATGGTAGATACAAGAATTTTATCAGATATGGGTTTGACACATATTTTCTCCCAGTTTGTGGTTTCATTCTCTTAATATTGTATTCAAAAAGGAGACTTAATTACACAAAAGGAAGAAATAAAAGGCATCAAAATTGGAAAAGAAGTAAAAGTGTCATTATTTGCAGATGACATGCTACTATAGATAAATAACCCTAAAGAATTCACAAAAAGCTACTAGAACTGATAAATGATTTTAGGTAAGTAGAAGGATACAAAATAAATACACAGAAATCAGTTGCATCTTTATATACCAATAATGAACTATCAGAAAAGGAAAGTAAGAAAAGAATCCTACTTAAAATAGATTAAAAATGCCTAGGAATAAATTCAACCAAATATATAAAAGACCTGCACTCAAGATTATAACACACTGAAGAAAGAAATTGAAGAGGATACAAATAAGTGGAGGCATTTACCGTGTTCATGGATAGGAAGAATTAACATTATTAAAATGCCTATACCACCCACAGTAATCTATAAATTCAGTGTAATTCCTATCAAGATATCAATGGCATATTTCATAGAACTAGAACAAATATTTCAAAAAATGTATGTGAAACCACAAAAGGCCTCAAATAACTATTGTAGTCAAAGAGTGGTAGAAAGTCTACTCCATTTGCTAAGATGGTGCAAGGAAAGTTTTTACACTGAGCAAGACAAAAGCAACAGAGATAATCAACATGGCCCAAACATGCCAAAAGCTATCAAGATAATTGGATATAAAAAAGAACATTCTTCCCTATTCCTATAAGAACCACAGTCTGACCAGGAAGGGAAAGGATGGTCTTTGAGATGGAATTCTACCTGAATAAACTTCATTCCTTTTGCACTACCACCTGCCTCATGAATTTGGCTTTTGCTGTGGCACGCAGCTGAATTTGCATTTTTGGTTACAGTCTTAAGCTGTCCAATGGGTGTGCTGGCTCTGGGGCATCTCAAGGATGTACAGGCCAAGGACAATTGCTGTCTGTGTTCTGACTGGAGTCACCCAGCACGAGCTACGAAGTGATCTGTAGATTGCTGCTATGTGTGTTGGGCTTGGAGGTACCCAGGAGAGGCCAAGCTGCAAACCAAGGCTGACTGCTGCTAGCGCTGGGCATAGGGCCACTTAGAGAGTGGTATGGGGCATACCAAGGCCAGATGCTGCTTGTTTGAAAGATTTGAGGAAAATCTTAAGCATGAGCCAAGATAGGCCTTTCATATGGGAAAGCCACTGGAAACAGCTTGAGCGGGCCCAAAAGTTGGGTTGAGTAGGGTCTCAGGGAATCACCAGGATGGGGTGAAGAGTAATAGCCAGCCTGCTGGCTCTGTGGTGAGAGAGATGGGGGAAAGGAAGGGCTTAGCAAAGGAACAATGGCCTCTGCCAGCATTTCTGTCTGGGAGAAAGCTATCCCTCTGACTTTTGTCCCAATGCCAGGCATTTCAGTTCTTCCCTGTATGACCCTGGTGCCCTTTTTTCTTTTTCTTTTTTTATATTTTATTTATGTTCAGAGTGAGAGGAAGGGAGGAAGAAAGAGAAGGAAAGAAACATTAGTGTGTGGTTGCCTCTCCCATGTCCCCAGCTGGGGATCTGGCCCACAACCCAGGCATGTGTCCTGACTGGGAATCCAACCAGCGACCCTTTGGTTCACAGGCCAGCACTCAATTCACTGAAGCACACCAGCCAGGGCCCCTGGTGCCTTTTAAGCTGCTGCCTCAGTGCTGGAATTTAGAGAGTAAGTCAGAGTACATCTATGTACTTGCCCTTTAAGAGGAATACCTGGGTCTTCAGTAGTGCTCCATCTCATTCAGCCACAAGCCTGTCTAGTTTTTATAGCCAGGGGTTATGAAGACTTCTCCTCCTGGCACTAGAACCCTGGGCGAGGCGGCTTGATGTGGGGCTACAACTCTTCATTTCTCAGGGTGGGAACCTTCACCGTCAAGATATCCCTCCTAATTTTTATCTGCCACACATAGTTATGGGACCAGCCTGTTCCACATCTCTGCCTCTCCTACCAGTGTGGTTGTGGTTTCTTCTTTATGTGCTTTTTCATCTGAGTTTTGTACAAGATATTTCTGAATAATGGTTGTTCTATAGTGTAATCGTTATTTTGATATGGTTGTGTGAGGAGGCAAGTACGACATTTACTTTCTCTGCCACCTGGACCCAAGTCTGGCTTTGTTTTTTTAAAAATTTCAATCTCCAGTGTTTTCTTTTCTTTTTTATTTTTTTAAAGTATACAATATATAATTTTGTTTGTTGCCCTTATATCCTGGAATCCTTTCAAACTCACTTAATAGTTCTAGTAGTTTGTTTCTGTTTTTAGTTTCAGTGAATTATTTACAGAGATGATTATGTTGCCTTAATAAGGACAGTTTTACTATTTTTCTCTCCAATTTGTGTGCCCATAATTTTTTTTTTTTTTTGCCTAATTTCATTGACTAGAAACTTAAGTAAAATGCTGAGGAATAGTCTTGCTTGTTCCTGCTCTTTGGAAAAAAACAATTTAGTTTTTCTCTCTTAGATATAAAGTTGCCCATAAATTTTTCATAGAAAGTCATTCTCAGGTAAAGAAAGTTCCTTTCCACTCCTAGATTGTTGGGAGATTTTATCAGAAACAGATTTTAAATTTTGGCTGTTTTTTTTTTTTTGTATCTATTGATCATATAATTTTTAATTTTGTTAATATGGTGAATTGCCTTGATTGATTGATTTTAAATGTTAAATCAATTGCAATTCTTAGGATAAACTCAAATTGGCCATGAAGTAGTATCATTTTATACATTACTTTTGGATTCCATGTGCTGAAATTTGTAAAGGATTAGTTCATATTTTTACGTTTATGCTTCAAAAAAAATACATCATGTTTATAAGACATACTGATCTGGAATTTGCTTTCCTTGCAGTGTGTTCATCTGGATTTTGTATCAGAGCAATTATGGCCTCATAAAATGAGTGTGCAATTTCTTTTTAAAAATTTTTTCTGAAAGAATTTGTGTAAAACTGATATATCTTTTACTTTTAAACTATTTAGTAGAATTCACCAGCCATATTGGCCTGAAGTTTGTTTTATAAGAATGTTAAAATTTCCTTTAGTATATATTAGACAATTTGTGTTATTTATTTCTTCTTAAGTGAGTTTTGCAACTTATTTCTCCAAACAATTGTCCATTTTTTCTAAGTTGTCAAATTTGTTGGCATAATATATTTTAACAATATTCCCTTATTCTTTTAATCTATATAGAATACTTAGTGATGTAATTTCTTTCAATACTGATATTAATAAGTTGTGTCTTTTCTTTTTTTATGTCCTGATTAATCTTATATAGGTATTTCAATTTAATTAATCTTCTTTAAAAAGCTTTTAATTTCAACATTTTTCTTTATTATTTTTGGTTTCCCTTTCATTTATTTTTCACTCTAATCTCTTATTATTTCACTTCTTGTGTTTAATTTGCTCTTCATTTTCTATTTCCTTAAGGTTTCACTGTAAGATCAGGTTATTGACTTGCACCCTTTCTTTTCTTTCTAAATATAGTTGTTTTATAATATAACTTTCTTCCTATAGATATTAGTGGCATTTTACAGATTTTTGTGCATGTGCTTTCATTTTTATTTAGTTCAAAATAACTTTCCATTTTGCCCTCAATTTATGTTGATTCATGGGTTATTTAGAAGTGTTTTATTTGTTTTTAAATATTTAGGATATTTTCCAGAATCTTTTTTGTTATTGACAATCAATTTAATCTTATTCTGGTCATACAATATTTTTTGTAACTTGAACCCGTTTTAACTTATTGAAAATTGTTTTATTACCCAGAATATGACATATTTTCATAAATGTTCTGGTTCACTTGAAAAAATGTGCATTCTGCTATTGAATGAGATATTTTATAGACGTCATTTAGATCAAATTCCCTAATAGTGCTGCTAATGTTTTTCTATATCTTTACTTGTTTCCTCTTTAGTTCTTTCAATTATTTAAAAAGAGATATTAAACCTCCAGTGATAAATATGAATTAGTCTATCTCCTTGAAATTCTCAGTCTAGTTTTTGCTTTATATATTTTGAGCTGTTTTTAAGTACATAAACATTTAATATTATGTATAATTTTTTATCATTATGCAATTAAATTCTTTATCCCTAATGATATCCTTGTTCTGAAATTGACTTTGACTTTGACAAAGGCACTTGAGGTTTTTTTTAATTAGTGTTAATGTGGTATATATTTTTCTATTATCGTGGAACTACATTTTCATAACAAATGTAGTTATGTTATTATTATATTTATTTATATTTAATATAGGTTTTCTTCAGCAGCATATACTTAAGTCTTATTTTGGAATCTAATCTGACAATCTCTGTCCTTTAGTTGATGTGTTCATCATTTATATTTTACATTATTATTAATTTGGTTAAGTTACAGTTAACTTGCTAATTTGTTTTCTATTTGTTTTTTTCTTTTTTATGCCTTTAAGTGAGTATTTTTTAACTATTTTTGTTGTTGGTTTATTAGCTACAATTCTTCATTTAGTCTTTTTTACTTTTACTTTTTATATTTTATCCATTACCATTTATCCCCTTTATAACCCCTGTACCCTACAGTCATTGTGTGTTGTCCATGTCCCTGAGTCCATTTCCTTTTCATTGGATCTCTCAACACCCTAACTGCTGCCCCCTCTGAGCTGTCAGCCTGTTCATTATCTATGTCTGACTATTTTTCATGTTAGTTCAGTTTGTTCATTAGATTCCAAATATGAGTGAAATCATATGATGTTTGCCTTTTTCTGACTGGCTTATTTGAGCTTTTTCTTTTTTCTTTTTGAATAGGCCTATAATAATATGAATTTTTCTCTTAGGACTGCTTTCCCTGTGTCCCACAGATTTTGGGTTGCTGTGTTTTCATTTTTATTTGTTCGAAGGTATCTGTTTATTTATTCCTTGATCTCATTGTCGACCCATTCGTTGTATAATAACATGTTATTTAGCTTCCATGTCTTTGTGTATTTTTCAGTGTTGTTCTTGTTATTGATTTCAAGTTCATAGCATTGTGGTTGGAGATGCTTGATATAATTTTGATCTTCTTAAATATATTGAGACTTATTTTGTGTCCTAATGTGCAATCTATCTTATAAACATTCCATGTGCACCTGAAAAGTATGTATGTTCTGCTGCTTTGGGGTGAAATGTTCTAAAGATATCAATTAAGTCCATTTGATCTAGTGTGTTATTTAAAGCCACTGTCTCCTTGTTGATTTTCTGTCTAGAAAATCTGCTCATTGTAATCAAAGGGGTGTTATAATCTTCTATTATGACCGTATTTTGTTGATCCCTCCATTTATATCCATTTATATTTGCTTTACATATTTAGGTGCTCTTATGTTGGTTGTATAAATGTTTACTTTGGGTATATCCTCTTGTTGGGTTGATCCCTTTATTATTATGTAGTGTCCTTCTTTGTCTTTTATTATAGCCTTTGTTTTAAATTCTATTTTGTTGTATATAATTATTGCTGCTCCAGCTTTTTTTGCCTTTCCATTTGCATGAAATATGTCTTTTCATCTCTTTGCTTTTAGTCTGTGTGTATCTTTTGATCTGAGATGGGTCTCTTGGAGGCAGAATATATATGGGTCTTATTTTCTTATCCATTCAGCTACCATATGTTTTGGTTGGAACACTTAAGCCATATACACTTAAGGTGATTATTGATGTAAATTTATTGCCATTTTATTTTTTAACTATTTTCCTCCTCCTCCTCCTTCTTCTTTTATTCTTCTTCTTTTTCTTCTTCCTCTGCTTCATCTCCTGAACACTAAGCATCCTCCATTAAAGTACAAGGCTTTGCAGTTTTTCAAAGAAAAAAATATGAACACAAAGAACAAAAGCAATTATTGAAAACCACCACTTCATCAAATGTGTCTGCACCTAGAGCATCATTATTAGTGGCTAACCACATTGCTAAAGCAGCCCTTTACTATTGGTGAAGAGTTGATCCTGCCTGCTGCTAAGGACTTTTGCTGTGAACTTTCAGGAGAGGCTGCAGTTCCAAAGGTGGCAAGTGTTCCTCCTATGGCTATCACCACAACTAGATGAATAGATGGAATAGTAGAGCATACAGAGGCAAAATTGTTAGAGAGGATTAATGAGTCACTGTGGTATGTAATCCAGGTTGAGGAGCCTACTGATGTTGACAACAAGGCAACAATACTTGTTTTTGTGTGGTATGTTTTTCAGGAGGATGTGCACGAGGATATGTGTACTTTTGTTGCCAACCAACACCACAGCTTCAGAACTATTCAAGTCCTTGATTGATTACATATCAGGAAAACTGAATTGGTTATTTTTTGTCGGTATATGCACAGATGGAGTGGCTGCCATGACAGGATAGCTTTCTGGTTTCACTACTCGGGTCAAAGAGGTCACTTTCTGAATGGGAGTCTATGCACTGTGAAATCCATAGAGAAATGCTGGCTAGCCAAAAAATGTCACCTGAACTTAACAACGTTTTGCAGGATGTGATTAAAATTATCAACCACATTAAAGTGCATTCCATTAACTCACATATGCCTCCACAGCTCTGTGAGGAAATGGACGCAGAGCACACTGGTGAGTTGTTTAACTGCTTGTTGGTCATTTTAGCCTAGTTTATGTGACTACAAATATAGAGCCTGGTGAAGCCCAAAGAATTATCAAAAATAGTATTTTAGTCGAGTTCCAAATAATCCTGAGCCCAAATTATTTTCTGAGAAAAACATAGTTTCATATTTTTAGTCTTTTTCTTAACAGCTAAAAATTTACTTCATAGTATATATTTTATTGATGTTTTTATCAGCTCTTTTGCTGTAATACCAGAAATCATAAATACTTAAATAAAATGCCCCAGGACTCTGATTAGCCAGCAACTATTCTGAGGAATTTTCTTCCTGGATTCCTAACTTCCTCATCAGTTATCCCCCTAACTCTCTGAAATGCCTCTCAGTCTCTGCCACTGAGGTATTGTATATTTCTTGATAATCTACTTGAGTGTTTGTTAGGCCTCTCCTCCAAGGTGCTGCATCCCTGAGTATGCTCTGTGGACTCTGTGACTGTCCATCTTTCCTGTCCACACACCTGAGTCAGTGTAGTCAAGGCCAAAGTCAAGTCCTGTAAAGATAAAGGTGAATAAAACCATGGATAAACTGAAAATATATTAAATACTATTTATCTATCATTGATGCTTTCTATATTTTTGTTATAAACAAAGAGAAACAGTACAGAATAAAATTAATCTTCATAACATGCTAGCACGTAGTTTCTCAAACATAACTGGCTTATTTTTAAAGCAACATAAACTATTGTCAGTGAGTCCATTCTCATTGTCAAGTAAAACATTACACAATGCCTGTGCAGCAGAAAACCTCTCCCAACTGCACTTGTTAACTGATTCCATTTGACAAGTGGCTGCTTCTCTATAATTACTGTACAAACCATTACTTTTAAAATAAATTAAACTCTCATCACTTTATCTTGCTCTTGTACATTCATTAATATCTTGTAAAATAGGTCACTGCACCTACATTAGGACATGTAGAAGCTTATATTAAAATATTGTGCTTTTGTATATATTTTGTGTTTGAGAGCTATGTTTAGTTCACCTACAATAAAAGTCCAGAAACTTTTATGGGGTAGAAGAAGGGGTGGAGTCAAATTCTAAATTCAAAGGGAATGTTTAATTAATATTTATTTAGTCATCTTTGAATTTATTTGATAAAATATACTTCTATACTTGCTCTTTTTATAGGGCCTGTTTCAATTGCTAAAGAATCAGTTTCTCTGTGATATGTACGCTGCTTTACAGTCTAGTGATTTTCACAAAGTAAATGATCTGCTCATACCTGCGATTCAGGCTATCTTATATGATGCATAAAGAGAACTGAAATATGGCAACACTGGACAGATATTTTTGTTTTGAAACCTGATCATAAATCATGTTTGTGATCATTAGAATTTGTTTCATTATCAGTGAGCCAAGTTGAACGTATCTTCAATATTCTTTGGTTTTTGAAGATTTTTGGATGGTATCCAACTGAGATCAACATTACACAATAAATATCTAATGTAATACTGGTTTATTTGTGTGCTATTAAACTTCTTTTAACTTACAGTTTTTTACTGATAATTAGTGTATATTTTTTGAAAACTGATGATAAAAATACACATTTTTGGTCAACAAAACTTTTCTAACTCTGTTTATCATTCTCAAGTAATTAGAACATTTTGTTGTTATTATTCTGACATTGATCCACTTATTGACTCCTGGTATGATTGATCAACCTTCATTTAACAAACATTTATGGACAACCAAAAGGGTTCTTGGCATTGCACTAAGTGCTGTATTAGAGATGCCATTTTTAGTTCTTTCTTGATTTTAAGGAAATAGTAAGTTAAAAGTGCAATATCTTCAGAGCATTATTGTTATAGCTATTTCTTCTATTTCTTATCTCTCATTGTAATTAACTCTCAGTAATATAAGTATGAAATGTAATGGCAGTTCTCAATATTGACTACATATTTTATAGAAAATATTAGATATGTTTAGTAAAAGTTACTTGAAGATACTGTCTTTGTTATTCAGCAATGCCCAAATTTTCTCACCTTATTCTGTAAATAACCTTGCCTCCAGAGATTTTTAGAATTACTGCCATAAGACCCCAAAGCAAACAATTATTCTCAAAGACAGTTCTGATATGAGATATAATGTCTCAAAAGATTCTCTGACAAATAGCCAAACCAATCTGACAGTGTAAAATGAAGCACTTGGAGAAAAGCCTAGATTTTTCTTTCTTTTTTAAAAATGAACCCTCTTTTCTGCACAAAATTGTTATCACAGGTAAGACATTTATATTTTCCTTGACAAACTACCTGACAATAATTATTTGTGAGGCCTCACATAGCCCTGGGTTACTTCATTTCCCTCACCTTAAACATAAAGAAAATGTTCAGAAATACTTATCAGTTTATCCAAATGGTCACCCTATAATTTATAGAACTAATGTTATAACTCAAAATTTCTGACTCTCTGAGAGTATCAGGTATTGGAAATTAATGTTACTAACTCTTCAATTTTCTTCCTTAAATAGTGTCAATATTCATTAATTTTTATCCATAACTTTCTTTATATTTTTCATCTGCTCTTCTTCACTTATCTTTATTTCTCATGCTATATTTTGAATATAGGATGATTCTTACCTAATCTATTTCCTGACACCTCCTGTCCATGTTATCTCATTAGTAATCAAAATAAAATATTTTCTCCATTCAAAACATAGGTGACATGCAATTTCTAAAATTCTCATTATATTCATTTGGAAAGCAGAATTGTTGATGCTTATATTTTCTCTATTTACAGTATGATATTACAATCCAGAAAATAAAAGGCCTAAATTTCTAACCTAAAAACAATGAAGATGGTCATTGAGAAGTTAATCTAATTTGAATATCACTGGGAGCAGAGGCCTTAAAGGAAATTTGTAAGTCATATTTATTTTGGTGAAATCATATTGAAAATGTAAGGGTGGAGAACAATGAATCCATGAAATCTTTTTCATTGGAAATTATTAATCCCATAATTGTCAGTTTTGCAAATTCAAAGACTGAGGCTGTTAGGAAATGGAAATTGTTCTAGTAGACAGTCTACTTCATTAATTTTGTAAGGCAGATACTTTCAGACTGTGCTAGAGTTTAGATTTCTCCTTATTTCAAACTAAAAATCTCCCCTTTGTAATATTTCCCCATAGGCTCAAATACTTTCTTCTAAAGCAATGTGAAATATTTGTTGTGTAATTTACATTAAAATAGATATGAATAGGTGTTATATCTACATAATTTTTTTCTTTATATTAAGAACTTCAGTTCTTTTCACAAGGTCAGCGACCCTTTTCCATCATGATCACTTCTGATGAGTGTCTTGGACTTGTCAGTTTTCTGAAAATATGGTACCCATTTCTTCTATGATGGTGTAGATATTGCTGAATGGAATTAATTATATTTTCTAATTAATACAAAATATTTTCTCAAATGCACTGTAAATCAGTTATGGTAAATGAAATGAACGTTTTAAAATAAACTTAGTTTTCTTTCTTGCTTTTTTTTTAAACCAGAGGAAGCAGCTTATATTAATGAGTTACCAACAGAAATTAAAACACTATGTATCCACTTTCAGTTAACCCCTACCCCTCCAGGATCTCACATTGCTTCACCTGGGGAAGGGATGTTGGTTTTTGGTTTTCCAAGCCCAAGTATTTCCCCTTACTGTATAACCTAACTTAGAAATTCAATAGCAATACTCCCCCACCCCGCAATGCCTTCTGCAGCTACATAGTAATAGTTACTAACAGTTACAGGTGAAGGGATGGGGGAAGCAGTTAAATGAGTAAGAAGAGTGATGAACAGGAAAACAAACTTAGGCCTATCAAAAGTTCCTCTGTCCTGCTTTAGTGGCTCAATCCATTGTTGCATGCACGTCTCTTTGTGCTTAATCACACCCTTCTGAATCAGACTGTGGATTTCCATGGCTAGCCATGGACCCAGTCCTGTAGACATGAGATAAGTTAACCCAAAGCCACATTTCTGACCAACAAAGGAGTACAGTGATTAGTCAGGCATAATTTGCCAGTCCTCTACATCTTTACTGTTTTTCCATCCTGTTCAATAAATAAATAAATAAATAAATAAGGATGCCTAATAAGTAGGCTTATCAGATCTTTTCCAATTCTAAAATTCTTGCAATCAATTGCTAGTAATCATCTTAGTTGTCTGCAAACTTTTAAACAAGATTTTTCTCTTTGATCCAAATGACAATAAAAATGTAGAAGAAAATAAACCCAAATGGGCACACTGCTAGATACTTTCTTTTATAGTTCACTCATTAATAAATAATCTAAGGTATAGATGTTCCACCAATCACGAAAATACCTATCATCCAGTCCTCACATGTCTCAAGTTGTCAGCACATTCACTGGAGTTATCAAAATAATATCATAAGGCAGGTAATATTGTCATCATTTTCAAATTAGGAAACAAACTTAGAAACAGTTACTTCTCAAATCACATAACATATTGAGTGTAAAAACAGGATTAAAATCTAGATCTGGTTGTTATTGCCAAGCAAAATTAAGATATATTTTATCTATGGCTTTGATATATAGTAACCCAAAATGAAATTCAGAATAATAAACTTAATTTTTCTGATGTATTTTGGTATTTGGTATTCATTCTAGCTCCTCCTTAAAGTCCTTACAAAGCCTACTAATTTGATCTGCTCCCTCAGATTCTCTATGATACATTATTTAAAGCACTTGTATGACTTTCAGCCTAGTGTGCTTTACAGATATGTGTATGCTTGTCTAATATCCTTACCACAATATACACTACTCAAGAACAGAGACTATAATGATCATGAAGTCCATAAAAAGATCAGACTCAGTTCTTACACACAGCAGACATTTCATAAATATTTCTTTCAATTAATTTAATTGAATTAAAATAAATTGAGCACTATATTTTATAGCCTTTATGCTTTAAGTCTGAGTAATAGACAGAATTATTGGAGGCTTCCTTAGGAGTTTAAACAGAAATTAATTTCTTAACTTTCGTGCAATCACAAAATAGCAATCTGTTAATCATTATAAGACATTATTTGAAAATCATTATAGTATATATTTGTCTGATTTATTTGCATAAATGTGTTTATTAAACATATGATTTGAATTTTTGTTTTATATTATTTTTGTTAATTCTGATTTATTTGCTAATCTGTCTTTTGTGTTTCTGAGAATATTGATAAACAACATAAAGATAAACTTCTGAAAGCACAGAACAATCTTTTCCTTAATCTAGTTAAGCTTTACAAGAAACATTTGTTGAGCATCTCATATCCACTAGAATGTGTGTACTGTACCAGAAACTGGGAATTATAGAGAATGAGGATGGATTATTTCCCAGTCGAGCTGCTCCTCATTTAGTCAGTATTATGAACATTATTTGTGTTTCCCTCCCCAATTCAAATTTTGAAATTCTAACCTCAATGTAATGGTATTAGGGAGATAATTAAGTCATGATGGTGGAGGTCTCATGAATGGATATGTGCTCCCATGAGAAGAAGCATGAGAGCTTGCTCTGGTTCTCTCTGTTTACCACACGAGGATAAAACAAGAAGTTGATGATCTAGAATTAGGAAGAGGGCCTTCACCGAGCACCAAATTGACATGTATCTCATTCTAAAATTTCCCAATTCCAGAATTATGAGAAATAAATTCTTGCTGTTGGTAACAACACAGTTCATGGTATTTTGTCACAGCAGTCCAAGCTGACCAGGACAGTTGTGGAAACCAGATGCAATAGCAAGAGAGTAAACTATTTATTTGCACAAAGGAGGAACACTCTCACCAGGCTAGAGATGTCAGGAAAATCTGTCTGAAGCAAGACTTCCTAGCTATCCTAAGAGTTGATAAGAGTTAGTTAGAAAAAGTTCATGTTTGAAAGGAAGACATTTTAGGCAGAGGGAACAAAAGGAATAAATGCTTGGTATATTGGTAGAATGAAGAGGTATTCAAAGCTGATGAATCATAAAATGTCTGGCAGGGAGTGATTGGGAAAGAGGCTAGAGACATGGGCAGTTGCCACATTATAGGGGTACCTGCAGATTAAGTGGAAGAGCTTTGATGTTGTCATTAAATTGTGTCAGGCGGAAGAGAACCACAGTGAAGTTTGTTGAGCTGCTCTAATGCCCAGTAAAGAATAGAAAAGGGCCTAAATTTGGGCTGCAAAAGCAAATGTAGAAAGAAAGGCCCAGAATAAGATAAAACAGACTTGGTTGGTAATTGGCAAAGAGACAGGGGTCGATACTAGCATTAAGGTTTGGGTGGGCAATAACCAGTTCACTTTTTGATTTGTTGAAGGAATAAATCTTGACTGAGAACACTGGTTGGGGATCTCCATATGCAGGTGGTAGTTGACACCAGGAACATGGAGAGCTCACATGAGGTAAGTGCACAAAGTAAGGTAACAGTGGATCAAGAATGGGATTCTAAGGAATTGTATCAATTAAAGAACAGTGTCAAGGAAAAGTCCTCTAAAGAGACAGAGAAGTAAAATGTCAGATATTTAAAAGAAGATTGATCAGAATGTGGCGTTTGGGGAAACAAAGTGTTTTTAGAATGATTAAATGACCAAGAATGTTAGATGTTTGTTGATGTTGTAGAAGATTATGAATCAGAAGATTAAGAAGAATAAGAGAAAGAAGAAGAGGGGGAAAGAAGATAAAGAAAAAATTATTTGTGCTAATAAGTTTTTCTTGTGTTGGGTGATGTTGTTAAGTGCTTTACATGCATCATGCCATTGAGTCTTAAAAAAAAGAACTACAAGAAACAAGTACTTTCACAGTAAAATTCATGCATAATATGATTGGCAGTTGGTTCTGAGACCCAGGAGTTCCAGATCAGTAATCTCTTTGGGTTCAGTAATCTCTTCCTAAACCTTGTAATAATATAGCCCTGAAGTTTACATGATTTATTTTTTGGATCCCAGTTATAGAGTTATGACAGGGTTTGCTATATTATTTCCATTTTACACATGAGGAGACTATGGTTTTGAGGGAAATTATCATTTACATATCCTACTTAATCTGATCCTGCTTCTGGTGTTGTGTATTCTCTAAATATGAAATAGAAAAGTTCCTTATTTTGATCCTTCTTAGATTTTGCACTGACAAATAAGGAAACATCACAATATCAGCATTAGAATTCCCCAGAAACTGTATCAGCTCATTTTCCCTCAGTGGCAGAAAAAAATGACCTATTTGTTAAATCTGTTGTTCATATTCATATATGTAGTACTAATTAACATGGAAAAAGCTCCACCTTCCTCCTTATAACCTTGATAAGAACTGCATATTAAAATAATAGTCTGACTAAAGTCAACGAGCCACTTCATAATAGAAATTATGACAGTGGCACCCATGATATTTCAGAAGAGAAGATATGATGATGTTTCTGTTATTCATCCATGATTTCAAGTTAATAATATCATATCGAGTTTTTATAAGGTAATTTATAAGCAAACACATTAAAAGAAGGTATTGATAAACCAAATTGCTCCTCAAGAGATCAGATGCCATGTCTTATATACTATATTTCCCTTCTGTGGCAAAAGAACTTGTTTGGCAAGACCCTAAATATAAGGCTGATTTGAGGAGAGGGGCTCTTTGCCATTTTTCATATGTTAAATTTTCTTTCACTGGAAAGTGATAAAATGGATAAATGGACATTGGGTTTCTACAGTATACTCCTTTGAGAACCTGACTGATGCATTACAAATTGTACCAAAGGAAGAAGTATAAACATATATTTTTAATTGCAGTCTGGAGAAATTATGCATGCAATATACTTGATAACATTTCAATTAGAGGATAGAGAAAGCATGTTTCTCAGTTCCCCAAATAAGGGAAAAAGTCATAATTAGCTGTTATCACTATCAATTTAATTAGAATTCCAACAGAGTGTTGGTCCACCTCACCTTTTGAAAGCAGACATCAGGTCATGCCATGGAACTTGGCCACACCCAGATCTTTGATTGTGCATATTCCTACAAAGAAAGGATTTCAACTGCCTGATTTTAGAAGGAAGAAATTCCATTAGTGAGAAATCAGAGCAAAAATATCTGATTTTTATTTTGTTTTAAATCCTGACCTGAGGATATTTTCACTGCTGTAAAGAGAGAAGAAGGAAGAGAGAGAGAAACATCAATGTGAAAGAAACATTGTTTGATTGCTTCTCTACACACCCCAACTGGGGACAAACCACAGTCTAGGTATGTGCTCTGACTAGGAATCGAACCCGAAAACTTTCAGTCTGTGGCATGTCGCTCCAATCAGCTGAGCCACACCAGTCAGAGCGGACTTTTATTTCAAATTATGTCTTGAAAAATAAAAATGTCTTTGTTGAAAAACCTCCCAAATGATTTTTAACACTTGAACTTCTGAATTTTTTTATTTCATAGCTTATCAAAGAAATTTATAAATTCACATCCAGAGAGTAGAAGGTAGTTCTATTTGTTGATGAAAGTCCCTGAAATGTCACAGTGCTCAAACTAAGCTTTGCATAAAGTGACTTCTCTAGATTCAGTGAATAAAATTTCCAATTGTGATAAAAAATAATTTAAACTTTTTAAAAAATGAAAGCCAATGATGAGTGAACCTTAACATTTATTGTATGTGGTTCAAGAAACAGATATTATTTAAATATAGATCAAGAAAGAGTTTATTTCAAACTAATACTTAATAGAAACACAAATCTGAGAATCTGGGGTTTTCCCCCAACATTTCCAGGATATCATTTGACATTTAAGATAACAATTGGATGGCTTTCAATATCATTAGGAAATTTTATCTACATCTGGAAGATTTCTCTTTATTTTCAATTATTAGATATTCACTTATTGCTTTAGTATTATGAACCTGCTGTATTCAATAAATTCAAACAGAAGTATGTTATTGTCTTCATTTGGTTCACTTTAATGCATCAAATACTGCCTGAACATTAACCATGCTCTGAGGTCTGTCCTGGAAACAGGGGCACTGAGCCACTGTCTAGCCTTTCCTCAGCTCGGCACAGGAGATATAATCCTGTGGTCACCTATAATGGATGTGCAATTAAAGAAAAAATACTCTGAGAGCATAGAAGGAGGGTCATTGCCTCTGCTTCTGTGTGACCTGGACTTAAAATAATAACTTACCAACTCCTTTGTCCACTCTTCTCCCCTCATACCTTCCTCCTGCTTATTCTCCTCACAACCAGAATTCATTTTATAAATAAATATAAGATTATGCACCTCCGTGGCTAGTATTCTCTGATGGCTTCCCATTGCACTGAGAGTAAGATCCAGGGTCCTTTCCATGGCACACAAGGCCCTCGAGGCCCTGACTTCGGCCTCGCCAGCCTCGTCTCACCTCACTCCCGTGTCCACTCCAGCCAGGCAAGTCTTCCTTTTCCTCACGGTCAAAGCCCTGGCACCTGCTGTTCTCACTGTATGAAAACCCTACCCCCATATCTGTGATAGTTTGCTTCTTCTCTTCATTCGGCTAGCAGCATGAGTGTCATGTCCTCAGGAAGGCCTCGCTGTTTAAACACTCTCTGAAGGATCACCCAGTTTATTTTGTTTTGTAGCATTATCTGAAAATAGTGTGCTATTTTTTATGGTCTGTTCTGCCACAACCACCCCTGCGCCCGTGGAATATAACTTGCATGTTCACTATGTAGTTTCAATTTTAGAACAGGGCCTGGTATATCCCAGGAGCCTAGTAATTAGTGTTGAACACATGAATCACCATCACTACATTTTCAGATACTTTCTCCATTTTAAATAATAGTAGAGAATCTAGTTGAATTTTCTCTTTGTACAAGTAAATATACCAATTAATATTTTGGTGCAATCTTCCTAAGTAGATGTTCAGTTCTTAAAAGAAGGCCAACTACAACATAATAAAGGAAAAGATATAGCGTTCATGACATTTATTCCTTGGAGTCCTTGGCCAGTGCTATTGCCCTCTCATGGCACTAAATTCACAAATGGGAGAAAAATTAAAAATAAATTACCTCCTCCTTTTTTTTATGTTTTCAACAGTACCATTGTCTTTGAGTGTTCCCCAAAGGGGTTACAGGAGGTCAGTTTGCACATAACTAGCAAGGTTGAAACACTATTTCAGTTTTGTTGCAATCTTCCCTTAATGGGAAGGCTAACATTCCAATATTATTAAAAATGCAAACCAATAAGACATCAAATGGCTTGCTTATTGCTAACATTTATGCAAAACCACTTAAAATGTTAAAAATATTGATCTCTTACCTTATGTAGCAATTAATGCAGCACAGATGATGACAATTGTTTTTTTTCCACTGGAAAATCACCAGCAATCTACATTCTCTTCTTCTACTTAATTAACACAACTATATATATCCTTCAAAGTCACTGAAAACTGGTGTAATTGCTTTTGTAAATTCAACTGATCTCCAGTGAAGAACAGATTGCTGAATTAAATTCAAGTAATTTGAAGCTTTAAAAGAACTTAGAAATATAGACTTTATTGCCCCTGTATAGTATGAGGTTATGTAGAGGTCAGGAAAAGAAAAGAAAAAGTAAGAATTCCTAGAACCTGCTTTTGATTCTCTGTTGAGGTATTATGTATATTGTAAAGACTACTTGCAATCAGATATCATGTTATATAAAATAAGTATGTTTTAATCAGTCACAACATTTTTGACAACATAAATATATCCTGAATTTATCTGAAATCAAAAATAATGTGTTTGTGTGTGTAGATGGCCCTAAAGTTTCGGAAAAACTGAAAAAAATAAAGGTTTGCAGAAACAAAGTAAAAGAGAAAATTTTAATTTTTGCTTATTTTTACATAGTGAAGAAAAAAGAGGGGACAATAGGGAGCTGGAAAAAGGAGAAAAGCCGAAAAATGAGATTAGAGAAAAAGATACACACACACAAACCACAATCCATCCTCATTATACAAAGATGCAGTATTTGTAAATTTTCTTACTTAAATTTATTTGTAACCCCAACATCAGTACTCTAGAACTTCACATGTGCATAACAGTAAACCTGACACACACATTCCAAGATTAGGCAACAAGGATATGCCCTGCTTTCTTATTCATTTCTCATCCTGTAAACAAGTTTTCTGTTTGTGGTATATTTAGTGCTTTGTTTCTGCATCTTTGTGCTTTTTATTGATGGTTAGCTCTTTATAATGGTCCACAGCATACTGCTGGAGTTCTGTCCAGTGCTCCTAGCCAGAAGACTGTGATGGGCATCACAACAAAAATATGTGTATTAGAAAATATACGTATTATTCAAACATGAGTTATAATGCTGTCTTGATCAAGTGTGGGTTGCTTATTTGGAGACATGATTAAATGGAATAAATAAGAAGTAATGTGACTGGATGAACAGGTGAAAGTTAATTCAGAGTAGCAAAAGACTGAATTAATTACAGAATGTAGGTATAATTACAGAATGCCTGTTTAACTTCATCATACACAGTTGAGAGATGTGGGGATTGGCATAATGGCTTCAGGTAAGGCTTTGCAGCCCAATTAAAACCTCAACTCTTACCCTCCTATCTTCTGTGGACCTTATTTAATCTTTTGTAAGATGGGAATAATGATATGTCTAATACAATTGTAGTAAGAATTAAATAAGGAGGCAAAGATAGTAGAAGAGTGTGTATTCAAGCATTCAGATAACAACGTGGTGATGATTAAGTAGACCCCTAGACTTACATTTACTTAGAAACTTCCTGGTGGAAACCAGTCCCTATGTCCTCTTATCCCCACTCAGTGATTTTACCATCACATCATTTGGTGGCCACTGAGGCACCAGTTGGACTGACTTACCTCTCTGCATGCTGTCATGATGGTTGGCATTGAAGAGGTTTGTATTCCCAAGGTATACTTTCATAGAGAGGAATACAGAGTAAATGAAAAGCAATGTAAGCAGGTGGTTAAGAGAAAGAGGGATATCTGCTTTAGTTTTGTCCTAAAAGAACATCATTTCCAAAACACACAAGTAAGAAATTACGCAAAGTCTCACCTTTCACTTACATTCACAAAATGGAATAGGCATTGATTTCTGCTTGGAGAATAAAGCAAAATAGTGTGAAAAGGAAAGGTTTGTCTTTTCTTCTCTTTGTAAAGAAAAATAGAAAGAAATAACTGCATCTTCAAGCCTTTTTTTTCCATATATTTAGGTCTTTCCAGCAGGTATCCAACCATGTAATATGAAAAATAGAGACATTTACTGAAGAAGATACAAGATACAAGAAACAGTGTACATAGGACAATGATGCCTCAGTCCTCTTCAAACTAGGCACCTTCAAATTTCACACAGTTCTCGTAATTGCCATGAGGTACTCCATCATATTTTCCTGAATTTCATACTTGTCTGAAATCTCTTCTCTTTCAAAGGTGATTTTGGTTTTGGGAAAAGTCATAAGTCTCGGGGTGCCAAATCTGGGCCGTAGTGGGGCTGGGTCACTTGAATGATTTGACGTGTCACCAAAAATCTCTGCACAAGATGTGATGCATGAACAGGTGGGTTATTGTGATGAAGCTGCCGATCACCAGTTGCCCATAGCTGCAGCCTTCTGAATCATTCCAATAGTTTCCGTGGAGGAATGTTAAAGCTAATGCAAAATTTGATGCAGACTCATTGCTCTACTTGCTCAGACATTTTAAATGTGACAGCCACACAGTACACATGCTCACTCAACAACATCTACTGCCTCCACTGATTAGTACAGTGAAGTTGTCATTGTTTATGCACATGCATTCCAGTCCACTCTTCTTGGCTGCCAGGTTACATCAATGTCATGCAAACCATTCTCATTATATTAACAATGGCTGCACTTTTTCTGGACACACCTTCGTGTTATGTTAAAATCCTACAATCCATTTATGATGAAACATACCATCAAAGATAGAGAAGGAGACTTGTCCAATATAAAATTAATCAAGTTGTAAAACAACGTACTCAATCTCATTTTTCTCTACTCAGGAAGCCAGAAAGTGAAATAAAATTATAGTACTATTCATATCATATCTACATGGACATGCATAGAAATTCTTAGATGTTAGTAGTAATACTAATAATATATATTACTTCGTATGTCAGAGAGATACAACAACTGCTATTTTAATATATTTAGCCAGTCCTGTTCATCAACATGAGTAAATGGTACTGGCTGGTGATAAAATCTACAGATTTTATAACTTTGCATTTTGGATTAGATGATAACACTGACGAGTACTTCAAAGAATGTGGCTTTCATTTTTTCCTTCTCATTTTCATCTAGGGAAGCTTCCCATTAAAAAAATATTATCTTTAAACCCATTTAGTGAGCTGCCCACTTTGTATTAAATACAAACTGTTTCATACAACACTTGAAAGACACAAATGTACATGTGACATGACTCCCTTAATGGGTTTATTAAAAAATGTGAGTTATGAAAATAAAATTCTCAAAAAAAGTGAGTTATTTCACATTCTAAATCAAATATTTCTTTATATTTTAGCAATTAGCATTGCCTTTGACATAGGTGAATTTTTATAAATAGGGTATACTTATTCCTCAAGAATAGGCTGACAAATAATACTTGTTAGTGTTAATAGCTAAAAACAGTCCATCAAATAAAATAGTATTGTTGTTGCTGCTTTTTTTTTTATTTCATAGTCTTACAGACTGGGAAGTAACATAAAAATACACAGGACTATACTTCAGTTAGTTGTCCTAAGTGTATAGTATTTATTATATATTTGAAGACTCCCTTATAGCTAATGAACTCTGAACCCAACAAATCAACCACATTGATTTTAAAGATATTACAAATAGGGTAAGGAGATGCTAAATAAGTCATCAGATTTACTAAATCTAAACACTTACGTTTATCCATAGCTAGAGTAACTTGCAGGCATTTCTCATCCTCAGAGAGGAGGGTTAATGTATGAGGATACCATTAAACTCCCATCATTTAAGTGTGATAACTGCCTTATATGTCTACATAACTTTTCAAAGCTATTTTTAAGCCATATAAGCTTTTCAGTTTCAACTTAACATCCACCAAGAGATTGTCTATTAAATTTAGTGCAATATTTTAAATAATTGGAACAGCTCAATTTTAAATAAATTCTAGAGTTAAAGTAATTTCTAAAGATATAACTTACATAATTTTCCTCACTGCATCACTGGTTTTGAAAAGTGACCTTCAAGTTTAAATCATTACAAATCTTTTAGAATCCCCAGACATCTACACTTTGTATAAATCTAATATAAATTTTTGGGAGTTATTTGTGGCTAAACTGGCAAAAGAAGTTGTGATATATATTTCTGGTTGCCCAAAATAATTTGAAACAGCAAGTATTTCACAAAAATGTTGTGTCAACAAGTAAAAGCATTAGAAAAATTTTAAATAAGAACTAAAATTATTCCTCTCCTGATAAAATTTTGGTCTGCTAAGAATACTCTTGGCCAGGATATTATTACGTGTACTAGTGCATTCTGGAACAGAAGGGTTTGTGCCTGGGAACTTGGAAATTTCACCTGGAAAGAGCAGATGACAATGGGGGATGATTGGCTGAATCATCAATGAAGACAGAGAGCTGAGGTAGAATACAAAGGAACTATTGATGGCTTTTGTCTGAGACAGACAGAAGCCGAAAAGAAGGGTGACTGCTCTCTTCTAGTGTCATGGATGTCACATGGCAGAAAGTTTTATGTTTGTTTCTGACATTAGGCAAACAAAAACCTTTTGAATAGTGAATTAGGCTTTTGTTTTGAGCCTGCAAACTGTTCCTCTTCCTGTGGATGAGCACTGATCTGATTGAAGCTCTCTCATTTTTATGGTGTTCACTGTGTGGGGAACACGGGTAAAAGGCCTAAGACAGGAGCAGCGACCTTACTCCCAAGAGTTCACAGAGCTTTTGGAGCTTGCTTTCTCTCACTCTCTTTTCTTTCTCTCTTTCTTTCTCTCTTTCTCTTTCTTTCTTTCTTTCTTTCTTTCTTTCTTTCTTTCTTTCTTTCTTTCTTTCTTTCTTTCTTTCTTCCTCTTCTTTCTTTCTTTCTTTCTTTCTTTCTTTCTTTTTTTCTTTCTTTTTTTCTTTCTTGAGGGGTGGTGGAGGAAAGTAGGTGGTATAGGAGAGTAGAAGACTACAGATTTCTTTGCTTAAATAGACAATATGAGATAGGCCTTCTGAAACCAGTTTAGCAAAGATCTTTCTTCTTTTCCCTCTGGAGAAGGATATAGCACTATCACCATGGTTCAGCTTTGCTTTTCTGGATATATGCAAATTGTGAGGGAAAGAGTGCTTTGAGGGAGCCCATCCTGTTCCCTTTGGTCCCTGTGATCTGTACTCACTTGAGATTCTGAAGTTCAAATTTTGAAGACTTGTCAGGGGAAGATAAATCTCTTTTTCAAAGGCATGATGAGGATTGTATTTTTGTTGAGAGTCACAAATTGGAAAAACTGGAGCCATTTCTTTAAACCCTTGATTATGGCTCACTTTTAAATACATACATTCACTTTGAATTAAAAGAAACCAGAGAAATGAGAATAATTTCTGCTTTCTGTGGCCAGACTTTGAAGTGGGAAAATGTGGAACTAAAAGCAAATAGCATAACCTGTTTTAATCAAAAGGAGTCTAGCAAGAAACAATCAATTAAAGAACAGTCTGATTCTCTGCGACATCAATGTATGAAAATCTGTTAGACGCCAGATTGTGTCTCAAGACACATATGATGAACTGAAAAAAATGACCTGCTAATAGCTTTTACGGGTAATAAATGCATCATGTTATTGGTAATTCTGCAGATGGTAAATCAAGCTAATATGGAAGTTGAAACAAGCTACTTGTTAAATATAGTTCAAAATAATCTCTGTTATTCAAAAAAGACTGTATTGCACAGAAAAAAAAGATGATTACTCTTTACATTTCTAAGCATCTTAAATAGATAAACATTTCCATTTTGCTGTAGAGACATTTTAATTTTTAAATTCTTTGGAGAGAGCATGCCTGAAACAAATGTAAGCTGAGAAATGCTGTGTTTATTTAAATTATGAGCAGAAACTACAATGTAAAACCTGTGTTGAAATTGAAGTGTGACTTCACTGCATACAATGCATATTAGATGATATTTCCAATCAACATTTGGAAACTGACCTGGTAAATTTCAACATTTGAGCATAACACATTAACAAATGATGGAGTGATGGACATGCCACTCCTATTATTGGGTCTCTTGAATAAACTTATTTGCTTAAAGAATACTTTTGTTTCATTTTTTTGTTATAAGATCTAATGTAGATAACAGCACAGTTCTGGGGAGAAAAGGGAGATTAGGAAAAGAGGCAACTGGATGGGAAAATGGTCCAAGAAATCATTCCAATAGAGAAAAAGAAAAAGACATGATAGACTATGACATACAAAGGAAAACCCAATTTAAAAAAAGTTAAAAGTTGGACTTCCAGCCAAGATGGAGGCCTAGATAACATGCTCCATCTCCCTCCACAACTAAGAAGGAATACAACTACTGCAAAACCAGAAATAACCAGAAGTTCCAGAAAATAAAGCTACGTGGAAGTCCAACATATGAAGTTATAAAGAAGTGGTGCTCATCTGGACGTGTAGGAGGGGCAAAGCCGGAGTAGCTGCAGGACATCTATAAGCACAGACACCTGTATTTAAGGGGAGGTGAGAAGCACCTGGGGAGTACCCCTGGCTGCAGACCAAACCAGTCAGCTCGTGATTCCAACGCTGGGGAAGGCAGCCCCCATTGCCTTGGACTGTGAGGCCTGGAGTGCATGGGGATGGCAGAGGAGGCTCCCAGACTCTCAGCAGAGAGTGAACAGCAGGAATACATCTTCAACCCCTGCCCCCACACAAAACGTGACAGTGTGGTAAGAAGGGTTGCCTGGTAGTGATAAGTGCACGGGGCTCTGCCCCCTATAGCATAGGAGTGTGACAGCCCCACCCAGGAAGCAAAGGTAAACACAAAACTGTCAGGATGGCACAGATCATGAGAGAGATCCCAGTGATGCAGCTGACTAGCCAGCAAATATCTAATCTAATGAAGCAGCAGATAGGAAATCTTTCTGAGGCACAGTTCATAGTTTTGGTTATACAAATGTTTACAGACCTAACAGCAGATCTGAAATGAGATGGGAAGGAATGAAGGCTAGTCCTTCTGAAATGAATGAAAACAAATACAAAACTACTGATGAGGGAAAGAAAACCAGGGATCGAATCAACAAATCAGAACATCGGGAAGGAACAAACAGTCAACCAGTGCAGAAAGAGGAAATGAAAAGTGAGGAAAATGAAGAGAGGCTCAGAAACCTATGGGACAGCTCGTCGTCGGCAGCCGTCCGTCTCGAGAGACGATGGCGTAGCTTCCTGAGAGTCTATCTGCACCGCCGAGAATGGCTGTGCAGTCCGACTCGGGAGTGACAATCCCTGCCGCACTTGTTACAGGTGAAGGCAGATGGCCGTTGTTGCTGCTGTTGACGCTGCTTCCGCCTCGATCTTTTCTGGACCGCCTCCTCGTTGCGCGCAGCCTCTGCACGTGACGTACCTTGCCTGACCGTGAGCCTCCAGGCTAGGCGGTCGTCTGCTTGAACTTCCCATGTGTTGAGATTGATGGAGCATTGTGTCATGTCCTTTTTGCAGATGTCTTTGAACCGCAGTTTGGGGCGCCCTGTCATCCTCTTGCCTTCTGCTAGCTCGCCGTAGAGGAGGTCTTTGGGGATACGGCCTGCATCCATTCTTTTGACATGGCCGAGCCACCTGAGGCGTCTCTCGCTAAGAACTGCATGCAAACTGCTCATATTGGCTCGCTTCAGCACCTCGGTGTTGGGGACCTTATCCTGCCAGGCGACATGCAGGACGCGTCGCAGGCACCTCATGTGGAAGCTGTTGAGTTTCCTTTCGTGCCTTGCGTAGGTGGTCCACGTCTCGCTGCCATAGAGGAGAGTGCTGAGTATGCAGGCTTGGTAGATGCGCAGTCTGGTTTTCTCAGTGAGGCTGGAATTGTTCCACGCTCGCCGGTTCAGTCTGGCCATAACTGTGGCTGCCCTGGCGATTCTCCGGTTGACCTCCAAGTCGACTAACAGAGAGCTCGAGATGGTGGACCCGAGGTAAGTGAAGTCGTTGACAACCTCCAGGGTGTATCCGTCGATGGTGATGCATGGGGGAGTCCCCGTGCCTTGAGCCATAACATTCGTCTTCGTCAGGCTGATGGCTAGTCCGAACTCCTTGCATGCGTGGGAAAGGCAAGTGACTAGCTGCTGGAGTCCCTCTACGGAGTGTGATGTCAAAGCTGCGTCGTCGGCGAAGAGCATCTCACGGATGAGCACCTCGGCAAAGCCATCGACCGCCTTGCTTGCGGGAAAGCACCAGGAAGCGACGGAATCCCTCCAGAAATCCTAAAGAGCGGGAAATCAGTTCTGCTACAGCCGCTCCACCATCTACTCTGTCTCTGCTGGAAGGAGGGTTACATCCCCCAGGATATGAGAGACGCCAACATTATCACCATGTACAAGAACAAAGGAGACCGCAGCGACTGCAACAACTACCGGGGCATCTCTCTCCTCAGCGTCGTCGGCAAAGTATTCGCCCGGGTCGCTCTTGCCCGCCTGCAGACCCTTGCTTCCCGCGTCTACCCAGAGTCCCAGTGTGGCTTCAGAGCTGGCCGATCAACAGTGGACATGATCTTCTCCCTACGCCAGCTGCAGGAGAAGTGTCACGAGCAGCATAAACCACTCTACCTCGCCTTTATTGACCTCACGAAGGCGTTTGATCTGGTCAGTCGAAGCGGACTCTTCAGCTTGCTACGGAAGATTGGCTGTCCACCACATCTGCTTGCTGTGGTCATGTCCTTTCACGACAACATGCACAGCACGGTGTCCTACAACGGCGCAACCTCTGAGGCCTTCCCAGTCAGCAGCGGAGTAAAGCAGGGCTGCGTCCTCGCGCCTACGCTGTTCGGAATCTTCTTCTCCATGCTCCTCCAATACGCCTTTAAGGACTGCAGCGAGGGTGTCTTCATTCACACCAGATCCGATGGCAAGCTCTACAACCTGGCCCGTCTACGAGCCAAGACCAAAGTCAAAGAGGTGCTCATCCGTGAGATGGGACAGCTATAAGCAGGCAAACATCCAAATCATAGGGTTGCCAGAATGCGAAGAAGAAGAACTAGAAATTGAAAAATTATGTGAAAAAATAATGAAGTAGAACTTCCCTAACTTGGGGAAGGAAATAGACTTACAGGTCCAGGAAGCACAGAGAGTTCCAAAAAAACTGGACCCAGGGAGAACCACTCCAAGACACATTATAATCAAATTGTCAAAAGTTAAAGATAAAGAGAGAATCTTAAAAGCAGGAAGAGAGAAGAAGAGAATTACATACAAAGGGGTCCCAATAAGACTATCAGCTGATTTCTCAAAAGAAATTCTGCAGGCAAGAAGGGACTGGCAAGAAATATTCAAAGGAATGCAAAGCAAAAACCTACAATCATGATTATTCTGTCCAGCAAAGCTGTCATTCAGGATAGAAGGGCAGAGAAAGTGCTTCCAGGACAAAGTAAAACTAAAGGTCATCAGATCCAAATCACTGTTATATGAAATGTTAAAGGGAGAAATGTTTAGGAGAAAGAGGATCGAAATTATGAACATTAAAATGAAAACTGTGTCACAACAACCAACAACATAAGCTAGGGAATTGAAACAAAAGCAAACTAAGTAGGCAACAAAAGTGGGAAAAGAATTATAGGTATAGGGAACACATTTGGAGGAGGTCAGCAGGGAAGGGGATGGGGGAAAAGGAGGGAGATGGGACAGGAATTAAGAAGCATAGTAGGAGGGAGTGGAGTAGATAGGAAAATGTTGAGAAGAACTATATGCACAACCAATGGGCATGGACTAGGGGTGGGGGACAACTGGAGGGAGGGGGGTCACTGGGTGGAGGGGAACAAAAAGAAAAGAAATTGGGACAACTGTAACAGCAAAATCAATAAAGCATATTTAAAAAAAACTGTTATTAAAGAAAACAAACAAACAAAAAAGTTAAAAGTTAACTTTATAGGTCAGGTCACAGAATGTCAAAATGAGCTTTTCTTTTCTGGTTATTTTTAACCTAAAATAATTTTGTTTGTCCATCTATATGTCATATAAGGAAACTTGCTGATTTGTGTTTGTACTAACTGGAGATAAGATCAGTTCTAAGTGTGTATTTATTTATTTGTTTTTCATTAAAAAAATGTTATTGTTGTTCAATTACAGTTGTCTCAGTTTTCCTCCCCATTGCTCTCACCTGCCCTGCCCACCCTGCCCCACCCCCCACAGTCAATCCCCACCCTGTTGTCCATGTTCATGGGTCATTTATACTTGTTCCTTGACTACACCTTCCCCTTCTTTCCCATCTCATCCTCCTCCCTCCCACCCTCTGGTCACAATAAGTTTGTTCCTTATTTCCATGTCTCTGGTTCTATTTTGCTAATTTGTTTGTTTTGTTCATTACGTTCCACTTATAGCTGAGATCATACGGTATTTGTCTTTTGCCGCCTGGCTTATTTCACTTAGCATAATACTCTCCAGCTCGATCCATGCTGCCACAAAAGGTAAGTGTGTATTTATTTTCCAAATAAGTAATTTCAGATATACATCTAGAAAATCTCTAATAAAGTTTATTTTTAAATAAATTTAATTTACAATGTATTTTTATGCTTTTTCAGATAAATTTATGTTTTCTTATATACGTACTTATGTATACTTCTACTCAAGAAATATATAAACACATGTATAAAACTTGTAACTTTTTAAATTGCTAATATCCTTGTAGTTCTAGGAAACCACAACAGCTTGTTTGGAGTAAAATAAAAATTATTTTTCTTTTAAGAAGGTTATATGTATTCAGTGAAATATTTCTAATAGTAGGTAGAATCCAGGATTTAGAGTCTTTGAAAATCAGTTGTTTTTTAGTTCTGGATTTACCTATTACCTGGAACATCTTGAGGAAAACAATTAATGCCTTAAATTCCCAGGTTTTTAACACTAAAAATTGCTAGCTATTCATCAATTTTCTGTGATTTAACTTTCAAAATAGAGACAGTGACAGCAATCTTATATTTAAGCAGTGAAAAGGGGGAAAATATCACCTCATTGGAGCAACAGATATTTTCAATCCATTACCATCTATCAACTCACTGGAGAATCAGAAATTTACAATAAGACTAATCCTAGACCAAATTGTGAAGCTAGGGGTTATTACAATCAACAGTTCTCTGAATTCCCAACAGTATTCCTTTTCACAAAGATTCTTGTTTTCTTCAGTTCCTTGCCTTTGTCTTCATTGGTTATTCAACCTTCTCAAGTACTATAATAAAGGCATTAATGATATAATGCATTTTCTAGGATGTTATCAGTTTAAAGTAACAGAAAATACAACTGAAAGTAACCTAATCAATGAGGACATTTATTATATCACATAACGAGGGCAGGTCAGCTCCAGGGTTCAATGGTCATCTCAATGCTAGCAGCCAAGGATCTGTCTGTCTTGTGCTGTTTACCAAAACAACCTTAATGCTAAGATAAAATTATAAAATATATTGATTTACACACATTTTATATCTTACTATACAATTATATAAATTGCATTTTAATAAAACACGCAAGGATGCAATTCTTTCTTACTTTTCTATGGTTTAAATGTTTCTTACTGTCTGAAACTTCTTCGAACTAGAAGATGGGAAGCAGCAGATTTAATATATGTTACTCTGTGGTTCTATGATGATAAATAGTAATGCTTCTTATTCTTCTTGTGTTGAGACAGGATAGAGGTACTAATAAAGCTGGGGAATTGTGGGTTTGGAGACAGCACCAAAAACTGGAGGAATTCTTACATTTCTTCTTATAAAATATGTCTAGTACAGGGTATTTGAGGGGATAGCTTTGTAGTCAACTCTAACATAAAAGAAAAAACAAGGAAGTAGTAAGAATGTGGTCATGATATGGGGTTCTTATCTCTTAGCAACATCAGATACACATAAGTATTTAACAATCTGTTAGAAAAATGCAGTGATAATGTCTTGCAGTGGATGATGGACCCTTCACAAGAGCAACCTACTTTCCAGGGTCATGGGGAAAAACTAAATACTCCAGAATATACAATTTCTGTAAAGTCACAAGAAACCCCAATAGCCAAAGCAATACTGAGAAAAAAGAACAAAACTGGAGGCATCACACCTTCTGATTTTAAACTATATTACAAAGCTACAGTAATCAAAAAAGTATGGTTTTGGCATAAAAAACATACACAGGTCAATGGAACAGAATAGAAACCTGAGAAATAAACCCCTGTATATATGGACAAATAACTTTCAACAAAAATTTCCAGAAATATACAATGGGAATATATAGTCTCTTCAATAAATTGTGTTATGAGAAAACTGGATATCCACATACAAAAGAATGTAACTGGACCCCTATCTTACACAATACAAAAATCAAGTCTAAGCGAATTAAAGACTTGAATGTAAGGTCTAAGCATGCAAAACTCTTGGAAGAGAATCAATGAAAAATCTCCTTAAAATCACTCTTAGCAATAATTTTTTGGATCTGAAACCAAGACAAAGGCAACAAAAGCAAAAATAAATAAGTGGGACTATATTGAACTAAAAAGCCTCTATACAATAAAGGAAATCAACAAAATGAAAAAGCAACTTAGTGAATGGGAGGTACTATTTGCAAAGCACATATCTGATAAAAAGTTAGTATCTAACATATAAAAGCAACTCATTCAACTCAATAGCAAGAAAACAAATAATTGAAAAATGGGTAAAGAATCTGAATAACCATTTTCCAAAGAAGACATTCAAAGGGCCAACAGAGGTTTATGCTGATTCTGAAGCTGGGGAGATTAAAGTTGGGCCAGGGATATTGATTACCATTGTCCTCTTTGACTTCTTTCCCAAGAGGGTCTCAATAAAATGGTTTCATATCACACAGACACACACATGGGGATAGCCCACTGAAAAACAAGATTACATTTTGGAGGGTGGGCTCCTTTTAGTATAGGCTTGCCCTGCTAGGTGAGTGTTCTAGAAATTCACCTGTATCAGTGTACCAACTGGTGTTGTTAGAGGCTGCATTCAGCTTCAGTGAACTTCTTTGAGGATTCTTTTAAAATGTTTGCCCATTTCATAATGGGCAATTTGCGAGCACACCTGCCCACACCACACTGAATGTTCCGAAGTTTTTGACCCAAAATGACATGGCCCTCATACCCCACCCTCCCTATGTACCTGATTTCACCCCAAGCACTTTTTTTGTTTGTTTTCCCAAATTAAAAAACTCCTCAAAGTGAAATATTTTGTCAATGTAGAAGAGCTGAAACAAAAAATGACAGAAGCACTAAAAGGCATCAGAATTGATGAGTTCAAAAACATAAGCAGTGGAAAAAATGTTTTGATAGGCATATTGTATCAAATGGAGAGTACTTTGAAGATGACATGTAAGAATAAATATACAATTTTTTATAAATCTGGATTCTGGATGCCAAATGCTAACAGGTACACAAAAAGGTGTTCAACATCAATAATTAGAGAAATAAAATCAAAACCATAGTGAGTCAATCACCTCATATCTGTTTGGATAGCAACTATCAAAAAGACGAGGTATAACTTAAGATAGACAAAGACACAGAGAAAAGAGAACACTTGTGCACTGTTGGTGGAAATATAAATTAGTAAAGTCACTATGGAAAACAGTATGCAGATTCCCCATGAAATTAAAAATAGAATTATCATCTGATCCGGCAATCCCACTTCTCATTATGTATCCAGCGAGAATTAAATAATTATTTTATTTTATTTTTTAATTTATTTATTTTATCGTCTTTCTATTAGTTGTCCCATTTTTTCCCTTTGCTCTCCCCTGCTCCACCAATCTGCCCCCTTCCCACAGTCCATCCCCATTTAGCTGTCCATGGGTCATTCATATTAGTTTCTTGACTAGACACCAAAGAGATATCTCTGCTCCCATATTCATTGCAGCACTATTCATAATATCCAAGGTATGGAAACAAATTGAGTGTCAATTGATGTGTGAATGGATAAAGAAAGAAAGAAAAAAAGAACAAAAGCAAAAGGCTAAACCAAGGAACACAGAGTAGAATGATGGTTGGCAGGGTTTGGAGTGTGGAGGAAATGGGTAGCAAGTTGGTCAAGTGTACAAAATAAATAAAGTCTATGGATTAATGTTTAGCATAGTGGTTATTGTTGATAATACTACATCGTATAATTAAAATTTGCTGAGAGAAGAATTTGTGTTCTCATCAAAAATAAAAATAAAAATGTGAATGATGATGTTTTAATTAACTTAATATTGAAATTCTTTCACATTGTATATATATATATATATATCAAATAATCACACTGTAACACTTCATATTACAATTATATTTGCCAATTTTAGCTAAATAAAGATGAAAAATAAATACTCCAGTGTAAATCAGACCTGGAATGTCTGATGAGCTCTGCCAAAAAACATAGATATCCAACCCTGGCTGGTGTGGGTCAGTTCGTTGGAGCTTTGTCACATACGACAAAAGGTTGCAGTTTGATTCCTTGTCAGGGAACATACCTAGGTTGCAGGTTTGATGCCTGGTTAGTATACCAATTTAGTTATATAGTTTATCTGCCTATCAATATTCATTCCTTCAGCCAACTAAAAAAGAAAAACTTTTCATGAATTGATCTTATATATTAAAAAATTACATGATCTACTAAAAATGTTTTTTCAGACATATTGGAAAATAAAATAATTAGTTGAAAAATATTATTAAACCTTTACAACATAATGTGCTGAATTCATTGATAATCCATTGGAGCATGTATGAAGTCCGTAGTTGAAGAGAAGTGAATATGACAAGATGAACAAAAAAATAAAGGTTTGGAGTAGATAACATAGGGGAACAATTTTTAATGTAATTCCTGTTCAGTTTTATTTTTCAGCTGTTTTAGACTTAAATAGGCATGCTGAAATCAAAACTGCAGTTAGGACTTCCGGCCAAGATGGAGGCGTAGACAGACACACTGCATCTCCCTCCACAACTGAGAAGGGATACAACTATCTCAAGACTAGAAACAACCAGAAGTTCCAGAAAATCAAGCTGCATGGAAGTCCAACAAACAAAGATATAAAGAAAAAACACTCATCCAGACAGGTAGGAGGGGTGGAGCCATGGTGGAGAGGACATGGTATGGTGGCAGCAGGAGCAGGTCAGTGGAAAGCACAGTTTCATGTTTTAAAAAGTCAGGAGGGACACCCAAGGAGCATTCACAGCTCCTCACGAGACCTCATAGCTCACAGTCCCAGCACCGGAGAAAATCAAGCCTCATTGCTTCTGACTGTGCAAACCAGTGGGGGTTGGGGCAGAGACAGAAACAGCCAGTCTCTCAGCAGGGCCCACTTGTTTAAATGGCCCCCACGGTCCTAGAACATCCACAGATGAACCCACTGTGGGAATGACAGCCAGGGCAATAGCAAAAGGGGCACCAATCCCATACGGAAGTGGGAGAAGTGCCTGGAAAAGGGGCGAGTTCTGGGCAAGAGGCATTGTTCCCTCTCAGACCTCTCCCTCATATACAGCACCACAATGTGGTGAAACAGGTCACCCCATACTAAAGAATCCCTAAGGCTCCACTCCTTACAACGTAACAGGAGCAACAGCTCTACCTAAGACACAGAGGCAAACAAACACAAGAGCCTATCAAGATGAGGAGACAGAGAAGTATGGCCCAAAAAGGGGAACAGATCAAGGTTCCAGTGGAAGAACTAAGCAACGAGGATATAACCAACCTCACAGATAAGGAGTTAGCTAATCTAACAAACACAGAATTCCAAACACCAGTGACAAAGACGCTCATCGGCTTGACAGATGATATGCTTAAGTACAGCAAACACATAAGAGAAGAAGTGAAGGCTGTGCTAAGTGAAACAAAGGAAAATCCACAGAAAACCAATGGTGAAGGGAAGGAAACCTGGGTCCAAATCAATGATTTAAAACATTATGAAGAAAAAAAACAGTCAACTAGTACAGAATGAGGAAACAAGAATTGAAAAAAATGAGGAGAGGCTTAGGGACCTCTGGGACAACTTTAAATGTGACAACATCTGAATCATAGGGGTGCCAAAAGGAGAAGAGGAGGAGCAATAAATTGAAAACTTATATGAAAAAATAATAAAGGAATACTTCCCAAATTTTGCAAAGGAAATAGAGATACAAGTCCAGGAAGCACAGAGAGTCCCAGGCGAGCTGGACCTAGAGGGGACCACACCAAGACTCATCATGATTAAAATGCCAAAGATGAAAGATAAAGAGAGAATCTTAAAAACAGCAGGAGAGAAGCAGAGAGTTATGTACAAAGGGGTACCTATAAGACTATCAGCTGATTTCACAAAAGAAACTTTGCAGGCAAGAAGGGGCTGGCAAGAAGTATTCAAGGTGATGAAAAGCAAGGACATAGCAACCAAGATTATACTATCCAGCAAAGCTATCATTTAGAATGGAAGGGCAGATGAAATACTTCCCAGACAAGATAAAGCTAAAGGAGCTCATCATCACCAAGCTATTTGTTATATGAAATGTCAAAGGAACTTATTTAAGAAAAAGAAGATCAAAACTATGAACACTAAAGTGACAACAAACTCACAAGTATTAACAACTGGATCTAAAAAATAAGAACTAAATCCAATTAAGCAAACCAGAATAGGAATGGAGTCATAGGTATGGGGATCATTTGGAGGGTTATCAGCTGGGAGGGGGAAGGGGGAGAAATGGGGAAATGGTGCAGGGATTAAGAAGCATAATTGATTGGTACAAAATAGACAGGGGGAAGTTAAGAATAATATAAGAAAGGGTGAAGCCAAAGAACTTGTATGCATAGCCCATGGACATGAACTCAGGGGAGTGGGATTGCTGGAGGGAAGGGGGATACTGGGAAAAGGAGAACAAAGGGAAAAAAATTGGAATACTGTAACTGCATAATCAATAAAATATACTTTAAAAAATGCAGTTAGTTTTCTTCTACCACGTCAAGTTTTTTTTCCGTACTGCTTATGTAAATGAGATCATTCTAGGCTGGATCAAGCCTGGATCAAGGGAAGCACTACTGCTCTCCTATTGGCTGAGAGCAAACCTACTTTAGTGGGGAGGGATGGGAGACCACCTTGGAGACCAGTGACAGGTTCATACTTGTCTAGGCTATTCAGTTACACATGAGACGGTGTGGTGAGAGGTTGTGTGCCGGTCTATATAGTGAATCGTATTCCAAATTATAGTCTGAGTTCTTGTCTGTATCCAAAAAGTTAGTAGAATTAATTTTTTTATTTACATACATACTTATTTCCTTTCCTTCAGATCATGTCTGCCTCTGCTATTTCTCATTGTAAGTGCTTAAACAACCTGGCTTCTTTTGTTACATCTGTGGCAGTTTCAAGATTCCCAGTCAAAGGACAAACATCAGTGCATCTGTCAGGCAAGCCTATTTTGCATATTTTAAAGTTAAACTTGGTGATCAAGATAATTCTTGGGCCCCTCACAAGGTGTGGAAGCAGTGTGTTGAAAGTTTATGGATGTGGATGAAGGAAACATGTGATAAATTGCCATTTGGTATACCTATGGTTCGGTGAGAGCCCAGAGATCACTCAAGTGACCGTTACTTTTGTATAATGAAAACATCATGCTATAACTAGAAAAATAAATGTAAAATAGGGTATTCTGGTCTACCATCAGCTATAGGCCCAGTGCCTCATTCAGCTGAAATCCCAGAGCCAGTTTTCATTGAACTACCCTCTTTTGAAAAACAGGAGTATGATGAAGAACTAAGTGACAGCAACAATGAAATTTTGAAATTGAAGATGACTGAGTTCATAAGGGATTTGATCAGCATGAACTGAATGATTTGGCATGAGATTTGGGACAATCCACAAAGGCTTCAGAACTCCTAGCATTAAGATTGCATGAGAAAAACTTGCTTGAAAAAGGAGCAAAGGCATCCTACTTTCAATCAAGAGAAAGTACATTTCTGCAGCACTTTTGAAGTGATGGTGGCTTTGTGAATTGCCATAACATACATGGTTTAATTAAGGAATTGGGAATTCCAATCTAGAATGCAACTGAATGGCAACTATTCATTGATAGCTCAAAGTGGAGCTTCAAGTGTGTCCTCCTCCACAATGGCAATTTATTTGGTGCAGTCCTGATTGGCCATTCAGTTTGTTTTCATGAAGAATATGAAGACATAAAGAGAGTCATTGATCTGTTGCAATGTCACAAGTACAATTGGATCATCTGTGGTCTGCTTCATTCTTGGTCAGCAACGTGGATACACCAAGTATCCCTGTTTTCTGTGTATGTGGGACAGCAGAGCTCATGAGAAGCATTGGGCAGAGTTGAATTGGCCTCCAAGATCCAAACATTCTACATGAGCCACTTGTTGACAGAAAGAACATTATATTCCCACCTCTGCACATAAAACTGGGTCTCATGAAGCAATTTGTTAAGGCTTTGCCAAATGGAGGACACTATTTCAAGTATCTCATTTTGGCATTTCCTAGTCTGTTGTTTGAAAAGATAAAATACCTTAATATGTATGTTTGGTAGCAGAAATTTACTACTTGTACACAATTTTACTTACAGTAACAACATGTAGCCTTTATATGAATAAAATAACTAAATAAACAGTATATTTAGGTAATTTTTTCTTAATTTTCCTTTGTATGTACATATTGTATGATTTTGGAGACAAAGGGAGGGTGTCCTGTACCTTAAAAAGTTGATGTTAAAAAAAACTGGGGTCATTTTTGGATTCAGATGCCACAAGTTAGTGAAAAACAAGTGTCATATCTAACTCAACGAAAATTGTGTTCTCCAGTGTAATGTTGTGAAACATGCTCTCCTCTTAAGACTTCTGTGAAAGCTTAATGGCCTTAACATGCACCAATACCTTCGCTTCTTTATTCCTTTCTCAGATCTAGGTGCAATCTATGACTTTTCTTCTATTTATATTTCTAGTGCTGTGGCATGGAAGGAAATATTCTCCCAAGGCCCTCAGAACTTCTGTGGTTCACAGTAGACCTTGATTCTGCTTCCAGATTCTCTATTTATACTGGAGACATTATTCCAATTCTGACTCAAATTTATCTTAGAAATATGATGGAGCTAGAATGTTTTCACAGATATCCTTTCATATAAATTCAAACATCATGGTGCTATGCCCGTTTTTGGTAACAAGTCTAATATTCATACAAAAATGCTACAGTATATATAGTGGCATCTCCTTATAATGTGTTTTTGTTTTGTTTTTTAAGTCAGAGTTCAGCATAAGATATGCTCATGACTTTGTTTTTTCCAATGGAATGTTGTTACTAACAAACAGAAAGACCCCATGACATGCTGATCTCATTTATAAGACAATGTCACATCGTTTTGGTCCTAACCCTGTGTTAAATGGGAGGCTCCATATTATGAGTAAATCATTTATCACTGGGATAAAAGTAATTATGAGACAACTTGTTAATCCTTCCAACATTTATGAGATATTGGTTATGAGTTATCAGCAATGAACAATGAATAAATGAACTTTTGACAAATAGAAAACATGAGAAACTTTTCAACTTTTGTCTTTTCTAACATTTTGAGATTTTGCTGTCACAGACTGATGTGGTAACCTATTTACACTGAATCAAACTTGTTGACATTTAAGTGTTAAAAAAACTATCTAAGCAGTACAAAGAATATAAGAATGACATTCACAAATATTTCCAGCTGTCAACAAGTCAGATTTCTTACTAACTGTGAGCTCTTGAAGTATTATGTTCTTTGGTTAGAGTGAGAAATACTGTTACTTCAGGGAGCTTTTTTTTTTTTTTTTTTGTATCTGTATAATGTTCTGTACTAATTATCGTGACTATAAAATATCATGAATCTCTCCACTCTTCTCATCTCTAATGTGCACTATTTTTCTTTTAAACAATGCCAGAAAAGAATTTATTATGCATTTGACAGATGGAATAGGGGATCATTCAAACAAAACCAAGGACACCAATATCCCTTAAGAATTTAATGAAAGGTCTGTTCTTAGTAAGTAGATAAGTAGTAGCAAAAATTAAAATATTCCAAATTTAACCCAGGAAAAAATTAAACAGGAGCATCTATTTTATTTTTTTATCCTTCAGGAAAATATGACTTGTAATGTGGGCATTGAATGAAGAAACCTTCACTGATGCTTCGGTAGGACACCCACCACTGTAAGTGAGCTTTCTGTTACTGAGATAAATGGGACTCTCTCTTCATCTTTTTCCTTCTCCTTTACTAGGATGGCATAAAAGTAGAAATAAAGAGAAGTTAATACCGCACCCTCTCTTCTAAGTATTAACCTTACTGAGAAAGAGGTCCCTATACGTATCATTGTCATGCTGGGAAGGGATGTAAATACTTGTTAAAAGGAAAATTATATAATATAGTGATGAAACATGTTGTGGTTGCCAGCCTTATCTCTGGTCTCAGCTCCACCACTTACTAATTGTATAACTTTGGTGAATGACTTGATTTCCATGTGCCTCAGTCTTCCCATCTATAAAATGAGGCTTGTAATAGCAGCTACTCCATGATTGCTGTGAGAACAAATGCATTCTTATGTAAAGCACTTGGAACACTGTGTGGCTCATGCTAATAATTGTTTTGCTTAATACTCCTGCTCTTCTTCTGTGTCCTGGTTTCACTCTAACGATTTCAAATAATTTTGGAAAGTGGCAACTTCTAAATTTTTTAAGTATATTTTATTGATTATGTTGTTACAGTAGTTTCAGTTTTTTTTCCCCTTTGCTCCCCTCTACCCAGTACCCCGCTTCCCTCCAGCAATCTCACCCCCCTTAGTTCATGTTCATGGGTTGTGCATATGACTTCTTTGGGTTCACCCTTTCCTATATTATTCTTAATTTCCCCCTGTCTATTTTGTACCAATCAATTATGCTTCTTAATCCCTGCACCATTTCCCCATTTCTCCCCCTTCCCACTCCCAGCTGATAACCCTCCAAATGATCCCCATACCTATGACTCCATTCCTATTCTGGTTTGCTTATTTGGATTTTGTTTTTATTTTTTAGATCCAGTTGTTGATAGTTGTGAGTTTGTTGTCATTTTAATGTTCATAGTTTCCATCTCCCTAAAAATTATCCTGTGTCTTGTTGTATCATCCTTTCCTCTAGCCCCATAGCCCAAGGCAACCAGTGATCTACTTTCTGTCTCTATAATTTTGCATTTTCTAGAACTTCATGTAGACTTTTATGCTTTGCTTCTTTCACTTAGCATAATGCTTTTTGAGATTCATTTGTGTTGTTTTGTGTATCAGTATTTTGATCTTTTTATTGCTGTGGATGTCTGTGACGCGATATTCTAGCGTCCGCATCGTTTAGAGCTGCGACTCAGAACATGGCGCGTTCCTAGAAGCCGCTTTCGGCATCAGTGGGCGGCGGCGCGTGGACTTGCAAGCGTGGGGCGCGGGACCAACCGACGCCACTTCGTGTTGGACAGTGGAAGCTGGAGAGCCGGGCTATTCGGACTGAGCCAATTGGTTTCCATGGATCTCAATAGTGCCAGCACTATTGTTCTTCAAGTCTTAACTCAGGCCACCAGTCAGGATACTGCTGTGTTAAAGCCAGCTGAGGAGCAGTTGAAACAGTGGGAAACACAGCCAGGTTTTTATTCAGTGTTGCTGGTAAGTTGCTTAAAAATAGTTATTATTTTTAATAAAATGAGACACTATTCTATTGTTTTAAAAACCTACTTGTGTTGGTGGTTTACTTAGTGAAACTGATCCAAATGTTTGGCTGCCATTGCACTGCCATTTACTAATTCGAGGCATGGCACTTGGAGGACATTTAAGAGATGTGTATTGTTGGGTGAGTATACCCAAGCAGGGTATTGGTAGTATCTGCTTAGAAGGTTACACTGCCAGTTTTCTATTTTAGCCTGTAAATGCTGCCCTCAAGACTGTAAAGGAGGAAAGAGGAAGGACATCTCTAAAATCAGAGAAGGAAAACTCTGACTCCAAAAAACCTCCGCTGCCTTGCGGCATACCTCTTCAGGGGAAAGGCTAAGGGAGTAAACCCCGACAGAAAATCCGGAGCCGGAGTCCCTAAGGCGGTTTGACATTGTAGTCAACACCGGCAACTCCTGCGGCGCACCTGAAGCCAAGCTGTATTGACTTTGTCTTTCCCTTGGACCCTTCAGCTGCGAAGAGAGGGGGGGGGTCTGCTGCATGGGCAACAGCAGACCCTCCATATCACCCTGCCCAGGCTCTGTAGCTTCAGTTTCACTGGAGAGGACACTCCAGCGTCATCGCAAGATGTCGACTCAACACGGGAGGAGACAGATACCGGTTATAAGCTCATCTGATTGGCGAAGGAAACGAGCGCCAGGGGTCTCCTCTGACGGTGGGAGAGGTCATCGCACCTCACTGGACAGCTACCGTCTCGCCATGGCTCGCCTGCCCCACTGGGTGCGTGGGGATCAGAGAGGCGCCTCTCGAAAAGTGGGCCACAAAACACCCGCACCAGTTAATTCCAAGCAAACAACAAGAAAGAAGCCTCCGACTCTTCGCCTCGCTAGCTGGAACATCAGGACCATGTGCCCCGGACTTACTGCAGACCTTCCGTGGATCAAGGGTGCCAGGAAAACCGCTGTCATCGATAGGGAACTGGCACGACTAAACATCGACATTGCGGCTCTACAGGAGACCCGGTTGGCCGACAACGGAACTATCAGAGAAACCAACTACACCTTCTACTGGCAAGGGAAGTCTCCGGACCAACCAAGACAGGACGGTGTTGGGTTCGCTGTGAAGAACACGCTTGTTAACTCCATAGAGCCACCCACAGGAGGCACAGAGAGATTACTTACCCTCCGATTGTCAACAACTTTCGGCCCAGTCAGCATTCTTAGCGCGTATGCCCCAACCCTCTGCGCCACCACCGAAGAGAAAGAACAGTTCTACCATGCACTGGACGAAGCGTTATCCAAGATTCCCAGAAGTAACGCTCTCTATCTCCTTGGAGACTTCAACGCAAGAGTAGGAGCCGACCACATGGCCTGGCCCACCTGCCTTGGAAACTTTGGGAGAGGAAAGATCAATGAGAATGGTCAGCGACTGCTTGAGCTCTTGTGTCACCACGGCCTGTGCGTGACAAACACATTCTTCAAGTGCAAAGAGATCCACCAGGTGTCATGGAGGCACCCCCGCTCCCGCCATTGGCACCAGCTTGACCTCGTCATCACCAGAAGAACGGATATTGGCAGCACCCTCCTCACCCGCAGCTACCACAGTGCAGACTGCGACATGGACCATGCCCTCGTGGTAAGCAAGGTGCGCATAATGCCGAAGAGGTTGCACCACTCCAAGATGAAGGGTCGCCCACGCATCAACACCAGTTGTGCCAGCAACCCAGTTAAGACCCAGCAATTCATCAACAAGATGGAAGATGCACTCGGCGAGGGAGTGGCGGCAGATGACATTATCGAATCCAATTGGCCACGTCTCCGCGACGCCATATACAACTCCGCCATTATTGCTTACGGGAAGAAAGAGCGGAAGAACGCTGACTGGTACGAGGCTCACTGGGAAGAAATGGAACCCGTGATCGAGGCTAAGAGGAAGGCCCTACTGGCTTACAAGGTCACGCCTACTCCCAGTACACTTCAAGCTCTACGGGCTGCCAGGAACAAAGTCCAGAAGACCGCCCGCCACTGTGCCAACACCTATTGGCTAAACCTGTGCAGAAGCATTCAGGAAGCCGCCGATATAGGCAATGCACGAGGAATGTATGAGGGTATCAAGAAGGCAACAGGCCCAATCCCCTCCAAGATCGCCCCCCTTAAGTCCAAGACAGGTGAGGTCATCACTGACCAGGAACAGCAAATGCGGCGGTGGACCGAGCACTACCTCGAGCTGTACGCAACGAAGAACACCATAACAGACACTGCTCTTAAAGCCATCCCAGACCTACCAGTCATGGAGGAGCTAGACACCCCACCTACTGTGGCAGAGCTCGGCAAAGCCATCGACCGCCTTGCTTGCGGGAAAGCACCAGGAAGCGACGGAATCCCTCCAGAAATCCTAAAGAGCGGGAAACCAGTCCTGCTACAGCTGCTCCACCATCTACTCTGTCTCTGCTGGAAGGAGGGTTACATCCCCCAGGATATGAGAGACGCCAACATTATCACCATGTACAAGAACAAAGGAGACCGCAGCGACTGCAACAACTACCGGGGCATCTCTCTCCTCAGCGTCGTCGGCAAAGTATTCGCCCGGGTCGCTCTTGCCCGCCTGCAGACCCTTGCTTCCCGCGTCTACCCAGAGTCCCAGTGTGGCTTCAGAGCTGGCCGATCAACAGTGGACATGATCTTCTCCCTACGCCAGCTGCAGGAGAAGTGTCACGAGCAGCATAAACCACTCTACCTCGCCTTTATTGACCTCACGAAGGCGTTTGATCTGGTCAGTCGAAGCGGACTCTTCAGCTTGCTACGGAAGATTGGCTGTCCACCACATCTGCTTGCTGTGGTCATGTCCTTTCACGACAACATGCACAGCACGGTGTCCTACAACGGCGCAACCTCTGAGACCTTCCCAGTCAGCAGCGGAGTAAAGCAGGGCTGCGTCCTCGCGCCTACGCTGTTCGGAATCTTCTTCTCCATGCTCCTCCAATACGCCTTTAAGGACTGCAGCGAGGGTGTCTTCATTCACACCAGATCCGATGGCAAGCTCTACAACCTGGCCCGTCTACGAGCCAAGACCAAAGTCAAAGAGGTGCTCATCCGTGAGATGCTCTTCGCCGACGTCGCAGCTTTGACATCACACTCCGTAGAGGGACTCCAGCAGCTAGTCACTTGCCTTTCCCACGCATGCAAGGAGTTCGGACTAGCCATCAGCCTGACGAAGACGAATGTTATGGCTCAAGGCACGGGGACTCCCCCATGCATCACCATCGACGGATACACCCTGGAGGTTGTCAACGACTTCACTTACCTCGGGTCCACCATCTCGAGCTCTCTGTCAGTCGACTTGGAGGTCAACCGGAGAATCGCCAGGGCAGCCACAGTTATGGCCAGACTGAACCGGCGAGCGTGGAACAATTCCAGCCTCACTGAGAAAACCAGACTGCGCATCTACCAAGCCTGCGTACTCAGCACTCTCCTCTATGGCAGCGAGACGTGGACCACCTACGCAAGGCACGAAAGGAAACTCAACAGCTTCCACATGAGGTGCCTGCGACGCGTCCTGCATGTCGCCTGGCAGGATAAGGTCCCCAACACCGAGGTGCTGAAGCGAGCCAATATGAGCAGTTTGCATGCAGTTCTTAGCGAGAGACGCCTCAGGTGGCTCGGCCATGTCAAAAGAATGGATGCAGGCCGTATCCCCAAAGACCTCCTCTACGGCGAGCTAGCAGAAGGCAAGAGGATGACAGGGCGCCCCAAACTGCGGTTCAAAGACATCTGCAAAAAGGACATGACACAATGCTCCATCAATCTCAACACATGGGAAGTTCAAGCAGACGACCGCCTAGCCTGGAGGCTCGCGGTCAGGCAAGGTACGTCACGCGCGGAGGCTGCGCGCAACGAGGAGGCGGTCCAGAAAAGATCGAGGCGGAAGCAGCGTCAGCAGCAGCAACAACAGCCATCTGCCTTCACCTGTACCAAGTGCGGCAGGGATTGTCACTCCCGAATCGGACTGCACAGCCATTCTCGGCGGTGCAGATAGACTCTCAGGAAGCTACGCCATCGTCTCTCGAGACGGACGGCTGCCGACGACGACGACGAGTTTTGATCTTCTTTTTCTTAAGTAAGTCCCTTTGACATTTCATATAATAAATAGGTTGGTGATGATGAGCTCCTTTAGCTTTACCTTGTCTGGGAAGCATTTCATCTGCGCTTCCATTCTAAATGATAGTTTTTCTGGATAGAGTAATATTGGTTATCAGTCCTTGCTTTTCATTACCTTGAATACTTCTTGCCAGTCCCTTTCTGCCTGCAAAGTGTCTTTGCGAAATCAGCTGATAGTCTTATAGGCACCCCTTTGTAAGTAACTCTCTGCTTTTCTCTTGCTACTTTTAAGATTCTATCTTTATCTTTAACCATTGGCATTTTAATTATGATGTGTCTTGGTGTGGTCCCTTTTGGGTCTAGCTTTTTTGGGACTCTCTGTGCTTCCTGGACTTGTATATCTACTTCCTTTGCCAAATATGGGAAATTTTCCTTCATTATTTTTTTACATACATTTTCAATTTCTTGCTCTTCCTCTTCTCCTTCTGGCACCACTTTGGTTTGGATGTTGGCATGTTTCAAGTTGTCCCAGAGGTCCCTAAGTCTCTCCTCATTTTTTTCAATTCTTGTTTTCTCATTCTGTGCTGGTTGACTGTTGTTTTCTTCCTTATGTTCCAAATCACTGATTTGAACCTCCATTTTCTTCCCCTCACCATTGGTTTTGTGTGGATTTTTCTTTGTTTCACTTAGCACAGCCTTCACTTCCCTTATGTGTTTGCCGTACTCAGGCATATCTGCCAAGCCTGTGAACATCTTTACCACCAGTGTTTTGAATTCTGCATCTGTTATATTGGCTATCTTCTTGTCTGTTAGGTTGGCTATCTCCTCGTCACTTAGTTCTTCCACTGGAACCTTGATCTGTTCCCCCTTTTGGGCCATACTTCTCTGTCTCCTCATCTTGACAGGCTCTTGTGTTAGTTTGCTTCTGTGTCTTAGGAAGAGCTGTCACTCCTGTTATGTTGTAAGGGGCAGAGCCTTAGTTTTCTTGTCAGTAGAGGGTGACCTGTTTCACCACGTTGTGGCACTGTATGTGGGGGAGGAGTCTGAGAGGGAACAATGTGCTTGCTCAGCACTCCGCCCTTTTCCAGGCATTTCTCCCACTTTTTATAGGATTGGTTGCCTTTCTATTTGTTGCCCTGCCTGTCATTTCCAGAATGGGTGGGTCTGTGGATATTCTATGACTCTGATGAGAGATCGGCTGTTTCTTCCTCCACCCCAACCCCCACTGGTTTGCTCAGTCAGAAGCAATGAGGCTTGATTTTCCCTGGTGCTGGGACTGTGAGCTGTGTGGTCTGGTCTGGTGCTGGGAGTGCTCCCCAGGTGTTCCTCCTGACTTTTTAAAAGGCGTAACTGCACTTTCCACCAGCCTGCCACTGCCACCACCACTGCTGCCACCACACTGCATCCTGTCCACCCTGGCTCAGCCCCTTCTACCTGTCTGGATGAGTATTTCTTCTTTATATCTTTGTTGGACTTCCATGCAGCTCAGTTTTCTGGAACTTCTGTTTGTTTCAGTTTTGAGGTAGTTGTATTACTTCTTAGTTGTGGAGGGAGACACAATATGTCTGTCTATGTTTTCATTTTTGGCCAGAAGTCCCCACAGCTTCTAAATTTTCAAAGAAGTTAATCAATTGTGTGAGTAGCATCACCTTGGAAACTTGAAAGAAATTAAGTTTAAGACTAGTAATGTGATTTTCTGTTTTATGCAAGATTTAGCACTTTCAGTATGTATGTAATTTGAGGGTTTCTGAGTAGTGCCTGATGTGCCAAGTTTCTTCGTTACTCTCAATTAGGATATGGGTTACTTATATGCATACTAATGTGTGCATAGTGCAATAAATTGCTCCAAAACACAGAGATTTTAAACAATAAACATTTTTAATCTTGCAGTCTCTATGGGTACAGATTAACTAGGTGCTTGTGGCTCAAGCTCTCTGATGAATCTGTAGTCTGTTAGCCGTGCCTGTGGTCTCATTTAAAGGCATGACCAAGCAGCGATCTGCTTCCTACTTTACATGGCCAGCTAGAATTTTTCAAGCAATCCTGTGGAGAGGCTCATGCAGTAAGCACCTAAAGCTTTCAATGAATACATTCTTCCACTGCAAGAATGTTATTCTTCACTTTATTAAATGAGACCTTTTATTTTATTTCCATAAAGCCACCCTCCCCACAGGGGTATTCACATGCCATTCGACTTTTCTTGGAGAGATGAAGCACTGTTTCATTACAGATAGTAAAGAAATCCCAAATGAATATTAGGCTTTATGTTCTTCAGGCCATTATATAACTGAAATCTGTCTCAAGACAATTCATACTGACTGGAACTCAGAAAACTGGCTGGTTGGTCTGTCTCCATTTTCCTTCTCATCTTCCCTCCTCACCTGCTTCCTTCTGAGCATCAAAGCTGTCTCACCATGCACAACAACCAAACTATCTCTAGTGGCTGTTCCCAGGGAAACCGTTGCATAATCAAATCCATTAACATGCTCTGCAGGACCAGAAGATCTTCCATTTAATAGGACTCTACCACCTAGGAAACATTGTTGTTAAATAACAATATTTTGTTATTCTCAAATTTACTTAAGGTTTTTCAGTTTTTATTAATTTTTACCTTCAAGATTTCTATGGTTCTAGAGTAGAGAAAGTTGGACATGGGTTGATTCAGTTTTTAACTATTAAAAATTTCAGTTAAGCCAATACTCTGCTTATTAATAGTGGTGTGAGCTTGAGGAGATAAGATTTTTTAAGTTTTTATTTTTGCAAAATATTTGTCAGTTTTATGTCTCCAAACACTTGAAATGTAAACAATTGCACTCATTCCAGAAGCATGATTTAGAAAACAGCTAGAATGAACAAAGCTGGAAGAGAATGTCCTGATATTTTGTCATATTCCCTGACCTCATTTCATTGTATTTCTAGAGGCAATCTCAGCCCTCATTGTGCTATTTACTCTAACTTTAGTTCTTTGTGACTAAAGTTGTGATTTTTATCAAGTCCTCCTTTTAATACTTTCGTTGTTTCATCAAGTTTAAAATGTTATTTTCTCTTTTAATACTGTGACTGTGAATTGAAAATTACAGTAAGAGAGCTTAACTTTCTGTTCAAGAATTATACCATTGTACCCTAAACTTAAAAATGCTTTGAAGATAATATTTCTTTGTTGGGTGGATTTTAAAATGTGGTATTCATAGAAATAAAAAGACAAATATTTTAAAACAACTATGCACACAGGAGGACAGAAGGGATAAACAAAGCAAATATATTATTTACTAATAGACAAATTAGTATTAACAGGTGACATGGGAGTAAAATAACTTATGAAAATTAACATCTTATCATCATCCAGAAGGATGCTATAAATTTTCAATTTTTTATAGCAATATTCATAGCAAAACAAAATATAGATTTCTAAGGTATTTTAAGTAACATCAATCATTACACTGCTTTTCTGAGTATTTTGCTGAGCAAAAGATCAAGGTAAACTTTTATGTTCAGTTCTGTTTTTGATTTTTTGTCATTTATACTGCTTTTTAAATTTATAAAGTTAAATAGGTTTTCCAAATCTAACATCTAAAAACAACAAGAATGACCTGACTTCAAGTTACCTTGTTGACACTATACTTAAATCTAATGTTAATATATTTTTAAATTAAAAAAAAAAAAGGCCAGTTGAATGTATTAAATCACCTGAGAGGAAAAAAATTAGAATATGTGTTCATACCAACCTTTTGAAATTCAGGGTGAAAGTGATGGCATTAGCTTCTTTGCCAGGCACTGTCTTCTTCACAAAATGTTAGCAACCGTCCATTCTTAAAATAACTTTTTCCTTTGACAATCACTGAAATGTAAATTTAGACAACAGTCACTTAGACACCATCAAGGAAATGTTGAGAAATTCTAGGTTTAATAAGAAAAAATGACTATTATTGTCACTTTTCATTCCATTTCAATCCAAAATGTAAGGTGGAAATTTTGTTTTTCCCATTCAGTGAAGTTCTTTCTCTACCACTGACTGTTTTTCCTACTTGAAACACCTTGCTCAGTGCTCCTAAGCTTAGTTTTCTTGGATATTTTCTGGGAATGGTGTTGCGGAGGTTGGCTATCAATAGGGTAATGTTTATCAGAAAAATACTTATATCTTTTTGATTTCTGACTTACAACCACAGGAAAACTGAGAATAAATATGCTGACCTAAATTAAAAATCGAGTTTCAGAGTCCTAAAATAATATGCCCAGGAAGTAGTGTATTTGGAATTTTTATTCCTGTACAACTTTGGTATATGAGTGCCAATGTCATGAGCTGATTATGGGCATATGTATTAAGTTATTTTCCTTCTTCTTAACATACAACTAAAGGAAGTTTTTTATTAGCACAATTTTAATCAAATATGTACAGGGCAGAACCCACAGAAGCTTTGCGCAAGAACAATGGCCATTTGACAGTAAATTTCCTTATATAAGATTATCAAAATTAACTTTTATTATTGTCAGATAATATTATCCTTATATGCTTCAAGGTATATTCCAAAATATTTTTATATATTTATAATTTCTTAATAACTCTAAGTGGTAGTAAAATCAATAATTATTATTATCAGTAGTTTATTATGTGCCAGGCATTGTGCTAAGAACTTTATATCTTCACAATAATCCAATGAGGTAGTCACTATTACTGATTATATTTTATTGATGAAGAAAGAGACTAAGAAAGATTAAGTTATATATAAATCACAGAAATTCAACTTCTAATAACTTAAATGGGAAAAGAAGAGTTATTGGTAGACTCCAGAATAGATCACAAATTTGAAGCAAGGGGACCTTACTACTAGAAGAGAGGATCAGACAGTCCCAGAACCGTCTTTTTAAATATTTCCTGTTCTTACTAATTTCTGGGTTCTGGTGTAGTGGCTACTGGCATCTCTGGAGTCGCATTCTAGTTGTTCTGTAATCTGAGAGAATAGAGACTCTTCCCAGCCACCTCCAACATGACCAACCTAGAAAGGACATATAAGAATATAACTAATAATAGTTCATTTCTGGAGCTGTCTTGAAAACTGTACATCACACAAAATTCCCAAGAACAAGTTACTAGTATCCAATTTTTTAACAAATAAGAAAAACAGACTTAGGTCAAGAGATTTTGCCTAAGGTCCAATAGTTAGGAGATGATTGTGCTCAATTTCCCAATTGAGGTAACATGACAGAAGATCCTATCCCTCTACCAGCTACTCCATCCACAGTGTGCCTATTGGCCTGGTTTAGGTATCTTGCCTACTGGTGAACAAACTGCCATGGTTAAGAAGATGTTATCCTACTGGTTCAGCTTAGGTCTAGTTCCCATATCTAGAGTCAGGAGATTTAATTCTGTTACAAAAGAAGTAACAACCTGAAGGTTTCCTTGAGTTTATACTGGTATTAAGTAGATGAGCTGACAAGGAACTTAGCTCTGTCTAATTCTAGAGCCCAGACTCTCTGTATCTATACTACCTCATGTTAATAGCTTGTGTTGTTATCTCATTTGACAGGTGAGAAAATCAACCTGGTAAAGTCAAATCATCCCCAAATTTGCTTTGCAAGAAAGAGGGGGAAAGAAAACTTTATACTAAGTCTCTCCATTGTTTGATTCAGTGATTCATCCATCCTACTATTCAGCTCCCTCCCACTGTAGTCATTTCTAAAGACAACTGGTTCAAAGTGCCCATTATGTATAGAGGTAGAAAAGGAAGTACATTAATAAAGTAGCTAGGTATTTAGTTTCTATATTAGTTTTCTAAGGCTCCTGTAACAAAGCACCTCAAAGTGGGTGTCTTAAACAACAGAAATTCATGGTCTCATAGTTCCAGAGGCTGAAAGTCTAAGCTCCCATGTCAGCAAGCTTGGTTTCTTCTGAAGGCTGAGGAAGGATTTGTTCCATGTTTTTTTCCCTTCTAGCTTCTGGTGGCTTGCTGGCAGTATTTGCCATTTGACTCCCAGATTCATTGTTGATCCCTGCCATCGTGTTCACATGCTGTTTTCCATGAGTGCTTGTATGTGTCCAAATGTCCCCTTCTCATAAAGCACACTAGTCATATGGGGGCAGGGCTTCACCTTAGTCCAGTAGAACCTTAACCTACTTAACTACCACTTTAGTAATCCTATTTCTAAATAGGTCATATTTTGAGGTACTGTTAGGACTTCAACATTTGAATTTGAGGGGATATATATGAACTTCTCTAATAACAAAAAGGCTAAAGGAAACTGGCATAAGTTTTCTACTAAGAAAGACTTTCATTGACCCATTTTTTTAAGTTCAAGAGGAATGGAGGTAGAAAACTATCCTCAATGGGCAGTTTGGAAAAAAAAGTTAGAAAAATGGAATGGGATGGCTGGAAGAAGAGATGGACAGAAAGTGAGCCTGAGAGGATTGGAATCTGGGAAAGGGGATGGGAGATAGCAAAAGTATATTGCAATGGCCAGGGCAGCCTTTGCAATGTCTTTGAATCAGGTGAGTGGTTTTGACCTAAAATACCATTGAGATTACAGAAAGTGGATGGTATGGTCAAAGCAACAGGTATAAGAAGTCAACTTTGGCTTCATTATTGAAGATTATTCATTAGAGGGAATGGTGAAAAACATGAAAATAAGAAAAATCATGAGAAAAATAAAAAATTAGAATGCAGAGTCATTCTTGAATTCATCAAGAGTTAGATCATTGTGAATAATGCCTTTGCAACTACTTTTGTTCCACAAACCACTTCTGAATATTTAAAATACAATTAGTGATTTAGTTTTCTGATATATATTTCTTGGAAGCCAATTGGATATAATCAGCTCTGCCTAAAATCTTTTTTCTTTTTTTTTTTTTTTTTTTTAGAATTTATAAATAATGATGACCCGTACAATGTAAGCTGAAGCTTCATTACTAATGGGGTTCTTAAATGAGCTAATATATGTAACATGCTTAGAATAGTGCCTAGCACATAGCAATGAAGCATGTGTTTGCTAGTATTGTTAGATGACATTAATCTCTCATAGGGCAAATGAAATAGAACAAGGTACAAACAGACTGAAGTGGGTTTGCTCAGAGCTGCTGCCACATTAATAAATTTATTTTCAGATGCGCCAGTATATTCCTCTGATTGTCACTGAGATAATGTGATGAGGAAAAAAGGGCTTAATATTTATATAGGAAAAATAAGAAGATACAGAGCTTTTATGTCCTCCATTCATTCAACATACAATTGACAAATTAAATACCTAGCATTTTCAGCTTTTTAGATTTTTTTTTTCAGATTTAATGTGTTTTATTGATTAAAATATTACATTTGTGCCAATTTCCCTTCCCTCTGCTCCCCTCCACCCGGTGGCCCCCCTCCCTCCAGTTGTCCCCCCCTTTTAGATTATGTCCATTAGTTGTGCATACAGTTCCTCCCAACCTCTCTCCGTCTATTCCATTCCCTCCTACCTTGATCCCCAATTCCTATATCATCTCCCTCCCTTTCCCCATTCCCCCTCCCTGTTGACCTCCCCCCAATATGCTTCCCGTACCCACAGTTCCTTTTCCACTCTCGTTGCCTATTTAGTTTGCCTTTGTTTCATCTCCCTAGCTTCTGTTTTTTTTTAAACCAGTCCCTTTAACATCTCATATAACAGTGGTTTGGATCTAATGAACTCTTTCAGTTTTATTTTGTCCTGGAAACACTTTCTCTGTCCTTCTATTCTGAATGACAATTTCACTGGGTAGAGTATTCGTGGTTGTAGGTTTTGGATTTTCATTACTTTGAATATTTCTTGCCAGTCCCTTCTTGCCTGTAGGGTTTCCCTTGAGAAGTCAGCTGATAGTCTAATTGGGATCCCTTTGTACATAATTCTTTTCTTCTCTCTTGCTGCTTTTAAGATTCTCTCTTTATCTTTAATTTTTGACATTTTGATTATAATGTGTCTTGGAGTGGTTCTCCCTGGGTCCAGTCTCTTGGGAACTCTCCTTGCTTCTTGGACCTGCAAGTCTATTCCCTTCCCCAAGTCTGGGAAGTTCTCCTTTATTATATTTTCACTCATTTTTTCAAGTTCTAGTTCATCTTCCTCGCTCTCTGGCAAACCAATGATTCTTATGTTGGGCCTTTTATAGCTGTCCCAGAGGTTTCTGATCCTTTCATTGTTGCTTCCCATTTCCTCTCGCTGCATTGGTTGACTGCTTGTTCCTTCTCCATATTCCAGTTTGTTGAAATGAACTCTGGATTTTATTTCCTTTCCTTCTGTCTCGTATGCGGTTTTGTTCCTTTCGTTATGAAAGTTTTTCGCTTCTTTCATATCTTTTTCCTGCTCTTTTGTGAATTCTGTAAGCCATCTGTTAACAATGGCCCAGAACTGAGCCTCTGACAGGTTTCTTATCTGTTCATCTGTCAGGTTCTCTATCTGCTGCCTGGTGAGCTGTGTCACCGGGATTTCTATAGTTGTCTGCCTCATTTTGACAGATGCGTTTTGTTTTCTTGGGCCGGCTATAGGAGGCAGTGCCTGTGTACGCGTCACAAATTAGCGACTGGTGCCTGTCTGTCCGCGACCTATTTCGCAGCCCTGTGGTGCTTTCTTTGGGGGCGGGGGTCCAAGATGGATTCACACAGTTATTCAGCTAGGAGACCGGGATCCGTCCTCCCGCCCCCCTGGGCCTCACTGTTCAAGGCGATGCGGCGGCTGCTCTCCCCAGCGCTGGGGTCGCGCACCGCCAGGGGCTTGACGGATCCGGGATTCCCCGCCGCCATTGTCCAGGTGCGACCGCAAACAGCACTGCCCTCTTTAACTCTTACCTGCCCAAATGGCACCGCTGGTTTATAACTTCATATGTTGGACTTCCGTGTAGTTTTATTTTCTGGAATTTCTAGTTATCCTTTGTTTTGAAGTAGTTGTATTCCTCTCTAGTTGTAGAGGGAGACCTAGCGTGTCCGTCTAAGCCTCCCTCTTGGCCGGAAGTCCTAGAATTATTTACTAATGAAATACTAAGTCATAAGAAAAAATTTAGTAGCTAAAACATTTTTGAAATAATTTTTTAAAAAATCTAAAGATAAAATATTGATTGTATTAATATTAATTTTGAATTAATGTCACATCTTGATAAATAATTTCATAACTAAGATTAAATGAAAATATTGTTGTTAAGTGATATATATCATGTATATGAAGATCTAAGTTCTTAGAACAGTAACTAAAATCCATAAGGGTGTTACAAATAAGGTATAAGCCATGTTTCCTTTTGTTGCTATTAATCACTTTTAACATCTTAGTGTAATGATTTTACTGGGAGTTTTGACCATGTCTCTAGTGCCCATTTGTATAAGTTCAGGAAAATTCTCTTTTTGTGTTCATTGTCTATATTAGGTACTCAATGAATGTTCTGCACATTGTTATTGTTGTTTTATGTACTTATAGTCAAGTTATCTACAATTTATCATTCAATGTATATTTTTAAAACCATCTTTAGAAAGTTGCTTACCATGAAATCCAACATTTATAATCATAAATTCATACCCAAGGTAACTATTACTAAATCTACTTTCCTTGCCACTTTACACTTGGTTTGATGTGGTGACATTTTTAAGTGTCTAAAACTAATATTGAGATTCTGCAGTAGTTTTTCACCTGGCTGTACATTAGAATCACTTGAGATGCTTACTTTTTTTTTACAATGCCAAGGGTCCATCTGAAATCAAATTAAATCAGAATATCTGGAAAACAGCCTTATGCACTGGCATGTTTAGAATTTTCTTGGATGATTCAAGCATGTAGTGAGGTTGAAAATTGAATAAATAATATTCTGCTTTTAAAAGAAAATTGAGAAACAAGTATAATATGAAAGACTTCATGAGCATTCAAATATAAGGTGACTTTCCTAGTGTGAGGGATACATTTTAACAAAGAATCTTACTTTCCAGTGAGGCATGTATGTCAACAAAGCAGTGTTCCTTGCTACATTGGGAATATAGGAAGTGATAAAATTAATAAACTTATAATAAAGTCAAGGAAAAAAATCTCAGCTGACACAAAGTATGAATTCTTAGGCTAACTGTCTCTTCTACTTTCTTAGTATTAGATCTCTCTCTCCATTTTTCTCTCTTTTACTTGACTCTAACTTTTGCTATTGCAGCAACAAACACTGAATCTGATACTGTCCTTTTTATTAGCACTAACAAGTATTAGCATGGACATTGTGAACTGATGATGGGATGTGTTACTTCCCTGTCAGTGGAAGAATTTCAATTGGGAAAACATTAAAATACGTACATTACTGAATCACTTTTGTACATTTGTTGAGAATTTGCTGAACTTTATGTATTTGAATACATATGTCTTAAAAGTTAGCTAGAAAATACTGTTTTTATTTCTGTAGGTAAATTGTTATTTTTAATACAAATTATCAATAGATAAGTCCAGAGTTGAACTCAGTAAACTTTTCTTTCATTATAACTGACAACTTAAAAAAATTCTGGCTTGAAATATATGTCACAAAGATTTTGGTTCAGGGTTTTAAAAAATTAGCACATAAGTAAAAGTCAGTTAAAATTGCTTTGAAAATCCTTTTAATTACCCATAAAATAGAGTGTATATGGGTTTGTGTGTAAATGAAATAGTTCTGTTGGAGACAATTTCTGTGTAATGTATGTATACTTAAGAATTATTCAAATGCTTTCAAGACTTACGGGAATAGTAGAGACTATATAAGCTCAAGTGAAATAGCAGGTGGAACCGCCTACATATTTAAAAATTATTTTCCTCTCTCCCTTCCTTAGCACCTACTGCTGAATGAATGTGAACTACATGACTTTGTAAGAAAACTTCATAGCATTGCAATGTTTTTGTGTTATGTGAACACAGAAGCAAAATGAATAAAATCTAACCACCATAGTATTCTTATTGAAAAAAATATGTATACAGCCTGATATTATTTTCCTTCTTTTCATAAGTGAGCTCATATGGTAGCACCAAAACCTGTCAGAAAGTATATATTTAAAATATTAAATGTCCAAGAAGGCTAGTACTTGCTTGGCTCAAATTCTGGATATTTTTAGTTAATTTTTTTTTCTAAATCTTGAAAATAACACTTTACTCTACTGCCGAGGTCCATCTGCTTCTGAGTTCATTAATAGAAATTGTTTCTAATAAGATAAAGCTACAGGACCATGAAGTGGAAATGCAAACAGCCCTTTAATTCTAACTTAGAACTGCATAGTGCTTTCTGACTACATAAGAAGGACTCTAATAAATATTTGTTTTATCAGTCAAGGAGTGAGTACATTTAATCTCCCTTAGGTTTGGAGCAACTTCACTCAAAGAAATTTGGCCTTCTCATTCATTCCTAAAGAAATGAAATGACCCCAAAATTCTTTCTGTGACTCTTTCAGAATGTTTGAAATTCAATAATAGGCATATCATTGACTTAAAAATACAAATAGATTTAAAATGCTACAGTTTTGTCAAAGCTGACCGTTTATTGTAAATTAATAGATAAGATCAGATATGAGGGCAGAGGGAGCCATAAATTTCCATTTCCCTTTGTAATTTGGTGAATTGGATAGAAAATCTAGGGTAAAGCATTTATAAAGAACTAGAGTCTCTCTTTAGTACTTTTTAAGGCTTTTTCTTTCATGTTCTGAAAACTTGGTATTGCTGAGACATCATCTGATATTTCCTCCACTGCCAACAAACTCGGAATATCTAGAGAAGAGGTAATGTTGGTTCTTTCCTTGTCAACCCCGAGAGTAATATTCTTTTCCCTGAATTTAGCCAACCTTGCTGGGACATATGTCAAACTCCGTTGTTCAATCAATTTTGCATTTCTATAATGAATCTTTACTTTTTCTACCCAACCTTCATTCTACTGTATTCAATTTGCTTCCAAAGAAAATCCTTGGTGAGACTGGGTGGAAAAAGGGGTGTGCTATGGAAAAAGTCTGAGCTTTGGAATAAAATTATCCTAGTTTTGAACTTATAAACAGTGTTTAGTTAGGAGACTTTGTGTCTCTTAATTCTTGTGATAGCAGAATAAAACTAATAATCTCATTGCTTCTCCTGGAGAAGGTACAGCATAGCAATGAGAGTAAAATCCTAGCTTCTGTCTTTTTTATTTAATCTCTAAGCTCCTTTCTTTCTAGCATCTTCCCTCACTTGGCCTCAAAATGTAACTTAAATCTGTTCCCATTAAGTCATAACCCAATATGCTTTTCAACACTTTAGTTCCTAGAATTTATTTTTTTCTCTTAGATGTTTTGCTCTAAGATTGAACTCCTAAAATACTCTTCTTATATGAGGGGAATTATGCTTTAATATGTGAAAGTTCACAAATATACGCAAATGAATTTACTAGTTTCAACTCTGTAGAGAAGGTCTCAGCAAACTTCGTAAGAAGCACTGTATAAAACTGGTTGACTATGGCTTACTTGATTTATGACGGTGGCCTTAGTTATTTAAGTATTATCTTCAGTTTCTTCATCTGTACAATGGTCATTAACATCTAATGTTGTTATAAGACTAAAAAATTAACAATATCTGATGGGTTGCCTTTTATTGTTTTTACTTGGTGCAGCTTAAGATGAGGTAAATTAATTTGAATCAGAAGCAGGATTTGATTGACAAGTTATAATTTTCTCTATCATAAATATATACAGTTCTATCAAAAGTTTGTCTTATCCATAGACTGTGTGTCTAGGTGGACTTCTGGTTGCTTACTTCTTCTAGTCTATGACACTTGAATTGGCAATACAGACATAAGTTAGTTATCTTTTTTTAATATTAGCAATAAACAATAAGAAAATAAAATTTTAAAACTAAATTTTTATTTTAAATAGTGCCAAAATTGCATGAAATATATTAGAATAAATCTAAAAAAAATATGCAAGATGATTCTAAGGAAAATCATAAATTAATAACAGACATTAAATAAGACCATGTAAATGGAAAGTATTTTATATTTATGTACTGGAAGACTAAATATTTTTCAATAAAAATATAGAAATTGACAAAGGATTTTAAAAGGTATATAAAAATGCAAATGATCTAAAACACCAATAATGTTTAAAAGAAGAACAAAATTGGATGACTAACATCACTTGATTTCAAGATATTATTAAGTTATAGTAAGTAATCAAGGTAGTGTTATATTTGCAAAAAAGTCAGCATACAGATCAATGGAATTTAGTAAGAACTCTAAAAATAAACCCACAAATAAATGGACAATGGTTTATCAAAGTTATCTTAGCAATTGCTTGAAAGAATAAAAGTCTTTTTTATTAATGATTCTGGAAGAACTGCATATTCATGAGGAATAAGAATCAACCCTTACCTCACACCATACACATAAATAATTTGATATGGATCATAGACCTAACCATACAACGTAAAACCATAAAGTTTTCTTGAAGAAAACATAAGAGGAGGACTTTATGACTTCAAATTAAGCAAAGATTTCTTATTTAAGACACAAAAATAGAAAATCAATAAATTAGATTTTATTAATGTTGAAAACTTATTTTTCTACAAAGAAAATAAAAAAGCAAGCCAAAACTAGGAAAAAATATTTGCAACAAAGAAGAGAAAGGATTGGTATCCAGATTATGCAAAATACTCTTGCAATTCAGTAAGAAGACAAATAACCCAATAAAGCCAATATAAAAGAATTTTGATCATAGATTTCATGAAAGACGATATATGAATGAAAATAAATATAGAGAAGATGCTTAACAGTATTATTCATCAAGTAATGCAAATTAAAGCCAAAACCAATTTAGGCTTTCGAGAATGTTAATGAATAAAAACTGACCATGCCAAATGTAGTAAGGATGTAGAGGAACTGAAGTTGTCATACACTGCTGGTGAAAATGTAAGATGGTAAAACCACAGTGGAAAACAGTTTGGCAGTTTTATTAAAATATTAGATATATATCTACCATATAATCCAGTTATTTCACCCCAAGGCATTTATGTAAAGGATTAAAAATATATGCCCATACAAAACTTTATACACAAATTTTCATAGCAGATTTATATATAATAGCCCAAACTGGAAACAGCCAATAGTAATAGGTGAATGGATAAACAAACATTGGTATAATAGCACAATGGAATATTATTCACTAATTAAGAGGCAAATTGCTGATGCCTGCAACACTCATCTAGAGTGATACAAAACAGATTAGTAGTTGCTAAGGACAGAGGTGTAGGAAAGGGATAGATTTAAGGAAACTTTGATGTTAAAGAAATATTCAGTTTAAGTTATTTTCCTTTTTTAAAAATTGTTCTATTACAGTTATCCCATTTTTCCCATTATTCTCCCATGCCCCACCCACCTCCCCCCTCTCACACAGTCAATCCCTACCCTGTTGAACATGTCCATGGATCATTCATATTAGTTCTTTGACTAGACCCTTCCTCGTCTTTCCCTGCCTCTCCCCTTCTTCCTCCTCCCCCCTCCTCTTCCCCTCTGGTCACTGTCAGTCTGTTCCTCGTTTCCATGCCTCTGGTTCTATTTTGTTCCTTTATTTGTTTTGTTCATTAGGTTCCTGTATTAGGTGAAATCATATGGTATTTGTCTTTCTCTGCCTGTCTTATTTCACTTAGCATAACATGTTGTCACAAAAGGTAGGATTTCTTTCTTTCTTTCTGCTATGTAGTATTCCATTGTGTAATTGCACCACAGTTTTTTGATCCATTCATCCACTGATGAGCACTTAGGCTGTTTCCAGCACTTGGCTATTGTAAATAACAATGCTATGGACATAGGTACATTCAGTATCTTGATTATGTGAGTCTAATTATCCAGTTGAACACACTTATTATATGCTGTTATATATATACAGTTCAATAAAGTGGCTAAAATTAAAACAAGGGAATTCTAAAAGGTTTAACCTTTATTTATGTATTTTAAATCTTTTTATGACTTACTTGAAACTAATATTTTAATAGTTCTGGTCTACAACGGGACTTCTGAGACAAAGTATAAGGTGGGACTTAATGTTTCTTATACTTGAAATCTGGTGTTTTTGTGTGTGTGGCTGAGAGTAGGGGGAGGTATCAGTGGAGAGGGAGAGCTTTAAGTATCCTGAAGTGGATAAACTGAGATTCAAGTTGTAAAATATTTTTATTTAATCCAAGGAAGTTCAAGAACCCTGACATAAATCCCTGCATCTGAAAGGGTGGGGTAATGCATGAGAGAGGGGAATGGTCTTTGAGAGTCTCTCTTAAGAAATTACAGTATTAAGAGGGAAGTTTTTGCTTTTCTTTAAACTCCTAAACCTTAGCTTTTTTAGAGAGCTAAATGTTTTCCATAAAGTCCTTTTGCAAATATTAAAATATGTGGACACAAAGAGTTTTATGGGAAGAGAACAAGCATGGAGAAGCAGTCTTATCAAATCTGAAAATGATAAAATCTGACCCCGCCATTACCCTGTCAGAGGAGTTCTTACTTATTACGTGGGCCAGTCTCCCCAACCCCAACCCCTGAGCCTGAGAAAATAGTTTCTTTCTGGGTGCAACTTTTCTTAAAGTGGTACCTCATCAACATCAACCTTCCGGTTTCTTTACATCCACCTTCTAGTCCTGACTTACTTCTCACCACAGCTCTTATTCCAGGCTGTGTGCTCTGGTGATCCATACTGAGGGGCTTGGAACATCTTTCCTCATCCTCACTTCCTATGATCATTCTACTGTTCAGCTCAAGTCCACTTCTTCTTGAAGCTTCAGGCTACCCACATCCTTAACCCCCTTCTCTCGTAGTACATACATTCTGCAGCTGCTATTGCCTGTGCCAGTCTCTTCATATTTATTTTATATTGCTTTGAATAATCAATTATTTTAGTTTCCCTGACTAGATTACAACCTCCTTAAAACAGGAAGCACATCATATAATTATCTGGATCCTTCTCAGCATTTGGCCTAATATCTAACATAGAGTATGTACTCAAATATTTTTTGATTAATGTATTATAGAACCTAATAGAGGAATAGTAAAAATGCCATATATGAATGAATTTTCTGAAATAGTAATAACAGTTATGTATATTTATAGAGCACAGCAGTTGAGCACATGAACTTCAAGTCACACAAGCAAGGGTGTAGCTCAAATTTCAGCTCTGCCACTTACTGGGGCAAGTTACTTAAACTTGCCTCAACGTTTTCATCTTTAAAACAGAAACAATAATACTATCCTCACAAAATTATTTTCAGGGTCAAATAAAATATCTGTTAAGGTTTTTAACACTGAACCTGTCTAAATCCTCAATGACTGTAGGTTTGCATAATGTTTAAAATTTTAGCATGGTTTTATATTATCTTATTTAATAGAACTAATAGATCTCAATTATATATAGGAACTCAATAACTTCCAATTTATTAATGCATAAATTGAGACTGGCAGACTGTCATTTGTTTACTCTTACACAATTTCCTCTTTTTAATATATGGCTTTTATTACATCTTTAAAATAGCGTAAATAAGTTTGAAGAATAGTTCAGCATCTTACTGTTCCTGTAGTTGGGCAACTTAGATCTTACTCATCAGCTTGCTGAACTATTTCTTTTTCAGAAATATAGATACCATCCAAAAAATTTCCGATATCCTGTTTTTAACTGTGTGGCTTGTTGAATCAAAGCAGCTGAATTTGATACAAGTTCAATGTCGTTTCCTTCAAAAATCAACTCATCTTTCTGGGCTTGAGATACTGAACAAGAAACTTCTGACCTCATCCAAACCCTGCAGATATATTTTTCACCCAGGAAAACTTTTATTTCAGCAAGAGAACCATTCTCCTGAGTAACGACAATGATGGGAAAGGGAACGTACACAGTCCTCATCTTGTAACGGGTGCCAAGTGTAAAACCCTTGATCATGTTCTGTACATAAAGTGAATGGTAGCCAGTTTCTTTCTATTTCCCCACTATTTGTTTACCCAGAGCCTCCTTTTTTTTTTTTTTTTTTTTTTCCTTAGGAGACTGAGTTCTACATTGATATGATTGAAGTCCCTCCACAGGGTGAGACTGGGGCCCTTCACAGTAACTGTGCGTCCCTTTAGAATGATGTCGACATTTTGTGCAATGTTGACAGTCGACAGCCTGAGTGCTGAGAATGCTCTCCATCCTCACAGTAGATGTGACAAAGAGCTTGCTCTGAATTGTCTGTTAATGAAGGTGTATTGTGGTAGAAAGCAAGAAGTGATAATAATCCCAAATTTGTGATTATCATTTAATTTAAATTATTGAAGATGAAACAATAAATCCTTGCAATGGTGCTAACAGTGGTCTGGAACAGGCACATTCTAATTCATCAAACTGATTTCAGCCATAAAGGAGGAAAGCCAAATTCAAAAGAAAAAAAGTGGCCAGTCAGAAACAAGTGAAAGGAAAGAGAAGAGTGTAGTTAACTCCCCAACAATCATTTCATTTATTCCATCCTAGATTTTTAATATCATGTAATCATAATTGTCTGTGATTGATTCAGAAAGAACATGTGATCCGATGATATGATATAGAGAGCAGAGAGTTGGAATGGCTTCTGGGAAATTTTGTTTTGCCCCTAACCACCCTTAAGAAGAAACAGTCTCTTTTCCTCTGGTGTCTTCATGTCTAAATGTGTTTCCTGGACTTCATACAGTCATCTTATTACTCATAGGAGGAAGGCACTATCTCCAAAAATGAAAAAGCAAGAGATGGCAATGCCTTTGAACATACGAATTAACTTTCTTGGAATCCACTAGGTTTCTAGTGTGAAAATAATCATTTCTATACTGTTTCAATAAATTTTAATAGAAGTTCTTATTGGTTGAAGTTGAGAAAATCTTAATTATTACAATGTGTCTCAGAAAACATTGGGAGGTGAGAATATGTGGGGAAAGTGTTGTTTCTACATTGAAAATTGAAAAAAGTATCACAAAGATTGGACCTAATAACAGCTTTTAATCCAGTGCTCCATTTTTCCTTGTAGCATCTCCAAATGTGACAGGTATTTCAAACTTGCTTGTCAATGTGCTTAAAATGTACATGACATTTTCAAGGAGAGGAAATCAAGTAATTGCGTGAGCCAATAAGCTTTTTGGTGTTGTTGAACTGCTGGCCCCCTTCACAAGCTGAAAATAAAATGGCTGGGTGGAGGCAAGGTGGGGGTGGAATCTTAAAATGTTTTGAGAAAATGTCAAATGTAATCTGTCTCTTCTGATTTAATAAACCATGGGAATTCCTAGGTGGGTGCTTGATTAGGCAAAAATAAGACCAGAAACTTCATCAAAGCCAAATTTTCAGAGGAATATGGGTCCTGTCAGTTGAGAATAGTTTCCACAGTGGGATTTTCTCCTAAATGACAAAAATCTCCTTGTCCCAGTGCTCTCTGATCACCAAACTAAAGTACTAATTCTGGTCCTAGATATCTCATAGTAATGGTGCACCAACAATAATGGTGGTATGTTTTCTCAGCAACCCAAAATGCCTTGTACACGGTAAACCCTCAATAAATATTTAGCTATTTACAGAATGTTTCATACATATTTTTCATCTCAGTCCCAAATGCCTCCTATTTCTACAAGTTCTGCTATTCATGAGTTCTTTAGTATTTCTGGGATTCTCAGATGGAGATTAACATGCTTTTGAGATTCTTCAATCAATACAACAAATTCATTCAACAAATATTTATTATCATGTGCCAGGCAAGGATGAGGCACTAGGGATATAACAGTAAACAAAACAAAATTCCCTCTCTTCAAGGGGTTTGTAGAGTGTAGGAAACAGTCAATAAACAAGACATAATAGTTAAGTCAATTCTTGAATATGTTAAGGATAGTAAGTGTCATGGAAAAAAACATATTATATAGGGTAAAGAGAGAGAGAGTGTCAGAAGATGAAAGGCAGGTGGCAATTTTAGTAAAGATAGTCATGATAGGTCTTAGTGAGAGTGTGAACTGTGATAAAGACTTGATGGAAGGGAGGGAGTTATCCAAGAGAATATTCATGGCAAGGATATGGAAGGAATAGAAAAATAACTCCTGCCAAGTTTCTGAGGTAAGAACCTACCTTATTTGTTTGATGAATAGCCACAAGGCCAGTGTGGCTTTTGTGGAATGAGTAGAGGGAAGAAAACTGTAGGAAGTGCTGAGAAAGGCAGATTGATGACAGGGTTGGGTGGCTCTAATTATGTGGGACTTTGTATGCCAGTGTGCAGACATTGGCTTTTACTCTAAAGAAAATAGAATGTCAATACAGGGTGTTAAGTATAGAAACAACATGGACTGATTTATATTATAGGAAGATCACTGGTGCCATGTTGAAAATAGAGTGAACAAAAGGCCAGGGTAGAAGAAGAAAAATTAGGAGTTATTTCATTAGTCCAGGCAAGTAATAAGGGTAGGTATATTTGTTTCCTGGAGCTGCCATAACAAATTATCACAAACTGTGTATCTTTTTTTTTAAATATGTATTATTGATTATACTGTTACAGTTGTCCCAATTTCCCTTCCCTCTGCTCCCCTCCACCCAGTGGTCCCCCTCCCTCCAGTTGTTCCCCCCTTTTAGTCCATGTTCATTGGTTGTGCATATAGTTCTTCTCAACCTCTTCCTGTCTACTCCACTCCCTCCTACTATGCTTCTTAATTCCTGTACCATCTCCCTCCCTTTTCCCCTCCCTGCTGACCTCTCCCCAATATTCTCCCCATACCTATAGTTCTTTTTCCACTCTTGTTGCCTATTTAGTTTGCCTTTGTTTCAATTCCCTAGCTTCTGTTGTTGGTTGTTGTGATGCAGTTTTCATTTTAGTCTTCATAGTTTTGATCCTCCTTCTTCTAAACCAGTCCCTTTAACATCTCATATAATAGTGGTTTGGATCTAATGAACTCCTTCAATTTTACTTTGTCCTGGAAGCACTTTCTCTGCCCTTCTATTCTGAATGATAATTTTGCTGGATAGAGTATTCGTGGTTGTAGGTTTTTGCTTTTCATTACTTTGAATATTTCTTGCCAGTCCCTTCTTGCCTGCAGGGCCTCCCTTGAGAAGTCAGGTGATAGTCTAATTGGGACCCCTTTGTACATGATTCTTTTCTTCTCTCTTGCTGCTTTTAAGATTTTCTCTTTATCTTTAACTTTTGACAATTTGATTATAATGTGTCTTGGAGTGGTTCTCCCTGGGTCCAGTTTTTCTGGAACTCTCTGTGCTTCCTGGACCTATAAGTCTATTCCTTCCTCAAGCTTGGGAAATTCTGCTTTATTATATTTTCACTTAATTTTTCAATTTCTAGTTCTTCTTCTTCGCCCTCTGGCAATCCTATAATTCTTATGTTTAATCTCTTATAGCTGTCCCAGAGGTTGCTGATCCTCTTCTCACTTTCCTTGCTTCCTGTTTCCTCATTCCACACTGGTTGACTGTTTGTTCCTTCTCTATGTTCTGGTTTGTTGATTTGAACTCTGGATTTTATTTCCTCACCATTTGTCTCATATGTGTTTTTGTTTTTTTCAGTATGAGTGGTTTTCAATCCTTTCTCGTCTTTTTCCAAATCTTTTGTTAATGTTGTAAGCCACCTAATAACAATGGCTCTGAACTGAGCCTCTGACAGATTTCTTATTTGTTCATCTGTCAGATTCTTCATCTGCTGCCTGGTGAGCTGCGCCACCGGATTTCTATAGTTGTCTGCCTCATTTTGACAGATTTGCATTTTGCTTTCTTGGGCCGGCTATAGGGGGTAGAGCCTGTGTACTCGTCACAACCCAGTGACTGGCAGCGATCCGCAACCTTTTTCGAGGTGCTGTGGCGCTTTGTGTGGGGGCGGGGGTCCAAGATGGATTCCTGCCATTATTCTCCTCTAGGAGACTGGGATCCATCTTCCTGCCCTCTGAGCCTCACCATCTGAGGCAATGCGGTGGCTGCTTTTTCCAGCGTTGGGGTCGGGAGCTGCTGGGGCTCAACTGCAGCCAGGACTGCTCTCCTTGCCACTGTCCCTGGTGTTACTGCAAACAGCACCGCCCACTTTCGCTCTTCTTACCTGTCTGACAAGTGCCGCTGGTTTATAACTTCATACGTTGGACTTCCGTGTGGTTTTATTTTCTGGAATTTCTAGTTATCTTTTGTTTTGAGGTAGTTGTATTCCTTTCTAGTTGTAGAGGGAGACTGAGCATGTCAGTCTAAGCCTCCATCTTGGCTGCAAGTCTCCGCAAACTTTGTTTCTTAAACAATGAAAATTTAATTTCTCACTTCCTGGAGACTACAAGTGTGAAATTAAGGTGTCAGTGGGGCCATTTTCCCCCTGGAGGCTACTGGGAAGAATTCATTCTTGTCCCTTCCAGCTTCTGGTATTTGCCAGAAATTGTTGGCATTCTTTGGCTTGTGGCAGCATAACTCCAATCTTTACCTCTGTCTTTATTTCGCCATTTTCTCTCACTGTGTGTCTGCATCTTCAAATCTCTCTCTTCTTAAAACGATGCCAGTCATTGGATTTAGTGTCCACCTCAATTCCATATGATCTCATCTTAACTTGATTACATCTACAAAGACCCTATTTCCAAATAAGGTCACATTCATAAGTACCAGAGGTTAGGACTTCAAAATGTCATCTAGGAGCAACAATTTAACCCACAAAAATAGCCAGTACTAGTAAAGATAATGAGAAATGATGAGATTCTCGGTGTATTTTGAAGGTAGACCCAATAGAATTATCTGAGAAGATGATTGTTGGATGTGAAAGAAACTGGCTCAAAGGTTGACTGACATCTTACATTTTCATTTTCCCTTGACTGCTAATTCAGTTACCACTCACACATCTGTTTTTCAGATTTCTAAATTCTATTGTTGGATACTTTTCAGTGTTTTCTCTCAGAGGTTTATAACTTTAAATAAAAATTACTAGTTAGGCATTTGGGGTTTGAAAAAGAGTTGTAGTGAACAGATATGTATATAATTTGCAATGCTTATCCAGAAGTTGTCTCCAGGGGTAAATCTTAGTTTGTGGAGGCTGAAGCTTAAACATTTCCTGGGCCCACTTTAAGAAAAAAAAAAAACTATAAATACAAAATTAGTGTGTTTTTCTTAAACCTGGACAAGAGGAACCCCTGTTCTGGACATACACACACAAGTTTACTAAAGAGCCCAGATCCTGTGTCACTTGGGAACCGACACGCAACACTAGCATGGAACAAACTGTAAACCCAAACACATGTGAGCTCACAACTAACACCCTTCAGGCCACAGGGAAGTCTCTTCCATATGCATGTTCCATGTCCTCAAAAAAAAAAAAAAAGGTTACTGGGCATTGCTTTGAAGTTTAAAGAGGATTTAAGTAGCAAAAGTACTTGGATAACAGAAAAGACTGATTATCTTATCAATTATTTTCTCTGTGTAAGCATGACTGCAAGAGTCTGGCTTCTTCAAGTATCATTTCAAGTAGTCCCAAGGATTCATTCATTCACTATGCTTCTATTCACATTCTAAAAATCAACATGATGTTCACAACACTTGCACTAAATGGTAGTTAGGAAACAGTTTTCAATACCAAGCAACTCCTATTATTCTTAAATTTGTGTAGATAGAGATATAAATGCTTAAAGTATAATAAATATAGATTCTTTACTCACTGTATGGTTCTCTATATTGTCTTACAAGATGAATAAATTACAATTAAGTAACAGTTGTTTATATGATAAAATTAAAATATTTTATAATATTTTCCATAATAACAATAATATACTTATCATATATGACTCCTTGTGATGTTTGAACATGATATTCAAAATTCTAAGTTTATTTCTGAAGCTAAGTGTTTTTTTAAGAAGTTTACTAAAAATTTCAGTCACCACTGCCCCAAGACATCAAAGTTTCTCCAAACTGAATTTAATAAAATATTATAAAATACTCAAAAAAGTTGATGATGACATCATTATTACTAAAATAAAAATTATTTAGAAGTGCTGGTTATTACAATATATATAATGCTTTGGGTAAAAGTAAAAAATATGACTAAATATATTTATTTCATGATTTATGTGCAGCTCTATGTAATTATCACCCATAAATCATTATTGCATTAATGGAATAGCCAGCTGTATATAATAAGTACAGTCCTCTCTCACATTTGACCAACTTTTAGTCACCTAAAAACAATATTTTTAAACATTTTTCCCTCATTTATCATTATGGAGGTATGCTGGTCAAGACTAAAGAACATATTTTACTTACAGTTAGTGTATTTATAACTTTGGTATTTAGACATGTGGTATGATTATATATCTATTGTACTGCTTCTTAGTCCCAAAAATGTTAGGTTGATGGACTTGTTCAAATGTGAGCATTACCTTAAAAAGAGAAAAAAAAATCAGGACAAATTAACAAAACATGTTCAAATACACCATATCTACAATGCCAGAAAAATAAATTCACAATCTGATTTATTTTACTAATTAATTTTCTGACAGACTTACCTTTTTTCCTTTAGTTTTTGGTTGAATACTCTATGGTTGTTTCTTTATATGACAAAATTGTCTATATTTTAATAACTATTAACATAATTCAGTATTTTTATAGCATGATACTCATATTTATAGTTTCCACATTATTTTTAGTTTTGAATTTTTTTCATCTTCACAAATCATTATTAGTAATGTCTTAGAAACATTACGGTTTTTATAAAATTTGGGGAAACTCTATCAGGTTTCTTTCCTATGTGAATTTTTACAAATAATCTTCCTGTTGTCTCTGCTATAGCTTATGCCCTATAAACTTGGGAATTCTGATAAATTCTATTTTGTGTGATTTCCATGAAAAATAAATTGGAAGAGCTATGTAGCTGGTGTGCTTAGAGCCCAACATGCTGCATTATTAAGTACAGTATATTCCTGACAGGAGATTACTTTTATATTCACTAGATGTTGATGAGAGTCTAATTCTTTGCTGACAAATTGAAAAGTCTTATGATCATTAGAATTTTCCACAGGGACACTTTCCTGTCATGAGGCAATCTCTGCTGTTGCATTTGCTGTCACCATGCTAGGTGCGCTGGCACAGTGGGCCATAGGAGCACCCCGGGGAGCTATTCTTACATGGAACCACAATGACTTCACTGCACTCGGACATGCCGGGGAATTACATAAATATATATATTCCAGCAAGACTAAACTAAGTGTATCTCCAACTCCACCTCTCTTAACCCAGATCCCGCAAATGCTGTGGCTCTTCCAACGCCACCAGACACCCAGGAAGTGTGGAGTGGAGAGAAACATGACTCTTTAAACAATGCAAGCTAACTGCCTTTGTTTGAATTTTACAGAAACGTGTGACCAAATAAATACACTGCTAGGACCCTCTCTCGGGGTCTTGCAAGGCGCCTATGCGAAGGAAGGACTCAGCAGCTTAACTTTCATTAGCTTCACAGAGTGCCGCCTCTCCGCTTTCTCTGTGAAGTCGCTTTGCTGACGCCATTGATTGCTGCGAAAGCTTGGCTGACCAACACCTGGAGGGAGGTCTTCAACTTCTGATAATTTCGGTCGCTTTGTATAGGGTAGTGAATACAGTGTGGCCCATATAGCTTTCAGCTTTGTTTGCAAAATTCCGTCCCAGAGCTTTTATAGTACAAATAAAATCAGTTAGTGGCTAACCAATTTTTGTATTTCAGAAGCTAAAAAAGGCATGTTTAGAATTGAGCCAGGCCATGCGGCAGCACACGGAGAAGAAGAATGAACTGAAATGAAAGCACAATCTGGAAGAATAACTTCAAAACAATGCAGCAGGTGAGAACCCTGCTGCTCCCATTTATGAGTCTCTCAACACCAGGTGCTCACACATCAGCCTCTGGTAGCGGGCGGCACACTCCTAGGCAACCAACCGACAGGGGGTCGCAGGCTGGGATTCTCGCTGGGTAACGTGAAGAACATCAATTTCAATCCTCCAAATAGGATAGACTGCCACTGAAGGTTACTAAACACTACCAGTTCCCTGAGACCCTTGAGTCTTGAGAGGAGATTTCCAAAAATTACCACATCTCTAGTTTTGGCCCTCTGGTTGAAAGCATATATGTACTGTAGTTTATATTTCTGCCCATTTTTACCTATATAGGGTAGAAGTAAGAAGGATAAGCATGTGTAAGTATGAAATAGCTGAACATTCTGGTTCAAATACACAATAAATTCTTAGGATTGTAATTACACCAGTAAAAAAACTGACTACTGTACTCATCCACCTAAGGAAAATTTATTTTTTTTAAACCACTTATTTTTACCAATGGTCACAGCCATTATGTTTTTGATTAATGCCTGGACAAATTAAATGTTTCTGTAAGATTTAGAAGGCTCAGTGATGAAGTCATAAAGTGAGAAGGATAAAACTTACACAAGTGTCTCAGCGTGCCCCAATTCCCTTCCTTTGCTTATTATGTAGACTAGTATAATTCATTGAATTCCTGGGAACCTCAACCTTCTCATCTATAAAAGGGAATAATAATGTCCAGCCTACTAATATTTAAAAAAATTGTTATAAAGGTCAAATAAGAAACTGTATGTGTAAATGCTTTTTAGACGGAAAGGTTACAAACATAAGAAATTATTTAACTTATTCATTTAGTTGTCTTTTTTTATTGTTCTTTTACAGTTGTCTCAATTTTTTTTTGAACATCTGAAACTAATGCCTTAATGGAACAGGCATTTTTGACTGAGGTAGGGGTGATGTGCAAAAAGTAGAAAAATGAAGGACATATTGAGGAGAGATTAAGCTTAGATTAGATGGTGGAAAGTCCAAAGACATCACAAAGACCCCTGGGGAGTTTATTTATTTTTATTACTTTTATTTTTTTCAATTACAGTTTACATTCAATATTATTTTGTATTGGTTTAAGGTGTACCACATAGTGGTTAGACAATCATATACTTTACAAAATATTCCCCCAATATTTCTAGTACCCTTCTGGGACCATTCATATTTATTACAACATTATTGACATATTTCCTATGCTGTAGTTTACATACCCATGACTATTTTGTAAGTACTAATGTGTACTTCTCAATTCCTTCACCTTTCCCACCCAGTCTCTCACTCCACCTCCCCTTTGGCAATCATCAGTTTGTTCTCTGTATCTATTTTGTTTGTCTGTTTACTGAGTGTTATTTCATCATGTATATGTACCACAGTTCTTTTAATCTACTCTTCTATTGATGGACATCTGAATTGATTTCATATCTTGCCTATTGTAAATAATGTTGCAATGAACATGGGGGTGCATATATCCTTTTGAATTACTGTTTTGGGTTTCTTCAGATATATACCCAGAAGTGAAGTAATGAGATCATAAGGTAGGGAGCATGTGAATAAGAGAATGGCACATTCACAGAGAGGGAGGTGGGAGGATTATAGGAGAGTTCTTGATCTACTTTAAGGAACAGTTTTACAAATTCTAGGTGAAAAGCATACTAGGGTATTATATGTTGAACAATACAATGGACACAGTATAACACTGTTTAGATATTCCCTTATAAATTAAGCATAATCAGAGGACACATTGACTTTTAGAAGACTTTCAAAGTTGCATCACAAAACCCAGCAAGTCATTATCCCCCCAAAATACTTATTACATGCTCATTTGTCCATAGTGCTGGTGAGTGACATCTAATGAGCTGGGAAACCTACCTCAGTTCTCTATACAGGCCCAGCTCTTTATAAGCTACAGAAAATGGAAGGGGATTGCTATGGATTTTGTAGATACAATGAAGTTAGTGCTCAAACTCTGCCTAGTCATATCTACCCTAAACCTAGCACACTTGGCCATTCAATAAAAAGAAAAAAAAAAAAGTTTAACTATAGTGGAAAACATTCACAAGGGTTTCAGTAAACCAAATTTCACCCCCAAATTTGGAGAATATTCTCTCTTAGTAAAATGGGCAATATACTCTCCTATTAAAGAGCTAGATGTTGTTTATATTGATTTTTGGACTCCTGTTATGAGAGCTTTGAACTCCAACTGAAAACAACCAAGACAGAAATCCCTGAACACGGGAGTGTTTTATTCCAAACTTGGTCCCACATGTGCCTTGCTCTACTAAGACCAGGCTGTTTGGTGACATCAGCACATTAATAAGAAGATAGGTCTTTCCTGTATTACCAGTTCATGTTGGGGAATCTCAGTTTCACAAATGAAACGGCACATAAGAGCTCCGCTCCCCTCGGATACGCTGTCCTCCATGCATTCACATGGACTTGGTCGGTGCCTGCGGTAATGGGTGTGACCAATGAGGGCAGCAAAGAGCAGCATCCCAAAAGTAAGTGAGCTACAAGGATTTCTGGCTGACATGCTTATCACCCAAGAGGTGAAAAATAACATCAGAAACCTGGGAGAATTACATGTGTCAAGCAGAGAGGAGAGGGCTGAGTGATCCAAAATAGAAAAGGAATTGTGAATAAGAGCCTGTAGTCACATGAAAGAAATGCCTGATAGAATTTGAAAGCTAATGTGAACAAACTGATGGACAAGAACTCAAATAGAAAACAAAATCTAAGACTGCATGTGGAGTTGTAGAGTGAGAGCAACATGTGGCATAAATGTCACTAGTAGGCAATTCAAAATTCAATTCAAAATTTTGAAACTTTTCAATACTTAAGTGTCAGTTCTGTATTTTGGGATTCTTAAATTCCTGTTCCTTAAGGTTTACTATTTTATACTTTTAATGCTTGTTCACAGCATTAATAAAGAAAATTTGTAATAAAGCCAGTGAGTAATAGTAATAATATACTAATTGTCACTAATATATATTGAATATTTATTGTGTGTCAAACAATATTCTAAATATGTTAAACATGTTACTTCATGTTACAGAATAAAAACAATTGTGTGTTTAGAGTTATTCTTTGTTTTAATTATTACTTAGGCTAAGATTTAAAAGCTTGGCAATGGATAGTGTTGGTTGCCTATTCAACATTCATTTTCTCTTCTTTCTTCTTGAGAGAACATTATTTTCCCTTATTTTATTTTTACTTTTAATTATCCATCTCTCTCTTTAAAGCCTGTGAATCAATTTGGACCCAGCTCCATAAGTGAGCTCTGATTTGTGATGTGCAGAATAATTCTATCCCCTTGCTCAGGTTCCTTACAGGTTTGGGATTTGACACGATACAAAATTCCAGTCAATGAGAATGAAAAGTTTCCTGAGAACTTTAATAGTTCCTCCTATAATCTGGGTGAGGCCTGATTTTAAAAAAAGAAAAGAAAAAGTTTCACCTAACTCTTCCATGAGTGCTCCGAGGAGTAGCCACTTTACAGATAATACAGCCTGATTTTGAGGAGTTAGAATTAGATCACAGAGCTGTCCAAATGATACAAAGCCCAGGCTCTTTCCACTATAACCCTCAACTGCATTTTCATTTATGTCACCACAAGTAATAGTCAGACTAATGCTGTCCCTCCTCCATAGATGTATACAGCCTAATCCAAGGACCTGTGAAAATGTTACCCAATATGGCATAAGTTATATGTTATCTTATTTGCATATGTGACTAAGTTAAACATTTTGAGATCGGAAAATTATCCTGGATTATCCAAGTGGGCTCAATAAGGGAGGCAGGAGAGTCAGAGTAAGAGATGGAGATGTGATGACAGGAACAGATTAAAGTGATACAGCCATGAGCCAAGGCACGCTGTCATCCTGTAGAAGTTGTAGAAGTTTCCACCAGAACTAATCCTTCCCTAGAGCCTCTAGAAATAACTGAGCTCTGTGGACACCTTGATTTTAGTCATGTTTATAACCCATCTCATATTTCTGACCTCTAGAATGACAAGATAATGAATTTGTGTTGTTTTAAGCCATTAAGTTTGTGGTAATTTATTACAACAGCAATAGGAAGCTAATGTATCATAAACATAATGTGACATTCAAAAGTATCAGATATATGGTCAAATTTTCAAAGAAACTTGAAGTAACTGGAAATTTTGAAATCTAACATAATTCTGCTCATCCCACCACAGTACAAATATTGCAAATTTTCATCAAGGGGAAACAGAAACTACTTCTGTGTTTAGATAATTTGACTCCATTTATGGTAGTAACACAACCTGTATGTCATCTGGATATTTTTGTAAAATGCTTGTGACTCTCGGTTTGTATTCATTTTGACTTCAATTTTATGTTATGTCCTGAATGATAGCCCATTGCTGATCTCAGAATAAATGTGCCACCATTGTGAAAAGTGTTCATGTTGGAACAAACGCATTGCTTTAATTCTTAGGCTGGTTCAGTATCCCCTGTTTTAAAGTATATATAGAAGTAAGAGAGTTTCCTGAAGAATTTGACCATTTCACAAAATAGTACCACACATCATCTTCCTCAAAAGATATTTTACCCCCCTGTGGAAATTTTATTCCTATCATTAAAAAGACAGCCATCCTGTTATTTTGGCTGAACTTTGTACAATGGATTTTGGAATTGTTTTCATGAAGATGGTTACTAAGAGTTGTATCTAGTGAACTTAAATTAATTTGGATACTGAAAACACTATAAGTTTATTATGCATGCTCTACCAAAGGCAACCACCTTTCCATGAAAATAAGAACAATCAAAAAGTCTGCATATATCATGGATATTGCTTTTTGGAGGACCACGCAAGAAAGAGAGATATCTGTATTTTGGTGCATACCCTTCTTTAAAGCACTCTTTTCCGTCCCAGCCACCAATAACAGCTCAGAGGTGGCACTTAATTCCTACCCAAGAATCACTGTGCGTACTGTTTCTGATGTAAGTTTCACCATTAATCCTCAGTTAAGCTTACAGAATTTGTTGATAAGAACTACCTACAAATTGCTATTGTGTCTTATACAGGGAGATAATGACAGCTAGGAATTACCAGATCTTTTACTTCCCATGTGTGATGTCATCATCTTTAGAGAACTCAGCCTTGAGTACATAGTACTGGGAAGATTCAAACCTTTCTGTAATGATAGTGGTTATGAATATGGGACCTTTTAGGCACAAATCCTTCCTCATTTATTTACCTATACAAGTTTAGTGACTACATTTTATTTTCTCTAAGTTTCAATTCCCTTTTTTTTTTTTTTAAATGAGGCTTATAGCAGTACCTACCTCATAGGATTAATATCACCATGAGATAATCCATTTATAAAATCTGGTACACATTAAATATTCAATAAATATTAATGGCTATTGTTTTCTTTCCCTAGATTTAGTTGGGAATATATATCAAACAAAAGTGAATCTGGCTATGGTGTGGTCTATGTTTACTAGTTTATTATTTATAAAGCAAGACTTATTCCTTGTTAGAAACTGTGGACCTGGATTAAGGTGAGTGTCTTATTAATCTAATTGAGATCATGAGGCCCCTTCCATCATGTAATGCTGTCTTCCTCTTTTGAACTTATTTGAACCACAAGGTGAAAGATGCAGTAATTCTTTTGGGGGCACCAAAATGATGAAGTGGGGGTACCTGTTAATTCTATACTACTTGAAAAACACATAATTCATAAGAGCTCTAACTGTGAGGTACCTACCCTGTTTTGCTTAAGAGTTTATATTAGCAATTGTGGAGAGGAATATGCTACAAACTGGGGAGGTGCTGCCGAAGAGGCTTAGAGCACTGATGTTCATTTGTCTTCCCTGGGATCCCATACAGAAATGAGTATTTGTAATTGTAAGAAGAAAGGTATAATTAGTTAGGGCATTGTTCCTTGTAACTAAGTTCTGTCCTGGAGACAATTAGGTTTCTGCCTTTTTATAACTGTCCAAACACTAGAGGTATATAAAGAAATGTTGTGATACCATTTATGCTCTTAAGGAAACTAAAAGGAAAAAGAAGGAATTTTAACATAAACAGACATGTAAAAAGCAGTTAGATGATAAAATTCACAATAGATTATTATGCTTGCTGGAGAATACACTAGATTTTATAGTATACATTCCTGTATTATAAGAAAGCCTCTCTGGACCACTTGAAGGTTAGAATCACTGAGAAATTACTTCTCAGGAGAGCAGATCTACTGAATATCTGCAGATAGCATCTCTCTGAAGAGTGTGATTATCAGAAACCCTGGAAACAGTGAGAGCTTGTTCCTCTTGGTCAATTACATAGTAATCCTAATTATAATGAGAGTTCAATCCAGAATATTTCTAAATACTTAGAAACTTGCAGTCATAAAAATTTTTAGGCATATTTTAGTCTCAGAAAAGTATGATAGGAAAATAAGTTTAAGCTTTACAACGTACTACTTAAAGCAAACCTCCTGTGGAGGAAATTGGAATGGACCAAATTCAAGGAGTAAAAGGGTTTTGTAGAATATCCAACTGTGAGAGAAGAACTTGTTCGTGTATTTTAAAAGGACAGTGGTGGGTATAAGATTGTGGTGATAGATTTCATTGCATATGTTACAATAGTAACGAAAGAAGTTTTGTTTTAATGTCAGTAATTCTGTCCTTTGAAACTATTTAAACATAGGATAAACATTTTAATTATCAACCTAAAAATACGCATGAGGGTACCTGATTTAACAACTTAGGGTTATATGAAAGAGAACAGAAAGCATCATTTTAGATCCCCTGAACATGTCTTGCCATGCTAATAGATTGTAAAACCATCTCCCCGGTATTAGGGATCATATACCTCTAGCCGGGAAAGTGTATAATCTAGAGCTGAGAAGGAAAATTTCTCTGGAGACAGTTGTCTGTATGTTGAGCACCCCTCCTGTCCATGAGGGTGAGAAATTATCAGGGCTTTTTCCTCGCCTCAAGCAAAGGGACAATGGCTTCAAAGAGACAATTCCATGATCTGAATTCAGGGACCCAGGACTTAAGCCCCTTGTGTTGTAAAGCTACAATCAGATATGCTCCACTTGGTAATAGGTACTTCTGGGCAGCTGATATGAACCTACTCCTACCACAATGATAGCCCCAAAAGACCGTATTTCTTTTTTCTTTCTCACTTCTTTGTATTTTGTTTGTTTGTTTTATTGTATCCCCGCCTTTTGGAGCAGTCCTTTGTACATCGTAGTTACTTAATAAATATGATGAATGAATTAATGGAATTCTAGCCCTTTCTAAGCATCAGTCTACTTATGCAGCACATTCTTTGGGAACCAGGTCAACCCACAAATCCTCCCAAGGTGTTTCTGTTGGACATCACCCTGGCTCCATAAGTAAAGTTTCCATCATATGTGAATAAGGGAGCCCTGACTCTTAGCTCTGGTCTCTTGGCCACTGGTGCCTCTGACTCAGATGCTGCCAAAATTATGCAGGCTCTCTCCATTGGGATCCTGATTCCACCCTCTCCCTGAGCCCAACCTCCCACTCTTGCTCTTTCTGAAGAGGAGAAGACTCTTGACTTGGAAATAGAAAGCAGGGAAAAACCTCCCTGGTCCATTATATATTTCTACAAGAAGTATATGCAGATAAAGTAATGATTATGGTGATGTTTGTTACTTTTTAAAACAGGGATTGATGAATTTGTTTATAGGTAATCAAAAAAATAACATGAAATTGGTGAATGTATGTGGCTGGGAAAATCTGTTGTTGGAAAAAATATGGTTTTAGAAAAGAAAATGAGGGGAGCATAAGCAGGTTCAGGTATCTTAAAGATCTAACTGATAAAAATAAAGTTGCAAGTATCAAAAAAGTTTCTATGAACATTCAAGATGGTGTGCTTCCTGCCTTTTCTTTCTTTAATCCCAGCCATTTGTATGTTCATGCAAGTTCATATGTATTGAGTTTCTATGGAGCAGGAGACACTTAACGAGTATGGCTGGAGAGTTGGATAAATTCAATCCTTGCTTTTGCTGCTGATTCATTACATTACCTTGCTTAGGGTGCTTCCATTATCTAGGCCTCAGTTTCCCATTCATAAAATCAAGATGATAATAATACCTGCAAAATAGGGTTATTGTCAGGACTAAATGATATAGTACTCATAATGCGCTTAGTTTATGCTGATTACACCGATAGCCTAACTATTATCTTAAATGGGCACACTGCTCCAATATTATACTATTATCAACAGCTACATAGTAACTAAAAGGCTAATACATAGAGATTTAGAAATTTTGGATGGTCTTTACAGTACAGCGATTTCATTAAAAATAATAATATTTCTTCAAAGTTTATTTATTCTTGTAGAGTTGACATTTAATTCAAAATACTTAGCTTTTAAAATATTATTTAGACTGAGCATGTTTGAGAATAAAATGCATGCGTTATGCATACATTTCCTGCATGACACAGAATAATTAAATCTAGAAAACTGGCCCCAAAAGGCAGTGTTTTAGTACATTCTAATTGGGAAAAACAGATAGACAGTAATGTGACTTTATGATAAATATTATTAGTGCATATAAGTTGATGCTTTTTATTTAATTAAAGTAACTTTCCAAAACAGTTCTGCTAATTGTATTTACTTCCATGCCTTAAAGATAACATTTTAGTGCTCTCGAATTTTATACAAAGTTATAAGAATAATGCATTGTGAATCTGAGACTTTTTCTGGAACAATGACTAACCCTTCTGGTGATGGTATAGCAGTGGTAACAATTTTTCTAGTAGAAGATGTATCAAGGCCCCAGAACAGTATATGTTGGGAACTGACTGGTGTTGGGTAAGGGGTAGGGAGGAAGACTGGTGATTAAAAAATATGCCACAGAAGTAAGGCACCAATGTAACAAATTCAGAGACTGAACATCTGACTTGATTGCCCAACTTTTCTGTAGGTGTTCTGTGTTTAAACCAATAACTCTTCCTGTCTCTCAGTAAACACAGCTTCTCCCTGTACCCTAATATACCCTCCTAGCTGCTTGCTTCTGCTTGCCATTTTAGAGCCATCTCTTGATGAGACAGCCAATCTGACGAATGTGCCCAGTATTTTCCTGGAAAATGCAAGTTATGTACTTCATATGTTAAGACTCAGAAGCTTAACAAGTGCCTTACAATCCAAGAAAGAACTAAGACAGAAACGTAAAAGCTGGCATTTCCCTCTTACGGGGAAATTGTATCATCTAGGTGAATTCATGTTTTACCGGCTTTTTAAGAGCATTGCTTTCTTAAACCCATAATCTTTCATTTGTTGGGCAGTTACATAGAAGTTTTCATTTCATAATAGTGAAAAGTTTTTATTTTCTGCTTATTTTTGTGATAAATTTACCAAGCCCCTTCACCAGTCTTTCCTGAGTTTTCTGGTTGCAATTTTCATTGTCTGAAAAGCAGGCAGCCTTCTGAAGCTGCGGTTGATTCCGCATTTCCCTGTGCAGTCCTTAGAGTCTGCTGCCTGACAGGATCCCAGCTTGCCATCCAAGGGCAGATCAGCTCAGCTCAGACCAACACAATGCAACCATCAGGAAAAGGGCCAAAGGACTGAGCAAGACTCTTCAAGTGGAAATTGGGTATGTCTTTAAAATATAAAGCATTCATTAACCTCTGTATCCCTTCTATACTGTAGACATGACACACACACACACACACAAACACACACACAAAAAAAATATATTTTTGCTTTCATTAGTACAGTTTATAAAATGCTGTGTCAGTGTTTTGATGCATCCAGGGACTGAATGTAAACAATGTGGTACAACTCTTGAAACTGCCATCATAAAATATTTTAAGAGGCAGAATAGAGTAAAATAAAATAAAAGTGTCTTTTTATGTGATATCTCATAGTAATTCAGGATTTATGGTACCTTAACCTTTAGAATCCAAAATATTAAGCTATGTTTCTTAGAGATAATAACTTGGTTGTCCCTCACTTATGTGTCTTAGATAAAAGCCTACTGCCACAGAATCCATGAATGCTCAAATACCCTCGCGGGCCTTTAGTAGTAAATCTTATGGAATAGCTTATGGCCAATGTAATGGCCCACAGTAGCCTGCGAATATCATGAATTCTAATAATACTTACATCAGTAGAAACATGAAGTAATGTCTCCATTGTAATTAAATGATGTATTTAGAGCAGTGGACTAAATGGTCCCCTAGTGTGTTGGTGATATATTCTAATAGTCTTCTCTTTACAGCCCCACACGGTAATATTCATGCTTTATTCTGGAGGGCTTTGCTTCTGACTGAACATTTGAATTGCAACATTAAGTGGTAAAGTGGATTACAGTGAGACCCCATGAATATGGATCCTGATCAAGAAACTAAGTGCTTAAAAAAATAAAATGTTACTATTTAAATAGAGTGATTACAAAAACATTTTTATATGGGGGAATGTCAGGCAGCTTTGCTCTCTTCTTATTCTACATCCCATAAGCAGAACATATTTGCCACAATTAAAAATTTAGTAGGTAAAACACCAGAACTTAAATCACTGTAATTTCCACTGTGCTTATTGAATTTAATATGGGCTGTTTGAGGTACAAATTAGTTTTGATAATAATTACATTATTCCATTTTTAAAATGTGTTCATGACAAAGATTGTAGCCAACTCTAGAGTATATATGTTGGAAGAGGATATGTGTTACCAGTGCTGAAAGGAAATTATCTTTCAGTTGATTAAATAAAAGTGTCACATTTTGAATTTTTATTCTCTATTTTTCCCTTGAATCAGTCACTAAAGCAGTAGTTTGAGACAGTCAGAGCCTAGGGCAAAGCTGAGGGTGCTTTAGTCTATCTAGTCTGCTGGTTAAGAACCAGTCAAAGAATCGTCTATAATCGTAATCGCTAATTGAACTAGACAGTGTGCCTGTATATAACATAAAATTCTAAAAGGAGAAAAATATAATTTATGTATTTACTTGATTAAATTATTTGTAAGATATTTTCTAATATGTATTGAATATTATATCTCTAAGTGTTTTAAACACATTTGCTATGAATGAGGAAAATTCTACGTCACTGTTGATAATTCTTGCTGTCTATGAGTTCATTGAAGGTGAATTTCTGATGATAAAGTACTAAGTATATGTACAGCTGCCTTTTCTACTTGAGTGAGTTAATATTGACATGTGAGTTTGCACTGTGTGTATGTGCGTTACTTTTTTAAAGTACATTTGTCTACTTAATGCATTATGGATTTAAATTCACTAAGCACTGACAAAAGCTCCACACATGTCACTGAACTTACATATGTGATAGCATTAATTGCTCAGTTGTTATATATTTAAAGATGTTTTGGCATGACTTATTTCCTAAATTTGCCATCATTGAGTATTAGAAATTGGCATCAATTCCAGGAGATTAAAGAATGTGCCATTATTTTCTCTATGAACTTTGCTTTAGTAGAGATAATTAGTGGTTTGGGTTCAGTTTACATTAACTTCCCTATTATTTTATATTGCTTTAAGAAACAATGTTTATATTATGATCTCAAAGTTTTATAAGAAGTCAGAGAGACTTCATTTAGGTTGGGGTAAAAAACTTAGAAAATAAAATCAAATGCACATGAAGATGGAGATGCTGGTCAAATATAGCACTCTAGCTAAATGAAGAGCTCTTTATGTGACCAGGTTAGACATGGCTTGGGTTGGCAAGCTAATTCTTTGAGCACCACCCTTGAAAATCATGCTAATGAGCCTCTTCACTTCATCAAGTAGGACTGTGGACCTTTTTGTCTGCATCATTAAGGACCCAAATTGTCCCATTAGCAAAGCCTCAAATTGCCCCTCAGGGTCAATATTTAATGCCACTGTGCTTAGGTTAACTACCCTCAGAACCCTCTGGACAACAAACAATGTGGAGTACCTGTTACAGGGAAATTCATTTTGTCCCCAAGTTTCCTCTCTGAAACACCATTATCCACATACAAATCATATTTTCTATTTATTTTGAGAAAAAAAAAAAGGTTTAGTGTATGTTGCTGATTCCAAAAGAATGAGTTTTAAGATGGAAGAATTAATTTTTTTTCCCCACTGGGCACTCTTCAGTCTAATAAGCTTCATTGTTTCCATCTGTAAAATGGGGATAATTATACTTGTCTCCATGTACCTTATGAGGTATTGCTGCCTTTAAGCAAAGATTTAAAAAGCCATAGAAAATAAAAAAATCTCAACACACATCAAGGTTTTTACAATTTTTTCTCTAATATTTTAGCAATTTAAATGCTTTCCTTATTAATTATTGTGATAAAAACAAGTTAAAAATTGGAACTGTGAATAATAATCAGAATGTGTGAATATTAAAATTCAGAATAGGATTATGTGCTATTAACATTGAGATAATTTATGGAACCAGAATGTTGCACACTTTAAAAAACATAAATTTGTTCTTCCTCATTAAAATTTGAAGTAGGACGAAGAAGCAAAATGACTTTTCCTGTATTTCTGTTGTCCATTTGGCTTCCTGAAAACTGGTTAATACTCGACTGCTGCTAGTTATCTCTAGAGACTCTCAGTGTTTGGGGGGGAATAGCAATTATCTCCCTGAGCATGCTCAGCAAAATCTACTGGTGATGTCCGGACATGAAACCTTTCGTATGTAGCAACGGAAAGATGAGAGCCATGGTTACAGTTTCCAGCAAGTATGTGAAACAGAAGCCTCCAGATTATATTCCACATCTAAGTACAGATAACGTTTATGTCTCCTGTGTTAAGGTTAATTTCCATGCATTTAGGGCTCCTGAAATTCTCATCACCTCTGTGACTGGTACCTGCAAAGTCAGTTTTGCTACTGAATGGGGCCCCAATTAGGAAGGGCTTGCTGGTGTCCTTCCAGCAATATCTTGTGAATTTGAACCATTTTAGTGAAATAAATGTAACATGGAAAAATGAATTCCCTTTAGCCTCTATTCAGCCGAAATTAGCCTCCGTGGATTCTGGCTCACAAAAGCACCACGGGCCTCTGGCTGTGCTCTGTAGCTGTGAAATAGAATCAAGATTCCATTAGGCATCCCAAGCTGCCTCCTTCTCCAGGGCAGACAATAAAACTGACAACAGGGGACTGTCCCTCAGCTAGTCTAACAAGGGGGTGGGCCCTCTTCTAAATGACTAGATGTCTGTTTAGTTGAGGGAAAAATTTAAAGGGGCCATGGGCCAAATGTTCTTCAATTTTTTGGCTCATGTGTTTCTGTTTCTTAGGTCATCTTCAGAAAAGACCTTAAATTCTACCTCCCTTGGCACTTAGAAGCCATGGTTTCCCCTGTTCCTCCCTTTTAAGAATTTGTGTGCTGAGACAAAAATAGCAGACCATACATAGTTCAGACAGTAGCATTATTCTGCAAGAGATATCAGAAGTTTTTGCAATTGCACATGGATTACTGGTTTTGCCACTTTTTTTTTTTTTTTTTTCCTTTTACCTCAGGGATAGAGATTCCATCTCACCTAGATAAATTCTAGATTGGAGACAGATTTGATGCTTTCAGACTTTATTTATGAAGAAGAATCCCTGATGGATAAATGTATTCAGATAGCCATGTCTTAATGTGAACACGAAAGGAATGGGGCTTTATAAACTTTGGTATCATAATACCCTTGTATTATCCTGTGGTCCTCATGAAGATCTTGGCCATTCTTCTTCCTGCTGAGGGTCACATCTTCAGGTTGCCTACATCAAAGGGACCTCCGATATGTTATGACCATGCAAAAATTCCTTTTGCCATGATCTCCCAGTCAATTTCTCAGTTTCTTTCCTATATCAAAAGTGCAAAAGTCTAAGAACGTTTTCTTTTCCTATCCAGGGATAAATGTGATATAACTTATTCAAACCTCCCATAAATTTGATTGAACATTCTTTCTCTCTCTAATTGGTCCAGTAAATAGTTTTGTATTTCCTTTGACAGATGCCATGGAATGAAATTTAATACAGCTTGTCAATGAGTATCAGAAAGTTAAAGAGTTCATTAACCATTCACAAAGAGTTATAAATGTATATTTCATGGCCACTTCTCCTTTGCTTCAATGAAAATTACTGACAGGAAGTAATATTATATAATCTGTGGTGTCAATTACTAATGGTAGTGGCAAGTAAATCATAATGTTTTCATTATCAAATTGCTACTATGTAGAGGTTATAATATTCTGCATATAAAGTATTTAATAAGCAATTATTTATGTGCTCACTTACTGCATTTTGCTGAACCAAGGCATTTCCTCAATGCTAAGTGGAAAGTGTATTCAATAATTTTTTTATAAAGTCATTAATTGGTATTATAGTTCTATAAAGTTGCTTAAAATCATGTTACATACTTGTCATGGCATTTTAGCAAAACAATAACATAAGATAAATAATTCTGCAGATATTAAAATATTAATTTCCACTTGTAAAATATCATAACTGATTCTAAGATTAAAAAAAACTACATTTATCTTAGTTTGGGACATTGAAGCTGCTATCTGAGTCTAATGGATTCATGGTCAGAAAACCTGAGTTCTAAAAATGGCTTTGCCATTTATAATTTATTGTATGGCCTCAGGAAAGATTCATAAAATCTTTAAGACTTAATATCCTTATCTGTAAAGTGAATACATTTTACTATCAAATATTTTATCAATGATCTTGGGAGTTAACACGTTCTGTTGAATATCATCATAATAAATACAGTAGATTAATAAAATCACCAACTTATTAACATATATGTAGAACTATAACCCTGAAAGTAATTGTAAGCCGGGCTGAACAGGGAATTCTAAGGTTTTGAGAATGATCCAGCTGGGAAGAGAGTGGGCTCTGGATGGGCACATCTTTTTGGCTTTGAAGACTTTTTTCAATGTGAGGAAAAGCCTCACCAGGGGATAATCAGAGTGGGGCTCCTGAAAGCATTAGGCTCAGGTCAGAAACTCTGTGCTTTCATCTAAGGATGGTACTTGCATTCTCTGTTACCACCTGTAGGTTGACAGGCCTTGAGGAGTGAGCAGATAATGGAACCTGAAGATACAGAGGGTGCTGTTGACACAAGAACCTTATAGGAGCTGGGCCTCTGCCCTAGGCTAGCAGCCAGGCTCTTATATGAAGAATCAGAGGGTGAATACCCTGAACTTAGTCTTTTGCTTCTCTTTCATCTCCTATTGGTGCTTTTCATTGGTCAAATCCACCCAGGAGTCAGAATACAAGGGTGATGGTTGATGTGGTCAATGCCTGTCAGTCTCTGAGAAAGAAGACAAGGTAAAGAAGGGAAGATAGGGAATACAGAGGGGAAATAGAAGGAACCCAACAGGACTTCTCAATAGAGAAGTAATCCATTTTATAAATGCTTCCTTCTCATTGCGTAGGATTACTGAAGATTGGAGAGGCTGGAGGTAGAAATATCTTCTCAGAGACTATGGAAAATTAATAAAAAATTACTTATGTAACATAATTAGTTTATAATCCCATATAGTACCAAAATTATTCTTCACAAGAATGTAACCTTGTGATATAAAATAATAAGTACTATTTTTTTCTTAATGAAGAAACCAGTAGTCAAAGATATGCATGACTTACTGAATTCCCTGTTTGTTCCTCTGAGCAATGCAATAGTCAACTGAATCTTGGACATTGGTTGTGCAGAATGTTAGAAAATCTAAACTGGGATGGCTGAATAGCAGAGTTTGCAAAACATAGTGATTCTTAGCATTCTTTTACATTCTGCAACCGAGGAAGATGTGGTATGGTGAAAGCATTATAAAATATATTTTTAGCCACTTCAATAGCAGAAATTATTCAAGTGTTAATTTTAAATATTCTATTGCTTTAAAATGATAAATTACAATAAAAATATATGACACATTAGATTTTTAAAATATTTTATTTTTAGAAGATTTAACGGGGTGAATTTACTAATGATATATGGTATCCTTTTAAAAACATCAAAGAACCGTGTAATATGTAAGTACTAGCAAGCTCCAAGTCATGGATATTTGGAAAGCAGTTACTAAATAGTATTACTCTTACAGAAGAAGATAATAAGTGTTCTGGGCATGGGAGCAACTCATAAAAGTGTTCAATAAGTCAAATAAGTTTGGAAATGTTACATGGTAGTTCATCAAAGGTTCTGAAAAGTTCTGCAGTAATAAGGCAAATTCAATTGCTTAATCTGTAGAAGAGATCCATGACTGACCACTATCAAAAGAGAGAAGGCAGTTAGGACCTAGCTCTCTTCCAAGGTTTTATTTGATATATCGTCATTTCCTTACTATTTTGGTGGTTTATATTAGAGAAGTAGTGATTACTTTGAAGTGTTTTTTGAAGTCATAATGTCTTCTCAGCCCTGCTGATAGAAAATGGTACATTTGAGGAATATAATGCTGCAAGTCCTTTGTGAGTTTATTTTGTTAGGAGTAAAACAAAGTTTGCCTTTTATGTATAAAAGCACCATAAATCTCTCAACGTCACACATTCATTTCATTGTGGTTTTCAGAATTTGTTCAAATTAAGCAATTATATTTAAAATTTTTTTCTTCATCTCAGATAATGTGTAAGACTGTATAATTCTCTAACAGTGTTCGAAATGTTTCAATATAACTCAAACATTTCCTCTTACATTGTTTAGCTAAAAACACTCATTCAAATGAACAGAACTTACTGAAATTTCTTAAAACATTCTTTTACTAATGAAAATAATTTGTCTTTATAGTAAATATCAAGGCTATTTATTCTCTCTTCCCGGAATTCCTTTCCCTTCCACACTTCTTCTGGTCTTAGGCTCAAACCCTCACATATGCTTAACCCAAGATTGGACCAAGGAGTATAAAACATATAACTGGAGATTGGAGGGGGAACATTCTATTTTCCTCTGGTAACACAGCTATTGAAGGTATGAGCCCCACGCTGCTGTGACAATGGTCCTACCCCAGGACAAGAGAACTGTGGCAGCAGGATGGCGTGAAGATCACACGAAACAAGAAGAGAGACAGAGACAGAGAGAGCCAATGCATTTATCTTTTGTTCCTTGAGCTCACTAGACTTGATTCTAACACAACTGAAACTTATCTGATGAGCAATTATTTGATTTATGCCAGGTGTAAATTTTTTTTGTTTCACAACTCTCTCTTTGGAGGTGATTTACTTTGGTGAAGATAAGTGCAGCTAAAAAAAAACAGATTCTTTATTTAATTATGCAAAAATAGAACAAGGAAACCACTTACAATTTCTTATAAATCACAATGTTTTACATTTTTTCATATTTCATAAAGGATCTTATTTTGGGGATTATAAAGGTTTTTAAAAAAAACTATAAAGTTACAACTCCATAGCCTTGGCCTCAGATAAATACACAACAGATCGTAATTCTATGAATTGATATTTGTAACAAAACTGGGGTCTTAATTATTGAGAATTTGGTTTCTCCTACAACTTGAGAATTCTGTTTTATAGTTTAATATTTCCACTTTAATATACCTGTATGTTACATATTTTAAATTTATTTTGTAATTATTTATTGACTAAAGCAAATTATTTTTTAATTTTCCAGCTGTTCATCTTTAGCCAGCCAGAGAACAGGATGACTTTTGGTTACTGTTCTGAATTTTAACTTGTCTATTGGTGAATGATTTTGTGAGTTGTTAGCAAATGTATAGTGAGCAGTTACTGTGTATCTCACATGTTGACAATGATGGGGTATATTGTATCAAAAATAAGAGCCCAAGGAAAAATCCACTGACTTTTGCTGACAATGATGTTTTGAAGTTCAACTACTCTGAAACACTCTGGACTCACATACAACCAATATTAGAATTCTCCACATTTCTATGCTTTATTTCTTAATAAATAACAACTATGAGGCAATTATGGTTTTAAAGTGCTTTTCATGTGCATGACCTCATTTAATCCTTATAACAACACAAAAACATTTTGAGAAAGTCATTATTATTCTCATCTTATAGGTGACAAAACTAAGATTCATAGATTTTCATAACTTTCCAAAGGTTATTGAGCTAACAAAGTGGTAGAGCTGCAATTGAAACCCATGCATTTGCCTCAAAATCCTAGGCTTGTTCCAATATTGCCTTAATCAAACAGAAAAACCAGATATCTGTTTTCTTCATGAATGATTTCATTTTATATATCACAACACAATATTGCAATAACCCCTCTATTTACTGAAATAAATTTCTTTAAAAAACATTAACTTTTACATTTCACTGTTGCATTGTTCACTTTCCTCCCCCAAACCAGGCTAAATGAAGCTGGGGATATGATAGGAGAGAGGGGAGAGATCCAATTCATACTTTGTTTGTACTGCCCTTGGCATATAAAGTCAGGCAAATGAGAGGCAACCACAAATCCCTCACCATTTGACCACTTTTCCAAAGGTGAGGTGAAAAGGTTTAGTGGGAAAACTTTGACATTTTATCCCCAAACAAATATTAGAGATTATCTGTGGAATTAAATTATCCATATGTACACAGTCCAGGGAATTAACTCTATCTGAAATGGTGGATTATTCCAGAAATTGAAACTAAGCCCTTAAGGCACTCCTTTTACTTTGTTCTCTGTTGTTTTTTTTTTTTTTTTTACATGAGCCTTTAGATTATTTTGGCTATTTTTATGGCTCCTTTTCAGTATGCTTCTATTCAGTATGTATTTGTGCACTGCTCTGCCTGGTTTCAACAATTTTTTAAAAAGTATTCCCTTGATAGCCCTAAAAGTAGACAAGTATTACTTGAAGGGGAAAAGGAGATTTCTATTAGGTTTGAGAGTCACAAGTGAACAGAAGAAATTTGAGAAGTATAAAATACTCCACAGACCGCAAATCCAAAACCAAAACATTCCTAACAAGGTTCTGACAAAATAAAAATCCCATTGGCTTTTCCCATGTTTTTTAAGTGGTACTTTCAGTGAGTTATTCTTTATATATGTAATATTATATTATGTTACATATGTATGTAATATTTATTTTACAAATGTCTAAATGACCTCAAACCCAAAAAAGAATTAGGAAAAGCAAGTCAAATAAAAATAATTATAATGTTGTCTACACTACTTTTTTGAAAGCCCAAGAAATTATTTTAGTGAGGGAAGTATATTAATGGATTTATCAGAGCAATAAGATAATTATCACCCATTTTAGCTTATTATTTACTCTCATTATATGTTGGCATATTGCTAACAAATTCAATAAATTCACCTTCTCTGCATGACTTTGCATTTGGAAATATGACCTCAAAAACAGGGGAAACTCAAGAATAGGGTGGATGAGTGAGACATCTAATAGGAGAGTTATTTCCTTTCTCTCGTTCCTGAACTTTTTGCCCAGCAGAAATGGCACATGTGACAGAAAACATATTCAAGGAGTTACCTAGAAAATTTTATACATTTTAAATGTCACAGAAACTAAAAGTAGACTTTATTTTTATTTAAACTGCATCTTAGTTATATATTGTAAAGGATTTTCAGCAGTCTTAGTAGGTTTTGTTTTATAGTTTGAGCTAATCCCATCATCTGTGGAGATGACATTTCCCTTACCTGTTTTAATTTCCATAGAATAGGGTCCTCAAGCTCAGATAGCAGAACTTTCAGACTTCTAGTAGTGAGTAGGGTAGAATGCCATGGCACTGTTTAATTATGTCCATGTCTTACCAGCACTGTGGCCTATTCAAGGGACCAGGAACTGAGACATACAGCTCCATACACTCATTTTGAAATTGGGGTGTAAAATTCATATGCTAGTCAGTGAATAAGAGCATTGGCAGTATAGTGTGACCAAGTACTAATAATGGAATACTTGTCTGAGATTTATCTAATGATACTCTACCTAGTTTTGGTGTTTCTCATTACTATGGGGTGGGAATCTAAGACTCTCTCAAAGACTACAACTCATTTGTTTATGTATTTCTACCTTCAATAAATCGTTCATTGAATACCACAATGTATATTATACTAAACAATGGGCCCTTGCTGATGAAGATAATTCTAAGGCAATTATGTAATATAAATTTATGTTACAATAATCTCAAAGACTTGTTAAGATACAGATTGCTGGGCAACACCCCTAAGATTTCTTTTTATTAAGAATGTCTGGGGTATGGCCCCACATTTGCTTTTTTTAAAACAAATTCCCAGGGGGTGCTGGTGCTGCTAGTTTAGGAACAACATTTTGAAACCACTGCTCTTAGCTGCTCCCCACAAGTAGCTTAAATTAAATAAGCTCTCCTTTAATTGGAAATAGGTTATGGTTAGAAAATAGCGAAGTCTCAATGTAACACATGCTATTTATTTCTGAAGGAACAGTAAGGACGATTGAAACCAGTGTGGAGACTGCTTTGCATTTTCGCTAAGAAAGAGATATTCCATCTTACTCACAAGTCATTTCAGAGGCTAAATATTTAATACACAATGAAAATACATAGATAAAGATGGTAAGATCTTACAAATACGTTATAGAAACTTACTTTTCTAATCATTCTATATTCTGTGCAAGAAGTTCAGACCAAAAAATTAAAAGAAAAAAGTGACAGGCTCAGGAATGATTTCAATCTGATGGTCCTCCTAGAGGACATTTTATTTTGTGCAAGAAAAGAACCCTGAGTATCCGAACTAAATTACTCATGCCAGGAAGACATCCCTGACAGTTCTAAATAGTGCTCTGAGAGCCAGGCTAGAAGGATGCTACTGCTCCTGAAGACAGAACTCCTTGCCACAGAGCAGCCAATGCAGTGCGAGTTTCTCTGGCCTCTTTAAATATTGCAATATGCACATAAGGGGAAGTGCTGGTGAACATCTCAGTCTCACATTTCCCTGAGAGTTCCCTGTTTGGTTGTAGTGGTTGTGTGAATTTTACATTAGTTTATTTATATGTTATATTTCTGTGTTATGCGAGCCCTCAAAATTGGTGAGAAATATAATCATTAGTAATTTTAAAACAGCAAAACAGAGTTAATATAAGCAAGTTTTAAAATATGGATCAGCAAAGTCATTGCATATATGTTGTTTGGGATATTCCAGGAGGAAAACTATGGCTTCCAAATTAGTTATCAGGTTCTCCCCTTATGTATGAATAATATAACTAAATATTAATTTTTATTGCTATTTCCCATATAAAATATTTATACTATGCAGATTTTTATGTACAAATATTTCTTTTAAAATTAATTTAATAAAATACTTGTGGTTTTTGTTTTTTTTTCCTGTAAAGCTCCTGATTGCCTCTTGCAAAATGATGCAATGGGTAGAGGTCATTTCACCAGAGATGAAGAACATAAAAAATAACTGCTGAGGGAAAGAATGAAGCATTTTGTACACAATTTCAATTCCAGCCTCACCAGAAATTGGTAGTTAGCAGGAAAAGCTAAGGAAACAATGAACACAGTATAATATTATAGATAGGAAAGTAAAAAACGTGAAATAATTTTCTAGTTTATTTTGGTTTCAGCAGGTATTATTTATAGAAGCTATTATATAAGAGCTAGAATATAAAAATTATGCCACTATCTATTCAGTTTGTGATTAAAAAATGTGACTTCACAAAAAAGAGGCAAATTATTCAACCCTATGAAGACATAACCTTACTTAATTTAGAAGGAGTTTGGATTGCTGTGTTTTTCAAATGTCACCGAATGTTTAATTTAATATATATTCTCAATAGGGCACTGGATAGTAAGTTCCTTGAGACTAGCGATTATATATCAATCATTGCTAATTAATGGGGCTTACATACAGCAAGTGTTTAACAAGTCTTTGTTATTTGGCTGTATTTGAGGTGGGCAGAAAACAGGGCAAAGTCCATGTTCCATTCTGCAGCTCTGCATTGGCTGGCTGCCTGATTTCTAGGGCTCACTTCTGTCTTTGTAAAATGAGGGGATGAGAATAAATAGCCTCTAAAGTCCTTTTTTCCTCTAACGTGCCATTCTGCATAATAAAATGCTGTACAGGGCTGCTGCGCCGTGCACAGAAATATTGCATGAACTCAGACACTGTGAATTCCTCTTTGACATGTCACCCCTTCTTCTGGTTCTTCTCATCTGTACTCCCATTACGTCCAATCTCCTGTCTCATCAAGGCTTCCAAGTCTTGGTTATAATCCCCCATGATTTTTCTTGTGCCCACCTCAGAAGTCTTGAAATAACATTTCATGTCCCATCCCTCTGTCAAACCGCCCCTTGACACCTGAGAGCTGGATCCACACAGCTCTGCAGGTTTGGCTCAAGCTGTGAGGTGCTAAGGGTCATTGGAGATATTTCCTTGTATGATGTTGCAGCAACAAGGGTGTGGCGGGGCAGATGGGTCCATGGTAGCAAACAGAGATGTGTTTACCTGCTGCTCTTCATCTCATGCAGAGGTTATGCCAAACCTCCATCACACTAGACCGTTTTTCTCCCTATAGCAGATGACCTAGCCTCCTCATTGACAAAAAATCTGACATGAACTTGCTCAATTTCCCACGCTCCCACCAATAAATCTACTCTTGTCTGGTTTCCTTCTATCCCAGAGAAAAAGCATCTCACCTCCTGTTCCCTAACTTTTCTTATTTGGAATGTATCATGAAATCTAGTTGTGTCTCTCTTCTAAGTAACTCTAAGACTGTCCACCCAGCCCCCCACCCCCCACCCCGTTATACATTGCTAGTTTGGACTGCAACATTCCTTCCCATTGACTATTGCTATGGTTTAATTTTCCTCAATGCTACTGTGTTCCTAAGTGAAAGCAGTTTTCACATTGCTGCACGGTGAGGGTGTTGGATCCAAAATCCCGATTCTTCAGCTTAAAATTATTTACTAGCCCTTATTGTGTACAGAATTACTTCTTCAGTAGTATAGACATCATCCTCCAGGGTATGGCTTCTCTTATCTTTCTCCACCCTTTTACTCCAAATTTATCCACATAGAGATCTGACATCACAATCTCCATGAGAAAGAGTCAATTTGTTTTACTCTAGAGTGCCTCTCCTGACATTATCTTCATGGAACTTTCTTACTTCTCTTTCTTCCTAGATTTAGCTTGGGAGCACATCCCGGAACATCACCTCCTAATTTCTACAGAGTCATATGATTCAAAATACAGACATTCTCAGGGCTAGAATCTGGTCCATTTCATCTGTGTATCCCCTTAGTCCTCAGGCTAACTAAATTCTTGTGAATTAAGTAAATGAAAAGGTGAGTGAATATTATGTAATATGTACCACTTTAAGAACATTTTCAACTCAGCTTCAGTAGCTAATAAACATGGCATAGGAAGGAGGACATTGTATCAAAAATCATGGATTCAAAATCATATTTCCATCTTCAACTAAGCATCTGACCTCAGTTCCCTCACATGTAAACTGAGGATTATTAAGATTCGTGCCTTAGTTATTCAAATGGGAAAATTTAAGTGAAAGCACTTTACAAATATCAGTTATTATATATGACTGAAAACTCATTTCATTCTCCTCTCTCTTAATTATATTGTATGCTCAGTGCCCGACACATAGTAGCAATTAGATTTTTTATTATCTTTTTATTCTCAGAAAATTTGACCAGTGTTTTCTAAACATTTTTATTTTAAGAGTGAGCTTCTGAGGAAAATTTTACATTTATGTAACTTGTTTTCTTTCTCTTTCTTTTTCTAGTATGCATTTCACAAGCACAAGCATCCCTCTTTACCCCCTCTCCATAGATACTCAGGAGGGGAGGACTGTTTTAGGTAATGTACAATGCCATCAAATTTATGGTTATTAAAAATATAATCCTTTTTAATACATGTTTGTTTTTAAAATATTTTGATAACTTCATTTCAATAGGATTGGTTTTATTTGTAATCCTTTGTAACACTTTGTATTTTATTTTATACACTTAAAATATTATTCTGGCTTTGGCTGGTGTGGCTCAATTGGTTAGAGTGTGTTCACCAACAGTTCAGTGCATATACCTAAATTGTGGGTTCAGTGCCTGGTTGGGGCATGTGTGGGAGGCAACAAATTGATGTTTCTTTCTCACATTAAAAAAAAAAAAATATATATATATATGGTCCTTTTTAAACAACCAATTGTTTTGATGGAAAGTATAAGAGAGTATTTGTTTTTAATGTCCTGTGAGCAAATAAGAGATATTTTCAATCCTGTCAAATTTATAATCTAGTAAAGAAGTCAAACGTGCAAATAGAGGGTGGGGCAAATTTAGGTTTACAGTTATATGTGGAACACAGAATATTTTCTTGTATTGATATTATTATTTATTAATTATTGTATTATTTTCCATATGAACAACTGTACACCTACTTTTACCCCAACTGGTATGAAAATACTATAAGCCAAACATCACAGAATTTCCCATTAGAACATCACACATAATGCTAAAATCTTTGTGATTCAACCTGCAACTACTTGGCTTCAGAATGCCTAAGTTTTGTGTATGGTGCAAGAGGGAGGTCTAGTTTCTCTTTTTCTTTTTCTTTTTCTTTTTCTTTTTGCACATATCTGTCTAATTTTATCAACCCCATTAATCGAAGGGGTTGTCTTTACTTTATTGTATGACCTTGCTTCCTTTGTCAAATATTAATTGACCATAAAGGTGCAGGTTTATTTTCAGGCTCTCTGTTCTGTTCTATTGGTCTTTTTGTGTTTTTATGCCAATAGCATACTGTTTTTATTACCATAGCCTTGTAGTACAGTTTAATACAGGTAGTGTGATTCTTCCAACTTCTTTTTCAAGATTTCTGTGGCTATTCGAGGTCTTTTGTGGTTTCATATAAATATTTGGAATATTTGTTCTAGTTCTGAGAAGTACTCCATTGGTATCTTAATAAGAATAGTGTTGAATCCATAGATCACTTTGGGTATAATGTACATTTTAATGATGTTAATTATTCCTATCCATGAACAAGATATGTGCTTTGACTTATTTGTATCTTCTTCAATTTCTTTCATTAGTGTCACATAATATTCTGAATACAGATCTTTTATATCCTTGGTTAGGTTTATTCCTAGGAATTTTACTTTTTTGATTCAATTGTAAATGGGATTTTTTAAAAATCCTCATCCAAGGAGATTTTAAAAGTATTTTTAGAGAGAGAAGAAGGAGAGTAGAGAAAATTGAAAGATACATTGATTGGTTGCCTCCTGTAGGCACCCTGACCTGGGATTGAACCTGCAACCTTGTATGTGAGCCACCCAGCAGACAGAAGGAATTTTTTTCTTAGTTACCCATTCTGATAGTTCATTACTGGTACATTACTATAGATTTATTTTGTATTCTGCTACTTAACTGAATTCATTTATCAGGTCTAGTAGCTTTTCTTTTTCCTTTTTTAGTGGACTTTTTAGGGTTCTCTGCATATAGTATCATGTCATCTGAAAATAATGACAGTTTTACTTCTTTCCCAATTTCAATGCCTTTTATTTCTTCTTGTTTGATTTCTGCAACTAGATCATGTTCTTACACGATACACAAGAATAAGCTCAAAATTGATTAAAGATTTAAATGTAAGACTAGAAACCATAAAAATCCTAAAAGAAAACATAGATGGTAAAATCTTGGATATTTCTCACAGCAATACTTTTTTCTGATATATTTATTTGGACAAGAGAAAAAAGAAAAATAAGACTGCATTGATTTAAAAAGTTATTGCATAGCAAAGGAAACCAACAACAGAATGAAAAGACAACCCACTGAATGGAGGAATACACTTGCCAATAATACATTTGATAAGGGGTTGATATCCAAAATTTAAAAAGAACTTATACAACTCAACATACAAAATATTTAAAAATGGGCAAAACACCTTAATGGACACTTCTTCAAAGAGGACAAACAGAGGGCCAATAGACATATGAAAAGATGCTCAGTGTCACTAATCATGAAAGAAATACAAATCAAAACCACAGTGAGATAGCACCTCAAACCTGTCAGAATGGCTATCATCAATAAGTCAATAAACAAGTGTTGGCAAGAATATGAACAAGAGGGAACCCTTGCACACTGTTGGTGAGAGTGAAAATTGCTGCAGCCACTGTAGAAAGAAGTATGGAGTTAACTCAAAAAAATTAAAAATAGAGATGCCTTTTGACCCAGCAATTTTACTTCTGGGAATTTATCTGAAGAAACCCTAAACACTAATTTGAAACACTATGTTCATTGCAGTGTTACTTACAATAGCCAAGATTTGAAAGTAGCTGAAGTACCCATAAATAGATGAGTGAATAAAAAAGCTGTCGCCCATTTACTCTATGGAATACTACTTGGCCATTAAAAAAATAAAAAAGGAAATCTTATCCTTTGCAGCAGCATGGATGGACCTGGATAGTATTATGTTAAGTGAAAGAAGCCAGCCAGAGAAAGAAAGATACCATAGGATTTCAGTTACATGTGGAATCTAGTCAGCAAAACAAGCTAACAAAATAGAAACAGACTCATAGATACAGAGAATAGACTGATAGCTGTCAGAAGGGAGGTGAGTTGGGGAGCTGGATGAAAAAAGTAAAGGCATTAAGCTAAATAAAAAAGATAGACACAGATAACAGTATGGTGATTACCAGAAGAAAAGGGGTTGGGTGGAGGCAGAAGAGTGTTAAGGCAGGATATAAAGTGATGGAAGGAGACCTGACTTAGGGTGGTGAAAACATAATACAATATACAGATGATATATTATAGAATTGTACATTTGAAACATATATAATTTTATTTACCAATGTCACCCCAATAAGTTCAATAAAAATTTTTTAAAAGAATGCCTAATGTTTGAAAATTTTTAGAAATGCTCATGTGTGTTCATGAATGGTTCTTATTGGCAATTCCCTTGGCTGTTGAAGGGTTTGCAAATTTTGCTAAGCTCTCTGAGGCTGGACTTCAGCTCCTGAGTTTTTTGCCTTGTCTGCTTCCATCTGCTTCCTTCAGTGGGACTGAAGAGGCATTGCTCTCACTAGGAGTAATCCTCTACACTAAATTATAATTATACTTCATACATTTAATTGAGAAAGGGTGAGTCTTCAAGCAAAGTTGCTCTCCTCCCCAAAGGTTCTAGTACTAAGGAGCTTCCTCAGACCAGACCCCAAATGGTCCTACAGAGATTGCGTTGGTCACTGGGAAGCTCACCCAGTCCCTTTGCACACGGCTTGCCACTCAGTTGCCAGGGATATGCTCAGAAGACAGCCTTCAGTTCTCAGCTACTTCAGGATCTCCTTTAGCAGCAAAGAACCTTCTCATTCAAGGTTTTCCCCTTTCAGGGCAGCCTGGGATGCAAGACAGCTCTAGTAGACAGTTATCACCCTAGGGCTCCCTGTTGGATAGACCAAGACTTTGCCTAGCCTGCACCACAACTGAGTTGCTTCCAGTACTCAATCCTGCTTCCCTAGTCCTTTCTTTAGTAAATGTTGATCCTAAAAACAGCTTTCACAACACGCTGTCTCATGTCTCTTTCCAGAAAACCCTACCTGTCATAAATTCTACCCTAATGTGGCTGTTGTCTTCTCTGACATCAAGTCAACACTCATTCCATTGCCAGCATCTTCTAGAGTGGATCTTTCCCTTATCCCTCATGAAAAAAAAAAAAAAAAAAAAGCTTTTGTAAACCCTCTGGTGTTCAGTGTTGTGCTTGACACCTCAGTTCTTCAAAGAATCTCTCCTCCTACTACCCAGGAGAATAATCCTTTCAAAGTGCTCAGGCTGTGAGAATCAAAAGTTAGCAAAAGTAGTTTTCTGCAAGCAATTCCTGCTTACTACCTTGCAATTTCTGTTCGAGAAAGTCCAAGTTTGTCTACCAGCTTGGAAAGATTTAGTGTGACAGAAAGGAAAAGTGAGTGAGACAAAGCATGAGATGATATTGTAATAAATTACTCCAGGGTTTTAAGCAGGAGAGTATCAGTGTTATACCCATACTTTAGAAAGAGAACTATACCAAAGGAATAGAGAATGGTTTGGGGTTTGTGTGGGTTGAAAGTGAATGGAGGCAAAAAGTTCAGAAACGGAACTTACATGTTAGTCTAGGCAAGAGATGAGTGGAGCCTGGACTATAGAAGAAGCTACAAAGATAGACAGAAGGAGGCTAAATATGAGTGATATTTCAGTTAATTGTGCCTGATTTTAGAACTTGAAGGGGAGGAAGGAGTCAAAGATGACTAAAGATTCTATTTGGAGCTAATGAGAAGATGATGATGCTATCAACAAAAATAGAGAAACAGAAAGTAGGGCTTTATGGAGAGCACAGAATGAGTTTAGTGGGGGAAAGGCAGAGTTCAGTTGCCTGCAGGGAAACAATTTGGATGGGTGGAGGCTAAAGTGGAGGCTCAGAATTACCTAATGAGAAGTACTGCTAAATCGTGCAGAAGGGTTTCCTTTTAAGATGTTTCTATATTGGCAGTGAGGTAGCATGGGAAAGGAGGGTCTTGTAGGTAAAAAAACTCCCAAAGCTCATACACAAAATCTTGTTGATGTCCTTCTGATTCTACCCTCTAGAGCTATAGCTTGAATAAAAGTGGGATTCAAGAGGTGCCTCTAATTTTGCCAAAAGAGGACCAATTAAAATAATTCATCTGAAAGCAAGACAGGTGAGTAATAGAAGAAAAGGAACTGAAATTTTCTAGCTCTTAAAAGAAAAAACAGTTAAACAAGAAACAATGCCCTTCCCTGGTAATTCAATCGATTAGAGAGTTGTCCCAATACCCTGGAGCTTCAGGTTTGATCCCTTCTCAGAGCACATAACTAGAGTCAACCAGTGAGTGCCTGAGTGTAAAAAAACATCCATCTTACTCTCTCTTCCTTTCTACCTTCCTCCTTCTCTCTCCCTTCCTCTCTCTCAAATTAATCAATATTTTTTTTTTAATCTCCAAATAAAGAGACTCATTATTTCCTAACTCACTCTCTTTTCTCAGGGGAGGAGAGAATTGATGAATATTCTATTTCATCACTGTTTGTGATCAGGTTGAGAGAGAAGAATGTTGTGTTAAAAGGGTACAGGGTGGGGGTTCCCTGAAGTATTCCCCACAATGGCCTAACAAACCTGGATTGGGGGAAAGGGGAAGTGGACTATATGGTATTTAAGATACTTTGCATAACAATGGAAAGTTGGATAGCTGTGCTGCCTGCCACCCTGGGCAAAAGGTGTATGTGACTTTCACAGAGTATAGTGACTTGTGACATAGCCAGGAGAGGTGGATGCCCCTGTGTCACGGGGAATGCTTGCCCTGATTGCAGATGGCAGCTAAGAAAAGGTTAAAGTTATGGGGGGAGCTGGCAAAAGTAGCACGTCGCAGGAGGCACCAGATATGCGGTCACAACGGAAGTTCCGGGCTGAGCATTTAAAATAAGGGCAGTCTGAAAGAGAACAGAATTCTGCCATGCTGTCTTCAGTGAGGAGAAAGGAGCTAATTCTTCTTTGAGGAAGCAGACACATGGTCTGTGGTGTAGCAGTTCTGCCAGACAGCCTGGTGTAGTAAGAAAGCAGCAGCCATACTGTCTGTAGTGGGATTCTGCTGTGCAGCCTGATGTGGTAGGGAGTAGAAGCCATGTGGGCTTAGAGAGGCAGTACAATATGATCTGAAAGGGCATAAGGAGAGAGCAGATGAGCTATGTGGGAACCTGCCTAACCAAGCACAGAGGAGGCTGAGGACAATGTACCCCAGTTCCTGAAGGAGAGAGCTGCTGCAAGAGGATGGCAACTCTGAAACCCACAAGTGCACATTCCAGAGAAAATGGAGATCTGTTTGCACAGCCAGCTTAAGAACAGATAAGGATATGGAGAACTTCTGGGCACGGCTTTGGCTTATAGTCTGGTGGGGAGCAGGGGAAATGCTAGGTCAAATGGGAGAACAGGGCTCTGAGCAGGAGTGCTCTCAGCCCCCACCCCCCGACCCGAGGTTGGAATCCTGTAAATAAAAACCCATTAAAACCCGTTTCCTTCAACACTAATTGTTGGGTCATGTATCAAGGCATCACATGGCTGGGCCCTGGTTTGCTTGATTAAGCTCCACAATCCTCTGACATCATTACATTAATTTTTTTTAAAAAAGCCTTTGACCACAAATAAAACATTTTTCTGGTCATTTAAATATTAGGTGTTAAGTCACTGCTTCCTGGAATTTGAAATTAGAACTCCACATCTCTTGGAAATATCTATGAAATATATCACTTTCATTCACATTATTGCCTCTTAATAAGACATAGCAAATACTAATATAATTCACATTTTTTTCTGTCCAAACTATCTGATATAACACAGCATTTATAATGTAAAGATCATTGTATTTTTATATTTATTTTAGTTTATTTTTAATTTCTTAGTTGCAGTTTTTCCATTACCACTTAACCCCCTTATATTCCTCTCCCCCTGCAATCACCACAATGTTGTCCACGTCCATGAGTTATTTTTCCTTGTTCCTGGATCCCTCCACATTCTCCCCTCCTCCAACCCCATTAGCTGCCATCCTTCTCTCTATCTATGAGTCTGTCTCTATTTTCCTTGTTAGTGCAGTTTGTTCACTAGATTTCACATAGGAGTGAAATCATGTGGTATTTGTCTTTCTCTGACTGGCCCATTTTACTTAAACTAATGTTATCCAGATCCATTCATGGTATCACAAAAGGTAAAATTTCCTTTTTTAAATTTTATTTTATGCCTGTGTAGTATTCCATTGTGTAATTGTCCCATAATTGTTTTATTTATTTATCTACTGGAGAACACTTGGGCTGCTTCCATATCTTGGTGATTGTAAATAATGCTGCAATAAACTTAGGGGTGCTTATGTTATTTTGAATTAGTGTTTTGGGTTCCTTCAGATAAATTCCCAGAAGTAGAATTGTTCATTCCTCAGGTGGTTCCATTTGTAAATTTTTTAAGGTATCTCCATTGTGCTTTTTATAGTGGCTGTACCAACCTGCATTTCAAACAACAGTGCAAAAAGTTTCCCCTTTCTCCACATTCTCATCAGCACTTGTTGTTTGTTGATTTATTCATGATAGCCATTCTCACAGGTGTGAAATGGTATCTCATTGTGGTTTTAATTTCCATTTCTCTGATGATTAGTGGCATTTTGTGTCTTTTCATATGTTTATTAGCCACCTGTATGTCCTCCTTGCAGAAGTGTCTGTTTAGGTCCTTTGTCCACTTTTAAATGGATTTTTTGTTTTTTGTTTTGTTCTTTTTTGGTTTTTTGGGTGTTGAGTTTTGTAAATACTTTATAAATTTTGGATATTAACCCCTTATCAGATATATTGGCAAATATGTTCTCCTATTCTGTGGATTGTCTTTTTATTTTATTGGTCTCCTTTGCTATTCAAATACTTTTTAGTTTGATGTAGTCCCAGTTGTTTACACTATAAGGCTATAGTAATCAAAATGGCATGGTACTGGCATAAAAACAGATACATTGATTGGTGGAACAGAATAGGCAGCCCAAAAATAAACTCATACTTTGATAGTCAATTAATATTTGACAGAAGAAGCAAGCACATACAATGGATTTAGTAGTTCATTCAATAAATAGTATTGGAAAAACTGGACAGATATGTACAGAAAAATGAAACTAGATTACCTTCTTATATCACACACAAGAATAAATTCAAAATGATTGAAAGACCTAAATATAGACCCAAAACTATAAAAATCCTAGAAGGAGAGGACTTCCAGCCAAGATGGAGACCTAGACAGACATGCTGGGTCTCCTTCCACAACTAGGAAGGAATGCAACTACCTCAAAACTGGAGATAACCAGAAGTTCCAGAAAATCAAGCTGCATGGAAGTCCAAAAACCAAAGATATAAAGAAGAAATACTCATCCATACAGGTAGAATGTGAGGAGCCAGGGTAGAGAGGACGCAGTGTGGTGGCAGCAGCAGCAGTGGCAGTGGTGGCAGCAGCAACAGTGGCAGGCCAGCAAAAAGTGGGGAGGGATACCTGGGGAGCAGTCCCAGTTCCTGACCAGACCACATAGCTCACAGTCCCAGCATCAGGGAAAAATCAAGCCTCATTGCTTCTGATTGTGCAAACCAGTGAGGGTTGGGGCGGAGGAAGAAACTGCTGGTCTCTCAGCAGACTCCACTTGTTTAAAGGGCCCCCATGGTCCTTTAATGTCCACAGACCCACCCACTCTGGGTTGGCAACATCTAGAGAGATGCCAGTCCCATATGCAAGTGGGAGAAGTGCCTAGAAAAGGGGTGAGTGCTGAATTGTTCCCTTTCTGACCCCACCTCAACACACAGCACCACAATGTGGTGAAACAGGTCATGCTGTACTGACAAATACCTAAGGCTCCACCCCTTACAACATAACAGGAGTGACAGCTCTGCCTAAGACACAGAGGCAAAAAAAAAACACAGGAGCCTGCCAAGATAAGGAGACAGAGAAGTATGGCCCATAATTGGGAACAGATCAAGGTTCCAGTGGGAGAACTAAGTGACAAGGAGATAGCCAACCTAACAGATGAGGAGATAGCCAACCTAACATATGAAGAGTTTAAAACACTGGTGATAAAGATGCTCACAGGCTTGACAGATATGCCTGAGTAGGGCAAATGCATAAAGGAAGAAGTGAAGGCTATGCTAAGTGAAACAAAGAAAAATCCACACAAAACCAATGGTGAAGGGAAGGAAACCAGAGTTCAAATCAATGATTTGGAATATAAGGAAGAAGAAAACAGTCAACCAGTACAAGATGAGGAAATAAGAATTGAAAAAAAGGAGGAGAAGCTTAGGAACCTCTGGGACAATTTTAAATGTGTCAACATATGAATCATAGGGGTGCCAGGAGAAGAGGAAGAGCAAGAAATTGAAAACTTATGTGAAAAATAATGAAGGAATACTTCCCAAATTTGGTGAAGGAAACAGACATACAAGTCCAGGAAGCAAAGAGAGTCCCAAACAATCTAGACCCAAAGAGGACCACACCAAGACCCATCATAATTAAAATGCCAAAGGTTCAAGATAAAGATAGAATCTTTAAAAGCAGCAAGAGAAACACAGAGAGTTACCTACAAAGGGATGTCTATAAGACTGTCAGCTGATTTCTCAAAAGAAACTTTGCAGGCAAGAAGGGACTGGCAAGAAGTATTCAATGTGATGAAAAGCAAGGACCTACAACCAAGATTACTCTATCCAGAAAAACTTTCATTTAGAATGGAAGGGCAGATGAAGTGCTTCCCAGACAATGTAAAGCTAAAAGAGTTCATCATCACCAAGCCATTATTATATGAAATGTTAAAGGGACTTATTTAAGAAAAAGAAGATCAAAACTATGAACATTAAAATGACAACAAACTCACAACTATCAACAACTGAATCTAAAAAATAAAAACAAAATCCAACTAAGCAACCAGAGTAGGAACAGAATCATAAGTATAGAGATCATTTGGAGGATTATCAGCAGGGATGGGGAAAGGGGATAAATGGGGAAATGGTGCAGGGATTAGGAAGCATAATTTGTTGGTACGACAAAGATAGGGGGAATTTAAAAATAATATAGGAAAGGGTGAAGCCAAAGAACTTATATGCACGACCCATGGACATGAACTAAGCGGGGTGGGGTTCTGGAAGGAAGGGGGGTACTGGGCAGAGGGGAGCAAAGGGAAAAAATTGGGACTACTGTAACAAAATAGTCAATAAAATATACTTTAAAAAAAAAGACAATAGAAAGGAGAAAAAAATCCTAGAGAAAAACATAAACAATAAAATCCCAAACATTGCTTTTAGCAATATTTTTTTATGATTTATCTCTTCAGAAAAAGGATAGGATAAAAAATAAACATCGTTTTAAATAAAGTATTTCTGAAAAAAAAAACATGGCTTGTAGTAATTACAGCATTTAAAAAGCTAGTATTTACTTAGAACCTATTATGTGTTAGTTAATATGCTTTTCCTCGATGACATATTATTTACTATATCCTATCTTAAAGGAGGTGTATTTATTGTTTGTATTTTACAGAAAGAAAAATAAAGCCAAGAGATTTTAAATAAATTTCTCAAAATCACATAGCTGGCAACTGTAGAAGAGGATATTATGATAAAAGTGTATAATTTCCAAACATTTTATCTTGACTACACATTACACTACCTTCTCTCCATTAGCACTGAGACTTAAATTTCAATGTTTGTAAGTCAAAATCAGTATTTTGAAAAGTTTTGAGTACATTGTAAATTAGAACATTAGTTGCTTGTCATGATGTTGCTAATCAATGGATTAAGAGAAGGCAATATTTAAGAAATTATCATACTACTGGCCCTCAATATGCAGATGATTTTCGCAGACAGCTATTCTTTTATAAAAATGTAATTGACTTCTTTTTTTGTAGACTACCAAGATTTAGTTCAGTTGAAAGTGTGTCATTTACATAGAGAGCTACAATATCAAGGCTGCAATATCTACTTTTTAAGAGCTTTTTAAAAAGCTTAGGGGATTGAGTCCCCTGATTAAAGCTATCCAGCCTGTATCATTTTTATACCATTTTGGATTATCAAAAGACATGAAAAGTAACAAACTTTTGAAATGTACAATTATCTAATGTAAGGGCTTCATTTTATATTACCTTGAAATAATTGATTGAAAGTTTGGATACCTTTATTTCAAAGTGGAGGAAACCCAACTGTGAATCTGTTCAACAGTTCATTTGTGATTCAGCAAATTGTGACACTTTTCTGTCTTGTCTTATGATGGCATACTGTAATGGTAAAGTCAGAATACTTTAGAAGGATTGGACACTGTATTAGTCACAGTAACTTCAGACAGTGATTAAGAAAGAGACTAGAAAGCATAAGACTCAAATACAGACCAACTTTGTTCCAGCTTAGTTGGCAAAGTGAGTGAATGGTGGGAAGTGCTCTACTCCATGCTGTTATTCAGGGATCAAGGTGCCATTTCCACCATGTGCTATTGACATCCAGCTGATAGAAGTGGGGAAAAAATCCTAGAATATTTTGAATGGGAATTTTTAAGGGGTGATGAACTGAAATTGTGCACATCAATTTCACTCACATTCCACTGACTAAAACCCAGTTGTACAGAGGTGCCTTACTGCAAGGAAAGCTGGAGAATACAGTCTGTGAAGCCACAAGAAGAAAGAAATAAGTATTGATATGTTCAAGATAATCTCTGTCACATACAAAGGTTGATTTAAATCATGACATTGTTATTTACTTCTTGTGCACTTGAGCATATTTGTTAACCTTCCTGAGCCTCAGTTTACTCTTCTGTAAAATGAAAGTATTACTAATTTATACTTTCTGTGATTGTTACAAGAAGTAAGTGTGATTTATCTGCAGTGCACTTAGCTCAGTATTTGGCAACAGGAACTACTTGGTAAATCATAGCTATTGTCTTTTCATAAGAAGTTATTTAAATACATTGTTTTGGGCACTATAACAAGTTATCAAAACTGGATAGGTATAAAGGAGGATCAAAAACTACTGAACAGAAGCTTAAGCATCAGAAAAATTACAATGCAGGTTTATGTTATTATTATTACCAAGTAACAATAATGATAGTTAAATTTCATTGAGGGCTAATTTGATAAAGATCATTACATAGATTAATTTATTCAATACTCAAAATAATATTATCATGTAAGTGCTATTATTATACTTATTTTTTAGTTGAGGCAACAGAAGTTTAGAAAAAGTAATTTATACAAATCCACAACCAGATAATTATAGAAATGAGATTTGATTCCAGATCCATCTTTTATGAGAGTTCCTTTCTTGAACTTTATTTTTGTTGTTGACACTACTGCAGATGTCCCTATTTTCCCCCATTTTGCTTACCTCTACCCAGCCCTCACCACCTCCCCTTCCCGGAGAGTTCTAAAAAAGGTCAGTGCCAGAATCTAGAGTGAAGGAGATTTACTAAACAAGACTTGAGGCTAAGAACAGAAATGAATAAAACTTATCAAGAGTATTTTGAAGGACTGTTGACTTTTCTCAACCAAGACAAAACACATGAAAAGTCAAATTCTAAAGAAGTCCAAAGTTCTACCTCACAGGATGGATCAGAGAGACCACCATCAGGAGCAGCAACAACTTTGCCCACTTAAAATTGTTTGCTTAGAACAAAATGACATTTCAGAGTATGAGGTTGGGTGGGGACAGAAATATCTATATATTTGCCGGATAGTGTCTAAAATTTAGCTTAGCACGCCAGGGGTTTAGGGTGTCACCTAAGGATACTGCCAGGCCATGGCTGAGGTCTTTATCACCCCCAAACCAGGAGCGAGTAAAACTAATGCTCCTGCAGCCACATGGTGTCATTAAAAGGATCAAGGAAAATCACAATGCTCAGTGGTAGACTATAAAGTAGTGCAGCTAACTGTCTTTAAAATTTCTTTTCATTTAAAATTTGTTTTCATTTGAAAGTTAAACTATGTCTGTGGTATCATCAAAGATGTTTAATTTACAGGCAAGAAGAATGTCAAATGCCTTGCAACTGGATGTCTTTCCAATAACAGTCTTACAGATTTAGAGATTTGTTTGTGGGTTATGTTACAGAAATTAACATGTGTTTTCTGTTTTCAAAGGGCATAAGCCTATCATCTCATTACCTGAGTGATTGTCTGTACATATAGACCTCACTTAATCCTGTCTGCACGGCTGCCTCCTGAGACTCAATGGTTTGGCTGAACTAAGTGGCTGGGTTGGTGAAGTATAGAGTGGTCTGTGGGCTTCACTTTAAAACTGGTTTCTCTTTTCTATCCTAATGGCTTGGACAGAAAGGGCCCAGAGGTCTGAGAGGGGGGAAACCTAAACTATTTCCCTCAGCCCAAACTAAGTATAGTGGACAAAAGAGATTTGGACAGGTGAGATGTGCCTACCACACCTTCCTCCAAAGAAGCCCCCTTTTTCCCTAATGTGGGACATTGAAAAATTAATACCTGCCTTTTGTCATCTAGTGGTTATGGACTGAATGATGCCTTTTAGCCCTGTTGCCAAATCTGTTGCCCCCAGAATACAACAAGGATGCCAGCCTGTTAAACCAAGCACGCCGTGGTCCGAGGACAGCCAACTGACCGGGAGTCTGCACAATCCTTCCCCATGTGGGAAGGCCACCCTCCCCTCCACACCCACACTCTTACTAGGGATTTCTGGACCCAAGTGTAGGTAGGACGACAACCATGTCCAGCTTGAAGCAGCTAGAAGAGCTTGAGACCTTCGCCCATTGGCCTTTATAAGATTATAAAGGGTCTTAAGTCTGAGAGGAAGGGATTGTTATTTTTTATTGTTAAAATAATTAATTAATTATTTTAAAGAAGAAGGAGAAGGAGAAGGAGGAGGAGGAGGAGAAGAAGAAGGAGAAGAAGAAGATATGAAAGGGTGAAGCCAGAGAACTTGTATGTACGACCCTAGGGCATGGACTTGGGGGGTGGGGGGATTGCTGGGAGAGGGGTGGTGCTTGGCAGAGGGGAGCAAAGGGGAAAAAATTGAACTATTGTAACAATATAATCAATAAAATATACTTAAAAAAAAGAATCTAAAGTTTGACTTGCCTGGAAACACTTCTAGGAGCAGGTGAGGGCCAGAGCAGTCTTACAGATCATGAGTGATTCCAGTCTGTGCTGTGTGCTGAGGGGGGCAGGTGGAAGATGCAATTTGGGGATTGTGGGTTTTCCCAGGTTGGGGCTGGTTGCTACTTCCAGGGTTTAGATTACATGGTGTAGAGCCTCTGCTTGGGCAGGAAGCCAATATCAAAACACTGCAGAGTGCCTTCTTTGATCTGCTGAAATGAATGTGGTCTGCCTTGCCTATGATTCCCTAGATATTTTGTATGTGGTGCTCTCTCCCTCAATTATATGTATGTATATAGACTTTTTGTGGCTTTCAAAAGTCAAAAAACCGCAGTCATTTTCAGTTCTGTATGAGAATCATTCAAATAGAGGAGGAAGATCAGATTTCCAGAGACATTCTGATACCAGATGAAGGCGGGGAGTGGGGAGGGGAATGAAAGTAGGAAGAGAATAAAATCGATAATAGAGTGACTTTTGTCTGCTGAAAGGTGGCATATCTTGGATGAAATTATGCAACTACTGCATATAATCTTGCAATGTATTTCAAGATTATAAAAATGTCCCCATTTTTTAGCCCCTAAACAGAAACAACCGACATCATTACCTCCTGTTAATAATAATTTGTGATTTATTTTTAGTAAATAAGGGTCGTTTGCCCCATTTTTAAGTCCGAGTTTTTCTTGAAATTCACACACATTCATATGCAAAGTGTCTCCGGTTTTGAAAGATGCCAATGCCATTGGTTTCCTTTTCATTTTCAGTTTAGAATTAAATATTGCACTTCAGCAACAGCAGCACTAAACCAAACACCGCAAGGAAAGGGCGCTTGCCATTAGAAGTGGAATGGAAGCTCTGCCGCTGTTAATGGGACCACGCTGTACCTCTCCTGAGCTACATGAGAGCTAGATATATCCCCGTGGAAAGTAGCAATTACCTTCAATCTCCTTGATCTGAAGTAATCCTTGCTGCATGCGTCCCTCATTGTGAGTGATGAGGCCCACTGTTTGCTGAGTCTAAAACCAAATGATCTTTCACAAGCAAAATTTAAACTTGAAATAGGATTCTCTGGCTCCTGATTCTGAGTCTATTTTTGTGTGCGTGTGTGTACTTTATACATTCCCAAATCAGGCGCAGGCTGGCTACAGATGGTGCTGGTGTGTAATGAGAAGGGCTCTGAGCTGCTCCAGTTCCCAAGGGAGGATTCAGTAATGGAACTAACTATGTATTGTCCACCTTATATACTAGATTTGATTTTGGACTATTTGCCCAACTGTTTGTTTATTTCTCAGCACTGGAGGGCTTCCATTAGCTCCAGGCTGATTGAACATAGACTATGGAGTGAGAAGGAACAGAACATTTTTTCCCCCTGAATGCTGATGTAATCCCTTTTCTGTTACTGACAACTGAATAATGTTTGCCATTGGAAACTGGGTTAGAAATGAGCTGATATTTGCAGTCATTAGTGAAAAAGGATTATTTTGATCCCAGGAAACAAAGTGAGCATTATTTTTTTGGATGACAATATTTCAGAAGTTTGTGCCTAAAACTTGTGTTTTCAAGACCCCGAAAAGAAACCACTCACATTTTAAAGCTGAAAATTACCTTGTTTCAGTAAATTGAAAGATTAATATTTAAGACCTCATAAATTTTGCTCACAGAGCATAGCCAAATATTATCATAACAAAAACAAAAACCTCAACTCAGCAAATTAGTCATCAAAGACCAATGTAAATTGACATTTTAGTTTCTTAGCTAATGGAATCATTTGTCATTTTACTGAAGCAGTTCAGTATAAAAATAAATTAAGAATAAATAAATTGTAGTCATAGCAATCATGATGAAATTATTAGTTAATTACATTTACGACATGAAAGTTTTTTGCATACTTCTCATCAGCAGACGCTATTCAAAATAACTTTGAAAATAAGCATCGATGTTATATCAAGGTTGATTTTCTAATTAAAGAAAGCATAATGGAAGTAAGAAAGTTGCTAATTAACATCGTGAAAATATTGTCTTTCCCTTTTAAATATGCACAAGTTCAACTATGTAATTCTAATATCAAAATGAAGAAAATGAGAAGTCTCTCTACTACCTTATAACTAGTAAAAAGAAAATTAGAAAGCAGAGACCAGCTCATGAACTTTCTAAATAAATAAAAAGAAAATTACATTTCTCTGGGTAAATATTTACTTCCTAACATGTGCCAACAAAAGCTACTATTTTAGAAATGGGATATGGTAGTAACTAACTTGTACTTAGTTGATTGAATTGGAAATGTACTGTTTTTTCTTTAAACCCTTTGCTTTAATTGTAGAATAAAGAATTTCTAATCTGATGTTCTAATTGCACTTGGGATCTGGTATCCTGTTTACATATATACTGATCTGTCAGATGGTCTTATAAGTATCTAGGTAGGCCATATTAGGAAGCAGATGTAACCCATTTCTACTCTGGTGCCATGAAGGGGAACATTTTTATCTTTAGATTTTAAAAAATAATTTTATACTTAATATTCAATTTATTCAGATAAGCATCATGCTTTTGGTATGAAACTTCAGTTAGTAAAATTTCAGGTGCAAAAAAAAAGTAAACTAAAATATATGCAATAGTTTTAAAATTTTATAAAATGTAATTTAAATGCTGACATACATATAAAAATGTTATTGGCTAAAAATTACTCCTATTTCCAGTCTATATAAGGTAGAGATAGAAACATTTCTCTAAGTGACTATTATTATTTCTAGGTAATATTTACTGTTAATAACTGAGAATTTTTCTTTTAAATTTGCTTGTGCAAAAAAATAGTAATGAAGTAACAAAAATAGCAACTGTTCATATTTTTAAGTAAAAATAAAATATTTGTGGTGTTTTAAAAATAGATTCAATCATTATAACCAATGTTTATTTAGTTATGATTTTTACTTTGAAAGAAAATATTGTTGGACCTAGCAGACCAATCATCTGGGATAATATCTGGAATTGAAATTATATAGTCCAAGAGTTATATTCAAGTGAATTTAGAAATAAGCAATATTAATGACCAGATAGCAGAAATTGACCATTATAACTTAACGGATTGGACACTAAAATGAGTCTGGAGAATGGAGAGGTGGAAGGAGAAGGGAAAGAAGAGAAAAGGATGAGGGGAGGAAGAGGGGAGGGTGAGGGAGAAGAGATGACAGGATGGGGGAGAGGCAGAAGATGGGAACTTAAAAGCCCATAGTGGGTTAGGGACAAGCTGCTTAATAATTCTTGAGTATTTCTTTCAGTTAGAAACAGTTACAGCTACTTCTTCATTTATGTTTTAAGACTCATCAGAAAACTAGTTCTTAAGGAATTTTAATCCCCTCTTCAACTTTGAAGAGCTGGGTAATAGCTTTGGGATAATGCTCAACTGCTTGAAATTCATAGTTTCCTTATTAGTTGGAAGGAAAATCTCTCTCTCTCTCTCTCTCTCTCTCTCTCTCTCTCTCTCTCTCCCAGCCCCCCATTCTCATACATATATTCCTATATAGTAACAGTGAAATAGATAATAAAGAAGTAAGTTATTTAATAAATTTAGTTTGATAAAACAATGTATTTGTTTTTTGTTTTTTAATTGGTCATCTAAGGGGAAACAATTTCAAGAAACATACACACATAAACATCATAGAATACTTACTTTATAAATCCTAATGTGTATGGGTGGAAACGAACATTGAAATGTACATTAATAAAACTTTGCCATAATTGCATAATGTAAAAAATGAAAGGACTTGGATGCTTTGTGATGCCCTCTAATAAACTTTATAAAAAGAGGTGGATTTAAATTCATTTTGAACATAACATTTTAGAACTCAGTCCTTGAACAAGTTGATTTATTTTTATGAGTTTAATGAAGAATTTGTATTTAAAAGCATTGCCTGATTACCTCTTTGACTCTGCCAATGAGCATTGTGGGGGGGGGTGGGGGGAGAGCACATGCTCGTGTGCGTGCATGTGCACATGTGCTCACGAGACCACTTTGGGGACCTCATGAAGTAAGTTACAATGATGGAGCATGACAGTCAGAATAGCGCACACTATTAGCTGGACCTCAACTCTATTACAGTGCTATGTTTGGTGACATAGAATCAAGAGACTCAAGGATACAAGGTCAAAGGTAGCAAAACATTACATTAATCTGTTCTCTTCACAAGATACCAGTGTATTTCCATGTAAAATACAGCATTTACTGTTTAATTATGAGAAATAAATGCCAGTGTATATTATTTAACACAAAGAATAAGAAAATAGTTATCTTTTAGCTAAAGATTTGTAAATTTTTTTTTCCTAGCTCTTACTGATTCTCCTACTCTATGACTCTACAGTTATTATTGGGATTGCTCAGAACACTGTAAATTGACTTGAAGGCATCATCTTCATTCATTCCTTCTTTTTTGATTGCCCACATGAAAGTAACAATGGAAAATCAATCTAAAATAAACAAAATTAACAAGTCAACTACTTTATAAGTTAGGCACATATAGATTAGTTGATATAGTATGAAGGTATTTAAAATTGGTAGGAGTCAGAACATTTACATTTATTTTTATAACCAACAAATATTGATAGAGCTAAATAATTTGATCATCTTAATATCACTTCAAAGTAAATAATCAGATGCCAAGGGAATAGGTTTTCTTGTGGAGTTGTCATACCAACTTCACATTCTTAAAGAAAAAAAAAAGAAAGAAAAGAAAAGAAACTGGCACAATAACTATCATATTTAACCGCAGTACTTAACAGACATCCTTTTTACTAAATGTGCCACAGGTTACTATTTCTAATAGCATTAGCAGAATCTGCTAACTTAACCTTTTCAAATAGCTCTTAGGAATATACATAAATTAAATAAAGCTACTAGACTTATGAGGCATATATAATTGTTACCTAGTTTTCTAAATCATACCTGTTTCCATCCAAATATTAAAAACATATTTTAATATTTTAAATTATGTATCATTATGAAGTCTAACTTATTATTGTACCTAAGGAGACGAAGGAAGATTTAATACATATTCACACGCTAACATAATAATGGATGAGTTTCATTTTAAAAAGTACTCCTTGATCTGTGTACATTTCCAGCTGCTATAACCTCATATTCTCTATATTCTTTAAATATGCCTTATGTTTAGCTCTAGGAGAAATAATTCAGAAAGTCTACCATCTTGAAAGCAAGGAGGAATGTATCCTAAATAGTCCAGCTGGTACTATACTTTTATTTTATGTGGTGCAAATAGGTTTTAGCCAAAGCAAACTCAAAAAATAATATGAAATAAAACAAAAATAAAAGAAGAATCAAATCCCTCTGAACCCTTTCACATAGTCACTGCCTTTAACCTCCTGCCACAGTACAAAGTTACTCTGTGTCCTTCACTTCTCTGGTTACGACAGCTATTTTCTGAGAACCAATTCATAACAAAGAATTTTCGTTTGTGAGAGCTGGACCTAGACTGACGCCATGGGCCTTTCCCCACCCCAAGAGCTTTTTGTTTAGTGCCAAAAGAATTGCTCCATTCATTATCCCCACAGATGCTTGGCCTGGAGGCAGAGAAAGTCAGTAAAAACAACAAGAAGCTGAGTTCTCCACCAGCCTAGGCTATCATTATCTACACAAGAGATGATGAGTTTGTAATGAAGTTGACTAGGCTTATTCAGACACTCGCAGATTGGCAAGAGGATAAAAAGTGTCTTCAATTTTTGTGTTGTCTGCTGTTGAAGTTAGCTGTCATCCGGCACTAGATTAGTCACACTTTGAGGCAGGGCTTTGGAGAAGGGGTCAGAACAAAGCTACTGTACTCTGGTATTTCGCAGTCTGAGGAACAGAGGCATAATAAATGTGCTCTGTAATTTAAATCAAGGAGCTGCTGTGGGAAACCGCTGCCTCTTTCACTGGAAGTATTAGTGCTGTGCGCCTGCTTCTTGCCGTCCCGTAGCATGTAAGAAGTCTGCAGCACAACGTCGCTCTTATATTTGGAATGAATGCACTGATTATATTGGATGAGGTTCTTCTGAATTCAGCAAAATACAGACCCACTCGTCACAGAGGATACATTAGATTATAGGTGTTTTATGCTTCTTAAATTCAATTGAAAAACTGGCTAAACATGAATGAAATTTTAATTGAAAACGTTTCACACTTTGGCAATATAGATGGTTTTTGATAAGTGTTACTGTTTTTTATTCAGTAGGGAATTCTCAGAGCTGAATAAAACATACTTTAAATAGAATCACAAATTAACCATTTAGTACAGCAAATCTGTGGAGTTACAGAAAACAGAATTCCTCTTGTAATTCTAACAAAGCAAACTTTTAAGGCTGGTGATGTTACCTCTTTTTGGAAAAAGAAGGCAATGTCAGAATTTAATGATAGCCTTTCAATTTACAAATTAACTTTAAACACTCATTAAGCACTTTTGGAGGACGTGGCAACAGTAGTTCGATTTTATTTTTAAACGAGCTTCAAATAGCACTTCACAAAATCCTTTTAAAAATCAAATGTGCAATGTTCTATAAAATGCTCATAACAGAGCAGAAACCTTACTTTTAAACATTCAGGAGCTTAAACCGGAAAGCTTTATGTACTGATACTCTATTTGGACAAACCGAATGTTTAGCATTACTTATTGTTCCATCTTCGACTATAATTCAGACTTCACTTTGCCTACAGTCTTCCAGGCTAAAATTGAAACTCATGAACTATCTCATTGTATATGAATGTTTCCCACTCCCCCACACTCTTTGTTCCGGTTGGTTGGGTCAGAGAAACGATTTCACTTGCTGGTTCTCAGAGTGTCTGGTCCTGTTCGCAAGGGTTAGTTTGCCGCCAATGGCCCATGAAGGGTGTGGGTGGAGAAGAGGAAGAGGGAGACAGTTACATTTTTTTATAATGGGAACTTCTAGATCTAACAACCGTCACTAAAGACTACAACTGTTGTTGCTTACTGTTCACTTTCTGATCTATTAAGATCACCTTGACTCAGCAGATCTGTAGCCCAATGGAAGAAAAGAAATAAAGACATTGGAGGAGGCTTTGTTGAAGATCCCTAGTCTTGATGCTGATTATCGATCAGATGATTAAGACAGATGAAGAGGTTTTTTTGAAAGCCGAAACCTTTGATTGTGTCTCTCCAGTGTGCCCCAAAAGGGGTTGGGAAATCAATACTCTCAATCACAGTGGAGAGCATTTCTCTGTCAGTCACACAGGCTGAATGATTAGAATTGAGTCATAAGGCGATGAATAACTCGCACTGGCTTCCTGCTCCTCTTCTGCACCTCATAGAGAAACTAATGAACTCTCTAGGCTGAGGGGACAGGCTTACAACTCAAGCGGCACTATTAACATACTTTCAGATAAAAGCTAACCTCTGGCTTAGAGTCTGAATTAAGAGATATTAATATCAGTCCATTGAAAGACTGTTGTCAGGTAAACTCCAATCTACTGGGCAAATTGAAAAAGCTGACTCTGTAATATTGCAATCTTTTTTCCAAGAGAATATAGAGGTAATAAATGGAAACAATACAATAACAAACAAGCAAACCAACAAATAATAATTAAATACACTTTTGTGCTTAAAATGGCAAGAATCAACATGAAGCAATTATTTATAGAATTTTTTAAATAAAAATAACACTCCTCCTACATCTCAGATGAATTTTTTCAAAATTCACTACGTTGGAATATTTTAAAATATGAATGCTTTCCCTGCTAAAATAATGTTTCATTTTATACCATTTAAAATAAGCACAATATTGTGTTTGAGCTCTCAGTGGTTCTGGCAAATGTGCTCCCCACTCCTGAAGAAAAAGCACACATATCAGTATATGAAATTCATTGTTTATGGGAGAAAGAATGTCCCCAATCCCTTAGACTGAACCTGCTGAGCAATACCATATGCTGCTATTGATCTGGTATGCAAACTGCTTGAAGCACTTAATTTGCATATGATTCCTGACTAGATACAACTAAATACTAACCTTCCACAAAATGGATTTTTGTCTGGCATGATATAGGTTCCAGAGAAAAACAGCACATAAAATAAAAACCACCAAGGTAAAATTATCAATTGAAACTTAAGTTAATTACCTGCTGTACTAATTTATCAGTTTATGTAGCCTCACTTATCCAATGGCATCTTGACTTTGTAAGTGGTGCCCAAGAATTTAGTATCTAGAAGCTCTGAGGTTAGTAAGAGTCTCCTATTAGTACTAGTTGTTGTTATTTATGTGCCTTTGTGGCAGCCTTTGCTATTGGTCAGGGACTTTTTTTGTGTAATCATGATGAAACTTTCATTTTCAGATCCATTGACCTAAAAGGGAGCTTTCACTCTATGTCAGTTCTCTTGTCAGGAATGCAATTTGCAGGAGTGAAGATGGGCCAGCATATGGGTTGCCCCTCATCCATTCTTCTCGATAGTGCATTTGCCTTGAAGTTGAACGTCCCTGGTTTGACTTAAGGCTTATAGCATCAGGACTGTAAAAGGATATACAGATTCACTTGGTTTTATTTCAATTACAGTTTGCATTTAATATTAATCTGTATTAGTTTCAAGGGTACAACATAGTTGTCAGACAATCATATACTGTACAAAGTGTTCCCTCCAAATTTCGATCTCTTACCTGGCACCATACATAGTTTTTACAGTGTTATTGACTATGTTCCCTATGTTGTACTTTACATCCCCATGACTATTTCGTGACTACCAACTTGTGCTTCTGTGGAGAGCAGTACCAATAAAATGGCACTGGTCTGATTAAGATAGCATAAAGAATATAAAACAAAGTGGAGTCACTCATGTCAACTAAGATGGCTGCCAGTCAGCCATGGCATTTTAGTTCAAGAGGAAAACTACTTAAGTCAGAGCAGACACATTTGGCAAGGAGACATACCTAAAATATCTGCACATGTGATCAGAACAGCCATGTCTGCAGAGTGGGACCACCCATAGATAAACTCCTGGGCAAATTCCCCACTTGCCATCAGGGGTGCCAAGATACATGAAAAGACACAGAAGGATGGAGACCACTTTCAAGGCATAACTGAAGCAGGTTCCAGACCACGGCTGAGACAGCTGAGATACACACACCAAGATGCTGCTCCACACCACGCTAATCTCTCTTAATAAAGGCTGCTGGAGGCTCTCCCCTACTGGACGGAAGACTTTGACTGCCCTGCTGCCAACCTGGCTCTGGAGATCCGTCCATGCAAGACTAACTCCCTCTGTGCTATTTCCAGGACCTGCAGACTGAGACTCTGGGACTAAGGTTCATTATCCCTCCTTGATTGCTTTGTGTGTATGTTATATTTCTCTTAGATTGTTAGACTGTGAGTAGGATATTAATGTATGTTTATGTTCTACTCTGAGTGAACCTGCATTCAATAAAAGGTGAGTGAACAGTATAGTTACTGTGTGTGACTCTTGTCTATTCCTTGGTGCAGGGCTGCTCAGCAGGCTGCTAGCTGAGCAGTTGCCCAGCTGACTTACAGGAGAGCAGGACCAATAAAATGACATATCACAAACCTGTGCTGGTGGCAACTTAATTCTTTCACCTTTTTTTACTCAATTCCCCTAACTCCCCCTTTCCTCTGGAATCCATAAATCTGACCTCAAATCTATTAATCTGTTTATATTCTGTTTGTTCATTTTTCTCTTCAGATTACACATATAAGTGAAGTCATATGGTATTTGTCTTTGTCTGACTTATTTTACTCATCATAATACCTTTTAGGTCCATCCATGCTACCGCAAATGGTAAGATTTTATTTTCTATGGCTGAGTAATGTTCTATTGTATATATATAACAACTTTTATCCACTAATCTATTGATGGACATATCTAAAAATCAAAAAAGCATAGTACTGGCATAAAATCAGACTCACGTATCAGTGGAACAAAATAGAGAACCCAGAGTAATTTGTTTTTAAAATAGTGTCATAGTTTCATAAACTTACACAATTAGAAGGGGACAAAAGAAATGATCTGGTTCAACCAATTGCCTACAATCACTAAACATCTGGAGTATCAAAAAAGAACCATGTTCTGTTATGCTGTGAGGAGGAACATTAGAAATAGAGATTATACAATTCCCTTAGTGATATTTTCGAGACTTCTAGTTGAGAAGTTTTTCCATATACAGAACAAGTTTCCTCATGTTTCCTTTACTGAAAACTTAAGGCAATGTGATAGAGTATAATTCACACTAGAACAGCAGACACAAATTCTACATCTTGATTCCTACTTTTTATGAGCCTATAGTAGTAGGTAATTTCCACTCTCTATGCTACAGTTTACCTATAGAATTTTTGCCTGGTTTATCCAGAGGTAGTTAGAGAGAAACAGAAATCTATTTATCTATCACCTATCACCTATCAAATATAATATATAAAATTTGCTAATTATGAGGTATAGTACATTTAAGCAGTTAATACAAGAAAATGGAATAAGCTAATGTCTTCACACTAATAATAATATCTCTCCCTCATTGAGCCATTATTACATAGTAAGTACTTTTGTGTGAATTATTTTATTTGATTCCTACAGTAGCCCTATGAGATAGGTACTATTCTTTATTTTAAAGATGAGGACACTGAGATTTAAAACAGTTAAGTAGCTAGTTGAAGTATCCACAACAAGTATTGGAATTGGAATGCAAACACTGTTTGATTGACTTTACAGCTTACAGTCTTAAACCCTCTGATAGACTACAAACTTTGGAAATTGCCAAGAGATGGTGTGAGACCATAGGAAGAATACAGGCTTTATAGTCTGACAAACATGGCCTTAATAACAGAGTAATAGTGAGCCAGTCACTTAAACCTTCACATCTTCAAAATGGGGTTAATGCTGGCTATTTCATAGATAACTATTATACAATTACAGGAATATTAAATAAAGTAATATGGAAAGTCACTTGCCATATAGCCTTAGTTGTTCTATGATTAGCTTCAATTATTAATAATATATGATATCAGCCTTGAGACTGACCTCTGTGAAAAAATGTAGTCTTAAAATTTTTTTAAAATTACAGCTCTGATATCTGGCCCTACTTTAGGTGTGAAATTAAAACCCAGATCTGCTCAAAAGATTACTATAGGAATACAAACAGGGTATCCCTTCAGGCTGACTCTGAGTTAAGAAATCATACCAGAGGTATTATCAACAAACTTTCAGTCAATTTAAAAGTTTTTCCAGAGGTGTTATTGCCCTCTCAAGTCTATATATATAGACCTTTATATATAATTTAAATATATATATATATATATATATATATATATATATATATATATATATATATATATATATTTGCCTCACACCCAAACCACTTTGGCATTTCTTATTTATTAATTTATTTTTATTCATTAATTTCAATAAGTATTTATTATGTAACATCTCCCAAGCGCCTTCCAAAACCTATACCCCCAAGAAGTTTACAGTTTCACAGAGAAGGGAATTTCATTATTAAAAATGGCAAGAGCAATGATAGGTTAACAGATTGCTTCCATAAAAGGAACACCTAACTATATATATACATCTCAGAGAGAAAGAAAATTCTCTCAGAAATATGTGATATATCAGCTTAAGAGCAAGTATGTACGTTAAAATGTGTGGAGGAGAGCATGTCAAGAAAAGGGAAAAACGTGTAAAAGTACAGAGGTGAAAGATTCACAGTATGTTCAGGGACCCACAATATGGTTGAGAACATTCATGCTATGAGTACAACTGGATTGAAGAGGAGATAAAAAGAGTGGAAGACTAGTTCAAAGGCAATTGCATAAGTTCAGTTCTGAGATGTAAGGAGCCTAAACTAGGGTGGTGGGAAAGATGGAAAAAAATGTGCACATATCAGAAATATTTGCGAGGTAGACCTAACAGGAAGTAATGTTGTGGTAGGTCACAGAGAAAGCATAGCTTAGGAAACATCTGCAATTTAGGCTTGGATGAATGAACAGATGGTAGCATACCATTCTTTGTGACAGAGAACCCAAGAGGAAAAGGAACTGGGCAGGGGTGGAGCAGTTGAGATCAGTATTAGAATCTTCTAGTTGGAGGTGTCTGTGAGACCTCCAAGTGGATATGTGAGTCTAGGGCTCGAAAGGGATTATCTGGGTCTGAGTCACAAATTTATAGAGTCATAGGAATAATGGTGGTAACCAAGGTGCACATGAGGGGTTGGGCTGAGGAGACTGCACATAGGTATCTATAGAGAGAGAGCCCTTATAATATTTTTTAGACTGGCAGAGAAATACGTAAAAGAAGAAAATTTGTTAATTCCCATGCATTGCCTAGCTGGTTCAAAGATTAGTAGGATCAGTAGGATTAGGATATATTTTGCACAATTGCTCCTGAGTGGAAAATTTTCCCAGAAGATTTAGTGGGGGCATTACAGTAAGCCTTAGTATTCATATTAAAGTGTTGTATGTGCTCTGTTTTGTATAATTTATTTTATGTTTTATTTATATCCTAATTTCTTATAATATTTTTAAAAGGCTATACAAAACAAGAGTATAAAATAAAATTAGACAAAAACCATTTACAATAAATAAAGACTCACATTTGGGAAGGGCAGCCAAAATAAAAATTATCCAATGGCAGAAATGTGGAAGTCATATATATGTAGTTTGGATTTGATTATGACTATGTCTGAACATCTGAATATTTATTTATTTATTTTTACTTACATATTTTCATTAGTTATCTTTTCTTATTATAAAATCACAAGTTATTATTGTAAAATACTTTATGTACATTTTGTAAAATTTGGAAAACAACCTCAAACAAGAAATGAAATTCACCCATAAATCAGGAGAAGTTCCTGTTGTATAAATGACATCAGGTCAGGAATTTTTGTCAATTTTTTCATTACTTAATCTCCAAGATCTAGAGTCATGTTTAACATATAGTAGACATTTAATAAACATTTGTTACTATTTTGGAGTCTTTAAGATTAGTTGCAAATAAGATATAGATTTTTTTTTTCCTTTAGGAAGCCAGAGGCTTATCGGTTCTACCTAGCTCATCCTGATTTGTTTCCACTTTCACCTTATCATCCAATTTACTTCAATTTTTTGTTCACTCAACAAATATTTATTGAACACCCACAATGTACCAGTCACTTTTCTAGGTCCTGTGAATACAATAGTAAAATAAAAGTAGATCAAGTCTCAGATCTAGGAGGCTAGCATTCTAAATGGAGAAGACATAAGAATACATAAAGAAGGAAATGCATTACATGTCAAATAGTAATCAGGACTCTAAAGAAGAAATAATGCATGGCAAGAAGGCAGAGCATGGTGGTTGGGGGAGGGGCACTGTTTCTAGATAAGGGAGTCAGAGGAGGTTTTTCTGGAAAGGAGCTATTTGAGTGAGGCCCAAATAACGTGTAGAAATAAACCAGGTAAAAAGCAGTGAGAAGAGCATTTCAGGCATAGACAACAAGTGCATGGTGTATTTGAGCATCAACAGTTGGCCAAGGTGCCTGGAAGCCAGGGTTGAATAATAAGAATTGTTCTTGCAGATACAATGAATGGCTAGGAAATATAGAACCTTGCTGATGACTATATGCATGTACAATTGTGTTTTGTGGGCATGGAAGACAATGGGAGAGTCTGAACAAAGAAATGACATAATTTGAAATATGTTCCAAAAGCATGACTCTTTTGAGAACAGCTTCTAGGAAGTCAAGAGTAGAATTGAGGAACCACTTAAGAGGTTACTAAATTACCCAGGAAAGAACTCATGGAAACTTGAATTAAGATAGCTATGAGAAGAGTTTGCAGAAAAGGTAGCAGACCTTTCTAGTAAATTGTATATGAGATGTGGGAAAGTTAAGGGAGTCAAAGATTTTTGAAAAGGATAACTGAAAAATGGAGTTATCATTCATTCACTGAGATAGGGATCGTTAGGACAGGAACAGATGAGAGGGTAGGGAAAAATCAAGATTTTGTTTTTGGATATGTTAAGTTTTAGGTGTCTATCAGACATATAGTGAATTGGCTTAATGGGCCAGTGGACATGTGTATATGGCATACCAGGTAGAGGTGTAACCTGGAGTTATAATTTTGTAGTCAGTCACCAAATGGATGGTATTTATGTGGAATGGATAAGATTACCTAGGGATTAAGAAGGAAGAGAAGAGGTTTGTGAAATGGGCTCTGGCTCACTGAAACATGTACAGATCAAGAAGATAAGGGAGATCCTGCAACTGTGTTCAATGAAAGCCAAGGGAGAGTGACACCAAGAAAATGATGCGAAAAGGGCATTTATGCATAGAAAACAATCAATGCTAAAATTAGTGTCCATAAGTACCATTAAGATTGAGAACTAAAGATTAGATTTGGCAATGTGGAGATCAAAAGAAGTTTTGGTGATGACATGGAAACGGAAGACTGGTAATTCTTTGGAGAAGTTTAGTTTTGAAAAGGAGTAAAGAAATGGAATATTATAATAGCCTCCCAGCTGGTCTTCCTGTTTCCACTCTTGTATTTTGGTTAGGAAAGATAATAGTAGCTTCTCAATTAGACTAATCCAGAATCTCAGTGGCCAAACACTGTTAATTTTTTGTGTGGCTCCTGCAAGGCTGAATTAGTGAGTCTTGATCTGTAAGCAGCACTTTTCTTAAGAGGAATTCAAGGACTTGTGTAGAATCATTATCTTTACTATAAAGTTGTCAACATCACTTTGTGTCTACATCTACCAGGGAAGGTAAATATCATGGAGAATAACACATAGGAGGCTTTCCTGGGAAAGGCTTAAAGTGTGGTACATCACTTCTGCTCACATTTCATGATCACAAATTAGTAACATGACTGCTCCTATATGTAGGGAAGGCGGGGACATGTAATTGAGTGGTCAGGAAGAAGACCAAACAGGTTTGGTGACCAGCTAGCAATCTATGTCATACCCAAAGGCAGCCAACCCCAACACTGAGACTATGACTATGTTGTTTGCTGCTGTAAAGAATCTAGGAGAAAGGGAAAAATTGAGGACTTCAGAGTAACAGGCACCACAGTAAAAATCCTTGAGAAATCATGAAGGCCTGGGATATTGGCCAGAAACAGAGGAACTAGTAATCACTAGAAGCATGGATAATTTACTTTTTGTGTTAGTAGGGATGACAAAATATTAGGATGGCAAATTTAGAGGTGAAAGTATGGAAAAGTTAATGAACTCAGTGGTTTGCTTAAAAATACATTTGAACCGTCATGAAATGTCTCTGTACTTCATCAAAATTTTTCTGGAGCAGGATGAGTAATAAGAACCTGGTTAACGATTTATGTTTTAAAATAGTGTGTGTCAATGAGTCAAGAGACCATATATAATAATATAGAAATACATGAAACTAAAAATTTCCTGTATGTCAATAAACTAAAAACAAAACTTGGCACATTTGAAACATAGAATGATCCACATAAAGAAAATAAAAAAATAATTATCTTTCAGATTATGATGTCACTCAGCAAATGATTACTGAAATCCTACACTAAATAATGTCTTCACGGCATAAAAAAATGTATTACTATTACCAGACTCAACTAGTTATTCTTTAATTTGCTATCTGAAAGCTATTTTGAATCATCCTAAAAATAAGCCTTTAATATATAGAATAAATACTGTTTATGGAGATTTAAAAATACCAACAAGAAGTTGACAGGCTACTTTATTCTTTCATGTACACCTTATATTCCAAAGACATAGAATGCTTTGAGAAAGGCTTAGCTGAGAGGAGGTATGTGAAACCATTTAACAGCCATTTCCAGGATTTTTCAGTGACACAGTTTTAAGTATTCATGTGAATTCCCCACTTGCATTTAAACTTTATAATCATTTGAAAAGAGAATGCCTTGGACTCTTGATGATAATGAGATCAAAACTTCCTCACAGAAAGCTTTAAAAGAGTGCTAGTCTTTGAATTCCTTTTCTCCTATTCTCATATACTGATAAATTTCATCAATTGTTAGTGGAACTGCTTTTTGAATTCCAGAGAGTAAAAATAGTGACTGATAGATTTGGAATGCAGAATATCAACACTGAGTTAACCTGGAATTTTTGTCCCATCCTTAGAAGATGTCACTGCAATTCCTGTATTACAGCCTTCTCTTGGTTGCTTTGGTCTGATTTTCTCCCTTAGTGTGTATTGGTCAACTCTGCTGTGCAAACAAGTATCCCATTACTTTCAGTGGTTAAACGTGGAACATTTATTCTCATCCACATTACATGTATGTCACAGGTCAGCTAGTTTTGGCTTTACATATCTTCTCACTCTAAGATTCTAACTGAAAGAATAACTCTTAAATGGAAACACAACTCTTCAGATATGATATTTGGCAGACTTATTTATATTCTACTGCTCAAAATTTGTCATAGGGCCAAGTCCAAAATCACAGAAGGGATTAATACTTTTCCCACAGGATACACTGAAAGTTCTTTGAGAAAGGAAAGAGTTAAGAATAATAAATTATAATCCAACATACCACAGTATCATAAAAGGCATAAATCTTGATTTTTGAACTCAGATACACAAGAAATATAACATTCTTTAACTTTCAATCTTTGAGCTCCCAGCCACTGAACTGATGCAATTTAATCCGTTTTTTTCTGATTCCTCTCATTCCTATCCCACTCTGGGTCATGTCACAGTTTCTAGTCTTCTAGTATGTCACGTTAGGTAGAATATGAACCTCATTCATTTCTGCATATCAGATGTTGCTGAGACATCAGGTTTATGTGGTATCTTCAGGTCCTTCAGCTCTCCGTAACTTTTGCTCCGAATTTTGGGAGTGGGTAATTTGTGAATTTGCCCATGACCCTGCTTTCCTAGACACTCCATGGAAACATTTCTCCTATGATCTTGCCATACCACTGCTGGCTTCTTCCAAGAAATAAGGTGTAAACCCCTTCTGCTTCCAGGTCCTAACAACTCAGTTCTCCTAGCACTTCTAGTATCTGTGGTATAAAAGTTGATACAGTGACTTTTGCCTTACGATCCACAGATTTCTTTGTATGTCGTAGTCTGGATCTTTCCAGGATCAGACCCTGACTCAAGAATTTAAATTTAAGGATCTTATTTTAGAAGTGCAGAGAACACTAGTAGATTTGTGGGGGGAAATAATAGAGGAAAAGAAAGACGGTAAGATGTGTGCTATCAAGCCAGTGGAATATTGGAGCTTCACTTTACATGGAAATACTGACAAAGAACTAGTCCACCTGAGGAGAGAGAAAACTGGGGTATTTATATGATAGATATTGAGAGGTTCAATGATATGCTCAGAAGAAATAGAAAAACACACCAGTAAACCAAGGACTCTCAAAGGTTCCTGGGGCAGGTCGATTCTTCCATACTCCCAGCCTGTTGCTTTCCAGGGAGAAGTGAGGCTTCCTGCAGTTCTTGGAAACATGTCTTCAGGTCCAGAGATGCAGTTGCTGGCAGTTTCTAGTTACCTAAAGTTCATTGAAAGGGTGAGGAATAAGAGCAGGAAAAGTACTTCTGGCACCAATTGCATCACCTTCCTTATAGCACAGGGCAACCCTTTTGTAACACTGGGGAAGATCATTTTAGTTGAGTTAGATATGACACTTGTTTTTTACTAACTTTTGGCATCTAAATCCAAAAATGATCCCAGTTTTTTGCTATCACATCAACTTTTTAATGTACAGGTTACCCTCCCTTTGTCCCAAATATCATACAAAATGTACATACAAAGGAAAATAATGAAAAATTAGCTGAATAGACTATCTATTTAGAGTTATTTTATTCATATAAAGGCTATATATATTGTTACTGTAAGTCAAATTGTGTACAAGTAGTAAAGTTCTGCTACCAAACATACATATTAAGGTATTTTATCTTTTCAAACAACAGTCTAGAAAATGCCAAAGTGAGATACTTGAAACATTGTCCTTCAGTTGGCAAAGCTTTAACAAATTGCTTCATGAGACCCAGTTTTATGTGCAGAAATGAGACTATAATGTTCTTGCTGTCAACAAGTGGCTCATGGAGAATGTTTGGATCACCAGGTTTGAGGTCAGATCTTGGAGGCCAATTTGACTCCACCCAATGCTTCTCATGAGCTCTGCTGTCCCACATACACAGAAGACAGGGATACTTGGTGTATCCGTGTTGCTGACCAAGAATGAAGCAGACCATTTGAAGGTCAACACAGATGATCCAATTGTGCTTGTGATATTGCAACAGATCAATGACTCTCTTTATGTCTTCATATTTTTCACAAAAACAAACTGAACGACCAATTAGGACTGAACCAGATCAATTGCCATCGTGGAGGAGGACACATTTCAAGCTCCACTTTGAGCTATCGGTGAACAGTTGCCATTCAGTTGCATTCTAGACTAGAATTCCCGATTCCTCCATTGAACCATGCATGTTATGGCAATACACAAAGCCACTGTCACTTTGGAAGTACTGCAGAAATGCACTTTCTCTTGATTGAAAGTAGGATGCCTTTGCTCCTTTTTCAAGCAAGTTTTTCTCATGCAGTCTTGATGCTAGGAGTTCCGAAGCCTTTGTGGATAGTCCCAAATCTCATGCCAAATCATTCAGTTCATGCTGATCAAATCCCTTATGAACTCAGTCATCTTCAATTTCAAAATCTTTATCATTGCTGTCACTTAATTTTTCACTGTACTCCTGTTTTTTGAAAGAGGGTAGTTCAATGAAAACTGGCACTGGGATTTCAGCTGAATGAGGCACTGAGTGTATAGCTGATGGTAGACTAGAATACTCTATTTTACATTTATTTTTCTTGTTATATCCTGACGTTTTCACAGTACAAAAGTTGATAGTCGCTTCAGTGATCTCTGGGCTCTCGCCAAACCATAGGTATATCAAATGGCAATTTATAACATATTCCCTTTGACTGTATCCATAAATTCTTGACACACTGCTTCCACACTTTGTGAGGGCCCAAGATTTATCTTGATTACCATGTTTTACTTTGCAATATGCAGAATAGGCTTGCCTAACAAATGCACTGATGTTTGTCCTTTGGGAATGGTGAATCTGCCACAGAGATAGCAAAATGAATCAGGGTTGTTTAGGCACCTATGACAAGAAATAGTAGAGGCAGACATGATCTGAAGGAAAGGAAATAAGTGCATATGTAATTTAAAAAATAAATTCTGCTTACTTTTTGTATACATACAAGAACTCGGACTACACTTTGGAATATGATTCACTATATAGAACAGCACACAACCTCTCACCACGCTGTCTTGTGTGTAACTGAATAGCCTAGACAAGTATGAACCTATTGATGGTCTCCAAGGTCATCCCTAACCCCTCCCCACTCGAGGAAAGTTTGCTCTCAGCCAATAGGAGAGCATTCGTACTTCCCTTGATCCAGGCTCCATCCAGCCTAGAGTGGTCACTTTAAGATAAGCTGCACAGAAAAAAAAAAAAAAAAAAAAAAAAAAAAAACCTTGACGTGATAAAAGAAAACTAACTGCAGTTTTTAAATCAACATGCCTATTTAAATCTAAAACAGCTGAGAAGTCGAACTCAACAAGAATTATGTTAAAAATTGTTCTGCTGTGTAATCTTTGGGAAAGACTTTTTCCTTCTTGCTTTTGGTTAAAATAATTTATCTACATTCACAAACTCTCTCCTTGTTCTGGCCTTACGCATTTACAAATAAAATGAGACAGATTTATAATTTGTGTTATTGATCAGCCGCTTCCCCAAGTCCTCAGCCCACGCCATCTTCTGATCCTGAGGTTATGCATGCCATGGAAGGGAAAAAAAGGTCAAAGGACAAAACAAAAATTAAAAGAAAAACAGGATAATATCTCAAAGTTAGATGTTGTTGCCATCTTATACCTCTACTGAGGTATAATGTGGGAGGATTATATATCTGATAGACTCTTTGCTAAATCACTTAATTTCTCAGTGGCTTAGCCCAAAACAGGTTTATTTCCTGCTCACAGCACAATCTGCTGCAGGTCTGGTGGGTGATGAAGGTTGCGGAGACTGAGCACCAAGTTGTCATCCAGGAGCTCTGGCCCATTCCTGCTTGTGGCTCTCCCTAATCTGGGTACCCATTTATATCCCTACTCATTTAGCAGGTAGGGGAGGGTCTGGAAGATTCTGTATGGGAGGGTTTTATGGACAACTACAAATTTGAGTTTATTACTTCTTTCCAAATGCTATCAGTGAAAATTCAGTCCTATGGCTGACCAGGAAATCTCTTTTCTCTATATGCTTAGGAGAAAAAAATGAACATAATAGTAAATAACTGACTGATGTTTGTCATAGTGTACAAAATGACTTAAGAGCAAAACACTCTTTGAGAAATATGAAGACATTAGTTTTAATTGTATTTATCTACTTACTATTTTCATGGTTCCTACCTAGTTACTTAACCTCTAGGTCACCGTTACTGACTTGTAAAATAACAACAATAATATCTGTCCCACTTACTTAGACTCATAGACTGTTAAAACCCAAAAGGGCATTAGAAATCATTGAGTTCAGCATCTTTCTCCAAGTCTATCCTTAAGACCACCTGTATCAGATTACTTGGTCATCACCAGGACCCATTGACTATGAATCTCTGCTTGAGATCAACTGACATTATTTAAATGTTTCATTTTATAGTTAAAGAAATAAAAGTTGGGAGTGATGTAGGATAACTCATTGGATAGTGCTAGCTGATAGTAGACTAAGGCCGAAACCCATGTCTCCTGAGTCACTAAACAATATTTTTTGTTTTCTTTTTCCTAAACCATCTGTCCAGTGAGATGTTCTTAAGGATCAGATAGCATACTGTATTGGGTTGGCAAAAAAGTTTGAGTTTTTCTTCGGTAAAGTAAAAGATACTTTTTCATTTTCACCAATAACTTTATTGATTTGGATACTTTGACTATGTCGGCTGTCTCCTGTGTGGTAAAATGTTGATTGTTCTCAATTATTGTCTCAACTTCAAAAGGTCTACCCAACCAGGGAGCATCATCCAGCGAGAAAACTCTAGCCCAAAACTTTGCAAACCACTTTTGACATGTTTAATCAGTCACAGCACCTTCTCCATACACTGCACAAATCTTTGTGGGTGTTTCAGTCACTTTTTTACCTTTCTTGAAACAATAAAGAATAATACACCAAAAGTGTTGCTTATTTTTTTCCATCTCCAATATTAAAATGGTTACACAAAAATTTGCTAACTTTGATAAGTATTTTTTTTTCTTTAAATGCACACTGATATGACAACTGTCACAATGCAATTTAACAAAATTGTTTCAAATGAGGTTAAAGACAGCTAAGTACTACTAAAGCCACCTCATGGGGGAAAAAATGAACTTTTTGGCCAACCCAGTGTGTAAGTACATTTTTAAACCGTAATTCATCATTTAAAAAATATTATTTAATTTTGCAGTCTTTGGTCAGCAAACATTACACTTAGTCTTTATCTACCTTTGGAAAGTGGCAAAATGTGGTCATGTTTAGTTCTTGAACTTTAAAATGTCCTTACTATTTTTAAACAATATTAGTCAATTTCTAAAAAGTGCTGTACATGAACACAGCCACATGTGAATGAGTTTCTGTAGGTCCGGTATCCACCTCCAGTCTGCCTCAATCAGGCCCTCTGATCCAAGCTTTAAAAGAAAACTTGCTTAGAGTTCCTGAACTTTCTGCCTGCAGAACTCCAGCCCTGCCTCATGTCTGCTGTTGATCATGGGCAGAGGACTTTTTCGGGTCAGTGTTGTGTCTTGGGCTTAATATGGCTTCCTGTCCCTGCCCCAAGGGCAGAGTTTTTGTTGTTATTGACAATTGTATTACGTATACTTATTCACTTATACTTTGTTTAAATCCTTGCTAAAATTGTTGTCAAGAAAATGAGTAGTGAACATTGCCTGTTTTGAAGGAAGTGTAATGAGAGATACGTCTCACTGAGAATGTATACTATTTGTTTCATTTCGGTGAAAAGTATTTCCTTTAAAGAATATACTATAAATGTTTTAATTAATAAAATATCTCATAAGCCAAGAAAAGACAAAAGATTAATTTAAAAGCTATTTTACTAAACAGTAAAATTTGTTAGCTAGCATAGTATTAAAGTCAGTTACTTCTATAGCTTCCAGGTATATAGATGCCAACATACTAGCTAAAAATGAAAAGAAAAGAAGCATTTTCTATCAGATAAATAATAAATGAATGCTTAAGAATAGGGATAGCAAAACATTCTTCGGCACACAGAATATACTTGCAAACATTTTTATGTTCTACACTAAATCCCTTATCAAAAATGTTGCTCATCACTAATCTTGAGTCCAAAATTTTCTTAGGAATTTTTGGTGTTATTAACACAGCAGACTTCAAGGTAGTACAGCTGTGTCATTTCTGGAATAAATGAAATCAGTTGGTAATTTCAGACAACTCAATGACAAAGCCATCTGTTCATTCATTTATCAAATAAATCCTAAAAGTTATGAACATTGTGCTGAGAGGATAAAAAGAAGAGGGAGATGTACTACAAGGTATGATGATGTTCTGCACACAAATAACCTACACCCAACCAAATGAATGATGTGTCAGTGGAAAACAGAGAACAAGCAGCAGAAATGTGAATGATTCAGGAACACATGAGTTTCTACTGAAGCGATATTAGCACACCGAATTAATTTGATTATCAAAGATGAATATTCTATTCTTTTTGGTTATTAAGCAAATTTAATTTTACAATGGCCATCTAAACACGAATTACACATAAAACTGAAACACAGACTTCATATAAATAGACAACTAAGAAAAGGAAATAGACTTGGAAAGATACCAGTCTCTACAACTCCGAGTGAAGAAGCAACATGAAAAACTGAGGTGCCTTTTAAAAATAGTCTTTGCTCAATATCACTAGATGACTTTTTAAAAAAGCTTGGCCTTGAGATAATGATCATAGAAAATTGAAATTATTTTGTAGAGTCTGGAACTGCTGTATAAGATGAAAACAAATGAAATTTACTTTTTAAATATCCAGTGAAGGTCTGTAGTGAGCTTTATGTGTAAAACAAACATTAAAAAGTGCAGTTTAGTAAACAAGAAATAACCCAGTTTAGGATTGTTTCAATAGCCAATGAGAATAATCTGCATTCAAAAGTCTTAGGAATTTTGACTAAAAGAATGCTGCTTGTCACACATTTAAAATGCACAAAAGGAAGTAGAAGGAAATTTAAGAGCTGAAGTTTGAAACAACGAAGGTTGTGTTTTATCACAACGAAAGCATAGAGTATGAGCTGGACTTTTTCAGTCATTGAAACACTAGACAAGAGATGCCTGGTATCATTAAATCTGTGAAAGTAGATTGTTTCAAGAAATGCTGTGTTTCAAGACAAATTTAAACAGACATATTTAACTGGAAGAAACATTTTTACTTTTATTAATGTATTTAGATATGTTAAAATTCAAATTTGAGTTGTGTTCATTCTGGCTTTGATATTTGCTCTTAATTAAAATACTTTGTATCCTTTAATCCTTTCTATGCTTTAGACTATTTTTTTTTTGCTGTGTATGAAATTCTAAATTATTAGAATTAGTAAAAATGTAAACTGTCTTTTATAATGGCATTACTTTCATATTATTAAAATCTTATTAAAATGTAGAGATGTTAAAATATTGTATCTCTATACTGCTATGCTGATATTAATTCTGAAGGGTTTAATTTTTGCAATGGATATTAATTGCACTGAAGATTAAAGTGTTATTCTTTGATGTTTCTGGAATGTATTCATCCCTTGAGATATGGCATTACACACCTTTCTTTTCCCAGAAATTCTGCACTTAGGGACATGAGAGTTTAATTTACATAATTGACTAATTTTTTTCATTTTTTTTCTCTTAAATTTAAAACATGTTTTGTTACTACAGCTAAATTTCTATGGTTTTGTAGAAATATTAAACATGTTTATTTAGAGAAAAACAGTTTTGTAATGTACTTGTGACGTGTTCAACAATAACTTAGAGATAACTTAGGAGATAAATTAAGTAAAATGTTCCTGCTTTCCAGGAATTCACAATATCAGTAATGAAAAACTCATGAAATAGACAATTATCAAAATGAGTGATATTGAAAAAATGGGAGAACAATGAAGGGAGAAATTATTGCAGACTGTAATGTCTGGCAAACTCTGAGGTTAAACTTGAAGGAAAGGTAGGATTTAGACTGGAGAATAAGCAACTCCAAACAGAAGATTCAGCAAGAGTTTTATGAAGAGAGTTTTATTTCTGGGCAAGTGAAAAGTGAGTCACCATGTTGGATCAGAATTTAGGGTCAAATTCTGGATAGCCATAATGGAAGCAAAGAGAGAAAAGTAGAAGTTGATTAACAGAAAAGATGCCAAAGGTCAGGGAAGATCTGGACAGAGATGGGGCCACTAAATTAGGTGAACTCCTGGGTGAAGTTTCAAGAGAGCGTTAAGAATTGAAGCCACATTATAGAAGTCTAAGAAGAAAAACAGTTATGATAAATGGTGGCAGCAAGAATAGCCCACTCATCTGAGGAAAAGGAAAATTAGGGTCAAGGAAAGTTGTAGGGTAAGTGTGTGTTCGTTCAGGATAGATAACATTCTATAAAATGAGATCAAATGAAAATCAAGTATCTGGCATGAATATACGAAATATGCTATGTTTCTCTAATATACTGAATAAGTAGGATTATATGATCAAAAGCATTAGATAAATTTAATATTCAATGACACACACACAGCCTCCTGTTCCAGGGGTGTATTTTTGGTAGAAGATAAAATTTAGATTCCTGTTTTGCTGCAACAGGTACTCACCAGGAATGACAATGTGACGCTTACATTAGCAACACTGAACAGTGTCAGCACAAGCTGGTGCAATTACTGCCCTGTTAAGCAAACCAGTTTGTGTTAGCATCTCCCTCCTGAGGTTCTGTGGGACTGTGGTGTGTCAAAACTCACAATTCCTTTTGCTTGAATGGAGAGCACTTATTTTGTAGTGGACATTGTTACTTTTGGTGAGTTTAGTGTCTTTTCCTTTTAAGAAATGTTCTTTTCTGACATGGAGGTAGTTAATAAATAACCTTTAATGTCCCTAAAACAATCCCTTCCTCCACCCCCACACACACACCGAACACAAAGCTATCATCAGGCATGCCAATGAGGTTCCCCACACCCCTGGTCACCATGAAGGCTGACAGGTTCAGTATATAGGTGGGCATATGACCAAGCCAGGGTAATCAGACTATCCCCAGGGCTTTCACTGGAGACAGCTACCGGAAATAGGTATAGTTTTATTTTTGTTGAGACTGAAGGTAAAATGAACAAATAAACATAGAGCTTCCCATTATTTTTGCAATCATAGCACATGAAAGGCAAGAGCTGAGAGAAAGAGGACAGAACCCTGATGAGATTGGTTTAAGCTCCTGGGTCTGGCTGTGCCTGTAATGCTCAGTTATGAGTCCGTACATTCCTTTTCTTTTCCTCAGTCTGCTGTTATTTACTGCATGAAGTGTCTTGATTAATGCAGGTGTTAGCAAGGAGAGTTATAACTGTTCCTTTTTCTGAGTAGCTAGAATGCTTTAATCTTTATTTCTAATGAGAAGGAGACACCTCACTCCCTAACATGTGTTACAGTGATTTACGTACTTCTTTTTCTTCCTGGTACTTGAATGTAAGCTTCATGAGAGCAGGGAGTTTTTGCTTTTTTCCCCCCTAACATTCTACTGTGTGGCGGACACTTTAACTGACCAGTCCTCAGTCATCCCAAGCTCATTTCCTTGGACCACCAACCACTACAGAGACTGGAAAAAGCCAGATACTCACTTCCCTGGCCTGTCTGCAGCTAGGAGTGATCATGTGATCCAGTTATGTCCATTGAGATCAAGGTGGAAATTTGCTGATAGAAATGTGTTTTTTTCTGACAAAAGAAAAGAGGCTTTGCCTCTTCTTTCTTTGTGCTTGGAGCATGAGTGTGCAAATATGATGTCTGGAGCTACAGCAGCCATAATGGGATAAGGAGGCATGAGTGGGAGAGAAACTAAAGCCCAAGTTGCTGAAAATGGCAGCTGCACCATGCATGAAACTATCTATATCCAAACTTTTTCTCCCACTGTATTAAATTCACTAAACTTAGAATCTATTTGTCTATGTTTACCTGAATCTTACCTTATCAAGTGATTATGTTCCAAACTTAGCGTTTCTTACATGATGCATGAACTTTAATCTAGATATTATTGTCTATGAATCAGAAACTTTGAGGTTAGCAAAATTTTGTGTAGGAAAGCATATAAAATCAGAGGACTTGAATTTATTTCTATTCTCTGCAGATTACTAATTGTATAATATGACCTTTTAAAAGTCAATTATTTTGAATTAGTGATTCCTTTTATGATATGTGGGGGGAAACTATATTCCCTAAGTAACTCACAGTTTTCGTATATGTATTAGGTTGGAAAACATATGTAAACATGTTACATGAGATATTTAATATAGAAATGTTAATTATATATTTTGTTGTTTAACTGACTCTTAATTTTCCCCATGCAGAACAGTATGCATTGCCCTTGCAATAGTAATTAGCAAAGACCTTCTAAGAAAATATAATTACTTATTTTTCACAAGTAAACATATAAAGTAACATATTTATGTAAAAATACATTTCATTGTATGAAAATCATGCACCACTTTATTTGAAAATCATATGCTATTATAATGACCTGTTTATGTTCATCACTTATAATGACAAAGGAACAAAAGGAAGGTCTGGAAATATTTTATGTGTGATGTGTTCAAACCCCAGATTCAGTGCAGTTATTCCAACAGAGCACAAATGCTGATGTTTAAATTTAAGGGCTGAATGATTATAAACTTACACTATTTTGATACTGTTACTTGAAAAGCAATAGGGAAGAGTCCTCGAATACATCTAGAATAATACCAGAAAAATTCAATATTTGTGTAACATTCCACAGGATCAGCTGTTTAAACAACAGCCTGATTAAATATCAATACATGCTTTGCAAGCATCATAAATTTTACCCTCTTCTTATCTTATAATATAATTTTCAACTGGTAAATGGATTTTTCTGAAATCAGCCAAATAACATATACTGTGTTCTCCTCCTAGAAAGTAAGGTGTGCTACCAACACTCTAGAGAAGCAGCAAGCTCCCATTTGCCTTGTCCCATACACCAAAGATCAGAAAGTCCACCAAGCTGCTTTTAAAATAGCTTTGTTCCAATCATGCAAGAAAATTTATGTCTCCATCCTATTCTGTACAAAACTTAAGTCCTCTCCACTATTTATTATCTAAAACAAATAACACATTACTGTACACAAACTCCAAAAGAATGTCTTACAGATGAAAGCTTTTATTCCATTTTTAAATTGTTACACTCCCACTTTTATATTTCCTTTCTTAATCATACTTTTTCCTGATCCATCCAGATGTCATAAATGAAAAATCATTGTTGGTTTTTTAAAAATACTTTGGTCATTTGAGTAATTTACTGCTAGTTACTTAGAGACAAGTTACATGATCAAACTGTAGCTATTTTGGGTTTAGGGCACAGTATGTTTTACTTCTTTATTTAATTTGATTAAGAATGAGAAACAGCAATGGGAATAGATTAAGATGGTAAACTCCTGCAAAGTGAGGGCTGTGTCTTACATCCCTTTTGTGACTTCCCTGTAATATTAAAATACTAGTCTGGCAACTTACAGTGAGTCAGTACTTATTTGACTCATATATCAATATCACTTAGAAACTGTTACTATATCTCAAATGAAAAGTGCTATTTAAAAAGTAAAAATTCACAACAGAAATATTTGTCATTTTTTTGTTAACTTTTCTGGTTTATTTTGATATGGTGAAATAAATGTCATTTTATAAATGTCTGTTAGTGGTATTAATTCTGAAATTTTATTTACTTAAAGCTGCCTGATATAAATAGGTAAGTGAATAAATAGACTTTTTAGGGCATGATAAAGGGTGGAGGTTGAATTTTCTTCTTATTAGTACTAAATTAAAAATCAATAATGTTTTTGCCCAGAGAGAAACAAAACTAAATCAATTTCAAGACTAAATTGCTGTTTATCTTTTTTTTTCCGGTTCTAAAGAACAGATTTGATTTTCATTCATAAGAAAAATTTCTTTTCATATAATAAATTGTCTTTCAACCCACACCCAACTTTAATCATATTAAAAATACTAGAAGGTACAAAATGTAAACCAAACTTATTTCTATACTAGTTAGCTGTGAGCTACACATAACTATTATAATTTTAGGAGATTTTATTACTTCCCATATTTTAATGTAATATATAAATATGTTTTATAAATTATATACTTGGTGTTTCTGTATCACTTGGATGCTACTCTGTAATAAATTGCAAAAGAAAAAGAAAGATAAGAAAAAAATTTAAAAATTAGTCTATGCACCAGACTGCTAAGAATTCACCTTGTGGATTTATGTAATGCCTTTAAATTCTAATGGGTTATTTTTATAGCTTTTGGAATAGTGCCATTAAATTTTCCCTTAATTTATTGTCAGACTGTTTCCAGTGGCTTTCTCTCAGTGGTTTGCTGAACTCTCCCAGCAGGCTTCTCTGAAGTCACCTAAGCCTTAGCCAGCAGAGGACTCCTATGACTCCTGTCTGCAGGCTGTTGGGCTCAGCCCAGGGAATTGCCCCATGCCGACTACTAGTTCTTCCAGGTAAGGCCATTCCACTCTCAAAGAGTTGTTGGACCTCTCCCAGCACATTGGCAAACTGATTGCCAGGCTCATCCCAATGAACTGACAGAATATAATCTGCTGCTAATGGAAGTGTAGCCCACACTACTCGAAAGCCAACATCTTGTGATAATGCAGGGAAAAAACATGGCCATGGTTCTAACAAACTAGTATTTACTGCAGGGAAAGCAACTGCTCATCACAAACACCGAAACAACTGTCAAACAAATTTAGGAATTGGAGCTGAGTTACAGATGTCTCACTACATACTTCTTCTCTTAACCAGTTTTTCTTTTGCCAGAGAATTTGCCTCAAATTTTAGTCTACCATTCTATTACAAAAACTGTATTTTAAACATTTTAGAGATTTTCTTTTAAAAAATATAGTTATAACTGAAATGAAACTTTTATCATTATCCTTTCTACAGAGCCATTATTTTAATATTGGAATCTCCACAATTTTTAGTTTGATTAAAATAAATTTAACAAGATTTTAATGAGCATTTTCTAAAAATCTTGGAGCCAAAAAAAAATTTTGTTATTTTTGGAGTTACTTCATAAGTTCCCTGAACAGAACTTATGACAACTTAATTAAAAAGGATACTTAATAGTCAGGCAAACATTTAAACCCTCTGTTATGTCTATTTTCAGAAGCAAGAATACAGATATTACCCAAAAAACATAGCTTTTCTAGTTTACTCTGTATTTTTATTTGGGAATTAGGAATAAATGAATACTCTGGTAAGTTTAGAACATATTTGACAACCTATTGCTATTAGCCATAATTTGAAGATTTATCTTTAAAGTCAATACACACATATCTTTGTTTCAAACTCATAAATAGTCCTAATCAAATATACTATTGATATAAATATTATTTTAAAAAACTGCTTATTTTTACATATTTTAGACCTATAGGAAAGTTCTAAAAGTAGTTTAGAATTCCAAAGGCCCTTTACACAGATTCCTCCAAAATTTAGCATCACATTTTCTTTACTGTTTTCTCTTTCTGTCTAAAATATATACATATTCTTTCTTTTTAACATTTTGATAGTAAGTTACAGATATGATGTCTCTTTACCCATAAATCCTCCAGTGTATTTCTCTTAAAAACAAGGACCTTCATCATTTGGCAAACATCATAGTAACAATTATTGCAGAGAAAAATTAAAAATGGATGCTAAATTAGTGGGCAAAATATGAAGAGAAACAGGATATTTACACATGAGACTATACAACCTCAAAGCATTTTCCCAGAAGACACTTATTAATCTAAAGAAAACTGAGTTATAAATAATATTGTCTCAATCCCCCAAAATGGTCTGGCATTCTGTCCTGGTTCCTGGCAGGTAAGCTCTAAAATCATGGAATTTTGTGTACAGTAGAAGTCAGCTTGATTCATAACAGTCTCCTAAGACCACACCACATTTAATTGTTTTTGTTAAAAATATGGATTATGTTGGGCCCCTATATAGTTTATGCTAATGAGATTACTCAAGCTGAGAGCTGACACCCAAAATACCAACCATATGATTATCAGGGGGAGAAGAGGGGACTGAATATTAAGTTCAACTTTGCAGCCAATGATTCAATCTACCATATCTATTTAATGAGACCCCAGTAAATAACTCCGGTAACTGCAGCTCCAAAACTCTTGCCTGTTTGGCAATACTCTGAGTATTGTCTCAGTAAATGCTGGGAGGATAACATTGTCCTGCAGATGATGGCAGCTTTGTATTTGGAAACCTCCCAAACTTTGCCCCATGCTTCCCTACCTTTGCCTGGTTCTAATTTGCATCCTTTGCCTAGAATAAACTCTAAGTATAATATAATAGTGTTGTGTGAGTTCTGGAAGTCTTCCTAGCAAACTATTGAACCTGAAGGTGTTCCTGGGAGCTCCTACATTTTTAAACTGTTGATAGTCTTATGGGGGGTGTTTTCTCAGACTTTGCAATTTAATAAACTCTTTGCAGATGCTGTCAGAATTCTTGGGCAGACTTTCACTCTGGAGGACTGCGCCCTTAACCTTGAGTTTGGCTGAACTCCAGATATAAGTGATCTTTTCATTAGAGAAACCTGACAGACATCACCTTAGCCAAGTGACCATAGTTAACATCTCCTACATAACTAACATGAATACCATGTACTTTCTCATATGGTGTATTGAGAAGGACACAATATCTGTATTATTTTCACCAGAAATACATTAATTTCAATCTACTTATGAGAAAATATATGGAAAACACAAAGTTAGGAGTAGACTACAAAAATAACTGGCCTGGACTCTTCAACACTATGAGTTCTAGAGGAGACATGAATACTAAATGCATGTGAGATCTCCCATTAGTTTATGGGGGATGTGACATGTTGACTCACATAGCATTAAATGCTCTCTGACACTGTGTCATCGACATTTCTGTTTTTCTTATTAGAATTTAAACCTTTTAAACACATTATTTGTCTTTTCAAGGCCTAGAAAATGTCTGACAATTCAGTTAGGTGACTGTGATACTTAATTTTATGTGTCAACTTGACTGGGTTAGGGGGTACCTAGACATTTGGGCAAATAGTATTCTGAGTATTTCTGTAAAGTGCTTTTGGTGGAAATTAACAATTAAATTAGTAGACTGAGTAAGGCAGATTGACCTCCCTAATGTGGGTGAGCCTCGTTGAATCAGTTGATGGTCTGAATAGCACACAAAAGCTGACCTCTACCCAAGTAAGAGAGAATTTCTTCTGTCAGACTGCTTTCCAACAGGGACATCAACTTTTCCCTGCCTTTGTGCTTGAACTACAACACCGTCTCTGCCTGAGTCTTGGGCCTGCTGACCTCACTAAAACCACACCATTGACTGTCCTTGCTGACTCACCCTACAACTCTTGGGATTTGTCAGCCCTATAATTCCATGAGAAAAATCCTTATAATAAATCTCTGTCATCTACCAACATGCTATTGGTTCTGTTTCTCTGGAGAACCCCAACTGGTACAGTGATCAATGATATTTTGTTGTTATTTTTAAATAAATGAATGAGTGAAAAAAAAATTTAGGCAATGTCAATTCACCTCATCTGTACAATGAAGAGTTAGAGCTATTTCTGATTCCTTTTAGCTGTAACATTTTAATATTCTAAAGCCTTAAATGTTCTTCTTAATGTATTTTGAGATGACCAGAGAAAGAAACCAGGTAATTTTAGACACAGGTTGAAAAAAGGAAAACAAAAACACAGATTTTATATCTGTAGCAATGTCTGTTTGCCAGGTACATGGGAGCAAACAAGTGCCTCGTCTTCTCAAAAGACTGTGAGCAGATAGCTATTGTCTCATCTGGAATACCTCCTTTTATTTTATAGGATATATCTTGTTCATCTCAGTCTAGATGTTTAATTTCTTTAAAGGAGGTTTTTTTAAAGAATGATAGTACTATATTTTATATAATTTCTTGCACCAAAAACAAAATGATAAGTAGTTCAAGTAAAATCCAAATATTAATAGTTTCTATGGGCATTGGTAACTAATTTCAGATCCCAAATATTAACCTTCTATAGAATCAGTCAATTAAAAATTCAAGGATGATAAATTTTCTTATCTGAGGTTCTTATTAGTCACTTGAGGATCAGGAAGCTATAGCCTGTGTAGAATCACAAATAGAAAATAACTACAGTATCTCAGATTGTTTAAATAAGAATAGAAAACATATGTTGGCTCTATGCTGTGCCAGATATTGTTTTAAGCACCTTAACAGCTATTAATCCATTTAATCCTCATAGAAGCCCTAATTATTGTCATCATCATTTTATATATAAGGAAACTGAGACACAAAAAGGTGAATCAATACACCTACCGCTATTAGGTGGAAAAGCTGAGATTTACAAGGTCTGTCCAGAAAGTATCCAGCAATGTACTATGAAAAATACATTTGTTAAAGAAGATACAAGATACAAGAAACACTGTACATAGGACAACACCGCCTCAGTCCCCTTCACAGTAGACACCTTAGCCCCTCACACAGTTAACCCAATCGCCGTCAGCTGCCCAGTCGTATTTTCCTGAATTTCATTGACAGACTAAAACCTCTTCCTTTTCAAAGATAATTATAGTTTTGGGAAAAGCCAGAAGTTGCAGGGCACCAAATATGGGCTCTGAAGGGGCTGACTCACCTGGGTGATTTGACGTTTTACAAAAAAACTCTGCACAAAGGTGATGCATGAGCAGGCACATTGTCATAATGAAGCTGCCCATCACCAGTTGCCCATAGCTGCAGCCTTCTGAATCATCCAAACAGTCTCTGCAGAGGAATGTTCAAGCTTAACACAAAATTTGATGCAGATTCGTTGCTCCACACTCTCAGTCATTTTGAATGCAATGGCCACACAGTACACATGCTCACTCAACACGTCTACTGTTCCCATTGACTAGTACAATGAATTTGTCAATGTTCACGCATGCGCATTACAACCCACTCTCCTTAGCTGCCAGGTTATGTTGATGCTGGGCAAACAGTTTCATTATATTAACAATGGTTGGACTTTTTCCAGATCTTATAAACCCAGATAGTCAGAGCCCATAGATCAGTCTCTCAACTGCCACGCTTTGCTACCACTTGGCGTGCGTGACTTGTTTTCATCCTCACCGTGTCCACTGAAGCAGGTTTGAATGCCTCCATTTTACAAATGAGGGAACCAAATATTAGAGTTTTTGTATCTCATCAAGATATCTGCAACAAGATGGAGCCAAGATATAAATATGGATTTTTCCGATTTAAGGGACCATGTTTTTTAATGTATTCTGTTTTTCTTCTTCCTCTTTCACCAATATGCTTTTTATTTCATGTCTTTTGGTCAGGTAACCTACTTGGCAACTTTTTATAAGCTTTTTTTCCCAGGGAATGCTCATGTTTTTTACAGATATTTTCCATAGATTCAATGAGCTGTCTCAGGATCTACCAGCCCCATGTGACAATCTATAACCATCTTGATTTCGATCATTCATTCATCCTTATATAAAGTTAAATGTGCATATGATGTGGGAATACTCAAGATCTTACCAGGTTTTGGACACCATGCCAGGCATTGTGGTTCAATGGAAGTACAGGTTTGAAAAAGTTCACTGGGGAGGAAAAGATCATCCTGATAAAAAGAAACCTCTTGTTTAGCTTCTGTTTAGGTGTTGCAGATGGAAAAGACTGTGTTGCACCTCTCCGTTCCTTCTCCTCAACTAACCGTAGAACATGGTCTCTGAATGGCATTTTGCTATTCTTATGCTATAAGAGAGCAAAACTGGAGTTTTGGTTACTCAGCATTTATTATCTCATACTCTGAAGAAGGCAAGAGAGTTAATAATAATAATAATAACAACAACAACAATAATACCAGGATCAATTAATACTTATTTTCTGCTAACTACTTATACTTGACTTTTAAGCCAGATATGATCCTGTGAGGTAGGCAAACATGTTATTCTCATTTGCTGAAAACAGAAACAAAAACACAGAGGTTCAGCAAGTTATCCAAGGTCCAATGGCCATTGGGTGTCACAGATGAATTTTTTAACTAGAAGTCTGAGGCCAGAGCTTAACTTCATTGCCACTAAAGTAAAAGATTTAATAAGAAACATGAAACCTGAGGTCTCATTGTCAGGATCTTAAAATACGGGAATAAAAATATTAAAAATCCATTTGTGAAACATCATAAAAAGAAGTGAAAACACAGTGCCAATTAATTAAGAGTATCCTCTGGACCAGGAAGAAACCTTTACTGATTACCTGTTAGGGTCCTGGTGCTTTATGTTTCTCCCCTAATCCTGCCCACACTCCTGCAGGCAACGGCATTGTCAGGTGCTCCAATCGCACAGCATTTAGGAGCTTTTCGCCTCCTAACGCCTTTCTCACTTCCTTACAGTGATTACCTTTGAATTCACAATCTGTATCTAGGAGGTTAAAACCCCTTGAGGGCAGGTACCGTTTATGTTTTTAGCTCTATTGCCTAGTAGAGTCAAACTCATTTGTAGAATGAATACATGAATAAATTAATTAGATGCTATCCCCATTTTTACAACTAAAGACACAGAAAGCTTATGTGTCTTGTTTATGTTACATGGCAAGTACCTGAGAGAATGAGCAATGATCTCAGGTCTGTTTACCTCTACACCCTCTGATCTTCAAGTGAGCTTAATTAAGATGAAAACATTGTGAATGAGGTGGAATGGAAAACAGTGTCAGGGAAGTGGGTGGTGTAAACTCATAAAAGTTCTTTATTCTAGCAGGAAAAAAAAAAAGGAAAGCTTTTCCTTTTTATTTTTTACACCTTGAGGACATGAAAAATAAGAAATGGAAACCAGCACGTTCCATGGGGGTAGAGAACAGAGTTTGGCTTCAGGTGCCAACGATAGGAGAGTCACCACGGCTTGCGGCATGCTTTGCACTTAGGACTCAGCTGACTTTTCTTTTATTTAAGGGAAGCAAGCAAAAATAAACCAAACTGCTTCTCCTCAACAAGGCGAAGTGAAATTTGTGGCCAAGCCGGGGTTCACAAACACGAAAAGAAATGTGGTTGGTTTAATATTTTAATCTGTTGGTGATTTGTTTGGAGCGTACTTTCCTGTTGTGAGATTAAGCAGGGCCCCCAGGGCCCGCTGCACCCACACACTTTCCCTCAGGGCTCCGCAGAGCCTCCAAAGCAGCAGGAAGTTTCCCACCCAATCCAGCCTCTCATCTTGGGAAACAGTATCTTGCTCAGCCAACCTGACCTCACTTTCTTTCTCTGAGCAGCTCTGTGGCGATTCAGAGGCGAGGGGTAATTGAACAGTGGAATTTGGTGCTGTGTGGCACAAAGTTAAAAAAGAAATTCTGTCAGTACGAACCTGGAAGTGAAGGGAAAAAAAAAAACCCAACAAGTGAAATGCTGTATGAACAGCAAGTGAAGACCAGGGATGTTTGCAAACAGCCACAGCCTGGTGTGGACGTGACAAGGGCTCCGGCCAGAAAGCTCAGAGACAGTGCTTCTGATGTCCTGTTGCCAGCAAGTAGTGATTTAACTAAAGAAATGTACTCTGTGTGGATTATTTTCCCCATCTGGTTGCTCAGTATATCTATAATACTACAAATTTACACACTAAAAATGACTTCAGTACAAAATTCTACACTCATTTTTTGCCGTTTTTAAATGTATTTTTTCCATTAACCATTTATTCCCCTTACACCCTCTTCCAACTCTACCCACCCCCCTACACGCCCACAATCACTACACTATTGCCCGTGTCCTTGAGTCCCTTTTCTTCTTTGATCTATACCTCTACCCCCAACCTCTCACCCAGAGCTGTCAGTATAAGATTTTTTCCTAATTTTTACCAAAAAACACTGTCAACAAAATATTTTCTCGATTCTCTTTGGAATGATCATATATACCACCTAAAGTATCAGATAAATTCTTGACCTTCTACTTATTTCTTTTGGGCTACATCACAAACAACACTTAATGCATCTAAAGACAGCCAAATGTAAACAGAAGTCTGGTACACTGAATAGCCATTTATTTTTGAATGGATGGATAAATGGGACAGGAAACTCATTCTTTTTAATCATATTTACAGAATTTACCATTCAAATCAAACAATAATTATTTATTGTAGCATTAACAAAGCATTGTGTTACTTACTGTAGAATATACAAGATAGAATAGACAGTTACACAATATGCAACTTAATAATTCTGCTGCTCTGTCAAACTTCTTTTGTTCCTTAAGAAACCTTATTAATCAAAAGCAAAAAAGCATCACAAAGTTACAAAGCAATGATCGAACTAAAATATCTTGATTAATAATGAAAATTACCAGTATTCTAGTATTAATCTCAATATTGAGAAATAAATACAACATTTAATGGGTCAATTTAATGTTACCTAATTTAACCATAAATATATCATATACATTATAATAATAAATTTATTTTTTATTTCTAGAACTTGGTACCAAATTTTAGATACACATTTTCAACATTGACTTCCTAGGTAGCAACATGATGACTGAAAATACCCTAATGGACCCATAAACTGTGGAATGCCCAAACAACACAAATTAGATGTATTTGCCTTAACACATCACCACAAACTTAGTGGCTCAAAACAACACACATTTATTATCTGTAGGCCAGACGTCAGAACAGGTTCAAGATGCAGGACTATATTCCTTTCTAGGAGTTCCTGCGAGAAATCCATTTTTTTCTTTCTTTCTTTCTTTTTTTTTCTAGAGGGTTTCTATTCATGGATTGTGGTGTCTTTTCTCCATCTTCAAAGCCAGCAATGTCATCCCTTTTAGACTTCCCCAGTCCCCATCTCCATCCCACCCCCCTTCACAGTGGGAAATATCCTTACTTTTAAGAACTGATGCTGTTAGATGAAGACCACCTGGATAAACCAAGATAGTCTCCACATCTCAACATCCCTACCTTTAATCATATTTGCAAAGTCCCCTTCACCATGAAAATATTTGTAAATCCTAGGGATTATCATTAAAGAGTCAGTTGTTTACGAAAGGGATAATATTATATTTACCACAATAGATATTTTTGTTTTTTTAATGATGGGATTGTAAAATCTCACTCACACATAAGACCCTCAATAATTTTAACTCATTTTTACTCTTTCATTCATTTATTCACTCACTCATTTAGGAAACATTAACAAAGCATCTATTATAAGTAACATATTATTGCAGATTACCCTGGCTGGTTTGGCTCAGTGGGTTGAGCGTCGGCCTGCGAGCTAAGTGTCGCTGGTTCGATCTTCCAGTCAGGGCACATCAGAGAAGGAAAACTCTGACTCCAAAAAACCTCCGCTGCCTTGCGGCATACCTCTTCAGGGGAAAGGCTAAGGGAGTAAACCCCGACAGAAAATCCGGAGCCGGAGTCCCTAAGGCGGTTTGACGTTGTAGTCAACACCGGCAACTCCTGCGGCGCACCTGAAGCCAAGCTGTATTGACTCCGTCTTTCCCTTGGATCCCTCAGCTGCGAAGAGAGGGGGGATCTGCTGCATGGGCAACAGCAGACCCTCCATATCACCCTGCCCAGGCTCTGTAGCTTCAGCTTCACTGGAGAGGACAGTCCAGCGTCATCGCAAGATGTCGATTCAACACGGGAGGAGACAGATACCGTGTCACTCCCGAGTCGGACTGCACAACCATTCTCGGCGGTGCAGATAGACACTTAAGAAGCTACACCATCGTCTCTCGAGACGGACGGCTGCCGATTATTGCAGATACAGACAATAAGTCTACTCACTCTTGCTTCTTCTACCCCTTGATTTTCTAACTCTAGGCCCATGTGGGAACTGTTCTCTCTGCCTGATATACCACTTTGGTTTAACACAAGTATTTGAAATAAAGTCCTCAAGACTTATTTCAAATACTACCTCCTCCATAATGCTTTTTTGACAATTCCAGCTGGAAGCAATCTCATGTCAGATTTCATATAATACCTTGCTTTTCCAGTTTAAAGATAGTTTAGCTTGTTTGTAGTTATTTGTATATATTCCTTTCTCCTCTTAGAAATCCTTAGTTCCTTTAGATCATGGCCCATTCCTATTTGAATACAGGAGAAACCAAACATGGCAATCACTATATATTAACTTACTATAAATATTTGTGGAAACTTTTTTTGTAAAGTGTATTTGCTTGTGACTTAAAATAGTTGAAGGCATAAAGAAATTTTGTTTTGTTTCAAAGTTTTACCATATTTATACATAAAGAAAAATTGTAAGGAAAATAGCAAAGTAAATTAATTGGAGGTTAAGGCCCTCATAGCAAGAAGAACCATGTGATTTGCCAATTTATAAAGCCAAAATGGAGAATTATGGAGAAATTTCCCTGTAGATCTTTTGCTGCTGCCAAAGCCGACAGCCAAAATGAGGTTTAGAGTAACTCATATTTTTCAACCGTGTATCTCACATTTTGCCAATAGAGAAATGCCTTCTCTGTGACCTTGAAAATGGCCTTCATCTCTTTATCAGTTTTCCATCTAATAAAATTAGATTCTTTTCTTTTGCAGTAGGTTTTCGTTCAAATCTGTAAAATATAATTTTCTAAATCAGGAAACTGAAGCAATAAAAAGCTGGAGACTGTATCTGAAACATATACTTATAAATAAATTGTATTTTAAGGACCTCTGCAAACATACCTCTTCACATTCAATATTCATCCTAACAGTTGCCTCTGCTTTGATTACCTGGTGAAGACTGGTCATGCCACATGATCTGTTTTTTCCATCTATAGATTACACACTTTTATCCACTTAAGAACATTTGTGTGGTTCTTGATCACAAAATTTTTTTGAAATGAGTCCAAATAACAAACTCATTTTTAAATATTAAATTTTATTTTTAATTAAAAAAAACAGTTAATTGTCTGATTTTGACTCATGTCCTCATTCTGGCTTAATTTAACATCTTTTTGTTAAATTTTTGCTGAGGCAAAATATTTCCATTTTGCCAACAAAAATAAGAATTTAGAAATGTATTAAGATACTGGCAGCCATGACTGTTGATCTGTATCTGAAGTTCATGTTTAGGAGACCAAATCAAAAAGCAATTAAGCTGTTTCGGTGTCTGAACTACTTTGAGCTCACAGCCTCGCTACCACTAACACTAGATGTAGATTATTTAACTCCTTATTCTTTAGGTTTCTTGATCTGGAAAATGGGGATAGTAAGATTTATGCCTCATAAGGATGTGAAGAGCAACTGAAATAATATAGGGTAATTACTCAGATGGTTCCTGACATGCAAAGATCAGGTAAATTATAGGTACTACTTCATCCTGACAATAAAACAATGTCTTTTTTAAAAAATATTTTAAAATAGGAATAAATTAAAATGTAAACATGATCTTTACTAAACCTGAAATATGTTATTATTGATTAAATGTATAAGTTTATTGTAAAACTTTCTTTGGATTACTTTTTATTTCAGATAAGGAAATAATTTTTATTTAAACTAAGAAGTAAAATAGTTAACAACAGTAACCTGGATTCAGAAAAACCAATATACAAATATCTTGATTTTTTTTATAGAAACAATTACTAATAAAGAAACTCCCTCGATCTTTACAAACTTTTTAACATCATATCAAATAGACCATATTTTATTAAAACAGCGGCAAATTTAAGAAGGAAAATCAACTTGCTTTGTCCCTATGAAGTTAACAATGTATCTTTGATCTTTTGGGTATCTCTCTATTATTTATTTTAAAAAGTTAATGCAGTGTATTTCCTTTTAAGAGGAAAAAAAATTCCATCTGATTAAAAAAAAAAAAAAGAAAGAAAGAAAGAAAAACTCAACAACACCCGTTTTTATGTTGTGCCCTATCCAGCTGACACTGTCCTTTTGGAAAGCCAATGACTTGTTAGTACCCCTAGCAGCAGTGTGAACAGATGCGTTCCTGACAGGCGATGGATGGTCAGGGTCCATCTGGCCAGTGCAGCTCGGACAGAAATGATGTATACAGCTTCATCAGCGAATGACTGTCATCAATCCTGGGCCATGGGTAGCGTAAATGACAGCTACGCTGCAGCTGAGACCCCAGGTGTGAGACTGAGGAGAACTGATTTAAGAATGCTGGGTAATCAGGAATGTATAGGCTCCTGGACTTTAATTTGTATCTTTAACCTCCTATAAATATCCTGCAATACTGTAGCAGGTATGTGTATTTTAGTGTCTCATCATGAAATTAGCTTCAGGATGACGGCTGTTCTTTGCTCCCTTTTAACTACTGATGACTTCAGCTCCGTGTCTCCATTACTAAATGCATGAAGAGTCCTGGCTGCTGTATGGTGTGCCCCACAATTTAATTATTACCTCATTGATTTTTCATGTATTTCAATTTTCTCTTCTTTAAGTCACAGTGGCTGTCCTGTTGGACTGATGTTTGTTTTTCTTTCTTCCAAGATTTCCTTATGGAATCATTTGGAGTCAAAGGTGTTTTTGTTTGCCTCTCCTCCCCCATCCCGCCTCCACCCCTCCTCTGGAATGTCTAACTGCAGCAGTCTGGAGGTGGGCCTGTGCAGGCAGGCCATCAAGAAAGAAACCCTCCAGTTTGCACAAGATCTTTAAAAGGAAACAATATTCTACTGCTTACTCACCAACAAAAGGTACCTGATTTTTAAACGGTCCCTCTTTAGTATGCATTAAAGATCATGCATAATTTGCATCTATTAACATTTTATTATACCACTGGCACTGGGGAAAGGAAAATGAAAACAATTATTGTATTCTCAGAGGACATTTCTTTACTTAAAACTATTTTACAATAAATCATTTTTGTTTATCAGTTTACTGGATAGAGCAAATGCAGAAACACTGGAGACCAAGAGAATTCTAAAAGCCTAGGAATTTATAGAGCGGCTCCACATGTTTTCACTGCAAGCTCTTCAAATACTTCTAACTCATTAAAATGAATTATGTCAATTACCACCAGTAGATCTGGAAAACATTTGAATCTAATGGAAGAGGACTTTTTTTCCCCTCTCCAATATCACAGAAATTCAGCTCTCTCTAATACAAGTAAGTAATGCAGCTTAAACAATATCTGGATAAAAAGGAGGCCAACTTGAAAAAATCCCCTCCTCAAAATGGCAATACATTTGGCTTTCTGATATTCTAACCATGAAATAGGGAGTCAGAGGTTTGGAGAAGAACGGATTTCGTCCATTCTACTGCCTTCAGGAAGAATATACCAAAAAGCATCCCAAACCTAAGAGAAGTTGCTTTGCTTTAATATGCTCTGAAGGGGAATAGTACAAGAAATAATGATACAAACATTTCAGGAAACATCCCTACCCCCAACTGCACAGATTTTTAAAATCATGATATTTCTAACTGTCACTACTGGTCTCAACTTTGTCCAAGACCAGCTTCACTTCAGAAAAAAGAGGAATCTAGAAAAAAAAGGAATACTTTTCTTTTATTTCTAATGAAGATCACTTTAGTGGTCAGTGCAAAACTAAGTACACCCCACTGTAATAATTGTAAACAAAAAATATATAGTTATATAAAGTCAGAAACAGGGAAAATGACAGACCAAGACTGCAGTATTTTGGAGAACAATTTTGAGAAATACCAAATAGTTTGTGAATTATAGAATAGCATTAGAATAGTAGAATCACCACATAAATTAGCACTTATAATGGTGTTGAGAGTTGGCAAAGACAGAAAGAGGGAGAGAGAAAGTAATCCTACCATTTGGAAACAAAACTGAACAAATTAATAAAAGTCTACTTATACTATTAAATAGAAATCTAAAAATTTTAATTTTAGGATGACAATAGTAAACCTAAATGATTGAAGAGTTTAAAATATAATTAATGCTATAATATTCTGTAGCAATCAGAGGTTTACAACTATTTTTATGAACTTAGCTATCTGGTAAAAATAAATTCTTACAATAAAAAAATAATGATCTTGATAATAAAAGGTCCTGACATCATGAATTTGCTAACTGTTTGATCTGGCTTCAAATATTACTTCTTATTTATACATAGTCTATATAATTTCAAAATTCTAAGAGGAGATTTTAGAGGCCATCTTGAATAAACATTTATGGACAAAGGAATGCTTGTACAGCTATTTGCAATGTAATGTATCCACAATTTTTATACTAAAGATTCTGTGTTCATCTATTTATCAGTAAGAATTAATATTTTCATTTGAGACTCTAAAAGTCTTTTACTAACTTTTAACAAATTTTCTCTCTCTCATTACTAAATTGGAGAATGACTTTTCATTTGTTGGAAACTCTCACACCTAAAGGGACAAGAGTAGCAAACTTACACTTCTGCTCAGGGTATTCACTGCCCTTCCCATGCCCTGTTTTCTTAAAAACAAGTTCTGATAAGGATAAAGAACAAACCATAGAAACTTCTAGAAATGCAATATAAACATTTTGCTTCCTTAGAAGTGTTCTATTCTGATAACTTTTCCTCTTTGAATTGCTTTCTTTTCTTCTGGTATTTCATGAAAATTTTGCTGTATTTCAAATATGATTTTCTTCTCTTTTGGAATGACTTTCTTAATACACACAGACCTAATAAGACTTGGTAAGATCAGCAAAGGTTTGGGGAAAAGGAGCTATTAAGGTCATATAAGTCTGTGTCCAGTTGAGGCAGATGGAATCACAGGAACACCCTGGTCCACTATCGATTAAGAAAAACACACACACAGGAGACAATACAAAGATTTGTAGCTAAAGCATATGCTATAGTATGTCTATTTGCCTAGTGTCTCGTTTGCAAACACAAGGTAGCTGCTGGGGAGTTCGAGATTCCTGTCAGTACCAATGCTTTGTTCTCTATTGCACATAAAGGCAAAACATCCATTTTTCAGGGAGTCTCTGGTATTTGAGTATCAAGTAAGAGACCAGACTCTCCACTGAAATGCTACCAGGTAGGTTCTTGGTTTGAGGTAACAGCGCAACTGAGAACTTTTCCATCTATGCCTAGGTTTATATTTTTGGTTGATCACCTGAATAATTTATGAAAGTACATTTTTGCTCTTTCTTTAGGAAGGAGTTAGTAAAGGTCTATAGAGCTCTTGAAATCAGGATACACTTGTATGCCAAGTACTTGAAAGAAATTAGTAGAAGTTGAAAGAAAATACCAACATATGATCTGTTTAATCACTTCTGTTAAGGGGAAATAATCAATATATTGTTAAGACAGACACTTTTTCATTTAGACAGAGACATAGGAACTGGCAGAAAACACACCTGAGCAGATTATTAGGAATACGATTTGAATCAATTTCCAATGGAGATAGCCACAAAAAAAAAAAAAAAAAAAAAAAAAAAAAAAAATTGAAATCCCTTTAAGTCAGCTTTTATTTTAAAAAATCAGAGATCATAGGCAAATGGTTTTGCTTTTCCTTTGCTCTCAAATTCTGGGTGTTTACTAGAGTCAGAAATAATGTAGGAGCCTAATCAATATGCATTAACTATACGGTCAGGTTTTTAAAAATCCAAGTCACTTAATTTGCTGCATTAAAAGCTATGCAAATATTGTATCATTACTAAGAGATTTACATCATGTGATTTTGTTTCACTCTGTAAATAGAAAAGTGAAGGCTGATACCAGGGCTGACTGCAGAGTGAGCTGTCTTACTAGTTCAGAATGCTTTCCCTGAGTCTTATTCTAAAGGGTGGCCAACATTAGCAGAGAAGCAGAGCTGGCAATTAGCTGGTACTGAGCACACTTCCCCAGAAGACCATTGCTACAATGCAAAAAAAAATCAGGAATGAGATCCTCACATTGTTTGGGACTTAATGGTTTTAAAATAACTGTAGGAAAAGTTTTAATATTATCCACTCTCAAAAGATTTTTTTAAATGTTGGACTTGGTTTCTATCTATTGAAGTATTGAATACATGTCATCTCTGGTGTTGGAAACTTAAGCAAATGGGCCCAGAAAAATGGACACATTTAGCAGTTCTTTTTCTTTCTTTTTTTTTTTTTTTAAATCAGCTGTACACCTTTTAGCCAAGCACCACTGGAGCCCGACGTCATGGCACATTTCCCAACAATATACTCACACTTAACCAGCACCTAGGAGGGAAAAGAGTGTGAGGGCTATTGAGCACTGAGAATTTTTCCAATGAATCACAATTACATGAACACCTGTGCTAACTAAGTTTGTGCTGATCCACTGTGAAAATTTGCAAAGTGCTCAACAGCCCTGAGAATTTCTCATTTATTATCTCAGGTGGGGTGGTCTGCAACTGTACATTAGGTTGCAGTATGAAGCATGTAAGGACACGCATTCGAGACCTCATCTAGGACCTTTTTCATTCTACCTGCAGGGTACAGCTGTGCCTCTTAACAGGCCAGAGTTCTGCTTCTGAATTTCTGCCCAGAAGAGTTAAGGGCAAATACAGGAACCCTTCATATGTCAGTAAAATGACTGTAGAACATGTGATATATTTACTTACATTTCAGGATGAACTTACTATAGGATGATCATGAGAAGAACCTGATAATCGATGATATTTTTATGTATCTATAGATTCATCATATACTAAATGGAAAATGTGTTAAAATTCTAAAGGATGTGAGAGGACTTTAACCATAAACATGAATGTTGAACTACTATTAATTCCCCTTCTTATGAGATAAAGATAGAGTGAAACTGGTGTAGGTCCCAAAGAATCTATAGGCTACTTTTTTTTTTAGAGTCGATGGTTAATAAAACTTGAAAGATGACTTGTGAATGAAGTCATCAAAATACTCGTTAAAGGCCAGATGTAAGCAGTGGAATTGAGATCAGGGAATATGCTGGATACAGGATCAATTGTTGATTCCACCATGAGCGTTCTACATATGCCTGGGACAGTGCCTTTCTTTGAAAGTATTCTTTGTCTCAAGAACTACAACTACTATGAGGTTTCCGAATGTTAATGCAATGTCAAGAATAGATGTTTCTGTATATCTCTGTAGACATAATTGATATATTTACCAATGATCCTTTAGTGAAATATATGTGTTACTTGGAACATTTAAGTTTAGTATGAGGTGGTGATAAGTTTGATGATATGGATATAAAGACTACTCTGGCAGTATACAGTTTTGTTTTTTAAGTGATACACTAGACTCTTGAACTTAATAGCATCATGTTCTTACTGAGGTGATAAATGCCCATAGTATCCAGTGGTTAATGCAGTTGTCATAGATGACATTGTATTAGGAGACAATGATAAAAATTAGAAAATGGGAAGTGCTAGAGCTATTGAGCAATCCTAAAACAAAAAAGTCAGTGGGAGGCACTTGGGAGAAACATATTTGCTGAGTACCTTGGTCTAATGCGAGAAGTTCTCTTCATGAAATTTTTTTTTGTTTCTGCATCTGCGTCCATGGCACTTGTTTCTAAGAGAGCAATATGTAAGGTTAGGTGAGTATATGAGGAGGGAGAAAAGCATCAGCAGGTTGAAATACATCTGTATATAGTGTGCTTTCCTATTAGATTTATTGGGTTTTCTAAGCACCAGGCATGTGTTCAGCACTTGACACACAATATCTCATTTAATCTTCACAACAGTGTAAAATAGAAACGAGTTAAATGAAGCTTAAAGGTTAACTAATTCACAATCATGTTAGATTTGAACCTTTGACTGCTGATGCCAAAAATTCAAGATTTTAACTACTACGCAATACTGCCTCCCAGTGGCTGAAATTGGTAAATTGGTAAGCATGCGGCCAAGGTCAGTTGTTGACATGTTGTTTTTTTTTTTTTTTTTTTTTAGGGGAAATTCGGTCTTAATCCCCCAGGTTTGGCTTTGTGTCAAAAAAGCATATAGAAAGTGGCCTCCCCTAACAGCATTATTGAGCTGTTAATTGTTACATAAAAACGGCTGGTTTAAATCAAGATTCAAGTGTAATTGTAAGCAAATTTGCATTGTTTATGAAGCAAATATTTAAATTAATTCCTACTCAATATTAAAGTGCTTGGTGTTTTACCTGAAGCATATACTATACAAACAAAATTCCAACAAGCAAACATATTCTGCAGTGTCAGCATTTTAAACTTGTAGGAATATTTCCTTCAGTTGCCACAAAGCATAAAATAAATTTTTTAAAGGAGAAATAAAAACTCAAGGAAGAAAAAAAACTAAAGTACATTTTTATCCAAGGCTAAAATAATTAATTTATAGAGTATATCTTGAAGTATTTAGGATTTTTTTAGTTTTAGATTAAAGACATAAAATAATACGTGTATAAGGAGTGACATAATTCGTTTTTCACAGAAAGGCTTAGCCATGAGCAAAATCCTAAAGTAGGCATTTTTCATGTATACATTTCATGTGTTCAGCGCACACACACACAATTGTTCTTTGGTGTTTTTTTCTCAACACTTAACTATCCTGTCTCCTCAGCCTCCAAAGCTGCTTCCTCTGGTTCTCTCTTCTGCTTCTTACAATATAGACTTCTCTTCATTCGTCGTAGCGTAAGAGTGAAATAGTCCAATATCTTTAAAATATTGACAGGTTACTGGTAAACAGCTCCTATGAACATATCCCCACTAAGGTCTTAATGAATAATAAACTCTTACTGTGTTATTTTGCTGAGTCATAGTTATCTCATATTATGGACTCTTGTAAATAAAGTGCCTCAAACCAGGAATTAACTCAAATGATGAGAATTTTAAACCATGTGGCATGTTGGGGGGAGATTTCTGTAAGCTCTGTTTGCCCCATGTTTTTTGAAGTATGCTTCAAAGGTGAATTGTTACTTTACCTGTGTATATGGCTGATCATAGTGAACAGGAGAATTGAAATATTATAATCCTTGGGAAGAAAGACGAGTGATAATGGCATCAATGTTGCCTGTTCTTACTTCTTATTAAATGATGCCTCAATATGCAACATTTTACACTTAATGTCTGGTAAATGGTTGTTAGTGATCTTGAGTCAACAATCTTTGCCATCTTTAGATATCTGATAGCACTGTAACATTTTACATTTATAATTGTGTTTACTTTTTAAATGGAGTTTAAAAGGCTCTAAACTGGATAGAGCAATTCAAATGAAGACACAGAGAGTCTGTAAATGCTTAAATGAACACCACATATCACACCAGTTATAGACTCAGCATTAATGCGGTGAGTCTGCAGAACCATTAGGGTACAACAACACACTGATACTTAACTCGGGGCCTTTAAGAATATGTGAACCCATGATTGACACGATACATTGCCAACTCCTCTGCCATCCACCATGTCAATGCATTGTTTTCATAACATTAATTGAATCTGGGCTATATAAGTTTTAAAAGTTTCTGGACCAGCTTCTTCATTCATCATGAAGAAGACAGAGTTTTTGGTAGCTCTGCCCTCTACTCTGTGGGACATGATGGAAACTTCCTTCCCAACTGCAGCACATTGTCCTGGTCTCTCCACCTTTACACTTACCACCACTGGTGTGAATTGCTAGAAATGGTGGTAATTGTATTGTCACTGTCATGCTTTACAACAATTTAAAAAACAATTTTAAGCAACAACAACAAAAGTTTTGTCGTATCAAAATTAAAATATCACAAACCAGAAAAAAAAAGGATTCTTTTCCTTCACCTGTTTGATTACATGGCGTGGGAAGCCTCATTATCTGTTGGACAATGTATTAGTGAACTGCGTTATATTCAGATTCCCAACAGAAGCTTATATAACAATTTTTTAAATGAACCAATTTTGTAATACATGCATCAACATGGATAAATTTTGAAAACATAATAGTGAATGAAAAATCAAGTCATAGAATAACATTTATGTAAATGTAAAAACATAGAATAATATATCATTTATGGACATATACATATGTAGTAAACATATACAAACATACATGTGAAAGTCACAAACCAAGTTTAAGCCAGTGGCTACTATACTCTTGGGAAGGAACGGTAAATGACAGCCAAAGGGCTCATGACATCAGCTGAGGATACAAGAGGGGATTTCAAATTTCTCTGTGACATTTTATTAGGAAGAAAGACAAAAAGCAAACATGAAAACTTTATATTGCATTAAGATTTGTTAAATCTTATTGACTATATGTTTTTATTATTTTCTGTGCTTTTATGTGTTTTAAATATTTAATAATAATGATAATGAAAAAGATAAAGGGAATTTCCAATTCAAAATGGGAACTAGCTAGTAATTCTCAATCCTGGTTCTTCTAATTTTTCACTAAAACTCCTAAGGAAGCATAAGAAAAGATGAAAAGCCACCATTCAAACTAGGACAAACCAACAAGCTAACTCTAGAATCTGGGAGAAATTGATTTGTAGTAAAAGTTTACTGGGGCTGGATGAAAAGTAGCTTGCCCAGGCTTTAGGCAATAGCCTCTGGCTGACTCATATGTCTGCTTTGCCTTCTGGGGAACAAAATCTATGTATGTGTGTTAGTAGGGGATGTTGGTGGAAACTTCCAAAACAAAACTTTTTAAAAATAAAATGAACCATCCTTATTGTAATATTTGGGAAAATATAGAAAAGAAGAAAGTGGGAAAGAAGAAGCCATGATTCTACTGTGTAAAACCAGCCAGTACTCCTTTCAACCCCAGAGCCACTCTGACTTCTGACAAAGAAGGAAAGGAGACATTCAATGACACTTCTTTAATTGATTGTACAATGAGGAGGTGTTCAGCCACTGAGGGACCCTCATTTCATGTCGACCTTACAACTCAAAAGCCACTTGGAATATATATATATATATATTTGAGATAGGACATTTTCTTTTTCCACATGAAATGTTTTTCCTGAATCTCTTTATTGCCTGTTTCTTTCTTAACTTTAGTTCCCTATAGAAACATTCAGTGTCTGGAGAATAAAAAGGAAAGAAAAAAAAAAAAGGAACTTTTTAAATTAAAAAAAGAACCAAAAATCTAAAGCATGCACAGTATTGTTGAAAAAAATCTAAGATTACATGTTGATGCTCTGACTTTAAATTGAGAGACTTGATTTGCATAAAAGGACATTTGAGGAGCTAAATAGAATACAAAAATGAATTTCTGGATTTAGAATTTCTTCCCCTAGTTTTATACCAAGGATTTTTTTCTTTTATGATCAGGTCATATATTTTTCAAAAAAAAAAAAAAGTTTTTAAAGGAAACTCTGGTCCACCTTTATGTCTAATGGCCCAGTTGGGAGTTACTATAATAATCCTTTTGCTTTTATGTGGCCATCTGGAGGCCTATTAAAAGGAGTATCTAAAACAGACTCCTCAAGTGTGCTGAGTTTGTATGTTTTCACCAAGTCACCAAAACAGAAGCATTTTTCCTACTTCAGGGAGAAGTGACCCTTTACAGAGAGAAGTAGGGCTGGGGGTGGAGAGAGAGAAGAGACACTGAACCATCAAGAGGCACAATTTGACCTTTCACCCTTGCCATTGTGCACAAGTTTTAAGAATAGTGGCTGACTGTGGTATATGTGTGTTAAGGGAACAAAGATCTACAGCAAGGTTTCTTTACACCTCTGGGGCTGTGATGAGATGGAAGAGGTTAAGGAATGTGGGAATGAGAAACATTGAGAATTTAATGAAGCATCATGTTTCAACTGGATAATATTCCGTTTTGATTTGTGTGGAAGGCAAATATAAAATATTGAAATAATATTTCAAGTTCACAGTTTTGTGGCTCAGATAGATATAGAAAATAGTCTTGCCTTTTGGAAAGCTACACCTTTCATCAAGAGTATAATCCAACAGAGTTTAGGACGTAAGAATAGGTTGTGAAATGGAATTAGATAAAAGTTTGCATTTGTCTTCAGTAGATTATTAAAATTGCTACGGTAAGAAATCTGCTCATAAAAACAGAACAAGTTAGCAGGGGCTGGATATCATTTGTCCAAAACAGAGTCTTTTCTCTATACTCATTAACCATCTTGCCCAGTAATGTGGTTGTATCCTATTAAACCTGATACATCAAAAAAATTAAAAAAAAAAAATTAGTTGCTGTCTCAAACTGCCCTGCAACTCAGATCCAGGACCAAATAAGATGCATTAATTGCTTTATTGCTTCACCGCAAAGCCACTCTTAAAACATAATTCCTTAATGAAGTTCGTTAATTTGTTCATGGCAGTACACAAGCTGTTCAAAATGACACAGAATTGCACTCTGTTTTCTAACCCCTGCAGTTACTTCTGTTAGTCACTCTGTCTTGTGTTGTTATCCCATGGATAGTAATTATTTTATAGTGGCTGTAATTAGGAGAGAATTAGGCTTGGTAAACAAAACCTGCCTTCTCCTGTTAATAGCTAAGGATAATAAATTTGGCTCTGACATTCACTATATTTGGACAAGGCTTGGCCTACTTCCAGTTTTCCCAATAAGAACTTTATTATATAATTATGCCTTGGAGGGGCTCCTATTACAAGGTAATTTTTTTTTTGTAAAGACACATATTGCATGGCTTCCAGCCAGTAAATGATATACTGTAATATATGCCTCCAATAAATGTTTTAAACAAAATCTCTCAAAGCAATATCCTGCGAGAGCTACACACTCTTCTTCAGCATATATTATTTACAGGATTTGTTTGTCGAGTGTTTCATAATGTAAATTATTTCCTTTTGCTCACGCTGTCCAATGTTATGATATCTTTGAAAAAAAGCCTAAATTATTTCTATCAGTAAATGACATATTTGGATCTTTAGCTTCCTGTATCCCAGTTCTTGAAGGTGGTGCCCATAAGAGGATACAAAAAAAAAAGGGGTATTTAATGTTCTATTCTTTTGTAAAGATTGGTTGCTATTTGGCACAAGTTATGTTATTTTTTGCTTGAAATGATTGATTTTCTTTTCCATTTTTGACATAAATGAAATAAAATTATTGTGTCCCACTACAAGCCAGATCTCTGATGATTCATTTGCCTTTAGTTGAACCCTTACTGAAAGGGTCACTCAAACTTCTATAGATCAACAATAATACATGACATCACAAAATGCTAAAGAGGACAATATTGAAAACAGTTTGAAAAACAAAATCATAAAAATACAACATCTACTTAGAAAAATTGTAAGAAAAGAGGCATAAGTTAGATTAACTTCAGAGAAAGGAAAAATTATTAGATTTTAAGTAAATATAAAGGGAAAAACCTAAGAAACTATTTTCAAAATTGGAGCAATTCTTAATTCTTTAGTATTAGGCATAAGGAGGTTACAAAGGAAGGCAATAATATTTTAAAAGCTCTTTGGAATTTTTTGTCCAGACACTCAACTTATATTTAAAATCCAATGTAAACTGAATTCAACTAACACATGTAAAATTACCCCCAACCCCAAACACTTATACATCTTTATATTCTGCAAACTAAAGGTGAGAGTTATTTTTTAGCTGGATATTTGTCTCAGATACCCCAATTCACTTGGCATATGTATCAAGGTTTACAAGAGACTCTTAAAGAAGAAGCCAACTAGTTTCTAAGAAGATTGTTAACATTGATTAGGGATTCCCAGTTTTTTAGTCAGATTTTCAATGGCCATAATGTGGAAGCTCATAAAAATTACACATTTGCAAAAAGTCTTTCTTGAGTGAGATTTGATTTTGGCCTCTTTGTTCTCATTTCTAGAGAAGACAATAAGTAGCTGCCTTTATTCTTCTGCTAAAGGATAACCCTCACTTTTTGCGGACTGCCTTGAATTTCATTAGATAGCTTTTGGAATTAAGTTTTGTCGCCCTCCATTCTCCCCATTTCTGCCCTCATGTTGACCAGAGCATGAAGAACAGAGATCTCTGTCATTGTTCTCTTGCTTATTGTCACAGAATCTTGCACTGCCCAACCCCCCATGTGAATAAGCATTTATTATATTTCTATTTGCTAAATCGCACAGTTTGGGCATTCATATTTCATTCTTTCTTTAAGAAAAATAATTATAATTATTGTGCCCTTTGAAGACACCATTCTGTCAGGAAGGTTAAACTATCAAAAATATGTGTTCTAAATTCACAGGATTGCTGGAGAAATTACTGGGAGGTAATTCATTTCAATTTACCATTTACTGAATATCTACCACTGGCACTGAAGTATCATGAAAACCAGGAAAACGTTAGAGTAGGCAAGATTTTTTTCCCTACTGGTGTATGTAGCTCAAAGTAGTTAATGCAAAGATCATATTTATCCTCAGGAAATCTCCCAAAGAGAAAGGAAAGTTCTGTCTTCCACACTGGCAGGGGTTACTGCTCCTGCTGCTGCTTTTCTTCTTTACCAAAGAAAACAAGAGTGCAGTGACATTAAGTTGCATGTTCAAATCAATGCAGGAAATTGATGTGAAAGTTTGTCCAAAACCAGTGATTCAGAATCCCATTCTCTATGTGTATCTCCTATACTGTTATGTTCTTTCTCTCTCCTGTTAGAATTATGCTTTATGCTTTAATTAGAAAAATATTAATCTTTTTAATGTTAATGAGCAGGTACCAAGTCTTCATTCCTCACAAGAAGAGTAATCACAAAAATGGGATAATAAGAGGGAAGGGTGTTGCAGGTTTGCATGTACCAAATACTTTCCTTGTGAGAAAATGCCCTGCATGGAACTAACATCATTAAATGGCAGGTTTTACTTTTTAGCCAGACAGGAAGTTATGTTTCTATTTAACAATGGGAAGTGCTTTGTTAGGAGGCAAAAATTACCATTACCAAACTTTCTAAGTGGCTGAAATAATCATTTTGATAAGTCTGTAACAGACTGTCAGAGAGAGATGCTTTGAATTTTGAAGGCACATGTTGGCACTAAAATTAAAAGATTTTTGTCTCCATAATGAATATGAAAAAAAAATAATGATTCCAAAAATAACAAAACCATAGACACTAGAGATAGGAGAGACCTATTCAGTTGTCTCATTTACCCACTGCTCACCGAATCTCTGAAGACATTTGTCCATTGAGGTTTTAACATCATTCTAGAATTGTAGCTTTTACTTCTGAGAAGACACTTCCTCTGTATCACTTTGAGGAGAGCAATCTTAAATCTTGACTTGCTAATCTACCCTGGTTTTAGTCCTAAACACAATATACCAGCGAGGTGAAGATCTCTTCTTCTCCCCCTTCCATGACCCATTATGTCCTTGAAATTTCCAGTTTACAAAATTCTCTTCTACCTTCAAAATGGATGACACTCCTATGGAGTTGGGTCATGATTTAGTCACTCTATTAAGTTGTTTTAATCCATCCTCATAAATCAATTCCTTTAGCTCTTTCATCATGGTGTTGGCTGTTTTGTGACATCCTCCCATTTTCTGACATGATTTTCAGCTCCAAGCAAAATTCTAGGTGAGAACTTCGTGCTTCAAAAGCACAAAGTAATCATAATATCCCATAATTATGCAGGTATTAGTTGCCAAGGAATAGAACACAGAAGTTCCTGAGTTAAAAAGGGTAAAGTAAGCCTCAAACATGGTATTTTGCTGACCCTTTATTCTATATGGTGCATTTACTACATAAAGCATCCCTATCCTACACTATGTACAATAATAGATGGTCTGGCAGAAAAAGACAAAAAAGTCAGTTTGTATCAGAGCACTTAACTTGGCTTCCACAATTCCTCCCCTGCTGTTCGCCTAGTCCCACTTCAGCTGTATTTCACTACATTAACTACAGCAATGGGTATTTGCTCTCAATAAATATGTGTGGGTCTGCATGTGTGTTTGTACTTGAAAATAGTGTATGCAGACAACTCTAAATAGCTCCAAAAGTGATTGTACAATTAAAGAAACTATTTCCCTGCTGTTGATGGTTATTTCTTAAAACATCATCTGTCAGCCTAGGCTACCGAGACTGATGTTCTGAATATATTTTTCTTTTTAAACCCTTAGGAAATATCTTCTTCATGTCTCTGCCTTAATTTCATCACTCTTATCCTCAATCTTTCTTATAGTCTGATTATGAGATTAATTCCCAGAGAGCTATTAACATCCACTGTGTATGTTAAAGAAATGGGTTCAGGTTCAGTTCTTGTAAGGTTCTGAACTCTCTGCATACTGTTCCAAGCACTTTGAACTAAAGTTTTGAATTTTTCTATTAGCTAGTAGAGATGGTAAAATGAGCTTAAGCACTGAACTTCCAACTGCAACGCGCTTAGCACAAATCTAATTGCTTACATGGTGCAAAGGACAATTTGGGGTTTACCTGAGAAGGTTACTATAGTCACAGCATGTTTTACTTTTTTCTTGGAGAAGTAGTATTTTGGTCTTAATGCTAATAATCAGACATGTAAGTTAAATTAAGTTTCTTTTATACTGACAGATATAGGACATATGATGGAGGTTCAAACATTTGCTTCTAAGTATCCATTGTCGTTACCAATAGCTAATTAATAGAGAAAGATCAGTATCTTTGTCAACTAAAATCTTGGGATTTCAAAATTTTAAGATATTGAGGAAATAGCATGAGCTGGCATTTATATAGAAGACCAGACACATGCTTCGTGAAACGTTCCTGAAATGTTAAACCTAAAGTGCCCAATAGGAAAAAATGAGCAGTGTATTGATGTTCAAGCTTAAGAGTTTTGGAAGACATCTCTTTGACCAACAAATGCCTCTCCTCTGCTCACAAGTTCCTAGTGTGTCTTTTATAGGGAATAAGGCCTTATGTACCTGGCTTATGATACAAATGCATATACTAGAAATATATCTAGCAACGTTTTAGTTTACAATAAGCTCTAGATGACTGATCACTTATAATGTACAGGTAAAGACCCCATAAAAGCAGAGAAGAAGTGTTGTTAAGGCAGAAAGAAGAGATCTAACATTCTGAGAACTAACTTGACATTTTCTGTGTATGATTTAACTTTTTTAAAAAAGATTTTCTTTCTTTCTTTCCTTTTTTTTTTTTTTTTAATTGTTGTTCTGTTACAGTTGTAACATAATTCTTAATTGCAACTTTCTCCCATTAAGGATTAGGTAACCCTGGAGGTGGGGGTGGGTGAGAATCACCTTCACTCCTGAATTTCCTTAGCTGTAAAATGTGAGGGTTAGGGGTGATCTGTGCAGTAGCTTTTTATTTTTCCCTCAGTATGAAAACCACACCTCCTTCATCAGACAGCTGTCTCTATCCTTTGGACTGACAAGATGAGAACCTAACCACACAGAGCCCAAACTGAGTCTCCTTCTAGGGAAGCACAACTTAAACAGAAACATACAAAAGTGGGTGAGAATCAGATAATTAAGCTTCCCCTTTCAACTCTCTTTCATTGCACTTACCCCTATATGAAATCATATATATATATATATATATATATATATATATATATATATAAGTTTCTCCTGTGTCTCTCCAACACATTATAACCTCCATGAAGACAAGGATCACATTTTCTTTGCCTTAAATTGTTTCCAGCGTATAATAGCGCCTCAATACATTTTTAAATGAATGAATTAATGACTCATTAACATATTTTTTGAGAATCCTTAGTACTTGGTAATTTATCAATAGCTTGGGACTATGAGGTACAGGTCTTTAAATCACAAATCTTTAAATCTCTCTCAGAGAAGAAACAGCATAGATGACGTCCCTTGCTCGATGGCATCTGAGCAGAACCTAGCAGAAGGCACAGGGAGCAGACCAATGCATGAAGAAAACGAATGTATGAGCGTGGTAATTAGTTACATCTGCCCTGGCGCTGGCAGGCGCACAGAAGGCGAGTCTGCGGACAGGGTGAGGAGGAAAAGTGGCGTCCCCTGGCTTGATAAAAAAAAAAAAAAAAAAAAAAAAACAATCTTAGTCCTCTCTACCATCCCCGCGGGGTTCATTCACTTGGAAGAGTGACATCCAAGCCTTCAATTGGATCTACCGGATTCAGTGAGCTGAGCACTAGATGCAAGTGGCAACCACATGTTTCTCTTTAGTGATGGCCCTAGCCGGTGACCGATTCCAGAAAAGTGTTACACGGGCTGGGAACTTGAAAGACCAGAGGAGCAGCTACCTTTTCTAATGTTTTTCATAACAAATAATAGAACATTGTGAAGAAGCACAAGGGAGAAGGATGCCAAACAGGGCCCCTGCAGAGAAAACCAAGGATTCCCCAAGATACTGGACTTAACAAAGGCAAAATGCAGTGGCTGTGAATGCGGCTCATGTCCGAATCTTCCTCCTGGCACGGAAGGGGGTGCCTTCCCTCCGCTATTGCTGTCCCTGAGCAGAGGTGAGAGGGATGGTGGTCCTAGCAAAGACGGTCCCCAGTGATGGCAGGTCTAATTACAGGAGGAAAAAAAGTGCAGGGAAAGAAAAAGTCTGGTTTTCCCAAGACGTCATTTTATTACCAGCCTGACACGGGAAAGTTAAGGGTCATTTCGTTACGGTCACTAAAATACCAGCAGCCAGAAAAGCAGCACAGAGGCCATAGCCAAATGATGCTTCATTTCTAAAAACATTTTCCCACAATGGCAGGTTTTAAAAATTGGTTTTCCCCTTTTAATTAAAGAAACAAATTTCTTCTTTTGAATATGTGTAAATAGTTACCAGGATAAAAAGAGGTAGGGTGGGAGGAGAAAGGTGAAGAAATAAACACATACAGAAAGAAACAGAGAGACAGAGATACAGAGGTTTAAAGCATTAAGAAAAAGAAAATATAATACCAGATTTAGAGAAAAATCTTCTGGAAATTAGAAAAATGTACGTTAAATTAACTTTTTCTTAAATAAGTAATAATCTTTTAAAATGTCTACTCTTAATCATTAAATAGGCTAAAAAGGAAAAGATAATAAATTCTATCAATCTAGAGGAGGTTCTTCTGAAATACTACTATTTTCTCATAGTATTTTCTAGTAAAGGATATTGATTATAGCTAGCACACAGTTATAAATAAATACAATGTTATTTTTGGCATATGAGCCATAATTCTCACTCTTTATTAATTTAGGACAACTTCATTAGTCTAAATTCATGAGGATTTACCATGTACACAGTGAAATGTTTAGAAAGAGGAGGAAAAATATAGGTTAAGCACATCTATTAGAATTACAAATAACCTCAGATATTTCTTATTACAGTTACTGCTAAAATGAATTTCTGCATAAAAATCCTACAATTCAAAATTTGACATGCTTCTACTGAGAAAAACTGGAATCACAGATCTTCTAAATCACATTCAATGTTACTGAAAACCTTTATCAGTTGCAAATGAAGTTTATATAATACAATACATACTTTAACTGCACATTCCTGAAACCATATTTTTTATTTGTTTCTGTGTGTTTGGTTTTTCTCCATGCCTGAATGGCACTACAAATGTGGACTTGGAAGTGAAAGGGTTCAGACCCTTTGCTGTAATAGGTGCATCATTTCCCTGCCTTAGGCAATTGTCAATGGAGAATGCAGCCACTATCAAGAGAGGCAAACATTTATTTTCCAAGTATTTTGATAAAGTACATCCTTAAATTTGCTTTCTTCTCTCTCTCAGGCCATTTCATTTTACTTCTACAAAATTAGACAATTCCTGCCTGCTCTCAAGGTCCTATATGTAAAGAGCATAGATTTCAGTTTGCAGATGTTCAGGATATATTTTTACATTATAAAGCTGATTCTGAACTGATCTCCTGACTTTCATTCTTTCCTCTTCCTTCCATTATTCTTCTCAGTGGGGTTGGAGTAATCTTTTTTAAAAGGAAATGAGATCATGTTACTAGGACATTTTAAAAAATTCAGTGAGTCCCCATTGTACGTCAGAATAAAATGTAACTTTATTGCCATGGCCAACAAGGTCCTAATTTACTGCCACAGCATATTGCTCCAGGCTCTGCCCCCACCCCCCACCATTTTTCTCACTGACCTTCCATCAAGTTCCTCTTTACCTCCAGGGTGGAGTTCTTACTTCTGCTTGGAATGACTTTTCCCCTCCTTTTCCTTTGAGTCTCACTTCAAATGTCACCTCTTCAGAGAGACCTTCCTTGGCCACACTTCTAAAGTACTTTGTTCAGTGACTCTGTCCTCCCCTAGTTATTTCCTCCAACTGCACTCTTCACAGTCTGCACTTTTTGGTTAGTAATGTGTTTGCTTTATATTGCTTGTCTCTCCCAGTCTACCACCAGAATAAAGCTCCACCAGAGGAAACGCCTTGTCTGTTCTGTTCCCTTCTATATCCTCAGACTCTAGCATAGTGCTTGGTATACAGTAGATACTCAATAAGGGAAAGAATTCACTGATGATGAGAGAGCTCTGTCATTCCTATATGAAATCATTGAACTTACAAAGAGGTAGACTGATACAAGGTAAGACTTCCTTTAGATCCTATAGACAGTTCTAAAAGGGAATTTTATTTTTACTAAAACAATTCAAAAATGATTTAACCTAAATTTTTTTGCCTGTATTATAGCAACTTTTTCTGTGCTTGAGTTCTTACGTAACAGAGCTGGGTATGTCTATGGTTTTTAAAATGGCCATATTCTGGACTTCGTAAGTTTAAGGGACTAAGAGAACTGGTGATAGAGTTAATTTTACACTCATCACTAATCATCAATAGTACTGCACCATTTTGATCACCACTTCAGATTTGGAACCCAATCTGTATCACCAATAATATTAATAAATAAGAATTTCAGTGTCTCCCAGATGTTTCTGGTGCTACATTTTGATTGAGTGAGATTTTTTAAATGATAGGGATAAGATCAATAAAAAAATTGAAATTGAAAAAATATATATTTTCATTGGACATATTGAGGTTTTTATGGATCTGTGACTACCTGTGGAAATGTTTAAGTGATAAGAATTGCTGTTCCCTAATGAGATGGCTCATGATGAGCCCTTAGGTAGCTTCAGGATGAGGACTGATTACCAGAAAGACCAATGACCCGATTTGAAGGTTTAAACTTTGGGGCATCTGACCTCTCTGTGGGGAGTGGGGTGAGGGTGGTGTTGGAGATTGAATTGAAAGCTCAGTAAAAACTCTGGACATCATATTCACCTAGGCCTTGTTCTGTGTGAGTCTTCTTTCGACCAGTCTTCCTGATCTCTGTGTATCCTTTACAATAAAACTATATTCTTAACCATAGCACTCTTTAATTCCGTGAACTATTTTAGTGAATTATTAAACCTGAGGGGGTTAGGAAAACCCTCAGATTTTTAGCCAGTTCAGTCAGAAGTGCAGGTGACCTGGGTGGTCTGGGGTCCCCTAAAGTGAAGATGGTCTGAAGTTAAGGCAGTCCTTTGAAGGATTGAGCCTTTCACTTGTGAAGTCCGATGCTAACTCCAGGTGGTTAGTGTCAGAATTGTACTGCAATGCACCCAACTGAAGGTCAGTAGAATAGTTACCCTCTCCATTAATATTCTAAAATTTCCCAATCCCTTCATTCTTTATAACTGCAAGTTGTTCCCACTTCAGTATTTCTGATGGCTCATGCAGAGGTACTTAAGTTGCTTGTCTTTTATAGGTTTGAACTCATGTTCCCTGATCAATTTTTATCCCTTTGTTCATTCAACAAATTCCATTGAGCACTTTGTAAGGACTAGGCATTGCTGTCAGATCCTGAGGATTAGGTTATATCAATGCATATGACAGAAATGGTTCCCATTCTAATAAAGTGGCTTACAGCCTATCAGCAAAGGGCAAGATGCCCTAATAAACAGACAAACGTGAGTGATTATAGATTAAGTCCCTTGATTACTCATTATACGTTTTCTCCTCAACAGTTCACTTCAAACATGGTTACAGCTCTTTCTCCTTTATTTTCCAAGTTGCCACTAACAGAGTGTGTCTATATCTTATAGGCTTTTTAAAATTTTTTTTCTTTTATTTATTTATTTTATAATTTATTTTATTGCATTTTTTCCATTACCATTTGCCCCCATTACACTCCTTTCCCCCCTGCAAATCACTACATTGTCCTCACAGACTTTTAATTTTTATTTTTTTGGGGAATAATGCAAGGAAAACACTGCACAGAATTAGAAACAATTTAATCTAACTACCAGACATCATTTTTTCTAAAATTCTTAACTTCCCATCATTACAGAAAGTTCCTTTTGGGGCATCTCCTTCAGATCCCTAACATGCCACCATGTTGCTGTGACCTGCTTCTCCTTTCAAGGACCTCTCTCCTCTCTCTTCCTCATTTAACTTAAAAATTCCTGCTAGTTTATTTTGAAGAGCTCTCTTATGGCTTAATCTCTTTCTTTCAGACAGTGCTTAAAAAATATGGCTACTTGTGCCTGACAAAGAAGTTCATTAAACATGTCCCTACAGAAAACAGCAGTCTTCTTTCTAATACATTCTCACTTCACCAGCACCAAATGGAAAAATGTCTTCAGGGTAAAAAATAGCATCATAGTGCTAGAAATGTATCACAAATATTAATACTAAAGATATTTTTAATACTACTTCTTTTCTGTTGCATAATTCTCTTTAATTTTGTTCAGTATGAATATCTAAGATTGTTCAGAATATTGTTCAGATTAATATTTAACTTAGATATTTATTAATGAAAGTATAATTAATCATTAAGTAGAGATTATGGATTTTATTTATCATGTTATTTTCTTCAGTAACATAGGTCTTTAAAACATTTATATTTATATTTATATGTCTATATTGGGAGAACATGTGTGTATAATACAAACATAATTATATTAGGTTATGAAAAGTTTGATATTGAAAAACTAGAAAGAAAAGGTCTTTAGTACAGTTTCATTTCATTTTTTTTCCATCAGGCATTGGTTACTTCTATATGCAAAATTATTTAAATAATTTTTCTTAAAATAACCAAATAAATGATTGGAATATATTTTTAAAGAAATCAACTATATCTTCTTTATTTTAATTAATTTTGCATAGTATAGACACAGGTATTGCTTTAATATTCCCTCTACCAAGCACACTTCCTATTGAGATGACGTCAAAGGACTTTGCAGTGTGGACACATCCATAAATCTACCTAGTTTCATACTGAGATGAAGATCTCCAAACTCAAATTCAGTATAGGTCATAAGCAGTGCAATGAATCACATTCTCTAAAGGCATTTGACCTGACTGCAAATTATTTCCATGTTTTGTAGATGCAACAGACTGTATAAGGAAACATTGTCCCTTTTGTCTGTAATCCCTGGGAGATGATGTATGGGCACACTAAGCACACCTAGCAAGCATACTGGATCCTGACTTGGGTACAATCTCCTGGACTACCATGAATCCACTTTTATTTGACAGCATTCAGCTTATAAGAAGTAGTTTTAAGTGCCTACTATGTGCCAGGTACTTCAATTGAAGAACTGAGAGGAGAAAGTATCATTGGCTTTTTAGTAACCAGGTGAAAACCAGAACAAAAACAGAGACAAAAGCTCACATTTAGAAATTTTCTTTTCTTTTGTTAGAAACAGCTTATTGCAGTTCTTCCTCAGTGTAATATGCTAAAACTCTTGGTTGCAAGAAACTACTTACAAAGCAAGTAATTTTTAAAGCTGTCAGTTTACTTCTTTTAAGGAAAACACAGAGCAAATAGGCAGAGAGGGGCAGATTTGGCCCTGGTTAAGGCTTTAATGCCAAGAAATGAAATACTAATGCAGACCAAAATAAACCACAATAAAATCTGCTTGTCAAAATAAAAGTCATGTCTGTGCTCTGTGGACACAAAATCTAGGCTTTGAATGTTTTCTGTTACATAGACCTCCACAGAAGCTGTTAACAGCTGTAGGAAGTGTGTCAAATGAATTTGAGGTTGGTGTCAGACCATCAAACCTTTCCAAAAGAGTTTTAATTTATTAAGGTTAAATTATATCCATATATGATTCTCTTGTTAATGCACAAATGAGGACAAGATGTCATTTTCTCACCACTCTATTTCCATTTATGTACTTTAAATGCACTTTAAGGAAGAGAATCTTGACATGAGAGACCAAGCTCTACTGAATTTGGTAGGTAATTATTTACAATCAGTTAAAAGAAAGGACAAAATTGATGGTGAAAATAAATAAATAACCCCAATTCACTTCTATAAAACCAATTCTTATTTATTTCCAAATAAATCAACTAACGGGAGATGAGAGATTTAGAAAAGGAAATAGTTGGTTTGGGCAGCTTTTCTGAAGGAATCCAATGATCAAGAAAAGAAATACCACCCTGCTTTCATTTCCTACTTGGAGTTAATACCCCCTGACATGTTTGCAACGTAAATGCAATGTGCAACTAAGAACAATTGGGTTCTGATTCTGTTTGAGCCATTCATTAGTAGGGTCACCTTCAGTAAGTTTTCAAATATGTCTGGGCTTCAGATTTTATTTGAAAATAAAGAGGTACATTGTTTTCAATCATGCTCCAGGGCCCAAGGAGCATTTTCAGGAAAGCTATGCAGCATAGGCTGAAAGGCAGGCTTCCCCTACTCTCACCTTGACCAAAGCAGCTCTGATTCTCTCAAAAACATTTATCTTGCCTTCTAAATATGGTTTTATTTGGCAAGGATTTTGACACTAAAAACAGAAGAACACTGTGCTGAGATTATATCTTTCTCCTCTTAAAGTTTATGGCCCTTCCTCTATGATCTGTAGCTTCTTATCCAGTTCAAGCTACCAGGTCCCAAGCAATTCATCTTCCTTTATGGTAGAGGGCTAGAGTTCGGTAAAATTAAACCGAGTAGGTGGGTTTCCCTTAAGACGTGATCCAGATTCACTTGCACAGGAAGTCATGAGAGTTGTCCAATTTGTGGAAAAGCGTCATTAAATGCAGTAAGATAGCTTTAGAGATTTTATAGTGGTTTATTTTAGTCCATTAGTAATTCATTTTTGGCATATCAGCCTCCACTAATGTCAAGTTGTGCTCTGGGACTTTTGCAAAATAGATCACACTTAAGCATATTTTCCAGCTCTCAAAGCGATATAGAACATTTGTGTGGGCTTTTTTCCAGTCCTGTACACAGCTGAAAAAATTTTTGCTTCCTTAAGTACTATTAACTATCTCTCCACTGCCAAATACAGGGTCCGTTTTTTAGCTCAACCTTCTTCTGCGTAAGACATAGGTCAGCGGTGCCTCTCTATCATTGACATAACTCGTCTCATGCCATTGTTGGCTCGTGGTCTTCCTTTTTCTTTTGCTTTAGGTATAAATACTAATTCTCTTTCCAATGTTAAATTCTAATTTTATTTTACTAAGGTATGGAACATATTGTTATGATGGGAATTCTTTTTAATAGGATGTGTGTTTTATGACTCAGAATATTATTTATTTTGGTAAATGTTGAGCATGTGAGTGAAAAGTTTGTATTCTGGTACTAAGATATGGAGTGTCAATTAACTCAAGTTGGTTGACAGTCTTGTTCATATATTCTATATTCTTACTGATTTACTGTCTACTTATTCTGTCAAATCAGAGAAGGAAAACTCTGACTCCAAAAAACCTCCACTGCCTTGCGGCATACCTCTTCAGGGGAAAGGCTAAGGGAGTAAACCCCGACAGAAAATCCGGAGCCGGAGTCCCTAAGGCGGTTTGACGTTGTAGTCAACACCGGCAACTCCTGCGGCGCACCTGAAGCCAAGCTGTATTGACTCCGTCTTTCCCTTGGACCCTTCAGCTGCGAAGAGAGGGGGGGTCTGCTGCATGGGCAACAGCAGACCCTCCATATCACCCTGCCCAGGCTCTGTAGCTTCAGCTTCACTGGAGAGGACACTCCAGTGTCATCACAAGATGTCGATTCAACACGGGAGGAGACAGATACCGTGTCACTCCCGAGTTGGACTGCACAGCCATCCTCGGCGGTGCAGATAGACTCTTAAGAAGCTACACCATCGTCTCTCGAGACGGATGGCTGCCGACGATAAATACTAATTGGCTTTAAAATATTTTATGTATTTCCACTTGCTATGCTCTGATAGCAGAGCTATGCTTAACCTGTATTCCCAAGCCTCCTTATTAATTCATGTCCCTGTAGATGATGCCCACATCCACATACCAACCCTGTTTTCTTCTTCTTTTTTTTTTTTTTTTTTTGCTCCATGTTATCTTCAATAGATGTCACAACAACATCTCACATTCATCTGCTTCAAGCTAAATTCAACTTCCCTACTCCTTGGCTCCATACTGGTTCTTTTCTCTTATCTAATAAAATCTTGAGGCACCATAGGTATTCTAAGTCCTTTGCTCCTAGAAAAAAGTTTTAGACTTTTCTCCCAAAGCTTAACATATTTTATGTCCTTTAATTTTAATATAATATACTAATAAATATGCTAGAATAACAGTTCCAAAGGAAGCACTGATTGAAGGCTCCTTATCTGCTAACATTTTCCTTCCCTCCCTTTTAGGTTTTGGATAAAATTATGGAACTTATCTTCCTAAAACTCATAAATGACTGTTGTTTTCCTTCAACTTTTTTTTGTTGTTGTTGTTACTTTGCCACCAAGCCTCATTTTGTCTTCATTATAACCTCTGAGGGTTTTCTTTTAAATCACATTCTCCATTCTTACTCTATTATAGTTTATCAGTAGCTCTATTCTCAAGATTCTTATCGCATTTCACTTACACAATGGGGTTTATGACCTACTTGTTTTCAAATCAGATGTGGAATGGATTAGTTTTGTCTACAAGACAGTATTTTAAGGAATTATTTTCCCATCCATCCTTCCATCCATCCATCCCTTTATTTCGAGTATTTATTGCAACACCATATGCTAAGCACTGCATTGAGCACTGGAACTATAACTGTGTAAAAGACAAACAGGATTTTCTTTCCATGGTGATATTCTGAGTCTCCAACTATAATGAAACTTATATTTAGCATATAGAAAATATGTATTTAACACTTGCTAATTAATGAGTTGAATAGAAACTGATTAAATATCTGTCTTTCCATTTTTCTAAAGTAAGTGCTCTTTATTTTTTTTTCTCTGTAACTCTTTAAGAGGGCTAGTGGAGTCTATGGCAGTAGTTCTTGACAATGGTTGATTTTTCTCCCCTACCCTCCCCCTTTCCTGGGACATTTGGTAACGTCTGGAGACATTCTTGCTACTACTGGAACTGGGCGAGGTTACTGCTGGCCTCTACTGAGTACAGGCCAGGGATGCTGATTAACATTCTATAATGTACAGGACAACACACATAATAAAAAATTACACAGCTGAAAATGTCAAAATGTCAAGCTTGAAAAACTCTAGCCTATGTGAGTTCATATAAATTCATTTTCTTCTATACTAGTAAACTGTTTGTTTCATCCATTGGGTGTTCTTAATTTTTTTAGCCAAAAATTACAAAATTTTTTCTATCGTAATGCCACACTTTGAGCTTCTTTGCTCTTAAGTTTGGGCACTGCTCAAATAATTATTCAATAAACATAAGAAAAATGACATATTAAATGCTTTTGGATATAGGTTGTTCTGCATGAAGTAACATAAAACCCCAACAAAACTGGTCTAAAAATATGTATATTTTCTTACTTTAAGCAGTACAGAGTAAAAGGGATCCTCTCCCCGAAAATTTAGAAATATAACATTAAAATCAACGGTTTAGGCTCTTTCTATTGTTCTACTTTTCTGTGTTTACCACATTGGCTCTGTCTTAAGATAGCTATCTTCTTGGCTGAAAAATATCTGCTATGGTTCCAGACATCCCATGAGGATACAAAAACATACTCAGCAGAAAAAGTGTTACCATTTCCTCTTGTGCATATCTATTTAAGAGAAAGAAAACTTCTCCGAAAAGACCTATTGTCATATTGTTTAGAAATGAGTCACATACCTATCCCTAACTAAACTTGGGCAAAGGGAACAAAATACCATGATTGACTCAGACTACTCAGAATTTATCCATGAATCATATGGCAGATGGGTGGATACCTGAACAAAATTGGGACTCTGCCAGAAAGGAAATGGGAGAAAGCTTGTTGGGAAGGACATAACAAATGGACACTCATTTCAACTATGAGATCTATAGTTGAGACCCTGACACTTCATTGCCATTTAAGTCCCTTTGTACTTTTCAGAAGAACAATGATATTAACCTCGTGTTTCTAAAATTTAAAGTAGAAAAATTATTCCTTCTTCTCCTTAAAATTTGTGGGAACACATTAGTATTTTACAAGTGACTATCAGTGCTGTGTAAAGGGGTGCAGTGGGTGGATCAGGTAGAGTGCTAAATTAGGAGGTATAATTTACATCTTAGGAGGGCCTTCTAAATTTTGTGCCCTAGATGCCTCTCTTGCCTCACTCTAGTCCAGGCCCTGGTGATTATACTACACTGTGGACCTTAGATTGCAACAGAGAAAGGTTTTAAATATTTAAAGGTAGACTTGAGACATCACCAGTCAGCCTGCAATACAGCATTTTTTTCCTCTTTGGGACACCTTGAAAATAATTCCCTGCTCATGGAAAGACATTTCTGGTCATTGGATATATACCAAAACATAGCAATAGTTTTTTGAGCCAGTAAAACTTGGTTATAAAATACTTTTATAAATACTTTTTTCTTGAAGTCTTGACATGATCAGCACTGGGTGAGACCCAAAGATGGAATGAAGAACATGAACGGATGACTGTTTCCTTAGCAACGAGAACCATATGTTTCCTTTGAAAAAAGAAACCAAAAGAAACTGTTTTCCTATATTTTTCTTCCCTTCAGTATAGTGGTTAAACAGTAGTGCTATAAAATACATTTAATAAATACATAATATTTATTGAAGACCATGTGTAAAGCAATAATTATATTTTAAAATTTTTAAACATTACTTCTTAACCTATTATCTATTCCACTATATTATTAGGTGTATGAGCAACTCTGTAATGCAAATAATCTCCTGAAATCTCAGCTCTGGATGCATATGAGAATAGCCTGAACAGTTTTTAAAAAACAAAAATGTTTGATCTCTAATAGAACATAATTCAGTTGTGCTCATCCAACATCAGCTATTTTTAAGTGTCCCCCAGGTGATTTTGATGCGCAGCTAAGATTGAGAACCACAACCCTGAGAAAATTTATGGCATTGATAATTCAGCTAAGCTATTCAAATTATATCAGTTGGAGATTAGAGTTTATAAACAATTTCAGAGGGTGTAGTTCAAATTCCTCTCTGGTTTACTATTTTTCAGGACAAGGTTTCAACAAACTAATAAATCAGTGTCCCCTAATTAGTCAGTCTCTAATTCTACCATTTTGGGGGGGTAGGGAAAGAGTTTATATATAGGTGGACTTTAGTTGCCATCAAACCCATCCATAATCTGCTTTTCCATAGCCTCCAGGAACTATGTCTAGAACAATGAAAAACTGAGAAGATTCTGTCTTAATATGTCTTGACTGGACATAGAGCTCCAAAGTCCTCTGAAAAGAGTTGGCCTCTATATCTGTCTCGTCCTTTCCTGTCAAAGCCGAAGCTCATGAAGATCACCTGACTTCCCCACATTTTTATTCCAGGGAGTATGAGAGTTTGGAGAAGACTGTTTTCCAGTCTCAATGCAGAGGTACGGGTCACATTTTGGATGAAGACAGACAAGATTTTAATTCACAAACCTGTCTTTTTTTTAAATACTTGCCAGGGGATAGAAAACAAAAAAATATTATCTCTATCAGTTCAGATGCCCTAATATTAGAAAGCTGCTCTTCTTTATGGGGCCTCTTTGCATCATTAATTCACCTATCATTCTGTTTCACAGGGTTTCATAGAGAATCTACTATGTACTGGAGTACATTAAGTGAAGAAGCTGCGAGTATGAATAGTGCATACTTTTTACTTGTAAGCACCAAAAAAAAATCTCAATAGAAATACAGACAGGAGCATAGTTTGATTCTTGTATGATAAAGGTAAGCCCCAGGGGCAATGAAGACTCCAAGAAATGACATATCAGCTGAAATTGGAGGATGATATTGTAAAATAACTCAGTTAAAAAACAAAACAATTAGTAGGGGAGATAATATTCTTTTTTTTTTTTCAGATTTAATGTGTTTTATTGATTAAAATATTACATTTGTGCCAATTTCCCTTCCCTCTGCTCCCCTCCACCCGGTGGCCCCCCTCCCTCCAGTTGTCCCCCCCTTTTAGATTATGTCCATTAGTTGTGCATACAGTTCCTCCCAACCTCTCTCCGTCTATTCCATTCCCTCCTACCTTGATCCCCAATTCCTATATCATCTCCCTCCCTTTCCCCATTCCCCCTCCCTGTTGACCTCCCCCCAATATGCTTCCCGTACCCACAGTTCCTTTTCCACTCTTGTTGCCTATTTAGTTTGCCTTTGTTTCATCTCCCTAGCTTCTGTTTTTTTTAAACCAGTCCCTTTAACATCTCATATAACAGTGGTTTGGATCTAATGAACTCTTTCAGTTTTATTTTGTCCTGGAAACACTTTCTCTGTCCTTCTATTCTGAATGACAATTTCGCTGGATAGAGTATTCGTGGTTGTAGGTTTTGGATTTTCATTACTTTGAATATTTCTTGCCAGTCTCTTCTTGCCTGTAGGGTTTCCCTTGAGAAGTCAGCTGATAGTCTAATTGGGACCCCTTTGTACATAATTCTTTTCTTCTCTCTTGCTGCTTTTAAGATTCTCTCTTTATCTTTAATTTTTGACATTTTGATTATAATGTGTCTTGGAGTGGTTCTCCCTGGGTCCAGTCTCTTGGGAACTCTCCTTGCTTCCTGGACCTGCAAGTCTATTCCCTTCCCCAAGTCTGGGAAGTTCTCCTTTATTATATTTTCACTCAATTTTTCAAGTTCTAGTTCATCTTCCTCATTCTCTGGCAAACCAATGATTCTTATGTTGGGCCTTTTATAGCTGTCCCAGAGGTTTCTGATCCTCTCATTGTTGCTTCCCATTTCCTCTCGCTGCATTGGTTGACTGCTTGTTCCTTCTCCATATTCCAGTTTGTTGAAATGAACTCTGGATTTTTTTTTCTCACCATCTATCTCGTATGCGGTTTTGTTCCTTTCGTTATGAAAGTTTTTCGCTTCTTTCTTATCTTTTTCCTGCTCTTTTGTGAATTCTGTAAGCCACCTGATAACAATGGCCCAGAACTGAGCCTCTGACAGGTTTCTTATCTGTTCATCTGTCAGGTTCTCTATCTGCTGCCTGGTGAGCTGTGCCACCGGGATTTCTATAGTTGTCTGCCTCATTTTGACAGATGCGTTTTGTTTTCTTGGGCCGGCTATAGGAGGCAGTGCCTGCGTACGCGTCACAAATCAGCGACCAGCGCCTGCCTGTCCGCGACCTATTTCGCAGCCCTGTGGTGCTTTCTTTGGGGGCGGGGGTCCAAGATGGATTCACACAGTTATTCAGCTAGGAGACCGGGATCCGTCCTCCCGCCCCCCTGGGCCTCACTGTTCAAGGCGATGCGGTGGCCGCTCTCCCCAGCGCGGGGGTCGCGCACCGCCAGGGGCTTGACCGCAGCCGGGATTCCTCGCCGCCCCGCCGCTCCAGGTGCGACCGCAAACAGCGCTGCCCTCTTTAACTCTTACCTGCCCAAATGGCACCGCTGGTTTATAACTTCATATGTTGGGCTTCCGTGTAGTTTTATTTTCTGGAATTTCTAGTTATCCTTTGTTTTGAAGTAGTTGTATTCCTCTCTAGTTGTAGAGGGAGACCTAGCATGTCCGTCTAAGCCTCCATCTTGGCCGGAAGTCGCGATAATATTCTAATTTAACCTAACAATTAAGAGATAAGTTACTAAAAATAGTAGGTAAAAAAAAAAAATGAGTGTTACAATTTAGAGAAAGAACATTTTGTACTTTATTATTCCAGCAAATATTTATTAAGCATACAGTATTGAAAACAGTGTGGACAAGGGGATAAAACCATTGATGTGAGGGCTTAGTCCCTATTTTTCAACTTAGATTGTTGGGTAGGAAAGGCAGATATTAATAATAACTACAATGATAATAAAATAATATTGATAAAATAACTTTTAGGTGCTCTAGAATCTTCCAACCAAATTATAGTTCCTAGAATAACAATATTGGCCTCATCAGGAAACTTGTTAGAAATACAAGTTCTGTCCCAAACCTACTAAATCAGGAACCACATTTTAACAAGTTTCCCTGGGATAAATGTGTACACACTCAAGTTTGAAAGGCAAGGATCTATAATGTGATAAATGTTTTAAATGAATAACCTTCTTAAAATTACATGATAACCTTATTAAGAAGGTGTCAATTTGCACCTCCATTTGACACCTAAAAAACTTGAAGTTTAGAAAAGGTAAGTGATGTGTGCAAGGTGATACAGGTAGTAAAATGACAGAGCTGTTTGAATCACATAAACTGGCTTTCAATCCCATATTTTATGTATCTACAAATAGTACTTAGGAAGTAGCTTGTTTAGATCCATTTTGCAACTATCAAAAATCAGAGGCAAATCATTTTTTATTCAACGACCACAACAATGTATCTGCACAATATCACTAGAACTACAATGGGCCAAAATGTGGTGCAGACATATCAAATTAGCCGTGAGTCTGCTTAGAACCAATGGATCCAGCTACTTTTGCACCAGGGCTGCACAGGGGTTTTGAGAACTTGAGGTTCTGCTAAATTATTCCCCATGATCAAAACCCTATGCTGAAAGTTATGGGCCACAAGAGTCCTTGGGCACTGGGGGGGCCTGCCTAGATTAATACTGAAATACAGTTGATCTTCCTTTCGCAATGTGTTGAGTTAGACCCAGGTAGTACACAACTTCCAAAATGGCCCTTCAAAATTCTAACCCCTGCCCGAATGGAGGTGGAGAAAAGACAAAACTATCATGCGACAAAGGAAAAAATTTCATTCATTTCCTCAGCTAGTTTCAGTTGGCTAAGGAATAAATTCTCCTAGCTAAAATCAAAACAAAATAAATCTTTTAAAATGTCTTTCAGCTAGTGGCAAGGTCTTTAAAATTAGTTTTCCTAAAATCTTTTCCAATTCAGGAAGTGACCTGCAGGAAAAATTGTTCAGTTGTTTGACAAAAACACGAAGTTGTTTGCTTTTAAAAAGGAATGGTAGCCCTTACCCAGTTTGGATGACTGCTTTCAAGTTTGTTTCTGAAACACCTTGAAGACAGATGACTAATCGAGGAAGCAACACGGTAAAATTCCATAACGAAAGAACATGTTTTACCCTTCTCAGAAGTTAGGTTGCACAATTGGAACAATTTCTTTTGAGACTGCACTGTCTAGTTCTACATGTGAGACATACAGAGGGCCTTTTCCATTCCACCCACAATCTGCTCTAGTAAATGTCTATTTTCCATCTGATCTGGGTGGGTTGGCAACATTGATAAGATTGTAGTTAAATATTTCTTTTAACGAGAGTTTCAAAAGTTTTAATATGCAAGGTATGTTGATGATGCCAGATCACATTCAATCGTTTTATTTTATTTTTTTCAGGGATAAAGGGGCCATTTGTATTTTTATATGGCTGCAGTAGGGATATCTTATAGGTAGCTGATGGGCCTTTTATGTGCTTTTAAAGATGCAACTAACATAAGAATGGCAATGGGGATATATATATCAAGTTCTCAAGAGGTAGTCTGCTGGGAAAATTATGAAAAAATGTGGAGCTTTAGGATTTGTACTTCCCTCTTGTACAGTAAAATAAAATGGTAGCCTTCATAAAGGATATATAGCAAGTTTGGCAAACTTCTAACAACTGAAGTAGATTGTAGTGACCTGGCATGTAATGATGATTTCAGGCTATTTCAGGACTTGGGGAATAAAGAGTGTGAGAACTCAGGGAACATTTAGTGATCTCTGCCATAGGCAAAATGTGATTGGAGGGTGGCGGTAAGGGTTGGTGCCCACATGCCAGTTTAAGTACCAAGTCTGACTTAATATATTGTTTCTTATATTTCCACTGAGTACCATATACATTTTCCCTTTTCCAAAAGCATTGCACTATTATCCCTATTTTCTTCCCACCCCCTACATAAATAAGACAAGAAACAGGTTGATGGAATCTGAATAGTTAACGACTATTTAATTTTCATACTGGTCTTATGCCTAGGAGAGTTTGAAAAGCTTTTTATATACCTATCACTATACATAAACCCTAGATATTTATTATTTTTCATGGGGAGAAATTGAAATAAATTACTTGGATGCTATGATTGGAATGAAATATATGTCCCTCATTCCCAGCATCTCAGCCAGTTGTAGGACATATTGCTGTGGGACAGTGCCTAGATAGCATTGGAAAGAGATGTTAGATGCTGCATCTAAAGTTTCACGTCTAGGTGGCTGAGCCGAAAGACAACTGAGGGAAACAGTGAGTGCTGGAGGACTGATGCGGGGTGTCTGGTGGAGAGGATGTTGTCCAATGGGTTGGAATTCAGAAGTAAAGACAGTTTTTCCAAATCCTATAGTTCTTCAAAACTTAGATATCTACCTTTCAGTCTTGATTTACTGCCCAATTGCTAAGGTAATCCTAAGTATTTAAAGTTTTTGCTGAAGTTGCATCCCATTTCCAGGTACACATAGCTAGAATAGTTAAAGTTAGCACTAACTGATGTAATAAAGCACAAAATCTCAGTGAATTAATTCATGGTCCTTTTTGTTATTCACATGAAGTTTAACTGGCAATAGGGAGAAGTTATCAGTCTCTTCTGTAGACATTGCATTGTTCTAAATTCAGACATATGGTAACACCTTGTCACAAGGGAGGCTGGGAAATGCAATCCAGCTGTGTGCATAAAAGGAAAGAGAACAGGTTGAACATCTAGCCAGTCTGTGCCACAAAAGTATTGCTAGTTTGCTGTCAACCTGCTGACCAAGTACATTAACTCTTGTATGTATTGCACTGTGCATATTATATATTCTGTCTTTTCCAGATCGGTTTATTAATTTAGTTTGTCAGTTCTGTCATTTTTCTTGTTTCATGCTCCACCTTCAGCTCTTTGACTTATGAAAACTTGAATATTCTTTTGAATTTTGCTTAATAAAGCACCTCATATGACTACATGACAAAAGAGATGATATAAATAATATACCTATTGTAATGATGATAAGATACACATGCAGTGACTAGCACCTGCAAAATGCTACAAATCCTTCACAGCATCTCATTCTGTATTTCCACACTCTCAAAACTGAAGACGCGTATTTTTATTGTCTCTATATCATGCCACAAAAATTGGCAGGCAATATCCTAATATTCAAAAGCAACCGTAACAAGGGTATGCCTGAGGAATGTCAGATCTAGTTAGCAGCAATAGCAATGTAGCAGCAATGTAGATTCAAGTTGAAATCCATTTTGACCTCATTCTTCTTTTTCCTCTCATTTATTTCTTTTTCTCCTTCCATTTTCCCTCCTACTCCATCATTTATATATCAGAAATAGACACTGGAGGAAAGCCCTGTTTCTAGCCAGGTGGTATAACTCTGGAATATCCTGAGAATTAAATGCAGAAAATCTGACATTCTGACCAAGGTTATTCTTATTTTGATTGGACTGTGTACATGATGTGATTTGGATGGTTCAACACACACCAAGCCAAATAGTTTCATAGTTCTCCATTTGAATCCACTTAGCTTCTCCAACATATTATATATGTGCTGTGTCCCAATGGAAGCAAATAAATAGCTTGGGTTATCTCAGGACTGGATTTGTCATGTTCCACAGAACTTGGAAGAGTAACATGTGCATAAATGATGTAGTAAGTAAAGAAGTGATTACCCTTCTGACACTTTATTAGGTATAGGTAAAACCAGTTTTGAATTGGAATTACACTGCCAATATGTCATCGTCGTCGTCGTCGGCAGCCGTCCGTCTCGAGAGACGATGGTGTAGCTTCTTAAGAGTCCATCTGCACTGCCGAGAATGGTTGTGCAGTCCGACTCGGGAGTGACACGGTATCTGTCTCCTCCCGTGTTGAATCGACATCTTGCGATGACGCTGGAGTGTCCTCTCCAGTGGAGCTGAAGCTACAGAGCCTGGGCAGGGTGATATGGAGGGTCTGCTGTTGCCCATGCAGCAGACCCCCCCTCTCTTCGCAGCTGAAGGATCCAAGGGAAAGACGGAGTCAATACAGCTTGGCTTCAGGTGCGCCGCAGGAGTTGCCGGTGTTGACTACAACGTCAAACCGCCTTAGGGACTCCGGCTCCGGATTTTCTGTTGGGGTTTACTCCCTTAGCCTTTCCCCTGAAGAGGTATGCCGCAAGGCAGCGGAGGTTTTTTGGAATCAGAGTTTTCCTTCTCTGATGTGCCAATATGTATTAGTTCATAAAAATATGTAAATATAACATTTAATATTTTTGTGAACATTTCAGTACTTTAGAACATTCAGAATGTTGTTCTTTAGTTAATTTTGTCATTCCTTGGGATATTTATTTGTTGAAAGATAAAGAGTGTGAATTCTTTAGCAGCTGACACTTGGCCTATATTGAGCCCCTAGTGTTACTTGAAAATCACCCTGACCTTTTCAATTGCCAACCAAAATCTCAGTGAATATACACTAGAGATTTGCAAAATAGACTCTGAGGCTTGCTTTTAATAATTTGATTCTGGAAAGTAAAACTTAAAACATCAAGTTCTTCTATGATGTTTATTTCAAATACATTTATATTTCTGGATAGAGATAAACAATATGTTCTTACTTATTTCAATTTAGTATATTCAACTATTTTACAAGAGATGATCAATATTCAAAAACCCACAAGAGCACCACCTTAAAAATAGTTTTTTTCCTCTTTTAACATAACCTGATGCTTTTTCTCCCCACATGCTAGCACTGAGCAAACCTGGAAGTTAATATTTAACCAAAACTTAGGCCTCATGGAACTGGGATCATATCTATACTTGGCAATCTTTTATTCATTTGAATAAGGACTGAGTTAGAAGTTAGAATTCTGCCCTAAATTTCTCTAGCCATTTTCCTCTCCCTTCTGCCCCTAGCTATTTAGACAATTAGAAGATTGGATACCAAGAAGCATTTATCTAAGGATTTTAAAACTGTGCCAAAATAAAAGCTAATCATTTTGTAATCAGTATGCATAGAAGAGAAGAAGCAGCAGTTAAGCAGTTGCTGCATGTTTGCTGACAAAATATTTAATCCAAACATTTAATTTCAATCTGCCACTGTTCTCAGTCAGTATAATTACTTTAAGCAAATACCGTGTTGAAAAAAATGGTCCCAGTTACTAAAATGTAAATAATACAATATAATCATTACCATACTCAAATTCATATACTATAATTTACTTGGATCAATTTTATAAATATGAGTTTAATAAATGTTTAAATTATTATAAACATGTGGTTCTAAGCTACATTTATAAGAGTTTGCTTACACTTTCTTGTTGGCTACATATACTTGAAATAAAGAACTGCTGAGTGAGACAAATGGATTTTTTATACTATTAATAAGGCTGAGCAAAATTAGTTTTATAACTTTTTGTCATATGTCAAGCTTAGACAAAGCATGTAAACTATAAGACTAGGCAGATTCATATATCCAATATGTAATTGTAGAATGTTTTATACATATATGTGTTAAATACAATAATTATACTTAAAATTAAGTTTCTAGAAATATAATAGAAACAAAAGATATAGCCTCTACCTTAAAAAGAACTCACCATCAAGAAAGGTGTTAAATTTTAAAAACAAGGATCAAGACAAATATGACAGGTATGAAAATAAGTAAACTCTCCTACATCTTATTTACCTTTGTATCCTCTACATCTACAAGATGCTTGATGCATAGAAGGTGAGAGTACAGGAACCATTGTGGTTCCCAATCTGCTTTCATCCTTTCTTGTTAAATTAGCCTTATCCACTTTTACCCTGCAGGCAAGCAGATTCAAATAGTCTTTGTGAAGAAGAGGTCAATTATGAGTGGCTACCCTAAGTCAGGATAGTTAGAAATCCATAGCATAGTCTGATAAATAAGATTGTCTGAGCTTATCAGATAAAGGTCCCTCTAAACTGAAATAATAAGTATATTTTTTAAATTAATTAACATAGTTTAGTTTTAAAAGTCTACTTCAAAACTGAAACTGTTAAAATATTCTCATTTTGATAACTGGGATTTGTTTCAAATAATATGGGAACAGGGAAATTAATGGATATTTTAGATTAAATAAAATTGGTCTTTTGTTGATAATTCTTAAAGCTGGTGCTAGGTTTATAAAAGTTAATTATACTATTCTCTCTATTTTGTACAGTTTTAATGTCTCCTTATTATAAAAAATAAAAATCTATTCTTATACCCAGAATCAGTCCTAGGGCCCTGCAATATATAACCCTTCTTATCCATAATTATTGAACATCTGTTTGTATAACATTTCAATATCTCTCAAAGATACCTCTGCTTTTGTAGTACCCTTTATCAGATATAGTTAGAGACTTGTACTGCGGTCTCATCTGCCCATAACAAAATACCCAACTAAATATGCTAAATACACTATGGACCTTTATTTTCTCAAAATAAGGTGTCTGTAGAATGGATATTTGTAAGGACAATTGAAAATATTACCAAAGACATCTTGCCATCTTTGCACTTTGTCATCTGTAGTGATGTTTAGTCAGAATTTAGGCCTTCTTCTTTGGACTTGTTATATCAATCCCTTAAGATGGCAGCTGAAATTCCTGCCAGTATAGTAGACAATGTCAGATTACAGATGACAGGTTTTTTTCTCCATTTTTTTTTTTTTTTACTAAATACTTTCATGTAAGACCATACAAAAATCCCTTACTGTCTTATTGCCCAATGACTAGATATAGGGAAACTAGAAAATTAGTTTTGAAAATTTAAACCTCTATAATTTAGAGAGAGATTTTGTCACTGATAACATGGTGAAGAAATGTACGAAGAGCTCTTACATAAAAAAAAAAAAACTGACAACGGTTCCCAGTAGATCTGTAAATGGCACTAAGATGCCATCTGTACAAGTTACATTTGCCACAATAATGCTGGTACAACTTCAGTGGTATAAAATATACTTGTTAAAGCATAGTTCTATAGAGTTTAATTGACCTGAACTGGGCCTGCCTAAACATCAGTTGTCTAGTCTTATTTGTGAATCTATAGTTATGGTTAGGTTGGCAAGTTGTCTTGGCTGACCTTGGCTGATCTTGGCTGGACTACTCACATAACTTGTTAGTTGTGTGATGAATGAGCTAGGATGGTCTTGATTGGAATAACTGGGGAAATGGCTCTTTCACAACCTTCTACACCAGCAGGCTAGCCATGACAGAGAGACAAGTGTAGAATCAGCAGCACACAATAACTTTTTTTCAACTTATGCATGCACCATATTTGTTAACTTCTCAGTGGCTTAAGCATTACCTAAGTAATATTAAGATGTCAGGAAACAGATTCCATCATTTTCTAAGAGGAATTACAGAAAACATGGGAAAAGTTTCATGCAGAAAAGAGCTAAGAATTGTGGTTGCTACTGCAACTAATCTATTAAACCAACCCTGAGAAGAGTTAAACAGTAGTGGCCAGCCTTCATAATTCACTCATTCTCAACTCTCGTTTCCAAAACCATCAAGTCTTATCAATGTTTCTTCCTACATCTCTCAAGTCTTTTCTCTATTCTCCATTTTATCACCAGTATTTTGTGCAAGTTCTTAATGAAGATTCTGTAATAACATCTTTACTGGTGTCCCACAATATCTAGAATGTTCTTTAAAAAATGTGTGTCTGAATGTGTAATACTTAAGCATTTCAATGACTCAACATCACTCCCTAATATAGTCTACAAATTCCTAGAGATTTTGGACCCTCGTTCATCAGTTTCATCTTGAACCATATTCTCCTCCTTTTAATTCCAGTGTGTTTACAGTCCCCAGTACTTGTTCTCTTCTCTTCTGTCACAGTTTCCTTACACATGTTGTTTCTTCTTCAGGAATATTCTTCCATCTGCTCTTTGCCTAAATAACTGACTCATTTCTCAAATCTCTGCTTAAGTGTCACTTTTCAGCAAAGTCCTGCCTGACCTTCTTTATTAGAACCAATCACTTTAATATAGATTCCCATAATAATATAAACAGTTCTTTTGTTGAACTGCCTAATTAAAATTTTATACTAGTCTGTGTGACCTTTTAAATAAACTTTGTATTTTGTAATAATGTTAGAGATACAGAAGATTTATAAAGATGGAATACTGAGTTTTCTTTAACTCACATACCTCTAATGTTAATGTCTTAGATAACATAGTACATTTATGAAATAAAAATTAATATTAGTATAATATTGTTAACTAAATTGCATGCTTTACTTAGATTTCACCAGTTTTATTTTCATTTATGTTTCTTTTTCCTCCTAGGATCCAATGCAGTACATCATGCTTTGTGTAATTGTTTTATCTCTTTAGTTCTCTCTAATTTATGACATGACATGTTTTTAGTCCTTCCTTGCTTTTTATGACCTTGTCAGCATTTTAAATTTCTGGCCCAGCATATTTTAGAATGCTCCTCAATTTGAATTTCTTGATGTTTTCTCATGATAAGATTAAGATTATGAATTTTGGGGCAAGAGCATCACAGAGATGCAGTACAGTTCTCCTTGCATAGTGTCAGAGGGTACATGCTATCAACATGACTTATCACTGGTGATAACTCTGGTCACTTGGATACAGTAGGGTCCGCCAGGTTTTTGCATTATAAAGTTACCTTTTTTTTCCCCCAACACTCTACTCATTAGAAGTGAGCTACTAAGTCCAGGCCACAATCAACTATAAGGGAGTTATGTTTTATTTCTTAGAAAGAAGAGTATCCATAAATTTATAAACTATCTTAAAACCATGAAAGTAATTTCTAAATATTTGGGAAAAGTGCTTTACTAATGTAAACATTCTTCTTAAAGTTTTGCCTACTAATTTTACCATTCATCCATGTAACTTGCCTGCAGAGATTATTACTGTGATATTCTTTTTTTAAACCCTCACCTGAGGATGTGTTTGTTGATATTAGAGAAAGAGGAAAGGAGAGACACAAAGAGAGAGCATGAGAAACTTTGATGTGAAACAGTGATCTATTGCCCCTCTCCCATACATGCCCCAACTGGGATGGAACCCACAACCTAGGTATGTGTCCTGACCAAGGATCGAACACACAACATTTCGGTGTAAGGAATGATGCTCCAACCAACTGTACCACCTGGCCAGGTCTTCTGTGATAGTCTAGTGGTGATAATTTTTGTTTTCCTCATTTTGATTATATTTATTATCTACTATTCTTCCATCTGGTTAGAAGACTTGTCTCCTCTCCTCCATTTATTTATTTTTCAAATATATGAATGTGTATGTATACATTTTACTCTTTACTCTTTGAGTTGTAATCCAATACTATCATCATTTATCTTATTGCTCACATTGTTACATCTTTGGCCTTTTGGAACTGATCTAAGTAGATGCCCATGTATTTTTCATATGCCTTAATTCTTTTTTAATGTTTCCTGTATGACTTTGCTGTCATTTTTTATTTAGTTTTTTGAATGACATATACAATTATGTGGCACAAAGATAAAAGCTATATCATATATAAATATACATAAGAAATACAATAATATAATAATTATAATATATCATAAAATAATAATAATTTTACCAGTGTCTGAAATTACGATAATGACTTTGCATTTTTTGTTGCATTTGCCTGATATGATTTTTGTCCATTAGCTTTTTTTCAACCTTCCTGAATTTGTTTAAGTGTGTCTTTGTATACATTGGAATTTGCTTTGGGAGCCAATTGAAAATCTTCTAACAGATGAATGTGGCAACGACTGAGGAACTTAAACCAAAAAGATCTCCTGTCAAGAGAGCACCTGCTGTGAAGGAAGGGTGCAGTTAGCTAGCTGCCTCTGGCCGCCTGTGTTGAGATTTCTGCAGCATTTACACCTACATCATGCTCTGCCCACACTGTTCCCAGCCAATGCCTAACACAGCCAGAACATTTCTGCTCAATGGGACACTACTCTAATGAACAATCTTTGCTGGAATTCCAGCCTGGCTGAAATTCCTCCAAGATGCACTTCAGTCTGAGATGTTTTCTGCCTAATCCCATTTCCTTCTCTTTTTCTTTTCATAGGTGTCCACCCTGCGTCACAGCCTCCCTTCTTATTCCTCCTCTCCTTTTCTTTTAACATCCACAAGCATTCCCTCCAGTAAACCTCTTGTGCTTCAAATTCCATCTTGGTATCTGTTTCCTTGAGAACCATGGCTGACCATGAATTTCTCTTTACATTTATCAGTATGACAGATATTTTGTTCTGTTATTTTGTTCTTAATTTTCTCTCAGTTCTTTCTAGAGTTCTACCAATTCATGTTTTAAGTCTGCCTGTTATCTTAACACTTCTCTGAATTCTTACATTTCTACTTTGTGATCTTACTTTGCATTATTCTTTTTTAATAAATAACAGAATTTTTAGTCATAATTTTCAACTGTTCCATTCAACTTTCTGGTGAATGTTCTTTATCTGCTGCTATGTTTTGCTTTTCAATTACACTTTTTCCTTATGTAATCATTCTATTGTTGATGTGCCATTTCATTTTTAATTTTTCATTATTGAATTAGTTTTGTTTTTTTCTAGGATGAGCTCTAGGCAGATACTGCATGTGTGTGTGTGTGTGTGTGTGTGTGTGTGTGTGTGTGTGTTATTCTTTCTAAAGCCCTATTATTACTTTGTTAAAACTAGGTCTAGGATGGTTCCATTTTGAAACTCTGCTGCCTCAGTTCTTGCAATGGTGTAGCAATCAAAGTCTATAGCTTCTGTTCAGAGTACGCCCCTCCCCACAAGAAAGTATAATTGCACTTTATAATTTTGCTTTCTAACATTTACTACGGCTATACTTTCTAACTTTTTTTCTCTTCTTAATTCTTTTTCCTAATTTCTGATGCTTTTAAATGCCTTGTTTTTAATCTGTAAATATCTGCCTGATTATTACTCTGAAGATGAATTTTGCAAGCCACTTTGTATTGTGCTTGTTTCGTTTATGTGATTTCTAGAAGAATTTGAAAAACGCTGAAGTGGACTACCAGGTTCTCACTGGCTGCCTTCACATGCATGTTAATCTCTCCCACTACCCATGATTCTTAACTGCAGCAGGACTGACAATGTGGTTCAGATGATTCATTCTTGAGGGGCTCTCCTGTGCACTGTAGGATGTTCAGCTGCACTTCTGTCCTTATCCCACTAGGTTTAAATTGTGGTCATCAAAATTATTTCCACATACAGCCAAATGCCGCCTCAGAGGCAAAGTTGTTCTCAGTCTGTTCCACTCCACTAGAACAAACAAACAAACAAAAACAAAAAAAAAAAAACAGTGAAATTTGGGATGTCTTCTTGTTGTTGTTAAAATTTACATTCTCATTGCCTAGTATAGCTTAACCCATAGTAATAATTCAATAGCAATATACTGATGGTATGAATAACTAAGTGAAGAGAGTAGCATTGAGTTTATTCATCCTTCTTGGGATTCTTATATATCAAAAATAGAAATAGTCTGATAGATGGAGACTAGACTAACTGCTGTCAGAGGGGAGGTGGGCTGTGGAGCTGGGTGAAAAGGTAAAGAGATTAAGCAAAAACAAAAGCAGCAATAAAAACTCTCATAGACATAGATGATAGTATTACCAGAAGGACAGCAAGATGGGAGGAGGTAGAACTGGATATAGAGGAGACAAATGGCGATAGCAGGAGACAACTTAGGGTGGTGAGCACACAATACAATATACAGATGATGTATTATAGAATCGTACACCTGAAACCTATATACTTATATTAACCAATGTCACCCCAATGAGTTCAGCAAAAAATAAAAATAAAAATATTTTGACCAATTGTATGTCTTTTCCTGTTGAAACACATATAAAATAATAGTATTGTAGATATGAGGGGAATTTGGAGATGATCTAATACAAACTTTTAATTAATAGTTGAAGAAATTGACACTCAGAGAACTTATGATTTATTCCTTATTGCACAGAGATTAGTGGGAGAACTGGAACAAACTCTCCACACATTATGACTTCCTCAAAAAATGCTATGATGCGTTATTTAATCCAAAACTGTACATACATAGTAAATAAACAATCCATAAAATTAAACCTCTGAAGAACAAAACAACATGAAACAAAACTAATATACTGTTCCACAATTATGAGAATATGAAGACAATATCAATGAAAAACATTTTGAATTAATTTGAGAAAATGCAAAACAATTGGTTCTCTAAACATGTTAAATTATAAAAGGGGTATAAGCTTCAATAGCAAACACACAGTAAACAGTCTGTAAGATTTTCTAAAGATCTTGATCATATGATAAAGCATGAGTTAACTTTTCAAAACACATCTAAATTTAGTGTCACCAAAGGAAGTAAAAAAGTTTTGGAAGAACACATACAGTAGTAAAGTTTAACTGACAATAAATTATATCACTGGAACATTCATTAAATTAAGCTCAGTTTAAAAATATTTTTAAAACACCAAACACCAAAACACCCTATAGTGCTTGCAGAAGTGTTACTCTCTGTTAACTGATGTAGAATGAGACAAGTATGCTCAGTTAGGCAAACAGACTGGCATAGGTATGACCAGGTAATATGCAGATACTATAAGATAGCTCATGTTATCCACCTCTTCCTACATCACATAGTTGGGGGATGAAGGAAAGATAGAAACTTATCAGCAAATGTTGACTTTTTTTCAACTATTTAGTCATAGAGAACTCTTTTCTGTCAATATCTTTTGTGGAAACCATTATCTAAACTTAAACCACTAGGTGTGACTACTTATTTTTTATTGATTCATTTGGTTGAAGTAGGTAGTCTGAGAAACTCGTGAAGCCAGTCTTTTACTTAAACTGATATAGATGAATATGAAATAATTCCTAACTCACAGAACTTCATACTTGCTTATAAATGAAATGTTCCCTAAGAACAGAAACTGAAATATATTTTTTCCTTAATTGTGACAAAATCATTGAAGTGTTTATGAAAAAAATGAAAACCCCAGATGTCTTATCAAGAGATAGAAATTTTTATGGGTGAGGGAAAATGTTAATTTGATTAAGGATAAAATGGGTGAAAATAGGTTGTACTATAAAAATCTAGAAACAAAACTGTGAAATATAAACTGAAAATAATGGTCAATGTAAAGAAAAATACTGCAAAAACAATGCTAACATCATAAGTCCCTTGAGGAAAGGAGCTATGTTTAGGTGTCTTTGTGTCTTTGATGGCATTAAATCAATGTTGGTAGAAAGAATTAATGTATACATAATTCAGTTATTATAGATTTCCAGTACCACATTTTCAAAGAACAAATATATTCTAAAAGCAACCTCATTTTGAAGTTCTTTTACACAAATAATCTGCTTTCAAGATTATAAAAAATGAAACAAAAATTACTCATATCTTATCTTACCATCTGGATATAACCACTATTAACATTCAGAAGTACATTATTGTAGGCCTGTCTCTTGGTGCAGCAGGCTCTGCACATGTTTCAAAATAGATGGAAGAGTTAGCAGCAAACTACTGTAGGTTGTTTTGAACACTTACTGTCATTCATTTGCTCAGGAAAGGCTGTTGGGAAGGGCTACTGGTAAAGACTTACTCTCTCTGAAAACAATGCAAAAGTTAAAGGAGAAACCATGCACTATGCTATGAGGTAGATAACCTCAGTGGCCACCATCCATGTGATTTTGCCTTTTCGGGAATAATTTAGCCTTACTTGCAATTGAGAGACTGAGAGAGAGATGCACAGAGAGAGAGTGACATGGAGAGAGAGACAGACAGAGATAGAGAGAGACAAAGACTGACAGAGAGAGAAAGAGAGAGAGTGAGAGAGAAAGGGAGAGACCACTTTTCTAAATAAGGACCACTTGAATGTAAACATCTGGTTAAACATAATAATGTCTTCCTGAGAAATTAAAGAATCTTCACTAGCTCTAAGTAAATCAAATGGAGAACATCTCTTAAAACTTATTGAACTTGTTAGTAATGAAAATTAAATAGGTTTTACCCAATTTCTTTGTTTTCTCCTTTCAGCAAGACCGTATCTGAAGAAAGCCTGGGACTGAAATCTCCCAGTGCCAGATATTGTAGATTCAAAAATATGTGAACAAGCACAACTAGAAAATATCAGGCATATGGCATGAAACACATTTTCATTCATTCTCCAGAGGGGGATAAAACATTTCAACAGAATGCAAAATATTGTGCTCTAGTTTACTTGCCAAATAGAAAAAAGTATGAATTTTAGCAAGGAAATCAATGGCAACTTTGAATTCAGAGAGTTTAGAGCAATTGCTCTATACGCAAATGATTTGGGCAGGTTAGGTGTTTGGATGTGGGAATTTAAGAAAGAACTTCTTAGAGGTTGCCTGATTTTTCTTTTCACTTGCTAGCTAAGAGCTTTTGTCTGGAATGAATTTCACTTCTACAACAACCCCAGGGTCTGCCGACCACAACACAAGGGAGCCAGTGCTACATTTATATACCCTGATACTCCTCTACTGTCAGGAGATTTCTGGACTATTGAGTGTTCATTGTTTTATGAAATGTCACAGATCTCTTTGTTTATTAGCACCTATTCTTTCTAAATAAAATTGGGAGCATCCCCAGTGTAACTGGACAAGACTGGCAGACATGAAGTGTTAAATGACAGCCTGAACAAGTCCCCAGGAATAACCAGTTTTAATTAGTTAACTAGAAATCCATCATCCAACAGTAAACAGACCAACTGAATCCTTAGAGTGATGTTACTTCCAGAATAATTACAACCATAATTCTCAGAAGTGAAGGGTGTGATTCGGTTTACTTTTTAACCAGACTTGCCTATATTATAGGTCAAGCATGTGTGTCAAAAATGACTGTTTACACAGCAATGACTTCTCTTATCAAATTTGTTTATGTGGGTAAACAGAACTAATTTCGTCCTAAACCCAGCACAGAAGTAAAGATCACGAGTCCAGTAGTGAGCAGGATAGGAACAAACAGGATAGGAACAAACTGACAAGGGCAGGCATGATTCTTTATTTATTGCTCCCAGCAGGTGTCAGATGCCACAGTTTCTTTGAAACCATCAATACCCTGGGGATTTTTAGTTCCACATCCAAGGCAAGGAAGGAGGATGGCGACTAACCCCAAGAGATTAGGTACCTGAATCCTATCCCAACTACTAGCAGACTCCAACTGTGTTTAAATGTTGTTGTTGCTAAATCACTTCTGATGTTCAGTGGTTGTTGATTACTTCCAGATTTTAGTTCTACCCCAGTGGATATTTGCTACAAAGAGTTTATCTGTTGTTGTTAAAATTGCAATTGCTATAGGAAATGTCTTCTCATAAGCCAGTTCCCAAACCATAAACTGCTGCAACAGTTAAACAAACTAAACTAAACAAAGCCTACCTACTCTTTAAAAAATGTATTCATTGCATTGCATTAGTGGAAGCGTGAGTGACAGTGTGTGGGTAAGGCTGGTGGCTTTTGTTTGGGATTCTTCTCAGTTAAGTACCTTAATTCATAAGATACTGTATTCACAAGAAGATACCTCCTGGGACAGAAGTCAAAGGGACATGGAAGCCCCTTCCATTTAGCACATCTCAGGACCCTCTGGGTGTGTCATAGTCACCATGGTGAGTCTCAGCTGTCTCAAGATGTCTCATCTTGCTTGCCTGAGTGTCAGATACTCTTATCTCAAAGGGAAACTGAAGCATAGAGACACTAAGTAACTTGTCATGGGCCACAAAGCTACTAAAGCAAGAGCCAAGATTCCAATCCAGTTCTATCTAATTTCATAGCATGGACTCTGTTATCACAGAATATTGTAAATGCCTCTAAATCTCAAGTTCCATGACCTGAGAATTTAAATTTCATCAAAAAAATGAAACAATGTTAAAATATTTACTAATAGAGACAGCTTTGTACTGAAGACTAAACAAGGATTTAAGAGAATGGAATGTCCATGACAGTTAAGCTGTTTTAGTCCTCTCTCTCTCCCCGTCTCACGTCTTTTTCTCTCTCTGCCCCTCCCTCTCCCTCTCTTTTTCTCTCTTCCATTCTTTTTCACTCTCTTTCTTCCCAATATAATGACAAGGATTTATATTTGAATGTATGGGGAAATGGCTGGTAGGTCACCAGTGAGACCCTTTAAAGTACAGTATAAAGTGAATTTAAAATAAAATCAAAACCTAAGGGGCTTAATTGACAATTTTAGATAGGGAGTGAGCCTTTAAAACACCCAAGTGCATGAAATACACCCTGCCATGGTCCAAACTTGTGCTGAATATCTTTTAGTTTGCAAATGCTGTTTGTTATTTTTAGAATCCTGGATTGCTAGAGATACTGCTTCTTGGAGGTCTGTTATATCTGAAGGTTTTCTTTAGAGGCATGTTTCTATCTTGAATGTCACCTGCTGCTGCCCATTCTCCTTCCAACTACACTGAATAAAGAGAGCTAAGCATGTGCCCCTTTTGAAAGTTGATGAGAATTTTTTCCAGTGGGTATAGACTAATTAAGCACCACATGACGAAAGTCGATATTTTTCAAATATAAAACCACTTTAGTCTGGAGACACACACTTTATGCCCTTCAAAGAAAACACATCCACTCAATTTACCAATGGATATTAAGTCTTAAATCACTCCTTTTATTGACTTAAGTCACTCTTTTTTGTTGGCCATTAAAAGACAAACATTTGACTAGATCTTATTTCTTCAGACCTGCAATATAACTATATAGTCTGAATTACACAGATAAATGGAGGTCATGTCCACACATACAATGTGAAGATAAAAACTGAGGTAATTAAGCTAATTATAGTCATGTCCTTCCACCATTCTTCTGTAAGGTGATCCAGATAACTGAGAGAAAAGTGTGGCCCCCTTTTCTACACCATTGTCTCAATTAATTGCTTCTGTTTTCACAGGTAGATAAGAATGAAATCAGCTAACAGCATATCTTTTCATGTCTTCATCTTTTCTTTTTATACCACTAAAGCATATCACAATGTCCACATTTAGAGTAAGCATGCTAGATATTGCCTCCCTTTAGATATCTCTGCAGCAAACCTGTCCCAATCATAGAACCTAAAAATGATAATGTTCTGTAAGGGCCCGCTGTCCCTACATAATAAATTCTTATCAAGTACAGCTTATGGTTTTCAGTGTTACAATGCTTGAATTGTCCAAAAAAAGGATTATAGTTCCCAAAATCTTATCACAGTCTGCTGTACTGGTATAATGTACAAATATAGTCTTGTCATTGCAGTTTGTCACACTCTTCTGTGGCTTATAACTCACTGAAGTCAATTCTTCTCAGAACAGAGTCTTGCACTAAAGAAAAGACAATGTGCATTTAAAAAAATCAAAAGCCCTGGCTGCTGTGGCTCAGTGGACTGAGTGTCCGCCTGCGAACCAAGTGTTGCTGTTTCCATTCCCAGTCAAGGCACATGACTAGGTTGCACGTCAGGTCCCCAGTTGGGGGCGCAAGTGATAGGCAACCACACAGTGATGTTTCTCTCCCTCTCTTTCTCCTTTCCCCGCACTCTAAAAAAATTAAATAAATAAACAAACAAATAAATAAATTATTTTTTTAAAAAAATCAAAAGCAGCGATGAGGATATAATATCTATAATGTCTTCAGGATTATCATTACATTAATATCATAATAATTATGCCCATTATATCTATAACTCACACTGCATTAAGTATTGTCTCTAAACATTCAAATGCAAGAGAACTAAAAGTTAAGTACATGAACACTTATTTAATGTTAACTATGCTCAAACTGGGTACTTAAGTATAGCATTAATTTTTAGGGCAGGGCTCATAGATTGGTGAATAAGGCAGATGTAGACACAGCTAATGATCGTATGAGGCAAATTGTAAGGAATGCCAAGTTCAAATTAGTGTCAGATATTATGAGACATAAAGAAGGGGTTAGTCATCCCAATATGAATTAAAATACTTGCGTGTTAGTGACAGAAATCCAAATCAAACTAATCATAAATTGAGAACTTCAAAGTAGAACCTAGAGATTAATGCTAAAACAAGAACTCAAAACCTCAATGAATCTCCATCCATCCATCCACTTATTTTGCTTTTCATTCTACAAAAATGGCACCATGGCCAAGAACTCTTTGAGCCCACAGTTATTGCTTTATGACCAGAGTAGAAAGTGGCTTCTCTATCCTTATTCCATTTTAGAAAATACAAGTTAAAGCTCTCATTGGCCCAGACTGAATCACATGCCTAAATTTTAGAACAATTACAAGAAAAGAGAAGGAAGGGATTTTTAGGAAATACAAAGATAATAGTTTTCCACCACAAAGAATTGAAGAAAATGGAAACTAGATTAGCTAAAAACACTTGTGGTATAAAAGTCTGTAGATGAAAAGGAAGTATTGAAAATAACTCTGCACAGATATCTGAGGGACAGAATATCTGACATACTATATATGATTTATAGTGTTTTGTTTTGTTTTTTCTGTAAACCACAGAGAAACATTAAACATTTAAGGGCATGATTAGCCCTTTCTAGATCGTATATTTGGGAGGGAGTCACACAGAAAAGGGAGAAGGGGATAAAGAAAAGGAAGTCAGGGAGAATATCAGACTAGTATAAAAAAAAATAGCTTCTAGTCTGACCTGCCATTATTTAGCTATCTGACTTTTGGTAAATAACCTCTTGTGGCATCAGGCTCCACTTGTATAAGAATGGGCATTAGAACATCTCTTCTATCTATACCATAATGTTACTTAAAAAGAATGAGCATGATTAATCTTGAATAAGAAGTACTAAATAAATGCAAGGTGTTATTATTTGTAATTTTAAGCCATTCAAATTTTATTTCATTAAGGAATTACAGATATGGTTCTAAATTTGTCACCATGGGTCATCATTACTTGTCTAAATTGCAAACTCATCCAGGTGGAGCATAAACCAGAGAAAAAATTTCACTGTAAATTAATGAAACAACTAAATAATGTTTGATATCAATATCTCATTCTAATTGCTCAAGAAAACAAGCCATGAACAAGAAAAACAAAGTCAATATAACATAATGGAAGGATCTGGGGCTTTGGTAATAGATTTGCCTGGCATTTAGTAACTACCCCATACAGCACTTGTGATTCCTTGGGAATTAACTTAATCTCTCTAAGCAATAAACAAATGGAAAATACATTTATTTTGGTTATAAATTAACCTCTCTAAGCATCATCTGAAAAACAGCAATATTTTACAAGGATTAAAAATAACAAAATGTCTTAAGAAAATACTTATCATTCAATAAATGTTAGTTGTGTTGTTCCCATAGTCCATTACATTGACCTCAGCTTTCCTGTTCTAGTCCCTTGCCACAAATGTTAACCAAATATGGTAAATAAAATAAGTATAAAAGCTATCCATCAAATTGAGAATTCTCCAAAGGTCTCTCCACACCTTCTCAAGAAAGTATTTTTTATATATCTACTCTACAAAGGTCACAGCTCTTGTTGATCTGGATATGCTTACAAATAAGAAGTAAAGAATTAATAGTTATTTCAAGGTATAAGATAAATAAATATAACAAATGAAAAATAAGAATTTAGGGGGGAATCATCTTTTCTTGCTTTTATCTAAAAATAAAAAACTTGGTTTATTTGTGGAAATTGTGTAATTTTGAAATTGGAAGTAAAAGTTATAGTTTAACTTAATATATATTTTTCTTTCAAAAGTAATATTGTTATAACAAGTCATTAAATATATCATTTTGTCCCAGGCATACATGAAATCAAAAGTACATGCTATTTATTAGAGATCTTAGATTGCAGTGATAGGAAAGCTAAAAGCTAAAAGCTTTTCTACCTTTAAACTTTTTTGATTCTGCTTTAATATTACATAGAAAGTAATTATAAATTATAACATTTTCCATTGTGTGGGACATGTTTAAATGCTTGTATAGATAATACTTATTGCAAAGTCTACTTAACTTTTGAACTGCTTTTGTTGTCTGATAAAACTTTGGTGATGTTACAGTTTTCTACTTTTGAAAATACTTCTATACTCTTAATTGTAACTTGAAATCTCAGTGGCACTAAACTCTGGATGATAAAATAATATTTGAGGTACCATCATTAATTACCAAGTAGATGAGGATGGTTTTTATAACCTCTAATAATGAGCTGTCCATCATCAAAATACAATCCCCCTGTAATGGCTATATTGACTTCTTTTATTGTATACCTCAACAAACCTATATTTAATTCTGTGAAAAGCTATTTCTATTGGGTATATAACAAGATAAGGAAGAGGGAGAAAAGTATAAGAATAATTACTCCAGATTAACTACTTTTCATAAACTTATCATTCATGATGGTGGGGAGATATTATTATGGGCAAGGAAAAGAAAGTAAACAAAATAGGAAATAAAAAAAGAAACAGAAAGAAAAGAAATGGGTAGGTTTCCAGAACCATGTCATCTGATCTTCAGAAATTCACTTGAAACTACTGAAAAAAGAAAAGAGACTCAGTTCTCTTTCTCTCTAACCTCTCAGTATTAAATTTTGGTCAGCCTTTAAATAACAAAAAGTTTGGAAAATATTAATTTTGGGTGAGGGCAGAAGAGAGCTTCTAATACTGGCTCTTTATCATAGAAATCAATAAGAAAAAAGCTCAAAAGGAGTATGAACTAGTATAGTTTCTAGATAAACTATAAGGCAGTTGTGATGAGATGGTCTGTGAGCAAATGCTGTTCAACTAGGTCTAAGGTTTGAATAGTCTCACTTAAAACAAAACTCTTTGAGCCTTGTCAATTAGTAGCATAATAAGCATAGTAGCATGATGATAAAAAATTATATAAAATTATATAAAATTATATAAAATTGCCCGCCTGCAGACCCTTGCTTCCCGCGTCTACCCAGAGTCCCAGTGTGGCTTCAGAGCTGGCCGATCAACAGTGGACATGATCTTCTCCCTACGCCAGCTGCAGGAGAAGTGTCACGAGCAGCATAAACCACTCTACCTCGCCTTTATCGACCTCACGAAGGCGTTTGATCTGGTCAGTCGAAGCGGACTCTTCAGCTTGCTACGGAAGATTGGCTGTCCACCACATCTGCTTGCTGTGGTCATGTCCTTTCACGACAACATGCACAGCACGGTGTCCTACAACGGCACAACCTCTGAGGCCTTCCCAGTCAGCAGCGGAGTAAAGCAGGGCTGCGTCCTCGCGCCTACGCTGTTCGGAATCTTCTTCTCCATGCTCCTCCAATACGCCTTTAAGGACTGTAGCGAGGGTGTCTTCATTCACACCAGATCCGATGGCAAGCTCTACAACCTGGCCCGTCTACGAGCCAAGACCAAAGTCAAAGAGGTGCTCATCCGTGAGATGCTCTTCGCCGACGACGCAGCTTTGACATCACACTCCGAAGAGGGACTCCAGCAGCTAGTCACTTGCCTTTCCCACGCATGCAAGGAGTTCGGACTAGCCATCAGCCTGATGAAGACGAATGTTATGGCTCAAGGCACGGGGACTCCCCCATGCATCACCATCGACGGATACACCCTGGAGGTTGTCAACGACTTCACTTACCTCGGGTCCACCATCTCGAGCTCTCTGTCAGTCGACTTGGAGGTCAACCGGAGAATCGCCAGGGCAGCCACAGTTATGGCCAGACTGAACCGGCGAGCGTGGAACAATTCCAGCCTCACTGAGAAAACCAGACTGCGCATCTACCAAGCCTGCGTACTCAGCACTCTCCTCTATGGCAGCGAGACGTGGACCACCTACGCAAGGCACGAAAGGAAACTCAACAGCTTCCACATGAGGTGCCTGCGACGCGTCCTGCATGTCGCCTGGCAGGATAAGGTCCCCAACACCAAGGTGCTGAAGCGAGCCAATATGAGCAGTTTGCATGCAGTTCTTAGCGAGAGACGCCTCAGGTGGCTCGGCCATGTCAAAAGAATGGATGCAGGCCGTATCCCCAAAGACCTCCTCTACGGCGAGCTAGCAGAAGGCAAGAGGATGACAGGGTGCCCAAAACTGCGGTTCAAAGACATCTGCAAAAAGGACATGACACAATGCTCCATCAATCTCAACACATGGGAAGTTCAAGCAGACGACCGCCTAGCCTGGAGGCTCGCGGTCAGGCAAGGTACGTCACGCGCGGAGGCTGCGCGCAACGAGGAGGCGGTCCAGAAAAGATCGAGGCGGAAGCAGCGTCAGCAGCAGCAACAACAGCCATCTGCCTTCACCTGTACCAAGTGCGGCAGGGATTGTCACTCCCGAATCGGACTGCACAGCCATTCTCGGCGGTGCAGATAGACTCTCAAGAAGCTACGCCATCGTCTCTCGAGACGGACGGCTGCCGATGACGACGACGACGATGATGATAAAAGCAAACTTTTGGGATCCAGACAGAAGTGAGTCTGTCACCACTATTATTGCTTATTTAATTCCTCACTTGTTACTAAATTATTTGGAGATTTTATATATATATGGTCTGTCGAGAAGGTATCCATTCATATAATATGAAAGATAGAGGCATTCATTGAAGAAGGTACAAGATACAAAAACATTGTACATAGGACAATGATGCCTTCAAAGTAGGTAACTTGGGACCTCACACAGTTCTCCCAATTGCCATGAGCTGCCTCATCATACTTTCCTGAATCTCATGGATGGTCTGAAATCTCTTCTCTTTCAAAGATGCTTTTAGTTTTTGGAAAAGGCAGAAGTTGCAGTGCACTAACTCTGGGCTGTAGGTGGGGCTGAGTCACCTGGGTGATTAGATGTTTGCCAAAAAACTCTGCATGAGACATGATGCATGAGTGGGCATGTTGTCTTGATGAAGATGCCAATCACTAGTTACCCATAGCTGTGGCCTTCTGAATTATCCAAATAGTTTCTTCAGAGGAATGTTCAAGTTTAATGCAAAATTTAAGCAGATTCATTGTTCTATTTGCTCAGTGATTTGGAATGCGATGGCCACACAGTACACATGTTCACTCAATGGCAACTGCTGCCCACACTGATTAGTACAGTGACGTTGTCATTGGCTGCCAGGTTAAATTGATGTTGCACAGACCGTTCTTGTTATATTAATAATGGCTGGACTTTTTTTGGACAGACTCTACTCTCTCTCTCTCTCTCTCTCTCTATGTGTGTGTGTGTGTGTGTGTGTGTGTGTGTGTGTGTGTATTTTATGTGATTATGAGGTCTGGCACTCCAAAGTTTGCAGGCTAGAGACTCAGGCAAGAGTATATGCTGTAGTCTTGGGGCAGAATTTCTTCTTCCCTAAGAAACCTCAGAATTTTCTCCTACGTCTTCAATTTATGGATGAGGCCACCCACATCATCAAGGATAATCTCCTTTACTTAAGTAAGCTGATTGCAAATGTTAACCACACCTACAAAATACTTTCACAGCAACACCTAGATTAGTGTATGACTACATAATTGCATACTGTAGCCTAGCCAGATGATACATAAAACTAACTATCACAGTACGCTCAATGGACTCTAATTTTTCCATGAGAATAATGATTCATTTTAACCTCAGCTGAACAAGTGAGTCAGCACTCTCCTGGGCTGCACTGACTGTCTACAAATCCTGGCTTTACCCCCTCACATATAATGTGACCTTAGGACAACTTAGTTAACTTCTCTGTATCTTAGTTTCCCCATCTAAGGGAGTAATAATAGCATGGGCAAAATAAAAGTATCTACCTCATGATGTGTTAAATCAGATAATACTTGAAAAAGTACATTTATTAGTGGCTGCCACGTAATAAATGTGCTTGTAAAAATTGTTAGAGAGTGCTGTCTAGACTTTGAAGGCTCAGCACTTTTAGAAGAAAAGTAAGAATGACCAACTATGGTACAAATGATATAATGTAGATATCAATTCTATGGGGTTAGAGATGGGGAAAAAATCCATTAAGTCTGCATGGATGCTCATGATGGAGTTGGTCTCTATCAAGTCTGAGTATGTGTGTGAGCAGAAGGCAGTCTAGACATGGCAACTGTATGGGTAAAATTTGTATTTTGAGATTCTTATGGAATTTCTACAGCTTAATATGCTTTCAAAATTCATGAGAAATGTATAGATATAGTTATGTCACATTGAAAGCAAACTCTATGAGTTGCCACTCAAAATAATGATGCTCATCTCTAGGAACATAAAATGTAACTTTATTCATTTATACCAGAAAGCAAACAATATAGCAATCCTGCCACCAATCAAAAAGGTGGGATGTTAGTGGGCTACATGTGAAGCTAAGCCTGAGCACATATTAGAATTCCTAGATGCTCCAAGTTATTTATGTCAGTTTCAAATCTTACAAAACAAATACCTGCCCTCAGGCACACATTCTAGTCACCCACTGAAGTCATCCAAGTGGTCCTAAAGTTGGTCTTAACACTGCCTGTCATTTTGCACATTGTGTTTGTCTATATGCACCATGGGTTCAAACAAACTATTTATTGGCTTATTGGTTTATTGTCAGTTTCCCTTGATCTCTTGAAAGCTCCATGATAACAGTGTAAATCAGAATGCCAGGCCCATAGTAAGTGTGTGTATGTATGTGTACACATATATATCCTACTGTATACATTTCTAAGTTCATGCTGGTAATGATGTGAGTGGACACATATTTTATTCATATTCTGAAGCAGCAAACATGGGGACCATAGTTGATCTAAATCTCTAATATTTTCAGTAGAGACTAAGAAAATGGAGTAAAGTGAGCCTGGTTTACATAACGTTAAGTCAATTATATGATTTAAATAAATTGAGAAAAATGTCTTCAGTGAACGAGCAGTCCTCATCCCAACTGTATTATTATTTTATGAACATTATGAGAAAGAATATTTGACCAAATTATCATTGCACTTAAAAGCTTTTTTCTCATCTTATTGATATGAAAGTTATTCTGATATTTGCAATTCTGTGTAGCAGAAAAACAACAAAAATTAGCCAATACAGCAAAGGAATTCAGAGTAGGACATCTTAGATAAAATTTAAATGTGATTTCAGTATTTCTAAAAGAGCTAAGAAAAGCACTTCAATAATGACAACAAAATGTACAGCGAACTAAAATTACATATCTTAATTTTATATTTATATTTGTAGATGTATAAAATACCTTGAAGTGAATTTACATAAATCCAAAGTTAGTTTTATAGCCCAGAAACAGAACTTCTGAATAAAGAGGCAGAGGGAAAAATCTGGATAGTTTATTTTTAATAGTTTTTATTAGAATTAATAAATACTGGAAAGATTATTTTTCTTTAAATATTTAGTAATCCAAATAACCTTTATATTGTTTTTACTGTTATTATATATTCAAAAAGCTTAAAATATCCTGTTTTACAAAATATAAAAATTTTATAGTAAGAAGACATGCACGGAAATAAAGCAAAAATATAATAGCAGTAATAATTAAGAGAATTAAACCTTTATATTTGTTTAAGTGCTCTGTGAACAGCCTAACTACTCCCTACAATAACACAAAGAATATAGAGGGGGATGCTGGGATCCAAGGTGGTTTCTTAGCTAGTCATATTTATTTATTCAAATATTTGTTGACCATTTACTTTTGTCTAGGCACTATAATGTAATGTAAGGGTTAAAACAATGGATAAGATACCACCTTTGTTTTTTTGCAGGGGGCTTGAAAAGTCAATCATATTAAAAAACACAAGGGAAAAGTGATACGTGATACATGGCATTATACAGGTAAAACAAAAATTCTAGAAAGTTCTGAGGAGCAGACTGAAGAAATTAGGAAACATTCATGGAGCAAGAGTCCATGAACTAGGCTTTGAAGGATGAGTCCTTTGTGAAAGGAACTTGGGAAAGGCATTTCAGACACAGAGCTAAGGGAATAAGGACAATATAAGAAGATTATAAAATTTAGCATGGCTAGAATAATGACTCCACATCAGAAGATTAAAGCTATTGAAACTAAACTTTAGCCTTCTGATTCTTAATCTAGAACATTATCTTTAATCTATCATGCTGAACACAGTTATCTAATCCCGCATAAAAAACCACTCCCAAATGTAGAGGGTTATAATAATAACCATTTCTTAATTTATTATTCTGGAAGTTGGCAATTTAGGATTTGCTCAGAGGAGTGGTTCTTCTGGTTTGACTCAAGCTTCAGTGATTTTGCATGGGCTTTTTCAGGAATTTGTGATCAATCAGCAAGTCAACTAAAGGCTATATCTTCTAGGAAGGCCCCACCCAACTTGTATATTTATCTCTGGTCTGTATTTTCCATCCTCCAGTGGCTACCCCAAGATGTTCACATGGTGGCAGATTTCAAGAGAACCTGTAAAAGGTTAGGCTTCAAACTGGCAAACTGGCATTCCCATCACTTTTTATTAGCCAAAGTAAGTCCCAAGGCCAGACAAGATTCAACAGGAGGGAAAAGACAATTAACCACTTGATGGAAGGAGCTGCAAAGTCACGTCATAGAGCCTGTAGTTTGGAAAAGGATGGAGAATTGGGGCCATTTTGTAATCAGCCTATCACACATGCAGCAAAAAAGAAAAGCTTTTCTAAAATATTTAGAAACAGTCTATTTTTCTAAACCAGGAACTATATTTTAATCATCAGCAAGTGTATGTGCTCATAAACATATAAACACAAACACAACCAGTTCACACTATTCTTTACAGAAAATGGGGCACTATTTCTGCTTTATTTTAGAGCTAATGTTTTTCCCCAGTCACTGGCAGAAGCTGTAGAACTGGCCAAAGCACTTTATTTTTCTTCTTCAGTTCCATGTCTTTTAAGTTATCAACCACCATTACAATAAAGAAACATCAATTAAGGCTAAATTACAAAGATATCCTTATGGGATTGCCTAGTACAGCTACTGTCATGCCAAAGCCATTCAAAGTGATAAATGTTTTCCACTGAACACCAAGTATGCTCATAATTATTTTGCCATTTACTGAGAGTGTTGCCAATCTACCTTTTATTTGAAAGGAGCTACACATCTTTATCCACTCAAAAATAAAATCTTGTGTTCACAAGATCTACAGAAAGGTCTATTTATGTGGGTCAAAAGGATGCTTCCTCCCTGCCCATTTAATATGTTTTCTCCGATGTTCTCCATGATGCCCTTAGGGACATCCACATACTGGTGATAAGCATGTAACTTGCATAGCAAACTCCCTCCCTCCCAACTTCACATCACAATATCTAGAGTTCAGTATGTCTCATAATAAAATGACATGTTTTTATATGCAGTACACATTCTGCTAAGGTATTGCTTTGTGAATAGAGTCCTACAATAGAGATACAGTTTACCAGGAACTTAGCATTTAAACGACTTTCATCTTGACAATGACTGACATGTCTCGCTGAGAATATTATATATTTAGAAGATTTTTTTGAAGGCTCCGTACTTAAGAATCATGTCTCATCATATTCAGTGAACTTCTGAACTAAGTCTTAAATGTTTAAAGAAGGGTCACAAAGCCACTCTGCTACAAAAGTCTGCAACTTGCACCCAACTCATATCACAGAAGAAATTCATGCATAGAATAATTTTTCCTAAGTTTTCCTTCTGTTTAAAGAAAAAAAAACGTCTTCTACTTTTAGCTTTGAATATGTATCATTGAGAAGAGAATCTGTGCTGGAGTTAAAGTAAAAGACAAACTGTGTAGGGAGAGTACAATACATTTTCTCCATAAACTTTGTAGGAATTTCTCCAACACATGCTTCTCCATTTATACAACAGATCAAGAAAGGCTAGAATCCAATTTTAAATCAAATAACCCCATATCGATGTACAGGATAGTTGACAGTGCACTCTCATCAGCTCTCTGCTTTCTGGTGGGTAATGTGCACGGTGTAACTTAGAGTAGCCATTTGGCAGAAAACTGCTCTAGTCAAATTGAAATAGCCTTTAGAGCCTTGGTTAGAACAGAGACCATAATGTATGCTTGTCATTTGATAAAAAATAGTGCGTTTAAATTAAGGGGAAAAATTCCTGTCATCCAGATTTGAGCCTGTACAATGACACTAGTGTCAAGATCTTATTTAAAGGCGTTATGGTACAGTACTGCTTGGCAGCACAATTTGTAAGGAAACACGGGATCATGTGCCGGGGACTGAAGATTTGCTGACTGATACCAGCCATAGGGAGTGATAAAATATGTTTCTTCCAGATAATTACTTGTTGCCCAAGGAAAGTGGCATTTCTAAATTGATATTTCAATGCAGCATAAACAGATTATGCTGAACAGGTAGACATGAGCTAGTTTTTGTCATGCGGGTGGACTTGGAATCATTCAATGCCACATAACACTAAATTTTTATGCCTACAAAGCAATACAACTTTCCCCAGAGTTAGGAAAATGTAGACTTATATAGGTATAATGAAGTAGTTAAACCTCAAAAGGCCTTTTTTTAACTATTTAAAAAGATTCTACGAACATTCATACAAAAAAAAAAAGCTCTATTAAAAACCTAGAAATGAAGCAATTCCATGGTATTTAGAATGTCTCAGTTCGATGAAAGAATAATTTATATGCCTCTAATTTAATTCTTAAAGTAGCCCTGTGAATTAGGTAATATTAGTATACTCATTTTATGAGGGCAAGAACTAAGATGAAAGAGGTTAAGTGACTTGCGTAAAGTCTCACACTTGTGAGGCTAGACATCAAAGTCAGGTTTCTGATTTGAAAACTGTGTCATCTAATCTAACACACTGCAAATGTTCACAATTAAAGTTATTAAGAAATATAAGCTTGCTATCCAAGTATATAAACAAAATATACTAGAAAAGATAACAGGTTTTTCCACTCTCATCCTAATACCTTACTCATGTAAAAACTCACTCTGTACTGCACCAGGTGCCCCTGGCTGGTTTGGCTCAGTGGATTGAGCGTCGGCCTGCGAGCTAAGTGTCGCTGGTTCGATCTTCCAGCCAGGGCACATCAGAGAAGGAAAACTCTGACTCCAAAAAACCTCTGCTGTCTTGCGGCATACCTCTTCAGGGGAAAGGCTAAGGGAGTAAACCCCGACAGAAAATCCGGAGCCGGAGTCCCTAAGGCGGTTTGACGTTGTAGTCAACACTGGCAACTCCTGCGGCGCACCTGAAGCCAAGCTGTATTGACTCCGTCTTTCCCTTGGACCCTTCAGCTGCGAAGAGAGGGGGGGTCTGCTGCATGGGCAACAGCAGACCCTCCATATCACCCTGCCCAGGCTCTGTAGCTTCAGCTTCACTGGAGAGGACACTCCAGCGACATCGCAAGATGTCGATTCAACACGGGAGGAGACAGATACCGTGTCACTCCCGAGTTGGACTGCACAGCCATTCTCGGCGGTGCAGATAGACTCTTAAGAAGCTACACCATCGTCTCTCAAGACGAACGGCTGCCGACGACGACTGCACCAGGTGCTGTAAAACCTCATTTAAAAAACAGCTTGTCCTTCAGATTCTTGGGCAACTGCCTTAAATTTTTCTTTTAATAAATCAATAAAAATTTGAGAGTTGGAGTTAAAGCATGTAAGTCCAGCTTTCTCAGCATGGAATTCAAAATATTTCATCTCATTCAATACTCAAAGGAATATAATTCTGAGTCCTTCACCATTTCTCTTTCAGATGAGTATATATTCTGAAGTTCCCATTAATGTTAAGTTCCTCAGAGTGCAACGTGAAGAGGTTCTAGCAGCTGCCATAGAGTGAGTCCAGAATAAGGTCTACCTTTCTAGTTTACTCCTGGTCCTTTCACATGCCACGCAAAGAAAACATATAAGAGCAGATGCCACTACCCATACAAAACAACTGTAAGAGTCTATAGTACTTCATTATAAAGGTCTGGTTTTCTCCTGAGGTCTCTCTCCATGATTTGCAGATTGTCCTCTTCTCACTATGTCCTTACATGGTGTTTCTTTATGTGTCCAAATTTCCTCTTCTTGAAAAACACCCATCAACCTGGCTCAGTGGATTGAATGCTGATGATGCTCAGTGGTGTGGCTCAATGGACTGAACCCTGGCCTGCGAACTAAAATGTTCCTGATTTGACCTCCAGTCAGGGCAAATGCCTGAATTGCAGGCCGGGTCCCCATTGGGGGTGCTCAAAAGGCAACCACACATTGATGTTTCTCTCCCCCTCTTTCTCCCTCTATTCTCCTCTCTCTAAAATAAATAAAATCTTAAAAAAAAAATAAAACAGAATTTTCGGAAAAGATGGAGGCATAAACAGACATGCTGTATCTCCCTCTGCAACTAAGAAGGAATACAACTACCTCAAAACTAGAATCAACGAGAAGTTCCAGAAAATCAGACTGCATGGAAGTCCAGCATACAAAGATATAAAGAAGAAATACTCATCCAGACAGGTAGGAGGGGTGGAACCAGGGCAGAGAGGATGTGGTGTGGCAGCGGCAGCAGTGGCAGGCCAGCAAAAAACACAGTCACATATTTTAAAAAGTCAGGAGAAACACCTGGGGAGCATCCTCAGCTCTTCACCAGACCTCACAGCTCACAATCCCAGGACTGGGGAAAATCAAACCTCATTGCTTCTGACTATGCAGACCGGTGGAGGTTGGGGTGCAGGCAGAAACTGCTGGTCTCATTGAAGTCTGCTTGTTTAAAGGGCCTTCATGGTCCTAGAATGTCTGCAGACCCACCCACTCTGGAAACGATGGCCAAGACAGCAGCTAGAGGGATGCCAGTCCGGTGCAGAAGTTGGGAAGGTACTTGGAAAAGGGGCGAGTGTCGGGCAGGTATCATTTTTCCCTCTCAGACCCCTCCCCCACATACAGTGCCAAAACATGGTGAAACAGGTCACCCTGTACTGATGAGTCCCTAAAGCTCCACCCCTTACAACATAACAGGAGTGACAGCTCTACCTGGGATGTGGAAGCAAACAAACACAGGAGCCTGTCAGAATGAGGAAACAAAGAAGTATCGCCCAAAAGAGGGAACGGATCAAGGTTCAGTGGGGGAGCTAAGCGATAAGGAGATAGACAACCTAACAGATGCAGAATTCAAAACACTGGTGATAAAGATGCTCACAGGCTTGACAGATGTGCTTGAGTACAGCAAATGCATAAGGGAAGAAGTGAAGGCTATGCTAAGTGAAACGAAGGAAAATCCACACAAAACCAATGGTGAAGGGAAGGAAACCAGGGTTCAAATCAATGATTTGGAACATAAGGAAGAAAAATACATTCAACCAGTGAAGAATGAGAAAACAAGAATTGAAAAAAAGGAGAAAAGCTTTCCAAATTTTGCAAAGGAGGTGGACATACATGTCCAGGAAGCACAGAGAGTCCGGAGCAAGCTGGACCCAGATGGGACCACACCAGGACGCATCATGATTGAGATGCCAAAGGTGAAAGATTAAAGACAGAGTCTTAGGGGCAGCAAGAGAGAGGTGGAGAGTTGCCTACAGGGGGCTGCCTATAGGACTATCAGCTAGTTTCTCAGAGGACACTTTGCAAGCAGTATTCAATACGATGAAAGGCAACCTGCAACCAGGATTAGTCTATCCAGCAAAGCTATCATTTGGAATGGAAGGGCAGATGAAATGCTTTCCAGACAAAGTAAAGCTAAAGGAGTTCATCATCACCAAGCCATTATTATATGAAATATCGAAGGGACTTACTTAAGAAAAAGAAGATCAAAACTATGAACACTAAAAGTGACAAACTCACAACTATCAACAACTGAATCTATAAAATAAGAACAAAATCCAACTAAGCAAACCAGAATAGGAACAGAATCATAGGTATGGTGATCATTTGGGGGGTTATCAGCTGAGAGGGAGGAGGGGGAGAAATGGGGATATGGTGCAAGGACTAAGAAGCATAATTGGTTGGTACAAAATAGACAGGGGGAAGTTAAGAATAATGTAGGAAAGGGTGAAGCCAAATAACTTATATACATGACCCATGAACATGAACTAAGGGGGGTGGGATTGCTAGAGGGAAGGGGGTTACTGGGCGGAGGGGAACAAAGTGGAAAAAGAAATTGGAACCACTGTAACAACATAATTTATAAAATATACTTAAAAATAAAAACATGAAAATTGGATTAGGACCCAGTCTGAACTCTAATGATCTCATTTAAACATAACTATCTTTTTAAAAGGTCCCATTTATAAATACAATCACATTCTGAGGTACATTTTTTTTCCTAAGGATTTCCTGGATATGATTTCAAACATAAATCATCATAGACAAAGAGAAAAAATCAGAAAAAAATTATGCCTTTATTTTGAATCCATCTCTTTGGCTATTAATGTCTCCTTTAATGGGACTTCAAATTGCTAATAACAAGATATTTTTATTGATCTTTTGTAAATATTTAGAAATGTCTCTTCTTTTTATCTTATTTTTATTCCTTTTTTTTCCTAAAGGTAATTGACACTCAATATTTAACTCCCTTTTTAGTCATTAACACCTGAAGTCAATTTTATATCTCTTCTCTAGCACTTAACTATTTAAACTGCTCAAACCACGGGCTTATCTTGAGCTAGTATTTTATATCTTCCAGAACAGTTGATAATTTTCTGCTGACTCATAAGAAGTCTCTTCTTCCTTGTTTTCTGTGCTATTAAGGTCCTAATTCTGGCTCTCTCTCTGTTTCTTAAGGTTCTGCTATTTGTTGTTAATTTTTTCCCTAAGAAAATTAAATGAATTTTTTTTAAGGTTCCACTCTAGGATTTTTACTATCAATTTATACTCACAGTCTAAATTACAATCTCTAAGTAGATACCTTTAAAACTCCTTTTCTTAAGCTTTTGTTAAACATTCATTTATGCTCTAGATCATCTTATCTGCTATGAAGTTGTTATCAATGTTTACCAGAAGCTCAATTTCAACAAGTTCAAAGCCAAATCTTGCAAATGTAGCCTGTGTCATCATCTATCATTGGTATTTGATGTAAGATGGTTTCAAAACGATGTCTGGCAATTGATGCCTGCTATTGGGTCAGTGTACTGAGATTGGTCATGTGTCATCAGCAAAGTTGTCCAGGCTTGTTCATATAATGATGGTCACAGGATTCCCAAGAGCTACATGTTGGGGTTACACCATTCTACTTGCTTACTTATGTCGCATTTGCTATTGTCCAACTATCTAAAGCAAACATCACTGCCAAACTTAGAGTTTGTATCACAAGAGACAATTCAAAATCATGGATAAAGGAAGTCACGAGCTAATTGGGGACTACTAATGCCAACAGTCTGTACCAATCTACAGGGATTTTCGTAGGCTTAATATTCTCACCATTTTTCAATTCATCTGATTTTTGAAAATTCTCTATTTCACTCCCTCTTAAGAACACCACACACTTTCTTACCCTCAGTCTTTATGGCATTGAATTCACAGTGGTTCTTTATAAGATACAGCTTTGTTCTTCCGTAATCTCTGCAAGTAGTGCTGGAAATATGTAATTTTGACCAGGTCCATAGAATATTCTTATGAACTATAAAGTTTAAGTGTCACTGCTCCAGTCTATTCAGGAAAACTTTTAAAATATAACACAAGTGTGTGATTCTTAACTAATTTGAGCATTCATGAACTTTGAGGGGGATCTATTGATGTTCTTCAGTATATATATATATATTAAGATTGTCAACAATGTAAATGTGGGTGTGTGTTAATTTTTTAGTGTCCCATAATTTGCTTTGGCCTAGCCTACTTCATCTGGGTTCTCATTCTTAAATTAGTTTCTCATACTTAATTGTGCACCAAATCTGATCTGCATACAAATTTAGAAAAATGCTGTAAAGAACAAACAGTTTTTTAAAATTAATTTCCTATCTTCATGTCTTTTCTGCTGCCCCCACCCCCCACTTTGGTGTTTGATAGCAAAACCATGTTACATTTGTAAAGAAATTGCAGAATGCTTTCACATGCAGTAACTCATTTGTTCCTCACAAACCTCTGTAATACATTAGTTATAAGTATTTCATTTTATAGAACAAGGAACTAGATTACTCAAGCTCTTGTTCCTAGTTGGTAATAGATTCAAACAGACCTCCAATCTCCTGAATTTCTTAGTACATAATTGCTGAATCAAGGGTCTCACCTGAGTCTTCACAAATTTGTACCTACTATGAAAGTTTTTGTTTTTCAAATATGAGAAACACTGGGGGGAAACTAGAACTATAATATTAACACTTAGCTTTTTGCCCTAAGTTTGAAATAGTCCACCTTGAGGAACATATACTGCAATTGAGCATTTACTATGTAGGACAGTTGATAGAAGTTTCAAATTGAGGCAATTGCAAAACAGGAAAAAATGCTTTAAAGTTTTTGTTATTATTCGATAGAATACAGAGAGAGCTGGATGTTTCTGAGGTCTGAAAGTCTCTGTTCTTATACTACTAGTGTTCTGTTCACAAAAGAAAATAATAATAATATATTTCTACATTGGAATTGGAACTTGCTGCATTGTATTCCTAGATACATAAAACATGCTTTAAATTTAAAACAACTATACAAAGCCCTGGCTACTGTGGCTCAGTAGATTGAGCGTTGGTCTGCAAACCAAACAAATGTCGCTAGTTCAATTCCCAGTCAGGGCACATGACTAGGTTGCACGTCAGGTCCCCAGTTGGGGGCGCAAGTGAGAGGCAACCACACAGTGATGTTTCTCTCCCTCTCTTTCTCCTTTCCCCTCTCTCTAAAAATAAATAAACAAACAAATAAATAAATAATTTAAAACTAACAATAAATAAATAAGTAAATAAAACAACTATCTAGATGATGCAAAAGGACAGTGTTACACACAAAGGGCTGTCAGTAAAGCTTGTAGCAGCAAGTGGGCTTGTTCATCACTGCCTTAGCACAAGGATACTCTTCTTCCTGCATTCAACCTAGATATAAAACTCCACTGGAAAGCGCATTTCTATATTTTTTTTTCCCCGGTAACTAGACAGCTTGACATTTCTTGGGTTCTTGACAGCTGGACATTACATATTGACAATCATGTAACAGGATAGGTATCTGGTGACTCTACTCAAATACTCTAGTAACACCTAAAAAAAAAAGGAAAGGAAAGGAAAGAAAGAAAGAAAGAAAGAAAGAAAGAAAGAAAGAAAGAAAGAAAGAAGGAAGGAAGGAAGGAAGGAAGGAAGGAAGGAAGGAAGGAAGGAAGGAAGGAAGGAAGGAAGGAAAGAAAGAAAGAAAGAAAGAAAGAAAGAAAGAAAGAAAGAAAGAAAGAAAGAAAGAAGAAAGAGAGAGAGAGAGAGAGAGAGAGAGAGAGAGAGAGAGAGAGAGAGAGAGAGAAAGAAAGGAAGGAAGAAAGAAAGAAAGAACATTAGTGCCAGAGAACAGCTGAGTTTTAACACTTACTAATTTGTCTGCAGTACTGAGATATTAAAGTTGTCATGTTAGAAATACTGTACCACTTGCAGCTTACCATCAACAAATATTGTATAAATTGCTGAGAAACAGATAAGATAAAAATGTCAATACCTTGAATCCCACAGCCAGTGTTAGTGACTCACATGGGCAGGAGAGTCCTGCACATAGATCATATCTGATCTAGAAAGGTGTTTTTACAGGGTTCAGGAGGTTTCCCTTTCAAAATAAGCAAATCTGGAAACATAGGGCCTACATTTCCTCTACGGTGGAGCATGAGTTTTTCAGTTTGTCAGAATTCCCACCCAACCTGCCTCTCTCACTTATGTTTTCTAGGCCCCTGAGGCTTACTCAAGTTTTTTATCCACAGTTTAAGGTAACCGGAGATTCATGTCCCCTAGTGATTTCTCTGCCCTCACTCATCTTACATAATTGGTGAATGGTTGCTGCAGAGATCTCTTAAAGAATAAGAATGCGTGTAATGATTATAAGATAGTAATCTCAATGTTGTTAGTAAGAGCAAATTTAGGCAAAAGCTAAAAGGGGATTAATTAAATACATTAGAACATACTCATACAATGGAATATTGCACAGCCTTAAAATGATTTTTCAGAGGAACATTTGTTGACAAGAAAAGATGTTCACGAAATACTGTTGTGTGAAAGGCTACCATGAATATGTGGAGCTCAGTGGGGAGCTGGAGCAGCTTATATCCCACATAAGAACTGACTGTGCATGTCTCATCCCATCTGCCCCTTCAGTGACTTCACATTAGTAGCTTAAAACCAGCCATGGTGAGAGTACTTATACTACAGAAATTGACAAATACAACAAATCAAAGCTTTATTCATTTTCCTGTAGAGTAGTTGTTAAACATTTACCAGCATACCACTGAGTGTTATTATGTATTTTTCATAAAAATTGGAAAGATATATATGAAAACAAGGATATGGGAGACTTTTTAAGGCATTAACCATGGTTATTCTAGGGGTGGGGTTTTTCTTCTTTTCTTCTATATGTTTTTATTTTCTAGTTTTCTTTAACAAACATGTCAATTTTATAATTTCTTAAAGTAATAAAATTATTTTTGAATAAAAAGTACACCTTACATAATTAGTTTATTAAAAGGCAATTCTTCACCCAGCTGCTATTTCTATATTTTATGAGTGTCTCAAATGCAAGCATTTCCTTGAGAAAGCTAAGAGTTTAAAAACTGAAATAAATTCCCTTTTGTGCATTCCCTAAACTTTTTAATAATGCAGAAAGTAGAATAAGTAAGCTGTGAGGAGAAGATCATAGAAGATAAATAAGAAAGCATTTATCTCTTAACAGTACTTAGGACTCTGAGACAGTCTGGTTTTAAAGAATCCCGACCCGAAAACCTTAGGTAATTCTGGATACCCTAGAAATGCTGGACTTGTCCTGGTTTAAAGGTTTGTGGAATGTAGGCACACCAGCAACCATGGCATTACCAGGCAGCGAAAGGTAGTTAAGATGGGGCAGGCATGGCCATCTGGATCATCTTAGTGCTGGTTAGGACTACCTCCTGTTTGATTACTGCTAATGTCAATATAGAGTTAGAGTTTAGTTTGTCCTCCATGAGACAGAGGCTCAAATGACTCAGAGCATGTTAACTGCAGGCCCAAGTACCCAGACCAAAATGTAAATTTGTTAGTTTTTCTTACATAATTCCTAAATATGAATATACTGCAGCAAGGGAAAGTGACCACAGATATTCTGAGATTCCTTTAAAATGCTTTCAAAGTAATAAATCTGTAAAAAGTTTTCAAAAGTATTAGCTGTCAGAGAGTGTGTGTGTGAGTTTAAACCTTTGTCTAGGGCTAAAAGTATGTACAAGTAGAGGGAAATTAATATTGTTTTAAGCAAGAAGAAAACATATCTTTATTTAGAATGTTAATATTTTAAGCCTTTTTTTCTGGCTAAGAACTGGTACTTCTTTTGAATTTTTATTTTCACTAAAACTAAATCAACCTTCCGAGAATTAGCCTTAAATTAGTTATCCCTGAAATGCTCTCTAGTGGCTGACCTGGGAGTTCGCAATCTTATGCATGGGTGGCTATTAAATGACCTCAAGGAATTTGTTTTTGTTTGCTTGATTCTTGCCTTTTGGTAAAAGTTTCTTTTGGAAATTATTTTATCTTTCTATATTCCCTATTCGGGTTTCATTGACTGTGGCTTTTTTCCTCTTGTCATAATTATCTGTAAGGTTGAGTCAGTTTTGAAAGTAAGCCCACATTTGCCCTGGAGGTGGCAGAGTTTCTGTGGTGGGTAAGTGAAATGATTGCTCCATATAACTTTATAAAGTGTAAAGACCTCTGAGATGAAAGAAGCTATATAAATGTAAGGCTGTCATTTTAAATTGCCATTACCGTTTAAAATTCTCAAGAGAAGCATTACTGAAATCCAGTGTATGAACCATATTAGATTGCTTAATATCATTAAAGCATGTGCAGCAAATGAAAATAGCAATTTCCTCTCATATGTAGCTCGTATTTAAGGCTGCATATTTAAAGCTAGCATGTTTCACAGCTCATTCCGACATGTTAATACTCACTGAAGGAAGCAGAAGCTAACAAAGTAAAAGTCGATGATGTATCTCTAGCCTGGTGATTGCCTGTTTGTGTCTGTGTGCTTGTGAAGACAGAAACAGATTTGAAAAACTAAATGAAATCAGACGTAGCAGAGGAGGTTTGATATGACCAACCGAGAAGCCTAAACAGAAACATATATAGCATATAACTATGTGATTTATGTTTAGCTTTGGCAATAAGGAAACCAAGGAATAATATGTATTTATAGCAGCCGAAAAGAATTGCAAGAACAGAAAAATGAGCGGAACAGTGAAAATGGCCTGCCCTTTAGTGTGAGACCAGCTGTTCTTGTCGCCTCTGTTTGCAAGTTTGTTTTAGGAAAGGAAAGTGTTCGGTATTATTGGAGCCACGCACAACCAAGCACAACAGAGATGCCAAGAAATAAGCAAGTGAGAGTGAAGCATCGGTGGCAAATTGGAATCTAAGGCCTTTTGTGCTTGTTAAATGGTGGAATGATTATAATTGGAAAAAGTGATGTGCATTAGTTCTGAGTGACTGTACAAGAAATGACAAGCGTGTAACTTAATGATTACTTCACAACACTCCGGACTGCCTTCTAGTCTCACACCAAAGAGTTCAGCCCTACAGCAGAGAAAGCCACATGCTTTCTACTCCTATTCATGAGTATTCTCCACAGGTCACATGGAAATAACCCTGAAGTGATAAGTCTTGGTTTAGGAAGTCTGCTGCTTAAAATGGTGTAAGTCATTGTGACAAAGAATGGTGCGATGTATTTTTTTCTTTTCCTTGCAAACCATCACAATCATTGGCAAGCAAATGGACAGGATTTTGTTTTAAAGGAAATGGCATATGTTTACTTTCCTGGGGAAAGGAAGGATATGAGAAAGTTTCCTGAAAATTAAACCTAATATTCTAAAGAGTGAGAGCATGTCACCTTTCTCTTCACTGATAAAATAGACATCTATATAGTATGTTGATCTTATAATAGCATCAAAAACACACCCCTCATTTTTCTAAACAAAAAATTTACAGTATGTAGTTTTACCATATGGATTTTACTGTAAATTAAATATATAAAAAAGAGAAAGCAAACTAATTTTTCAATGTTTCCATATTGAGAAAAAAGTATTCTTGTAATTTTTAGAATTTAAGGTATAAACAACAATTATAATGCATTCACTAAATTAAATTATTAACTGGAGTCAGTAAACACACAGAAGAGTGTCAGGATGCAGCTTTTATGAGTTTTATCTTAGGGCCTGGTTCTGGATTTGCTGTGTTATCCAAACTAAGATGCAAGTAGAGGACATTTCCCTAAAACACAAGCCAAGTCATAATGAATTTATTATTGATAAACACAGCTTAAAGACTGGCAAGAGTGCAAGGAAAACATAATTGAAGAGAGGAAAACATTTTACAAGTGTAGAAATGCATAACATCCTTTCACATATTGTAATGTAAGAGTTGAAGTTTAACCAAAAGGTGTGTTTAGCACTTGTATACATTAGTGGTGCCTCACAAATACTTACACTGAAGTGCCACTTTGGTCACTAGTGATGTATGTTGTAACAGAAATATCAGGAATGCTCTAAGGCCAATTTTGTGACAATGGGTATAGTCTGGTGAGGGATACTAAACAAAGCTAGGACAGCTGTAGAAGTATCTTACTATTCATAAAGTTACAACTTAAAAAAAAATTCATATCTTCAACAGCATAGGATCCCTAAATGTTTTTCCAATATTTTGAAAGGATTTCCCTTTCTATTACTTTGAAAGTCTCAGTGATATTCAGTATAGCAAAATTTTACAAGAAGGTTTTCTTGGCATAAAAGAAAGTCCTTTATTATCTCTCTTTTTTAAAAAAAGTCATCTTCATTTAGATACATGATTTATTGTGGAAGGGTTTAATAAGAGAGCTATTTTTTTTCTTTTTGAACATCTATTAGTAGGATAAAGTGAAGATAGTTACAATGGATAATATATTACCAAGACCATGTGCAGGTAGTAGCCAGCATATTGAGTCTAATTACCCATTTAAGTTAAAGTAAGAGTTGTTAAGAATATGGAGAATTGCACTCTAATGATTAGTGATGAGAATCACCTAGATAATGAAATTAGTATTGAGAAACATATTTTTAGACAGAATGATTATCCTGGGACATTGATTAAAGGGATAATTGAAGAACAATGTAACCTTTTTCATAGTTATCAGGTTGAACTTGCTTAAGGTAATTTATCATAGTAGTATAGCTATGCCAAATCATCAAAGGACTGGTCACTGCTTAAAAAGATGTTTATTATATATTAGTCCAGACATGTTGTCATACCAATGATATATCTTCAATAAAAAGGTGGAAAATGAGAAGTGTAGTAGAACTATATCTCAAGCTCTCTCAATAACTCTTCAGAACCAGCTCAGATGAGTCTGTAATGTACAAAAAGAGGGCTGTAAAAAGTACTCACGGTTTAATGGCTGTCTGTTATAATAGAAGAAACTATTGCTTCAGTCTGCTTGAAATATTAATAAGGATTGCATGATAATTTCCTTCTTTGTAAATAAAACAAAAATCAAATTCTTACTTCCATTCACTTATGAAAATGGATTGAGAGGGAAATTAATTAACTAATTGAAACTTGAATATAAGAAACAGCAAGATGTCCATCACAATACTCTGCATATACTGTGCCTTCTCTTACTTAGGCTTCTTGCCATTTCCATTTTTTTTTTAACCCTCACCCATGGACACCTGTACCATTGCTTTCAGAGAGAAAGAGACACACAGACAGAGACATCCATGTGAAATGGAAACATTGATTGGCTACCTTCTCATACATGCCCCAATTGAGAAGTCAGACCCACAGCCTGGGTATGTGCCCTGACTGGGGATCAAACCTGTGATCGTTTGGTCTATGGATAATGCTCCAACTAACTCAACCAACTGAGCCACACTGGCCAGAGCCGCCACTTCCATTTTTGAATAATGAAGTCATTATCCTTTTTTGTCTATTTTAAATTTTTTGAAGTTAATATATAGTAAAATTAACATTTTCTTTTAAGTAATAGAATTGATTTCTAAAAAGTTTTAGGTTTACATAAAAATTAAGCAGAAAGTGTGGAGAATCCCTACATACTGTTCCTGCTTTATCCTTCCTACCCTCTCCCAGCCCTCCATTTTCTCTTTTACTAAAATTTCAAATTGGTGTGCTGGAACATTTTTTACAGTTGGTGAACTAATATTCATACATTACTACTACTTTTCACAAATGCATAATGACTAATATCCACTTCTTCGTCAGAAGCTTTCATTTGTTAAAAAAAGAGATGAATAGGTAGAATGCTATTAATCTTTCAGGGTAGTGAAACTATTGTGTATGAGACTGTAATGGTGGATACATGATCTTATGCATTGTCAAAGTGGGAAGGAAACTCGACAATCAGCTGGTCTGCTGTTTGTCAATGAGGGGCATACATCAAACCCCCTAGGAAATTTTAAAAATACACAACTGAGCTTCACTCTCCAAGACTCGGATTCAGAGAACCTAGCAGTAGGCCTCATGGTATATCTGGTAATATATAGTAGTAAAGCTAGTGGCATAGCTGACATGCAGCCTCAATTGAGATCCTACTCATTTTTTAGTAGTACAGAGAACCAACCAGAGTTAGGACCAGAAATTTAACCTCCTGATTTTAAGTTTTTGCCACTCTCTAACCAGTTATATGCCCTATTTTTACTGAGATGCCCTGTGTTGAATATGTACAAAAAATAAAGTCATAGTCTGAAGATTCCTATTTTTAATTTTTAGCACCTTTTTATCATGTAATTTTAGAATTAGAAATCTTTGCAACACCAGTTATTAGAGCAAATGGCCAAAGAGAAGAAAGAGAACTTGAGTAGCCCAAAGGAATGATATAAATTCTTGGCAGTAAGTTCATGCAGGTTTCCCATAGGGCTCCTAAGGCTTTTGGTCACTTTAGTGACTTTTTAGTTAGACCCAGTTTGGAGAGAAATAAGACATATACACTTGACTAGCCCAAATGTTTGTGAATTAACATAGTGGAGGAAAAATTATTATTTACCTTTTCCACAAATCCTAAGGTAATTATCCTTATTAGTTAATGTCCATAATGCCATTCCTATTTTAATTAGGGAAGGACTAAACACTAATTCTTCCTGAATACATCATTATCACCTGTGTCTGAGTATGTAAAGCAAGTTAAAATATAAAGGACTTTTCATGCTGGACCAAATTCCCTAGTCTCTTTTTGGCTTTCTGTCATCACTGCCTCTGAGAAATAAGGTATAAAAGTAGCTAAGAGTCTGTTCACTCCTCTGAAGCCAGAGGTAGAGCAGTTTGGAAGACATTTTGTTTCATCTCTTTTTTAACTTCTTTAAACATATTTCAAGAGAGAGTAGCTAATAATAAGATAGGTAGGTGGATGGCAGGGAGTTAACTAAAATGTTCAGAATAGCTCTGAGTACAATCACATTTAAAAATAGAGAGAACAGGCCAGGAACAAAAGCCTACTAACTCAGTATATCTAGTTCAGAGGTAGCTAATGTCCCTATTTAGCATCTTCAAGTTGCTCACACTTTTCTCACCAACGTAAGAATGTGCCTCTAGCACTGGAGAGCCTGCCAAGTCCAAGGACAAGGGAATGTGAATTATCAAACAAGCTGGGGATGAAAGGTGCTGAAATCATCTTTTTAGAATATTGCCAAAAAACAGCTTGAGTTTCTAGGGTGCTAATTGCTGAAATATGTTTTAGCTTCCGAATTCATTCTGAGCTTATGACCCACTAACCGAAAGGTAAGAAGGATATTGTAAAAGAAAATAAAAAGCAGTAAGAGGGAAAGTGTAAGAATGTGTTTTGCCCAAGGCCTCCTGGAAAGGCACATTACACTAAAGGAAGTATGTTTTATATGCACCATATGGCTATACAATTAGATTTGACCATTAAAGTAATTCAGTCCTTGATTGCCTTTTCTGAGCAGAAATAGGTTTGCCAGGGTCTTGAAAGTAAGGCCATATTTATAGCTAATTTAAATTCACTGTCCTTCTTTTCACTGCATTTCTTATTTAACTTTTCTAAAAAATTACTTATGCCTGTCACCTAATTTTATCCTCACAATAATTTGTTAGAGCAAAAGTCTATTGTTTTTCTGTAGAAGCAACTGAGGCACACAGACCAGAATAAGTTGCCTTAAAATAGTATCTTTTATTAGGGGCAGAATTAAGGCTATGCTGAAATCTGTTACCTTTACTGTGAGAAGATTCCACACCATTCCACTGCCTCTAGCCTTAAAAGCCCCTTGACTATGTTACAAAAGGAAGTTGTAGAAGCTCATTTTGATATTTTTGAAAGAAAGCTTTTAGTTAATATTTTTTTCTGAAGTAGTTATTAAACAACCCTGTAAGAAAACATTTGTACCAGATAAGGCATACTTTCAGCATTATGAATTTAGTACCATGGAGGGATTCGCAGACTGAATTACCCAGACTCATTGTGGACACATAGAGGTGCTCACTAAATTCATGAATTAATGTTCACTTGTGGATTTCACAGATACAAGTCTAAATGTTACCAATTAATACCTAAATACCTTTTTTTTCTGTTTAAGTTGTCAGAGAAGTTACATTTTTATATGTGATATTTCTTCATAACAGTTTTTTTTTTACAACTTCTGGAGCATTTTTCACAAACAATGTATGCTACTTGGGCTTCATTTTGTAAAAAAAGAAATGATAGATAAAAGGATGAAACCAACTTACTATTATAAATAATTATTACAGTGGCATTTTTAAAGTCTGTGCTTAAATTTAATTCCAAAGATAGGCTCTCTGATCCAACTTTAAAAATGTAGGAAAAAATACCTGGTTGAGATGTCTCTGTATGTTCACTCTTAATCCACTCTTTCTGCTCCAGCTATATAACAATAACAGGTAAAATTTGTCTATGCTTGAAAAGAAGACAAACATTTCTGTAGAGGCAATGGAATAGAAATGCAAAGTGGTGAGTGGAATTAAATTTGAAAGCCTATTGAACCCACAAGTTGGGCTCTTGGGGAAATAACATGGATAAATAGTGTTCTGTGTAAGGTATTAAGACAGGAAATGGGATCTAACTCACTGCTTGAAACCAATGACTTGGGTAGGAACTCAAGGTTTCCATACATAAAATAAGTCTGAAGAAGAAAAAGGAACTCCTGCTACTCACCTCCTTGGGAAGTAGGAGGACACAAATATAGTCTCAATATCAGGAATGAGCAAAACTGTGCACTGTCTTCTTGAACATAACTTATGTATCCTCAATATTCATACACCGGGGGTACATAAGCATCATTGAAAGACTTGGTTCTGAACCAGAAACCCTGGATGTTGTGTGGGGTAAGTCAGAAAACCATTAGAAATGGAGACAGAAGAGAATACAGGAGCTTGAGGAAGAAAACAAGAAATCAAAGTCAACAGGGTAGTTTCTATTCAAAATGAGTCTGTAAACAAACATTTCAAACACACTTAAGGCTAAAAGAGACAGTAAAACTACAAAATAATGGATCACAAACTCTGGGATGTTGATATTTGGACCAAGAGTATCAGCATCAGCTGGGAACTTGTTAGAAATACAGACTGTTAGACCTCATGCCAGACCTGCCAAATCAAAATCCACATTTTAATATAACTATCAGGTAATTTATATTTACATTAATGTTGGGAAAGCACTGCTGAAAAGTAAGGTATTTACAAAATTGTCTGATAAGCACGAATTATTTGCTCTGAGAGATGAAGGAAATAAGTTTCATGTTTAAAAAGCAACAAATTAAGAAATCAAAAGAAGCAGACGTGGTATGGTATTTAGTGAACAAGGAAAGAAACCAATTCAAAGTCTTGAAAATTATAATTATAGTCATGGGGTGGTCAGTTGCTAGTATATATTGTGACTGGACATAAAATTAATGAAATAAAATATTGTCCTAAGGTATTTATGTAGAACCAAGCCTGAGAGAGAGACAGAAAGAGAGACATTGAATAAAAAAAGAATAGATTGAAAATAATCAATTTATATACAATTATAACAATAGAGTTCTAAATGAGATTGAAAGAAATGGTAGAGTGGTATTTTGAAGCCACATGTATAGGTAAACTTCCAGAGATGAAAAAAAAAATGTTACATTGGAAATACACCCTGAGTACCAAATAAGGCAAAGAAAATAAATCTACATTTAGAAACATTGCGGTTATTGTGCAGTATATCAATGATAAAAAAATCTTAAAAACCACAGGGTGAAAAGAGAGAGAATCAAATGGCAATAGCCTATAGCATGTGTGCTATATGCAATAATGATAACAAAAGACAAAAAAGTGATATCTTCCATGTGCCGGGGTGAAATAGATGATACCAGCTGGACAGGATTGCAGTATTGTTCTCATTTTTCATCTTTCTCTGTAACCACCCGCTATGTCACGCAATTTACCTCAGGAAACAGGTGGAGCATGTTTCCTTGGTCCTTGAATTTGTGTACAAACATATAATTTATTTTGGCCAATAGACCAAGTTAGAAGTGACAGTATACTAATTCTAAGCCTCAGTTTTAGGAGGCCTTGCATGCTCATCATGGTTCTGACATCTTCATGGGAGAACATGCTCAGGCTCTCCTGCTGCTCACACAGGATGGAGAAGAGAACCTGAAATGCATGGATGGTGAGTGTCCTCCGCTAGTGCAGGGGAGCATCAGGGGACAGAAACACATCTTTGACTCTACTTAAATGGACTTTTCCCCAGGGAAGAACAAGTTCGGAGAGACAGTTTAAGTGAACTGTGTGTGCGTGTGTGTGGTTTGTGAACACACATGAGCAAGGTTGACCATGAAAGGAGACCAAAAAACTTGTTTTGCTCAACTAGTTATAATTTGTTAATATATTTGGCACGGTTGTTTAAAAGGGGAGGTAAGTAAGGTTTCAGAAACATAGGTGTCTGAGGTTTTCTGTAGAGCGAGAGCAGTTAGTAGAAGGAAAATCTGAGGAACTAACAATAAGGTTGCTTAGGATTCAGTTCCCTGTCATTTCTGGTATTGTACTATGATGTAACCCTATTCAATATACCCGTCGTCGTCGTCGGCAGCCGTCCGTCCCGAGAGACGATGGTGTAGCTTCTTAAGAGTCTATCTGCACCGCTGAGAATGGCTGTGCAGTCCGACTCGGGAGTGACACGGTATCTGTCTCCTCCCGTGTTGAATCGACATCTTGCGATAACGCTGGAGTGTCCTCTCCAGTGAAGCTGAAGCTACAGAGCCTGGGCAGGGTGATATGGAGGGTCTGCTGTTGCCCATGCAGCAGACCCCCCCTCTCTTCGCAGCTGAAGGGTCCAAGGGAAAGACGGAGTCAATACAGCTTGGCTTCAGGTGCGCCGCAGGAGTTGCCGGTGTTGACTACAACGTCAAACCGCCTTAGGGACTCCGGCTCCGGATTTTCTGTCGGGGTTTACTCCCTTAGCCTTTCCCCTGAAGAGGTATGCCGCAAGGCAGCAGAGGTTTTTTGGAGTCAGTTTTCCTTGGCTCAGTGGATTGAGCATCGGCCTGCGAGCTAAGTGTCGCTGGTTCGATCTTCCAGTCAGGGCATATCAGAGAAGGAAAACTGACTCAATATACCCAGACGTAAGGAAAACTCTCATTCCACTACAGTCTTACTTTACTAACTCATTTAAGGAATTACAAAGAATGCATGACACACCTTTTGATGAGCTCCCACTGAGAGATAGGACCAGCTGCAGGAGTTGAGATCCAAGCAATTTCCAGAATACAGTAGAAGAAAGGATTCAGAGCAAGAAGTGACTAAGAACTAAGACTCAAAAAATAAGTGCTTTTAGAAATTATAAATGAGAAGCAACTATCAGCCTTTTTGTATGCATAGGATGAAAACTTAAGTATTTGCATTATAAATTATAGAAAGACCAAAGTCAGAAAACTAGAAAATTTAGGCATATCAAAGTGACTACCACCTCTATTTGATACATAGGAAATATCTTTAAAAAATTACTAGTGAATAGGTTAGTAGGAATATATTTTAATTAATCACCTTCTAAACAAAATGTAGTTTAGTTAGCAGCTGGCACATATGCCCAACTGACACCTTATTCTATTTAATATGTATTCTTTAAGTCAGAATAAAGTCAAGGCAAAATCATTGAGTAATAAGGTGCTTACTTTTTTCTTGTGTCTTTGATAGTGTTTTGGCTGCTGTGTAATCTTTACGAGACCCAGAGGTGCTAAGTAAAGCTAGTTTTCAAATGTCACTCTTGGCAAGTGAAATATTCCTTTTATAAAAGTATCTGCTGAGCTTTGACACTTAGATTTAAGTGTATGTCCATATATCTGCTATAATGTGAGTATGTCTTTGTTCATTCTGACTCATAGACCCATCAGTCAACAAAAGGGCTTTACAGATGAGCAATTCAAGACTGCAATCACATGCAGTATGTAAAGCTGTGTTTCTCTAAGGACCAACGATCATCTTACCTTGAGAAACTAGTATCCCAGATGCTGCTATTTAGTTTTCACATCTCCAGAGAATGTTATGCATTGTCATTCGCTGAGCAGAAGAATGTTTACCGGAGACAAGAAATAACACCAAATTAACCTAGAATTTGCCCCACTAGCCAGAGAGTCAAAGAAGAGCCATTTCTTTTCTCCATATATTTTCAATATCTACTAAATATCAGAAATCTTCCTTTGGGGGGATTTTATGAAACTCTACATTTTAAGCTAATCTTGACCACTTTGTTATTAATGATGATGTTTGTTAATATGTATTTTTGAAACATAAATTCTCCATTTAGATTCTTATGATTCTGCTTTACATTTTTAGTAATAAAAAAGCAATTTCAAAGCAGAAGCCTATATTTATGGTTATGACTGAATGGTCATAGCATGACACCTAAGAATATTTTTATGTTGTTTTTAATACTTGATCATACCAAAATGATATTTACAAACAGATACACATTTATGTTTTCTCCATGGCACTTTTCCAACAAGTCCCAAATCTTAAGGATATTTAGAAGGTTGGTAATTTGCTAAAATAGTGATGACTCTGGCAGTAAGGCAACATCCAGAAATATTTTGTAAATATTAGGAGGTCTCCCAACCAAGTGTGTGCGCAATATTTTGGTTAAGGTGTCTAATCCCCAAGCAGCACAGGCCATCAAGGATACAACCTACATTTTCAGACATGATAGTAAGAAAGAAGTTATACCTGTCACTGAGTACTCACTTTCTTGCATTGCATGTCGAAAACTACCTCTCTTCAATTTACAGGTGCCCTAGCCCAATTCAAGAGGTCAAAGGTTCTAATTTCTAATTTGCTAAGCAATTTATCACATATTACCTATAGCCTCTCGAGTCAGATCAAATGCTACCACCAAATCATGGCAATGAATCCAGATGTGAGGAACTTGGTGAATTAATTCACTGAAAGAATTTGTTGTTAAATATTAGAAATATGTCTTCAATTTAAAATGTAAGTCTTATACTCTATTATGTAATCATTTAAATAATATTTGTATAAAATATGTAAAGAGGAAAAAGAAAAGCCTCAATGTCTTTCCCAAAGCAACTAAAATTAAATTAAAAGTTATTTAGAATTCATATTCAGATAAGAAACCTCTCAGGTTATACATAGAGGCATTTGGAAGTACTTAGAAATATTGCCCAATCTTTTGCAGTAGCAATGTGCTCTGAAATAACAAACCATATGTAATAAGAGATTTCCTCTCTACCTGAACTGTATAAGGGGACAAAGGCAGGAAGAGAAGGAATTATTTTCCAGTTATTTGCTTGGCAAGAAGCAGTGACACATAAAAATTCCTACTTCTGAGTCAGAAAGCTTGGATTCCTATCTCTGCTCTGCCATTTATTAATGACTTAATTTTATAAGCTCAGCATCCTTACCAATACAAGTGCCATACACTAAAATGGTGATAATCAGGGTTACTGCCTCACAAATGTGGAAATGAAATGATCACCATAGTATTGGTTGCTGTTTATGTTATTCAATCCCAGCAACATTTATGGTAAAAATGATAATGTTCTAAAGCTCTACAGCAAAGTAATAATAGTTATCAGGTAGAAATAGTGAAAAAATTCCATTGAAAATCTGAAAACTGGATATTGTAATATGTGAGTAAGCAAAGATGTTAAAGTGTTAATTAGTATTCCTAGCAGATATGTGGCTATTTGTTAGTTATTATACTAAGCACATAGTGCCAGAGAGAAAGAGCATGCTTTGAAATTATTCTCTCAGTTATTTAATTTTATATCATATAGTTACTTATTTCATAAGATAAAAATAAAGTATTTATGATAGGAACTAATCAAATACTAAAAGTATAAACTACTCTGTGAATCTCTCTGCATAAACCATTTAGCATAATGACATTAGGAAAATCTTTGAAAATAGATCTGAATTCAAGTTCTGACTTTTCCTGTTTAGTTGCATAAGTTACTGAGTCTCAGTTTTATTATCTATAAATGGGAAATATGAACCCACTTTGTTGAACTGTTATAAGGATAAGATAAAATAACATTAAAGCTCTTAATACAGTGCCTAGTTATGGTAGAAATGAAACAAAGTTAGTAATAGTTATTATTATCCCTGCTATTAATGTTACTGTTATCAATGAAAATTATCCCAAATTATTTCTTTCATCATCAAGTATAAGACCCAAAAGATAAAATGTATTTTTACAAATTCAGCTTATTTCAATGGCAATAGATATTCATGCATCCAATAAACAGATTTTGTTGAACACAAAATATGTTCAAGCATGTGATGGTGAAAAGATGGATTTGATCAGTGCTTTCATGATGTTTTGAAACATGTGAAGAGATTTAAAAATATAAAAAAGATGAGTACAGTAAGTTGTGATTTTTGCTACCCCTGTGGAAGAAGTGACATGAGAGCACCTAACCTAAACTTGTAAGAAAAAAACTGAATTTAGATATTGTAGGAAGAATTACCTAAGGAAAGAGAGGGTTACAATTTTCTAAGAACAACACTGAGAAGGCTCAGAAGCCAAAAAGAATGTTGGTTATACATTAAATTAAGAGGAAAAAGACAAGTGTGTTTAGAATTGCACAGTGCAGAAAAGTGAGAAATAATAAATGAGACTAGAGAGATAATGTTGAGCTTAATCTTCTAGAGACTTATAAATCTTCAGAAATTGCATTTTTTTCTCATGAGTAATGTATGAAGAACAAAGTAGACATAGAACTACAATATCAACCAGAATCCTACATCTGAGTATTTATGCAAAAAAATAGGAATCAGGATCTTTATTTAAGTATATTTTATTGATTATGTTGTTACAGTAGTTCCAATTATTCCTCTTTGCTCCCCTCTGCCCAGTACCCGCCATCCCTCCAGCAATCCCACCCCCCTTAGTTCATGTCCATGGGTCATGCATATAAGTTATTTGGCTTCACCCTTTCCTACATTATTCTTAACTCCCCCCTGTCTACTTTGTACCAACCAATTATGCTTCTTAGTCCTTGCATCATATCCGCATTTCTCCCCCTCCTCCCTCTCAGCTGATAACCCTCTAAATGATGCCCATACCTATGATTCTGTTCCTACTCTGGTTTGCTTAGTTGGATTTTGTTTTTATTTTATAGATTCAGTTGTTGATAGTCGTGAGTTTGTTGTCACTTTAGTGTTCATAGTTTTGATCTTCTTTTTCTTAAGTAAGTCCCTTTGATATTTCATATATTAATGGCTTGGTGATGATGAACTCCTTTAGCTTTACCTTGTCTGGAAAGCACTTCATCTGCCCTTCCATTCCAAATGATAGCCTTGCTGGATAGAATAATCCTGGTTGCAGGTTGTCTTTCATCACATTGAATACTGCTTTCCAGTTCCTTCCTGCCTGCAAAGTGTCCTCTGAGAAATCAGCTGATAGTCCTGTAGGCACCCCCCTTTAGACAACTCTTCACCTCTCTCTTGCTGCCCCCAGGACTCTGTCTTTATCTTTCACCTTTGGCATCTCAGTCATGATGCATCCTGGTGTGGTCCCCTCTGGGTCCAGCTTGCCCAGGACCTCTTGTGCTTCCAGGACCTGTATGTCCATCTCCTTCGCAAAATTTGGGAAGTTTTCCTCATTTTTTTAAATTCTTGCTTCCTCATTCTGCACTGGTTGACTGTTTTTTTCTTCCTTTGTTCCAAATCATTGATTTGAAACCTGGTATCCTTCCCTTAACCATTGGTTTTATGTGGATTTTCCTTCGTTTCACTTAGCATAGGCTTCACTTCTTCTCTTATGCATTTGCCATACTCAGGCACATCTGTCAAGCCTGTGAGCATCTTTATCACCAGTGTTTTGAATTCTGCATCTATTAGGTTGTCTATCTCCTTGTCTGTTAGGTTGGCTATCTCCTCGTCCCTTAGTTCTCCCACTGGAACCTTGATCCATTCCCCCTTTTGGGCCATACTTCTCTGTCTCCTCATTCTGACAGGCTCTTGTGTTTGCCTCTGCGTGCCAGGTAGAACTGTCGCTCCTGTTACATTGTAAGGGGCAGAGCCTTAGGGATTCATCAGTACAGGGCAGCCTATTTCACCACGTTGTGGCACTGTTTGTGGGAGAGGGGTCTGAGAGGGAATAATGCCGCCTGCCCAGCACTCACCCCTTTTCCAGGCACCTCTCCCACTTCTGTGCCCGACTGGCACCCCTCTAGCTGCTGTCCGGGCCATCGTTACCACAGTGGGTGTGTCTGTGGATGTTCTAGGACCGTGGGGGCCCTTTAAACAAGTGGACTTTGCTGAGAGACTGGCAGTTTCTGCCTCCACTCCAACCCCCACTGGTTTGCCTAGTTAGAAGCAATGAGGCTTAATTTCCCCAGCGCTGGGACCATGAGCTACTAGGTCCAGTGAAGAGCTGGGAATGCTCCTCAGGTGTCCCTCCGGATTTTAAAATGTGTGACTGTGCTTTCTTCCAGCCTGCCACTGCCACCGCTGCTGCTCTCACCACACCACATCCTCTCTGCCCCAGCTCTGCTCCTCCTACCTGTCTGGATGAGTATTTCTTCTTTCTATCTTTGTTTGCTGGACTACCGTACACTTTGATTTTCTGGAACTTCTGGTTGTTTCTAGTTTTGAGGTAGTTGTATTTCTTCTTAGTTGTGGAGCGAGATGCAGCGTGTCTATACCTCCATCTTGGCCAGAAGCCCCAGAAATCAGTATCATAAAGAGATGTTAACACATTAATGTTCACTACAGCATTACTCAAATTGCCAAGATCTGGAAACAACCTAATGTCCATTGACATATGTATAGATAAAGAAAATTACACACACACACACACACACACACACACACACACACATATATGTATATAATAAAATATTATTCTATCATGAAAAAAGAAAATCCTGTATTATATAACAACATGATGAACATTTAGGACATTGTGTTGAGTGAAATAAGTCACAGAAAAACAAATGCTCTGTTATCTGACTTACATGAAATATCTAAAATAGTCAAATTCAAAGAATCAAAGAGTAGAATGATGGTTTCCAGGGGTTGGGGAGAGAAAGAAATGAGGAATCACTAATCAACAGGCATAAAGTTTCAGTGAAGCAAAATGAATAAACACTAAAGATTTTCTGTACAGCATTGCACATACAGTCAAAAAGACTGTGTTTTCCACTTAAAATTTTGTTAAGGGCATATATCTCATGTTAAGTGTACTTAGCAAAATAATTTTTAAGAACAACCAGAGTTCATTGTTTAGTTATGTTTTTGACAAAGCTTTTTCTAAAATACACTTTATAAATCTAGAGATGTGTATACCGTACCCAAGGTTTGAAATCTTCCGTGAAAGGGGCAGTGCATACTACCTTTCAGCTCTATACAACAACATGCTTACTTCGAAAAAAATGCTTTTAATACCAAGGTATGCCAGTGGTTTTTCTAATGGGTTAATGGCACCTTCTGTCTCCTCAGATGAAATGTATCATAAATAAGATGTTTCTTTTGTGAGTTGGGCTATCAACCGAACAGGGGTAGAACTGTTCAATTGAAAGCCACTCAAATGGTGATATCAACTTTTGGCACAAACAAATGCTGACCCCTGTCTTGGTTCTAAAATGCTACCTCCATTTTCCACAGCCAACAGGGCAATATTTTTATTTCTTTCAGTAACACATGATAGAGTTCAGTGAGAAAAAGTAATTCTGCAGCAAATTCTGCAGGCAAGGAATTGAAGAAAATGGGAGGTCCTGTCCATTACCTCGTTTTAAGTCCAGGATAAAATAAAACTGTGGGTTTAAGAAGAAATAGAGAAATTTGACCAAACTCTTTCTGGATTTTAACTTTTAAAAAATCTCACTTTCTGCTGACTCAGTTGGGTAAAGTTTTCTGCCCTTTGCCTTCTACTTTTTTCAGTTCTCAATTTTTTTTACTGTCACTCTATTTTACACACACTGACAACTTAGACTTCATATTTTGCAATAATTACTGATTTCTATAGGGGAAAAAGTATCAGACAGGCTATTAACATCTGGAATAATTGATTAAAAAGGAACTTGAAATTTTGCTTTCTGAGTACTTATAAACACAACATTTTCCAAGGAATACAATTCAAATCTTATAAACTTTACTCTTTGTTTGAAATTCATACTAATAAGCTTACCTTAACTTTAATTTTGGTTTATGTCTATTACCCCTTTTGATTTCAAAGATTTCCTGAAAATTGTAAAAATTCTTCCTTAGGCTTTAGGTTCTGTTCCAGCAATCATAGATTCAAATTAAGTCATGAAAGCATTTATTAATTAAATAAGGATATTTTCAATAGGAAATAATGAGAGATCTCTAAAGTACCATAAAATGTTACATTCAGATTTACTATCAATACCTGCACTGTCTGGACTCTATCACAGTGTATAACTCTTCCTAACCAAGCATATGTATTAAGGATGATGTCTAGGGAAAGAGAGGTATGTGCTGGAGATAAATATAGAGCTGGCACATGAAAGATGTCTTTTCTTTTAGTAGCTCCTCCTTTGCAGTAAGATTGACCTCAGATTCATACTCCTGGTAGTCAGATTCCTCAAAGTCTTTAGTACATTTTTTTATTGGTCCTCCTTCAAAGTTAATGCTTTCCCTTCCTTTGTGAGTTTTTGGGTCTATTTTCTTTTAAAAAGTTTAAACTATTTTTTATTAACTTAATGAAAACAAAAATTAATGATTATATCACCCCTTACAAATTCATGCATTTACAGATTGTAAATTATGGTCCAACTAAAAACAGTTTAAAAAGGTTAAACAAGAAACCACAATTTAAACAGAATAGCTTAACAAATTTAAGAATATGCTGAAAGTTATAATGATGGATCATTAACTTGCTGTAATTGATTGAATTAAGAATTGCTCATAAATTAAACATTTTCAATGTTATATAACATTTTATAAAATTATTTCAACTCTTCTTAAAGAACATTTTTCTCTCCTTATCTTGTTTTTTTATGAAATTCTGAGAACATGGAATGGCTTTCTCTCTTTGAATTTATCAGACATAAGCATTTTTCACTTAAGTAAACTAGCCTTGGCGATTTTAGATCCTTAACACGTGTACTGCCTTACATGCACTCAATAGAAAGCATAAAAGAAAGAGAATCAAAATACCAGGTGTTCCCTTGATCACAGTTACAACAGGAGAAAGAGAAAGAATGCAAACTAGGAGACACAGATGTGAGGATGCACAGTTGCTATCAGCACCGCAGTTCAATAATACCCATGAAAATAAAATTTGTATTGTATTATACCTCTAAGTTATATTCTGACATAGCATGTATATAAATGACAAAAAATTTTAAATCACTTATATGGTATTTTCTTTCCTTTTTGTTAAGTGGAGTCTGTAATGTTACCAAAAAGTGAGTAGTTCATAGCTATATGAGCAAACTTTTGGAGTTTGGGTTCTTATGTGTTCATTTGGTGTGACTACACATACATTTGTTAGCTTCACTGTCATAGCCACACTGCCAGAGTATAAAGGAAGTTTATGAAGAAGCTCAAGCAAAACAAAAGAAGAGAGGAGAAGAAAAGGAAAATATATATATTTGTTTCCACACAGAGCGCTCTAAATTGGTAGTAATGAAATATGTTATCTTGTATCTTAGTTTATATTTAATACTGTTTACTTTGCAAATATCACAGCTTTCATATAAAAGAGAATTAGCTGTGAATTGTCAATCTTGGGAAATTACCTAACTCTTTATAGTCTGGAATATAAAATAAATCTGAGAATTGACCGCCCAATGTCAAAAGCAGGCAAGAAACAAGCTAAGAGTCCAGAGTATGCTGGGATAATGAAGGCTGTCTATAATCCTCAAAAACTTGAATACATGCTTTCTTCACTAAATTGTCAGATTAACCTATAAATGTAAAACATTTCCCTTTTGGTTCTTTGAGCTGACCCCAGGCTCTCCAAAATTGTTTGGCAAAATATTTCTAATCTTTTCTCTGCCTCAGTTTGCTTACAATAAGGCCATCTGCTCTTTCCTCTAGAAGTAGAATGTCAATTCTGCCTTTTATATTATTTCATTACCAGTAACAATTTGTATAACTACCTGACTTTGTATTGCCCATTTTTGTATTGAGATAATTAAGAGGAAAATTTAGGCAGTGCACAATAAAATATTTAAAAATTAGTAAGCCAGGGGAATAGCTTAGAATAAAACTACTTAGTATAACTCGTTTCACCTTTCCAAACTAAATTTGCACTCCCTTATCCAAAATCCTTGGACCAAATGTGTTCCATAATAAAGATTCTCTTTTTTTTCAGTTTTGGAAAGTAATATGGTACATTCACTACATGTGAGGGAATACTTATCGCGGTTTCTAAGACAATGCTCTGTAATCAAGCACATTAATATAACTGCATCAGAAGAGTTAAACATTCAGACTAGGTAGAATAAAGACTATAAATAGCCAAATGAGTGCTCTGGTCAGGTGTTGCTGCCAAATGAGTTAATGCTTTGGCTTTCCTTGCTTTTGGGTGCCAGATTGTGGATAATGAAAGGTAGACCCATAATTCTTTTTCTTCTAGATATTTGAAAGTAATTTTTTCATGATAGCTGTGAATATTAAGACAACATTACTAAGGAAAACAAACAAAAACACACAAAATGTGTTGGCTGGATTCCTTAACACGTATTTACTTAAACCTTCGATTTGAACTGAGGTTATTTACTCAGAAAAACAAAATGATTTTTGGTAAATCTTCCAGTGGTTTAAAGATTACAACACAGATGCCAGAGCAACTATCCTCTACTTCTGATGAAGACTGAACTAATTGAAGTGACATTAAGCTTCAGGAAATTGGACTGAAAATATATCTACTAACACACTTTTGGAATTGTAACACATTTTAAAAATAGTCATAGAGGATTAAAAAATAGCCCTTTCCATGGGAAAAGAAAGAAAGAGATATAGACAATTGCCTATTTAGAATGATTATATTCAGTTTACAATATACTTAAGCTGTCTATATTTATGATACAATGAGCTTTCTAAAACCATGTGTCCTGACAGTGAGAGACCGATCATTGTCACTTGATTAATGCCGAGGTTTTTCCTGATTCCTTACATCACCCACGATGAGCACCCAGAATGGATCCACAGCATATCTTAAGTACAAAATGGTGGCTGGATGACTAGTCTACTATTCACTACAAACTTCTATATTTATTGACTTTACATGCGGTTAAAATGTCTTATTTAAGAAAAATATGTCATTGACAATAACAGACTAATTACACAGTCATTGCTTCAATCTGACTATATAAATCATTGTGATTTAACCTACAGTAGTAATAAAAATAAATGATATTGTTTTTGGTTCATTACTGCTGATCTAATAAAATGTAATGAATTAAGAAATTTCCTGAGTGAAACGAACTCATAAAAAATAAAATTTACTAATGGTACTATAATACCCAGTATGAATAAATTTTTAAAAAATAAACTTTTCAATAAAAATACATCTTTAAGAAAATGTCTTCCCAATTTTTTTTTCATCTGCTGTCTTCCAGAGCAAATGCATGTTTTGATGGCATTCACAGATTTCATTACCAGGAACTATAGTCTCAAAATGATTGCTTGTTTATACAAAAAAATTAATAAAAGTTCCAGGAACCCATGAGTTTCTGGGTAGCCTATGTGAATTTAAGGAGTAAGACATATTCCATCATCTGGGTTGTTTATGTGCCAAGTACTAATTCTTATTAATGAGCTAACATTTAGGAGAAAAACTACTTCTCCCTTGGTGTTAATGTTATGGAAGGACCACTGCAAATTTCTCTTATTGGGTGGCTTATTTCTAGACTTGTTGTATGCCTTTCCCCACATCTCTCTCCCTTAAGCTCTGCCCCCTTTTGCACATTACACAGCAGTGACACCTGGTCTATTCCTTCTCACATCAGAGATTAAGAAACTATATGATGTATATATTTCTACATAGATTTTAAATTAAAATATATTTACCTAAATTTTAGTCAGTAAAGTTTCTTTTTCTTATTTTATTTTTTATTTTTAAGTATATTTTATTGATTATATTGTCACCGTAGTTCCAATTTTTTTTCCTTTTGCTCCCTTCTGCCCAGTACCCACCTTCCCTCCAGCAGTCCCACCCCCCTTAGTTCATGTCCATAAGTCGTGCATATAAGTTATTTGGCTTCACCCTTTCCTTTATTATTCTTAACATCCCCCTGTCTATTTTGTACCAACAAATTATGCTTCTTAGTCCCTGCATCATTTTCCAATTTCTCCCCCTTTGCCCTCTCAGCTGATAACCCTCTAAATGATGCCCATACCTATGATTCTGTTCCTATTCTGGTTGCTTAGTTGGATTTTGTTCTTATTTTTTAGATTAAGTTGTTGATTGTTGTTAGTTTGTTGTCATTTCAGTGTTCATAGTTTTGATCTTCTTTTTCTTAAGTAAGTCCCTTTGACATTTTATATAATAATGGTTTGGTGATGATGAACTCCTTTAGCTTTACTTTGTCTGGGAAACACTTCATCTGCCCTTTCATTCCAAATAATAACCTTGCTGGATAGACTAATCCTAGTTGCAGGTTGCTTTTCATCACATTGAATACTGCTTGCCAGTCCCTTCCTGCCTGCAAAATGTCCTCTGAGAAATCAGCTAATAGTCCTGTAGGCACCCCCTGTAGGCAACTCTTTGCCTCTCTCTTGCTGCCCCAGGACTCTGTCTTTGGCATCTCAGTCATGATGCGTCCTGGTGTGGTCCCCTCTGAGTCCAGCTCTCCTGGAACCCTCCATGCTTCCCGGACCTGTATGTCCATCTCCTTCTAAAATTGGGAAGTTTTTCTCCTTTTTTTAAATTCTTGCTTCCTCATTCTGCACTGGTTGACTGTTTTTTGTCTTCTTTATATTCCAAATCATTGATTATAACCCCAGTTTCCTTCCCTTCACCATTGGTTTTGTGTGAATTTTCCTTCGTTTTACTTAGCATAGCCTTCACTTCTTCTCTTATGTGTTTGCCATGCCCAAACATATTTGTCAAGCCTGTGAGCATCTTTATCACCAGTGTTTTGAATTATGCACCTGTTAGGTTGCTATCTCCTTGTCTGTTAGGTTGGCTATCTCCTCGTCCCTTAGTTCTCCCACTGGAACCTTGATTCATTCCCCCTTTTGAACCATACTTCTCTTTCTCCTCATTCTGACAGGCTCCTGTGTTTGTTTGCCTCCATGTCCCAGGTAGAGCTGTCACTTCTGTTAAGTTGTAAGGGGCAGAGCCTTAGGAATTTGGCAGTACAGGGCGACCTGTTTCACCACATTGTGGCATTGTATGTGGGGGAGGGCTCCGAGAGGGAACAATGCTGCCTGCCCAGCACTCACCCCACTTCCACACTGGACTGGTGCTCCTCTAGCTGCTGCGCTGGTCATCGTTCCCAGAGTGGGTAGGTATGCGGAATTTATAGGACTGTGGGGTCCCCTTAAAGAAGCAAACTGTGATGAGAATGAGACCGGCAGTTTCTGCCTTCACCCCAACCCCGACTGGTCTGCACAGTCAGAAGCAATGAGGCTTAATTTTCCCCAGTGCTGGGACCATGGGCTGCGAGGTCTGGTGAGGAGCTGAGAATGTTCCCCAGGAGTCCCTCCTGACTTTTTAAAATGTGTGACTGTCCTTTCTGCTGGCCTGCTGTTGCCACTGCTGCTGCCATCACCACACCATGTCCTCTCTGCCCTGGCTCTGCCCCTCCTACCTCTCTGGATGAGTATTTCTTCTTTCTATCTTTGTTTGCTGGACTACCATGCACTTTGATTTTCTGGAACTTCTGGTTGTTTCTAGTTTTGAGGTAGTTGTATTCCTTCTTAGTTGCGGAGGGAGATGCAGCGTGTCTGTCTATGCCTGCATCTTGGCCAGAAGTTTGATACATCCAGTAGTTTAAGATTCTAATCAAATTATTATATTTCTTATTCATGCATTGTTATTTTTGTTTTAAAAAAATGATGCATGTTTATTGTGAACAAGAAAAAAACATGACCCAACATTCCACTATTTTGTAATAACCACTCTTAATATTTATCATGTTTATGCTCTTTCATGCTAAACATTCAGATGTGCAAAGAAATGTTGGTCTTTTTTTTCTTTTTCTGTAACTATTCTTCCCTTATGACTTTGAGTCCCTATTCCACTAGACATGCAGATAAACTTGACCTTAGTTCTTTCTCAAATCTTCTATCTCCTTTAGGGTTCTGTCATGATTCCTGGGTCATACACAATAAAACACCAAAGTCCCCACTGGTTATTAAGTCATAAATTATACAGGATAATGCTGAATGGTGATCAGGACTAATTGTTAGTGTGAGAATGAAAAATACCAGGAAGAATGAAGATAATATAAAATGACACATATATACCTAAAACTGCTTATTTTAACTGAAAACAAAAACAATGGCATAAGTATTTGATAATAATCTTGACACAAGACCATGACTTTTCCTATGAGTATACTCATCTGTGAAGAAATTTTTATATAATCTTTCTGTACAGGCTACAATTTTAAGTATTGGGTATTTTTTTAATGACATGAGAAGTAAAAGATGCATGTAGTCTGAGTGAGAATTCTTTTAACTATTTACACTACCTCACATCTGTTAATATTGTACCATCTATGTGTAATTCCATAGCAATATGTTTTTAGAGACCTTTAATATTCTAAGTCATCATCTTTGTTTTTCCAGAATAACACTATTTTCACATGCTATCAGTTTATATAAAATTTAATTAAATAATGTAATCACAACAATAAGTTCAAATGCCATAAAGAGCCTTTTAAACATTTACATAACTCACTTCTAATAAGCAAATAGTTCAACATGTGAGAGTAGGAGTCATAAGCCTAACAATCTAAAGCATTCTGGTTGTGGTGCAATGCAGTGATTAGTTTTATGGAGGGAATAGTTGTAATTGGTTAATCCAGTGAGTTGGTTAAATAAAAGTTAGCTAACAAAATTCTATTTCTCATCAAGTCATTGCTGTAATAGAAGTTTGTTTTCTTCATTAATTATATACACATCACATAGTTTGAAATAGTCATCAGAAATATGATTCTAACACTTTTATAAGGCTTCATTAAATTGTGGCCCAAATGCAGTATAAACATTCTACTAAAAATCAAAATTATACTATTTCAAATTTTTCACTAACAACATAGTTCTTATTATAGTCAAGATAATTTTTGAAGGGCAATTACTGAAGCAAAGTGAAACATATTTTTAAATATTCTTAACTGATTTCCAAGTTACTCTTTATAAAGCATTAGTTCCATGACTACTATTAGGGACAGAGAGTCCATTCATGGAATTCTTACCCAGGCATTATTTTATAATTTGATAAGGAAAAGGCTTCAGTTTCTCTTTTAATTCTAATTTCTTTGATTATTTGTGTGGTAAAACATTGAAAATATATTTAATGGTATTCATCCATTCTATTCAATAGTTATTTTTTTACATTTTTTATTGGAGTTTTTAATTTCCTTATTGATATATATATATATATATATATATATATATATATATATATATATATATATGTCGTCGTCGTCGGCAGCCGTCCATCTCGAGAGACAATGGCGTAGCTTCCCGAGAGTCTATCTGCACCGCCGAGAATGGCTGTGCAGTCCGATTCGGGAGTGACAATCCCTGCCGCACTTGGTACAGGTGAAGGCAGATGGCTGTTGTTGCTGCTGCTGACTCTGCTTCCGCCTCGATCTTTTCTGGACCGCCTCCTCGTTGCGCGCAGCCTCCGCACGTGACGTACCTTGCCTGACCGCGAGCCTCCAGGCTAGGCGGTCGTCTGCTTGAACTTCCCATGTGTTGAGATTGATGGAGCATTGTGTCATGTGCATATATATGTATATATATACAGAATTTAAAACATTTTAAAATCAACTCAGAAGATACCCTTTTTAAAGTTACTGGCCTTTTCTTAGATTTGCCAGAATTTTGTCAGTTTTTTCTGTCAGCTTTATTAAAATCATTTTACATGCAATGAAATTCATCAATTTTATGTGGCCACCATCACAATCAAGATATGGTATACTTCCATCAACCTCTAAAAGAGATTTTCAGACTTCCGGCCAAGATGGAGGCTTAGACGGACACACTAGGTCTCCCTCTACAACTAGAGAGGAATACAACTACTTCAAAACAAAGGATAACTAGAAATTCCAGAAAATAAAACTACACGGAAGCCCAACATATGAAGTTATAAACCAGCGGTGCCATTTGGGCAGGTAAGAGTTAAAGAGGGCAAAGCTGTTTGCGCAGCGGCGGGGCTGCGAAAAATCCCGGCGGCAGTCAAGCCCCTGGCAGTGGGCGACCCCGGCGCTGGGGAGAGCGGCCACCGCATCGCCTTGAACAGTGAGGCCCAGGGGGGCGGGAGGACGGATCCCGGTCTCCTAGCTGAATAACTCTGTGAATCCATCTTGGACCCCCGCCCCCAAAGAAAGAAAGCACCACAGGGCTGCGAAATAGGTCGCAGACAGGCGCCGGTCGCTGACTTGTGACGTGTACACAGGCACTGCCCCCGACAGCCGGCCCAAGAAAACAAAACGCATCTGTCAAAATGAGGCAGACAACTATAGAAATCCCGGTGACACAGCTCACCAGGCAGCAGATAGAGAACCTGACAGATGAACAGATAAGAAACCTGTCAGAGGCTCAGTTCTGGGCCATTGTTATCAGGTGGCTTACAGAATTCACAAAAGAGCAGGAAAAAGATAAGAAAGAAGTGAAAAACTTTCATAACGAAAGGAACAAAACCGCATATGAGACAGATGGTGAGGAAAAAAAATCCAGAGTTCATTTCAACAAACTGGAATATGGAGAAGGAACAAGCAGTCAACCAATGCAGCGAGAGGGAATGGGAAGCAACAATGAGAGGATCAGAAACCTCTGGGACAGCTATAAAAGGCCCAACATAAGAATCATTGGTTTGCCAGAGAATGAGGAAGATGAACTAGAACTTGAAAAATTGAGTGAAAATATAATAAAGGAGAACTTCCCAGACTTGGGGAAGGGAATAGACTTGCAGGTCCAGGAAGCAAGGAGAGTTGCCATGAGACTGGAGCCAGGGAGAACCACTCCAAGACACATTATAATCAAAATGTCAAAAATTAAAGATAAAGAGAGAATCTTAAAAACAGCAAGAGAGAAGAAAAGAATTATGTACAAAGGGGTCCCAATTAGACTATCAGCTGACTTCTCAAGGGAAACCCTACAGGCAAGAAGGGACTGGCAAGAAATATTCAAAGTAATGAAAATCCAAAACCTACAACCACGAATACTCTATCCAGCGAAATTGTCATTCAGAATAGAAGGACAGAGAAAGTGTTTCCAGGACAAAATAAAACTGAAAGAGTTCATTAGATCCAAACCACTGTTATATGAGATGTTAAAGGGACTGGTTTAAAAAAACAGAAGCTAGGGAGATGAAACAAAGGCAAACTAAATAGGCAACGAGAGTGGAAAAGGAACTGTGGGTACGGGAAGCATATTGGGGGGAGGTCAACAGGGAGGGGGAATGGGGAAAGGGAGGGAGATGATATAGGAATTGGGGATCAAGGTAGGAGGGAATGGAATAGACGGAGAGAGGTTGGGAGGAACTGTATGCACAACTAATAGACATAATCTAAAAGGGGGGGACAACTGGAGGGAGGGGGGCCACTGTGTGGAGGGGAGCAGAGGGAAGGGAAATCGGCACAAATGTAATATTTTAATCAATAAAACACATTAAATCTGAAAAAAAAATAAAAAATAAAAGAGATTTTCAAGTTTCTTGTATCTTTAAAGAAATTTATTCATTTTGTCCAACTTGTGCAATTACTGACATAAATTTTGAATAATATTTCTTAATTATCTATTTAGGGTTAAAGTTTATGTAGTTCGTTCCCATTTTACATTTTTGTTATTGGTACTTTGTGCAACATCTTTTTATTCATTGTAGTGCTGGATAGGGGTTAATCAAGTTTATTTATGCCTTTCGCCAAATTATCAGTTTTTCATTTTATTTATTTTCTTTATTGTTTCTTATTTCTCTTTCATTAATATATTTTTATCTCCATTATTTCCTGTCTTCTTACATTTATTTTCATTTGTTCTTAAACAATTTATTAAGGTGGGAGCTTAGATCATTGATTCAAAACCTTCTTTTCCAATAGAGTCATTTAAGCCTATATATTGTCCTATTTGTATTCTTTTAGGTGCATCCCTCAAAATTTGTTGTGTTTTATTTTATTATTCCACTAAAATACATTCAATTTTAATTTGAGATATCTTATTGGATTCAAAAGTTGAAAATGTGTGTTTAAATTTTAAATATTTGTGGCATTTCAGATAATCTTATTTATCATTTAATTTCTTTTCGGTTAAAAAAGTAACCTATATTATTTCAATCTCTTTAAAATTATAGAAACTTGTTTTATGTCCTAGAATATAGTATATCCTTAAAAACTTAATAGTGCACTTGAAAACAGTGTGTATTTTGCTGTTTTGGGGTTTTGTGTTCTATAAAATATCAATAGCCTAATTGATTCTTGTTATTCTGATATTTTATGTCTTAGCTGATTTTATTCTCATGTTTCCCTCAACTGCAAAATCTCAAACCATGATTATTGAATTTTCTATTTATTCTTTAATGTATTAGTGTTTTTCATGTATTTTCAAACTATTATTTGATACCTACATTTTATGAATTGACATTTCCTATTACAATATTTGCCCATAGAATTATATCTAGTAATGTATTTTGCTTCAAAATCTGTTTTATCTGATATTACTATAACCACTGAAGTGATCTTAGGTTTCTTTTGTGCATGGTATATATTTTTCTATTTTTCAACTAGAAAACTAGAAACAATATGAATTGTGGCCATTATGAATGAAGCTGCTATAAAACATTCATGTAGGAGTTTTTGTGTGATCATAAGTTTTCATTTCTCTTAGGCAACTACCCAAGAGCACCATTGCAGATTCATATGGTAATTGAATGTTTATTTTTATAAGAAATTGAGAAAATGTTTTCCACAGAGGCTGTGCCATTTTAATTCCCATCAGCAATATGGAAATAATCCAGTTTCTCTACATGCCATTTGAATCTAAATAATTAAATATAGCTTCCCATATACATATTAGGACTTTTTAAAATTTTCAGTCATAGGGTCCACTTCTTTGCCCAATAAGATATGCCTCTAAAATTTTGTTTGGCTCCTAAAAATAAACTAGGATAATGGAGAGCCAGAAAGAATATGTATTCATCTAAGAAGATTACATCTAATTTTATCCCCAGTGACTTGCATTATTTTGTGTTCCTGAGGCTTTATTTTAACTTGTTTCTACTGTAATTGTATAAATTATATATTTTTGTAGTTAATATTTTAAAAGGCACTTTAACTTTGAAAGAATGGCAAAATGAGATTAACTTTTATAAAGTCTGATTTAGCCTTTTACTATTAAATATAATGTTATCTGTAGGTGTTTAGTAGATACTCTATCAATTTGAGAAAGTACCTCTATTCCCCTTTTTCTTAGCATTGTATTGATGGCTGTTAAATTCTGTCAAAAAAAACTTTTTGTATTGATTAATATGAAATATCTTAGTTTTTGTATTTAACCAGCCTTGCATCTTTAAGATAAAATCAAATCAGTCATGTTATACAGTTTTTTAAATGTATTGGCAATATTTTGTTAAGGTTTTTTGTATTGATACTGATAAAAAATATTGGTCTGTGGTTCTTTTCTTTTTTTCTTTTACTTTTTTTTTTTTTTTTTGAACTACTTTGGTTTGGTTTTGGTATCAGTATACTATTGCTTTCATAGTGGATTTGAAAATATTTCCTCCTATAATCTGGAAGATATGTATGGAATTGATGTAAATTATTTTCTTAGCATTTGGTAGATTTCTCCAGAGAAACCTTTGGGGCCTTCTTCTGGAGAGTTTTTAAAATTATGAATAAAATCTCCTTAAAAGATGTAGGACTGTTCATATTATATAGTTAATATTGAGTGAGTTGTGGTATTTTGTGTCTGGAGAAATACAGAAATTTTACCACTATATAGCTCTATTCTCTCCCAATTATTTGTGTTATTACCGTTACACATATTATGTCTATATATATATCACAAGCCCAACATATATTTTGAAGAAGCTGAAAGAAAATGAGAGTGGGTATATATTTATAGATTTTGTTATATTAAACTTACTTATCATCTCTGGTTCTCTTCTATTTTACCTGTGGATTAAGGGTACAACATGTCACTTCTTTGCTGCAATATAGCTTTCTTGCCACCCACCTGTTTATATTGTTATTATCAAATACATGATTTTTCTGTAATGTCAAACAATAAAAATATATACAAAATGTTTTATGGCCTTACCTTCTAATCTGTGAAGTAGAGAATAGATTTTTAAAAAAACGTACAATTATAATATCATTGTATATTACCTACATAATTCTCTTTTTGTTGCTCCCTCATTTTTTCAAGTTGCTTCAAACTATTGTCAGGTTTCACTTGCTTTATGTTCTCTTTAATATTTCTGTATTTTACTAATATTTTGTAGTTGATAAGACATTATCTTCACACTTCCTTTAGTTCTGTAAGCATGGTTTCCTGTAGTCCTTTGACTATGTATATTTGTAACAGTGGCTTTGACATCTTTGCTAAGTCTACTATCTGGGCCTGCTTTTTTCCTTATGTATGGGTCATGCTTTCCTGTTTCTTTCCATGTCTCATAAGCTTGTAAACTAGACATCTTAGATAATATGTTGTAGTGACTAGATACTGATTTCCCCTCTGCAAGGAGTGGTTATAGTTTGCTTGTTTATTTATTTGTTTAGTGACTTGGTGGAACTAATTCTCTAAAGTTTGCTTCCCCTGCAGAGTGCCTATGATATTTCTGATCAGAATTTTTTTTTTAATTGTAATGCTTAGGCTGGTACCTAAGGATTGTCCATGGGTCAACAGAAGGCACGTATTGGTCAAAGTTTTACTTAAATCCCTGTAGACAGATTTTTACCACTCACTATTGGACTTGAAAGCTGCTATCACAGTTCAGGTGTCATTGCCAATTTCTTTTTCAAACCTGTTTTTCTTTAGAACTACCTTTCTGAGAGTTTTTCTTAATGGTTTCAACTTTGAATAATTTAATTTAATTTTGTTTTAAAAACATTCAACACTTATAATGTCTTTGTGTGCAGAGTTTTAGTTTTATTTCACAACTTTATACAAGTATTGGTTTTATTATACAAGTTATGGTATTGGTAATCAGTAATTTCTTGTTTGACTTACTTGCTACTTGGTATTGATAAATCTTAAAATGTTCAAGAGGTTGGCTTTTTCTAATTTATAATTTTTTAATTATTTGATTATTATTTTTTAATTTCTAAATTTAATAATTAATTGAAGTATATTTTATAAATTATTCTTATCTGAAAAATTAAATTCAATATATAAGTTCTTTTTTCTCTACATAATTATAAATATTAGTGTTCTGTGGAAAGATATTTGACCTATGGGAAGTGGGAAATGATGAGCAAATAATTAGGAAATTTTTTTTCCTAAATTTTCCTAAACACAAAGTACAAAGACACATTTGACATGGTTTTTCAGATGGTATCTAGCAAGCCCTCATTCCTAATGTAGGCCAATTTAATAATGCATCATTACATTGGCTCTCCCTTCTTTTTTATTAATAATCACTTTATATATTTTCTTTTTTATTGATTTTTTTCCATTACCATTTGTCTCTCTTATATTTCCATCCCCTCAACAATCACCACACTGTTGTCTAAGTCCATGAGTTCCTTTTCCTTTTTGCTTGATCCCACAACCCCTAACTTTCCCCCATAGCTGTCATCCTGCTTTCTATCTATGACTTGTCTCTGTTTCGCTTGTTAGGTCAGTTTGTTCATTAGAATCCCCAGATGACTGAAATCATATGGCATTTGTCTTTCTCTGACTGGCTTATTTCACTTAGAGTAATATTCTCCAGGTCCATCCATGCTGTCACAAAGGGTTAAATTTTCTTCTTTATTATGGCCTAGTAGCATTCCATTGTGTCAATATCCCACAGTTGATTTATCCATGAATCTACCGATGGACACATGGGTTGCTTTTATATTTTGGCGATTTGAATAATGCTGCAAAAACATAGGGGTGCTTATGTTATTTTGAGTTCATGTTTTGGGTTCCTTCAGACATATTTCAGGAAGTGAGATGGCTCAGTAAAAAGGCAGATCCATTTTTAATTTTTTGAGCTATCTTCATACTCCTTTCCACAGTGGCTGCACCAATCTGCATTCCCACCAACAGTGCAAAAGGGTTCCCCTTTCTCTACATCCTCATCAGCACTTGTTTGTTGATTTATTGATAAAAGCCCATTCTGACTGGTTTGAGAGGATATCTCATTATGGTTTTAGTTTGCATTTCTCTGATGATTAGTGACATTGAACATCTTTTTATATGTCCTCTTTGGAGAACTGTCTATTTAGGTCCTTCGGCCATTTTTTAATTAGGTTGTTTGTTTTTTTTTGGTGTTGAGGTTTATAAGTTCTTTATAAATTTTGAATATTAACCCCCTATCAGATGTATAATTAGCAAACATGTTCTCCCTTTCAGTAGATTGTCTTTTCATTTTGTTGATGGTTTCCTTTACTGTGTAAAACTTTCTAGTTTGCTGTAGTCGCATTTGTTTGCTTTTCTTTTCTCTCTCTTACCTGGGGAGATAGATAAAATATCGCTATGAGAACTGTCCTAGATTTTACTGCCTATGCTTTCTTTATGGATATATATGGTTTCAGGTCTAGTATTTAAGTCTTTAATCCATTTTGAATTTATTTTTGTGTGTGGTAGTCTAATTTCATTTTTCTGCACATATCCATCCAATTTTCCAACACTGTTTACTGAATAAACTATGTTTAGCCCATTGTATACTCATACTTCCTCCACGAAATATTAATCAACTGTAAAGGTATGGGTTAATTTTTGGGCTCTCTATTCTGTTCTGTTGATCTATGTGTCTATTTTATGCCTATACCATGAGGTTTTGATTACTATGGCCTTTTAGTATATATTCATACTATATAGTGTGATTCCTCCACTTTGTTCTTTCTCAGAATAATTGTTGCTATATGGGTCCTTTTTTAGTCGCATATAAATTTTCAAAATATTTGTTTTAGTTCTGTGAAATATGCCATTGGTATTTTAATAGGAATTGCACTGAATCTATAGATTATTTTGGGTAGCGTGGACATTTAAATGGTGTTAATTATTTCTCTCCATGAACATGATACATACTTCTACTTATTTGTATCTTCGATTTCGTTCTTCAATGTCTTATAATTTTCTAAGTACAGGCTTTTTACATTCTTGTTTATTTATTTCTATGTATTTTATTATTTTTGAAGCAATTGTAAATGGGATGTTTTCTTAATTTCCCTTTCTGATAGTTGATTATTGGCATATGAAAATGCAACTGATTTCTGGATATTAATCTTGCCACTTTGCTGAATTCATTTACCAGTTCTAGTAGTTTCTTGGTGGAATCTTTAGGGTTCCCTATGTACAGCATTATAACATCTGCAAATTAAGACAGTTTTATTTCTTCCTTTCCAAATGGATGCCTTTTATTTCTTTTTCTTGTCTGATTTCTATGGCTAGGACTTGCAGTACTATGTGGAATAAGAGAGGTGAAAGTGGACAGCCCTGTCTTGTTCCTGATCTTAAGGGGAACGCTTAGAGTTTTTGCCTGTTCGTTATGATGCTAGAAGTGGGTTTGTCATACATGGAATTTTTATGTTTAGGTGGGTTCCCTTTGTTCCCATATTGCTGAGAGTTTTTATCAAAAATCAGTGCTAGATTTCATCAAATGCTTTTTCTGCATCTATTGATACGATCATGGGGTTTTTATCCTTCATTACACTTATGTGGTATATCACATTGATTGTGCCAATGTTGTACCAACCTTGCATTCCCAGAATAAATCACACTTGATCATTGTGTATGATCTTTTTGATATATTGCTGTATTTGGTTTGCTTATATTTGTTGATGATTTTAGCATCTATATTCATTAGGGATATTGGCCTATATATTTTTTGTAGTGTCCTTATATGTTTTGGAAATTAGGATAATGCTGGCCTCATAAAATGAGGTTGGAAGTCTTGAATTTTTTGAAATAATTTGAAATGGAGAGGTGTTACTTTCTCTAGGAATGTTTTGGTAAAATTTGCCTGTGAAGCTACCTGGTCCAGAGCATTTGTTGTGAGTTTTTTTATTACTGTTTCAATTTCACTAGGTGTAATCTATTTATTCAGATTCTCTGATTCTTCCTGATTTAGTTTGGGAAGATTGTAGGCTTCTAGAAATGTATCTATTTTATTCAGATTGTCCAATTTGCTGGCATATAGTTTTTCATAATATTTTCTTACAATCTTTTGTATTTCTTTAGTGTCAGTTGTCACTTCTCCTCTTTCATTTCTGATTTTATTTGGGTCCTCTCTTTTTTTCTTAATGAGTCTGGTTAAGGGTTTACCAGTCTTGTTTACCTTTTCAACAAACCCGCTGTTGACTACATTGTACTCCTCAGCAGCCAGGTGTAAACTCCACAGGGTGGTGCAAGGTTGATTCCTGATTCCACTCAGGCTAATGCCACTTGGAGGGAAGTGCTCTGCCTTAGAAAAACATGGCCTCTGTAGTATCAGGAATGACTCAGTACAGGGATCCTGGCAGCTGTTCCTTTAGTCCTCTCCCCAGAGCCACCAGCCCCAGACTCTCCTCAAGCGATGCTAGTTCACTCTGACCTCTTCCTCTGCCAGAGCCCAGGGTATGTGGCTGCAAACAAAATTTTGTGCATTGGCCATCTGTCTCTGGCAGACAGAAACCTCAATGCTTCTCACAGCTAGATGTTATTTAGGTTCCTTTCCTGGTTCTGGTGTTCAGCTTGAGGTTTAGACCACACACTTCTCAAAGGGAGCCCCCCAGGCACTGGTATGTCCCTTCAGAACTTCAACTGCCACTTCAACTTATCATTATCAGCCCATTTGAATTTTTGTCTGAACTTCTTACTGCCATGTAAAATTAGAGATTAGTTTAATCTTAAATTAATTTTAAGATTAGAGACCTAAACCCTGTGCTTATTGCTATATATTTTTCTCAGCTTACACAATATATGGCAGAGTAAGCACTCCATAAACATTTAGTTAATAAATGAATGAATAAAATCACTGTCTGAAACATAATCATCTGTGTAGATTACAAAATAATTGCTATGGCTTAAAGTAACTCTTCACAGGTATTTTCTAGTATTACTATGATTTCTTATACTATCCTATTTCATAAGGGGTTTTATGATTATTGTTTGGTTAGTGAGTTCTGCCAATAGACAGCTTTAATAACAATGGTATGGAGTTTTTCTTTGATCCTGAGAGCAGTAGATAGTATCTCTGACTTTAACTGGAGATGTCAAACAGTTTTATAAAATTGTCCTGTGGACTTGGTTAAATTACTTTAGAATTTATACTGGACTTCTATGGCACTTATACCCTTTCAAGTTCTCTTCTCATTCCCCCCTAAACTGTTGTTTTCTATTTATTCATCCCCAGTTGAGCAGAGAGCTATCCAAATCCAATGATTATCATGAAAGACTGTATTGTATATATTACCTTTTTCTCTTAGTCTTGCACATTCATATTCTCTTTCTTCTCATTCTAGAAGTGGTCAATTCTTTGAAGTGCATGACTTCCATCATGGCTTCTACTGTCTGCAATGTATTGAGTTAGGGGAGGTTATAGTGACCCGACATGAACCCTTACACTCTTGTTGTCCAACACTCTGTACAGATAGAACACATATTAAATTACAATCCTTAGTATATGTTATGTTTTCAAGGCCCATTCTAGCTTTGCATCTTTTCTTTTTTCTGTTCTTAGCACTTCATTGTGGATACTATAGCTGTCAGAATACAGTATACCAGAACTGTGGCTGATTTAAAAAACTAACACCTTTATAGTTATTTTGGTTGCCATTGACCCCATGTTTCTGAACCAGGAAATAGAGTTTGAGGAGAGAGATGAAAGGTGTTTCTCACAACTTTCAGGAAAGCAGGATTGCTTCTTTTCTAAATTATACTAAGAACAGGCTCTCAAAAGTTTGTTTCAGAACAGTTTCATTGGCCATTATATTACTGAACATTTCATCCAGATTCTGGCCACTAGATGATAATCAGCTATAGTTTCCAAGATTGTTAGGAGTTTTCTAATTTTCCTTTATGTTCTTAGATATTTTAGTGGGCTTCATGTAGGCTGTCAGCCATCAGATCCCATTTTAAATTATAACTTTCATTTGTTACCTTTTAAAGTAACTTATTTAATCAATTGCTCATGGAAGTTTAATTTTATTTTTTCTCTATTATGTTCACTCTATTTTTCTAAAATTGTCATACTTTGCAGCAGTATTCAAAAGTTAAAAGCATGATAGCACATGTAGAAACTAGAAACAAAGAAAGGGGTGAGAGAGTTGCAAAAGCTATATTTTTTGACTTCATAATATGTTCCAGGAATAGTGCTATATGATTTATTTTTGTCTTATTTTCATTCATCCATAGAGCTAGGTGATATCATCCCTGTATTACATTGAAAAACAAAGGCTCGAAGAGATTAGGTAATTAGTTGTGTGCTCAAGGCCACACGTCTATATATTTGTTCAAGTTTGATCTGGAGGTACTATAACAAAGTGAAATCATAAATTATCAAACATCTGTTTGTTCCTAACCTACAGTTTTTAAATGAATTGTTTAACAGAAAAGCAAAACAGAACTTTCTCTTTCTAATTCATTTGCTTTTATGTAGAGAGATTTTCTTCTTTATTTTGTGATAGGAACTTGTGCATAATATGTAACAGGATACATAAATACAATTTTACAGTCCAAACTATAAAAGGGTGTTCCCAATACTTTGAAACTATGTATGAGCCAGCTGTGTCCCCAGACTGTGAAATTTAGTCCTCTCATTTCTTAGCCTTTCAACAAGTTCATTGGTCACAGATTTGAGACTTCTACTATCAATTAATAAAAGGTCCCCTATATTCAAGAATTATATAAATTTAATAAGAAAATCACTGTCCTACCTCTGTCATAAAGTGTAATACACATATTTTCAAGGACCTTGGTTTCAAAGAGGATTTTCCTGGAAGAACTGATGATGAAAAGCTTTGGAGAAGTCAGGTCTTGTGCTTCATGCGAAAAGAGAAAGCCAGGTGAACCTGAAAGGCAGGAGTCACCAGTGTGGGTAAGGAAAGTCTCAGGAAAAAGACTTGAGGCAGTAGTGTAAGAACTCACTGTGGACCTATTCTAGAAAGAATGTCTCTGATTGGCTCAAGATTAGCACAAATACATGCAGTGAATTCTGCTAATAGAGGGCTTTGAAGGCAACAATCAGAAATTGGTCTTTGATTCAGGGGGCAGTGGATACTATCTATGAACTCAATGGATGGGCTTTTTCTTGAGCAATGTAGTGGCCATGCAGGGCTGCTCTATGACACATTTGCTCCTGGCATTCTGCAGCTGGCAAAGGGGAGAAGAGACAAACGGGAAACTACTACATCTAGTAAAAAGGGAACGAAGTTCATTCTCATGTCATTGATTTCTACAGTTTGATCACCTGTTTGTTGAGGGCCATTTTATTTTCTTGTTATTCCTTTTTTCCACTGCTCAGCACATCTTTCAAGTGTTGCTTAGTTATTGACTGAGTGTGACACTTTCTGTGTAAGTTAGCAATTGGGAAGAAGGAGTGTATAATGAAAGACAGTGGGCACTGTTTTAGTAAGTTATTCTACTCGTGCATAAAAAATTCATTGACCAGAAAGGGTTAATGCCCCTCCAAATGGCTTAACATAATCCCCAAGTGCAATAGGCTCATTTGAAGGATCTGGCCCATTGAGTACATGTTAGCCAAGAAGCTGAAACACCTCTTCACTAAGTCTGGTGCAGTGAAGTTAAACCCAAGGGTATATAACAGGTCAGTAGCATAGTCAGAAATAAAACCACAGCCTTCTGAACCCCCTTAATGTGCTCTATTCACTTGACTAGGTTTCTTTCTTTTATGAGGTATAAGAAGAAAATGTAAGAAGAGAGAAAAATTAAGGCATCAAATTAAAAAAGTATATTATAGACTTTTTTCAGACCCATAGGAAGAGGAAATTTGGAAGTAGATAAAACAGACTCCAAGTACAAGTTAAGCAAAATTTTTATAAATGCTTAAAGTGCAGTAGAGTAACAGAAAGGCCAACCAACTCTGTATTGGGATTGTGCATACAGTACCCTTATGACCCACAGCCTGAAAGAAGCCATTTTTCATTTGATCAACTTAAGAGATATTAAAATAATCATTTCTAAATTACATGGAGAACACACATATTGGAAAGATGTATGAAAACAGAAAGGAATTTTTAATTAATAATGAGGTAAAGAAGAAAACTAAATATTAAAAAATTGTATCTTTTATAATATGGGTAGTATAGTAGAGATATGAAAAGCCATTTGATTGAGAATCAAAGGCCTGAGTTTGCATTCTTGCTCAAATTTGTTATTTGGGAGAATGAGATAATAATTAGTTACTTCATAGTGTTTCATGATAATTCAATGAAAAAGCTCATCTAAAGTATTTAGAACAAGATCTGGCATACAGTAGACACTCAATGTATGTTAGCCCTAATTTTAGTTTATCAAAGGGTCAAGTTGTCAGGTTTAGGGAGATAATGTATAGTTTCCATGTAAATTTTTATTGGCAACATGAAAGATAAAGGGCAATGTAATCATGAAATGTTATATTCAGAACTAGGAAAAATAAAATTATTTTTAAAAAAATAAAAAGTCAAAGTAGAATACCTTAAAAAGCACACAAAATGGATGGGACAAATGCAAGCAGTATAATTTATGTTCTAAAAACACAATAGGTGCCTGTATTAAATTTTTAAGGCATATCTTAAAATACTATAAGACTTAGCATATCTGTTCTCTCTTGTATATCATATTTAAAATTTTATATTGAAGGGTTTAGTGAGGTAGAAACTGGAAAAGGATACCTTTAGGATACATTCATATTTAGATCAAAGCTGTGTTCATGACAATATAAATTGAAGACTCATAAATTTGATCAATAATTATTTAATCAAAAAATAATTAGGATCAAACATAACTTTTTCTTTGAAAAGATTTCAGGATTCAAATTATCTCTGTAACTATCTACTTTTTCTGTTTTAAGGCATTATCCCACGCAGTAATCATGAAGAAAACTCCTTTTCCTTTAAAAAAAAATTTCTTTTTTAATCCTCACCCAAAGACATATTTTTTTCCATTGATCTTAGAGGAGGGAGAGAGAGAAAGAGAGAAACATCAATATGAGAGAGAAGTATCAATTGATTGCCTTCTCATATGCACCCCAACCAGGGATTGAACTCACAACCTGGGTGTGTACCCTGAGCAGAAATTAAACCCATGACCCTTTGGCCCACAGGATGATACTCCAACCTAGCCATACCAGCCAGGGAAAGAAAAATTCTTTAGTACAGTTATTTACCCTGACTACCAGCTCAACAGTCTTTCCTTTTCTTAGATCAATAATCTGTGAAGACTCACAGAAAGCTGGAAAAATTATTTTGTGTTTGTGTGTGTATGTGTATGCATTTCTTTGGGAACAAGATACTTAATATTCATCAGATTCTTGAAGACAAAATAAAAGTTGGAAACCATAAACTATTTGAGTTTTCTTTATTTTTCCCAAGCATAATCTGTCCCAAGGTTTCATTTTGACCTTTAAATGACTTCTGCTCTCATCCTGTGACCATGCCTAGCCTACTCTCCCATCCCTGGGCACACTTGGTTCTCTTATGCCTGGTTTCCTGTCTTATCACATGACTTTAGCTAGCTAAGGACAAGATTTTTTGTTTTCTCATAGTTTACTGTACCGTGTTTGTAGCTACATGAAAGATAAATTTATTTGGATGTATGGAATTTTTCTAGTTCAGATAAAATATCTCTGATGGAGGGGGCATTGGGTTTAAGATGGAGGACAGAAATAAAACCAACGTTTCCTTTAATTCAGGGAGCCAAAAGGTAGATTTCAAAAAGAAAAATAAGGGGACAGATTGCACTGAATTGCATCCTACATGAAATTGATATTGAACTATTTATGGGTGTATGTCACAACACTCATATTTTTATGACAGGAGACATAAGGTTAGATAATATAGTATAAGTAAATTTTATAATCTCCTGCCTCACCTAGAAGAGTGCTATCCAAATAGGAAATATGTAAATATCGGGGGTGGGGGGGATTAATCTGATCATCTTCTTCCCTTCTACTTTTATTTTTTCCCTATTGTCTTTGTCTTCTTATGCTTTTTAAAAAAATTTAATCTTTACTGTATTTTTTTTTCCATCAGCATTTAGGCTCCTTATACCTGTCTCCCCCCAGTAATCACTACACTGTTGTCCACGTCCATGAGTGCTTTTTCCTTTTTGCTCAGTCCCTCTATCCCCTAACCTCCCAACCCCCACTAGCTGTCATCTGCTCTCCATCTATGAGTCTGTCTCTGCTTTGCTTAGTTCAGTTTGTTCATTAGATTCCACATATGAGTGAAATCATGTGGTATTTGTCTTTCTCTGACTGGCTTATATCACTTAGCATAAAGCGCTCCACATCCACCCATACTGTCGCAAAGGGTGAAATTTTCTTCTTTTTTATGGCCCAGTAAAATTCTATTGTGTAAATGTCCAATAGTTGTTTTATCCACTCATCTTTTGATGGACACTTGGGCTGCTTCTATATCTTGGCAATTGTAAATAATGCTGCAATGAACATAGGGGTGCTTGTGTTCTTTCAAATTAGTGATTTGCAGTCATTCGGGTTTATTCCCAGATGTAGAATCACTGGGTAAAAAGGCAGATCTATGTTTAATTTTTTGAGGTATATCCATACTGCTTTCCCCAGTGGCTTCACCAGTCTGCATTCCTATCGACAGTGCAAAAGTGTTCCCCTTTCTCCACATCCTCACTAGCACTTGTTCATTGATTTGTTGATGATGGCCATTCTGACCTATGTGAAATAGTATCTCATTGTGATTTTAATTTGCATTGCTCTGATGATTAGTGACAATGAGCATCTTTTCATATGTCTATTGGCCATCTGTATGTCCTCTTTGGGGAAGTGTCTATTCAGGTTCTTTGACCATTTTTAAATTGGATTGTTTGGGTTTTTTTGGTGTTTAGTTTTGTAAGTACTATATACATTTTGGAAATTAACCCCTTGTCATATGTATCAGTGAATATCTTCTTCCATTTTGTGGGTTGTCTTTTTTTGTTGTTGTTGATGTTTTTCTTTCCTGTGCAAAAACTTTTTAAATCTTTTGCTTATTTTAAATAAAATTTATATAAATATTTCTGTTTTCTGACTTGTGGACATAATTTTTTTCTCTTCCTGGTGAGTAACATTGACTTTTCTTTTGGTAATACCTAAGTTATCATTAGTTAGAATTTATTGGTTGTTAGTTTCAAAGGTACTTTTCTAGGCTTTACTTTTCAAAGAAGTAGTCAGGGAATTTAAAATCTAGTGACCTATTTCACTGATTTCCTAGTTTTCATTAATGGAGAACACACTGCTTTTCTCTCCGTTTGCAAGTAAAAAAAGTCCCTAGGCAATGGTTCTTAATCAGGAGCAATTTCATACTCCCACCCCCAACCAGGACATTTGGCAACATTTGGCTTATTTGGGGTTGTCAGTCTGATGGGGGTGCTATTGATATCTAATGGGTAGATCCTACAATGCATAGGGCAGCCCCTACAACAAAGAATTACCCAGTCCAAAATGTCAATAATGCTGCAGTTGAGAAACTGCACAAGAGTAATATTCACACACCAGACTTACATTATCCTTCTCTAAGAAAGAAGAGCAACCCATTGGCTTTGCAAGAGTGAACTGAGCATACATGCTCCAGTCTGTCCCTTTGCTTTTCTTTCTGGACTCTGACAGCCTATAGAGAGGGTGGGTTTCTACCTTCTATAAGTCATGTGATAAATGTGGTTGAGCAGGAGCTGGCTGTGCTCCTACCGATGCAGACGTCAGGGGTTTTGTTTATTGTGTTTGGTCATAGTGACAAAAAGGGTGACTTCAATTCAGAGGAGCCTTAGCAAGCCTATTAGGACTTATCTAAGTGATGTCCTTCACTATTGCTTTTATCAGTAATAAAGCTGACATTTTGATCTCTAACTGTCTGACTCCTGTATCATTCTCTGTAAATTGGCTCTGATCTCAGGTTGGAAACAGTGGTGTTAATTTTGACCCTCTAAAACCCAAAATCTGTTACTGTCTGATGGTTCAGGATCTTAATGGCTTACCTCCAGGATTCCTGGCCTTTTATGTCAGAGGATCTCACTCAGCAAAGACTGCCAAGTATAATGCTAACTAATTAATGTAAGACTCATGCTAGTTAGGGCTGAAATGATCAGAAGAAGAATACTAGACATCAGTTTAAAGCCTTCCTTGTTGAGCATACTAACCTTGATTTTTATAGTTAATATAAAGGAAAATTTATTACAAAGATGTGTTTATAGGATTTTTCCCTTGAAAATGGCAGTTAATTTCTTTACTCAGGAAACATAAATAAGTCCTGTTAGAATTGTATGCATTTTGTAACTGCCTCCATGAATTTACTTTATTGCTGATAGATGGACTAGCTATATTGAATTTTGTGTAATAAGAAGCAAAGTAAAAGAGAACACAGCATTTGTAGCTGAAATAAGGGGGAGAGGGAATTCATTTTTCAATAGAATACAGTGGCCCTAACATGAAAGAGATCCTACAGAACATTGTCATAAATAATGAGATTACTCACCCAAAGCACACATATATTCAAATGCTCTAGTTTGTGTCATATCCATGTGTGAGAAGAATATACCATTTCATGGCACTGCATTGCGCTGTTTTTCTAGGAGAAAAGAAATAATACTGAGCATAGCCATAGTAAACACCCTACAAGATTCCCTAAACATGTCCTGTCAGGATAGGCTTAGCCTACTAGGATGGATTCTATGTTACATGTCTAGTGCAGGTCTGTCAGGGTCCCTGTGTTCCTTGTAGTCATGCACATATCCAGACTGCAGAGGGTTCACCTTCCACAATATCTCCATCAAAGGTAAGAGATAAATTACCTACTAGTTTCTAACTGTTTTTATTAGAAGAGATATATATCACTTCTGGACTGAGCAAATTAGTGATAGCACCTAATGTCAAAGGTGGTAGGTAGGGTAATGCTACCATGTTCCTGAAAGGCAAGGAGATCTGCAATGTTGTGAATTGCTCTACTGATTACCATACATGTTTTTACCAAAATTCCAGAGCAAACCTATTCTATTTCTTAGCAAATATTTAAGTATGTGTCTCATTAAAGTCTTTAGTAATTTACAAAGAACCCCAAATATCCAGAATAATCAAGATATCGGAAGTATTTTAGGGAGGATCCAAGATGATGGAAAAGTAAGTGGAGCTACACTAACCTCCTCCCAGGAGCAATCTGGAATTACAACTTAACTGTGGAGAAACCATCTGGAATAACCAATTGAACACTAGTTGGAGAGAATCCTTATAACCACAGACAGACAGAAAAGGCCACTTCATCACTATGTGACTGGTAGGAAGTGTGGAGATACAAAGGGCTGGCGGGGCTCCCACAAGGTGGCAGCTGAAAGAATTGAGAAACAGCTCAACAGCCGGGGGTTCCTTCTGAAAAGGGTGAGGTCTAATCCCCCAGCTGAGCTTCCCAGACTACAGCAGCAGAGAAGAAAGTAAGATACCACTCAGCTTTAAAAAGTGAAAAGCAGCACATTTTTGTTGTTGTTGCTTTTGCTGTTGTTGTTGCTGCTGCTCCTGGCCTGAAAGAAACAGCTGGAGACAAGGGGCTCTTAAAGGGATCACATACAAAAATATATTGGTACCCACTTACCCTGGGCTCCAGCAGAGGGAGGGCAGAGAGAACTAGAGATGCTTCAGGAGAGTTTGGGGCAGTGGCTTTGAGGAGAGAACTGAGGGAGCAGCTGACCGGGGCCTAGTGCTGACTCATTCCCCATACTGCAGGCAGACCACTCCCCTCCAAGTGAGGAGAGGCAAGAGCCCTGCCAGAAGGAATTAATCTGCCCCACCCTCGGTGCTTAAGCCTGATGGCTGATCACAGATTGAATAGATTAACAAATAAGGAGACAAACAAAGGCAGTAGATCCCTGATAGTCTCCCAAAGGCTGGTAGGCCCTGACTAGGACACAATCTGATGCCATCAGGGGCAGACCCAGGAAGTGCAGATTAATCTAAGAAGCAGCAACAAATAAAAAGAGTCACAAAATATGGGAAGACAGATAAACAACCCCTCATTGAAAGGAAAGGAGGAATTCCCAGAAAGATTGCTAAAAGAAATAGAGGAAAGCAATCTATCAGACATGGAATTCAAAACATGGATTATAAGGAAGCTCAAAGAGCTCTGTGAGCTCAAAGAAAACTACAAAGAACTCCAGGGAAACTGCAAGGAACTTACTGAGAATTACACCAGCATTAAAAAGAACATATAAGCTATCAGTAAGAGCCAGGAGTAAATAAAGAATACAATTTCTGAATTGAAGAACACAGTAGAAGGAATTAAAAGCAGGCTAGAGGAAGCAGAGGACTGGATCAGCAAGCTGGAGGACAACATTGAAAAAAATTCCCAGATAGTGCAACAAAATGAAAAAAGAATGAAAAAGAATGAAGATGTTTTAAGAGAACTGCAGGAAAACATGAAAAGTAATAATATCCATATCATAGGAATACCAGAAGGAGAAGAAGAGGAGCAAGGGAAAGGAAACCTGATTGAAAAAGTAATGACAGAAAACTTCCCTAACTTGATGAGAGGAAGTCATGCAAGTCCAGGAAGCACAGAGGGTCCCAATGAAGATGAACCCCAACAGGGTCACTCCAAGACACATCATAATTAAAATGGCAAAACTCAAAGACAAAGAGAGGATCCCAAAAGCAGCAAAAGAGAAACAGCTAATAACATACAAAGGAGCTCCAATAAGGCTATCATTAGATTTCTCAAAAGAAACACTACAAACCAGAAAGAGATGGCACAAAATATTTCAAGCAATAAGAAAATGAAGGCCTACAACTAAGACTATTCTACTCAGCAAGGCTCTCATTCAAAATGGAAGGTGAAATAAGGAGTTTCCAAGACCAAAAAAAGGCTAAAAGAATGTATCTCCACCAAACTAGAATTGGAAGAGATGCTAAAGGGTCTGCTTTAAGAAGATATATAAACAGAGAGAGACAGAGTGGAACACACCTATAAAGGGGAAAAATGACAATAAATAGTACTTAACAGTAATAATGTTAAATGAAAATGGATTAAATGCATGAATCCAAAGACAAAGGGTACATGAATGGATGTGAAAGCATACCCACATATATGCTGTCTACAGCACACCCACCTCAAAACAAATAATCTACACAGACTGAAAGTGAAGGAATGAAAAAAAAATATTTCAAGCAAATGGACATGAAAAAAAAAAAGCTGGTGTAGCAATACTTCTATCAGACAAAACAGATTTCACAGCAAAGGCCATAAAAAGAGACAAAAAAGAGTATTTCATAATACTTAAGGAAAAAATCCATCAAGAAGATATAACATTTGTAAACATATATGCACCCAACATAAGAGCACCCAAATATATAAGGAAAATCTTAAAGTACTTCAAGAAGGATATTGAAAGCAACACACTCATATTAGGGGATTTTAACACCGCACTGTCTACAATGGACAGATCTTGAAAGCAAACAAACACCAAGGATATTGAGACATTGAACGGCACTCTAGATCAAATGGATTTAGTTGATATATATAGAATTTTTCGCCCCAAAGAAGCAAAATATATATTCTTTTCAAGTGCTCATGAAATATTTTCAAAGACAGACCAAATGGAAGGACACAAAACAAGCCTCAACAAATTCAAGAAAGTTGATATTATATCAAACATCTTCGCAGATCACAATGGCATGACACTGGAAATCAACCTCAAGGAAAAAAAATCAAAGACATTCAGACTCATGGAGAATGAATAACATGCTATAAAATAATAAATGGGTTAACAATGACATCAAGGAATAAATGAAAAAAATTCTGGAAACAAATGATAATGAACACATAAGAGCCCAAAACCTATGGGACACAGCAAAAGCAATCCTGAGAGGAAAGTTTATAGCAGTACAGACCTACCTAAAAAGGATAGAAGAATCTCTAATAAAAAATCTAATGCTACAGCTATAAGAACTAGAGGAACAACAACAAAAAAAGCCCAGAGTGAGTAGAAGGAAGGAAATTATCAAGATCAGAGCAGAATTAAATGATACAGAGACTAAACAAACAATTCAAAAGATCAATAAAACCAGTAGCTGGTTCTTTGAAAAGATCAACAAAATCGACAAGCCTTTTACCGGGCTCCTCAAGAAAAAAAGAGAGGACCCAAATGAACAAAATCAGAAACTGAAGAGAAATCACAACCAATACCACAGAAATACAAAAGATTGTAAGAAATTATTATGAACAACTGTATAACAAAAAGTTTGACAACCTAGATGAAATGGACAAATTTCTGGAAACATAATGTTTCAAAACTGAATCAAGAAGAAACAGAAAGCCTGAATAGACCAAAAACAACTATTGAAATTGAAGCAGTATTCAAAAAACTCCCGGCACACAAAAGCCCTGGACCGGATGACTTCACAGGTCAATCTTACAAATCATTTAGGAGGAAAAAACTCCTATCCTTCTCAAATTATTCCAAAAAATACAAGAAGAAACAAGACTCCCAAACTCTTTCTATGAAGCCAGTATTACCCTAATTCCAAAACCAGGTCAAAACACAAAGAAAGAAAGAAAACTACAGGTCAATATTGCTGATGAACATAAATGCTAAACTCCTCAACAAAATAGTGGCAAATGAGATCCAGTAAAACATTAAAAAGATCATACACCATGATCAAGTGGGATTCATTCCAGGGATGCAAGGATGGTTTAATATTTGCAAATCAATAAACGTAATACACCACATAAACAAAATGAAAGACAAAAATCACATGATCATATCAATATATGCTGAAAAAACATTTGATAAAGTTCATCAGTCATTTTTTAAAATTTATTTATTTATTTGTTTGTTTGTTTATTTATTTATTTTATTTTTAGAGAGAGGGGAAAGGAGAAAGAGAGGAAGAGAAACATCACTGTGTGGTTGCCTCTCACTCGCACCCCCAACTGGGGACCTGACATGAAACCTAGTCATGTGCCCTGACTGGGAATCGAACAAGCGACACTAGGCTCACAGGCCGACACTCAATCCACTGAGCCATAGCAGCCAGGGCTTAGACACTCATTTTTGATGAAAACACTCAGCAAAATGGGAATAGAGAGAGCATACCTCGGCATAATAGAGGCCATATACGAGAAACCTGAAGCCAACATTATACTCGATGGACAAAAACTAAAAGCATTCCCCCTGAGGTCAGGAACAAGACAAAAATGTCCACTCTCTCCACTCCTATTCAACATAGTCTTGGAAGTTCTAGCCACAACAATCAGACAAGAAAAAGAAATAAAAGGTATCCAAATTGGAAAAGAGGAAATAAAACTGTCATTATTTGCAGATGACATGATTGTGTACATAGAAATCCCTATACACTACACCAAAAAACTACTCAATGTAATAAGTGAATATGGCAAAATAGCAGGGTACAAAGTCAATATTTAGAAATTGAAGGCATTTCTGTATACCAACAATAAAATATCAGAGATAGAAACTAGAAAAAAATCCCATTTAGTATAGCAACAAAAAAATAAGTACCTAGGAATAAACTTAACCAAGGAGATAAAAGACCTGTATTCAGAAAACTACAGAACACTGAACAAAGATATTAAGGAAGATACAAATAAATGGAAGCACATACCATGTTCATGGATGGGAAGAATCAACATCATTAAAAAGTCCATATTACCCAAAGCAATTTATAGATTCAATGCAATCCTTATTAAAATATCAATGACATATTTAACAGACCTAAAACAAATACTTCAAAAATTTATACAGAACCAAAAAAGACCCTGAATAGCCACAGTAATCTTGAGACAAAAGAGCACAGGAGGAGGAATCACAATTCCTGATATCAAACTATACTGCAAGACCACTGTAATCAAAACCAACTGGTACTGGCATAAGAATGGACATATAGATCAATGGAATAGAATAAAGAGCCCAGAAATAAAGCCAGGTCTATATGCTCAACCAATATTTGACAAAGGGGAAAGGAACATAAAATGGAGTGAAAAGAGCCTTTTCAACAAATGGTGCTGGGAGAACTGGACAGGAACATGCAGAAAAAATGAATCTAGAACACCAACTTACATGCTACACCAGAATAAATTCAAGATGGATCAAAGACTTAAAAGTAATCTGTGACACCATAGAAGTCCTAGAGCAAAACATAGGCAGGAGAATATCAGATATCCCAAGTAACAATATGTTCACCAATATATCTCCTAAGACAAGGGAAATAAAGGAAAGAATAAACAAATGGGATCATATCAAACAAAAGAGTTTCTGCTCAGCAAAGGAAAACATCGTCAAGTTGAACAGGGAACCTACTTTATGGGATAACATATTTGTCAATGATACATCAGACAATGGATTGATCTCCAAAATATATAAAGAACTATGTGACTCAACACCAAGAAGACAGACAACCCAATTAAAAAATAGGCAAAGAACCTGAACAAACACTTCTCCAAAGAAGACATACAGAAGGTACATAGGCATATGAAAGAATACTCAACATCACTAGTCATCAGAGAGATGCAAATAAAAACCACAATAAGTTACCAATTCACACCAGTCAGAGTGGGCATTATCGACAAATCAACAAACAACAAGTGCTGGCAAGGATGTGGAGGAAAGGGAACCCTACTGCACTGTTGGTGGGAATGCAGACTGGTGCAGCCACTGTGGAAAACAATATGGAATTTCCCCAGAAAACTAAAAATGGAACTGCCTTTTGACCCATCAATTCCATTGCTAGGATTATACCCTAAGAATCCTGAAATACCAATTCAGAACAACCTATGCACCCCAATGTTCATAGCAGCACTATTTACAATAGCCAAGTGCTGGAAACAACCTAAGTGCCCATCTGTAGATGAGTGGATTAAAAACCTGTGGTACATTTACACAATGGAATACTATGCAGCAGAAAAAAAGAAGGAACTCCTACCGTTTGCAACAACATGGATGGAACTAGAGAGAATTGTGCTTAGTAAAATAAGGCAGGCAATGGAAGGCAAATACCATATGATATCACCTAATACAGGAGACTAATGAACAACACAAACAAATGAGCAAAATTGAACCAGAGACATGTAAACAAGGAGCAGACTAACAGTGACTTGGGGGGTGGGAGGAGGGAAAGAAGGTGGATAAGAAGGGGAAGGGTCTAGTCAAGGAACTAGTATAAATGACCCATGCACATGGACAAAGCAGTGGGGATTGGCTGTAAGAGAAGGGGTGGGCAGGGTGAGGAGAAGCAAGGGGGGGGGAGTGGGACGACTGTAATAGAAAAACAATAAAAAAATATTTTTTAAATAAAAATAAATGAAAAATAAATAATTAATTAAAAGTACTTTAGTGTAGCCAGGACTTCATCATCCTACTTTGGGATGGTGCAAGGTTTAGCGTTCCAGAGTCTGAGTCCTGTGCAGCCACCATGATTCCTCTGCTCTGTTCATGTCAGGCACTGCCGTGGAGTAGCAGGAGTACACTGTCATTTGGGTAGACCTGCAGCACCATAACCCCCTAATCTTACAGGGGCCCAGCTTGAGCAACTGACTTGTTCCCATACCATTTTTCTAAGGTCTGAAAAGCGCCTACAAAAGTACTTCTTTCTGTTTCTTTTACTTAGGTCTTTATTTTCAATGAATATTGTGGAAAATTATAGCTGCTGCACAAAGACTGCAGGAAAATAAAAGAATGTGTCTAACTTGTTGGGAAAGGCCTCCTGTCCAAGTTAAATTCCCAAGTCAATTCTAAGAAGAGCATTCAATATATAAAAAGAACACTTGGGTGAGATTGGTTCTATATTAGATTCTGTGTCTTTAGGACACATTTTCAACCTTCCTGAACTATTGTTGCCCTTGTTTACATTGTTTTCATAAACCTCAAATGTGATTGTTTCCATGGTGGGATTCTGGGCAGCATAAAGGCTATGGATGAGAAAGTGTTGCATCAGAGGAGGAAGAGGAAGCACAGGTTGAAATGAGGGGGTGTGGGGAAAGAAGAAAGAGGATGAGGCAAAGGAGGACAAAGCAATGGTCACAGGTGTCAACAGAAGTTTATGATACAACATGAAAGCAAACATAGAGTCTCAAATGGGAAACAATAAGATCTCAAGAACACTGTATAGTTCTAACAAGGAAAGAACATATTTTTCCAAAAACCATTTCATAAGAGAAAGTTTATGATGGTTTTAGTATGATGTTCTAAATCATAACTTTTTTGCTATTAAGCAAATGTTCCACAACAATGTGGTGACACTTGAGTAATCACTTAAATCTGTGTATTCTTGGTTATCTCTATGCACAAAACCTTTAGAGATATTGGACATCGAACAGACAAATCCTTTCCTTGCTCTTTAATAGTGATAAAAGAAGCATTGGAAGCAATGGGATCAGGGGAATTAAAGGAAATGCTCATTAAAACAAATTTAAAAGGTCTAATGATTAAAATATTGATTAATTAGCCAAACATTGATTAGCAGTCACACTTTATCAACTACAAAGTTTCTAATTACTGCACCATTATTCCATAGATTGACCTGTTCTCTCCTGTCACTTATGATGAAGAACAATTTTTATTAAGTGGGTTTTGGATTTTTGACCTGTAAAATTTTAATAGGGAGTGCAAAGTGGGTGTCACGTGTGGTTTGGCATTTTATTCACCAAGGGACTAATAGTTACTGTCTCTACTTAACCAGAAGCACAAGAGTGCAGAAGGGACAAGAATACTTAGGGATTAAAATCTTACTGTCTTTCCAGTCAAGGGAAAAGAAAAAGCCACACATTCATCCATTGAATGGGGAAGAAGGAAAATGTTCGCCCTTCTGGCTATTATGCACAGAAAGGATGATAACGAAGTTCTCAACCACAGTGTAACAGTCCTGAAACACTGAAACCCTATGAGTGATATAGAATAAAGGATGTGTTATAGGGAGAGGGTTAAGCCATCTATGGAAGGCTGTTGCTCCTACATTTGGTGCAGAGCATGATATCAGCAGGGCAGACAGCTGGGAATTAATCATGGATGGAAAGTGGAGAGAGCAAATACAAGCTGGAACTCAGGTCTGTCTATCACTGCCCACAGCTTCCATGACACAGGTGACCTGCAGGCGTGGCTGGCACCCTTCACCATGGAACTGCCCACTCACATGGTCCATGTTCAGAGATGCTGAGAGAGGAGAGTCTGTGGGAGCTGGGGGAGCTGCTGGCCACCTACGGCCCCACGCCAGCAAGCTGAGAGAGCAGGACAAGTGTGTGAGCTGCATCAGTGCCTACACAGACCTTCAAAGTGTGGAAATAGTTGCTCTACTTCTAGCTTCCAAAATCTTGGACACAAATTTCTCTTGTGATTAATCCTAACTTGGCACCATCAATCAGAAAGGCAGTTCTGGGAAACAAAGTTCCAACTTAACTACATTGACACAGTCCAAAAACACTGCATAAAGTGAAAAAAAGATGCTAATCTGTAGGAACAAAGATACCAAGGTCTGACGTACTGAGGGCCCATCACCCAAGAACAGACATCAGGGCCCAGGTGCTTCACTGAAGGATGTTAACCAGAAACCTAATATTTTCCCTTTCAGTGACAATCTTTTTTTTTTTTTTTAACTGAGGAATAAAAGAAAAACAAACAGATTATTCATTCCAGGCCAGGGAAAATACCCTATTTTTAATGTTTCAGTTGGGCAATTTCTGAACATCGTGCGGGAGAAGCTCTTGTTGATCACGAAACCTGCCTATTTAAATCTGCTGAGGCAGTGCTTATGCCCTGAGTCACCAAAAGAAAAGGCCAATATGCCACACAGGGTTACAATCTCAATATAACTGTCTGGAAGTGCAGCTCCAGGTTTACTCCTGATGAGATCAGTTCAAAGGCTAGAAAGCAGATTACTTTTCTGACCATACATATGCTTGACAGGCAAAATGTGCTTACGACGTTATTGTCAAATAAGTAACAGCATGTAAACTCCTTGCAGTCAGTGGAAAATGACATCCTGAAGACAATTGAGAACAGAGCATTAGGCTGACCAGATCAACAGCCACATTGTGGGAAGAGCCGGGATGAAGCTGGCGTGAGTGCCCTGCAGGGGAGGGACTCCTACAGATTTAGCTTCTGGGTCCCACTGAGGAGCCATGTTTTAGAAACAGCTAGCTTATTCAGAAGCAATTGAAAAGAAAACTGGCACCATGCCCAGATAAGAAATACCTTACTTGCTTCTGCGTGTGAGGAGACAAGAAATAAAGGGGCAGCACAGCCAGCCTTCTAAGCCAAGTGAACAAGCCCCAGGTCTGAAGAGTTCCTGACATTCCTCCCATTTTATGTATCTGAATATATTGTAAAATAGTGCAGAAGAAGGGGGTCCTTTTGCTACTAGAGATTTCATTCTTCTCACATAATTCATATAAGAGTTTTTGTAATAGCAGTTATCCAGAGCTAAAATTATTAAGTGAAAGGAAGTATTTAAGAAATGAGCTGGACAACTCAAAGTTATCAGAGCTGTTCAGACAAAGTGCTTTCTGATCCAGAGTTAAGATTTTTCTGCTTCTGATCATTTAGATTTGCATAGGTGGTCATAATTACACAAAGTATGGTGAGTAAGTAAATGTCCATTCCTACATTGTATTATAGGTTAATTCAAATCTAAACTTTAGTGTGGTGTGCAACCTGACCCACTGCAGCCTGCCACCCGACCCCCACTCCCATTCCCAGCACACCTGAGTGCTCTGGCAGCTGGAAAAGACATTGGAGACAAGCAGGAGAAAAGGCTAAAATGCAGGGCGTGCCTGAGGCCTCCTTTTCTGGAAGATACAAATTTGGAAGATAGAGCTCCCCTAGCCATGGGTTGCATCAGAGGTCTCCAGGGCATAAAAGTGCCTCAGAGCTGTGCTCCTCACACTTGAATGTGCCAAGAAATCCTTGGAGATGCTGTGAAGGAAGATTCTGGTTTCTAACAAGCGCCAGTATTACAGATGTTGCTGACCATCTGAGAAGCTCTACCTTGAAGACCATATCTACCACCCTTACCATCTCCCAAACAATGGCAGTGAAGCCCAATAAGTTACTACTTCTTGGGTGCCTACTACAAGTCAGACCCTGGAGGTACTGAGCATGTAGCTGACATAGGAGTCCTTGTTATGTGACAGGTACTGTTATAAGAAATTCACATCTGTGACTAATCTGTTTCCAGTTTCTCACTATTGGCCCAGGAGATGGGTTCCAAGAACATCCTGTTTGCCATATGATTTAGAATCTGAGAACAAGGCAGACAGACTCCAGAGCACCATCCCTATGTCCCAGACATGGGAGCAATGGGCCACCTATGGCAGGGCATTGAGTCCCAAATTGGTGTGTTTCCACCCAGTCTAGGCTATCTCCCCTGGAAAATTCAAAACTTCAACTATGACATTGGACCCAAGGCATAATGACTCCCTAAGTCCAGCCAGGGGGGGAAACACCTGTCACTGGAACACCGCAGTGCTCAGATGGTTCTTTAGCTTTGCTTCTGAAGCACTAAGACAACCCTGAGAAGAGATACTTCTGTGGAGCTCCTGCAATACAAATACATGCCCCAAATAAAAGGGGAATAATTAAGTGGGGGAAAAAATCCAAACATTAATAGATGTAGTCACAACACTACCTTAGAGTGAAAGGTAATAGCAGTTTTTCATTTTTCATGTGAAATATGAAAACACTTTTAGAGAAGTAACATAATGTAAACAAAACTTGAGGCTACTCATGGTGTAATATTTAGCTTCCATTGAGAGACAAACAACATATCCTGGTAATAAAAAAAGATGAAAAATAAAATGGTTTATTATGAATTTTTATGTATTCTTCTTTATTAATATTGGGTTTTATTATTATTTGTGAATTTGGAAGAATTTCTTGCACAATAAGACTATGAAACCTTGCTATGTCTCATTTGTCATAACCACCTCTTTAGTTTCTCCTGTAATTTGGTAATAAATTCAAATATATTGATTATTCCTTTTTGGTTCTTTCTATAACTTTTATGTTTAAAAACTAGTCCTATTCTAGCAAGAGTCTAACTATTTATAAAAGAAAGATAGTAAAGGGGAGGGGGAATAAAAGAAAAAGATAGCAGAGGAGAGAGGAGAGGAGAGACAGAGAGAGAGAGAGAGAGAGAGAGAATCAAGCCAGAGAATGAATTACCATATTTACAGTAACACATCCTGTGGTTTCCCTAGAAAAACATTCAAGAATTCTCCTAAGTTCTTGCAACTTTTTAGAATCATCTGCTTTCTTCATTCAAAAACTTTTGAAGACACATTTAATAATTATGAAGTCAAAAATAAAATACACTAGCCTGAACATAAGCTGTCTTGAATTTCATAGTTTCTTATATTAATATATTAGAATTTTTCTATTTATTTTATTTCTGAATTTGTAAACATGTTTATATATAGGGAGCCATAATCATGTGTAAGTAATGTGGGTAACTATCTACTCCAACACTGTAGTAGATGCTGCAAATGTATTCTGAGATCAGCTATGTATTAAAATATATGTCATTTTTATGGTTTAATCTTAACACAATTCTTTATAGACCTCAAAATTTAGAGTGATTATTATTAAGTGAATATCAAAATTGATTATTTTTCAAAATAGCCAATTTTGCTAACATGTTTGATATGCCACTTCTTCTGTATTGCTTTTTATTAATTATTCACTGTTCCTCTAATACATAGATGGATAAGATAGGTAGAGAAAAGACAGGTAGATAGATACATAGATAGATAGATAAATAACTGAATTTATGGTTCACATATTTTCGTCCATTTTTAACTGATAAAAGAAAGACCAGCTATAAATTTGCTTCAGCTGAATCCTGGTATTTACTTCGTAAATTTTCTTGTGTAACACAGTAGATACAGAGATGAAATGCCCAGATCCCTTTTTCATGAAGTACCTTCCACCCAGCTATGGAGAATGTTGTCAGCCTACTGTTTCCAACTGTCAACCCTCTTAATGGTCTGTCTTCACTGCAGAGGTCCCCTTCATCCAAAGTTATACCTTTCTAACGGCTGGTTTAAGTGACTAAACAAGATGGAAGTACAATTGTCTGGCCATTTGGTCTCCAGGGAGGACACTGCACAGGGCAACCCCTGCTCCTTACCTTTCTGCCAGTGCAGGCATGGCTCTGTCAGACCTGAAGCACAGTGACCATTTTCTCTGCCCATTCCACTTTATTTCTCCATGCTTAACCCATGATAATCCCCAATATTTTTCATCCAAAACTCTGTTTCCCCGTGGCTTCTGGAGGACCTAAACAATGACACTTTTCACTGGGAGTGGTCTGAGAAAGCACACAGTAGAATGACTACGCAGCTGGCCATGAGGACCCAGCACTGGTGGTAGATGGAGCTCAGACACCCACTTGCATAGGTGGGGGTCCAATTGTAAAAACCCTTCTGGTGGCAGAGAAGGCATACAAATGCACAATGTATCAGGTGTTTCATGTCTAGGAAGAAAATAGTAACTATAGGGATAATTGAATGGGATGGGATGGGTGATGCTAAGCTCTATTGATGCTCTATGAGAGATAATGAGCAGCTAGCTGGTGGGGAGTTATAAATTGTAAAATTACAAGGTCTTGTTGGTGGCGTATGAGGAAGTGCTCATCACCTTCAACTGGACAGAAAAGAAGACTGAGAACCAAGCTCAGGATGTGCCAGACCAAGTGGCTGAACTTCAAATATGATTAACTCTCCCCTCACCTCTGCCCCAATGAAGGCAAATCTATTATGCCAATATCAGGATAAATTCTGGGCATCTGACATGAAAGATGAGGATGTCTGTGTAGATAACCCACCATTTTGGGTCCCAGCCTCCTCTGAACCTTCCACCTCTCCCTTTTAAGAGATAATGAGCCTCCTACACTGGAAAACAATGCACAGGCTGATCCCCTGAAAAGGCAACATTGTCTCTCTTGGGAACTGCCATCGCCCCCACTAACTACTGGTCTACATGTAAGGTGGAGTCAGCTGGAGACATTCTGGGTCTGATGAGAGAGAGATGAGACTATATTCCAAAAGAGCAGAAGACCTAGCTTGCTTGTATGGAAGAGCTAGGAGAGAGAGTATATAAGGGACTGAATCATTTACTTGAAAAATTGTTCACTGGGGAGAAGGAAATACTTGAGCATTTTGGGCATTGCTGGACTCCCTATATGCAGAGAGATAGATTCAAGTGGTGCAAAGAATTCTCAGTTGTAGACACAAAGATGCATCTTCCAGATGTCCACTCAAAAAAGAATTGCTCCAAACATCCTGCAGCTGTCACGATTTTTAGGGTCTGCCTCAGCTGTCTTGCTCAAGATCATTCTGTTTCAAGGGCAGCCTATCAGTAGAGACTGAGCAAGGCCAAGGTAGTGCTTCTTTCTAGTTGAAGTAAAGCTGTGTAAAATTTTTCTTCAACCACTACCACTATTCCATCAGAAGTCCTATGAGTTGAGTGGGGGGGGGGGCTTATAAACTTAATTATACCCTATGTTTGCTCCAGCCTTTAGTCCCTATTAAGTCTGTGCAACTAAGAACAGGCACAGAGATTAAAATCAAGGGTTCTCTGACATTGCAGATGTGTATTCTGAGTGACCATAAAATAAGTCTGTCAATAGCTTTTGATTTTACAACTCTGTGGGGAAAAGAAGAAAATAATACTAAGAGAAATTGGAAAGTTATGACAGAGAGCGTCTTAGGCTTTATAGAAAGACCCATCAGTCTATAAAAGTAGAAATATACATGTGTTCAGAACAAAACCATTCTTGTCAACATCAATAAAAGGAGTTTTGAAGGGACTGTGTGTTGGCATTTAGCTGGATACAATTGAATGATTTCAGGTGCTGATTTGTAAACTAACAACTTTAAAAAAGCTCTTTGTTGCTTTACGAACCTGAAATGGTGTGATTCATCTGGGAATTCTGAGCAAGCAAATATTTTTGTTAGACATGGCAGTGTTTTACAGGAATATGTTATCATCGTTGATTTCAATGCAAATCGTGAGATGCTTTTACTTAGCATGTGAAGGGCTTGCAAAGCATCCCATCTGAGGTACACCAATCAGGCCTATTAATATGAGAATTACTTATAAACCCTCCAAGGTTTGGATGAGAGAATAAACTTTACACTCTGTGTCTGCAGCAGCCATATTAACATGATAGATTTTCAATGCTCTGCAGAATCCATTACTGTGTTTTGGGCCAATAGTCCATGAATTTGAAGGATTTATACAATGGACCATAACAGCTCCTTAGGTATGATTATGTCCCATCAGATGAAAAAATGTCTTTTTAAAACCTTCCTATTAACCTGTTTGCTCCATAGACCATAATCTTTTGAAGGTTAAATTATATACATAGCAAAATGGTCCAAATAACCTCATTCTGTATTTTAAAATGTATTTATGATGAAAAAGCTCTCCAAAATGGGAGAGTGGATATTGTACCCAAAAGTAACATCAAGTCAAGGTGATTTTTAAATGTGAGCAACAGGCATTACTTGTAATCTCTGCTAAGAAGAAAAATCTTGATAATCTAAATATAACACTTACTCTTCTATGTACCATTTACATTCAAATCATCTAAAAATAGATCAACAATTGAATACAATGTAAGTAGTCAAATAACAGGAGATAGCTCTCAAAGCCTGGGTAGGCACAAAGAATCATGATAAAGATGTAAGCTACAAATTAAATGGAAAACATTGTTAAAATACTTTATATTATCTATGCATTACAAATAGTTGCAGAGAAGGAAAACTCTGACTCCAAAAAACCTCCGCTGCCTTGCGGCATACCTCTTCAGGGGAAAGGCTAAGGGAGTAAACCCCGACAGAAAATCCGGAGCCGGAGTCCCTAAGGCGGTTTGACGTTGTAGTCAACACCGGCAACTCCTGCGGCGCACCTGAAGCCAAGCTGTATTGACTCCGTCTTTCCCTTGGACCCTTCAGCTGCGAAGAGAGGGGGGGTCTGCTGCATGGGCAACAGCAGACCCTCCATATCACCCTGCCCAGGCTCTGTAGCTTCAGTGTCATCGCAAGATGTCGATTCAACACGGGAGGAGACAGATACTACCATGTCACTCCCGAGTCGGACTGCACGGCCATTCTCGGCGGTGCGGATGGACTCTTAAGAAGCTACACCATCGTCTCTCGAGACGGACGGCTGCCGACGACGACGACGACAAATAGTTGGTGCTTATTATATGAACAAAAATAGATCACGTGAATTCTAAATTACTGATTTTTTTTCCTTTCACAAATACTGTTGTACCTAGTAGTCTGCAGAATACATGCTAAGTGTTTAATGCATTTTAATTAATGTATCAATAGGACCTAAATTTAATATCTCTCTCAGGTAATAGGAGTCTCTGGTAATACTCCTCAAACCATAAAAGCAACTAGAGTAAGGACTTGCTGGAGAGAAGCGTTTGATAGTCAAGGCACTGCTGGGCTCCTAATGGTAAACTGCAAATCAGCCCCTCACCTCCGGATACCTAGTACTGGTCCTGATAGAGAGATATGCTCTCTTTTTCAAAATTAAGTACTAATGGAATATAAATATTTTTTAAGATTTTGAGTGTATAAGCCAAATTGTTCAATTTAAAAAAAAATTGAGATAAAAATAGTGAATGGGTCAATTCAGAGAAAAGGTTACGAGTTTTTTGGTCAAGTACCTCGGTGAATGTCTTTCTACTACTTTCCTCACATGTTCTTCTCCTCCTTCCTTTGAATTCCTGCTAGTGGTGTTCATCACTTTTTCATAAGTTCTGAAAAAGTACTTTTAAAATTTGGGAGAAATGACAACATCAATCTCAAGAGAAATAGAAATTACAGTGTAAATCCAAAGACTAATAGAAAATAAATACTGTGAACTCCCCCTAAGTAATCTTCTCATAAAGAAATATGGAAGTAGAAACAATGGACAATAAAATACAACTAGTATAATTTCACCCTTTAGTTTAAAATCTCAGTTTGTTTTCTGTACTACACTGAATCTTTATCAGCATGCAGAGTGTGGTAACACAATCTTTTCTATCCCATGGTACAATTCTCCTTCAGATAGAGATCTGTAAATGGATTTAATTATAATATGGATCCCTTCTAATCTGTATGCTATGCTAGCTGTTTGTGAGCCTATGTATTATTAAATTTGTTGTGATAATTAGAGAGGCTGCACTATTAAAGAGATTCTTACCTAACCTAAATATAAACAACGAATGCAATTGCATTTTCTTTCTAGACAACCTGCCAATATTAACAAAATTCAAACAGGAAAAATCCAAGTAATGTTTTCCCTTCTCTTTTCCATACCTGGCATAAAAGAGGCCCTTTTTTATTCAACTCAGCTATTTTCTTTAACGATGTGTAGGAGAGAGGCCGGATAAATTGCTGTTGTGAAGATCTCCAGGACAGCTTCCTCAGTGGACCTCAGATCAGAGCTTGATAGAAAGTTGCTCTCAAATGCTCTGCCTCCCTGGGCATTTATGACCTGCTGTAAGGAAGCAGGTATGGATAGGCAAAGGTGCAAGAATAAAATGCCTTGTAGGTCTACCCTGGTCCACAACCTCTAATTGGGGTTATGTAGAGACTCATACAAGGAGCATAAAGCTTCCAGAAAGAAGTCACACAAATTCCTTTTTCTCTCTCATTTTGGGGGTCTATGGTAGTGCCTTCCAAAAGGGGAAGGAAAAGTCACACTTGATATTATTCAAATCTGCTTTCTGACATTGGGATAATATTCTTATTCCCTCTCTAAATGACCACTCATATACAAGGCAGTATAGTTTTTGGATTTTTGTGTGGTTTTGTTTGTTTGTTTGTTTTCTTAATACCCAGTAGTGAATATTTGGTAAGGAAATGTCAATGGGCACAAGTTTATGAATATTAAAAAGTTCTCTTTGACATTTAACCTGAAACCATCTGCAAAGGGAAAGCTCTGCTGAAGACATTTTAATTTATATTATCCCCTTGTAAGGGCAAAAACATTTCAATGGATTAATTTTCTGAAAGATATAATGAATATATGAGTTTGTGTACTTCTTGCTACACATTTTTGTCATTTTATTTTTAGTATTTGAGCTCTTTAAAGGAAATAATATGGAGAGTTTAATACAAAATAAATCTGTCAAATTTGTATTCTAACCATTCATGATTGTGGCCTAATTTGAGCTCTGTGCACTAGACCTGCATACGGGTTGTGCATAGTACTATGGAGGGCTGTACATTAGAGAAAGAGAGAGCTAACCTTCCTTCCCCACTTCTTCCAGGCAAAACCAAGCACTAGTCACTATACTGAGCTTTAGGGAAACCTAATGTTGCCCTTGATGAGAGAAAGAATATCAGATTCATTAATATTGTAAATAATATAATCAATTAGGAATACAATGTGTTAACCATGCATTAGACATATTTTCTTTTAAAACCTCTCCCAGCAATTACCCAACTGGTATTTATAAATTGCAATCACACACAAAGATCAAGGAATCTCGCTGGAGCAATTACCTATGCATAAATGATTTCACCTTTTAGGACACTAGTAAAAGGAAGACATCAAAGCCAGTTTATCTTTCTCTGTGGCTTGGCGACTGAGAGATATTCATGCTTGGAAACTGGCATTCATAGTCCAGGTTAAGGTTATATGCCAGTCTTAGTAATTTACAAGAAAGGAAAAGGAAGGGAAGAAAAGGGAAGGGAAGGGAAGAGAAAGGAAGGGCAGGGAAGGAAAATAAAAGGAAAAATGGAATTAAGAAAAGAACAGAATAAACTGAAATATGAAATTAAAAGAGGGCAGCCAGCATTAAATTAGCTTAGGAAAAATTTGAACAAATACCAAAAATCAGCATGTATTTTTCACAATCTAGATTGCAAACATCATTGACAACTAGCCTGCCTGGAACTACTTTCCAAACTAGAGTCTGAAGACATTGTATGCCAACAAAGCTAATCCATGTAACTATATAACCTAAGTCCACTATTTCATATAACAAAAATATGCCAACCATCTTCAAGGGTTTGGACACACCTTGGTTCCAATGAAATGTCAATTTCATTCCTTATATCAGGTGAAGATTGTCAAGGAGGGAGGAGAAGGTATGGGAAGATACTGGATCTTTTGAAAAAGTATTGATACATCTGGCCAGGTAATTCAGTTGGTCCCAATACACCAACATTGTAGGTTCTATTCCAGTATACCAGTCAGGGCATATCCCAATGAATGCATAAGTAAGTGGAACAACAAATTCTCTCTCTCTCTCTCTCTCTCTCTCTCTCTCTCTCTCTCTCTCTCTCTCTCACACACACACACACACACACACACACACACAAATCAATTTTTTTTAAAGTACTGATACAATTATCCTATGATGACCTGTTCAATTACATAATTCAGATTCTCTGGGAATCTTCTTTTGGTATGATTGTAATCATTGTAAAATCAAATGATTTAAAAATACATAATAATGTTGAAGCAACAAGCCACCCAGTAATTACCTCAGGTAACTTATGCAGCTGGGTAATAAAAATGCTTTTAAAAAGCAATATCACCACTTAATCTTATTCCTTACAAAGTCATACTTTTACAATATTACCTATATGTTGTCTTTTGCTTGTCTCCCAGGATATTTCTATAAGGAGAAGCCTAGTGGATCAAAATAAGTAATGCAATGTGTTAGGCCACTCTAATAGCTCATTTAGGTTTGTAAATGATGAAGCAATTGATTGTGAGATATTTCTTCTGCTCAGTCAACTCTTAGTCCAGCTATGTTGAGCTTCTATAAACCTGGGAAACTCATGACCTCCCGAGGCCTTTGTTCTTGCTCTTTATCCTGCAAAACGTGTCCCCCGCCCCATATTTTTCCATGGTTCATTTAGATCTCTTCCTCAAATTCTACTCCTTGATGATTTGTCCTTCTCCTCCACCACTCCCATCACTCCATTCTCTTAACATGACCTATTTTTCTGTATGGCATTTATTGTTCTCTGAGTTTATCTTAACCATTTATTTATGGACTAGAATATAAGTTGTATGAGAGCTGGACTTTGCTTCTTCTGTCCATGGCTTTTATTCCCAGAATCTGGCATATAGAAGACATGCAATGTATAAATGGTAAATGAATGCATTCACTTATTACCCATACATAGGAAAAAATCTGGCACCTAATTATAGACTCAACGGTTGGTTGTCTTCCTGGTTATAGTTCTAATATATTAGAACAGTTGTAGTTCTACTGACATTATTATCACAATAAATTACATATACCAGATGCAAGATCTTTAACACTAGGTATTTAAGAATAATTATCTAAAAGAAAATAATGAGAGAAACAAAACATTGCCCTGTGTAATGCAGTTGGTTGGCTTTGACCCAAGATAATCAAAACCTTACCACAACTCTTCCTAAACAAAGATGTACCTTCTTCCTATTCTTGTAAAAAATCTTAATGTTTTTATTTAATCACAGAATACGTGAATTGAAAGGAGTCCTATTTTCAAATTTCATCAGTTTGTGCCATAACCTTAACATTACTGAAAGGTATGCCTTTAGGAGAATCAATTTAAAATATAAATAATTACTTAAGGATATGTCTATATTTTAGAATATCGGAAATGTAATTGGGGTAGACAGCTACTACTTTGTGTTACAAATCTGAATATGAAATTTCAGAAATACTCCTTGCATTAAAAATGAATTAACTGTGTGATTATTAATTGTGCATATTCCAATCCCTTTGTGCTATACTGCATGTTTCTTGAATCTCATTTGAATCCTTTGGCTAAGTAATGTGTCAAGGGGGGTACAAGCCTGAATGCCTGAGTTATTTAAAAGGCAGGACACACTTCCAGATTAGAATACCAATGAGTGGGGTTAAAAAGGCTCTACTGTAGTTGGAGGGCAGCTCTCAGTCTGAGAAGTACCTGAAAAGGACCTCTATGGACTAATTTTCAGAATCACATTGTAATGTAGGCTCATGTCAATCATCAGAACAGACAGCTTCATCCCATGATATAAACTAGTTATACATTCAAGAGCTGCCAGAAGATCTTCATTAAAAAGAGACTTAGCATTAAAGGAAGGAGGTTGTTTTATTATAATACTTCAAACACAGTTTTTTGTTTTATATGTTCTAAGAATTTTTTTTGCTCTTTGCTACAATATCAAAAAAGTACCACAGAAGAAGGAAAACATTAAATATTCTATTTTTTAATAGGAATCAAGGAAGCTTTCTGGTTTAAGGCATTAAAATCATATACATTTTCCTAAATTTATTCATGGCTTTGAATAACAAAAAGAAATCTCTAGATGTAATAGGAGGATGTTTTTAATCTTTTGTGAGAAGGGATTTGCAGAGCTGACTACTCAAGGTAAAATATCTACTGGCAAAGTATATCAGTGAGAGCTTTATACATATAAATTTGTATAAAACCTTTGGGCTCTCCACAAGCTTCCAGATACCAGTTAGATATTACAATTGATGTCATTAAAATTTAATATAATTGTGTTAGGAAGAAAACAAGAACACTATCCATGTAAGTAAATCATTGACACTGTAATCTAATATTTAAAGAAAACTTAACAAGGGTTTAATAAAACAGATAACTGTATCTTTTTATCTATATTCAAAGTATCATATCAGAACCTTAATTTAAATATATGTGTACAAGTCAGGTAACCTCTTCAAAATATTTAGCATATATACTTATTTTACCTAAGTCATCTCATTTCTTTCATGAAAAATGTCAAAGCAAATGGCTTGATAAGTAAAATTAAAACAATTACATAGTGTCTTGCAAATAAGATTTTTGCCTTATAAGCTGTGATAAGCTCTTTTTTTCCTGTCACTCAACTTTCAATGAGGAAGATGCAATTTTGCAGATCATTTTTTTCTCCTGAAACTAAAATTGTGAATTTCAGAACACATAATTTCAAATTAGCTTCATTATTTAAAATTGTTCCTGATAAATGTGTGGGTCTTTATTTACAGATAACTCATTACAAACCACAATTTACTTTTTTTTATGACACTATCATGCTGTATGTTCATTTTTAGTGCTTCCCCTCAGGAGTCTACCTGGAAGCAAAATCATTAAAACTACTTGTGAAAGCCAGGGAACTGTCCTGGTGGGCATGTTCTCCCACCACCAGGAGGAATAGGGCATAATTAAAGGTCTTCGAATGTTCAAAGACCAAGTGCCCATGATAAAAGAGTACGTCTGAAGCCTCTGTCTTCACTCTGTGTCTCCCATGAAATCACTTATTATGCACGATTACTCACTTCTTTCCATCTTCCTCATATAAGAAAGCTCCAAAATTCACAGAATAGAAAAGACTGAGCATCCTTTCAATGCTTTTACTATTCATAGTGTTCAGAGCATTGCAGGTGGTAATTTTAGCAGCCAAAGGTTGAAAGAAATTGTAAATCAAGTTTTTGACTGATTACCACAGCACTATAGAGAGGTGCAAGATGGAAGGGGAAAAAGAAAAAATATATTACATAGGTATATATACAGTGTTCATACACTTGTTCCTCTGCAGATTTCTCCACTTTGTATGGAAGTGTAGTTTTATACCACTGAATAGATTCCTTTTCCATCTATACTCATAATATCTAACAAATAATAAGAATTCAAAGTACGTTTTACTAAGTAAATAAAAGTATCAAAGAAATAATGTCAAGTGGTTCCTAAGTACCATTTGCATAGTAGTTAACAAAAAATTGGAAAGAAACCTACAAAATGAAGCTGCATGTAAACTGGCTTTAAATTTACTGCCTGTTGTTACTGGATTCGGAGCGAAAGAGTGTTGCCTCACACAACTTTGTTGTTCATTTAAAATATTTCAATACAAAATTCATTAAAAGATTAAATCCTTTTTTGTAAGTTAAAAGGCTGGGATTTATAATTAATACTTATTAGTTGTGAATACCTAATTAAGTTAAATTGTATTTGTCTTTAATTATTTAGAATATAATAGAAAAACTCTGTTTCCATATTATGATTAGATATTCATGACCATGAAAGTGTATTTTAAGAATTTTAAAATTAATTTTGTCTTTATAGTTAAGAGTGAAGGAAATTAAATTATGACCAAATATTCACAGTTGTCTGAATAAAATATATTTTAATTATTATATTATATTTTCCATATTTAAATAATTTAACTTAAAAATTAAGTTATTTGGCATATTTTAAATTTTAGTTTGTTTAATTTTCCCTATCTACATTTCTAAAAACAAGTAAGAGTTAAGAAACAATGCAGCTTTTAATAATTGACTCAATTCTGTATCCTATACTTATATGAGCCTTACCAAAACTGTTAACCACGATACATGAATCTGATATAAACATTTTTAATAACTAATGAAATGTATTTCTTGAAAGATATAGTCATTTTTATCATTAATATATACATTGGTAAGCCAGATATTTTTAATAAACAGTGCAAGGACATTGTCTTTAGCATATGAAATGAGCAAATAATAGAAACAAAAAAATTATTATCATGGAATAAAAGTTGCAACAGGTATGACTCTGTTTACTTCACATCATTTAAATAATACAGCCAAAACTTGGCTAAAAGGGAAAATAATGCAGCTGTATTCTATGAATATTTTAGGTGATATTTCATGCCCAATTTTGGCTCTGCTGAGTTTTATGAAAAGGATTAAGAGATTTTTGAAAGTTATAGAAATGTATTGAACTATATGCTTGGATCAATAGAGGTTAAAATTCCAACTGGAGAAACTAAGGCCTTGAATGCAGATATGTGTGTGTGTGTGTGTGTGTGTGTGTGTGTGTGTGTGAGTGTGTGTGTGTGTATGTATATATAGAGAGGTATCATATGCTATATATATTTCATAATCTTGCTGTCTAAATAAGTTTCTTTATATTTAGTACCGATAATTAAATAAAATTACATTCTTTCTACAAGGGAAAAATATATACATATATACCATTTATTTTAGGTAAAACATGTATATTTTAAAATATATGTAAATGTTTATATACTACAAACATATATATGTTAAAGTAAAATCAATATATTTTATGACTACTGTGGTCAAAAAAGCAACAGTGACTGACATAGAACACAAAAGAAAATATATTCAGATTTGTTCAACTATATCCTGTGAGCTTATTGTAGAAATACTACCAACTTCATTGTCACATATTTAAAAGAAAGGGAAAAATAGAGGACAGAAACAGGGAGGGAGAGATAGACACTGAGGCAAAGAAACATAAATATTGTTGACCCAAACTGACATACTTTACTGAGCTTCAGGAAGCTTTCAATGGTAGTGCTCAGAAAAGGCTTCCATGTGACAGCGATAAAGACACCTTCAGCAGCCACTTCAGACAGTTCAGATGAAGCTTTCCTCTGAGGATGGAAAGAAGCGATAAGTGAAATGCTGCTGTAAGCATCGGACTTAGAAAGATTTCTCTACTATGTTTATTGATGACCAAGTTGAAAGAATGTGCAGCAAGATGAGAATCTTGCTGGTGAAACACAAACAAACAAACAAGAAAAAATAAATTAAAAAAAAAAAAAGGAAAGGGGGTCAATAAAGAGATGGGTAGAGGTAAAGTTGCACAATTAGAAACCTTGAAGTTAAATGGCATTTTGTAATTCATTGTGAAAGAGAGAACCACAACCCCTGAGCCTGAGAAAGTAGAATCTCCAAAGAATTCTCCATTTACAAATGTGACCATAGAAAAACTAACCATGTAAAACTGACTAGGGGAGAGGGGCGGGAGTCGGCGGGGCAGGGGAGAACAACAGGGGAAAATGGGACAACTGTAATAGAACAATAACAAAAAAGGAATTTAAAAAAAGTAACAGGTTTCAGATCTGATTAGCCTTCATCACACCCTCCAGATGAAGAGTGAAACACTGTTTAATCTATAGGTATTTTTTTGGTATGTGCGTAAAAAATAAGACTGCAAACAGTGTGCTGGTTCTGAAAATCTAAAATCTAGTATAGTGTCAAATTTTCCTTGGGTTGAAAAACAGCATGTAATTAGCTCCTTTAGAATTATTATCTTTACAGACAACCTTTCTAACCTAGGGACAGATGAAGTGAAATTCAAGGTGAATTTCATGTTTCTAGAGTTTCTGTTTTTTGTTCTAAATGATAGACAAAAACTGTGGTTTATTTGTTTATTTATTTATGGAGGGGTGCATGAATGTATGTATTTGTAATTTATCTGGAACATGTCAACACAATGTTATTTAAAAATATACGTAAATACTATTTTATAAAAATAAGTGGCTAAATGTTTCAGTTTTTGTTTTTACATTTTTTTTCTTTTTTTACCTTTTATGTGGTGGTCCAATTTGCTATTTGGGATAGATTGTGTTATTACACAATATGAAATTGATCACACTAACCAAATACAGACAGAAAAATAAACAATGACTATTTCCTTTTTTATTTCCTTGCAGAAGTGTGGTCATACTCTACTTCCTCTTAACAGGGAAACACAACAAAATATATGTCTCAAGTATTTAAGTCAATTAGGACAATGCACTTTGAAGCGGCATAATCTTTAAATTATAGCATTGTAGTTCACCATAATTCTACTGGGACAGGGCTGCTATTTAAAGAAAATCTGTGGTTTGAGAAATGATGATATGACAAAGAAATGTACACAATCCTGAAGGGAACCAAAAGGACAGATGCTGCAGGCTATCTGAGCTTCTGTTAAATATGAGAACCAAGGGGCATGAACTTAAACTAGAGAATGGCCTACCACTGAAAAGTGCTTCTAACTCTTTTGCAATTGCCCTTTGCGGAATAAACAGCACAGAAAAAATATAACAAGCCTCACACACAACAAGAAGTTGGACAAGAGGCTCTGGACAGTGCAATGGGGAATTTAATGAGGAGAAATCCTCAGTGTTCTATTTTAAGGTTAAGTGTGTATGTGGATGCTCCTAAAATTGGCATTTTTATTACATTTAAAAATTGTACCTATATTTTAGGAGTTTAAAATTATTGTATTAAGGGCCAAATATTCCTCTATGAAAAATGTGTGGCTAAAGGAACACCTTTTGGAAATTACTAAGAAATCAAAAAAATATTTCTATCTTGGAACATTGTTTTTACACACATATAAGTTTATAATTTTTATTAAAAAGTAATACATTTTTAGTTCCCAAATTTAATCCATCTGTTAAAAATGAAGTTCATTTCTTTAAGAAGTCTGTTATTCAATCCTTTTTCTCTTAACAGGTATCCACACAACAGAAGGAGTTAACAATACTACGTCTTAAACTCTTTCTTGTGAAACACTTAGCAAAACATCAGTTATCACAATTTTATAGATTTTTTTAGGACAGGAAAGGACTTCAGAATGAATTTTTCTCATTTTGCACACTTAAAATAGAGATGTGAATTGATTTACCTCTAGTTTTGTGGTCAGAACACCCTGTTTCTCAACGCATTCCCTTTCCTTTATTGAGCAGGATGAGGCACATAAAGTGCCTGACCACGCTGCTTGAACAGAGGTAACATTTAATAATTGTTGCTAAAGCTGTAGAGAAAAAATCAATTAAGATTCATGTACACAAAGATGTACACACATGAATTCACATGCAAACTTTCATAGTAAGATAAGAAGCTAAGCAGAAGTACAACGTAAGGCTAAGGAGTTTTAGGCTGCTTTTCAAAAATATTTAGACTTTCCTTTAAGCCATCAAACAAATGCCCTTTTTGGTAGTTCAATACTCACCCAGCTCGTGACTAAATCTTCCAGGTTGGTGGGAGGAGAATTTCCTTCAAATGCCTACTTCTTGTTATTTACCAGACTAGGTATTTCTCTGCAGAAGAGATTGTATCTTTCATCTTTGTGTGCCAAGCACCTCTCACATAATAGGTTCATGTTTAAAGGAGCTTCATAATGAATGGATAAAAATATAACAATCATGAAGTAACAGGAAAATTCTAGCTCTGAAACTCAAATATAAATAATGAAAATATTAATTTTGCAAGTGAAGAAATGCATGCTGTACTTCCTTGCAAATGTTTTGCCTGCAGAGTTATGGGCACATGCATGTAAGTCCTGATTGTTTTGGGAGCCAAAACATATCTTCCAGTGCAAATAAACATGTTTATGGGTAGGTTCTCCCTGGTCTCTCATTAGTTGTCAAAAGTGACCTAAAGGTTTTTAACCTTAAGAACAGTTTTTCATTTGCATAGGTTTATCCTGATCTCTGTCCTCATACAGTTCATCTTGTTTGACTAACTCGCCTGCCTGAGAGGACAGATGAGCAGGGGGAAAACCTAATTAAGCTAGTTTATACATTTTAACATGTCTGGAAAAAAAATGGTAGAGTTAACAGATGCAAACTATTTTTGATACTTTAGTCAAGGAATCACTTTCTTTTTCCATTTTCAAAATGTGCCTATGGGAAGGAAGGAGAGGATGAGGCCTGTGAATTTGGCCTCTCATCTGCCTTTGTGGTAGCTTTTAAACCAGTGCATTAGTAGAAAGGAGGAAGGATAATAGGGCTGGTAATTGGCAGGGCAGTCCAAGTACACCTTTCCTATCTCCTACCACTTGGCCCTGCCCAATTTATCTCTCCCAAAACCCCTTGATGCCTCATCTCTTCACCAAACTTTTAAAAAGTTGCCCCCCTGAATCTGGTAGCTTGTTATGTCAGGATTTTTATCAAAGCTTCCACCTGAATGTCCTTCCACTTGCTAAATCAATATTAAAACAAGAAAGGACCCCTAGTTTAAAGCATCTGTGTTGCCAGTCCCCCAGCTGGACGGCCACTGCCAATGGTGAGTGGTGAGGGAAAAGTATAATTAAAACTTAGCTTTCAAATAGATCTCATGGTTTATATCCAGTCAGAAGCTCTTCTCCCCACGTTAACTTTCAGGTGGCTGTTCTGAATAAAATAGGTGCTGATTCCTTTTAAGTAAAACCCTTTACGATAACTTGAACATGGTCCTTTGCAGTTTAATTTATCATAAATTCTGGCACCATTTATCACTAAATGCAAAATGATGAAGAAATGGCTCTATTAAATCTGAATAACTACTGAATTAAAAAGCTGTTAAATGAGTTGAAGCACATAGTACTGTTAACAATATGTGAAACTGTGTTTGGCTGGAATAAATTACTTTCACAGTCATTATTTGAAGAGTCTACCTTTGGAGAAATATGCTCAAAATTTCACATCTTGATTCCCTGACTAAATCCACATGCACTGCTAATGTACTTTTAAATTGACTTCACAGAGAACGTGATAAAATGCCTGGGCTGAGATTCTTAGGTATCAAAACAAAATTCCTCTTTTAAAAATTGTGGAAAAGAAGACTTTAAAATATAATAGATTCCAATTAAGGCATATTTTATTTTCCCACTATTAATCTTTCCAGAATTGGCTTTGCAATATTTTCATGTAATCTAGCACACTAATTTATAACAATAGCTCTCCCAAGTATTTTAGCATATCCTATATATACATAATAATGTTAATAGCAATAATAATAAGATAAGCTCCAACACCTAATGATTTATTTTTATTCTGAAAAGGTAGTTGGTAATTATAAACAGAAGGATTTTTAAAAGGAAGGCTCTATAACATAATACGTATGTATTTATATTCTAAGTAACATTAACAAAAGAGGCTTAAATAGCGACATGTATCAACTTCAGAATATAGTATCTGGATTCTAGACTATTACAAAAAGCATTCCTGGAATCTATGCCGATAGAGCACCGTTTCCCAAGTATGTCTCCTTCCAGTGTTTTAGCAGATAGTGAGGGGTTCCTAATCCTTACCCGCATGAGGGCACTTTCTACTGTCTTTAATTATCACCCTGGCATTGTGATTAGAAACACTTTCAATAATAGTGCATGTTTAGAGATATTTCAGTATGAAATCTTTAATAAAGAGGATTTGTGATTGAACTTAATTAGACCTGTTATAAAACATCCAGCAGGCAGCAATCTTCTGTCCACAGAGAGGGCTGTGTCATGGCACCGGGCAGGTTCCTTGGAGAGACATTTTCTGTGAAAAACAAAGTTACTATGGTTCAAAAAAGCACAAGCTTTACTTCTGTGTTTACCAAATACAAAATCTGGTTTATAGAAAGCAGTTTACTCAACCATTGTCAAAGCCAATCATATATGTTGTTTTACAGGGCTTACAAAAATATGTACACACTGTTCATTTACACACACACACACACACACACACACACACACAGTCACATTCTTGAATTCCTAAGTGGTTTGGACATAACTCTTTTTTTTCTATGTTTTAAAGGAAACCATACAACTCTGTATTTTGTTCTCATGCACCCCTCTTCACCCTCCGTTTTGCCAGACCATCTATTCCAGAACAGAGTAAACAACACCACAAAAATCAGAAGATTGACTGGAAGGAGTGGAATAATTACCTTGTGATGGAAAGGATAGACGATCTTTCTCTTAGAGCTATATGAGACGCTGGCAGGCTTTGGTAGAGGTTGGCTTATGGCATACTGAGGAACTTTGAATCTGATACCCTATCATTTTCTTATCTTCAACTTTATTTCCCTAGGAGTTCTTTCCTGTTGGGATGGGTCTTTAATTGTAAAAAGCTAAGGAGTCTCTGGAGAGAAGCCAGATGAGAGAAAGCTATTGCATTGGATACTAAGCTTAAAAATCTTTATTTGGATGACTGTTGCAGCTTTAGCTATCCTGTCAGTTTAATAGGAAAAAAAAAAACAGTAAGACTTCAGAGGTAGTAATCTACCCAGAGTTTAAAATTTTGCATTTGACTGTTACGTTTCTCTACAATGAAGACACTTGAGTTTTAGGCCATACTGACTCATGAAGTCTTTTCTGGTCTAGCCATCAACAATTTCGTGCATTAACAATATGTGTTTTGATGTACTTATAGTCGATCATGCTATACCTCCCTAGGTCCTGCCTATAAAGATAAAAGCTAAAGTAGAAAGAATCAAACTATTTCCCAATAGCTTCATCGCAGAATGAAGTCCAAATAAACTTAAAAGGACTAAATACACACACACATACACATATACACACACACAAAATAACTGGAATATTGTGATTTTATTTTTTGTGCAATATATGTTATACAAAAAGGTAACAAATATGTTTTTATATGATTTGTATATTTCAACATATGTAAGTATAATTTATATTATATGTAATATATGTTTTATATACATGTAAATTTATTACACATAAAAGGTATAAAAAATCACAATATCTGCCATCTCTCCAATAAAAAACTTCCACATGTGCAAATAAGAAGAAACACATAACATAATAAGGAGAAAAATCAGTCACCTGGAACTGCCCCCCAGATGGCACAGCATATAAAATACGTAGACAAGGACATTTAAAAAATACTAAAACTGTATTTTGTATATTCAGTAAGCTAGAAGAAAGATTGAAAATGTTAAGTAGAGGCATGGATGATATAAAAAAAGACTCAAATCAAGCCTTTAGAAACAGAAGTTATAAGGCCTTAAGTAGAAAATGCACTGCTAAATAGTTTCTTTCAAATCATCAAGAAATGAAAAATCATGTGAAATACCACCAAAAGAAATAATCACAGTTACCATGTTGGAACATCCTGTGAGTAGTGACACAATACACATGTACATGTGAATATATGTGCAAGTAATTCTACATAAAGTGGTTTATACAATACATTTAAATAGCACCAAACAGATGATAGAAGTACAAATGTAAGGAGTCAAGAAGATAGGGAAATTATGGCAGTTAAAACCATCTTAAGGAAATCAAAGTATGCCATACTACTGCTGAATGAACACCCACACCCAAATATAAATATACTGTTTTAAATTGTAGCAGAAAGCTGGTACCAAAAAGAATGACATATTGCGATTAGTGTAATGTAAAAAGATGACGGTGATATAAATAATAATCATCTATTACAGCAAGTAATAATCAATTGTATCTAAGATAGCTCAATCAAGAAATAGATCTATCAGACATATTATTTGGAAACATAACAAGCACCAGAAATGGAAAACAGACAGAGGTATAAAAGAGTCTCTCTAAGGAGTAAATACAGATGGTTCAAATTAAATATCTAATCTAAACAAAAGGCACTGCAAACTGCCTAAAATCAATTACAGTATACTGATGGGGTACATAAGGAGTAAACAATAATAATGTTGTCACTTATTTTCCATATTTGTACCTACAATTTCATTCTCTTGACTAACTGCTTTGGAAAGTGGTGATAACCAATATTGTTCCTGAGTTGCAAAAAAACCTTCTACTCTTTAACTCCTGCATAAGCATGATATTGAGGGCTGTGTGTGTCTGTGTGTTGTTAATGAAGATCCCAACTATTTTAATAAGGGGTTTGTCAAGGATAAGGTAGGATTCTATCATCTATTGCTTCATAAAAAAATAATGTAATTGCTAGAAAGAAGTGTCATAATGTTATAAATAATTACCTGAGAAATTATTGACGATTGTCTTTATCCTTCAATGTTTTGTTGTGTATTAGTTCTTCTGAAGCAGCCAATCAGAAATCCCTGCTTCTGAGAATGGGAACTCATTCTATAATGAAGAGTAACACCCAAGAAGGCGTATAATTAAGCTTTAATTCTTCAAGCAGCATATTGGCATATTGGACAAGTGACCTAGAAGTGCAAATCTCTAAACAGTTACAAGTAAGCTTAAAATTAATTTCCAAGTAAGATAAATGGGAGTTTTAAAACATGACACCTGGGTTAATGTCACTGTTTTGTGGCACTGCAAACTCAAACAAGAGAGTTGGTGACAGCTTCATCGGAGAGCTAGCTTATCAATACAATCATAGGAGATTTCATAAGTTCTAATGAAACATTAGGTTTCCTTCGTTAAGTCTGTGAAAATAATTTATTTAAAAATTTTACTATCATTAGTTTTTTTAGTGAAGAATAATATACTTGCCTTACAAACTTTTTTGTTTATAATTCTTGTCTTTGATAAAATAATTTGAAAATTATTAAATTTTTCCAAAGGAAAACAACTGTGGAAAAGTATTGCAATGACATATTGCTATAAGATTAATAAAGCCAAAATGGGAAATTGGTAGAAGGAAAGAAAGAGGAAATAAATATATCAATGTACAATAATACTGCAATTTGCTTCCATTTTAATTCTGAACTCTGTGAAGGAAGGGCAAAAAGGGAAATACATTTATTCCATATAACACAGAAGAATATTAGATTTATAGGAAATAACTTTTTTGCAATAAGTTCTAAAAATTCTTATATAGACCTTTTCAGGTGACATTGACAATAACTCATAAAAATGTGGAAATAATTTTTATCTGTTTCTTTCCTATTAAAAATACCATAAAAGTCAAAGAAAACAAACTGCAACTAAGTGGAAATTATTTTGTAAGACTAAACTAATGTACAACTGTAGTAATGCACAATTTTAGTTTTCTAGTAAACAACTTTTATGCAGAAACAGAATTTAGAAAACTGATGTTTGATGGTAAATAAATATGTTGAATATGTCCTTTTGTACTACACATATTGATTCTGGTTTTGAAGAACCCCAGAGATCTACCAAGTTATTTAAATTGTGTAATTACCTTCCTCCACAATCATTTTTAAGCACCTGTAGTGTTAAAGATACCACTGGTTCTAGAAGCTATAAAAACAGAAGACATAGTTCATTTGATGTTCAATATACCAAGATGTGTGTGTATGCACATATATGCCCTCGCGGGGTTAGACAGTTAGGCAGATGGACAGGGTCAGAAGAGAAATATTCTATGTCTAGAAGTATTGACTCTGGGATATTTTTAATTAGACAATATTAAACTTATCCTCTAGATAAATTTACATGAGATTTTGCTTAACACTAGACGTGTTGTAACAGGCTACATTCTGTTAGATTGGGGTCATTGATCCCTCATGACTGAGGTTATCCTAACTTACTGGGAAGTTCTAATTTAAAGCTCATAACTATGCAGGCATTTTCTTTTCTATTCTTACCTAACATTACATAAACCAATAGAAGCTAAAATTGTATCAATGCTAGTTAAAGCCAGTATTACAGAAGTAGAAAAAAACAATTAAACCTCTCCACAATTATTGCTCTCTAGTCCTCCCTGAAGGCTATTCCCTGCACTCCGTTATAACTGCCACACTTCCTCCCAACTTTCCCTAATCTGGGATAGGTTAAGAGAAGGGGTGTGTCATGGCTCTCAAAGCCAGCAAGTTTATAGTTTCATCTACTGTTCCCAGGTTGGTATTGTTTCATTATTGACTGCCTTGAATACCAGATTGTTTCTAACAGGATCTCAAAAAGTTTTATTTCAACCTCTTTAGTAAATAGCTCTTAATTAGCCTTTCCCACCTAGTCTTAAAATGAATTTAACACCTAACTCATCCACTTCCAAATCTTCCTGCATATGTACCATTATTGTGCAATAATTAAATTATCTAATTAAATTCCTGACATTTTTCCCTTTTTCCAAGGTATTCGATTAAATAAATTTTGGGAATACCAAGATGGGGGACCAGAATCTCTGAGATTTAGTAAAGAAAGTTAAAGAATAAAAAGTCAATTAGTAGGACATGTTGTAGAAAAAACACTGGTGAAGTAAGATATTGAGGGAGACCAAACTAATAAGGATTCATGTTGTAATTAACATGCATATTGGATAGAAGGTTATTTATAAAGCTATAAAAGCTTACTGAAGGTACATAAGACAACAAATAGGCTACTCTTCCTTCTGAAACAGGGAAAACAAAATGAAATCACACCTGGGATATTGAGTATAAATACTTGGGAAAAAAAAAAGGTATTATTACAGATACAGTAAACACAAGGGGCTGGCAGTAAACCTTTGTCACAATTAGAATGTGTCACTATTTAAGAACTAATTTAATAAAAATCTACAAGATATGAATAGATCACACACTTATAGAAATAAAGTTTACAAATGGCACATTGAAGTGACTAAGATGTTCTTTTGGAAAAATTTGATGAACTGAGTTTCCAGGTCAATACATGTTTTAATATATGTCTTACTTTCTGGGGTGGCTTAGATTGCTTAGATGTATACGCTTAAACAAAGATTTGAGTACAAGTTTGGATGTTGAAAAAAAATTATCAAGAATATGTCAGCACATCTTCAGCATTATCTAACTCATAATTGCTTTTGAAAAGTCATGACCATATAGAGGGAAGTATCCTATTAATATTTAAGATGATCCAACTAAAGTCTCTTGCTCTGATTTCAGATTTCCCATAATCATGATTTGACATTTTATGGACTTGCTGACAGGGAAAGATTCAGAATTCTAGTCATGGTCAAAGATTTTTCTTTATTGTATTTGAATATGTAGACATCCTAGATAATACATCCCTCTTTTTTATTTTGTTTAATTCTAGTTTGTTATTCTGGCTATAAACACCTCTGGAGTTCTTACTAAGCCAATATCTGGATCTGCTGATCTGAAGACTAACCAAGAATTTGGAGACTTTACTGAGGATTTATTATCCTTTCAGTAACTTGCTAGACTAAGTAGTCTAGCAAGAACATGTAGAATATAGCAATTTTCAGTGGGTGGGTATGTTTTTGTGCATGCACAGGTACTCACACCCAACCCAGTTTTTCTTACTCTTAAGATAGACTTTATGTTTCTTAAGAAATTCAGTGGCATAAATGAAACCACCGCAGGTGTTTTGTTTTCACCTTGATGTGGACATAACCACAACCAGTATGTGTAGACTGTGAAAATTTTGTTGCCTAAATTACCTGAGAGCTAAATATTTTAATGTCATTCTAAAGTGGCCCCATGTTTCTTTTTTTATTTAAATCAATACAAAAGAAATCACATGAAGTTTACAAGAGAATTTGAATATTTTCTTTAAATTGTCTCTCTAATGTTGCAATTGATATAACATACACCTAAGGATTTAATGGTTAACGTTTTAATTATTAATAGTAATTATCATCTTTATTTGATTGCCATTACATAAAGTACTATAACATCAGAAATTTAAAGTGTGTAGGACCTTGATTTCTTTTTTTTTTAATAATTTATTTATTTGTTAGTTTTATTTATTTATTTATTTATTTATTTATTTTTAGAGAGAGGGGAAAGGAGAAAGAGATGGAGAGAAACATCACTGTGTGGTTGCCTCTCACTCGCGCCCCCAACTGGGAACCTGACATGCCACCTAGTCATGTGCCCTGACTGGGAATTGAACCAGCGACACTTGGCTCACAGGCTGACGCTTAATCCACTGAGCCACAGCAGCCAGAGAACCTTGATTTCTGATGTTGTTTTGATAATGGAATATGAATTGTAGCACACACGTTTCATTCTCTCTTTCTATCTTCTCGTTTAATTAAAAGGAATACTAAAGACCTAAGGAATTGAAGTAGAAGTAGATACAAATAACCTGGCACCAAATACTACAGGTATTTGAACAAACTTTTTTTTAAAAGGAGTATTTGAAGCTTAAGAGGAAGGTAGGGTAGGTAATAAAAGAATGAATTTCACTGAACACCCCCTGTCAGATGGGAGAAAATGAGGAGAAAGTTGCTCATGGATGTAATTTCTCTCCTTTTTCTAGCTTCATTACCATTTTGGGCTTCAGTCTCACACTTCTAAAATGAAGATGATCATGATTTACCTGAAAGTAGTGGACTCAAGTAGTTGATAATTTCAAGTGTTCTAGATGAAGGACTTTATTACAATAAGAAAATAGTTTATAGACCCCATATTGGTGATTAAAAAATACTCAGTATTCATTGGAAGTTTTGGAAGGATAAAATTATTCAAAATTATGAAATTTAAAAAATTGTATTATACTAAACTGATAATGTTAGTTTCTAGTAATAAAAGAAGCAAAGAAGATTATACACCAAATATATTAAAATTATTATAATTGAATGACATCCTTGTTACTATACAGCTATTAAAAATCATGCAGAGCATGTAATTTTTTTATTAGCTTGGAATTTAGCCATTGCTCTTATTTTAATATTTTAATGATTATGTTTTAAACTTTCCTATAAGGAACAGAGAACTTTTTTCCTATAACAACAGAAACATTCTATGAGTAAAATTAAAAGAGACATACTTGGCAAATTCATGGTTGAGAAAAAGTTGGTTACAGTTGATTAAACCATATCTTGAATTTGATCTTGAAGTTAAAATTAAAGAAGAACATAATTCTTGGGGAAATCTAATTGTAATAAATATTATTCTTTGAGCATGTAATTATTTATTCAGTGCTATGTGTTATAGAACATAGATTATAGAATATAAATTAAAGTATATATTCTATGTAGTAGTGGAAAATAACATACTCTGAAAGTTAGAATAATGAGAATGTGGTCATGAGCAACAGGCATTATCTCACATGCAGAAATTATTTCTAAGTAATGGTCTATTTAGATAGAAATACAGAATTGGGAAATTTATCCAGGAACCAGGAATGAATTACAAACATTTCTTAAACCTCTACAATATGTTATATGTTGTGTCAAGTGCTGAAATACAGAGATGAATATGATTCAGTCCTTGTCTTCTTGGAACACACATCCTTCCCGGGGAGACAGGCAAACAAGAATGGTGATATAATGTTCTAAGTGCAATGGTAGAGACTTACACCACATTGTAAGGATGCAAGTCTCTCTCGTGGTGCCATCAAGCATGAGCTCACCCAGATCTTTCGTGAACAATAGCAGCCTTTCTGTTCCTAAAGAATTCCAGAAAGTCTCCTGCAGAAGTGGAATCCCATGTGAAATGTGCTTCACTGACAGGTTAGTTTTCTTTTTATTCCCTGGGGATCATTTTCATTCTCAACAGGGGAGTTGATTCAGTGATCTAATTAATATCATAATAGCGTATTTTCATGTTGGAAATGATAAGTGCAATGGTTGCCAACTGAAAGATGTAATTTGGCAGTAATGCACAAGAGATCATGATCTTCAAATTATGTTACTTCTTTGAATTAGTTAGAAGACAATGGTAATAAATGAAGGTCTAAGTATAAGGCCTAATTGCCACCTTCAAGAATGCAAAATTAAATGTATAATGTAGGTTGTTATTTTGTTCTATATATATATATATCAGAAATGGGTTAATAGGACAAATTATTTTTAAGGCTTTTTATTATAAATAGCATCCCAAATTAGAGTAATAATGCAAAACCTAGTAACTTGTTTATAGTAAAATCTTCTTTGTAGAAAATTTATTTTTAAATTTTGGAAAACAAATATTTAGGACTATATATTCTCATAGTCTGCTGAAAATTCAACTAGTTATGATTAGCACTCCTTTGTCCTGTAGATTATCTCTTTTTTAAAAGTTTCTAACCTGAGGTAAGTTAACAATTGCGGCTTATGAATATCATGCAGAATTGGCAATAAATTCCCACTGTTCTCAATTTCTTCCCATTGCTTCACAGAAAAATGTGAAAATCTCATTGGCTGATGTATCACCCATTTCACAGTGAATGACCTTGCCTTGATGTCACAGACATTACAGATTGGTTACTTTTATTCAAACATATTGTATAGTTTCAGTACAATGAAACAATCTGTAATTAAATTATATTCTTCTCATTTAATAAGCATATGGTACTACTGTACCTTTACTTGGCAAAGGTATCCATTAGTTTCTGATAATTCTGTTGACTAGAATATTTCTTTCCTCAGTTAAGGCAGATATTGTATTTCTATTTTAGCAACTCATATTTCATTGATGATTACAATTATCTGAATGTTGTCAATTGTTATCTAACATTATTATTTAACAATAAAAAGTCTTTTCTCCAAAAATATATTATAAGCTCTTTGAAGACAGGAAATATGTGTTAGAATCATTGGTGCCCAGCCTAGATGTTTACACCTAGTCCATGTAAAATCAAATACTTAATTATGCTAATAACTAAAAGGAAATTGAGATTATTATGAATAAGATTCTTTCCAAGAATCATAAGAGTTTAGTAAAACAGGTCCAGATGTGTTTAATATGAGCAAAATTGGGTCATTAATCTAAAGATTTCTAACCAATAGTATTAATTAAGTTTCTAAACATCTTGTGAAAGTATAATTAACCACACTCTACAGAGAAGGGAATGAGGCAGATGGCAATAATGCACTGGGCCCTTCTCAGATACTTTCATTTTACCATAATAAAATGGAAACCAAGTATTCTGTCTGTCTGGAAGAAAATGTCTACATTGTCTATTTTGACCTGTTTCTGAGTGTTGGCTCTATGAAAACCCTGATAAAATGACGTTTTGCCTAATTATTGTTTTCCTTTCTAATAGTGTAGAAAGGAGTTAAAAGAGTGTGATATATTGAGTTCATCAGATATAGACTCAAAATATTGTTCTACCATTTGCTAGATGTAAGACCTAATAGATCATTAAGTCTTTGTGTACTTTAGTTCCTTCATCTATAAAATGGGGAAAATAATAATTGCTCCTACCTCAATTGGTCATTACAAGGATTAGAAGAAATCATGTGCAAGGAGCACCTGGAGTATGATACACGATCAATAAATGACAACTAATTTTAGGGTGAGCCAAATCTACTTTCTTTCTAAAATTGTCTTTCTATGCCTGAAATGCATCTGCAGGTTGATTTCAGAGAACATTTTAGAAAACTTAGCTCTTCTCCAAATGCCTTATTTCACCAGCTGCACTGAGTGAACTGTAATGCTTAATAAGAGGCAGAAAAATGTCTCAATTTCTATGGATGCCATTTTCCTAACTGTAAAATACTATATTTAACTTAGACAATGTCTAACATTGTTCTCTGAATACACTTTTATACTCAGAGCATTTATAAATACTCCCTGTCACCTTCTCCTCAGCTGTCTGTTTGGTGATATTTTTATGCTTAGTGTCATTAATATGATTCTTAGCTGATATTTATTGTTTACTCTTCACCAGACACTGGGGTGTTTCACAAAGATTCATGTAATCCTAATAATCACTTTATTTCATAGAAAATCGAGGCTCAATAATGTTAATTAATTTGCCAAAACTCAAACATTTAAGAAGCACATGACAGATTGAAATGTAAGTCTTTATAACTTCAAAGCCATTGCATTTTCTCTTCCTAATAAATTATTTTTCTCAATCAAATGCTTTCTATTTAACTTCTGACCATCAAATTTACCTCACTTCAAAATTAAGCAACATTTCTACTAACTCTCAAAATATTTACTGTTTTTAAATTTTTAATGCCCTAAATCTATCTTAACCTTAAAAATCTAGTTTGACTCAATTGTGATACAGTAACCCAGGGCTCATATTAATAAAAGCCATGTGAACCAATACAGAAGAATAAAAATATTTTAACAGACTGGTGTGATGAAAGAATTCCAGCCTGCTCCCATTAAATTAGACCCATAGTTATTTTTCTTATAGAGATATTGAGATACATCATATAAAAGTATATTGTACCCCATTTTATTCAAAATGTCAAAATACCCCTTGTCCATACTTTTATTTTGTTGGCAATCCTTCTAATTTAAGGATTGATCTAAAATTTTAAATTTATTTTAATTTTCAGCATCAGAACAATAAATCCCTTAAATTTTCTTTCTTTTATTTTTTCTAAACTTATTTCTCTTAAGCTTCAAGAGGTACGCTCCTCTCTTTCTCCCTCTTCCTTAAAATGGGTTTGCAGATTTCAATCACTTTTTAGTTTTTATCATTGCAATGGTTAATGCACACTAATCTGTTCACTTCCATTGTTGAGTTCTGCTCCTCTTCCCTGCATCTCTAAGGATTCTAAGATGTCTTTTTGGAGATACAGAATAACAATCCAAATAGTACCTCAAATGATAAGTACCAGGATCACTACAATTTAATTTTATTTTTGTTTCCAATGTCCTTCTGTATTATAGTTATTATTATATTGGATGTTTTAACCACAATAACATATTAAATTAAATTTGATTTTTAACTGAATCTTAATAATTCTTAAGGGTCATCATGAGCCCAGAGCCCTGTAAATCTAGTTTGGATTATTTTACTCTCAAGGTTTTACCTTTCATTTCTTCATAATGAAAAACTTTTATCATCTTATTATTTACTTGGAGATTCTTTTAAGAACTTTTGAAAAGTTATATCTATTGACTTATCCGATTGCTATCTCTTTAATAATTTCCTCCCATCAGATCATATTATATCATTTAATAAGACTATTTCTAGGTATTAAATACCAGCAAAACTTCACTAACTCTCCAAGATTTTTACATTCTCAAATATAAGATGATTAGGGAAGCAGAAAAAATAAGTGTGACACAGGCCAAATGTCCAGCCAGCCTGTTTCATTTTAGTTTACATACAAATGGAATTTGGAAATGAGCAGCTCTAATAACTATCAAATAATTCCCAAGCCCAGATTTGACCAAAGAGCTTGAGAGCATAATATTATTAAAGGTTTATGAGTCAGCTTGGACTTTTCTCCACACTGACCCTTACTTACCCTCTGTCCTTTACTTCTGGGCAAAGATAAATTCTGCTTTTCACATAACATTTTATTATTTGTAATAACAACAATATTGTCACAAAATATTAAATCACAGCAGCTAGGGTTATTTTCATGTTTGGCCCTACAGCTTACTATCAGGGGAAAAAAGCAACTTAAGCAAACTAAATACTAAGAAATTAATCTATAATAATTTAACTTTTAATTTACAAAGCTCTTTATATTTTGTAAAATACTTTTAAAAATACGGTCATGGGGTGGTTTAGAACACAGACAACCTAGGTTGAAAGGCTGGCTCCATGGCTTATGCTCTGGGTGACTTGGGGCAAGCTGATTAATATGTTCTAGTTTCCTCATCCATGAAGTGACTCTGATGGTACCTGTGCATAACTCAAAGAGTTGTCAAGAAGATTCAAGGAGCAATGTTTGTAAAATTCTTAGAACAGTGTCTGGCATGTAGAAGTGCTATGTAATTAAAACAACAATTAAAGGAATAATACTGATCTTTACACTTTAAGGCAGCTGTTATCTTTATCTTTCCAGAGCTAAGAATGTGTAGCTCAGGAACATAAAGAATTGGCCTAATCTCATGACTACTAAGGTTTATAACTCTGATTCAAATCCAGCTATTCTGCTCCATCTCTAACTTCCCTTTCTTCTCCATGAACATTAAATTCTATAAACTAAATCTTCAGATTATGCATATCTACCTCATTTATGCTTTGTACAGATAATAATTGTGATACACAGAGTTTCTGAATAATGAAGTGTCTTTACTCAGCAACCTTCCATAAATATTTTAGCAAGTAAAAGATCACATACATTCAATACATTATGGACTTCACATCTGGGTTCTGAACCCACTTCATCAGCAACACCTGAAAACTTTTTTTGAATAAGATCTCCTCTACTGAGAGACTATATGAGAGTTAAAGTCAGTATTATTATAATACTATCTTTTATGGTCTGGAAAAAAATGAAGACTGGCTACTGAAGGTCATTCTACAATAATTCCAGAATAACTTTCACACATCAACGGTCAGACTTTTATCTGAAGCAGCAGTCTTAACAAGCGTGGCCTCTCTGGTCTCATTACCAAGCATTTATTTTGACTTCTCATGTGCTAAGTGTTGTGTTAAGAGCAGTGGAAAAAGAAAAGACACAGCTTGTTCTCAAGATGCTCACACTCTGGTGATAGAGATACACGTGTAATTTTAGAACTACAATAAAATATGATATCTTTCATATTAGAGATGTAATCCAGATTCCAAATTGTTTTACAGTCATTAACACTAGAGGTGGATGTATGGTGGAGTTTTTAGAAATGTTTGCTTTGAATCGATATCTTTCTTTTTGTACTTTTTAAAAAAGCATATATTACTTTATAATTTAAACATTTTTAAAGTGAAAACATGAAAATTAAAACTGAATTTAATACAAAAAAGTCCTGGGCAGAGGAGAGCAAGAGAATGGTGGGAACTGTGGAAAGAAGTATGTATAAAGAATAGCTGTAGCAGTGATGAATAAGCATTTGACTCTGTCCATGCACATTGAAAAGAGTAGGAAGAGTGTTATGGGAAAGTTTTACTGACAATGTGATGCTTATGTATGTATCTATATGACTTGCAAGAATGTTAGTTCTTTCCTAGGCAGATGAAATGGAAGAGATATTTTAGGTTCTTGGAGAAGCACATGTGAAGTTGTAGAGGAATAAAGCCATGTGTGATGAAAGGGAATCATCATAGTTTTTTCTTTGGCAGTATCATAAAATACACTCTAGGGACTGCTGGTGAATGATAAGGCTAGAAAAGGAGGCAGTGCCCAAGACTTGATGGCCTCTATACAACCTGCTGAAAATATTATATTCTTATATTCTAAAGGGAAATATTATATTCTTATATTCTAAAGGAATATAAGATAACAGAGAGCAATCATGGCAAGGTTTATGTTTTTTAATGATTATTTTAGATCACTTCCTAATTATCACTCAATTGTTCAGTAAATACCAAATATGTATAAAGTGGTAGGCACAGTTTTGTGTACTAGGGACACATCCAAGAGCAAAGCAGAAATCTAGTAGTATGCTGAAGCCAGCTCATACCAGTTTGTGAGAGCTTATTTTTACATTTTGAGCAATTTTTCAAGCTAGTCATTCAACTTTGGCAGCTTGAAATGGGTGTGATGGGATCATTTGCACCATAGAAACTAGCCTACCAGTCGGGCTCCACCTTTCCTAGAGATCTGATTGTTCAACATTTACCAGCCCACCACTGCAGAGATCCCAAATCTCATAGGGCTTATATTTGGTATAAATATATAGTTACATCTATTACAGTGGATTCAAAATATATAGCTTACATTTTATATGTATTAAAGGTGCTATGGAGAAGAAATGGAATGGGGGATGGTTGATCAAAGACTTGTGGCTGCTGAAGGGGTGAACCACTCAGTGCAGAACCCTGAGGTAGAATCGAGCATGGTGTGATGTTGGGAGAAGGAGGCAGGGAGCCAGTGAAGTGGTGCAAAGGGAGTGAGGGGAGCAGGACTTACGAGGTAGAAGGGGAGATAGAAAGGGCTAGCATGAAAATGGGAAGCATCCCTTTTTGTATGGACTTTGCCTTTTAGGCTGCATTAAATGGGGAGTTATTGGAGAATTTCAGACAGAGGGAATGATATAATCCACATACAAGAACTGTTATTTGTTACTTCTGCGCAACATCCAAACTAGTTGCATAGCTTTATAAATAGCAACTGCACTTTACAAAACTGCAGTGTACCCTTCACCTAAATGTAGCTTTGGTGTTATATTAACTAACCTGTCACTAAAAATTCTTGACCTCTCTGATTTGCTCACACATAAGCTTATTCTCATCATCACTGAATAGTGCAAGTGAAAACCTGGCTAGTGAAGAAATTCAAAAATCTTCCCCTTCTCTAATATTACCAGGAGGAAATGCAGTTCCAGGCTGGACCAAACCACTGTTTTACACATGAATGCTCAATATCACTAGCCATCAGGGAGATGCAAGTAAAAACCACAATGAGATACCACCTCACACCAGTCAGAATGGCCATCATCAACAAGTCAACAAACAACCAGTGCTGGCGGGATGTGGAGAAAAGGGAACCCTACTGCACTGTTGGTGGAAATGCAGACTGGTGCAGCCACTATGGAGAACAGTATGGAATTTCCTCAAAAAACTAAAAATGAAACTGCCTTTTGAACCAGCGATTCTACTGCTGGGATTATACCCAAAGAATACTGAGATACCAATTCAGAAGAAACTACGCACCCCTATGTTCATAGAAGCATTATTTACAATAGCCACATGCTGGAAACAGCCTCAGTGCCCATCAGTAGATGAGTGGATCAAAAAAAAAATGTGGTACATTTACACAATGGAATACTATACAGCAGAAAGAAAAAAAGAACTCCTACATTCATGACAGCATGGATGGAACTGGAGAGTATTATACTAAGTGAAATAAGCCAGGTGGTGAAAGACAAATACCATATGATCTCACATGTAAGTGGAACCTAATGTACAAAACAAACAAATGAAAAAATAGAACCAGAGACGTGGAATAAGGAACAGACTAACATTGACCAAAGGGGAGGGTGGAGGAGATGAATTAGAGAAAGAAGGGGAAGGGTTTAGTCAAGGAACTAGTATAAATGACCTATGAATATGAACAACAGGGTGAAGATTGATTGTGAGAGTGTTGGGGGGCAGGGCAATAGAGAGCATTGGGGGGGGAATGAGATAACTGTAGTAGAACAACAATAAAATTTTGTTTTTAATTAAAAAAATATACTAACCCATGAAAACAGGGCAAAGTCTAGGTTTTCCTAGACTTCCAGGTTTTTCCTCTTACACCTATAAGTGTAAGAGGAAAATGCAAAATTATAGGCTTTCCTCTTTTACTCTTAGAAAATTGCAGTGGTATAAGTCTTTATGTGTGTTGATATTATAAGTGGTAAATTTGTACAGGTCAGAGGCTGTGTGTCACTTATTTTGAGAACTATATAAGATTGTCATAAGAAAGGATCTATTTAATAAGTAGTACATTTCTAATGATGCTGATGGTGATTGAACAAATGTCACAAAGAAATAATGCAAATTATTTTAAGTTTTGCTTCCAGAGGACTTTTTTCTCATTCTCACAAAAGACTGAGCTGAAACCATAATAGAAACCATTCCAAACTGGGATGTTTGGTGTAAGCTAATGTATAGTCAGCACTCAGAACCAAAGAGAAGATAAAGAACATGTGAGAGTATGGAGTCACAGTCTCCATGACTTCTTTAAGTGTCATAGGCAGCTGGTTCTGCCTCTAGCTTTCCAACCACCATACCACAATAGTGACAGGAGAGTCTGAGCTTGGAATTGTGGATTATGAACTATACAAGAGTAAAATTAAACAAAATGTTTCCAAGCACTTGATCACTCAGCAATATTATGCAAAGGACATGATGATAAAAAAAAAATAATTTATGTCTCAAAGGTCTCAACTATGTAGCCACTGAACTTAACAGTAAGATAATAAAAATATTTTAAAGCACAACTTAACAGTAAGATAATAAAAATATTTTAAAGCACAACTCAGTCATGGAAATAATTTTGATATCTATAAGGCATTTCTTTAGGTATATCTATTTTCTCATTTTATTTCTGAAAATGAGTGGGTAAACTAAATCAACTAGAGCTATTTTATTTCAGACAACAGTGTATTATTTAATAAGCTAATTTTTCATTATCTCTCATTTAGTCCATGGTCTCTATAGTCTGAATATAAGCTCATTGATTGAAATGTAGGCATAGTATATTTCCAAGATACAAATAACATGTTAGTGTTTTCTGTGAACTCTATATAATTTAATAAATAGATGAAACAGTTAACAAATACAATTTGGGGACTTCTTGAGGTGTAGATTATCAATAACATACAACATCAATAGAATGAATATATGCCACTTTCTCTTCATTCTGTTTCAATTCTTTGATAGGTGTAGCAGCAATCAATACAATAAGACTCAGCACTTCTCTGGCAACTTTGTATTTGGTACAAACATTGAAAAATTATACCTCTTGTCTAATATAAAAACACATATAATACAAAATATGTACATTCCAGTCATTCTGTAAATACAATATATTTTGCATATTCTGGTTTGTTTGGAAGTGTAATATTACAATATAATTGCATTAATTATGCTTTCCTGCACTGATAAAATAGGATGATGGCTATTCAAGACTTTGCTAACTTTGTGTGCAAATAATAAAGCAAAGTTGAAAAAAGAGTAGGTTAATGCATTTGTGTAAGCTACTTCTTGAAATAATTTAGTGGATTTAAGCAGTTACTTAACTGGTTAATAAATATGATAAAAAAAATTTAGAAAACTGTGAGAAAACATCCTGTCACATGAGAAAGACTATTTTTCCTAAAGAGTTTCATTTTAAAAGAGCTTATGAATTGTCAGATCTCACAGAAAACCAGAAGCAATTTTTGTTTATATGTTACTGAAAAAAATCAGCTACTTCTAATCTATGTTTCTTAAATAGACTTCTTTCTATATTAATGTTTCTTTCCTTTCCAGTAGATTTTTCAGGTTTCAAAAACTAAAATATCTCCAAGATAAACCCAGACTTCAAATGATTATAAAAAGACTACCATTGACTAGTTGTACTCTCTGTATCTAAACAGTTATGGCTTTGTAATAGTTAAGATTTTATCCATTTAATATCACTAATTATTTTCCTTCTGCAGCTTTGATGAGTTAGTTATAGCCTGGAATGAAAAACACTGTGGTAAGGACAACTGTACAGCAAGGTTAAGTGCCTTCTTGTCTTCAGTACCAATAATTACCTTTAAACAAAAAAAGGCTGTTTTCAGATTTGACAGTTAATTTACTAATGAGTATGTGGACCCAATTTATAATAACGTAATATTGACCAGAAATAATCTTACATTGGTACTCATTGGAATTATTTTATTGTTCACGTCCCCTATTAAATAAATTGGAAAGAATTAATTTTGCAAGATGGGATTGTCAGAGACTGCTGCATAAACTAGATGCATGTCAGCACTAAATTTAATTATTGATCACAATACAATAGTGCTGAGTGTTCCAATCCCCAAACAGCTTCCAGTAACTATCAGCAAATTCCAAATATGGAGACTAAAGTAAAAATTTGATTGCAGATGACTACATTTTTAATAAATAAATATTTCATCAGCACTAAATAAAATTTTAATTTTCCAGTACTATTTAGATCATTCTTTGAACCGTGGAGCAAATCAACAATGAATGAGGGTGACTCTCTTCAAGATACAATTTTTATTTTAATGGTTTAATAGTCTCAGTATCCATGGGATTATTCTGCTCTCTCCATTGTGGCAGAGAAATAAAACTTATATGTAGAAGGCCATTCAGAGCATACCCTTATGTTGTTGAAAAGCATAAAGTGGCATCTGACTGGCTTGGATTCGTATCTAGAATTCTGGACCATTACCTCCTGCTACACATTATATTGGTATGGTACAAAAACCACTATTGGGATATAACCTGAATTGTGACAAGTTAAAAATGGTTTAAAATTGAGAAATTTAATTTGTTACTTGACAATAAAATATGAAATAAATAAGAGTTATTAAATTGAAATTACACATGAACTTGTTGCATTTTTTAGCATCCATTACTAATCACAATGTACAGTTATCTTAACTGATAAACAAGTTTGGCATAATGGAAAATATTCTTTAAGCTTAGCAATCAAACAGATTCATACTTGCTTTTCCTAGGATTTTGATTAAAGAATCAATGAATGTGTATTGACACACAATATATCTGAAGGAATGGAATTAGAGGATGAGTTCTGTTACTAAGAAAATAGTAAGATCTTAGTTTCAGGGCTTCTTTCAGTGAAACCTGAATACTCAGTGTGTTCAAGGTTTTATTATATAGTAGTAAAAATTTATTTCAAAGGAGAGAATAAAAAGATATATTAGCATTGCTATTACCATTTGTATGACTTATAATATTTATTCTATGGCTAATGTTAAAAACAACTACTCTATTATTTAATATTATGTAAAATACATTGTGAGAGTAGAAACCATTTTATTTTAAATCATAAAAATGTAGAAAAATTGCCCTACTAAATAAATCTTAAGAAAGAAAAATATGCCAGTAGCTTTTACCAAGAATTTCTAGAATAAAATTCATGCAAATCTTGATTAGATCATTTGATTCAGTGAAACTATTTCTACCTTGATATAAAACTTTGGAAATAAATATATTGTTTTAATTCTGATAAGCATTTGTAGGGAAGAAATTAATCATTATTCTAATAAATTTTTAACATGTATCAACAATTTTTTAATGTCCTCTGACCTTTTGAACAATAATTCAACGTATAACTTTGTTATTTTAAAATCCATCAGTTTTGTTTGAAGTAGAATTTATTCTTCTCTATCTTGAATTTGAACCGTTATTCTTTCTTTTTAATTCCAGTAATAAATTAGTAAATAAAAGGCTTAATTTCATCTCAGAATTCATTCATTTATGTGACAGCATAGTGTGTTAAAAAGAGCTGGACTTCAAATCTGCCACCAAAAGCAACATCATCCCAGCAATTCACTTAACTCTTCTGAGTCTCAATTTATCTGAATTTTTAAAATTACTTTTAATTAATAGTCTAACTTGAATATCTTTAAGATTTAAAGCTAGTTTTAAGAAGATTCCATTCATAGCCAAACTCATCACTATTTCACTAGTCTTCACTTTCAATAGAATAAAGGGTATCTCATAAAGAACATCAAGTAATATTAAGTTCATTCAGTACAATAAACATCAAATTCAAAACTTCACAATGAAGTAAACTGGACATTGTTTTGTGTAAAGTAAGACCATTCATACAAAAAGGAATGGAAAATCCACCTGTAGAACATACATATTGAGTTCAGCTTTGAAGGACAACTATAAAACCATACCATAGGAAGGGAAATGCCACACACATTGATGGTCCAATTGATCAATGTGGATTTCTGCCTTAAAAAGGAAAAATTAAATGAGACAAAGGGGATGGGCTTGATTTATCTTTGCTATCCCATATGAAAGCCACTAGCCACTTGTGCAAGTGTGACTGAGTATTGTTGTTTTTCCATTTTATTTCATTTACATTAATTTCTGTTTTAACTTTAAAACATTAAATTCAGTATATTTAAGTGTTTGGGGAATGACAACAGTATACTAACTTACTTTTTAACTGTAAACTTTATGAAATATAAACACAGACCCAGTATTTCAGGTGATAATTTGGCATCCAACTGAGCTGTGCTTTTATGTAAAATACGTGCCAGATTTTGAGAAATTAGTACCAACAAAAAAAGATGTAAAACACGTTGTGAATATTATTATATTTCTGACATAATAAAATGATAATCTTTTGAATTTACTGAGCTAAATAAAACATATACATTAGATCTCATCTATCTGTTACTTTTTCAGATATGTTATATATGTGGCTTGCATTACACTAGTATTGGATAGCACTAGCTTCAATCAATTTCTTCTGTCACCCAAAGGAAGACCTATGTGTACGTGCTGGTGGGGAGGGGCTCAATGCTGAGTAGACAACAAGTACACTTCTCCTATTACAGTAACTGTTATAATGAATCAAGAAAGCACTTAAGATTAATATTTTAATTTGATAATATTAGGCATACCTAATTGCTTCTCAAAATTGGACAAAAGAACATTTTCTAATTTTAAAAACAGAGCTAATTTACACAATTTAAAGAGTAAAAGGGCAAAAATATTTTTTCTGTTACAAATTAAATACAGTACGTACATGTATCAGGACACAGAGGAAGTTACTATAACAAAAGTCCTCAAAATATACTGGCTGTAAAAAAACGGGAATTGATTTCTTTTAATAAAATAGTTGAGAACAAAATACATGTTTCAGGGTGGGAAGGCAGCTTTGCTCCCTTAGTCACAAGGGATCCAAACTCTTTCCTTGAGTGGCCATGAAATTGCACTACTCAGGTAACCTGCAGCAAGAAGCACAGACGACCAACAGCCCCAGCTCTTACCTCTCTGGATCCACCATGACTGAGATTACACTTATCCCAGGATGCTGCCAACCAATATCTGCGTACAATGGAGGCCAATGCATGACCTTTTCTGCAGAGCACAGGTATAACAGGCAACTCTAGCAAGAGGACTACCTGTAACCTTGGTTGGAACTTTTTAAGATTTTATTTATTTATTTTTAGAGGGAGGGGAAGAGAGGGAGAAAGACAGGAAGGAAAACGTAGATGTGCAAGAGAAACATCAGTTGGTTGCCTCTCACACCACCAACAAGGGACCTGGCCGGCAACCCCAGCATATGCCCTGACCTGAAAGAGAACCAGTGACCTTTCAGTTTGTGGGCCTAATGCTCAACCCACTGAGCTACAACAATCAGGGCTGAAATGTTCTAATAACAAACTGGCATTTCGCAAATGAGTCTCAATTTTCCTGCCCAATCCTCCTTCCTTCAGTAAATCTCTTACACAATTAATCCACTCTGAAATCGTGTGCTTTCAGGAGGACCTGGAATAATACATTTCTCTCCTGCTTTTATCCTATCCCCTATGCAGTGCCCTTATTGGCGTGGTCAGACCTAGCTGAGCAGTAACACACCCACTCTCCAGTTGGCAGGAGGTGGGAAAAAAGACCGAGGGAAGTTCACAATGGTATTCCCAGAGGAAAGCCCAGAAGTTCCACAAATCACTCCCATTCATTTCCCAGGCAAGAACTTGGTCACATGGTCACATTTAGTTGTGAGGAAGAGAAGAAAATTTAGTGTCTATTTGGGAGCATATGACCTGCTAAAAATTGTGGGGTTCTGTTTCTAGAATGAAAATAAAAACTGTAAAGCCTAGGGGACATTTAGAGGTTTCTGCCAAAAATATACTCTAAAAGATTTAGATGTTTGGAAGATTGTTTACTCTTTTCTCCTAGCAATCATAAATAAAGTATACGTTCCTCCTTTTGTAGACACTGCAGTTCAGGAAAAAGAAATAATATTTTATGGGAATTATTTGGAAATAATCTCTTGAAATTATCAATAATACTTAATAATATTTGGGTGTTGAATAAAATCAGCTGAAAATGCTAAACTTATAGTTCTTATTTTGACATCTCAATTCATAAACAACAGTCATAATATCATTTCTAGTATCATGTTAAATAAATACTCAGCTTTCAAATAGATTGTATTTATACTGCTCCTTCAGGCCTAAGGAATGTAACAACTCCCCACTCTCACTCTCCCTGGATTCCTCTACACACCATGTCCTTTTCCTTTACTAACAAACATATTATGCTCACATTTCTATAAACTGTCCTTTTATTAAAATGGCAGTTCAAAATTCTGCATTAAAAAACAATATATATGTATGTGTATATGTATATCTATATATATATACATACATATATATTCAACCAAAGTTTCCTATACATACATACAGTATGCTGACTACATGCCAAAAACTGTTGAATACCTTGTTCTTTAGCATGTTTAATTTACTTTTACACAATATATTTTATAAAATAATCATTAATTTTTCCCAAATAGTTTATATCTGTGTCCAGCAGTCTTTAAGAATACACTTGTGTCTTTTTGAGTGTATATATGTTTACTCACTCACATAAACATAAAATAGAGATACACCCATATGTGTTGTTCTTGAAAGTATGGGTGATTATTTTCTTCTGTATATTTTTCTGTATTTTATTTTTTCTACAATAATCCTTTACTACTTACATAATATGAAAAAATATAACCAAAAACATATGTACAACTCCACTGCACAAATATTTTAATATTATATTTTATCCTTTGGATGCTCTTGGATTAGGATAATTAGGCTAAATATCTCTTGCATAGTAACTGTTTCAATTAGGTTAAATCAGAAGGAATCACTAGACTTGCATCTAACGGCAAAGAAGATAATTCTTCTTTGCTCTGGTCAAAACAATGTGCAGATGTGAGGCCTAGAATTCCTAATCTTTTTTTCCTGAGGGAAGCCAGCTTAATGACAAAGCTGACATGTGGAGAAAGTAAACCTGGGAAAACCACAGAGAAAAGAAAAGAGACACCTCATCAAATTTTACTTGACTCTCTAAATAATATTGAAAGTGCATTCAACTTCTGGTAACAGAAACTTAAAAATTACAGGTTTAATTTAATTTATATTAAGGAAATCTTTACATAAGTAATTCAGGGCTGGAACAAAAATTCTCTGATACTATTAATAACCAGACTCCTAATAGACTCCTAACAGGCTTTGCACTATTGTGTTTTCAAGATGGCTGCCAGAGTTCCACTTAACTGCTCACCTTTGCTAGCAGGCTAAACGGAAAGAGCAAAAAGTAAAAATGAAGGATACAAGTCTACGCTAACTAAGCCCTAAAAGCCTCACCTAGGTGTTTCCACTTTCCCTTCCTTGACGGTAACTATGATACCTACCAATAAAAGAGGCAGAATAAGCGGGGTAGTGGTTTTTTGTTTTTCTTTTTTCATATAAATATATCACCTCACTGAATAAAATCGAAGTTCTCATAATAGGGAGGAATAGAAAAAGATATTTTGGCCATTTAACGAGCAGTCTCAGATATCCTTCCAAAATTTGGACAGTTCAGTTAAGTGTGCCAATTAATTATTTTATTATTAAAACAGAAACAAAGCCAACAGAATTACTTGCTGTTTTGTTGTTTATCTATTTGATTAATAGGTTAGGTAGAAACTTTTGGGTTTGTTTGTTCCTATATAGAAGATTTTTCCTCCAATACTCTAATAGAGGGTTCAGGCTATAAAAAAGAGGATATCATTTGATGATATCCTTAATACTTGCTATTGTGCCAGCTTTTAATTAATGTACAGTCCTTTAATGTTTAATATGTTCTCAACCAATTCAATTTTCAGTATAGTGATTGATTTTAAGTTCTGATTTTTTCAATATTTGTTTCACCTGTTTTATAAGACCTTGTTTTCCTTAGAATATATTTGAGATTGTGTTCCACAGATAATAACACTCATGAACTGTAATAAAATTCTCTTATAACTGTATTTATTTTTCATTCATTTTATTCCTGAATACAATTACATTCAAGTCTATGAGCATGCTTAATGTAGGTGTAAACAAAACTGAAAAGCTTAATAGAAAAGAGATTTAAATATATTGAGTCAGTGCTGTAAGTATGATGTATTAGAACTGGTATTACAATACTATGTATTGACTGCATTTATTTTATTTAGTTTCATTTATATAATTTTTGCCATTTGTCAACATAAAAATAAATGTCTGTTTCAACTTTCCTTTTAATTCTTTCTGCTTCAGAAATTTCTGCTCTCTCCACTATTCCTCATCTTTCCAAACAGGACCTATGAAAAAACACATTTTCACTCATTTCACTCTTTATATAACTTACATTTATTTCTAGTATATTTCAATACCACTTCACTAAGTGTTATGTAAATACATTATTAACATAAAAGAAACAATAGTTAAATTGCTTTTATTTGGCTCAATGATATTGAGGAGCTAGATCAAATTCCAATATGCATCAAGCATAATTTCCTAAATATATCTTTACTCAAAACCTTTTAGTATTTTAAACTATAAAATCCATAGAGTAATTTCTGTCTTAACTGGCAATCAGATTTCAGATAACCACAATCAGCTTCAACAAAACTGCAAGTCCAAAATAAGGCAATAAAGGGCTTGTGGGCATCAGAGAAAGTAGTTGTCACAAAGATCTTGTACTATAGGTGGAATTATTCTCAGGACAGAACAAATTGATTTAGTGTGTGTGTTTGACTAGTGTAAACAGTAAAGGGTAAATAGTACAAATCTAAAAGAGTCTGTGGGTAGATTAGAAAAAAATATTTCTCACGAAGGACCTAGCAAATAATTGAGAGACCCAAAGGCCATTATTCACCCATCCATTAACCCCACACACATATGTATTGAGCAATGTTAAGTGTTAAGCTCTATTCCAGGAGCTAAAGATATAATAGCAAATAAGACAAATGAACCTCCTGCTCTCAAGAGGCTTACATTCTATTTGGATAAGGACATATAGAGAGAGGTACACAAAATGAACAAAATAATATGTGTATCAGAGTCTAATGGGAATAAGTAGAAAAGTGTGTGCATGATCTTTTACTAGGATGGTCAGGGAAGGACACTAATAGGGTGACACTTGTGTTTAAGTTAGGGAGAAAGTAAGCCGTGGATGTGGAGGAAAACAAGTATTGGGGTAGAAGAAAGAGCAGCAAGCACACAAGATGTACTTGCTATGTTTGAGGGACAGGAGAGAGTTCAGGGTGGGAAATGGATGCATGGTAGAAAATGAGGTTGCAGACAAACCAAAAGACTAGATTATGTAACAGCTTATAGGCCATGACAGTGGTTCTTTTTTTTTTAATTCATGAGAAACCAGTGGAGTGTAGGTAAAGAGGTGTGCATTACATAATCTGGAATTTAAATTTTTAAATATCACTCCAGCTTCTGTGAGGAAATTGGACTTGAGAAGCATGGAGATCAGCTAGGAGGCTATGACTGCAGTCTAAGAGATATGGGACTTTAAACCAGAGTGTCAAGAGTGAGGGAGCCAGTCAGACTGAAGATATTTTTCTAAGGTAGATCTCACAGAATTTGCCAAAGAATTGGTTATGGAGTGTAAGAGAAAGGAAATAGTAATCATATTCTCCAAACTTTTAGACCAGAGCAACTGGAAGAATGGACTTATTTCCTGAGATGAAGAGGACAGAGGAGGATTTTATCAGGGAAAATCAACAGGTTAATTCAAGATCTGTTATGTTTGGAGGTACTTTCTCAGCATTCAAGCAGAGATCATGAATAAACAGTTAATATTCAGGACTAGTAGCAGGGTATGAAATACAAATTTATTGTTATCAGCATATAAATACTATTTAAATCTTCAGGGCTGGTTAAAGTCACCCAAAGTTTAGTATAAACAGAGAAGAAGCCCAAGGCAAGAACACAGAGATATTTCAACACTTCAAATTCTGGAGGAGGAGGCAATTGTAAAAGTCCATACAACTGGAAGAAAATCAAAACATGATAAGGTCCTAGAAGCCAAGGGAAGAAAGTTGTTTCAAAGAAAAGGGAGTGATGAACTTGGTCATATGCTGTGGACAAAGAATAGGCTTTGGTTATGTGGCTTATGGATTTCAAGAATGTCAAAGTAAATGGGAGGAGGGGACACCTAACACAGACAGGGGAAATGTAATTTAAGCAGACAGAACTGAAAGATTATTGTTGACTACTGTGTATACAGTATTGTATCTTAGAACTAGCCTTGGAGAATAGCCTTGGGTTAATCCCAAAAATATCTCATATATAAATTTGGAGGGAATGAACTGGATAAATAGGCTGAATGCTAAAATGAGGACACTTTTACCCACACACATACACACATGCACACACACACACACGCACACACTGTCTTCCATATCAGCCAAGGAAAAATATGCATCATCAATGTTTATGAGGCATAAGATCATACAGAAACTCTCAATGTCTATTGGAAGCTACTAACATTATTCATATATAAATTATGTACTATTTTCTGTTAATTAAATATCTCAATACAACTTTTAAAAAGAGTTTTCTCACTTTACATATTTCTAGGAGTTCTAGGAAAGGGGAATATGCCAATTGACAGTATTGTATGAAATCAATTACCTGGGAAAATACATGTAACAAATGCAATGGTTCAGGTGTTACATTGTCTAAAATTAAGATTTCTGTTTTAACAAATGTGGTTATCTGGTTTCCCTAGCAACTGAGAGTGACAGGTGACAGAAGAAAAGCCGTAGAGAACAGAAGACCAACCAGAAAAACACAGCAATTTCAGTCCATTAGATATTAGATGAAAACTGTTCTGCCTAGTTCAATGGTCCCTAAGGCCAGCATTGTTTTGCTATAAAATACAATGATTAATGCTTATTATAATGGACCTGAGTCATCATGAAATGGTTAAATTAATTCAATTTTATTCTCGTAATACAGCATATAATAAAATTTTGAAACGATGTTTATCAAAAGTGGTTAAAATAAAAGAGTTTGACACATTAGCTTTGGTTGTCTGAAACATATATTTACCCAGAAAGAGTTTTCTGATGCCACATATAAAAGGCATTAACTAAAGCAGTCAAATAACTAACTATAATTATTGAAATAATAATTGTATTAATAAGTAATACATAAATCAATGTATTCAATAAAACCTTATTGACTGAAAATTCATTGTTCTTAGCAATGGGAAAACAAATAAGACCAAACCTCTATCATTTAGGAGCTAATACTCTAGCTGTGAGAAAAAAATTGTTGTCATCCAAATTTCTCAACCATTTCTCAGGACCAATAGAAAGAAGTTATTTGTATGGTCACAATAAAGATATTGTTGCAAGAGAGAAATGAATGCGGACTTCTTAATAACAAAATGCCGAAAGTTACCACATACAATGTAAGTCTAAATTGGCATTGAGAACAAGTAGACAACATTTCTGTTTCATGTAGCTCCTTCCTAAATTGAGTTTATTAAGCAAAACTGTAATATAACCCTGAGTATTTTGATGAAAATTGCTACACTGAAATCATTTTCCTACCACAACCATAGGAAAACTGTGCTCCAAAAATATGATTAGATGTCTCTAGTTAAACAATAAAATGTTAGATACTAGAAGGTTTAGAAATTTGTATAACTTGTATTGGATTTGAACTCAAGACCTATGACTATCACAAGTCTTTCAGATGCTCCAAGCTGAATTTGTCTGTTCAATGATTTTACAAGATTATTTTAGCATTTTAAGCTTGAAGGGATTCTGCATATGAGATCAATTTTTACACATATATAAAAGTGAAATCATGATAATTTAGTTATACCACATACTAAGTGTATCTGACTCAAAATTCAAATTTCTCACCACATTTCAAACTAAAAAAGCTCTTTGAATCTTTTCTCCCTTTTAGTGGTATCATAAGTCTCTCAGGTACACAGACATATCTACACTTATGATGAGTTTCCATTTTTTCAAACCACGAATCTGGTCAATTCTCCCTTTTCTCGCCACAGATATACTGCCACACTTGCAGTCTTGCTACCTTTAAATTACGCAGGTCCTCAAATAAGGTGGTTTTGTTCAACGTTGTTTCATTACAATGTTGATGATACTGTAGACACTTAACTCTTGCTTTTAAATTAGCCATGGTTAAACTGGTTTCATTATACATCACTTTACTTAAAGTTGCAGATCCTATCAATGATGTTAAGTGAGCACTTACTGTATTTTCCACACTATAGTTGAAACGATTTAATGCAGTAACTATTACCTTAAAACAACTAGTATCTCCCCGTTGTCTGCAGGCTTCCTCAGCCTGGCATCGAGACACGCAAAGACCTGGCCCTTGTTATAAGTTCTAAGCTGATTTATCTAATACATTTTCCATTACACTCCATATGCTCTGGTGGTACTGAATTGCTCAAGTTCTATGTCTCATCTTGCTCATTCTGGCCTTTCTGCCTAAGAGGCCCTTCCCAACTTTTTAAACCATGCTGGCTTTTATGTAGCTTTTAGAGTTTGTCCCAGACATCATTACTTCCAGGAACATTTCCTTAAAATATCTATTCTCTGTATTCTCATTCTTTAGCTGAGCACATTTCCATATTCATGACTACAATTTTGAACTAAAATTATGTTTATCTGCCTATCCCTAACACAAAGCTGCACACTACTTGAAAATAAAAATGTGTTTTATGCAACATTGTCTCAAGATCATTTTTACTATGGAGAACACTTAATAGGTATGTAACATCTATATTCACTAAGTTATATTTACTATGATTAAATAAGTATATAAGTTCTTTTACATTCTGGACCTATCTTTTCTTTCAATATACTTCCCCCATCAAACTTGTTTTTATTGGTAAATGTCCTACTCATCAGTACTTTAGCAATCTTGTACTTACTTTCCTCCAAGATTTGTTCATTCCTTTGAATTAGCTCACCCTTCATTCCTCTCATTGATCTCATTTTCATGATCAAGGTGGGTAATCATGGAAGGGATGCTTGGGTAAAGAGGCTTCCTAGACTTCCATATTAGGCCCATGATTGACTTATCCAAAGCCTTAATGGTTACCCTACAAGGGTGTACCCTAAATATTATTCTACACCTTTTTAAAACTTACCTTTCTTACTGTAGAGTTCAGAAAAACATATAATGAGGCCTTTGCTATACTTTTAGATGTCTTCACATGTCTGCTGTATAAGAACATTTAAAATACCTCTATGAAGTTGCAAGTACCCAAATAGAATCTGTTTTACAAATGACCAATAGACAAACAAAAGGAAAAAATAGAAATGGAGGGGAGGTGAAATTGAGGAGACAATCACTGAAAGAAAAGCTCCTTTAAAGTGATAATAAGTCATTATGAATTAGATCAAGTTATATCATCATTTTTGGCGAGATATTATAGAAGAATGTCCATCTAAAAACATATTTCATGCATTTGGACTTAGATTGTCTAGCATTTTCTTTCAAGTTCCATTAAATGCTGACAATAGCACAGTCTTTCTTCCCTAATCCTATTTTTTTATGAGAGAAGGAGAGAGAGAGAGAGAGAGATTAATTTGTTGTTCTACTTATTTATGCATTTATTAATTGCTTCTTGTATGTGTCCTGACTGGGGATCAAACCTGCAACCTTGGCATATTGGGATAATGCTCTAACAAAGAGCTATTTGACTAGGGCCTAATCCTATTCTTAAACCAGTGTCAACTATGTTGTTATTTCTGCTTTTTCCCCCAGCATGTTGAAAAATGTGCACTAAAGAATAGCCTAAACGTAGGGTATATTTTTTAACAGAAATCCCAGGAGTGGGTATCTGTGGCAATAAAGTCCTGGTACCTGCAGTAACTTAGCTGAGCCTATGATTGGCCAGTTCCCTACTACTTTTACAATGCACCCCAAACATGACATACTAATGTTTCAACTTTGGCCTTTCATGATTGCTTTGTATATCTTTTTTCTTGCTAAAAGAAATTTCCTTGCTATGCTCATTTGTCTATAGGTCTCCAAATGCAGTGATATTCTCCTAAATGACTGCTGATTTCAAGGAAACTAAGGTCTTTTCTGTGAGTGTCCATCAAGCTTCCAGTTCTCAAGGAGCCATAAAAACAGGATCCTTTGAGCTCCTGAGTAACTGGAAATTCTTCACACTACGTTATTGTTTCAGCAGCTCAAGCAAGGACTTTCATCCTTTGTCGCTTTCTTATTTCTCAAACAGAAATAGAACTGCCAGAATGCCACAAGGGAAGCTATTCTTATTGTCAGGTCAAACTGTCGTCTTATTAATAATGCTAGTGGAAGTAAGAAATATCATACAATTATAAAGATGATTGTTCTTGTTAGAATTTCACTCTCTTGATTTGAAATAATCACTTTTTCCTACTATAAGGGAGTTTTGATTTATTGTTGTGTTCTTATTTTTAAGGAAACTTGGAGATTGTGTTCTTTCTTCCAGTCTGGTATTATCTTTAGATAATTGATTTCAATGACAAGTGAATGCATCCTCTAATTATAAATTGTAAATTGTGTTTTGAGCAATTCAGAGGATTAGTTTATGGTCTAGTTCGTGTTTTCCTATTTGTGTATTCCTTAAGATCTGATTTAACAAGATTTTCTACCCTTATAATAGATAAAACAAGTAGAAGAGTAAGTCAAGCCTCTTGATCATCCCTTTCATGTCCTAAAGAAATGGTTGGCATACTTTTTCTGTAAAGAGCCAGATAGTTAACTTTTTAGGTTTTGTGGGCTATACAGTCTCTGTTGCAATTACACAACTCTGCCATCATAGCATGAAAGCAGTGATAAATGATGCATAAGTGAATAATTTGGCTATACTCCAGTAAAACTTGATTTAAAAATGGGAAACGGACTGGATGCCTGTTCTAGAGGAACCATTCTGCCAGTTGACAGAGAACACAGTTATTGTGGACTGGAAAATACTAGGGACAATTATTGGATTGGACAATAAGGCCCCAACAAGAGGTCTGTTATCTACATCTAAATTAGAACTCATCCTACTTTTGGTAACAAAGTATATTTGTACCCTCACACAGGTTAAGCTTATATAAGAAAGGACTCAAAATAGAATGACTTAAATTACATGGAAATGTACATCTTTTGCAAGTGTTAGAGATTGAATTGTGGCCCCCAAAAGATATATTGAAGTCCTTACCCTCAGTATCTGTGAATGTAGCCTTCTTTGGAAATAGGGTCTATGCAGATGTAATGTTAGAATAAGGTCATACTAGAGTAGGGTGTGCCATTAATCCAATATGACTGTTGTCCTTATTAAAAGAGAGAAGGTGATATGAACACATAGATGCACAGGGAGAACAAGTGAAGAAAGGCAGAGATTAGAGTGACACCCATACAAGCCAAGGAAGGCCTGGGAGCTATGAGAAGCTAGAAGATGCAGAAAAGATTCTCCTTTAGAAGGCTCAGTGGGAACATGGCTCAGTCAACACCATAATTTTTTTACTTCTAGCCTCCAGTCATGAGATTAATAAACCCTTATTCTTTGAAGCCACCCAGTCTGTGGTACCTGCTTAGAGAATCTGTGGAAAACAAATGCATCCTGTGATAGTCCAGTTGTGAGCTGGCAGTATAGCTGTGCTATAGATACCCAGGCAGGCACCCAAAGGTCTCTTTCTCCACATTTCTTCCTGACTCCCAGTCATCGTGAAGCATGGGTCCCTTTGGCTACATTCAGAGGTCCATGATTCCTTTACTTGATTAATACTTTAATTACATAAAATAAATAAGACTACAAAGAAAACCAATTTATATTAAAACATAGCTTCAAAATATTAGAAAAACAAATTCATGATATAGCAATTTATATGATTCTTTATAATATATTAAATATAAAAATTAAGTGTTAGGACTAATAACTACCAAAATTTTTCAATAAATAAACATAAATATTTTGATTTATCCTCAAGTATAAAGTGATAATAAAATATGTTACTTATAATATATGAAAATGACACAGATGCTGCTGAACTATTATACAATGGTTTTTGCTTACATTTATAATTGAAAGAAATGCCAATTTTCAATTAGAGGTTAGTAAAATTTAAGATGTATTAATTGTTCCCTTGCAAGTTCATGCCCCCACAGATCCCTCAGTTCATGGACTTCAATAAGGTTAAGAATCTCTCCCAGAATGTTCTTCTCTGCATGGGTGAAGCTAGCACTCCATAAGTTCTTTGTTCTATCCCAAGAAAAGTGAGGCTAGAGGTCATATCCCAAGTAAGGGGCTTTTTGTTTAACTATGTATCCCAGAAGTTGCATTTAATAACTTCTGCTATGTCCAGTAGGAAGAGAGTTAGTCATAGAAGTACAATTAGCTGCAAAGAAGGTTAGAAATCTAGTCTATTGTTGCATAACTACGTGCCCATCTTACATTATAAGGTTCATTTAATAAAAGGTAAATCAGGAAAATAAATAATAGGGAACATTATAAGCTGTCTCTGATCAGGAAATATATTTTCCCTTTAGATATGACTGTTTTTTAAACTAGGAAAGAAAGCTGCCAAAATAAACTTCTAATTTTTTATATATACATTGAAGATACTGTTTAAAAGAAAATGCTGGAAGAACCAACTGTTAGGCCTAGGGAAGAATTATACTGTTTGCCTTACATTTTGTTTTATATCAGATTCTGCTTTAACCCAAAGAAAGGAGGTTAGAAGATATAAGTGAATTTTACTGTTGTTCACATCTGCTTTTCATACCACCTCTCAGGAGTCTGTACGTCCCTTCTTACATTTAGCCCACACATTTAGTCCTCTGCTGCCCAGGTTGCAATAACTGGCAATCAAAATTCCATCAGTCTGGTCCTAATAATTGGTTGAACAATGGATCTGCTCAGAATTTTAACCAATAATAAAATAAATATTCTTGAATATCATAACCACTGAAGGTAATGTGGTCTTGCTATAGTGTGGAGAGCACTGGTCTATACATAAAAATAATCAAAGCCTGGATATTAAAATCATAATTATTTGGACTTCTGGATCCAGCCATGGATAGGTTAGACACACCCATTGACCTGTTGCATAAGTCAATTAACTTCCCTTTAGGTTGAATAAATATAGGGAAAAACATCGTTCAGCCTTCTTCGGTGTGAATCATAGTAATAGTTTTCATTGCATTTAAAAAATTTGGTCTGATGCAAACTATCTGCCATAAGCACAACAGTACATGTAAAATCTTACATAGGGGTAGTCAACAGTAGGTGTATAGTTGTAATTATGTAAAAGTTAATTTTTGTTATTATTTATCAATTGTTGCATTATTCATTTGTATTACAAGTGTAAACCTACTTTTGCCTGCCCTTGTAATTTGCTCCTCTTCAATGCTTTTCTCCACTTTGACCACTTTTTTCACTCAATTTTGAGGAAAATTGAAAGGGAACCTGCATGATTCTATTCTCTGTAACCCACTAGGCATATTGGCTACCATAAATATATATTTATTCTTACAATTGTAAAATTGTAATTTGGTAAGGTGTCATCAGCCTAACTGAGGGATAGCGTAAAAAATAACCATATGAAACTGGTTTCTCTACTCCCTAGAAGGTATGAATACAGACAATAGCCCTGAAGTTAAACAGTGCCTGATGGAGACCCAGAAGAAGCTTATCTTCTTGTTATCTTTGTTATCAGTATTCTGTGTTGTCATGGCAACTAGATTATTTTTAGATTATGGATATTATAAATTATGTAATTCATATTGTGTTTTCTTTTTCCTGAAAGGTTATTAGGAAGCTTACACCCAATGTGTGAATTCTCACTACTAGGACAGCAAACTTACCCTGAATTCTGCATACCAATTTCACCCATAAATTAAATTTTTTTCTTTACCCCATCTCACTTAACTTTAAAAGTTCTTTTATATTTTGTTGTATGGATCTTTACATATGATTTTAAACTCTACTTAGTATAAAGTAAATAAATGTTTCCTTTTACTATCTTGTTAATTGCAGTAATAAATTATTACAATTACTTATGTAAATGAATTACATCAATAACACAGCTAAGAGTCACCCATAATTAGATATCATCAATACCTCTATTGGTTTATTAAGTTATACTTTGTATTTTGAGTTTACTATTCCAAATAAATAGCTTATATCTTATCATGATTTACCATAGCAACAGTAAAAAAGAGCAATAAAATTATGATTATTAAATTTTTATTAGGGATTTGATACAAGTTTCCAGGCTTGGTTGTACTGGATGGACACGATGCTTAATACAATACAATGAATTGTCACTAAACAGAGGAATAAAAATTTAAAGACATGGGGTTAGCGATGAAAATTGTCTTTAATTGGAAAAGGAAATCATGGGCCACTGTCAAACAGAAGAATGATGTGGAATATTATAGCAAGTTATTCTGAAACTGGCATCTAAATTATTAAATATACAAGTTTCCCCTGGCTCTGTTATTTTATTATTTCTCTAAGTAAGATACATCTGGTACGGCTGAAAAAAGACATTTTTTACATAGCACTTACATATTTTCTGTTACATGTCTACTAATTTTCCAGTTGGTTTGCATTTTCCCCTGTTCCTGATTGCTTAATTATATGTCCTACATTGACAGCAATACTGAAAGTAGCCTAACATTTTCAAGGAGCAAATAAGAATAACAACTCATGCCCAAATTAGAGCTAAAATCATTAATATTTATTTGGAAAGCCTTACCATCAGTTTATTTGTACAATATCAAAAACAGATAGGGGCAAGTGGTGTTCACTGGACAATGCTGACCCAAAATAAGTTAGAATAGGTTGGATGTATACTTGAAAATAAAGTCACTGACTGAATTTTTCACTTCATGCAACTGGTGTCTTCAAGGTTTGGCATTATGGGAAATGCAACCAAATTATTCTCTTTTGGAAGTATCTTACCTGTAGTAGGGAAACGATATATGATATAAACAAAGATAACATAAAAAATAAAATCTGTACTGCCCCTCCACCCCAATCACTATTCATAAGTAAGAAAAAACTAATTTTGGTAAACCCCTTGAAGGCAGTAATACTGCAGTATTCTATTTTTCAAGTCGTAATAGCACATATCACAGTGGTTCATACATCCTAGGTACTAAGATATAGAAGAATATCTAAACTCCAAGATAAAACCATCTTTTGGGAGTTCCTCCTTTCATTGAATAAACAGATATTACTAATGAAGCACTTTGGATATGTCAGACATAGAAGGTACCTTTATGGCATGGCAGGTGAGAATCCTACCACCATAGGATTTAGGTCCTTTGTGACAAAGCAACACTAAAAATAATGTTGAGGTTTGGACTAAGAGACAGAAAGGGGATCTTTATTTTCTCAGGAAATTTTAGCTATCGTGTCTGGTGTGTGTCGGGGGCAGGGATAAAACTATATAAAATAAAATAATACCCAAAGAATAATTTATAATGGGAAAAAGAGGTGATATAAAATCCTGAAAGAAATAGCTTAAAATATGCATAAACATATTTTGTCTAATTGCATTCAGATACTTTAATTAATCTTGGATCTTTTGCATGATCAAAAATATTATACAAACCCCTGTCTGTTGTGGCTCAATGGATTGAGCGTTGGCCTGTGAGCCAAGAGTCACTGGTTTGATTCCCAGTCAGGGCACATGACTAGGTTGCAAATCAGGTCCCCAGTTGGGGCCCCGAGTGAGAGGCAACCACACAGTGGTGTTTCTCTCCGCCTCTTTCTCCTTTCCCCGCTCTCTAAAAATAAAATAAATAAATAAACAAACAAATAAATAAATTATTAAAAAAATACTATACAATTACATAATGTTAAGGAATAGATTAGCTATTCTATATATAATCAATCAATAAATAGGAATGTTGATAATATTATGAGCATTAATGATAAAAGTATTAAATGATAAAAATAAACTGGTGATATAAAGAATATTCTATTCTACCACTCTCTCCATTTTATGAGCAATCTTGATATATGATTTAATTTAAGCAAATTCCAGATATTTAGAAAAATACTATAAATTTCCCTTTCTGATAGTATTCTTTTATTTCAATACAAAGCCATAAATATATCCAAAAATGTTAAGTATCTTCACAATACAAAATACAATAATGACACACTCGTGTTTTGGGTAATAAGCAAACTAATTATCAGTAAAAAAGGCCAGTTCTGTTCTCACCAAACAATACTCCCTGCTCTAGAGAACAATAACAATTTAATCATTGAGCTACTTCAATGTCATTGAAGAGAAGTAATGAAATCATTCTAGTTCTTCATAAGTCAATAATATTATTCATATCAGAGAATATAAAATGTATTTTGCACATTTAAAATGCATTTTATTTCTATTAAATGTATTTTATATATGACCAGAGGGAGAAGCTAAACAGCTCTGATAGTATTGTAACTGACTGAAAGCCTGAACTCAAGCAAAAGGAAAAAAAAAGCAAATTTCAAACTCTGTCTTGTATTTTAATAGGATCACTTAGCAAGTTTAAATTCCCTCTGCTCATTGTGCTTTCAAGTTACAAATGATATCTAAAACCATAAAGTAAAAGCAGGAAGAAAATTATTTTTGGATTCTCTGATGCTGGAGAAAATATATACAATGGGTTATATAAAGAAATGACCTTTATCTGATAAAGTTATCTGAATAAATTTCATATACATTTTGAATAGTCTACAAGAAAGCACATTACATGAGAGAAAGTTGTTAGAAGTTAAGTGATACAAATGTCACTTGATTTAAAAATGTAATGCTTCAGAAATAAATTAATGCAATGTAACCTGTTACAAAAATACAATAAAATTTTTTAATATATTTTTTATTTCTGACTATTTGTAAGAAGCACAGAGCTGTGCCATAAGATACCCTGGTATCATCATATATAAGACCTACAGATTTAACCTGACCTCCTCAGAATGGATATCACACTATAGTATGTTAGGGGACCCTTTTGATACCACTTTGGTAATTCTTTGCAAACCTCCATTAGAAACAGAGGAGGACCACTTCAAGAGTGTGCACTTACAACTTACTGTTTACCTATACACTCATAAGATCAAAACCCCTGGTCTTACTGTTTTTGTTAACAAGGAGCAGTAAAAGTCTTCCCACATACTGAGTTTTGGTTTCCATTTTACAATCTGAGATGACAGATGGCACAAAAATGATGAGAAAACTGTGGGGAGGCTTCCAGAAGATTGATTCTCTCATCAGCTGATTCTTTTCTAGTTAGTCTTTTATTGACTACAAAGATATAGCCGATGCAGAAAAGGAAAACCAGACTGCCCTGTTTAATCCTGAGGGCATTGGCAAAAGGTGATCACTTTTTGAGAAAACAGAGGCCTACAAGGAAATCAGCACACTGTATGAGCCGTTAAGCTGATTTAAACACACAAGGGATGCCTGGGGTTGAGCGCAAGATCTCTGAGGTGTGAGAGAGAATGAAACCATTCCACAGGACTAATATTACTGAGCTTTAGTAGCAGGTGGTACAGTTGATCAGTCAGGAACCTGTCATTTGGAGAGCAGGCCAATATACCTGAGAAATATGAAAAATCCTTCTTTTTTTTTTTTTCTCCCTCCTTCTCACCAAGAGTAAAAATATTGCAATTTTGAACTTTTGGCAATTATCCACTACAAGTTTTGACAATTTAGGCACTCATAAGGAGTGAGCAATTTAGCTACCCATAAGCATAGCTAAATTTTCTGATATTTGTCTGATATTGCAAACTGTATTAAGTCATGAAAATTGAACCAGATATTTAGTTTAGTTTTTATTTTTTTATAAAATGGCTTTAAATTAATTTTTATTTGTTGATTTTAGAGAGAGAGAAACACTGATATGTTGTTTCACCTATCCACAGATTCCTAGGCCGATCCTTGAATGTGCCCTGACCAGGAACTTGCAACCCTCTTGTATCAGGATGACGCTTTAACCTATTTGTTTTAAGTCCATCTGAAATGAAACCTTTACGTGCTGTCAGCATAACCTGCATGCAATCCAGACAACACAGAAAAACCCATGTGGAATTTCCATGGCTAGAGAGAGAAGTAAAGACTCATATTTCCTTTTTGTTTTGCTGATTTTGCCAGTTGGATGGTCAGTTTTCTTACTGGAGTGCTATTATTTAAACAACTGCAGAGAAAAGTCTGTATTTTGACGTCATCCACTCACTGACTGGAATCTTAGAGAGAGGGTAAAATGTTAAAATGTGGTATTAAGTTTTATTTACTATGGCCCTATATAATTCTATTATGCTCCATTTGTTAATTGTTACAGACAATTCAACACCACTAGAAGACTGAAGAGTGAAATTAAATAAAACATAATAAATGAAATGCTACATGTTTTAAAAGGGTATTTTCACTAAAACCAATTCTGCACCATGAACATTTAGATTTACAATATAAGTTAATAAAATGTTATTAAGGTATATTATTAAAATTAAGATACCATCAATTTCAAATGTACCTAATTTCAAACACATGATGTCCTGAATTAAGGAAATACAATATTTGATTTTGCTTTTCTTTACAATGCATTAGCCATAGAAATCCTAGCTATAGCAGTGCATATTATTAATGATTATACCAACAATCATCTTTGAAAGTCCACTCAGATGTCTTGGAATTTCATTATTTCCAGTAGATTATGGGGTGGTTTTTTTTTTATAATTTACAATTAATAATCAAACAGAATTTGCTTCATCAACTTATCTATTTATGTCTTTACTGAATTCCTTTCAATAATAGAATCCAGAAATAATACATCAAAAACATACCAGAAAGAAACACAAACCAGAAATAACTTGGCCTCTCTCACCTGCTATACTTGCCTATTTTACACTGCCTCTAGTCATCTGATACATGCCTATTTTAAAAGCCAATCAGCTTCCTTCTGTCCTCCTTTATCTCCCTATTTCAGGTTAGCCATAACCAAGATCTGTCCTTCATGCTAGAAGTGGTGTTTTCAGACTTTTTGTAAGAAAATGGCCACCCAAATGATAGACAGCATTTGCAGGGCCAAAATCAAGGAGCCAGGCATGTGGCAGGTGCACAGTCCCACTTGCCCCATCACACTCTGGGCAGAACAGGGTAATCTATCAGAACCAGACCTCAGACTCCTTTTGAGGATCACAGACCATTGGGCTGTGGCACCTTTAAACTGCAAGTTCAGGGAAGCACCCATCTCCATCGGCATAGTCAGGAGTCAGGGTACAACAGTTATATGGTGGGACAGTACTGAGTCCATCCTGAACCTTGCAGTACAAGCCCTTCTCAAGCAGCTATGCAGTAGAACTTTATCACATGACAAGCACAGTTTATCAGCCCTTGCAAGCAAGGAAACACCAGTCCTTTCACTGGTGGAGTATTGACGCTGGGATCCAAGCCTTGTAAAGGAATTCTCTGAGACAGACCCAGCCTCTCCTAGATAAGACTAGTATGTCCCTGGTGGCCCCTCAAACCCTGTACCTAATTAGCACCAGACAAAGGGGCTTCAGGTACCACTTTATCCTGCAAAGAGGTTTTTCTCAACCCTAAGGCATGAGTAGTTATGCCCCAAAACAACTGCTGTGGGACCTTACCCTCATTATAATAGTAAAAAACACACCCCTGAGTGGAGATTTAACATGCTAATAAGACCTGTGAAGCATGAAGTAGCACCCATTTCCACTTCCAGTGTTGGTGGAAATCAAGTCTCTGGGTAGGGGCACTTCACGCCCCCCTGTCCAGGTGTCCTGTGACTCAGTTAAGCGAGCTGGACTTGCTAACGCCAGCAGCTGCAAGCTGTTTCAGGCCACTGAGCTATGGTATCCTGAGGACAAAGAGACTTTGCTGACTACTTCATTACTCCCTTGTCCTATCATCTTGTTCGGAACTTAGCCTTAAGGACTTAGAGTTCTGTTTTGTACCTAAGCAGTTAATATCTGAACCCTGGTATCCTCTTTTCCCTGTATGCAATAGGATGTGTATCCTGTAATTGCCACCCTCAGATTTCAATAAAAGGAAGGTGCTTGCTCTGCTCAGTGCTGATTTGCCTGAGCATGCAGCAGCCCTCTGTCTGTCCCATTCTGTCTGCTGGAGTTGCCTCTGCACCCTCGACCACAAAGTACTACAACATTCCAGGAGCATAGACATCCCTGCTTCTGCATAGGTAGACGTCACACTTAGACATCATCTTTCCTGCCTCAACTCTTTTCAAACTGTTTCCCGGGTTTTGTTTGAGGGGCATCAGCCATTTATTCCACCCTTTGGATGCTGTCTCCCTGCTCTTCATGATCTTTTTAATAAATCTTTTGCCCGAATACTTTTTTGTGATGAATTCTCTTGATTTTCATCTCAGGAGTTCCCAAGAACCCAGGATGCCAGTAACACTTCACCGTGTAGTGCCCTCAGTGTAACAGTGTTCTTCACAACTGATGAGTACCACCCCTTCCCAGGTGCAGTGTGGGGTTGCCACCAAACTTTGTAGGAAGCCAGTGCCTTCTTGGGGGGGCGGGGGGGGGCAGGCAATAGGGGTTAAGTATTAAGAAGTTTAACCTTTATTTCTCAGGGAATAAAACATCATAATGAAAAGAAGCTCTAATAGTTTCCTTTCATATTCCAATTTTTATGTTCTCTAGAGTTCACATTTCTCCAGCCATGGGTAAATGGGAACACCTGCGGTCTCAGCTCCTGCTTCCTCTCTGCCAGGCATTGCTGGGAGTCACTAAACTGTGTCCACTTATTCCAATATTGGTTGGGTGCTTAACCGCCCTTTTAAGCAGCAATCCTTATTTAATTTCTGTGCTATTTCCTACAATATCAATTACGAACTTCCCCTCTCTTTGCAGGCTGTCATTCTCAGGAGAATTGTTGCTGCTATAATTACAGAATCTTGGAAATGAACATGTTTAATGCTTTTAATCCAACATTTAAATGTTCCTCCATATTCACTTTTTTTTCCTCTTTTTTTCTGGTTTACTCTTCCTGTAGTAGAGCAGATAATCCTTTTCACTCCAGCCTATATTCTCTTTTTTTTTTTATTATTGATTATATTGTTACAACAGTTCCAATTTTCTCCCCCTTGCTCCCCTTCACCCAGCACCCCCTCCCCCAGCAATCCCCCCCAAGTCCATACCCCTGGTTCGTAAAAATTAACTATCCCCCCCCTCTCAAATATAAGGACCCTTTGTAATCTTGTAATGGACAATGGGCGAAGGTCTCAAGCTCCTCTAGCTGCTTCAAGCTGGACATGGTCGTCGTCCTACCTACCCTTGGGTCCAGAAAACCCTAATAAGAGTGGGAGTGTGGAGGGGAGGGTGGCCTTCCCACATGGGGAAGGATCATGCAGACTCCAGGTCAGTTGGCTGTCTCCAGTCAACGGCATGCTTGGTTTAACAGGCTGGTGTCCTTGTTGTGTCCTGGGGGCAACAGATTTGGCGAAAAGGGTTAAAAGACATCATTCACTCCCTAACTACTAGATGACAAAAGGCAGGGATTAATTTTTCAATGTTCCATATTAGGAAAAAAAAGGGGGGGGGCTTCTTTGGAGGAAGGTGTGCTAGGCACATCTCACCTGTCCAAAACCCTTTTGCCCATTATACTTAGTTTGGGCTGAGGTAAATAGTTTAGATTTTCCCCCTCTCAGACCTCTGGGCCTTTTCTGTCCAAGCCATTAGGATAGAAAAGAGAAACCAGTTTTAAAGTGAAGCCCACAGACCACCCCATTCTTCCCCAACCCAGCCATTTAGTTCAGCCAAACCATTGAGTCTCAGGAGGCTGCGCTGCAGACAGGATTGTCGGCAGCCGTCCGTCTCGAGAGACGATGGTGTAGCTTCTTAAGAGTCTATCTGCACCGCCGAGAATGGCTGTGCAGTCCAACTCGGGAGTGACACGGTATCTGTCTCCTCCCGTGTTGAATCGACATCTTATGATGACGCTGGAGTGTCCTCTCCAGAGAAGCTGAAGCTACAGAGCCTGGGCAGGGTGATATGGAGGGTCTGCTGTTGCCCATGCAGCAGACCCCCCCTCTCTTCGCAGCTGAAGCGTCCAAGGGAAAGACGGAGTCAATACAGCTTGGCTTCAGGTGCGCCGCAGGAGTTGCCGGTGTTGACTACAACGTCAAACCGCCTTAGGGACTCCGGCTCCGGATTTTCTGTCGGGGTTTACTCCCTTAGCCTTTCCCCTGAAGAGGTATGCCACAAGGCAGCGGAGGTTTTTTGGAGTCAGAGTTTTCCTTCTCTGATGTGCCCTGACTGGAAGATCGAACCAGCGACACTTAGCTCGCAGGCCGACGCTCAATCCACTGAGCCAAACCAGCCAGGGCAAGCCAAACCAGCCAGGATTAAGTGAGGCTTATGCATACAGATAATCACTCAGGTAATGCGATCATAGGCTTATGTCCTTTGAAAACAGAAAACACGTGTTAATTTATGTAACATAACCCACAAACAAGTCTCTAAATCTGTAAGACTGTCTTATTGGGAAGACATCCAGTTGCAAGGAAGCCTATATTCTCTTAGTTATCCATGAGACCGCTCATGCCTTCAATTTCTTATTTATACATTTCTCCTCCACTCATAAACATGTTTCAATATATCAAAGTATAATTTAATAAAATATCTCTATTTGCCCTCCAGTATCTATTTGTTTGGTATCACTCTTTTCACTACACACTTCTTAAAAGTCTTTCCCTTTCCCTTGAATTTTTACCTATTCACTCATCCTTTACTTCCTATTGACCAGGTTCCACAACCAAAAATTCTCCCTCTGAGATCTATGATATCAGCAATTGCTAATGAGGGCAAAAATCTGTTAAGTGTTTTACAACTATGAAAATTCCTTCTTATCAAGAGTCCTCATATTTTCAATTCTCTGCGAGTCTTTGACTTCCCCTGGCTTATTAGCTGAACCTCTGACTAGAGCAATTTCCCCATCTTTAAAAATGTTTTTATCTCCTATGTTATCATATTTAGCCTGAATCATACCAGATAAAGATATTGAAAGAAAACAAGTATATAAGTAAATTAAAGTGATGAAACCAATACATTCAAATTTAATAGGATAAAAACTACATGTCTACATGTATGCAATTTAGTCTCCTCTCATATGTTATGTACTTATTATGAGTCACATGAATTTTTCAAAAGAAAATATACATATACATATATAATTAAAACTATCTCTTTAAAAATAAGCTTTACCAACTGCATATTTGTATCACTTTTCAGTAGGTTTAATTCTTTATGGTGTTTTAGATATATTGTGAAATAAAGACTTTAAATCTTCTCTAACACTGTGGCAGTTTTGCCTTCAGCTGTACATATAATATATATGATATGCATATTTAATGAGAATATCTCACATACAGATGAAAAACTATGATTGTGCAACTTATCACTTACCTTCAATGGTGGAGGTTGAGACATTTTATTTTTAAAAGACATTACTTGCGTAAAGATAGACATAGCTTCCCACTGCCAAACCAAATGCAATAGCAAAAGAGGAAACTGTGAGAACATATAGATATACAATGGAACTGATAGATAAAATAATAGCTTTGTTTATCTATTTTACCAAAAGAAATATTTCAATATTTGCCAATTTCCCTTACCAAATGTGGGGTGGGGAGTAGTCAGGGAAAATTTTATTTCTCAGTCTCTAAAGATAGAAAGGAAAATTCTGTCTAAGAATACATAAATTGTAAATGACATTTAACAGATATCACATGTGAAAGTGCCTTCAGTGCACTATTTCCAATTTGCTTAGACTACCTGAATATAAAAAACATCAAGATAAGTGCCCGTAACTTGCCCCAGAATGACCAAGCTTTAAAAAGAAACAGTATTTTCTGATTTAACTTATTACTATTGATTCACAAGGGAGAAGTTGCATTCAAATATGTATTTTCAAAATAACACATTGTATGCTAAAAAATCAAAATATATCAAAGCAGTGTTTAAACAAAGGAAATGATAATAAAACTACCATAATTCACATGCAAACATATCCATTCCAGCTTATACTGGTAATCTAAAACATGAATAATATGTTTCTTTTCATATACACTTGTTAAAAATCCAATTAAAGTCAATTGTGAGAAGAAAAGGAGCCTACCAAATATTTATTTTTACACTATATTAAAGATTCTTTTGTGTCTCATTCCAGTTGTAACCTTCTCATTTAAACAGATCAATCACTAGCATATCACACAAGCATAATTACTGGCTTATCTCATTCAATCTTGTTTTCCAGGCCCCGCCTCAGTGCAGCTGGCACTGAACCATAGTTACAGGCCAGGAAAACTACCAGCTGAAAGGACACTGTCCTACATCTCACAGTGCAGTTTTTAATTGAGACTTTAATTTAGACAGTTACACAAGCATTGCTAAGCAGAGGGTTCAGGGAAGTATGTGTTATTACTCATTTTTGCATATCTTTTCTCCCAAACCTGGATGTACACCAGATTTGTGTTTAGTTGTCATAGTGTGAAACCGAGTGAAACTTGAGACAGTCTTTGAATAACTCACTGCATAAAGCTGAAAACTTGGACTATTAACTATCTGTAATATTATGGCCCTTCTAGTTTTAAATAGACCACTTTTACCTACTTAAATACTGAACTGACTGGATACATTTTATGCAAAAAATTTCTATTATCTTTATAAGAAAAGACATGAGCTCATGAAGAAGGTTTCAGCAACATCAAATATCTAAATCCAAAACACACTTAACAAAATACTTTAAACATAGGAAAGATGAAAAATGTATAACACACATATGAATGAAAAAAATAGGTAGCAATCTTAATACTTGATGAATTTAAACTTAATGCAAAAGAATATGAAATACATATATACTGTATTCTGATAAAAGGAAGTATAAAAAAGTATAGAACATTATGAACATATTAACACATGTAAACTATACAGCCTCATAATACATCGAGCAACATAAAAGAATTATAAATACTATTGTAGTTGGCATTTTAAAACATGTCATGGAGATACAAAGAGAGCAAACAAAAACTCTATGCAGACATCAAAGGTCTGAATAAACAATAATTTTGAGTAAATAGATTATATCTAGAACTCTATACCCACAAAGAATGACTATTGATTTGAGCATATACAGAACATTAGCAAAAATAGATCATATACTCAGTCATGAAGGCAACAACAATAAATTCCAAAAGACAATGTGATGTACTTGTTCTCTGTCCCCAATGTAGCAAAATTCTAAGTTAGTAACAGAAAGATAGACTTAATTTTCTATATATTTGGAAATTAAATAACATACTATTAATTCTTGGGTCAAAAGAAACTGATGAGAAGTTAAGAAATAATGAAAGAAAAATACAAATTCCCTCTTTTAGAAGAAACAAAAAATGATAATAAATGACTATATTAGTCAATTCTGGGTACTATAACAAAATACCATTGATTGCTGGCTTAATCAATAGGTGTTTACTTTTCACAGTTCCAGAGGCTGGGAAGCTCAAGATCTTGAGAAATTTGGTGCTTAGTGATGGCCCTCTTCCTGGCTGAAAGGTGAGCGCATTCTCGCTATATTCTCAATGCCATATATAAAGAAAACTCTGGTCTGTATTCCTCTTCTTCTAAGGACACTAATCTCATCATGGGGCTCCAACTTCATGACCTCATTTAAATCCAACTCCTAAAGGTCTCACCTCTAAATACCATCATATTAAGGATTAGGGTTTCAACATATGAATTCAGGAGGTGGTGGGGCACAAACATTCAGTACCAAGTCCATATTTATATGAATAAAAGAAAAGAATTTTAAAGTCTCAAAAGGGGTTGTTCTATATTGTTAAAAGATCAATTATAATTCCAATTAAATACTTTGAGTAACTTAAAAATCTTACTCTAAAATATCATGAATATGTAAATGTCTATTGAAACTAAGTCAACCTTACGAATGAGTAATAAGAAAGTATGTGTCCTCCCAAATATTAATTCATATAATAAATTCAAAGCCATTAAAAGCAAATATTATTGACATAACATTGACAAAGCAATAAAAAAGAAAGCTTAAAAACAGTTCCTAGTATATATGGGAACATTTTAGACCCACAAATGATCAAAGAATGCGTTTTTTGAATGTTAGGCCAATCTTACATTTCTGAGATTAGCACTAGTTGGTGATAACATATGTCTTTTTTATGTACAGTTGAATTCAATTTGTTAGAATTTCATTTAGAATTTTGTATCTATGTTCTTGAGAGATATTAGTCTTTGGTTTTCTTTCATTGCAATAATTTGTGTAGTTTTGATATCTGGGTAATGCTGGTTTCATAGAATGAGTAGAGAAGTTTTCTCTCCCTTTCCATTTTCTGGAAGTATTTCTGAAGAAGTAACTTAATTTTTTTTGGTGGAGCTACCTGAAATTTTCCTCAGAAGAACATATTTAACTACAAATCTAGTGTCTTTTATAGGTGTAGGACTAATCGCATTAGCTTTAATAGAACTTCTTTCCATTTTATCTAAGTTGTCAAATTTATTGGCAGAAAGTGTTTCATAGCTTTCCTAATTATCTTTAATCTCTGTTAGTGATGTCATTTCTCTCATTCCTGATGTTGTTAATCTGTATCCTCTTTTTTGTCCAATCTTAACACAGAGATTTATCAATTTTATTGACCTCAAAATACCAGATTTTGTTTTTACTGATTTTTTTCTATTGTCTTCTGTTTTCTAGTTCATTGACTTCCACTCAGATATTTCTTTTCTTCTCCTTACTCAATATTTTTTTTCTTATTTTGTTAGTTTCTTAAAGTTGAAGCTAAAGTAATTAACTTGACAACTTTCCTGTTTTCTAGTATAGGCACTTGGTACTATAAATTTTCTCCTACATAATACTTTAGTACCATCTCATAGATTGAGATTGTTCTAATTGTAATTCATATAAACAATATTTCTAATTTATCTTTTTTATTTCCTTTTTTACCTGTCAGTTATTTAGAAGTTTGTTCTTTGACTTCCAAATGTGCAGCTACATTCCAAGTATCTTTTTTTATTGCTTTTTAAATTAATTCTACTGCAGCAAGATAATGTGCATTTTATTGCTTAAATTTTTGCATATTGATTGAGGCTTTATGGTTCAGAATATAGTCTATTTTTATAAGTATTAATGTACTCATGAAACAAATGTGTATTTTGCTGCTCTTGCACAGTATGTTCTAAAAATATCAATTACTTTAAGTAGGTTGACTGTGTTGTTCAAATCTTCTATAAACTTACTGAATTTCTATCTACTTCTTCCATCAGCTATTGAGAGAGATATTGAAATCTCCAACTATAATTTCAATTTATCTATTTTTTCAAACAACTCACTCAGTTTTTGCTTCCTATATTTGGTGCTCTGCTATTTGATGCATACACATTTATTTATGATTATGTTCCCTTAATAAATTGATCCTTTTATCATTATGAAATGACCTTTTTATACTTGGGGAAATTTTTTGGCTCTGATATCTAGTTTGTCTGATAATAATATCTTTCTGGTTTCTTTGGATAAGCATTAGCATAGTATATCACTTTTTATCTTCTTACTTTTAACCTATTTCTGAATTTATACTTAAAATCCATTTCTTGTAGGCAACACACAGTTCTTGTATCTTGTTCCAATCTGACAATCTCTGTCTTTTAATTGGTATACTTAGATCATTTATATTTTATTTAATTTATTAATATGGTTAAATTTAAGTCAAACAGCTTTCTATTTATTATCAATTTGTCATATTTTTTGTCTCTTTACTCCTCTTTTTTGCTGCCTTGTCAAGAGATTCTACTGGAGTAAAAGAAGTAAACAGATGAGATGAGATTTCTTAAATATCTAAGTGGAGAATTTTAGTAGAATATGAATGTGAAGTTCAGAGGAGCAGTCTATGACAATGATAATAATTTAAGAGTTATTTGCTTATCCTTGGTATTTAAAGCCTTGAGGTTAGATGTGGTCACTTGGAATCAGAGACAATAGGATTAAAGTTAAGAAGGCAAAGAGGGTTGAGGAGGAACCTGCAAATGGTACTGGCAAGAAATCATAAAAGAAGTTGGAGGAGACATATATTAGTGCATTGTCTTCATAGCCAGGTAGGAAAGGTTTTAAAGTGGAGACAGAAATCAATTGTTTACCATACTGTTTTAGGTCAATAAGGATAAAGAATGAAAAGTGACTAATAGCTTAAGAAATGTGGAAGTCTTTGACAACTTCACTAAGAGTAGATTTGGTACAATGGAAAGGGCAAAGCTAGATTTGAGTACGTTCAAAAGAGAATGGGAGGCAACATACTGGAGACAGTGACTATAGATAATTATTTTGAGATAGTTTTCTTGTAAACGGGCTTATTTAAGATCAACTAAATGACAGCTGTTTCATTGCATTATAGAAATAATATAGTAAAGGAGAAAATTATTAGAAAATATAGGAGAATGTTTCATCGCTCAACTTACTTTATGATGGCAACATAATACATATCTCAACCTGAAAACACATTATGGAAAAATATATATACAATACCCTTCATAAGTGTAGACTAAAATCTCATAAGGATATTTGGGTAAATGATGGACAGGGACAATCAGTGGGGGGTTTATAGTTTAAAGACAAACACCTTTTATAAAAATCTTAGTATATCTGAGAAGAGCTAAGAATTTTATTAGACAAGGTTATTTATAAGCAGCAGATATCATAAAAACTACAATTACAGCGCCACTACCGCCAAAGAATCTCTTTTGGATAGTGTTACAAAAAAATCCTAGTACCTTCAATGCTCAGGGAAAAAAAGCAGCAGGGATTAGGAATCATGAGAGTAAAAAATATCTTTCAGTTTAATTATGAAGATTTTATGTAATTATGTAGTCATATATATTATAAAAATTTCAAATGTATTTTTACCTCTGAAATATATACTCTCCCACCCTTCTACTTGTCTCTTCCTTAGGACCTAGCGTTTTTCATCTAGCTACAGTCAGATCCTTCTTTCTTGTTGTCATTCTTCCTTTTCCTTCTTCCAATTGTGAAATGGTAACGAGATATTTTTAAACCACAAATTCTTCATTTCATTGCTCCATCTTCAAAATGAGCATTATACACTAACTATAGCAAGATGATAGATGATAGATAGATAGATAGATAGATAGATAGATATTCATTAAATGATAGCAATTACTCAATTTAAAATAAGTGAACAATGTTGTCATCACACAGAATTGTGACCATTGCTTTTCATGCAAGCCTTCGGCACTCTCATATATACGGGAGACCAAACCATTGATTTTTGCCTTTCTAGTTAACTGTGACTACTGTCTCTGGTTGATATCCAAATCTATATTCTCTTTTAAATTCCTTTTTGAACTTCTTCACTAGGGTAGAGCAAGATTTGGAAGCAAGTGTTACTCCCAAAAGCAAATCTGTAAAGAACAAGATAGGACCCTTTCTACTAGAATTGTGACTACTCTCCTTTTGACCCTAATACCACACATCTCTTAAAACATTTTTGTAATTACTTTTGAGGTAGGAATCTGGCAATTAATGTGGGCCACAGAAAGGAATAAAGAATGGCTTATGAAGGGGCTCACCTCTGGCACACTTTCATTTTAGCTAGATGCAATCACTCATGTGAGTTATACCTTTTATTTTAGCATTCAGTTGTGTTCCTCACATGGGCTATGGCTGGTGCTGCTTACTCTATAGGTGATATATAATAGACACAAATGCATTATTTGTACTTGCCATTTTCCATGCTCCTGGATTTATTACTGAAGAAATAATTTTTTTACCACCAAACACCAACCCCATAGGACATATTGTCCACAATGTTTTTTGCTATTTGCCACAGTTGCTGTTGTCAGACTTTCCTGCTGGCATTTTCTTATGTGGGTGTTCAGAAATTACGTTTGTTTTAACACATATGCATGCACACTGCTAAATCTGCAAAAAGTAAGATAAAATTTCTAATGCAATCAAACTAAGACAACTGCTTCAGTTTGCAGTTTGATAAAGAAGTAATTTCCTTGACATAGTTAAAAATGTATTTTTTAAATGTTCTGTTATGAAAGATTTCCTACAATGTGAACTAAAATATAAAGCTAATATAAAGTTACTATTTCTATTAATTGTTCTTTCCTTCATAAGCCACAATGCCATGGTTCTAAACAGTTTCATTTGTTTCATGATAAATCAGATGCTTCAAAGTGTCACTTGTTGGAGAAGGCCATCTGTGCTTCAATGTTGGCGTTCCTCATTGCAGGCTAATAAATTTGTCATATTAGCAACTATTGCAGCCAATAAATTCATGGACAGAAAATCTGATTTTAGGCTGTGTTATTAAAAACCTGTTATTTTAGACCAAATCAAACACACCTGCTATTCAATTCTTAAGAACTATAAGTTTCCCTAAAATTATTCATTATTTTATTTTGTAATGGAGTCTACACACACACATTTATTTGTCAAAAACCCTGTCTGCTTAAGGATACTTTGGCTATCTGAAAATGTCATTGTCATAAACTAATGATGTATGGCCACAGTAAACAATAATTAATTATTCAAGAACATATGAATGCTTTGTAAGATACCCAGTATAATATAATGGAGTTGATACAGCTTAGAAGCTAGTATAAAGCAGAATAATTCTGTGGGACAAAGTGTTTATTTTATAATTGAGTTTTGTTTTGTTTTGTTTTTTCATGTATTATTTGGGAAAAAAATTGATACAATTATGCTCTATACAAAACTTTTTAGTGATCAAATATTTTATCATGTATATTTAAGTTAGTGATTTCAGTAAAGAGATTCTTTCACATAGTTTAAAATTACATAGTTCTGCAATTTTATTAAAAAATAACAGTACTTATAACCCCTTTCTCTGTTTCCATTTCCCAGAGGCAACAACTTCCAATCCTTTGATGTGGTTAAGTTCATTATACATAATTCTTATTTTTTTAGTTATAGAAAATATCCATTTATTTCCCCAGTATGGAAAATAGAAATTTAGTCATCTCTCAAATACTAGTCACTCCCCCGCAAGTAAACAAATTGCATATCTTCAAAGTTATTTCTCTCTCTCAAATATATCTAGATCCACTCATTATCTGAATACTTCTATATTATATTTTTAGTTAGATCAATAATCAATGTTTATATGATTATGATTATGTAAATACTATTCCTAAGCAAACTATTATCTAGATTAAGGTTACTTTGTTCAGGGAGGGGGAAAATCACAACATTTTGTTTACATATGAAGTAATATTATCTTGTTTTTACTTTTTATATTCCTTTCCCCAGTAATTCAGCCCCAAGATTGCCTCAAGTTGTCTACATTTTCCCTCAATATGTTCAAACATCTTATGGGTCATATCAATCACTTCATCCTGGCATTTTTGGCCTGCTTTCAACATCAGGAGCCCAACTCACCCTGAGATCGCCTTAGACCATCATCTTGGAGCTTTATCTTTTTTTTTTTTAGTTGGAGCTATTACCTCCTGGATCATATTATTTCTTCTTTCTTGGCTTACCAACTCCTTAAGTTCCTGAGAAAGGATATATAAATGGTAACTTTTTTCTGAGAATTCTCACAGTACACATAACTAATTGTATATAAAATTCTAGGTTGAATGTCCTTTTCTTTCAGAAGTAAATGCCTTGCTCCTTGTCTTTTAGCTTCTGGTGTCACAATAGAGAAATCCACTGACATTTGGACTACTGATTCTTTATATGTGACTTCTTTATTATTTGCTTGGTTTTCTTCAACAAATTTTTGCAATTATCCCATTTGCTTCACCATTTTTATATTTCATGAGGATATGCTTTAATGTGGGTCATTTATTTTCCATTTAATGTATTTTATTGATTACAGAAACTCATGTCCTTTTATTCCATGAAATCTTGAGTCATTTCTTGAATAATTTTATTCACTTAATGTTTTATGATCTCTCCTTCTGATACAACTTTCATTTGTTTTTTGGACTTCCTGGTCTGATACCAAAAGTACTTTTTCTTATCTGTCTTTTTTTGGTCTCTGTCTTTTGTGTCTAATGATTCCTGCTTCATCATACTTAAAGATGTAACATCAAAAAGCTTACTTGAAGCTCTGCATTGGTCATTGTCAACTTGAAAGCCTCACTGTAGGTTAGTCAGCTGGCAGGATGATTTCATTAGGGAAACTTGGATATGAGTGGATTTAGGATTTTGTCTTTGACTACTTAGATTTCTCAGAATGAAATAAGGCTATTTTCTGTATGGAATATAAGACTGGCTCTCAGGCCCTGGCCTCAGGTGCTTGGATCATCATCCCAAACACCAACAGGTCTGGGTTTGATTCCCAGTAAGGGCACGTAACCTAGGTTGTGGGTTAAATTCCTGGTCAAGGCATATATGGGAGGTAGCTGATCAATGTTTCTCTCTCACATTGATGTTTCTCTCTCTCCTGCTCTCTCTCTCATTCTCAAATCAATAAACATATCCTCAGGTGAGGGTTAAGAAAAAAAAAGACTGGCTATCAGCATTCTGGGATTCAAGCTAGGAAAGAAAACTGGGCATTTCAATAAGAGAAACAATTGAAAAAATACGTGCTTGAAATTATTGCAGTATCGTAAAGAAGGCAGGCAGTTAAAAATAAGTATAAATCAATAAATTGTTATGTAATAACAATAAACATTTAGATATTTTACAAATATGTTCATAATTTTATCTTAGTAAATTTACTTTTTAAAATTTAATTGGAATGGAAAATTGGCAAAGATAAGGTACTTAATATTTTTATGATACAAAGAACTAGAAAACACCTAAATGCACAAACATGATTAACTTTACTATATATTATGTATTATGTGTATTACATTATTAGAATATATTATACAATATATATTAAATCTTATATTTTATTATGCATGTGTGGCTCCTGTTCTTATATTAAACAAAAAGCATCAGTCAACTCCATTTATCTTGGTTCTTGCTTTTTTAATATTTAAAAATGAAAGAGAGAAAGAGAGAAGATAGAGAAGGAAGTAATAAAGGTAATAATTTTTTCTAGATCTTACAATCTTGAACAATAAAACAGAATGCTAGAATTTTGACTCTGTCTTTTATTTATTCTCAAAACATTCAGCATTTTTGTTGGCTTAGTGAAAATCTCTTTACGCTATAAATGACCTAGAATATAAAAGGCATTGATGACTAGTAAATCTAATTATAAGGGATAGAAAATATTCTAAAGCTCCTCCCTGCCCACAGTTAATGTTGTCTTCTGTCAAAATGCTGTAAATGCTGCAGTACTGAAAAACAGCATCTAAAACCATAAAAATAATGTTAAGTTAGCTCTAAGGTCATCTTAATGCCCTTTTCAAGGCTCTAGTCTTTGAATAAGCAGAGTCAGAAGTGCTGAACGTTTTTCTGGCTTGTAAAAGGCAATAGTCACCTGGCACAAGCCAGAATAGTGAAGTCAGAAAGCCTAAGAAGTTTCTTTTGTTACATAGAACAAAGAAATGAGCTATACAGTCTAAAACCTGTCAGAGTTTCTGGAATAAGTGAATTTCTTTTGTTTGTTTCAGAACTATTAAAAAAATTCTCATCCACCAAAGGTTTTACAGTCAAGATAGGCTACGTTCATGGTAACTCACTCAAGCAAAGGGAATAACCTATTTGGATAAAAATACCTTAAAAGTTGAAAAATAATATTAGATTACAATCATCATTGATATGCAAGTATATATATATATATGTAAATACAAATGGAACATAAAATTCTTTTGTAAGGTGCTAAATAAACACCTCCCTTATATGACTACAATTTCATTGAAAATTAAAGTATTTTAAATGAAAGTTATTGATAATGAAGTTCAGTTATTAAAAAGGTGTAATAAAATTGTTAATAGAAATGTTTGTTGAATTCTTTTTAAATAAATTGTTTTACTTATAGACAGTAACAGAGGGCCTAACTATATGATATATGTACATATTCAATAAATGCAAATGAGATAAAATTAAAATCCTAAATTAAAAACTAACCACACTTAGATAGGTTAAAATAAATACATACAAACCAACTATAGGCTGTTCAAAAGAAGGTAGTGAAACAAAAGGATGTGAGAAAATACTAAAAATAGAAGAATAGGTAAGATATAGAGTTTAGATTTTCTTTCCCCAAGATAATATTAGGATAGAAAGAAGGAAGGGAGAAAGAGAGGGAAGGAGGCAGAAGAAAAAGCTGGTAAAGAAGGGATGAAAAGAGGAAAAAAGGACAAATATTAATATAAAAATATTAATTCCAGAAAGGGCATTAGCTAGAAATGAGATAATTTTTTTATAAATAAAGGGTTTTTTTCCAAAATAAATGTATAACATTCACAAACATATAAGCTGACTAACATGATATGGAAACATATGTAGGAAAACTGTCTAGAACTATGGGATAGAATCTATCAGACCAAAGTCATAGGGAGTATCCAATACAGTCCTTTTTATAGATCAAATAGATAGAAAAATAAATATATACAATGTATTAAACTACATGTATGGCCTAAAAAACAAAAATTTATTTTTCTAATCTTTTGTAAAAAAATATTAAATTATCCAAGTGGTTGTATAAAAAGACAGAGAGAGAGAGATGATAAAGAATTGAGTAGATAGATGGATATTCTGCTGTAAGTTACTGGTTTTTAATCCACTTAAGAAATGTGTAAAGGACCTAAATAGACATGTCTCCAAAGAGGACATAAAGTTGGCCAATATATACATAAAAGAATGTCTAACATCACTAATCATCAGATAAATGCAAATTAAACCACAATAAATATCACCTCATACTTGTCAGATTGCCTAGCATCCATAAGTGAACAAACACGTGTTGGTTAGTGTCATGGAAACCAAGGAAGGCTTTTCATGTACAGCAATTGAAAGACTATGCAATGCAAGGTTGGAATCTCTGACATTTCCTTTATTGCAGACATTACAGTATTCATGCATGCACAGCACCACAAGCATGTGCTGGACCACCAACCAGCTACCAACTACCTTCCCATTGCTTGCCAACGTGCTCCCATGGGGATCCCTGCTGCTTATATACTATGCATAGACAAAGCTGGCTACTAGCCAAAATATGACATTAATGCTTATATAACTGCAATTGCACTGCACCTGCGAATCTAATTGTTATCTCTAAGCCGCTCATGCTTGGGTATCTGGGGTAAGGGAGCCTGACAGACTATTGTTCTCACAGCGAGTACATGGAGAAAAGGGAACCCTTGTGTACATTGGGGTTCTCCACAGTGGAAAATAATTTGGAGTTAACTCAAAACATTAAAAATATAACTGCCTTATGCCCCAGCAAATTCACTTCTGGGAATATATCCAAAGAAACCCAAAACACTAATTCAAAAAAATATATGTGCCTCTATGTTCATTTAAGCATTATATACAACTGCCAAGATTTAGAAGCTGTCCAAGTGTCCATCAGTAGATTAGTGAATAATAAAGCTACAGTACATTTACATTATGGGATACTACTCAGTAACGGAAAAGAAGGAAACCTTACCTTTTGCAACAGCATGGATGGACCTGGAGAGCCTTATGTTAAGTGAAATAAGACAGTCATAAAAAGGAAAGTATCATATAATTTCACTTCTATGTGGAAACTAACGTACAAAATAAACTAACAAGGTGGAGATAAACTCATGGACACAGAGAAGAGACTGACAGCTGTAAGAAGGTAAGGTGGTTGAGGGCTGGGTGAGAGGATGAAGAGATTAGGTAAAGGAAAAAATAAAGAAAGACTTTGGGCTTAGACAGCAGTATGCGATTGCCAGAGGGAAGAAGGTGTGAGGGGAGGTAAACGAGGCTAAAGAGTGGATAAATGGTGATGGAAGAATACTTGACTTGGTGTGGTAAACACAGAATACGATATACAAATGATGTATCATAGAGGTTTTTACCTGAAACCTATAGAATTTTATTAACCAATGTCATCCCAATAAATTTAATTAAAAATAACTGAGATAAATAATATTAAAAACACCTCACTTTTGAGTACAAAAAAAAATTATTGGTTTTTAACTTACACTTTGTAAAATTCTGTTTATGTTTCTATTTAATATTTTTCTCCACTTTATATTAGTCTATTGGTTCAATATACAACACTTTAATAATTATTTTATTTGATTTATGAACAAACAAATCATTGAAATTCTTTAGCTTACACAGAAGTAGGAGATGACCTTTCTTGCATATCTTCATGCAGCAGTGAAAGAATTTCTTTGGAGTATATGCTCTAGGATTGAATTTCTGTATTAACTATTACAGGAATATTTTCTTTCCTAAAATATTGTTGACCATGCTCAAAAATATTTTCACTTCTTTATATTATCATAAACAGTGAATTTCCTCACATAAATCCCAGCATTATATATTATTCAACGTTTTAATATTTGTCAACCTAATAGAAATAATATGCAATTGCATCAGAGTTTTAATTTATGTTTGGCATTTTGTGAATTTGCTCAGTTTTTCTATTGAGTTTCTTATATTTTTCATGCTGACTTTCAGGCAATCATTGTATTGTGTATTTGACTAAACCAGTCAGTTATAGACTGTGAAAATATTCTTCCCTAGTTTTAAATAATCTGAGAATTACTTTTGTTTTATTTTTTCAACTTTACAGGGGTATGACTGACAAATAAAAGTTGTATATTAAGTTGTTTAATGTGATTTTTAAGTATACAATATGATGATTTAATATAAGTATGCATTGTGAAATAATTACCATAATCATGTTAGTTAACATATTTATCATCTCACATAGTTATATGTGTGTGGTGAGAACACTTAAGATCTACTCCCTCAGCATATTTTCAGCATAGAGTGCAGTATTATTAATTATAATAACCATGTTTTACATTAGATATTCAGAACTTTCTCATCTTATAAATAAAAGCGTGTAGCCTTTGACCGACCAACATCTTCCCATTTCTCCCCCTCACCTCCCCTCTCCCAACCCATGGTAACTGCTATTCTATACTCTGGTTCCGTGAGTTCAACTTCTTTAGATTCAACAAATAAGTAAGATTTATACAGTATTTATAAAACATTATTTTTACATTAATCAAAAGACTATACAAATGTTATGTGCTAATATTTGATAATTATTTTTATTTTTCATCCTATTTTTTAATTAAAGTTGACATTCAATATTATTTTATATTCACTTCATGTTACCGCATAGCGGTTTGACAATTATATATGGTACTTCATGAAGTGATCCCCCTTATAATTCTAGTACCCACCTGGCAGCATAAGCAGTTATTATAATTATTGACTATATTCCTATACTCTATATTCTTAGCATTTTTATGGTATCTTTTAGTGACCAACAAAATCTATAATACTTAGATTTTGTTGAATACATATACTCCTGTATACATAGATATGAACAGATATATATAGAATAGATATGGTTGAATACATCTATTATGCCCCTATTCCCCAGCTTTATAGGCTCTTCTCTTAGAGACTTGTTTAAGAAGGCATAACTTACCTTAAGGTCATAAGTACATAATAATTCACTTATAAAACTGATTATATATACTGATTTTATACCCCAAAACTTGCTATATTACCTTAGAAATTTTAATGATCTATACATAGTAACAGATAATTTTGTGTTATCAATGTACAAATTCCATAATCTCAAATAAAGGAAAATTAGTTCTGCCTTTAAAAATTTCATGTATTTTGTTTTTCTTGCCTTAATTGGCTAACTGGGGGCTCTATTTCTTGATGAACAGAAGTGGTGTTAGTGGGCATCTTTAACTCTTTAAAGATTTTCAGAAATATTCAGTGTTCTACCATTAGGTCTGAGTTCATGCATGCCTATATAGAATGTCTTTTCTCAAGCCGAAGTTCTTTTCCATTCCTAGATTTCTGCATGCTTGTTTCATAAGTGAATGCTGTTTCATTTTTTAATTTCTACTTCTTCTATAATTATAACAATATATTTTCCTTTAACTTGTTAATATGTGAATTACAGATTGATTTCCTAATGCTAAACAAATTTTCCTCCTAAGGTTTCCTCAACTGGATCTTAATATATTTTCAAATCAATAGATTGTTAATTTGGTTTGTTAATATATGTTTTAAAATTTTTAATCCATGATCATGACAGCCGTTGGCCTATAATTTCCATTTTTGTTACGTTTTTGTCATGTTTTTGATGTTAAGTAGTCCTTAGAAAAATAGCAAACAACCCTGAATAAGTTTATATAAATATTTTTAGAAAGAAAACATTAAAGCTGACACAAGAAGAAATATAAAATATGAATGGCCTTGTAGCTATTAAAAACTGAATATCTTATCAAAACTTGTTCATAAAACTCTGTCCAAATTGTTTCATTGGTGAGTTTTATCACAACTTAAAAGAAGACATATCACCAATTTTATGTACTCTTTCAGGAAAAAGAGGTGGAGGGAACATTTGTCAACTCAATTTATGAGGCTAATGTAAGTTAAAACAAAACCTGAAAACAATTTACCAAAAAATAAAATAAAATTATTGAATAATATTTCTCAATGAATGTAGATGCTAAAAATACTTTAAAATATTGGCAAAACAAATCCAGAAGTACATAAAGAGGGAACACATCTTGCTTAAATACTGTTTATTCCAAGGATGCAAGGTTAATTTAGCATTTAAATAATCTACTAATTTAATTCACCATATAATGGAATAAAAGTGTTCACTTTAATAGATGCAGACATATAACTTGACAAAATTCAATATTTCATGAGAAAAATTCCCAGAGTATCAATGAAAGGAAACTATTTCAGTTTGAAAGAGTTTGTCTACCAAAAACAAATAAATAGGCAAAATAGACCTTACAACTACTATTATAGCTAAGGATGTAATAGTAAACATTTTAAAGAGGAAAAAAGACAAGGAGGCTAACTCTTACCACTTCTGTCTAACATTGTTCAGGAGAACCTACCCATAGTAATGAGGAAGAAAAAATTTATGTATAAATGTCTCTATTTACATAATCAATTACATAGAAAATTTAAAGAACATATAAAAGAACTATGCAAACTATTAAGTGATTTGACAAAGTGACAATATAAAATATCTGATAGTTAAAATAGTTTTTAATTTTGATGAAATTCAATTTATAATTTTTTCATTTTAGAACCATGCTTTCAATGTCTAAGAAATGTTCACCCAAATCCCAGTCAAGAAATTTTTCTCTATTTTCTTCTAAATTTTTTAAACTTTTGCATTTTACATTTAAAACTATGACAATTTACATTTGATTTTTGTGCAGGTTTTGGCTTTGGTTGTAGTTTTGCACAATGATTACCAATTGTTCCAACACCATTTTTTGAAAAGACTATATTTTCTCTATTAAATTTCTTTAGTATTTGTCAAAAATCTAATGATCATATTTGTGTGGATATATTTCTGAATTCTATTTTGTTCCATTGATTTGCATCTATTTCTTCACCAATATTACACTGCCAATATAGAGGTCATTCACATTTTTGCTAAACCTGCTCCTCAGTATTTTGTATTGACAAGATTATATGTATTTTTTTTGTTTCATTTTTCAGTTGCTTTCCAGTAGTAGTATGTAAAATACAATGACTACTGTAGCCTGGTTAAAAATTTTTTAATCAGGTAGTGATTCCTTCAGCCTAATTCTTATTTTGTTTAACTATCTTGGCTCCTTTGCCCAAATAAAAGGGCATATGAAAGACACAATCTAGTTTAGCTTTAACAGGATTTAACAGGATCACTCCAGTTGTTACACTGAGAATAATCTGGAGGAGGCAAGAGTTGTTAGTGTTATAACCTATTGTTATTGCATTTATACAAACAAGAGAAATGGTGACTCAGAGTAGAACACTTTACAGGGAAGAGGTAAAAAAAATGATTGGATTGTAGTTGATGTTGAAAGTATTTGATGATAGAACTGAATTAAGGTAAGAAAGAAATAGAGGAGTCATGGGTGAATTTTTTTTGGCCTAAGCAATTATAAAATATAGACTTGACTATCTGTACTGTATACTAAGAAAATAATATAAATTTTCAAATATTAATGGATAAAATATTTTACAAAGGAACAGTTGATAATAGCAGTAAAAAAGAAATTGAGTATTTACATATCCAATATTATCAGAATCAATAAATATATGTGGCAAAAAATAGGAAATAGTACTTAAATATAATATATTTTATAATTTTATAAAATTATATATCTGAAATTTTAATGACATACACTAGGTCCACTAAAGACAATATTTTCATAAAATAAATTAACATTAAAAAATTAAAATAACTATAATGAGAGTTAAAAGATAAGTGGTTGCCACAGGTTTAGGGGATAGAAAGTAATCATTAGGCAGGACAGAGAGGACTCTTAGGGCAGGGAAACTAATCTGTAAGTTACAATAATGATGAGTACATGTCATTACACAGTTGTCAAAACCCATACAACATATATCAAAAGTTAACCCTATGTAAACTATAGACTTGGAGAAATAAGAATGTGTCAATATATGTTCATTGGTTGGTACAAATGTAGCACTCTGGAGCCAGATGTTGAAAGTGGGGATGGGGGGGTAATGTATATGTGGAGGTAAGAGTTATAGGGGAAATTTCTGTACCTTATGCTCAATTTTGCTATGAACCTAAAAAAATGAAGTATATTAAAATAACTTATTATATTGTAATTATATATGTATGTATATGTTTATCAATATGTACACATATACACACATCACATATGTGTATGAAAGAAAAATGTAACAGTGATTACCTCTATGTCTAGAATTACAGGACACTTTTCATACTTTTAAGTATTTTATAAAACTTTTATGATGGTTGTTACATTCATAATCAGAATATAAGTGATATAAAGTTATTTTAAAACAAAATGACCATGTACAGAAACATACTGTAAAAATATCAAAAAATTAAAATAAAAATAAATTTTATATTAACTATTTAAATTAAATAAAGTGTCATTTATTGTGAAAGGTTTATATCTGTACTGGTAATGTATGGCTAAAAGGTAGAATGTGTATTACACTTGCATGCCTAGTAAAAAAACATATATGTGCTATTTTGCACTTTTTAGAAATAGTCATAAATTCATTTTTATTATTCAAATGAAATGCTTTCTTTTTCCCAGATACTTTCAATTTTATTAGAGTGGTTATTCAAGCTAGTAATGGGTATAAAACTTAAACATCCAAATAATACAAAAAATGGAAAATTAATTACATAAAACATTTTATGTTTTTATATATAATTTGGCTTGAAAACCATGATTAATGTGTCTAAATCATTGTTTGCAATGTTTAATGCCTTTTGGTGTACAGGATGATGCCCCAACCAATTTAGCCACTCAATCAGGACTACATAATATTCTTTATTCTCCCTGGTTTCAACAATTGTGTATTTTACTTACCCACATGACAGTAGATTATAGAAGGTCAATGTGACTCAGTTAGTTGGAGCTTCCTGTAAACCAAAAGATTGCAGGTTGATCCTGGCCAGGTCACATGCCTAGGTTGCAGGTTTTATCCCCAGTCAGGGTGAGTACAGGAGGAAACCAACTGATGTTTTCTCTCTCACATCAGTATCAATGTCAATGTCGATGTCAATCTGTCTCTCTCTCTCCTCTCCTCTCCTCTCCACTTTCCTCTCTAAGAGCAATGAAACAATGTCCTTGATTGAGGATGAAACAAAAAGTGAAGACATCAATGATCTGATTGACTTCACAAAAAGTTTTCACTGCACTGGTACATGAATACAGCATTCTAGATTAGCTAATGTAACTCAGCTAAGTATCTTAATCTTTGAAATGCTTAGCTCACCAGGTTGCCTTGAAATTAACTGAGAGAATGCATGTGCAACTCTGGAGAAAACGTCACAGTACAGTTAGTTGCATAATGATGTCAACAATAGAAATAATAACACTACTCAAGAGCAGAGTTTAAGAGGGAAAAACAATGAATTGAGCACCAAGTGAGTTGAAAAATCTTGGGTGAAGGTTATGGCAAAAAGCCATGATTGTACCACCTACTAACATCACATACTTGCCATTCTAAAGCAGAGATTCATACATAGAAAAATTAAATTTAGAGTTGTAGACATGCAAACAATATATATCAGCACAAATGGAAAAATAAACAAAAGATAATTATAGAACTGCCTTTAATTAGTAAAGTCTAAAATGTGATGATATGCCATTAATGAGGAAGATGATCTCAGATAGTTCAGCCATTTGTTCTTTCTCTTCTATCATTTCATTAAAATGTCTGGATTATAATCTCAAAAAGTAATAATTATTTATGACAGGTTGTATACACATGAATAAATATTTAACAGTATCTTTTGTCAATACTGGGACAAATGCTTTAGAGAAACTGATACCTTAATTCTTTAAAACTTCTTAAGACAGTGTTAGTGCTATTCCATAAACAGATCTATCTAGACAACTTTAAATAAATATGTGTCTGTGTGTACATGCACACAGTAGTGTTACAAAATTCACACATTCTATTCAATTAGATATACAGGGGTATGGTTGAAAAATAGGCTAGAAGAGTTAACAAGACCACCTATTTGTCCTAGACAGTTGTTCCAAATTTTCCCCCATTGCTCTTTCCTGCCTTCCCCTCCACCCCTGCTCCCACAGTCAACCCTCACCCTGTTGTCCATGCCCATGGGTCATTTATACTTGTTCCTCAACTAGTCCCTGTCCCTTCTTTCCGTTATCCCCTCTCTTCTTCCCTCTGGTAACTGTCAGTAATGACTTTTGATAGAAAAACTCACGGATAACTTAAAAAGTATTACAAACTTAAGTGTTTGATAACTTTTTTTTAGTCACATGAAAAAAATTAACCACTTTTAGGTGGATCTCAGCCAACTGTAGAAGTTACTAAAATAACAAATAAATGTCCATATGGTATTTTACACGGGGCTGTCTCATCATGTTGGCAGGAGTTGAGAGTTGTTCTCTATATGGGTAAGGGCAGTAAGCCTCTCCTATAAAGTACAGTACAGGCTTTCCAGCTAACTCAAAAATTAACTTTTTGAAAATTTAAAAAAGGAGAAAGAAGGGAGGGAGAAAGAGAGGTAAAAAGGGAGGGGAGAAAATGGACACATGTTTATGCAGAACTGAACCTGTGCCTTCAATGAGCCGCTCACTGATGGCACCATATGTTAGATACTTTACTTAAGATGTTTGGGGCACAAAATTCATTAGAGAGAAAGTTGACAGAATAATTACAAGAAGTTGAAATCAATCAGACACTGAGTTTTTAAGTCTAATTAATTCTTTAGAATGTCTAGCTGCCACAGAATAAACTCATGAAGTAGTTATCACCTTATATGAGTAATAGGTTCCCTCTTTTTTATGAGACTTTGTTTATAAGAAGAAAAACCTCTCCATCAATATATGCATATAAAAAACATTAACTTTAAATAATGTTTTAGTTTCAAAAGATTGACATTTGGGGGTAAACTTGAAATTAAAAATTAAAAATATATATACATCATATGTAACTGGTTCCCTGACCCATATGGTTTCTTAGCTAGCTTTTGCCTTACCTATGTGGTAGTAATTATACTTTAGGAACAGAAATTGAATATTGGTCAATGCTAATACTCATGTCTACTATGTATATAGTATTACCACGGGAGTCATTTTCTCCTTTGTTTCCATAAAAAAGGGACAATAATACTTATCTTCCTATGGGGGTGCTGTAATATTAAATACTAAAGCTGGTGATTTCCACAGACTGGGTCTTATTAGAAACCTAACCAAATGATCTTACACATAAAGAAGAAAATCATAAATGTTTCATCTTGCAAATTTTGAAACTACATTGTGATTGTCAATATCCTCTCACAACTTTATTACTTTTCTTCAAGATTTTTTAAAAATCAGTATATGTCAAAAGACGATAACATCTCTTACAATAAAAAGAGGGTGAAAATAGTATTCTCTGGTTGAAAGGAGTCTTATGAATACTTGTGTTGGATTCTTCAATCTTCAAAGGAGGTCATTCATATAAATTCAGTAAAGACAGCAATGTGTGAATCTGATACTACCCTGACCCTATCCACCTTAGAATGCAACTATAACATCTCAAACAGTAAAATTCAGACCAAAAGTTACCACTCCTGCTGCCAAACAGATAGATAGCCTATATCTGAACTCAATTTACAAAACAGAGACATCACTATATGTTACCTAGTTTAATAGAATCAAGTTTATTTTCAGAATATACATCTACCCTCAGCAGAGAGTAAAGCAATTCAAGAACAATAAAAAAAAGTGCTGACAGGCCAATAAGACAAAGAAAAGAAAGCGTCAATTAACCTACAGTGATAGGCTCTTAGGGAAAAAAAAGGAGTAGTAAATCAATTTATTCATCTTCAAATACTATTTATGTGGCACTGTTTCTCCTCTTCAAAAAGTTTCTAAATGTAGTAGACGTATTTATGCACAGCGTGCTGTAGAAAGCTGTCAGTAGTTCTGATATAGTCACCCCAAGGTCTAATCCTATTATATTAGGTGAAAAAAATACAAGGATGTTCACAAGACAAGTCCTTCTTAAGAGACATAAAAAAATACATAAAATTCTTTAGGTGCTTGGCCTTTAAGTGTTGCTAAAACAGTAATAGGCTGCAAACAATCTATGAATCTGGAGATGGCAGTAAACAGGATTGCTTTCAGTTTATAAGCTGTTAAGCCTGTTTCATAAAGTAGCTCATGGTGACTGACAGTTAAAACGTTGGGTCATTCACTACTTCCTGTGTTATGGGCCAGGTGGAACAAGGCCACAAAAAATGATGGTGCTTGGAGAAACACCTTACAACAAATGCTCTTCTCATGTGGCCACCTATAGGGGAGATGAACAGAAGGTGGAGAAGTAGTTTAAAGCTATAAATATCTTGAAAAATAAAGTCTCAGACTGCTGCAACCAAAGTAAATAACCACATATAAAAAACAATTCCCAGTGACAACCCAACATTGTCAATATTACAGTATTGTTTAGGGCAATGTGGGTGGAAAAGTTGGAACCAATTTTTATTTTGAATAGCCCACACTCAAAATTTCTTTCTTCCTAACATACCGACATTCCAGATTTCCAGAAGGAAAGCAGGTATTCATTCAGCATAAACCACATTGTTTATACAGTTTAGGCACAGCCCATCATTCTTATCTGGAAAAGGTGGAAACCCTCTCAAATCCAAGTTCCCAAAGGCCAATTGGGCTAATCTTGCAAATAGGCCTTTCTAAGGATGATAGTCTCAGGCTTGCTGTACTCTTTTCTGCAACCCTTCTCATTACTAGGGCCAAATACTGAAAGACAAGGGAGAGCAATTATGTCCCACTGTCCACCTTTAAACTTTAAGCATTTATGCAAATGATTGTTGATAGGTGTTTTAAAGGGACAAAGTGGCAACAAATTACTACTACTTCCCTCATAAATCTTTTTTTCTGATATTTTTCTTACCCCTTTGCACACTCTGACTCATATCACTCATGTATGTGACTAGTAAACAACACTATGCTGAAGAATCCCCAAACTGCTATTTCTAAATCAAATGTCCTTAATAAGTTATAGACCAGTATCTTCAGTGTGTTTAGAGAATGTCTACTTTCACATCCCAAATGATGCTGCACACCTGATAGCTCCCAATGTTTATCCCCTGATATAAAAAGAAAAAAAATTCCCTTTTACCTTATATCTACTAATGCCACCAATTACATACTCTAAACAGTACATGGAAAAATCCAAGAAAAATCTGCTCCAAAAAGGTCCTAGAACTAATAGGCATGTTTAGCAAGGTCTTAGTATTCAAGTATACAAAAGTTATCCACATTCCTATGCATCACAATGAATATTTGGAGTTTGAAATTTAAAAATACTATATACAATGCCATCAAAAATTAATAATGAAATATGTACAGGATCTGTACCTATTTTTAAGACTTACCTATAAATCCACTAGTAATTAAAATGGCATGACATTGAGAAAGGATAGAAACATACATTAATGGGACTGCATAGAGAGCCCAGAAATAAGTGGACACACATTAATAGAGTTAATTGATATTGAATAAATTTTTATTCAATAAAAATTCTTGTCATTTGTGTTCTGGTTACAACAATGAATTAAAGAGTTAAAAAATAAAATGTGATGATAATCAATATACAGAATTTGTATTTATTTGTCAAAAACTAGAAACTATAAATATTATTTTTATTTATGTTTTCAAATATTGTTATATTTTTTCTGTGATACACCAGGTATTAAAAGTAAAAGATAAAAATCCAAGCTATTATTTATTTTATAATTTTATTTCTTAATTATATAAAGTTGAAATTGTAAATCATGTTAACAATTTACTAAAATTTTATTAAATATGTTTGAAATAAAACTGCTGGAAATTCTAGCATCAATGCTCATTTAGGTGTCAATATAAAGTCGTTCAGAGTTACAAGTGCATTGCACAAGGGATGACTACAAATTCCAAATAACAGAGTTGCTGCTGTGTTCTTTTATAAAGTTTCTGTGTGTGTGTTCATGCTATGTCAATGCCTCTAAAGGAAAGTCCCTCTTGCCTGTATCTTAGGGCAATACTAAATGATTAAGTGTATGGGTCCATGTATTAGTCTTTAATTGCTACTGTAAAAAATTACCACAAAGTTGATAGCTTAGAACAGCACAAATTTATTTTCTTACGGTTCTGTGGGTTAGAAGTCTAACACAGGTATAACTAGACTAAAATCAATGTGTTGCCAGTTATCTTTAAAATAAAAGTGACAGAAGTTTATTGAAATGTTTATAACATAAAGAAAAGTAGAGCGAATGACAAAAATAGTCAAAGGACTAAAGAGGGAAATAAAGGTTACAGTTATAAAGCTCTTACATTAAAAGTAGAGTGAGAGGGGATCCAAGATGGTGGAGGAGTAAGTGGAAGCTACACTAACCTCCTCCCAGGACCAGTCTGGATTTACAACTTAATTTTGGAGAAATCATCTGGAATAACCAACTGAACACTAGCTGGAGAGAAGTCTTATAACCACGGAGAGACAGAAAAGGCTGCTACATCACAACGTGACCGGTAGGGAGTACAGAGAAGCGGAAGGGCTGGCTGGGCTCCCACGGGTGGCAGCTGAAGGGACTGAGAAACAGCTCAGCAGTCGGGGGTTCCCCCTGAGAAGGGCATGGTCTAAACCCTCAGCTGGGCTTCCCAGCCTACAGCAACAGAGTGGAAAGTAAAATAGTATCCAGCTATGAAAAGCGAAAGCCACAAGGTTTCTTGCTAGCAGGAGAAAAAGAACTCTTAAGTGGATCACATACGAAAATATTGTGGCCCCCACTTAAACTGGGCTTAAGCAGAGGGAAGGCAGAGAAAACTGGAGACACTTTGGGAGAGTTTGGCGCAGTGGCTTTGAGGGAAGAACTAGGGGAGCAGCTGACAAGGTCCCAGGGCTGAGTCATTCCCCACACTGCAGGCAGACTATTCCCCTCCAGGTGGTGTCAGCCTGAGGGGAAACAAAAGCCCTGCCTACAGGAATTAAGCTGCCACACCCACAGTCCTTAAGCCTGACAGCTAATCACAGATTGAATAGATTAACAACTAAAGAAGACAGACAAAGGCAGTAGATCCCTGGAAGTCTCCAACAGGCTGCCTAGGGCCAGACTGGTACAGGATCTGACGCCACCAGGGGCAGATCCAGAAAGTGCGGATCGTTCTAAGAAGCACCAACAAACAATAGCAGTCACAAAAATGGAGAGACAGAGAAACAACTCCCCATCGAAAGGAAAGGTAGAATCCCCAGAAAGAGTGCTAAATGAAATAGAGGGGAGCTAGCTTTCAGATATGGAATTGAAATCATGGATTACGGAGAAGCTCAATGAGTAGAGTGGAAACTACAAAGAACTCCAGGGAAACTACAAGGAACATACTGAGAATTACACCAGCATGAATAAGGACATAGAAGCTATCAATAAGAGCCAAGAGGAAATGAAGAATACGATCTCTGAATTGAAGAACACAATAGAAGAAAATAAAAGCAGGCTAGAGGAAGCAGAAGATCAGATCAGCGAGCTAGAAGACGATGTAGACAAAAACTCCCAGACAGTGCAACAAAATGAAAAAAGATTGAACAAGACTGAAGAGGCTCTAAGACAGCTGCAGGACAACATGAAACGTAATAATATCCATATCATAGGAATTCCAGAAGGAGAAGAAGAAGAGCAAGGGATAGAAAACCTCTTTGAAAAACTAATGACAGAAAACTTCCCTAACATGAGGAGAGAAAGAGTTGTGAAAGTCCAGGAAGCACAAAGGGTCCCAATGAAGAGGAACCCCAACAGGCCCACTTCAAGACACATCATAATTAAAATGGCAACATTCAAAGACAAACAGAGAATCCTAAAAGCAGCAAGAGAGAAACAACTAATAACATACAAGGGAGCTCCAATAAGGCTATCATCAGATTTCTCAGCAGAAACACTACAAGCCAGAAGGGAATGGCAAAAAATATTCCAAGCAATAAAAAACAAAGGCCTACAACCAAGAATACTCTACCCAGCAAGACTCTCATTCAGAATGGAAAGTGAAATAAGGAGTTTCCAAGACAAAAGAAGGCTAAAAGAATACATCTCCACCAAACCAGCATTGCAAGAGATGCTAAAGGGTCTGCTTTAAGAAGATGAAGAAACAGAGAGAGACAGAGAGGAACATGAGTACAAAGGAGGAAAATGACAATGAATAAGAACTGAAAGAAAGAAGGAACTTCTACCATTTGCGAAAACATGGATGGAACTAGAGAGAATTATGCTTAGCGAAATAAGCCAGGCAACAAAAGAAAAATACCTTATGCTGTCACCTATTACAGGAAACTGATGAACAACACAAACAAGTGAGCAAAATTGAACCAGAGGTATGTAAACAAGGAGTAGACTAACAGTAACAAGGGGGGAGGCAGGAGGGAGAGAAGGGGTAAGAAGGAGAAGGGTCTAGTCAAAGAACATATATAAATGACCCATGAACATGAACAACTGAGTGGGGACTGAATTTGGGGAAAGGAGGGAAAGGATGCAGGGAAGCAAGAGGGGGGAAAAAGTGGGACAACTATAATGGAAAAAAAAATTTTAGTGGGGGAAAAATAAAAATATGAAGAATGGAAATGCCAGTTCAGTGAATATTAGAAGGACAAGGATTTTCCTTCACATTATATATTTTCTCCCTATCTGATCCCTCCAGAGTTTGGCATTCTAAACAAGTAAGTAATGACATAAGTTTCTTTGCATAAAACTAATAAGACCAGCTGTTATTAGAGGGTTTTTTTTTTTTTTTGGACCAAGTCTTTTACTGGAATGTCATGCCTAAAGGAGACATGCTTGGGCTCTGGTTGTTACCAAAAAGCACTGAGGAACTGGGATTGACTTACGAAGGTAATAAAAGTCCATGCGATAAAAGGCCTGGTACCTTGGTTGGTTGTGTGGTCCACAGCAATCTTTCCAGAAAAGGAATGAAGGTTGTTTTCCTGAAAGATGGCTAAAGGAAACCTTAAGGCACAATGGAAAACCAGAAGGATCTGGAAAAGGCAGGTGTGTGCAAGCAAGGCTGAATGCCAGGTATGTGGCTCAGCTTCTGTGCCCTGAATGGCAGACTGAAGGTCACCCTAAATGTTCCTTGCGTAAGTTCCAGCAAAGCAGAACTAAAGATCATAAGTGATCATTTTGTGATCTTGTTGTGTTTATGCAAATGAACAGGATAAATTATAAATGGACTTAATGCAGTCCCTTTAATGACAAGGAGGGTAATCTTAGGGAGAAAAATTGCGATTCAAGGAAAATCACAATGATCAGTGGTAGACTATAAAGTAGTGCAGCTAACCGTCTTTAAATTTTCTTTTCATTTAAAATATGTTTTCACTTGAAAGTTAAACTATGTCTGTGGTATTATCAAAGATATTTAATTTACAGGCAAGAAGAATGTCAAATGCCTTGCAACTGGATGTCTTTCCGATAAGACAGTCTTACAGATTTAGAAACTTGTTTGTGGGTTATGTTACATAAATTAACATGTGTTTTCTGTTTTCAAATGGCATAAGCCTATGATCTCATTACCTGAGTGATTGTCTGTACGTATAGGCCTCACTTAATCCTGTCTGCAGTGCTACCTTTTGAGACTCAACAGTTTGGCTGAACTAAGTGGCCGGGTTGTTGAAGAATGGGGTGGTCTGTGGGCTTCACTTTAAAACTGGTTTCTCTTTTCTGTCCTAATGGCTTGGACAGAAAGAGTCCAAAGGTCTGAGAGGGGGGAAACCTAAAATATTTCCCTCAGCCAAAACTAAGTATAATGGGCAAAAGGGTTTTGGACAGGTAAGATGTGCCTGGGACACCTTCCTCCAAAGAAGCCCTTTTTTTTTTCCCTAATGTGGGACATTGAAAAATTAATACCTGCCTTTTTTTCATTTAGTAGTTATGGGTTGAATGATGTCTTTTAACCCTTTTGTTAAATCTGTTGCCCCCGGAATACAACAAGGATGCCAGCCTGTTAAACCAAGCATGCCGTTGTCTGGGGACAGCCAACTGACTGGAGTCTGCACAATCCTTCCCCATGTGGGAAGGCAACCCTTCCCTCCCCACCCCCCGTCTTATTACGGATTTCTGGACCCAAGGGTAGGTAGGACGACTACCATGTCCAGCTTGAAGCAGCTAGAGGAGCTTGAGACCTTCACCCATTGTCCTTTATAAGATTATAAAGGGTCTTAATATCTGAGAAGGAGAGATTGTTATTTTTTATTATTAAAATAATTATTTATTTACTTATTTAAAAAAAGAAGAAGAATATATGTAAGGGTAAAGCGGGGGAGCTTGTATGTACAAACCATGGGAATCGATTTGGGGGGCGATTTCTGGGTGAGGGGGATGCTGGGTGAAGGGCAGCAAAGGGGAAAAATTGGAACTATTGTAACAATATAATCAATAAAATATACTTTTTAAAAAAGTAGAACATTAAAAAAAAAAAGTAGAGTGATATAAGTCCATATTAATCAAAACAGCATGGTACTGGCATAAAATCAGACACATAGATCAATGGAACAGACTAGAGAGCCCAGAAATAAACCCATACTTTTGTAGTCAATTAATATTTGACAGAGAAATGCAGCACATACAGCATGCTAAAGATAGTTTATTCAATAAATGGTGTTAGGAAAATTGGACAGACATGTGCAGAAAAAGGAAACTAGATCTTCTTACACCGCACACAAGAATAAATTCAAAATGGATTAAAGACTTAAATGACAGACCCAAACCAAAAAATCCTAGAAGAAAATACATGCAGTAAAATGTCAGACAATCCTTGTATCAATATTTTATCTAATATACCTCCCTATGCAAGGGAAACAAAAGAAAAAATAAACAAATGGGACTACATCAAACTAAAATATTTTTGCACAGCAAAGGAAAACATCAACAAAATAAAAAGACAACCCACAGACTGGAAGACTATCTTCGCTGATACATCTGGTAAGGGTATCCAAAATTTATAAAGAACATATAAAACTCAACACCAATAAAACAAACAATCTAATTTTAAAATAGACAAAGGACCTAAATAGACACTTCTCCAAAGAAGACACACAGATGGCTAATAGACAACTGAAAAGATGCTCTATGTCACTAATCATCAGAGAAATGCAAATTAAAACCACAATGAGATTTCACCTCACACAGGTAAGAATGGCTATCATCAATAAATCAACAAATAAATAGTAGCAAGGATGTGGAGAAAGGGAAACTTTTCTGTACTGTTGGTGGGAATGCAGATTGATGCAATTACTATGGAAAACAGTATGGAGATACCTCAAAAAATTAAAAATGTATGTGCCTTTTGACCTAGTTACCTCACTTCTGGGAATATATCCAAAGAAATCCGAAACTAATCCAAAAGAACATAAGCACTCCTATGTTCATTGCAGCGTTACTTACAATTGCCCAGATATGGAAGCAGCTCAAGTTTGCATCAAGAGATAAGTGGATAAAATATCTATGGGACATTTACACAATGGAACACTACTCAGCCATTAAAAAGAAGAAAATGTTACCATTTGCAACAGCCTAGATGGACTTGGAGAACATTATGTTAAATGAAATAAACCAGGCAGAGAAAACCAAATACCATATTATTTCAATCATATGTGGAATCTAACGAACAATCTGAACTAACAAGCAAAATAGAGACAGACCCATAGATAGAGAGCAGGCTGACAGCTATGGCGGGGGTGGGGGTGAAAGGGTGGAGGCATCAAGCAAAAAAGGAAAAGGACTCATGGACATGGACAACAGAGTGGTGATTGTCATGGGGAGAGGAGTATAAGGGGGCTAAATGGTAATGAAAATATTACAATTTTAAAAAAGAAAAAATAGAGTGATATATTACTTTACAACAGACCATGATAATGCATATTATAAACTGAAGAGCATCTGCTTAAAAAATAAATAGAGATACCACAAATTAGTCAATAAAGAAGGAAAAGACAAGAAAATTCAATTAATGAAAAAGGCAGAAAAGAAAAAGAAACAAAGAATAGACATGGCACATAAAAAACAGCTTTCAAGATAATAGATTTAAACCAAAGACTAATGTAACATACACTTAATATTAAGTTAATGTAATTTCATAATTACACTAAATGAAATGGTCTAAACACTCTAATTAAGAGACAAAGATTGTTAAAGTGAATATAATAGAAACAGAAGTTAACTATATGCTGTCTATATGCTTTAAATATAAAAAGAGATAGGCAAAGTAAAAGGGTAAAAAATACAATCAAATATTAATCTAAAGAAAGATTGAGGGGAGATATTAATATCAGCCAAAGTAGAATTCAGGAAAACATAATATTGCAAGGAATATAGTGGTATAATTTAAATTGATAAAAATTATATAACAAGTCATCAAGAGTGTATGAAAATTTGATATATGTATACATTAATAAAAGTTTTGTGTTACATGAAAAACATATAAAATAAAATAAAATAAAGGTGTTCTCAGAGGTGCATGTCTTCTGTAGGCTACATGAGAAAAATTGTTTATTCTTTTCTTTTTCCAGCTTCTAGAAACTCCCCACATTCCTTGGCTCTTAGCTCCTTCCCTCACTCTGTACAGCTGGAAATATGGCATTCCTCTGACCCTTCTTCTGTCATCGTGTCTCTTTTACCTTCTTCACTGTTTCCCTATTTCATTTTAAAAGACCTCTGTGATTATATTATACCCTCATAAACCAGGATAATCTCTCTCTTTTAAGGTCAGATGTTTAGTACTTAACTATCTACAACTTAATTGCCTCCCTATTTAATCTAATATATTCACAGATTCCAGTGTTTAGGGTGTGGACATTTTGGTGGAGCCAATATTTTGCCTACTACAGACACAGATGCATAACACATGTATGATAAAGAAACAGAAAAGCTAAAATTTAATTACTTTTAATAACAAAGATGTATTTCCTAATTGTGCTACATATCTCTCTCAAATCAGCAGGGAGTCTTTGTTCGTTGTATTTAATGAGAGACCCAGAATGGCAGAGCAACTGCCATCTTCAATATAGCTGATTGATGTGCCAGACAGAGTAAAGAACTTTAGGGGGTCACTCACTAGCAATTCAATACTTGGCCCAAAAAGCAACATGTATCACATATGCTCACAATTTACTGTTCAGAACTTCTTCCGTGACTCCACCCAACCTCAGAGCATTCAGCCAAAATATAGTATTCCCTCACTTATCATGGGTATTACATTCTAGACCGCCCCGCAATAGGTGAAAATCTGCGAAGTAGGAACCTTACTTTTATTGTAGTATTTATATACATTCTGAGGCTCTATAAACCCTTCCCACACACTTATAAACCATTCCCAGTCTCTTAACCTTTCCCACTCCCATATTAACCTTTTCCACACTTTTATAAACACTATTTATGTTCTTAAACATATTCTACACTCCTAAACCTATGTAACTTTAACAACATACGTATACAGTACCACAAAATCCCACTATATAGCAAAAAAACTGCGATAAATATATATAATATTTTTTAAAATCCCGTGACACAGTGAGGTCACAATAAGCGAACGACGATATACAGAGGGACTACTGTAATCCTACTTTGTGGCCTGAAAGATAAAATGTTTAGGTATTTGATCAACAATGCTAATAGCCATCATCCTCTTGAAACAACATACAAATGCTGGATAAGTGAAATGTAATTGATTGCTGAGTTTACAATAATGAAAGTAAAATTCCCAGGTGAATGAAATACAGAAGTACGAGAATATGAGCTATTGCTGCTACTACTTTGAAGATGAGATAGGGGTTTGGGGAATAATTAATTAGATTCAGTAAATACTAATGGGTTGAGGTTTAATATTCTCATAGGGAAGTAAGACAGGGCCATAACCAGAAGGGGAAAAAGAAATGTGAAATTACTGCATAAATCTAGGATTTCTAAAAGGACAAGCCAATTGCAAAATAAAAACTAGAGGGAAAATTCTATTCACTGAATAAGAAAAATTATGTTCTACCCATACTCTAGAGGAGGAGGTAGAAAACATCTTTGAATAAAGCCCAGTGGTGTGTTAAATTCTTCCACTTCATAAATTTGTTTTTCTCCTTTTATTTCTATATATTTTTGTTTTATATATATATGACTTTTTTAAATTAATTAATTTGTTTGTTTGTTTATCTATTTTTAGAGAGAGGGGAAAGGAGAAAGAGAGGGAGAGAAACATCACTGTGTGGTTGCCTCTCACTTGCGCCCCTAACTGGGGACCTGACGTGCAACCTAGTCATGTGCCCTGACTGGGAATCAAACCAGTGACACTTGGCTTGCAGGCCGATGGTCAATCCACTGAGTCACAGCAGCAGGGCTTTATATTTGACATTTTATTGTTAGCTGTACTTACATAAAAATTTATATCCTGATGTTGTATTAATCCTTTCATCATTATGAAATATTTCTTTTCATCTCTAATATTTTCTGCCTTAAAGATTGAATTGTTTGATATTAATATAGCTATAACTTTAGATTTTAATTTTGTGGCTTTAAGAAACATAAAAGTGGTTGTATTTTTTATGCACTTGTTCAATTAGAATATCTAGTAAATATTTGCATGTGAAAAGGGAAACCATCAACACATGAAAACAAACCCACAGGCAGGGAGAGATTATTGCAATATATAAAACTGGTAATACATAGAAATTCTACAAATCAAAAAGAAACAGACAAATACCTTAATGAAAAAATGAGCAAAGTACAAGATATTGAAGATGCAACTCAAATGGTTAGGAAGTAGACAATGAGTAGCTTCTATTTGAATCAGGGAAATGTGGGGATTAAATCCACATTGAAATACCATGTCACAACTATCAGATTGCCATTCACTTGTTTTTAAAAATCTGATAGGCTTCCAGCCAAGATGGAGGCCTAGACAGACATGTTGCATCTCCCTCCACAAAGAAGGAATACAACTACCTCAAAACTAGAGACAACCATAAGTTCCAGAAAATAAAGCTGCATGGAAGTCCAACAAAGAAAGATATAAAGAAGAAATACTCATCCAGACAGGTAAGAGGGGTAGAGCCGATGCGGAGAGGACAGAGTGTGGTGGTGGCAGAAGAGGCAGCAGAAGCAGCAGTGACAGTGGCTGGCTGGCAGAAAGCACAGTCAAACATTTATATAAGTCGAGAGGGACACCTGGGGAATGCTCCCAGTACCACACCAGACAGCACAGCTCATGGTTCCAGTTCTGGCAAAAATAAAACCTCATTGCTCCTGACTGTGCAACCCAGTGGGGCATGGGGCAGAGGAAAAACTGCTGGTCTCTCAGCAGAGTCCACTTGTTTAAAGTGCCCCCATGGTCCTAGAACATCTGCAGACCCACCCACTCTGGAACAATGTCCAGGGCAACAGCTAGAGAGGTGCCAGGCCCATACAGAAGTGGGAGAAGTGCCTAGGTAAGCGGTGAGTGCTGAGCAAGTAGCATTGTTCCCTCTCAGGTGCCTCCCCCACAAACAGAACCACAACATAGTGAAATGAGTTGCCCTGTACTGACGAATACCTAAGGGTCTGCCCCTTATAATGTAGCAGGTGTGACAGCTCTACTTAAGACACAGAGGCAAACAAACACAGGAGCCTGTCAAGATGAGGATACAGAAAAGTATGACCCAAAAGAGGGAATGGATCAAGGTTCCAGTGGGAGAACTAAACAATGAGGAGATAGCCAACCTAACAAATAAGGAGATAGCCAACCTAACAGATGTGAGTTCAAAACACTAGTGATAAAGATGCTCACAGACTTGACAGATATGCTTAAGTATGGCAAACACATAAGGGAATAAGTGAAGCCTATGATAAATGAAACTAAGGAAAATCCACACAAAACCAATGGTGAAGGGAAGGAAACTGGAGTTCAAATCAATGATTTGTAACATAAGGAAGAAAAACACAATCAGTACAGAATGAGGAAACAAAAATTGAAAAAAATGAGGAGAGGCTTAGGAACCTCTGGGACAACTTTAAATGTGCAAATATCCAAACCATAGGGGTGCCAGAAGGAAAAGAGGAAGAACAAGAAATTGAAAGCTTGTGTGAAAAAATAATGAAGGAAAACTTCCCAAATTTGGTGATGGAAATAGACATACAAGTCCAGGAAGCACAGAGAGTCCCAAACAAGCTAGATTCAAAGAGGATCAGACCAAGACACATCATAATGAAAATGCCAAAGGTTAAAGATAAAGAGAGAATCTTAAAAGCAGCAAGAGGAAAGCAGAAAGTTACTTACAAAGGGATGCCTATAAGACTGTCAGCTGATTTCTCAAAAGAAACTTTGTAGGCAAGAAGTATTCAATGTGATGAAAAGCAAGGACCTACAACCAAGATTATTCTATCCAGCAAAGCTATCAGTTAGAATGGAAGAGCAAATAAAGTGCTTCCCAGAGAAAGTAAAGCTAAAGGAGCTCATCATCACCAAACTAATATTATATGAAATATCAAAGGGATTTACTTAAGAAAAAGAAGTTCAAAATTATGAACATTAAAATGACAACAAACTCACAACTAACAACAACTGAACCTAAAACATAAAAACGAAAACAAACTAAGCAAACAACCAGAACAGAAACAGAATCATAGGTGTGGGCATCATTTGGAGGGTTATCAGCTGGGAGGGGAAGGGGGAGAAATGGGGAGATGGTGCAGGGATTAAGAAGCATAATCGGTTGGTACAAAATAGACGGGGAAGTTAAGAATAATATAAGAAAGGGTGAAGCTGAAGAACTTATATGCATGACCCATGGACATGAACTAAGCAGGATGGGATTGCTGGAGGAAAGGGGATTACTGGGAAAAGGGGAGCAAAGAAAAAAGAAATTGGGACTATTGTAACAATATAATCAATAAATATACTTTTTTAAAAATTTGATAATATCAAAGGGCTCATGAGGATGCAGATAAATAAGAAGTATGCAGTATTGATACAGTGTAAACTAGTACAATTACTCTGGGAAATAGTGTGAAAATACCAAAAAATAAATAAATGCAAGTGTGCATACCTTAGGAAAATATTACCACCTCCTGTTACCCATCTTAGAGAAATTATAAAGCACTCATAAGGGAGCATGGAATAGGATTTTCATGATTCCACCTGTAGTAGTATGAAATTTGAAACAAACTAATCATCTATCAGTATGAAAGTGGTAAACAGTGAGCAAATAATGGAATACAATAGTTGAAAACTGCACCAAAGTACATTGATGTGTTAACATGGATAAATATAAAAATATGATGTTAAAAATGAAAGAAAAATAAGTTCCAAAAGCATTTGGATCATATGGTGGTGCTATATTTTTTAAACACCCCAAAATAATTCTTTATATTGTTTGAAAATATATTTTTTTAATATGAAATTGAAGAGACATGAACATAAGACAACAGGTTAAATGTGAGAATGAATAGGGTAAGGAATTAAGGTTGGGCTTTAGCCATGCCAACAGTTTCATTAACATTTTTGAGGAGATGACACCTCAAGCAAATATAACAAATTAAGAGCAAATTTTTTATTTAAATGAGTTGGCCATGAAAGTGAAGATTACTGTTTTGTTTACTTTTTAGAATATTTAAAATATTTTACATCTAAATATTTTTTTAAATAAAATACTTCTTAGCATTAAGGATTTTGAGAATGAAGTACACATATAAATGAATCAATTTTTCAGTTAATATGGCAGAGTTAATAGTAGATATAAAAATAAATTTCAAATCTGATCTGAAAAATCTATATTCCACTACACAAATAGATGGACTTTATCTCTAAATATTATATTCATCTTACTGTGATTTCAAAGGCAGCTTACCCTAATGTATAATTGTGCAAGTTTATAATTAGATATTTGAACAAATAAAACCAAAACACAGCCTCAACTTAAAAGTAAGGGCACTCACACAATAAAATTAAAAAGACTGCTTTAGCTAGGCAACAAATTGGTCTTAAAGATTTTTAGACACCAATACCATTTGGAAAACAGATATTATTGAATAGATTCTGTTTGAGGAGAACAGGAAGTCTAAAAGTCTGTAGAAACAAAATTTTTCCTAAAATGAAAATCAAGTGGACTCTATTATAGTGTTATTCATATAAAAATCATTGAGTGACCTAACAATACTTTCACGTGCAGTTTTATGAAAGTGAGGAAAAGACTGTTCTGCAAAATATTTTATTTTATAGAGTGAAATAAGAAATGGAGGTCAGATCCCAAACCAAAGCAATATTAATGGGGTACACATCTGGGAACCTCCAAAGTACCCACTTCAGCATACATTCAGACACACATCCAAAGAAAAATAAAATTGTTTTATGCCTAGAAACCCACACCCAATCCAATTTTGAAATAGCCAGATTATTAATGATATAAGGTTTGTATTTGATTGAAAATGAACCACAGCCATTCTCCTTTGAAGATATGAAGGCAAACTTGTACTTACTATCTGTGCACATTTTCTATAGGGTATTTCCAGAGCCTCTGTGGCAGAAGTTGCTGAGAGAGCAGAAACCACTGGAGTTTCTGCAGAGTAATCAGGCACAGGCCAGAGGAGTATGTTCTTTGGGAGTCATTGGGAGACACGGCTTGAACAGCCCATGCACACTTTCATATACTCAGGAGCATGAACTGTTGTAAAATTTTGTCAGGCAAGTACTCTTGAGTCTCATGGCACTTAGCCAAATGCAGCAGGATTCTGAATCAGCAACAATGTGAGAAAAGTAAACTTTTTTTCTGATTTGGGCTCTGATGTCAAGGTCTGGACAGTCCTCTAGGATAAGGCCAGCAATTTCAGTGGCATATGTCTAAGCTAATTCTGATCTTTCAAATACCAGTTAAAGTTACGGGGCAATATCAGTAGAAATCTAACCTCTCAAGGACACATGCATAGCAAAGCAGATGGCTTGCAACAGACTGTTTAATCCCAAATCAAATAACGGAATCAGCACTTCAGGATGACTGCTTATATAGACACTTTTGTCAGATAATGTGGCTGAGAGCTACACTTCCCACAAAATAAGCTCCATAAAGAGTTTGTGATACCCTGATTGATCAGTGGTGAATTCATTAAGCTTGTACAGAAAACAGTGAGCTCCAGAGTGTATAATAAACATTGTCGCAGGCTGACATGAATTTACATTAAAAGATAACAAGACAGTAAGCTTTCGGTATCTAAAGGCTTTTTTGTTGTTCATTGTTTTTATTTTTTCCAGAGTGCAGGAATATGTAAGGAAGCTTGAGAGTGAAGCCTGAAGATGGGAAATATACTTTTCCTATTTAATGGAATTGAGGGAGATTTCTGTGAAGACAGCTGTGAAAAAGCTGACAAATTAGCCACTCCTGGTGTAAGTTATCTGTATAAAGCCTCCCACCCCGGAAGATAAGCCCTAGCATCGCTGTCCCTCATAGGCTAGGCTTTCCTTTGGTTTTTGCATGGCGGTTGCATTTCATGGAAATTTCTTCCTTTTCCACACTCAGACAATCCCAGTCTTGGCCCTCCTTTTTAGGCAAGGCTCTGACATGTAAACAGATGAAGGTACTAGCATAGAATGACTTTCCCCAAAATGTGCTCTACATATTATACTAAAAAAAAAATGTAGGAATGATTCTAAGGTCAAGTAAATTTAAGAAACATTGCCTTAAAATGCTAAATCTAGATTCATGTTCCCACAGGACTTCTCCTAACTTTGGGTAAGCTGGTGTACATTTGACTCATTAGGAGAAGATACTACATGCAGCATTTCCCAAGATGCATGTACATGTGTGTAACATCAAAAGAGACTAAAAGTTCCATGGGATGAACTTTTTGAAATGTTGATAGTTTGAAACTTTACCAATGGCTTCTGTTGTTTAATATGTTCATTTTTAAGTTAAGCCATTTTCTTTACTCTGGTTAAGACATGCTAGTAGATACTGGAACTTTATAGCAACCTGGTAGTTGAGATGGGAGAAGAAAGAGATGGAGGCAAGAATGTGGAAGATTGCAATAGTTGGAGCAGAAACAAAAGAAAATTAAGGAAAGTAGATTGGGGTCTTGGTGGTGGAAACCAAAAAAGAAGAAACTGACTTTTCAAACATTATAAAAGAAAGAAATGGCAGGACATGGAAAGGCCCTAGGTGCAAGGTAGAAAGAGAGATAATCAAAGATGGACTCAAGGTTGTAACCCTGGGTGATAAGGAAAGCTGTCCTGCTGCTAACAATAATGGAAAGTAGAAGAGGAGAAATGAAGCCTAGACTATTACTATGGCATTCTTCAGACTGAAGGGGCACAATGAAAGAGGTTTTAATATGTGAAGTAAAATTCAAAATCAAAAAAAAATTTGTAAAATATTAAAAATTAAACATTTCTCAAGCAAGTGTCAAAACTTTCAAAAAAGAAGATTTTATATTTAGTTCTTACACATATAGCTAATTGATTTGGTTGTTGTGGCATAACGTGTTATTGTTCTATCCTTCAGCATTATTCAGTGGCATTTCAGTTCTCATAATAACATAAAGACACACATAATGTATTTATATATAAAGGTGTATACCTTACAATTACATGCACATAAATGCAAACATATACCTTTTATTTAAAAAATATATAAATTTGAGTCATAAATAAATGCAAATTGCACTTGCTGGGAAATAAAAGGAAGTCTTGGGAAAACATATCTAAAAATTCAACACTGTCAAAGAGAACTGATTTAATTTGTTAGTCTAATACAGATGAGTGACAAAAAGTTTTTATTTGCTTGAAGTGCCTCTGAGGTTTTGCAGTACCATTGAAATACTGTCCTCAACTCAAGTGCTTTTCACATATCAGACAAGTGGCAAGTTTAACAGAGCCTGCACTAATGTTTTGTATTTCTATTCTAAGTAAAACACTTCAGGAAGTAAACATAAATATTCAATAATACTGCAACTGAAGACAATGAAAAATTCTCCAGTTAATATATTGATAAGTAAATCATTTTAGAAAGAAGCAAAAAGCATTGTAAACACTGAAATGCTAACCCAGTCATAAAATAGAAACTTCTTGAGTACCTTTGTTTTTTTCCGTGGTAATAAAAAAAAATGTGGCATGCATACATTTTGCAAGCTGTAGATATTTAATGTGGCTTATTTAATATTTGAACACATTTTTAAGAACAAATCCAAATTATTACTACTGGAGAAATTTCTAACCCTATCTACATCAATGAATCCACGAATAACAAAGAGAATATGAAGCCAAGAGTAACAGTCTTTCTTTGAAATAATTTTAGATAACCTAGAAGACTCTAATCAAGGAATTGCATTGCATGCTAAAAATTGCATTTTAATCATGTCTTTAATAATTACACCTGCATGTGTAATTTAAAATTTGGCTGGATACTAGAGAAATTTCACTATGCAGTAGAAGGATAGTTAAGTGCACAGCCAGCGATTAAGCAGATGTTGATTTAAGTTGTTGCTGTCTGGCATGTGAGCCACGTAAATTTGGGCACATTCTTTTTGTCATTTTGTGGTCTGCTTCTCTCATTAAAAAGAAAAAAAAAAGGCAGGAAGGATAATAATGATGTCTTAATAGAAAATACAAATGTTTAATTCAATGCCTACCATATATAGTCATGTCAATAAATATTAACTGTTTTATTATCATAATTGTTCTTATAAATCTTATCAGAGAACACCTTCCTATAGTAACATTGTTTTATACTCAATTACTAAAATAGCTTTTAAAGATTGGTTAAACACATTAATCCTTTAAAATAAGCAAAAACTACATATAATAAAAGTTTTCTCCTGGCTGCTGTAGCTGAGTGAATTGAGCATCAGCCTGCGAACCAAATATCGCTGGTTCGATTCCCAGTCAGGGCACATGGCTAGGTTGCAGGTCAGGTCCCCAACTGGGGGTGTGTGAGAGGCAACCACACAGTGATGTTTCTGTACCTCTATTTCTCCTTTCCACTCTTTCTAAAAATAAATAAATAAATAAATAAATAAATAAAATTGTTAAAAAAATAATAAAATAAAATAACATTACTTTATTAAAAAAAGTTTTCTAACACCTTAAATAACACACCATAATAGTATAGAACATAGGGGTAAAATGTCTGTATATAAATATGTATATTTACATATCACTGATATATTTATATATCAATATATACATATAAACATATATAAATTTAACTATATATATTTCAAATTATATGTGTGTGTGTGTATATATACACACATATATACATATACATATATATACACATATATATCTCACATCATCCATTCATCCACTGATGAATACTTAGGTTGTTTCCATATCTTGGTTATTATGAATAATGCTGAAATAAAAATGGGAGTGTAGGTATCTTTTTGATGTCTTATTTTTATATCCTTTGTGTATATTATATACCCAGAAGTGGGATTGCTGGATCATATGGTAGTTCTATTTTTTAATTTTTCACAATACTCCATACTGTTTCCCACAGTGACTTCACCAATTTACATTCCCACCAACAGTACATTAGGGTTTCCTTTTCTCCACATCCCTCCCCACCCCACTTGTTATTTTTGTCTTTCGATGATAACCATTCTGACAGGTATGAGGCAATGAACTCTAAGGGCATTATACTAAGTAAAATTAAGACAGAGAATAGCAAATATTGTATGATATTAGTTACATGTGAACTCTGAAAACATCAAACTTGTAGAAACAGAGTTAAATGGTGGTTACCAGAGTTGGGAGTAGGAAAAACGAGGAGATGGAGGATCTGACGCCACCAGGGGCAGATCCAGGAAGTGCAGATCATTCTAAGAAGAACCAACAAACAATAGCAGTCACAAAAGTGGGGAGACAGAGAAACAACCCCCCATCGAAAGGAAAGGTAGAATCCCCAGAAAGAGTGCTAAATGAAATAGAGGGGAGCTAACTTTCAGATATGGAATTGAAATCATGGATTACGGAGAAGCTCAATGAGCTCAGGAGAAATTACAAGGAACTCCAGAAAAACTACAGGGAACTTACTGAGAATTACACCAGCATGAATAAGGACATAGAAGCTATCAATAAGAGCCAGGAGGAAATGAAGAATACGATCTCTGAATTGAAGAACACAGTAGAAGGAATTAAAAACAGGCTAGAGGAAGCAGAAGATCAGATCAGCGAGCTAGAAGACGACGTAGACAAAAACTCCCAGACACTGCAACAAAATGAAAAAAGACTGAACAAGACTGAAGAGGCTCTAAGACAGCTGCAGGACAACATGAAACGTAATAATATCCATATCATAGGAATTCCAGAAGGAGAAGAAGAGCAAGGGATAGAAAACCTCTTTGAAAAACTAATGACAGAAAACTTCCCTAACATGAGGAGAGAAAGAGTCACGCAAGTCCAGGAAGCACAGAAGGTCCCAATGAAGATGAACCCCAACAGGCCCACTTCAAGACACATCATAATTAAAATGGCAACATTCAAAGACAAACAGAGAATCCTAAAAGCAGCAAGAGAGAAACAACTAATAACATACAAGGGAACTCCAATAAGGCTATCCTCAGATTTCTCAGCAGAAACACTACAAGCCAGAAGGGAATGGCAAAAAATATTCCAAGCAATAAAAAACAAAGGCCTACAACCAAGAATACTCTACCCAGCAAGACTCTCATTCAGAATGGAAGGTGAAATAAGGAGTTTCCCAGAAAAAAGAAGGCTAAAAGAATACATCTCCACCAAACCAGCACTGCAAGAGATGCTAAAGGGTCTGCTTCAAGAAGATGAAGAAACAGAGAGAGACAGAGAGGAACATGAGTACAAAGGGGGAAAACGACAATGAATAAGTACTGAAAGAAAAAAGGAACTTTTACCATTTGCAACAACATGGATGGAACTAGAGAGAATTATGCTTAGCGAAATAAGCCAGGCAATGAAAGATAAATACCTTATGCTATCACCCATTACAGGAAACTAATGAACAACACAAACAAATGAGCAAAATTGAACCAGAGGTATGTAAACAAGGAATAAACTAACAGTAACAAAGGGGGAGATGGGAGGGAGAGAAGGGGGTAAGAGAGGAAGGGTCTAGTCAAAGAACATGCATAATGACCCATGGACATGGACAACTGGGTGGGGACTGAGTGTGAAAGAAGGGGGCAGGGTGCAGGGAAGCAAGAGGGGGTACAACAGTAATGGAAAAACAAACAAAAAAAGTATTTAGTGAGGGAAAAAATAAAAATATAAAGAATAAAAATGCAAGTTCAGTGAATATTAGAAGGACAAGGATTTTCCTTCACACTGTATATTTTTCTCCCTATCTGATCCCTCCAGAGTTTGGCATTCTAAACAAGTAAGTAATGACATAAGTTTCTTTGCATAAAACTAACAAGACCAGTTGTTAATAGAGGTTTTTTTGCCTAAGACTTTGACTGGAATGTCATGCCTAAAGGAGACATACTTGGGCTCTGGTTGTTACCAAAAAGCACTGCGGAACTGGGATTGACTTTCAAAGGTAATAAAAGCCCACGAGATAAAAGACCTGGTACCTTGGTTGGATGTGCGGTCCATGGCAATCTTTCCAGGGAAGGAATGAAGGTTGTTTTCCTGAAAGATGGCTAGAAAGGACCTTAAGGGACAATGGAAAACCAGAAGGACTTGGAAAAGACATGTTGTTACAGGCAAGGCTGAATGCCAGGTATGTGGTTCTGCTTCTGTGCTCTGAAGGGCAGACTGAAGGTCACACTAAATGTTCCTTGTGTAAGTTCCAGCAAAGCAGAACTAAAGATCATAAGTGATCATTTGCTGCTCTTGTTGTGTTTATGCAAATGAACAGGATAAATTAAAAATGGACTTAATGCAGTCCCTTTAATGACAAGGAGGGTAATCTTAGGGGGAAAAAATCATGATTCAAGGAAAATCACAATGCTCAGTGGTAGACTATAAAGTAGTGCAGCTAACCGTCTTTAAAGTTTATCTTCATTTAAAGTTTGTTTTGACTTGAAAATTTAACTATGTCTGTGGTATTATCAAAGATGTTTAATTCACAGGCAAGAAGAATGTCAAATGCCTTGCAACTGGATGTCTTTCCGATAAGACAGTCTTACAGATTTAGAGACTTGTATGTGGGTTATGTTACAGAAATTAACATGTGTTTTCTGTTTTCAAAGGGCATAAGCCTATGATCTCATTGCCTGAGTGATTGTATGTATAGGCCTCACTTAATCCTGTCTGCATCACTGCCTCCTGAGACTCAATGGTTTGGCTGAACTAAGTGGCTGGGTTGTTGAAGAATGGGGTGGTCTGTGGGCTTCACTTTAAAACTGGTTTCTCTTTTCTGTCTTAATGGCTTGGACAGAAAGAGCCCAGAGGTCTGAGAGGGGGAAAATCTAAAGTATTTCCCTCAGCCAAAACTAAGTATAATGGGCAAAAGGGTTTTGGACAGGTGAGATGTGCCTGGCACATCTTCCTCCAAAGAAGCCCTTCTTTTCCCTAATGTGGGACATTGAAAAATTAATACTTGCCTGTTGTCATCTAGTGGTTATGGACTGAATGATGCCTTTTAACCCTGTTTCCAAATCTGTTGCCTCCAGAATACAACAAGGATGCCAGCCTGTTAAATCAAGTCTGCCATTGTCCGGGGACAGCCAACCAACCTGGAGTCTGTATGATCCCTCCCCATGTGAGAAGGCCACCCCTGCCTCCACACCCCCAGTCTTATTAAAGATTTCTGGACCCAAGGGTAGGTAGGACGATGACCATGTCCAGCTTGAAGCAGCTAGAGGAGCTCAAGACCTTCGCCCATTGTCCTTTATAAAATTATAAAGGGTCTTAAGTCTGAGAGGGAGAAATTGTTATTTTTTATTGTTAAAAGAAGAAGAAGAATATATGAAAGGGTGAGGCAGGAGAGCTTGTATGTATGACCGATGGGCATGGACTTGGGGAGAGGGGATTGTTGGGGGAGGGGGGTGCTGGGCAGAGGGGAGCAAAGGGGAAAAATTGGAACTATTCTAACAATATAATCAATAAAATATACTTATAAAAAAAATGAGATGTTGGTCAAAGAGTACAAAAGTCCTGTTAGAAGGTAAATAAGTTTTGGGATTCCAATGCACAGGTTTATGATTACAAATAACAGTACTGTACTATATACTTATCAATATTGTATTATAATTATATATCAATAATGCTGGAAAAAAAAGAGACAAGTGTCTCACCTCTAGCCAAACAGCTGGAGACTACTAATAATGCCATATCTTTGTATAGAGTAAGGGGAGAAAAATCACTAACTATTGTTGAACTAAATACCTTGCATTTACTAGCTCTTTTTAAGCTCAAATTGTTATATTTTATACAGACACACACACACACCTCCCAACGAGTACTATTTTTATGGCCTAAGAGAAACATTGGTCCTAGACTACTAAGGTTTGAATGCTGGTTCTGACATCTGCCCACTCAGTGATCTAGGTTACATATTTAACTTCTCTGTAAAGAGAATAACCCTGGATGGTATGGCTCAGTGAATTGAGTGCCAGCCTGTGAACCAAAAGGCAGCTGGTTTGATTCACAGTCAGGGCACATGCCTAGGTTGTAGGTCAGGTATCCAGTTGAGAGGAGCAAGGAACAGCCAATTGATGTTTCTCTCTCACATTGATGTTTCTCTTTCTCCCTTCCCCTCTCTCTGAAAATAAATAAATAAATAATAGCGAGAATAATAGGACTCACCTCATAAATTTTCTTTATGTGTGTGAATGGACAAAATAATACAATACTTAATAAAGTGTTTTAAACAGTGCCCAGTATGCTATCAATATATAATAATGACCAGCACTTGCAGAGCAATTGCTCAAGGTCACTCATTCTGTAAGTGTTTGAGTAGAAGTCCAACCTAGGTCCAAATCTGTAATTGTAATATATCTGACCAATATTAGTAACTCTCTTAGCTTTGCTTCATTTCCATACCTACTATTCCTATAGGCCTTAATTAGCTTATGTATGAATTGAGAGTATTTTACTATTAGATATAAATCTATGGTACTCCCCAAAAATCCTGCCCCTCAGTACCTTACGCCCCCCAAAAAAATAATATCAGTTTTTATCTGTAGAGATACTCTGCTAATATTCAACTGGATCTTACAACACAGTACATGTCAGTTCAGTCTATGAGGCAGCCACTAACCATTAACTCAATAAATATTTCTAAGTGCAATTCTCTGGTATTCTTTTTTATATGTAAGCATTTTAATTTTAGAACAGTTTGAGATTTACAGAAAAATTGGAAAGGCAGTAGACAGAGTTCCCATACAAACCACACCCTAGTTCCCTTATCTTTAACATACTACATTAGTGTGTCACACTTGTTATAATTAGCGAACCAATATTGATACATTCTTATTAAAATCTATAGTTCATTCAGAAGTCCTTATATTTTACTTAATACCACTTTTTCTGTTTTAGGAACCCACCCAGAATACTACATTACGTTAGAAGTCATGTCTTCTCAAGTTCCTCTTAGCTGTGAGTACTGGTCAGGTTTTTGTAGAACATTCTTAAATTAGAATTTGTCTGATCTTTTCTTCATGACTACACTGGAGCTTTATGTTTGTGTGAGAAAGACTACAGAGGTAAAATACCATTTTCGTAATATCATATCAAGAGTACACATACTATCACTATGATTTAATGCTGTTAATATTAATCTTGGTTACCTGTCTAAGGTAGTGTTTTTCAAGTTTCTACACTGTAAAATTATTCTTCTTTCCCCCTTCCTACTCTATTCTTTGAAATGAAGGCACCATGTGCAGCTCATATTGAAAGTGGGGAGTTAAGCTCTACTTCCTTGAGGGTAGAGTAACTACATAAATTAGTTGAAATTCTTCTGCATAGGAACATCAAACTTCTAGAACCATTTGTTGAGAAAGTCAATCCTTTTTCCATCAAATTGTCTTTGCTTCTTTTCAAAGATCAGTTGGGTATAATTGTGTGGATGGTCTTCTGGGCTTCCTATTCTGTTCCATTAACCTATGGGTTTTTAATTTTGTTAGTGTCCTGTTGTCCTTATTATTGTAACTTTATAATAAACCTTGAATTTGGATAGTGAGAATCCACCAACTTTGTATTTCTTCATCTTTTTTAGTATCGGGTTGTCTATTGTAGATCTTCTGCATTTTCATGTAAATTTAAGAATCAGTTTATCAATATTTAAAAATAACTTGCTAAGATTTTTATTGGAAATGTGTAAATCTAGAGATCAAATTGGGAAAAAAGCTGCATCTTAACACTATTAAGCCTTCCAATCCAGATCCAGACCATCTTTCCATTTTTTTAAAATTTCTTTCATAATTTTTAGAGCTTTGTAGTTTGACATATATATTCTATATATATATTGTTATATTTATTCTTAAGTATTCTTAAGGGGTGATGTTGTTAATGATATTTTATTTTTTTTTTTTATTCTCACTGAGGACATGATTATTGATTCTAGAAAGACAAGAAAGGAGGGAGGGGGACAAAAACATTGATGTGAGAGAAAAACATTGATTGGTTACCTCTCACACATGACCTAACTGGGACCAAGCCCACAGTCCAGGCATGGGAATTGAACCCCAGATCTTTCAGTTTATGAAATGATGCTCTACCCAACTGAGCCACACCAGCCAGGGCTCTTAATGATATTTTAAAATTTCAAATCCTAATAGTTCACTTATAGAATACTTGAAAGTATTTGACTTTTATATATTAATCTTGTATCTTGTGACCCTGATATACTGGCATATTCATTCCAGTAAGTTTTTTGGTGTGCCACTAATTTTTTTTTTTAATTTTCTACATAAGAAAAGCATAGCACTTGCAAATAAAGACAGTTTTATTTCTTCCTTAGAAATCTGTATACATTTTTTTGTCTTCTTGCACTAGTATGATTTCCAGTAAGATGTTAAATAGGAACAAAAATAAAAGACATCCTTGCTTTGTTCTTGATCTTAAGGGGGCAAGTATACTGTTTCTCACTATTAAGAATAATGCTCGCACTAAGTTTTTCATAGATGTTTTTATTAAGTTAGGAAAATACTCTGCCTTGGCTGATGTGGTTCAATGACTTGAGTGCAAGTCCTCAAACTGAAAGGTTGCTGGTTTGATTTCCAGTGATGACACATGCCTGAGTTGCTGCAGGCCAGGTCCCCAGTTGGGGACATGTGAGAGGTGACCAATTGATGTATCTCTCTCATGTTTCTCTCCCTCTCTTTCTCAGTCCATTACCCTCTATCTAAAAGTAAATAAATAAAATCTTTAAGAAAAAGAAAATTCCCTTCACTTTGCAGCTTTCTGAGTATTTTTATTACAAATGCATGATGTATTTCGTCAAGTAATTTTTTTTTCATTAATTAATATGATCATATGACTTTTCTTTCTTAGCTTGTTGGTGTTGTAGATTACATAGATTAACATTTCAAATGTTGAACCATTCTTGTATAACTGGAAAAACGTCAAGTTGACCATGATGTATAATTTTCATTATGTAATGCTGGATTTGATTTGCTCACATTTTAATATAAATTTTTGTATCTGTATTCATGAGATATTTTGTTCTGTCCTTTTCCTATGTTCTCTCTGCTTCTATTTTTCTAGAAGAGATTGTAAAAAATTGATATAATTTCTTCTCTACATTTTTGCTAGAAATGCTATGAAATCATCTGGATCTGGTACTTTCTTTTTGGGAAAAAATATAATAATTGATTTAATTTCTTTAATAGATATAAATAGGCATATTTAGATTATCTGTTTCTTTTTTTAAGAGATTTTTTAAAAACAATTATTTACTTGTTTGTTTCTTTGTTGGTTTATTTTTAGAGAGGGGAAAGGAGAAAGAGAGGGAGAGAAACATCACTGTGTGGTTGCCTCTCATGTGCCCCCAACTGGGGACCTGAAGTGCAACCTATTAACGTGCCCTGACTGGGAATTGAACCAGCAACACTTGGTTCACAGGTCGATGCTCAATCCATTGAGCCACAGCATCCAGGGCTAGATTATCTGTTTCTTATTGTGTAATATTTAATAGTTTATTCCTTAAGAAATAGGCTCATTTTATCTAATTTTTCAATTTGTTAAGAATAGAGTTGTCTATAATATCTCTTTATTTCTTTAATGTACATAGGATTTAACAGTGAAGACATTCATTTATGATATTGAGAAATTGTGTCTACTCTTTTTTTTTCTTGATTAGGTTGACTAAGGATTTATCATTTTTTAAATATTTTCAAAGAACCAGCCTTTTATTTTGTTGATTTACTCTATTACTTTCTTGTTTTCAATGTCACTGATTTCTGCTCTAATTTTAATATGTTTTTCTTTTTAAAATCTCCTTGATTTAGGATTCAATTATTCTTTCTCTAAAGTGGAAACTTAGCTTATTGATTTTAGTGCTTTTTTATTTTCTGATATAAGGATGTAGGGCTATAAATTATCTCAAAGTACAGTTTCTGTTGCAATTCACGAATTTGATAAGTTGTATTCATATTTAGTTTAAAATATCTCTTCAATTTTTCTTGAGATGTCTTATTTGACCCATTAATTATTCTAAAGTAGGTTGTTTACTAATATTTCAGAATTCTTCCTGCTTTATTTCTGTTGTTAACTTCTAGTTTAATTTTATTGTGTTCTGAGAACATATTTGTATCATTTTTATTCTTTTAAATTTGTTTAGGTATCTTCTATGGCCCAGAATGTGGTCTATCTTGCTGAATAGTTCATGCAAGCTTCAGAAGAATGCACATTCTACTGTTGTTGGATGAGGAATTCTATAAAAGTCAATTAGATCAAATTGATTGATAGTGTTTTTCAGGTCAATAATTTCGTTATTGATTTATTGCCTGCTTAAACTATCAAATATCAACAGAAGGATTTGAAGTCTTTGACTATAATAGTAGATTTCCTTATTTTTCCTTTCAGTTTTTGCACCACATATTATGATGCATACACATTTAGGACTGTTATTCCTTCTTGAAGCATTAATGACTTTTCATTATGTAACTCCTCCCTTTATTCTTAAATTTTTTCTTTGTTTTGAAGACTGTTTTGTCCCAAATTACTGTGGCTACTCCAGCTTAACTTTTATTAGTGTTAGCATGGTATACCTTCTCCATCTCTTTTAACATTGAAAAACTTTGGATTAAAATGAGTTGTTTGTATACAATATGCAGTTGGGTTTGTTTTTTTGTTAAATCTGATAAATTCTATTTTTAATTTGTGTATTAGACTATTTACATTTAAAATTATTATAGATATAATCAATTTAATTTCTAAATTGTTTGTAACTAAATTTTCCTTTTACTTTTGCTCTTCTTAGTTTTAATAGAGCATTTCATATAATTCATTAAATTTTTCTCTCTTAAAACATCAATTATACTTCTTTAATTCCTTTAGTTATTGCCCTCAGATATGTATGTGTGTATATACATATATACATACACATATATTTTTTAAATAATTTAAACTCATCTTCAAATAAAACTATACCATTTACATATAGTATGGGTAGCTTATAACATAGTATGTATAGTACAGGTCAGAGAAGGAAAACTCTGATTCCAAAAAACCTCCGCTGCCTTGCGGCATACCTCTTCAGGGGAAAGGCTAAGGGAGTAAACCCCGACAGAAAATCCGGAGCCGGAGTCCCTAAGGCGGTTTGACGTTGTAGTCAACACCGGCAACTCCTGCGGCGCACCTGAAGCCAAGCTGTATCGACTCCGTCTTTCCCTTGGACCCTTCAGCTGCGAAGAGAGGGGGGGTCTGCTGCATGGGCAACAGCAGACCCTCCATATTACCCTGCCCAGGCTCTGTAGCTTCAGCTCCACTGGAGAGGACACTCCAGCGTCATCGCAAGATGTCGATTCAACACGGGAGGAGACAGATACCATGTCACTCCCGAGTCAGACTGCACAGCCATTCTCGGCGGTGCAGATAGACTCTTAAGAAGCTACACCATCGTCTCTCGAGGCTCTGTAGCTTCAGCTCCACTGGAGAGGACACTCCAGCGTCATCGCAAGATGTCGATTTAACACGGGAGGAGACAGATACCGTGTCACTCCCGAGTCAGACTGCACAGCCATTCTCGGCGGTGCAGATAGACTCTTAAGAAGCTACACCATCGTCTCTCGAGACGGACGGCTGCCGACGACGATAGTACAGGTAAGTCACAACATGGTATTTATAATTCCTTTCCTCCCTCTCATTTGTTATAACATTTCTGCCATTCATTTCACTTATTTCCATGCTATAACAACTTAATATACTTTAACTATTATATTACTCTAAATAAACAGTTGCCTTTTAGATCAATTAAGAATAAGAACAGTAAAACTTTACTACCTTCATTTATTTCTTTCCTGACACTTTCCTTTATGTAAATCAGGTTTTTCTCGGGCACAGAACTTCTCACTTTTTTAACCTTGAATCCTTCCCAATTTATGTACTATTGTTTTTTAGAATATTTTATTGTTTATGCTATTACAGTTGTTCCAATTTTCCCCCTTTAACCTCCTTCCCCCAGCCCACCCCCCACTTTCACATAGTCAATTCCCACACCGTTGTTCATATCTATGCAAGGAGGACATACATAGACATATGAAAAATGTTTTCCATCACTAGTCATCAGAGAGATGCAAATTAAAACCACAATGAGATATTACCTCACACCTGTCAGAATGACCATCATTAATAAATCAACAAACAATAAGTGCTGGCGAGGATGTGGAAAAAAGGGAACCCCAGTGCACTGTTGGTGGGAATGCAGACTGGTGCAGCCACTGTGGAAAACAGTATAGAATTTCCTCAAAAAACTAAAAATTGAGCTGCCTTCTGAACAAGTGATTCTACTGCTGGGAATATAGCCAAAGAACCCCAAAACACTGAGTTAAAGAATTTACCCAGGCAACGAAAGACAAATATCTTATGATATCACCTAATACAGAAAACTAATGAACAACACAAACAAACAAGCAAAATTGAACCAGAGGCATGTAAATAAGGAGCAGACTGACAGTGACCGGGGCAGGGGGGTGGGGAGAAGGGGAAGGGTCTAGTCAAGGAACTAGTATAAATGAGCCATGGACATGGACATGAACAATGGGGTGGGGATTGAATGTGGGAGAAAAGGTGGGTGGTGGGAGGGGAGCAATGGAAGAAAACATGGGACAACTGTAATAGAAAAACAATAAATAATTTTTCAAAAGAATTTACACACCACTATGTCCATAGCAGTGCTATTTACAATAGCCAAGATTTGTGCAGAACTTCTTTTAACATTTCTTGCATGGCAGATCTCCTGATAATACATTTCTTTAGTTTTTGTTTGTCTGAAAAAGTCTTATATCTACTTTATTTTGAAGGTTAATTTTGCTGAATATAAAATTCTAGGTTAATGGGGCGCTATTCAACATTTTAAACATTTCAATTTATTGTCTCCTGTGGCTAGTTTCTGATGAAAAGTCCCCAGTCATTATTTTTCTTGTTCCTCTACTTCTTTTTTTTCCCTTGGACTTCTTTCAAGATTTTCTGTTTTTGTTTCCTGCAGTTTGAATCTGATATGTCTATATGTGAGGTTTTAGTGTTTAACTTGTTTGGTGTTCTCTGGTATTCCTTGATCCATAATTTGGTGTGTGTCATTAATTTTGGCAAATTCTTGGGCACTATTTCTTCAAGTATTTCTTTATTCTTCAAGTATCTCAACTACATGTATTTTTTACTTTTTAAAAAATTTTTATTGTTGTTCAATTACAGTTGTCTCAGTTTTCCCCCATTGCTCTCCCCTGCCCAGCCCAACATCCCTCCAACTCTGTTGTCCATGTACATGGGCCCTTTATGCTTGTTCCTTGACTAGATCCTTCCCCTTCTTTCCCCCCTTATCCTCCTCCCCCTGCCCCTCTCGTCACTGTCTGTTCCTTATTTCCATGTCTCTGGTTCTGTTTTGCTCATTTGTTTGTTTTGCTCATTAGGTTCCACTTACAAGTGAGATCATATGGTATTTGTCTTTTACACCTGGTTTATTTCACTTAGCATAGTACTCTCCAGTTCTATCCATGCTGTTGTGAAGAGGAGTTCCTTCTTTCTTTCTCCTGTGTAATATTCCATTGTGTAATTGTACCAGTTTTTTTGGGTACATTTATTTACTGATGGGCACATAGACTGTTTCCAGAACGTGGCACTTTTAAAAATTATCTCACAATTTTTGAACGTTTGGTTGTCTCATTTTTTTCTCTTCACATTTCAGTCTGAAAAGTTTCTACTGACCTATTTTTAAGTAGCTTAATTCTTTGCTTTGCTGTTTCCAGTCCATAGATGAATCCATCAAAAATATTCATTATCTCTCATAGTGTTTTTGTTTCTAGCATTTTAAAAATCTCTCTGCTTTCATTACTCATCTGTTCTTATATGTTGTCTATTTTTTTCCATTACAGATTTTAACATGGTACTCATAGTTATTTTAAATTTCTTTTCTGATGTGTTTAATAAATGCTCTAGTTATAAATGCCAGAGGCTTCAAATTCCTGTTACCTTTTTGTTTCCCTTCTTGACTTCACTTCCCTAAGGACTCCTCTTCAGAGAAAGTCTGCATCTTACAGTTTTTTAATTGTAATGCACTGTTATTCCTTGGGAGTCTTGTTAGCATAGTGACAATGTAGGGGTGAGGGGAATCACTTTGTAACATTTCGGATTGAATCTTAGTCCTTTAGTGGACCTGTGTCTCAGGGCTACGAGCTTCACAAGGGTTTACCAGTATTTCTTTTCACTGACTGTATCAGTTCTGGCATCTTTGGCTATGTTTGATGGAATGAAGTGGGAGAAATGCTTTTTTCCCCCACTTGTGATAATATTCTGGTAAAGTCTTTTTCTTTGGATATTAAGGCTTTGTTATGGAGAACCTTCAGATGTACAGTATTTCACAATGATTCTTCAAGTTCTTTTGGCTATAATCCACTGTTATTGTGCTAGCCCTGTAGGTGAGAAGATAAGGTATGGAGTAAGTGAAGCATCTATAATCTTATGATTAAATCTCTGTGTTTTAATATGTCTGTGTCTCCTATTGTGACTTGCACAAGTGCTTCTCCAGAGGTATAGCTTTTTTTTTTAATATTCCATCACTTGTGAGTCAAGAAGGCCAGAGGGGACTGCAAAAATGCCCTTCTCTAGCTAGAATAAGCTATTTGTAAAGCCTCCCCCCCCCCCCAGAGTAGCCTCTGCTGGGAGAACACTCAGGTTACATTTCACAATGATTAAAATTCCCTTCTCCCCACCATAGGTATAAGAGGATGTTTCTCAGATCTTTATCATCATCAGAACCTGGTAGAGTTTAGGGAGGTAATTACCCATAAAACTATAGGGTTCCCTAAGACCATAGCCCCCAAAAGTTTCTCATTCTTATGCTAGTTCATGCTTCTATTCAGGCAGTTTATTATTTATTCAGGCTTTTAAAATGTTCATAACAGTTATAGCTCCAACATCTTCTCCTTCAAGTAAAACAGTCTCAGCTATGACCCTCTGGATTCACCTGTCTCTCCAGCTTTGGAGGGAATAATTTGCCTTGTAAACTTAGTTCTCCAGTGGATCCAAGAAAGTGATTGATTTTCAGTTTTTTTCAGTTTTGTCTTTTTGTAAGGACAGAAATTATGACTTCCAATTCTTTACATGTTGGAGCTGAAGCCAAAAGTCCATGATTTTAATTTTTTAAACATAAATAAGGTATAATCTCTAAATTGAAAATTAGTCTAACAAAAGAAAATAGACAAATAAAAATGCACACATTAATGTGTTAATTTAAAATGATGATAAATGCTATAAAAATAAAGAATAGAGTACTATGAGGGAGAATAATGAGATAATTTTGATTGGTATGTCAGCGAAGGCTTCTCTGAGGGAGCAGGGAACTGCAAAAGAAAGCTTAGAGATGGGAAAGAGCTGGACTCAGTTATTTGCCTAATTTGTGACTGAAACAAGGGCAGAAGCAGCTCTGAATGACTTCGGAGTGGCTGACAGGAGTCAGTCTAAGCAGGTATATTAAGACATGCATGTTAAGAAGTGTTACTCTAAGTGCCTAAGAGAGCCATCAAAGGACTTTAAAGAGAGAAGTGAAATGATCACCTCATGTTAGATTATCCTTGCTGCAGTGTGAAAATCTGATTAAAGTGAGGCCAAAAGAAGTGGAGACACCAATTAAGAAGCCACAGTATTAGTTCAGATGTGGATGGTGTTGGCTTGATTCAAATTAAGGACAGTAGAGAGGAAAATAAGTGAACTGATTCAGAATACATTTTTGGATGTGAAAACAAGACTGATAATTACCTTTTAAAAAGATTATAAAAGACTAGATACCAGTTCTGTATGTAAGAAGCTTGAAAGTTGCCATTCCAACCTAACAAGTAAAAAGCTGATTGTCTAGCCACTATGCTATACACCTGAAACTAATACAAAAGAATATGGAACATAAACTGTAATTTAAAAAAATTAAAATTAATCATAAAAAGTGCTGAACAGATTTAAAAGCCATCAACTCTTTTTTTTTAATCTGTGACAAAGAGGTTATGGAGAAAATTGCTGTCCACACAATTGGAGAGACAAACAGGTGGAGACAGAGAGCCACTGATTACCACAGCAGAGGCACATAATCAGAAATCTCCGCAGACCCCAGGGCCCGGATAGGAAAATCTGAACTATCATTGATGAACTGCTGGAGGGTCAATACAGACCACTGTGAGAATAAAACCTCCAGGGGGATCCAGCCATAGACAGAACCTCTACAGTACTGTGAAACTTACCTCCAAGAGCTAGACTTTAAATTCCTACAGTAAATATCAGAAAAGATATTCTCTTTTGCTAACTGTAGGATGAGTGCAAAGGAACCATTTTGATTTACACCAGAGTATTGTTTCTCTTAAATAGGCCTGCCCTGAAGAGAAATGAGTTAACCAGAAGCCTAACTCTCTGGGGTACTATCAGAGCCTAACTGACATGGGGGAGAGGAAACCCCAAACTCCAGTCCACTCTAGCCATTCTGTCCCACCTAAGAGGGGAGAAAAAAACAGAAACACTTGTGAAGCTCACTGTTCAAAGGCATAGGCTCGCTAAAGGACTGAGACCTAAACATAGGAATATAGAACATGTCCCCTTTCCCAACACCACCATGTTATTTAAGGACTTAAAACAGTGCTTTTACCTGGTACATCTACAAACAACTTAAAAATTACAAAGCAAAAGGCAAAAAGGAAAATAAAAAAGGACTATGAAGAGAGAAGAGCAAGCATCAGATGCAAGCATGGCAGAGATGTTAGAAATAATCAGACTAGGAATTCAAAGCAACTATAACTAATATGCTAAGGGCTCCAATTGACAAAGTAGACAGCATGCAGGAGCAGATGAGCAATTTAAGAGAGATGTAAATCCTAAGAAACAACCAAAAAGAAATGCTAGAGATCGAAAACCCTGTAATAGAAATTAAGAATGCCTTTGATGGGCTTACCAGTACACTGGGCATGGATGAGGAAAGAATCTCTGAGCTTGAGGGTGTAAAAATAGAAACTTTGAAAACTGAAAGCAAGGAGAACAAAGATGAAAAAGCAGAACATAATATCCCAAGATTATTAGACAACTACAAAAGTGTAGAAAAAAATCTTTATATCATATGGATAATGGGAATACCAGAAGAAGAAAAAGAAACAGAAGATATATTTAAAACAATAATTACTAAGAAGTTACCCAAATTATTTCAAACACCATACCAGAGACCCAGAAAAATTTTAGTATACAGCTTAAGAAATGTCAAAAGTAAAAATCATACATTATTTGCTCTCAAACCAGAATAGAATTAAACTAGAAATCAATAACAGAAGGCTAACTGAAAAATCTCTAAATACATAAAGAGTAAACAATGTGCCTCTAAATAATATGGGTCAAAGAAGAAATCTCAAGAGAAATTTTAAAATATTTAGAACTAAATTAAATAAAAGCACAACTTATAAAAATTTGTGGGATGCAGCAAAAGCAGTGGTAGGGGAAATTTTATAGCATATACTGGATATATTTGAAAAGCTCTAAAATCAATAATTGAAGTTTCTACCTTAGGAAATTTGAAAAAGAAGAGCCAATTAAATCCAAAGTGAATAGAAGAAAATATATAATAAATATCAGAGCAGAAACCAATGAAATTGAAAATAGAAAATGAATAGAGAAAATCAACAAACCAAAAGCTGGTTCTTTAAAAATATCTAAAACTCTCTGACCAGAGCAACTAAGAAAAGAGGGGTAGACACAGATGTTTAATATTGCAAATTAAAAAAAAAAAAAGGATACCACTACATATCTGTAGACATTAGAAGATATTAAATAAATATTATTAACAACTCTATGCCCATAAATTTCACAACTTAGATAAAAGAAACCAATTCTTTGAAAAGCATAATCTTAAAAACTCATACACACAAAGAAATACTCATTCTGAATAGTCCTATACTGTATCTATTAAAGAAATTGAATTAATAATTACTAACCTTCCAAAGAGAAAGCACTAGGTTCAGATGAGTTCACTGGTGAATTCTACCCAGTATTTAAGGGAGAAATTATACTAACTCTCTATAATCACTTTTAGAAAACAGATCAGAGGGGACAGTTTCTAACTTGTTCTATGAAACCAGCATGGCCCTAATACCTAAACCGAAGACATAAGAAAAGAATACCACAGACCAGTATCTCTCATGAACATAGAGATACGAAGTTTTTGGTTATTTTTTTTAATATTAGCAAATTTAATCCAACAGTGTATGAAAATAATTATACACTACAACCAACTGGGATTTGTCCCAGGTATGTAAGGCTTTTTCAACATTAAAGAATCAATGTAATACATCACAACAACAGGCTAGAAAAGCAAAATGATGTAACCATATAATTAGATGCAGAAAAAGTATTTGACAACATCCAACTTATTCATGATAAAAACTCTCAGTAAATTTGGACTAGAAGGAAACTTCCTCAATTTGATAAAGATTGTCCACAAAATACGCACAGCTACATTATACTTAATGGTTAGAAGTTCAAACCTTTCTCACTAAGATTAGGATTAGGGCAGGAATATCTCCTGTTATCACTACATTTTGACATTGTACCAGAATTTCTGGATAATCAATAAGATTGGAAAAGAAAGTAAGAAGTATATGGATTAAAAAGAAAAACATAAAACTGTCCTTTTGTTGTTGCTCACAGATGACATGAGAGTCTGTGTAGAAAATATGAAAGAAAAACTCCCAGATCTAAGAGGCAGTTACATCAAAGTTGCAGGAGCTGGCATAAACTCTAGGTGGAAAATCCAAAAGATTTACCTAACAACTCATAGAACTGATAAGCAATTATAGCAAAATTGTAGGATACAAGGTTCATATACAAAAGTCAGTTGTATCCCATATGCCAGCAATGATTATTGGAATTTGATATTAAAAACAAAATACTATTGAAATTAGCACTCCAAAACGTGAAAAAAATTAGGTGAGCATCTAACAAAATATGTACAAAATCTATATGAGAAAACAAAATACCATTAATATCAGCACTCCAAAAATGAAAAACTTAGGTACATATCTAACAAAATATGTACAAGTCTGTATAATTAAACATTAATGGAGAGAGATATTCCATATTCACGTATACATAATTTAGTATTGTCAAGATGTCACTTTTTCCCAATTTCATCTATATACTCAAGACAATTTCAATAAAAATCTCTGCAAGTTATTTAGTAGATATCAAAAAAGGATTCTAGAGGAGAGGGGAGATGAAGATTGATTAAAAGAAGGTGACAGGATTAGTCAAAGAACACATATGAAGGATCCATGTATATGGACAATGGTGTGGGGATTGACAATAGAAGTGAGGGGCAGGCTGAGTGCAGTGGGCAAAAGGGGAAAATTGGGACAACTGTAATAACATAAACAATAAAATATTTTTTTTAATGTGAGACAAACAACTCAGAATAGACAACACAATGTTGAATGGGAAGAACAAAGTTGAAGGATTGACACTATCAGACTTTAAAACATACTATAAAATTACAGTAATTAAAACAGTGTGAAATTGGAAAAAGAATAGACACATAGATCAATGAAACAGTTTAGAGATCCCAGCGATTGCTTCACATAAATATAATCAACTATGACAAAGGAGCAAAGGCAATACAATGTAATAAAAATTTTATTTTCAAAAAATTGTGTTAGAACAGACATCCATATACAAAGAATTGAATCTAGATACAGATTTTACAATCTTCACAAAAATTGCCTCAAAATGAATCATAGATCTGCATGTAAATGCATAGCTATAAAACTCCTCAAAGAAACTTTGGGAAAATATGAATGAATTGGGTAGGTTGATGACATTTTAAATTCAACATCAAAGGTATTATCCCTGAAAAATATTGATTAATATGGACTTTATTAAAATTAAGAACTTATTCTTTGTGAAAGATAATGTCAAAAGAATGAGAAGATGAGCCATACTGAGAGAATATATTTGCAAAAGACACACCTGTGTATATTCAAAGTATGCAAAGAATTCTTAAAATAAACAACAAGAAAACAAATAACCTAATTTAAAAATGGGCAAAAGACCTTAACAAGTACCTCACCAAAGAGTATATAAAGATGACCAGTAAGCATATGAAAAAATGCTCCACATTATACGTTATCAGAGAAATGGAAATTAAAATGAGATACCACTATACATCTATTAGAATGGACAAAATTTGAAACATTGACAATAGCCGATGCTGGTGAGGACATGAAGCAACAGGAATTCTCATTCATGGTTGGTAGAAATACAAAATGATACAGACACCTTGGAAGACAGTTTTATGGTTTCTTACAAAAGTAAACTTAATCTTACCAATGATCTTGCAATTGCATAATTGGTATTAACCCAAAGAGTTGAAAACTTATGTTCAGAAAAATGTTAAAAAGTGCACTGGGTGTTTATAGATTTATTCATAATTGCCAAACCTTAACACAACTAAGATGTCTTTCAGCAGGTGAAAGAATAAATAAACTTGAACTGTGGCACAACCAGATAATGGAATATTATTTAGCACTTAAAAGAAATGAGCTACCAAGGCAAGAAAATATGTGGAAAAACTTTAAATGCATATTGCTAAGTATAAAAGAAGCCAATCTGAAAAGGCTACATACTGTAGGATTCCAAATATATGACATTTTGAAAAAGTTAAACTATGAAGACAATAAAAAGATCAGTTGTTGCCAGAGGTTGGGAGACGGAGAGGGACAAATTAGCAGAACACAAAGAAACACTCTGTATGGTGCTATAATGGTGGATATATATCATTATACATTTGTCCAAACCCATAGCATGTGCGATATCAAAAGAAAAATGTAAACTCTTGGCTTTGAGTGATTATGATGTGTTAATGTAGCTTCATTAGTTATAACAATGTATAACTCTGGTAGAGGATGTTCTTAATGAAGGAGTCTATATAATTGATGGAGCACAGGGTATATGGGAAATTTCTATACCTTCCCTTAATTTTGCTCCAAACCTAAAACTGCTTTCAAAATATAGAGTTTTATAAAAATGAACCAATAGAGAAACAGAAAAAATTTTCTAACAGCTTGGATATGAAAGGTATAGGAAAGAAGAGGTGTCAAGAGTGACTGCCAGATTTTTATCCTAAGCAACAGGTGAATTGTGGTGGTTATTCTTGTAATAACAATTCTGAGGAGAGCGTATATGGAGGTGTGTAATTGGTGATGAGACAGGGATCGTGTGGTCATATTTAGACATACTAGTTATGAGTTATCAAAGAACAAACAAAATAGAGTAGACAATTGAAGCTACTGGCTTAAAAAAAAAAATAGAGTCGATGAATTCCCCTGGCTATAGAATGTAGAATTAGTAGATTATACAAAACTAGTAGCAAACAGGGCCTAACCAGTCAATTTTAGAAGCCTCTTGGGAAGAATATTATTTTCCATTCATGATCTATATGATTTCTAAGTTTTCACCCAGACCTAACACTGTACATATGAATCGAAATATCCATCATAGTTTAGGGGCCAAATAAAATAGTTTGATGTTGTTTCTTTAGCTAGAAAAGAAGCTAAAGGAAACCAAAATGACTGAGCTTTGACTATATTCAAGGCACTGAGCCTGTGTCCTGGTAATTCCAGAGGAATAAGAAGCATATTGTCTTTGTTTTGCTTTGATTTTATTTGATTTTATTTTAAAGCACAGAAGCAGAAGATCAAATAAAGAAGAGAGTAGTAGAGGGAAAAAGGAAATGAAAGAGGTAACTACAAAAAAAATATATACAAAAGTATGGAATAGGGACAAAGTGACCAGAAGTCCATAGATCTTAGTAAGACCACTTTAGTTATTGTCAAATCAAAGAATTCTGTGTTTTCCAGTGTAGAATAAAACATTCATGTCTGATTTCAATTATTGTTGCTCCTAATTATCATTGCTGTAACAAGATGTACAAGACAAATTTCTGACATTGAAGAGCTTATAACCTTTCCCTTTATATAATGCTCCCTAATAGAGGACCTGAATTAGGGGCAATCATGCTTTTACACATGCAATGTTAGGTATGCTTCTTTCCATGGTATTTGGGAAAGGAAGCAAAGGTTTAACCTACCTATCAATAGCCTAGGTCAGGGCTTCTCTTTTCAGTAGGCTTTCCCAGGTTAGTAGGGAAATTTTTATTTCTGTGAGTTTAACATACCAGGTGCTTCCATGTTAGCTTTGAAGGGGTTCTTTTACAGGAAGGCTAGAGAGTAGTACCATGCCTCAGATATGAGCCTAAAATTTTACATTTAAAGTATTAGTGGAATATCCCAATTTCTATTTATTTTGCAAGTTTCCTAAAAGAGTTAATCAATGGCCAGATATGTTTCAGAAAACAATCTGGGAGAGGATGAATTCTCAACATATTTCTTGGGTTACCTTGGATATCAAAGCAGAATATTATCAAGAGATGGCTTCCTGGAGCATTTTTACACAAACCACCTGTTATGGACAGAATTGTGTCCCAAAATTTATATGTTGAAGCCTTAACCTCCAGTACCTCAGAATGTGACTGTATTTGGAGAGAGGGCCTTTAAAGAGGTGATAGGTGATTAAATTAAAATGAGGCCTTATTTCAATATAACTGGTGTCCTTATAAAAAGAGAAAATTTGGACGCAGAAAAAGGCACCAGGGATGCACATGCACAGAGGAAAGACAATGTGAGGACACAGGAGAAGTGGCCATCTGCAAGCCACAGAGGGGGGCTTCAAAAGAAACCAAACCTGCGAACACCTTGATCTCAGACTTCTAGCCTCCTGCACTGTAAGAAAAATGCCTATGGTTTAAGTGACCCAGACTGTGGTATTTTGTTGTAACATTCCTTGCAAACCAACATACCACCTAATCTAAAATGGCCTATATTTTAAAATACAAATTTCCAGGCCTTATTCTAGTGCCTGAACCCTGGATCTGGTATGTAAGAATCTGCATTTCAACAGTTGTCCCAAGAGGATTTGGATGCTACTTAAAGTTTGAGGCCCTCTGATAGCAAGGTCACCTAACATCTTTATAGATCAAAACAAATAAGCATTTAAACTTTTCTATTTCAAAATAATGTTTTGTGAGTACATTTTAGTAGTAGCAAAGCTTAAAAATTAAGATCACAGAAAATTCATTGTCTTTCTCTCTTCAGCTCTGCATTAGCTAGTGTTGCTTGCAGAATCAGACTATTTCACAATGGTCCCAAGTTTTGCTTCTTACCTTAGAGAGGGATGCCTGACAGGTGACAGACAGGGAACTCTTCATTAACACAGGTAGCTGATTTCATGCCTACCACTTGCAAACAGCTGCAGACTCATCCAAGACTTGCTCCTTTAACTAATTCTCTTTATGCTTAAAATTTAAAGAACATTAAGTTAAAACTCAGTCACCGTATGTAGGATATATGACATTTTTAAAATATAGCAATACTTGTTGGAAAAATCTTGCTGCCAAATCTTGCCCTCACACACACAGATACCTCCCACTAATGTCATATTAGGACCCTCTCATTATTTTCAACTAATTAAAGACAACAAATCTTACAAAGGTTGAAATAAATATTCTGATCAATTGTAGGGTAGTTTTTTTGTCTCTCTTACTACAAAAAGAACTCTGAGTACATGCATATAAAGAAAAATGAAAAGAGGCAATGAGAAGAAAAACATTAGGTAAAGGTTTTGAAAATTTTTTAGATAACCTTGCTCATTTCTGCAGTTCACTTTCTTAAAACGGAAAAATTACACCCATGTGCTATTTTATGGTTCTGAATTCCTAGTTTCTGAAAGTTATGTCAGTCTTTCTCGTGTTGGTCACTTGTTTCACCTATACATCCCATCTTTGATAACAAAATTCACAACTGGAATATTTCTTATCACTTCAACTTAGTTCAAAGACATTTATTTAATGTCTCTTATGTGTCAAGCACTGTGCCAAGTTCTGCAAGGCTCACCAATCTGACTGTATAGATATAACACATATTTTTAACTGAAAATATATGTCTAAATAGTGCCCATGTACAATATACACATGCACATAAATACACATGCATAATACATATTGTTCCTTCCCTCTCCCTCTTCCTCCTCCTCCTTCTTTCTCTCCTCTTGTCTTCTCTTCTCCTCCCCTCTCTTCTCATCCTCTTCTCTTCTCTTCCCTCCTCTCCTCTTCTCCTCTCCATTTCTCTTCTCTTCTTTTCCCTTTCTTTCCCCCCCACTCTCTCGTTCACAAGTGTGAACTATCCTTGCCAGAACTGCCAGTGTCTACATGGCCAATAAACATAAACTCAGAATTTTTTTTACATTGCCATGAAAGAAACAGATAGGATTTTTATTCCTGTAGAATATTTTCTATTCTAAGAACAGTCACAACAATGACAATAACAAGAAAGGTTGTTTATTCTATTAAAAACTACGTATACTAAAAACTACATGATATCACTGTTATCTCCATTTTTTAAAAAATGATATTTAAAAAGGATTAAGTTTTTTTAGTTTGCAGAGCTAGTACCTTGGTGGAACAAGACACCTAACCTGGCTGCTTTATCTTCAGACTCATTTAGATAATGAAACATATGACTTTTAGTTCTGCTGAAACAAAAACTTCCAATGTGTAATGAAAATGCTCTTAGAATTACTGGGGTCATTACTAAAAACAGCCATTTAAAGGTAGATTTGCTATTAAGAACATTATTCATTAAGGCAAAATCTCTAATTGGGCAGTCAATTTACAGAAGTAACAGTACATTAGTAGTGTAGGTTATTTTCCATAATGTAAAAGCAATCTTGATTCCATTTTATTATAAATTATCTAATTTAATTATTAATATTTGGATTTCTTTGAACTGAAAATTTTCATTTTTATGTACCTTTATTTTTAGTCATATTTGGATAAATTATTCTCTCAAGTTACATAGTCAATGATAATAAACTTTTAGGAACTCTATTTATATTGTGCTTCTTTTATTAAGTCATATCTAAATTTATTTCTTTTTTTTTCATTTATTATTATTGTTTTTTAATGTGTTTTATTGTTTATATTACATTTGTCCCAATTTCCCTTCCCTCTGCTCCCCTTCACCTTGTGGTCCCCCTCCCTCCAGTTGTCCCCCCCTTTTAGACCATGTCCATTAGTTGTGCATATAGTTCTTCTCAACCTCTCTCTATTCCATTCCCTCCTACCATGATCCTTAATTCCTATATCATCTCCCTCCCTCTCCCCGTTCCCCCTCCCTGTTGACCTCCCCCCAATATGTTCCCCGTATCTATAGTTCTTTTTCCACTCTCGTTGCCTGTTTAGTTCGCCTTTGTTTCAATTTCCTAGCTTCTGTTGTTTCTTGTGATGCAGTTTTCATAGTTTTGATCCTCCTTTTTCTAAACCAGTCCCTTTAACATCTCATATAACAGTGGTTTGGATCTAATGAACGCTTTCAGTTTTATTTTGTCCTGGAAACACTTTCTCTGCCCTTCTATTCTGAATGACAATTTCGCTGGATAGAGTATTCGTGGTTGTAGGTTTTGGATTTTCATTACTTTGAATATTTCTTGCCAGTCCCTTCTTGCCTGCAGGGTCTCCCTTGAGAAGTCAGCTGATAGTCTAATTGGGACCCCTTTGTACATGATTCTTTTCTTCTCTCTTGCTGCTTTTAAGATTCTCTATCTTTAATTTTTGACATTTTGATTATAATGTGTCTTGGAGTGGTTCTCCCTGGGTCCAGTTTTTTTGGAATTCTCTGTGCTTCCTGGACCTGTAAGTCTATTTCCTTCCCCAAGTTTGGGAAGTTCTCCTTTATTATATTTTCACTCACTTTTTCAAGTTCTAGTTTGTCTTCTTCGTTCTCTGGCAAACCAATGATTTTTTTTTTTTCAGATTTAATGTGTTTTATTGATTAAAATATTACATTTGTGCCAATTTCCCTTCCCTCTGCTCCCCTCCACCCGGTGGCCCCCCTCCCTCCAGTTGTCCCCCCCTTTTAGATTATGTCCATTAGTTGTGCATACAGTTCCTCCCAACCTCTCTCCGTCTATTCCATTCCCTCCTACCTTGATCCCCAATTCCTATATCATCTCCCTCCCTTTCCCCATTCCCCCTCCCTGTTGACCTCCCCCCAATATGCTTCCCGTACCCACAGTTCCTTTTCCATTCTCGTTGCCTATTTAGTTTGCCTTTGTTTCATCTCCTTAGCTTCTGTTTTTTAAACCAGTCTCTTTAACATCTCATATAACAGTGGTTTGGATCTAATGAACTCTTTCAGTTTTATTTTGTCCTGGAAACACTTTCTCTGTCCTTCTATTCTGAATGACAATTTCGCTGGATAGAGTATTCGTGGTTTTAGATTTTGGATTTTCATTACTTTGAATATTTCTTGCCAGTCCCTTCTTGCCTGTAGGGTTTCCCTTGAGAAGTCTGCTGATAGTCTAATTGGGACCCCTTTGTACATAATTCTTTTCTTCTCTCTTGCTGCTTTTAAGATTCTCTCTTTATCTTTAATTTTTGACATTTTGATTATAATGTGTCTTGGAGTAGTTCTCCCTGGGTCCAGTCTCTTGGGAACTCTCCTTGCTTCCTGGACCTGCAAGTCTATTCCCTTCCCCAAGTCTGGGAAGTTCTCCTTTATTATATTTTCACTCAATTTTTCAAGTTCTAGTTCATCTTCCTCATTCTCTGGCAAACCAATGATTCTTATGTTGGGCCTTTTATAGCTGTCCCAGAGGTTTCTGATCCTCTCATTGTTGCTTCCCATTTCCTCTCGCTGCATTGGTTGACTGCTTGTTCCTTCTCCATATTCCAGTTTGTTGAAATGAACTCTGGATTTTTTTTTTCTCACCATCTATCTCGTATGCGGTTTTGTTCCTTTCGTTATGAAATTTTTTCGCTTCTTTCTTATCTTTTTCCTGCTCTTTTGTGAATTCTGTAAGCCACCTGATAACAATGGCCCAGAACTGAGCCTCTGACAGGTTTCTTATCTGTTCATCTGTCAGGTTCTCTATCTGCTGCCTGGTGAGCTGTTTCACCGGGATTTCTATAGTTGTCTGCCTCATTTTGACAGATGCGTTTTGTTTTCTTGGGCCGGCTGTAAGGGGCAGTGCCTGTGTACGTGTCACAGTTCAGCGACCGGCGCCTGCCTGTCCGCGACCTATTTCGCAGCCCTGTGGTGCTTTCTTTGGGGGCGGGGGTCCAAGATGGATTCACAGAGTTATTCAGCTAGGAGACCGGGATCCGTCCTCCCGCCCCCCGGGCCTCACTGTTCAAGGCGATGCGGTGGCCGCTCTCCCCAGCGCTGGGGTCGCGCACTGCCAGGGGCTTGACTGCCGCCAGGATTTTTCGTCCCCCGCCGCTCCGCAAACAGCTTTGCCCTCTTTAACTCTTACCTGCCCGAATGGCACCGCTGGTTTATAACTTCATATGTTGGGCTTCCGTGTAGTTTTATTTTCTGGAATTTCTAGTTATCCTTTGTTTTGAAGTAGTTGTATTCCTCTCTAGTTGTAGAGGGAGACTTAGCGTGTCCGTCTAAGCCTCCATCTTGGCCGGAAGTAAACCAATGATTCTTATGTTGGGCCTTTTATAGCTGTCCCAGAGGTTTCTGATCCTCTCATCGTTGCTTCCCGTTCCTTCTCTATATTCTGGTTTGTTAAGATGAACTCTGGATTTTTTTCCCTCACAATCTGTCTCGTATGTGGTTTTGTTCCTTTCATTATCAGTGTTTTTCGCTTCTTTCTCATCTTTTTCCTGCTCTTTTGTGAATTCTGTAAGCCACCTGATAACAATGGCCCAGAACTGAGCCTCTGACAGGTTTCTTATTTGTTCATCTGTCAGATTCTTCATCTGTTGCCTGGTGAGCTGTGCCACCGGGATTTCTATAGTTGTCTGCCTCATTTTGACAGATGCGTTTTGTTTTCTTGGGCCGGCTGTAAGGGGCAGTGCCTGTGTACTCGTCACAACCCAGTGACTGGCGGCAATCCGCAACCTTTCTCGCTGCGCCGTGGTGCTTTGTCGTCACAACCCAGCGACCGGCGCCTATCCACAACCTATTTCTCAGCCCTGTGGCGCTTTGTGTGGGGGCGTGGGTCCAAGATGGATTCACACAGTTATTCCGCTAGGAGACCGGGATCCGTCCTCCCGCCCCCCTGGGCCTCACTGTTCAAGGCGATGTGGTGGCTGCTTTCCCCAGCGTTGGGGTCGCGAGCTGCCGGGGTTCGACTGCAGCCGGGATTGTCCTCCCTGCCGCTGGGATTGCTCTCCCTGCCGCTGTCCCTGGTGCTACCGCAAACAGCTCCGCCCCCTTTTGCTCGTCCTACCTGCCCAAAGGGCGCCGCTGGTTTATAACTTCATACGTTGGGCTTCCGTGTAGCTTTATTTTCTGGAATTTCTAGTTATCTTTTGTTTTGAAGTAGTTGTTTTCCTCTCTAGTTGTAGAGGGAGACCGAGCGTGTCCGTCTAAGCCTCCATCTTGGCTGGAAGTCTCTCTAAATTTATTTCATGGTGAAGGGGTAAATTGACTTTTCATCTTTCCCTGGACTGATAAATAATGACCAGAAGAACAACAGTAGCAACAATCTATTACATAGTCCTTACTGTCAATGACCTTACAATCCACTGAAAATGAAGTTCAAATTATCAACAAGTTATCTTTCTTTCTCACCCACCAAGTTAAATAATTACCAATTTTTATCACTTTTACCACCTCTATCCCCTCCTCACCCTCCAAACTGCTACTTCATCTGAGCCTTCATTTTTTCTTTTCTAGGCAATGCTGCTGCCCTAAGATGATCTCTCCATAGAGCACTTAGATTTTCAAAACACACATCCGATCATATGAGTCTTAATTTTAAAATATAATTTTAAGTTTATGATATATATATATATAATATCCATGATATAATATATATGTACACACACACACACACACACACACACATATATATATATATATATATATATATATATATATACACACACAGTTATAATTTGGGTGATTTTTTTTAGTTTCCATAGAACTTTAGAGCCAGAAGTTGTAGCTTTGAACATGTTATTTATTCTAGATAAGTGTGAAAAATGGGGGAAAAAGAAGACATCACTTGGCACTCTGGATGGAAATAGGATTATTTTTATGAAAGAAGAAAAAACTGATAATCATCTTTCAAATCAAATTTCTGATTTAAACATCTTATTGCTCAGGATTATTGGTGGGAGGGTTATCATTTTAAGATACATGGTCATATAAATTTATTTTTATGAAAGTAAAAATTTTGAAAATATATCACATTGTTATTCCAAGAGTATTATCTAATCTGCAGAATGAATAAAGTGAGTCGAAGAAATAACTTCATCTTCACAGAAATAGTTTGGTGGTATTAATATAATAAGCAACAAAAAATAAAGTCTTCTTGCAAGCAGAAGAGTCCCATGTCTTTTTCATTGATTTTGTCACTTCATTGCATACGTAAATCTATGTCAACATGAGTGGCAAACCTCAGAGGTGAAAAATATACAAGTCAAGGCCACAAAAGCAGAAAATATACTTAAGAAATTATGTGTTGTAGCCACAATGAGAGGGTTTATCTTTCAGGATATGGTACACATCATTTTATATCCAAAGTGGTATTAAAGACCATTTTATTCATTTTATGTAGTGTCTTTCAGTCAATATGAATCAATTTTCTAAAGAAAGAGAAAAATATGATTAGGTATAATTGCCCTATAAAATGGTCATCATTTACATAAAGTATTATTAGTTTCTCATTATATTAGTATGGTAGGGCTGATGTAATACAGTACCACAAACTAAACAGCTTAAAAATAAAAAAAATATTATTTTAGAGTCTGGAAACTAGAGATCCAAGATCAATGTGTCACAAGGCCACACTCTATCTGAAGATGCAACACAAGTATCTGTTTCAGACTTCTTTCCTAGCATCTATTTCCTTTTCCAAATTTCTCCCTTTGTGTAAAACACCAATCATAGTAGTTTAGGGGGCCAACCTACTCCAGTGTGAGCTCATATTAGCTAACTACTTGGTAATGATTCTAGTTCCAAATAAGATCACAAGTGAGGTACACATGATCAACATATGAATTTGGGAGGGATAAAATTCAACTCTTTTTTTGTGCGTTTTATTTATTTATTTAATATATTTTTATTGATTATGCTATTACAGTTGTCCCAATTTTTCCCCTTTGCCCTCCTCCACCTGGTACCCCCATTCCCATTAGCAATATCCTTCTTACTTCATGTCCATGAGTCATGCATATGTTCTTTGGCTACTCCATTTCCTATACTATTCTTAACATCCCCCTATCTATTCTGCACCTTTTCCCCTGTTTTCCCCCTTCCCCCTCCCAACTTATAAACCTCCAAATGATCTCCATATCTATGATTCTGTTTCTGTTCTGCTTGTTTTCTTAGTTTCTTTTTTAGATTCAATTGTTAAGAGTTGTGAATTTATTGCCATTTTAATGTTCATGGTTTTGATCTTGTTCTTTTTCTTAAATAAGTCTGTTTAACATTTCTTATAATAATGGCTTGGTGATGATGAACTCCTTTAGCTTTACATTGTCTGAGAAGCACTTTATCTGTCCTTCCATTCTAAATGATAGCTTTGCTAGAAAGAATAATCTAGGTGTAGGTCCTTGCTTTTTAGCACTTTGCAAATTCTTGCCAGTCCCTTGATGCCTGCAGTTTCTTTTGAGAAATCAGCTGAGAGTCTTATGGGAACTCTTTTGTAGTTAACTATCTGCTTTTCTCTTGCTTCTTTTAAGATTCTCTCTTTATCTTTTAACCTTTGGCATTTTAATTATGATGTGTTTTAGTGTGGTTCTCTTTGGGTCCAAATTGTTTGGGACTATCTGTGCTTCCTGGAATTGCATGTTTATTTCCTTCACCAAATTAAGGAAGTTTTCTTTCATTATTTTTTTCAAATAAGTTTTTAACTTCTTGCTCTTTCCCTTCTCTTTACAGAACCCCTCTGATTTAAATATTGGTGAATTTGAAGTTGTCTCAGTGGCTCCTTACCCTATCCTTGTTTATTGGATCTGATAAATTGCTCATGTCCATTTTGTTTAGCTCTTTTTCTGGAGTTTTGTTCTGTTCTCTCCTTTGGGCTATATTTCTTTGTGTCCTCATTTTGACAGCCTCTTTGTGTTTCTTTCTATGTATTGTTAGGTAGGGCTGCTTCAACTCCCTAAGTAGTGTGGCCTATTGGTGGATGGGGCAGAGCCTTAGGTAATCACCAGGGCAGGGCAACCCATGTGAACAAGGTTGATGGAGTCTTCCATATGGTGTTGCCGCTCTGTGGTTCTGTGTTGGGGAGGGCTCAGAAAAGGAACAATATTGCTGCCTGGCCTTTGGAGTTTTATCTGGGAGGAAGCTATCCCCTGGCACCTGACCTGATGTCAGATACTTCAGTTTCTCCCCATATGACACTGGGGCCCTTCCAACTGCTGCCCCAGTACTGAAGCCCAGAGGGAGTGAGTCTACAAAAGTCCTAAGTCCATTGCAAGCCATTTAAGAAGAGAGTCCTAAGAATCCTCCCAATTTCTTCCACTGCCCCAACCCCCACTGATTTCTACAGCCAAAAGTTATGGGAACTTATCCTCCTGGCACTTGAATTCTGGGCTGGATAGTCTGGTGTGGGACTGAGATCCCTTGCTCCAAGGAATCCCTCCTGATTTTTATCCACCACACTTGTGTGTTAGACTGCCCTTCCAGCATCTCCACGCCTCTCTGCATGTCTCTGCCTCTCCATCCCTCCTCCCCATCTGGATGAATGTGGCTTCTTTAAATCCTTAGTTGTCGGACTGCCATACACCTCAATTTTCTGATGATTCTGGGTGATATTTGTTTTGTAGTCTAGTTATAATTTTTCTTGGTTGTGTGAGGTGAGCTTTGTTTACTTATGCTTCTATCTTGACCAGAAGTCCATTTGAACTCTTTATATTTATGAATACTCAGTATTTTCTTTACCTTGAAGCATTATGAATAATGTGGAAAATCAGTCTCCATTTTTTTAGAGATTTTACTCTGCAAAAGACAATATAAATAATATGAAAACATGATTATTTTAGTCACAGAGCTTACAGTTTTGGAAGGGAAATATACTATAGATATATGAAGAGATGCCTAATAATTTAAGACAGTGAGAAATGTGATCAAATGATTATTACTAAGAACAAGAAATAATATAATTCTATAAGGTTTTTACAAGGATGATCAAGCTCTACAAAATAAAACTGGTACGGTGAGCAGAATTTTTGCACAAACATGTGAAATAAGTGAGTTGTACACATACAAAGACACAAACTTGCACACACAGAATCAAAATTCTTAAAAAAGGAAAAGTGGACACAAGGCTGAACTCTTTGGAGAGATCTTCAAATGCAAAGCTACAGAGTTTGGATTTGGTCATATAAGCAATGAGAAGACATAGAAGCATTTTAGAGTAGCATTCTAAAATTATATTTTGGGGAACTTAATTAAGGTAGCAATAGACATGACTGAAAGAATGATATCAAGAAAATAACATATTAAATGTGTTTAGAGGATAAAGCAATGGATTGACACTTTTTATTTGTGTGCAATTCCCATCCCTGTTCTGAAAGAATTCATTTTGCCAGTCCTCTTCCATTCCTGACACTTCATCAATTATCAAGTACTGGGCCTAGAAGGGCTGCAGAAGTGGTCTTACTGCTGTACGTTATTGTGGTGTGCTGGATATTCATGAAAAAAAAAATTACACAGTAATTTGAGTTCCCTGACTTTGAAGAACTAGATATCACAATTTCCCAAATCTAACAACACCTACAGTCAAAAGACAAGACAGGGAGTGAGTTCATATTTCCAAAATATTTTAAATATTATCAGAAGTTAATTATAAGCAGGTTTGTCCTGAAAATTGTTAAGTGAGAAGGCCATTGTTATTCTGGACTGCATATGCAAATGAAAAATATGTTATGGAACACAGGAAGAGTCCTCTCTTTCTGATTCAGGAGAGACTGAAGCAGGAGTAGGCATTCAGTTTGGGGATCTCATTAAGAGAAAAAGAGAGACATACTGCTGGAAGTTCAGAAGAAATCAACAGGAATAATTAAGGAACCAGAGGTATTTACTCCAGAGGAAATATTAAAACAATAAATAATGTACATGCAGTTGGCTAACTAGAGGGAACATGAGAATTGTCTACAAATACCTAACATGTGTAAACATTGATAACTGAGAGTCAATAAAAAGCCTAGAGCAAGAAGGTAAAAAAAATTTTTTAAAGGCAGTTAAATAAAAAAGAAGATTCTGGCAGAATACAAAAGAAAGCAAGGCAAATTCTATACAAACACTTTGTCTAACTTTCCTCAGAATATTTTAAAACAAATTGGTCTAATAATAATATGTGTTCTGTAGGGCACTATCACCCACAGATACATGAGTTTCAACCAATAATATTTCTCTTCTTTCCTTTTAAAAAAACTAATTTTAATATTTGATCAATAATAGAATAAAGATATGGGAAAAATAATTCTTGACTTAGTTGGAAAATAAAAGTGCATTTTAGCTATCTAAAATATTTGAAGATAGGATGGCGTTTCTGGAACTAAGTAGATTTAAGTTGATGTCCTCTCTTACCTGGAGCCAATTCCACTTACCTGTGAGTGAGAGAAATGAGCTGAATATTTGTATTGTCTCTTTTTCATTACCGCCCTCCCTTGGGAAGCATACTTCTTTATGAGGGTATACAGCTCGGTCCACTTGCCCCCACCCCAGGCTTCTATCTTACCTGAATGACTTTGAAAATTCCATCACCACAAAATCACACATTTACACTTCTGTCTTTTATTTATTTAACCTGGAGTCTCTCATTTGAATCTATATGATTTGAGGTTTCCTACCAGTACCTCTGAAGCATAAAGGAAGATCACAGAAAGGGAGTTGTCATCAGGAGATGCATGATACCTCTACTCACTTTCCCCAGTGCCTAGCACAGTACAGATCTCAGAAAAACACTTGCAAATTAAATGAGTGGATGGTAACAGTCCTTTCTTCATGGAGAGGAAATGAACCTTACCCTCTTTAATACTCTGCAAATGACAGTTTCTAATGATCTCATGTTATAAATTTGTCTTTTTTGTCTGGTTGTTGTTTGTTTTTCTGGAGCATGACTACTGGTTTCTCGATGATAGAGGCAGGATATTTCATTTCTAACAGTCTTCATGAAAAGCACTGTGCATGCTGTTGTTTCAAGCCAAAGCCCAGAAGATTGGGCATTTACCCTAGAATCAGACCTCACCACGCAGAAGGTGAGTTGAATGGAATGTCCTGGAAGTAGGGATGCAGTCTGAGGTTTAATTTGGTGCTTTGTTTTAAGTCAAAGTCCCAGCCTGTATATGTGTACATACAAGCCATCCTGCTAGACCGGTGTCATCAGAAATGCTTTACTTTTCCAAAAAAGATCTGGTTCAGGAAGGGAAACAGAAATACTTCAGAAGGCCAATGCAAATTGAAGTAACTAAGATTTATTGACCCCACTACTGAGTAAGATAAGCCTGGGAAGACTTGCTCCCAGCCCATCGCCACTCAGAGACTAGCGTGTGTCCATGGTCTCCTCTTAATCACAGTATAATTCCTCTTGTTACCCCTGTAGTCTGGCATATGCTTTCAAAATAAGACCTTTATTCATAGTAAAAAAATGAATTAATGCCCTTTCTGAATTTCATAAACATCAATAAAAATTCCTTAAATTTCAGCTCACTGCACAAACCAACTGACACATTTTCTTCAGTTTTATACCTCAGCCAGTAACAATTACTGCTTCTTCCATGATCTACACAAATAAAAAATTAATTATATTAAAAACATATATAAAAGCACATACTCTTATAAGTTGAAATTTTATTGCTATGTATGTTACCTTCTGCTTAAATTTGAAGAAAGCAAAAGAGATCAGGTGGGTAGTAAACTGATCCCAAGCCTATATCCAATAAATTTGCAGACATATGGTGTGACTTGGAGCTGCAGAGTGAATATTCTCTTGGTCTAGCATGGTTCATGAAGTGAAGTGTAAAATAGGACACAAGTGACTTGGGTACAGTCATTTAGCATCTGTTCCAGTCATGTTAATTCAGGTTAGACATCATATGAAGGGAGGAACATAACATGATGCAGAAACACTTAAAATAACATAATTGCCAGTTTAATCGCTTGGCAAGAAATGAATGTTTAACCTTTGCAGGCAGAAAACTGGGTTTGTTTAATAGTTAAGAGCCTCAATTCCCCTAAAACCATGACAAAATACCATGGAAATAAAGGTGCCCTTCACTCTAATAAAGGCAATGGTGATCACTAGTCAATCATTTATTCATTCTTTAATCTCACCTCAAATATGACCTCTTCCATGAAGAATAATTAGCAGTTTTAAAGGGTATATTAAAAGTAAAGATAATAGAAAATGTGAAATGTTATACTTGAAAAGCTCATAACACAGTAGGTGGAATAAAAACAAATTATGTGATATGAGGCACCTTGATTAAAGTCTTGAAGAATATCATATATTTTAGTCAATGTTCTATGTTCTGTAGTAGAGTGAAGATAATTTCCCTACAAATGGTGTTGTGAGATTAGACTCAAAATTTTAACTGACTTATTTTAAACTAAAAAATGTGACTAAGAGAGTATCAGTCAATATGCTCCATTCATCAACATCAGGTTCCAACAAAAATTCAATAGTTTCATAGTATAGTTTTAGAGAATAGTTGCTAACTCTGTAAAATGGAAAGTTTGCATTATTCATATACAAAGTTTGGCAATAGGAGGGCAGCACAGATTAGGGAGAAAGAGGGCACCAAACTGGGACTCAGGAACGGTGCTTTCTACTCATGGACATTAATTAATCACAAATGAGACAACTACTATGAGCTTGTAGTTTGTTGAGGGTTTTTTCTGTAAAATTATTGAGTTGGACCAGGTGTTCTCTAAGATCCATACAATCTCTCCAGTCTAGTCTATATTGGAGATCTATTATTGTTAACAAAGGAAAAAGTTTTAATGGGTTTTTATTTCTAAGTCGTCGGCAGCCGTCCGTCTGGAGAGACGATGGTGTAGCTTCCTAAGAGTCCATCTGCACCCCCGAAAATGGCTGTGCAGTCCGACTCGGGAGTGACACGGTATCTGTCTCCTCCCGTGTTGAATCAACATCTTGCGATGACGCTGAAGCTACAGAGCCTGGGAAGGGTAATATGGAGGGTCTGCTGTTGCCCATGCAGCAGACCCCCCCTCTCTTCGCAGCTGAAGGGTCCAAGGGAAAGACGGAGTCAATACAGCTTGGGTTCAGGTGCGCCGCAGGAGTTGCCGGTATTGACTACAACGTCAAACCGCCTTAGGGACTCCGGCTCCGGATTTTCTGTCGGGGTTTACTCCCTTAGCCTTTCCCCTGAAGAGGTATGCCGCAAGGCAGCGGAGGTTTTTTGGAGTCAGAGTTTTCCTTCTCTGTATTTCTAAGTAAAGTTAATATTACTTAACAAACTTTAGTGTGTCCTACGTTCTATTTGCTGTTAATGAATTTCCCTTAGCATTAGTACTGTTTATGTCCAAAATGGCTTATTGAGAAGCAGCCCAAGAATACAAAACAGAATGTTTCTTTTAATCATGTTCCCATTTGTTTCTAGAAATAAAACTCACAACTTTAGTCTCATTTGTTTACTTGCTTGAAGAAATTTATTGAGTATGTGCTACAAAATATGCTTTGTTGAAAAATAAAATACAAAAATGTTTTGCAATCATGTTTGCTGTTACTAGTATTCTCTCATGTCTTATAAAACTTTTCTAGATTCTTTTTCTCATATGATATTTCCAAATTCCATTATTTAATTTTTTCATTATGTTCTTATAGGCAACATAAAAATAAACAAAATTACCATAATGACTTTAAACAATTTCTAGTTGTAAAAAAATGAGAAAGCATAAAATAAAGCTATATTTGAATTTTTTAATTGTAACACTGTAGAAAATGTTTCCAATAGATTTCCAACCTCATAATTTTCATACCCACATCTACAGCCTTTACACCAGCACTATCAATGTGTGCATTTCCTCCCCCAACCTGGCTTAATAGCCTCTCTTCAGTTCAACTGGTTTCTCACACCAGTCTCACCTGTGAAAAGTACAATATTGTTGTGAACCACAATAAGATAGTGCACATAACAGGTAGATAGTAAACACTTTGGTGGATTGTATTATTGTTGCTAATTTTATTGCTCCCATTTTTTCAGGCCACCTTTCTGTAAGAAGAATATACACTCCTACTCAATGACTCATAGAGCTTTCCTGAGGGAGCATGAGGAAGAATTGTATCTTCAAAAACACCCTATACATTGCTTCACACATACTATGTACTCAGTAATGGTTATTCAAGTAACATATATATTATTAGAAAAAATGAGAAAGATGTTAGGATATAAATACATATATGTAATTATCTTCCATAAAAAAAGAAATTAGAGGCTCACAATTCTTTAGGAAAACTTAATGTTCAGGAAAAAAGTCAATTTTTTAAATTGTCTTAGAAATTTGACTCTTCTCAAAGATATCAACTATATTAAAATCTCCTTTAAAAACTAAATATTTCTAATTTAGCTTTGTGCCCTCCACAGTATAGACAATGATCAGAATGAAGAACTGTTTCCTGAATTGAAAGAATTAAATATTTTGTAATAAAATAGTGAGATTGTATTAATCAAAGTTATATAAACCGAAATAAGTTCATGTTTGGAATTTTAATTATAAATCTAATAAACCAACTGGGTGATTTTCTAGCAAAAAGGCAATTAAATGGCATGTCTTTAATATCTAATGTGAGTTCAGTAAGACAGACACTAATAACTATAAATAATAACAATGAGAATAGCTAACTTATAGTAGTAACTTCTATATGCCAGAAACTGTTCTAATCCATATATATGTATACATAATTTATATATATTATTTATGTATAAACACATTTAATTTCCCCTAACAACCCAATTTTAAAAAAATACTATTATTATCTCTATTTTACAACTTAGGAAACTGAGAACTAGTGAGCTAAGAAATTTGCCCTCAGATGCTTACTATGTGCCAGGAACAATGTTAAGCACTCTATACTCATTATTGTGTTCAATTCTAATAACTACCTATTGAGGTAGAAACAATCTTGCTCAAGCAAAAAAGAGATTTTGCAAGGTTAAGTCACTTGGCAAAGTCACAAGCTAGTAAGTGATAGAGCCAGAACTTGAATCAGGTTTGTTTGCTTTTAGAGAATAAACCCTCAATCATGATCCCATTCTGAAGAACCACATACAACATACATGTATACATGTTCACACATACACAAATGTACATGAATATACTGATTTGTGGGTTACACAATGCTTAGAGTAAGAGAGATAGAAAATATGTGAAATGATAGAGTTTGAATTTGAAAGATTTCCACAGAGAGAAAATGACTTTTATAAGAAGAGGTTGAATAGGAATGAACATCATGCCCTATATTTGATCCAGTGAAATATCATCAAAAATATTTTTGGGCTTCCACCCAATATGGAGACCTAGACAGACATGCTGGGTCTCTCTCCACAACAAAGAAGGAATACAACTACCTCAAAACTAGAGAAAACCATAAGTTCCAGAAAATCAAGTTGCATGGAAGTCCAACAAAGATATAAAGAAGAAATACTCATCCAGACAAGTAGGAGGGGAGGAGCCTGTGCGGAGAGGACACGGTGTACTGCCAGCGGTAGCAGTGGCAGTGGCTGCAGTGACAGCAGCAGCAGCAGCAGCAGGCCGGCAGAAAGCACAATCTCATATTTTAAAGAGTGGGGTGGGACACCTGGGGAGCATTTCCAGCTCCTGACCAGACCATGTACTCACAGTCCCAGCCCCAAAGAAAATCAAACCTCATTGCCTCTGACTGTGCACACCAGTGGGGATTAGGGCGGAGGAAGAAACTGCTGGTCTCTCAGTAGAGTCCACTTGTTTAAAGGACCCCTATGGTCCTAGAACATCCACAGACCCACCCACTCTGGGGACAATGGCCAGGACAACAATTAGAGAGGTGCCAGTCCCATACAGAAGTGGGAGAAATGCCTGGAAAAGGGGCAAGTGCTGAGCAAATGGCATTGTTCCCCCTGTGACCCCTCCCCCACATACAGTGCCATAGGGTGGTGAAACAGGTCACCCAGTAATGACTAATACCTAAGGCTCTGCCCCTTACAACATAACAGGTGTGAGAGTTCTACCTAAGACACAGAGACAAACAAGCACAGGAGCCTGTCAAAATAAGGAGACAGAGAAGTATGGTCCAAAAGGGGGGACGGATCAAGGTTCCAGTGGGAGAACTAATTGATGAGGAGATAGCCAACCTAACAGACACAGAAGTCAAAAAACTGGTGATAAAAATATTTACAGGCTTGACAGATATGCTTGAGTATGGCAAATGCAAAAGGGAAGAAGTGAAGGCTATGCTAAGTGAAACGAAGGAAAATCAGCACAAAACCAGTGGTGAAGGGAAGGAAACCTGGGTTCATATCAATGATATGGAATATAAGGAAGAAGAAAACAGTCAACCAGTACAGAATGAGGAAACAAAAATTGAAAAAAACGAGGAGAGGCTTAGGAACCTCTGAGACAATTTTCAACATCCCAACATCTGAATCATAGGGGAGCCAGAAGGAGAAGAGGAAAAGCAAGAAATTGAAACCTTATATGAAAAAATAATAAAGAAAAACTTCCCAAATTTGGTGAAGGAAATAGACATACAAATCCAGGAAGCACAGAGAGTCCCAAACAAGCTAGACCCAAGGAGGACCACACCAAGATGCATCATAATTAAAATGCCAAAGGTACAAGATAAAGAGAGAATCTTAGAAGAAGCAAGAGAAAAGCAGAAAGTTACCTACAAAGGGGTACATATGAGACTATCAGCTGATTTCTCAAAAGAAACTTTGCAGGCAAGAAGAGACTGGCAAGAAGTATTTAATGTGATGAAAAGCAAGGATCTACAACCAAGACTACTCTATCTAGCAAAGCTATCATTTAGAATGGAAGGGCAGATAAAGTGCTTCCCAGACAAGGTAAAGCTAAAAGAGTTCATTATCCCCAAGTCATTATTATATGAAATGTTAAAGGGGCTTATTTAAGAAAAAGAAGATCAAAACTATGAACATTAAAATGACAACAAACTCATAACCATCAACAACTGAATCTAAAACATAAAAACAAAATTCAGCTAAGCAAACCAGAATAGGAACAGAATCATAGGTATGGGGATCATTTGGAGGGTTATCAGCTGGGAGGTGGAAGGGGGAGAAATGGGGAAATGGTGCAGGGATTAAGAAGCATAATTGGTTGGTACAAAATAGACTGAAGCCAAAGAACTTATATGCATGACCCATGGACACGGCCTAAGTGTTGAAATTGCGGGGGGAAGAGGGGTACTGGGCAGAGGGGAGTAAAGGGGAAAAATTGGGACTACTGTAATAACATAACCAATAAAATATACTTTAGAAAAACAAAAACAACAACAACAAAAATTTTAACATTGCAAAAATAAAAAGAATTTGGGCGATTTATATCTAATAATTTAACAGGAGTCAAAACTAGAGAGTGACCACCAATGTCAAGTTGACCTGAAATTGCTTCAGTATGAATTATGGACCTTCCCACTAAGTACTGATAAGACCACCTGAAATACAACAATCAGCACCAAATGTCCTAGAAAGTTTTAACCTATGAATTTAAAGATGTTTAAAGATGTTGTTTATAAATATTAGTAGTACTATATGAGGGAGAAAGAACATGACTAGCTTAATATGGACTTAAATGGAAGAACAAAGTATAGCAATTACCAGACTGTCTAACAGTCAAAGACATTCAAATGTTGAACTGACTATTGGTTATCTTGATGAGGACACTGTTATTCAAAAAATGTTAAGAGTGCTGTATGTTGGAGATGTTCAGGAGATTCAAGCATCTATCAATAGGTCATATTTAATGTCTCTTTCAAACCTCACTTTCTGTGATTCCATGGAGTCTCATGTAAGTAGAAGAAAAACAAAACTAAACTAAAAATTTGAGTAAAGTTCAAGCTAATAATTGAAATAAGGTGGCAACTTATTTAACGTGATTCCTCATTTCTCCTACCAATTGTGGACTAGCTTGACCTATATGTATGCTTCAGATAATAAAAGAACAAGGAGTCTAGCCAATTGCTTCATCTTACAATAACAAAGTTCTTTTTATATGCCCACTGTAACACATAGGGAACAAACTTTCAAAAATGACTCAAATTTCTAGTCACTCAAGTTGTGCCTTTTCTCTATATACATAGACTTTCCCTGGCCCCAAACATGAAAGATGACACTATTTTATGAATAAAAATTAATATATTTATTAAATCACATTTCAAAACAACTTCAAGGATTCAGCTCAGAGAGAAACACATTTTTTCTTTCTTATAAAGAGTATAATGTGTGAAAAACACAAAGAAAATGTATATTGTTGCTTTAGTTACAGATTATTGCTTGTCAAAAGGTCTTTCCCTGCTCCCCACCTGACCATTGTTTCCAGCATTCTGTTTTTCTACTATCCTTTCCTTGCTAAAGTAGCTTAGTCTATAATAAAGGCAACTGAGTGTCAGCTTGATACTGCCATGAAAACTCACATCCATATAAAGCATTTTTTCAGGTTTGTTAAACTTCTTATCACACACACACAAAAGAAAGAACCCTCTTCTTCTTCTTCTCTCTATGCCTCTCTCCCTCCACCCTGTCCTTTAAAAACCATCGTTCTAATTTATTGAGACTCTTTTGCTAGGGTACCACAGTACAGTTCACTCACTATAGGGAAGTAAAGCCCAAAGAGCAAGCTTGCAACTATGACAAACCATTCCACTTGTTATGTTAGCATTTCATCTCAGAGGACTCTTTTCTCCGTCTGGCAGTTGCAAGGCAACTCTTTGTCTCTATTGCACTTACTGTGTGAAGGTGCGTCCTCAACTATAGCGAAGTCAACTCGAAATTGCTAACTTGAAGCTGGCACTTTTTAAAAAAATGTTGTGTTGAAGTTGACGCCGCATGGGAATTGTGCTGCCCTGAGCAGCAGGTAATACTTTCATGACATTTCCCTTCTGAGACAGCCTTAGGTAGAGCCAACACGCCAACTTCTAAATTTGGGGTTTGCGAGAGTTGGTGATTCGCTGCAACTCATTTGATCACAACCGTACCTCACTCCCGCATCCATCATAGTTGTCCTTTCTCATTGTTCTCTCCTCTCTCCTCTGAACTCACTTGGTTCTTTAAAGTAGAAAAAATTCTAACATGTTAACTAACGGTGGTAGCCCTCTCAACAGGAGGATTTCCCAGCAAGAGAAAACTGCAAGGCATTAAGGCGGTCCTCTTACAAAAGCTATAGGCAAAATTCTCTTCTCAAAGTCCATTTCTTCATCCCTTGCTAGGCCATACTTCAGAAGAAGAATTATGCAAAGAAGCAGCTGCTGTTTCCTTCCAAGGGTACACTAAGCATGCTGAATACCATTTAGACTAGTTGTTATCAAAATGTAATCTGAAGACCAGCAGCATCAGCACCACCTGAGAATGTGTTTGTTAGAAATGGAAATCCTTGGCCCCTACCTCAGGCTTACAGAATCATAAATTTAAGGGTAGAGACCATTAATCTGTTTTAACAAGCCCTCCTGGTGATTCTGACACATAGTAAAGTTTGTACTGTCTAACTAAACTAAACTAACAGCTCATGTGTTATTGCATTTGATTAAAGTGTGTAATTGTAGAAGAATCAAGTAAATGCACAATAATAACAGGAAATAAGGAAGAAATATTATAATGGATAGTAACTCATGATACTTTAAACTGGATTTTAGCAAAATGAACTCATCAGAACAGGACTGTGTCAAAAATTGATACTTTATTTGAAAAATATCCTTAAGACCATGAATAAAAATAATACTCAAATCAAGATCAGTTGATTTACCCTAGCACCTGCTAAAAATAAATCTGAAGACCAGTTATTGCTGCAACAAATACATCTTAAGCACTTGTTTTATGTGTTACATTGTGCTTGCATCCAGGAAAAGAAAGAGCCTCCAACCTCACATCTGTGAAGAGCTAGGACATTCACATGAAGTGCTATAAGACAAAGGTAAAAATAACTCCATTAAGCAAAGATAAAATATCCTGAAAGTTCAGAAGAGGATGAAAAACTTTTACCCAGTGAATCAAGAAAAGCTTTATGAAAAATATACCTATTCAATGTACACAAAACAGGGGTTTAGAAGTCAGTAAGTGAAGAACATACTAATGTCATTAAAGATTGTAAATATAAAACTAAAGGGCATGATTTTTGCCTTTTAAAGTTTCAGTGCTTTATAAAATGAGGATATATTGAATCAGAAACTAAACCACTTACTGAAATGGCAAATTGGTGTATTTCTGAAAGAAAATTTATACATCAAAAGCCTTACAAATGTTTATACTATGTCACCTAGTGATTTCATTATAGAAATTTAACCAGAAGGATTAACCAGAAATGTATATGTTTTAAATACAAGAATAAATCAATGAAGCCAAAAAAGGATTAAAAATAAATTTTCAAAAATAATAGTTTGAATATGTCATCCAAATAAATATTTTGCTGCCATTAATATCACATTATAGGACAATATGTATTCACATGAAAAAAAATGACTCTCCCAGACATTGCCCTACAAGTCTCTTTGTTTGGCAGCTCCTGATATGCACCCTTTATAATAAAAATATAATCAGAAGTATAACACTTTCCTAAGTTTTGTGAGTTGTCCTAGTGAGTTATTGAATCTGAAGTGTACTGACAACCACTGATTTTATGGTCACTTCATCAGAAGCACAGGTATTCTGGACAACCCAGAGTTTGTGGCTGGTATCTAAAGTCATGTGGAAGACTGCCTGCCCTCAATTTAAAGTCTATGCTAACTGTAGTTAGTGTGAGAACAGCATTGCATTCAATATAGAAAAAACTTGATTCTCCATGAACTTAAAATGATTTTTCTTACTACATATGTTTATAAAATTTTTATCTAATAATACTCCCATTTCCCAGATGTTAATCAGGCAAAACTTATACCATACAGACTTATTATTAACAAGATGATATTCACAAACTGAAGTTTAATTACAAGCAGATTTCACTTAGTCTTTCATCATTCAGAGCCGATAAAAATAAGTATAATATACTCCTGGGATCTTCCAGATGATGCTCAAAAACAGAAGCTCTAACTCTGCAAAGCTCTGCATGTCCTGGGGTCTTATTTTATAAAAGCAAAAATTTTTGCTTGAAAGTTTTTTTTCTCAATAGTTATAGAAGTTGAGGAATATCCCCTATGTGATTCCTGCTTGTACTGATCTATAGAGAAGATTAGAGAAAATATGAAGCTCTATGCAGGGCACTATTGTTGTTTTCTTGTGTTTTTAATGCAAAAATTAAGATGTCATATGTGTATCTTCAATACTCAAACAATAATTGTGAGAGCAAGTGGTTTGAAGTAGAGAGAAGAAAAGAATAAAAGCTTTAGAAAGACATCAGTTGACTATGGAACTGTTCTTTATTCTTCATGTTGTTTATTTCAGAGAAGCTACTGAAAATGTTTCCCTGATGTGGTAAAATTCAGGAACTGGCCTGAATTTTCTGATGAGTGGAGGTTTCCATGTTCATATCAAATGTCCCTGCTTTTCTTGAAAATACCACTACTGCACCTTTAAAAAACTCAATTTATTTTTCCTTTTGCTTTGTGAAATACCAAAGTTAAAGAATACCTAGCTCAAAGTATAATTATGGAGTTAAACCATAACATGACAGAGATGGTAGATGCACATAGCATCCTAAGATCAAGGCTGAAGTTTTTGATCCTTAGAAGAACCCCTAAGGGAAATGGATTAAGTCATATAATTGCCATTTTGCATCAAGTGCTGTTTGTAGAGTGTTCATTCTGAGTAGAGTAAAAATAGGTAGGAAATAAGCAAACCTTCAAAACACCCTAAATGCTCTATAAATTATCATAGCATTTAACTATGGGGATGCAAAAGAAACCAAACAATTGGAATTGAGCTAGGGTTCTCTAAAATAGATAGCACTATTCTGATCAATAGCCACGATGCAAGGCTAGCTTTGTATTATAAAAACGGTACAGAACCAAGCCTTCTCCTCTTGTAGTTTCAGTGGCCAGAGAAGAATTATTGCTTCTTTCACTTAATGACTTCTGTGAGTCTTTAGAAGTGCAAACCATGCCCACTGACCCCGTAATTTCAGTTATTATGACAAAGACCTTGTCCTATCACTGTATTTCATAAAAAAAAATGATAAAAACAATTGAAATATATTAGGTACCAAAAACTGTATGATAAGCACATTTATACCTTATTTCATTTAATCTTCATATAGCCCTGTTAGGCAAGTAGCATTAGTCTTATTTCAAACCAAGGTAATTGAGGTAAGAGATTAAGTTGTTCAAAATTGCTTAGTGTTGATAGTTTAACAGCTATTAAGTAAGGATTTGAACCTAGGTCTGTGTGTTTGAAAGGCCAAAATCTTGTCTGCTACAGGACACAGGAAAGAATGGCCTTATAAGGGAAAACTAGTGGAAAATAGATCTTCAGCAATATTTACCTATGAAGTATTCTATTATGCTTTTAGGTACTTGCCTAAGTTTGATTAAGCAATCAGGTGTTGCTTTGTAGTCCATTTATTGTGTTTTCTTTGAGGGGGAAGGGGAGATATAAGTTACTCTTAAGTAAAGTTTAAATAAACTATACCCAGTCTCCTACTTTTATATTTGGCACATAGTTAGTACCTGAAAAATGTGAAACATACAGTGTGTAACATAAAATGACTTCTACAATATAACAAAATTTTTAAACTATACAAACTATAAATACAACTTTAGAAGCTATCTTCAGTGCTATGTTTCAAACATTTTATACACATTCTATAATCATGTTTGTTTTCTTAACAAGTGCATGGTTAGCCAGTTTAAGTACAATAATTTCCAAATGAAGCTTAAGATTCATTATCTTTAGCACTTAATTATTTTCATCTTTTTCATGATTGTTTAAGTCTAGTAGTCTATATTTAATAAGCACAGGCCTTTTCTTTTTATAATTTATCAATTGCAAATTTCAATAAAATTGTCATCAGTTGCCCAAATACTTTGCCCAAAATGGCAAGGCTACAAGAAAGAATAGTTAGCAATTTGCTGACAAAAATGTGGTTTTGAGAAATCAATGTAAATTATATGTAATTGTGGAATATAGTGACAAACTAGAATTTGAATCCCAATTGCAAGCGTTTTTAGTATTTTATGATTTTCTCAACCATAAAATGATGCTACAAATAACCATAGTCTGAGTGGCTTAAATATGAACATTTATTTCTCATCATTCTGGAGGCTAGAAATCCATGCTCAGTGTACCAGCATGACTAAGTTCTGGTGAGGGTCTTCTTCCAGATTCCAGACTGCTGATTTTTCCTGGTATCCTCAAATGTGGTAAGAGGGTAAGATGACTTCTTGACGTCTTCATATAAGGGGACTAATAATCCATTCATGGGGCTCCACTTCCATGACCTAATTATCTCCCAAAAGCCACACCTCCAAATACCATCACATTAGGATTGCATTTCAACATAGGAATTTTCAGAGAACACAACATATGAATTCAGTCCATGATTACCTTAAGGATCAAATGACATGATGCAGTTAAATTACACTTTCTGATAGACAATACGGACTCAATAAATATTAGCTATTAACATTGTTACAATTTTATTTTAAGTACTATACTTTAGCACACAGGAATTCAACAGTATCTATAACACTAAGATGAACTCCATATTACCACTTGGCATTCAAATCAAGCACACACCAATAGTTGATTTGAGCCAAGGTCACATAGCGAGATAGAGGTACTAGATACTTTAGCCTAACAGCACCATTCTTCCACCCCAATAATGCAGAGTAATCAGAAGTTTCCCAGTTTAAGAATGAGAAATCTTTGTAACTTTTAGTAAAATATTACTCAGGTCTCTCATCAAAGCAAAAGGTTCTTCCTAAATTATGTATACCTGATTCATGGACTGATTTGCCTCAGGTCAAAGATAAATCAATGTTTAGTTTAGAACAAAGTGTAGTCTCCTAAATCATTTCTCATTTTTATTAATTTTAATTATAAGATGTTGGTCAAAATTTAATGTTATTAATAACACTTAATGAAGTAGACTTTGTCATTGCACAGATTTTTACTAATACCCGAAGTGAACACTTTGAAAAGAAGTATGCACTACCCGAAGTGAACACTTTGAAAAGAAGTATGCACTATTTCTAACCACTTGAACACCATTTGGTATGGCCAACAGCAATTTACTGGAGGTTAATAGGAGAATCTAGATAAATATAAAAGTGTGTACTAGAAAAGTTAGGGGAAAACATACCCCACCATGTAAACATACAGTAGTATATTCCTGTGACTATTAATAAATGTCATTTTTCCCCCAAGGAGAAGAGAATTATGCTCGGTATAAGTCACAACTTTAAATTGAAATGGAGTAATTCAATAAGGGATAAGCATGATATTTAGAATCTAGTTGTATACTCCTCCTAAGGAAAGCAACATGGACAGTTGCCTTGAGGTGAGAGGAAACAGTAGTTTTAATCAAAACATTTGAATTTGTCAATGTAATACCAATGCTAAATCAGCTTCAGAAACCAATGGGACCGGAACAGGATAGCTCTAGGAGGAAAATTACTGACAATCACTATGAGAGGCCTGTCTTATAGCCAAAGACTTTATAGAGAAAAGAAGAATGACATTTTATTTTTTTTTCTTAAAATAACAGCTTTCATTATCTCTGAAGTCACATGTATTTATTACATAATGAGAAGAGTTTGTATTTAGGGGTTGTATCTTCTGTTGAAAAGAGGGCCAAAGTCCTGCTAGGCATGTTCAAACACTCCACAGAATGAAAAGCAGAGGTAGGAATGTAATTACAGTAGAACAATGACGTTTTAAATTTGCAAATAATGGCTCTGTTAAAAATAATCAGACAAATGTTAAAATAAATTGCCCCGAGCCTTAAATATGTCTTTTGCAGTTTGGAAGAGAACTACAACAGGACAATTCAATGAAATTTCTTGGGCAAGTGAAGAAGCAGAACAGAGACATTTTGTGAGGCCTCAGTGGTGTTGGTAAATATTCATAAACAATGGTATTTCAGTATTAGACCTGGTCACAATCATACCAGATGTTATACTCCCAATCCTTATTCCCTGGCTCATAGTAAAAAGGCAGGAAAAAATTATATGTCTATTTATGACAATAAGAAAAAAGGGTAACTATTTTACAAACTATCAGTTGAAAGCTGGTATGCTTGATGGTTTTGACTTGAATAGACCATATTACAATGGCAAAATATGGCAGTGTATATTTATGATATACTGTTTTCTCAAGACTCAGCTTCACTTGAATTTTGCTCCACTCACAGTAGTTCAGAGGGAAACTAAAAGACACATAATCTCTGCAACAGTTACTGGCAACTTTCTATGAGATTGGAAATGTATTCAGTGTGAAAATACTGAGTCACTAAGCCTTCAGACTGCATTCCAAAAGTCTGCTAGAGACATTTCAATCAAGGGTGTGCGAATGTGACAGCCAGGCCATTTGGGCTAAAAAGCATTGTACAGAATTATGCTGGTGAATTTAGTGCCCTCCAGATGACCTTATGTGTGGCCATGGTATTAAGTCATGGAGAAATCTATTCATAAGTTGAATATTTTTTTTCCAAAAATGGGGAAAAAAGAGAGAGTCTTGAGTTCCCTGTAAGAATGCTAAATTACCCCCATCTCCCAATGGAATGATTCACTTTCATTTCCAATAGCAGTAAAGCCTATTGACCCCCACGATGTTATCCTTCTTGCTGCTCATGCAGTACTTTCTTTAATCTCTTGGATCAAAGATTGGTCAATAAAAATCATCTCTGCTTTTGTGGGGAGCAAACAAACTGCACTCAGTCCTATGATAATTGTAAGTTTTCACAAAATCCTACAGAAAGAAATTCTCATGTGTTGTTATTAAATTCTCAAAGGAAAAACTTGTCTTCTATTTGGTGAGCTCATTTAAAATGCACTAGGTTTTCCAAATAAGGTACAGATTACTTCTCTTGGGGAGTTTTTGTTCTGTTTTTTTTTTTCCTTCTTCCTAAAAATTTTAAGTGAATTTTGAATCAGTGAAAGATCCCTTACCAATGACCCTGAACACTGAAGTCCAATTTTTCTGCAGAAAAAAATTACATGGAGGTGTCATTTTGAAAAAAGAACATCAATATAAATGACAGCCTCAATATGAACTGCCCTTTGCAATAAGGGAAACATGCCTCAATCCCAAACGAAAAAGACAACTTCTTTGGGGAAAGAGTAGCCGGTTGTTTTCTGCATTAAAGTTTGGTCCACTTTGCTAAGTATCAGGAGAAGATAGGAATAATATTTTGTTTTTGTTAGGTCTGTGGTTAGTCTATTGGAATTAGACTCCATTCATTGGCTTACTTCAAAACAGATCAACTAAAAGTCATTCAGGGGAGATTCATGATTCTACAAAATTATTTCCAAGTTGACAAATTGCTAATTTAGTAGAGCACATTTTGCCATTTCCAGCCACATTAAGCTTTTAAAATTTTATTTCAATTTTCTAATTGCTGGTCATAAGACTACATACTATCTTCTTAACTTTCTTCCATCCGTGTTTAAATACATAAGTGATGGGAAATTAACACCTGGCAGAAGTGAACTCAGTGGAGGATATTCTGGTACTTTTGCCATCACAAGGAAATAATGATCAATTTCAATGATATTGTATAAAACCAATTATGTGAGATGGTTATTCTAAACACCACTAGGTATTTTATGTAATACATAAGGAGGAAAGTTAAAGCAACTAGAAACATGAAAATCTATACCAGCTATTAAATAAAAATTAGCAGAATTGATTGCCATGGAGATAGAAGCACATTCTACATTGAGGCTTACATTCTCACTTACTTTGATCTGCATTATATGAATATTGCTACTGGTGTTTTCTGTATAAACATAATTTTAATAATGTTTTGTGTTATTGGGAAGCACAATATCTGCCTATTCCATATCTTATAGGACTATTATAAAAATAAATGAAAGCATGTACTTTCAAATCATCAGAAGACTAATGTAAAATACATACAAAACTTATTGTTACTCACTGCTAATTTGAGAAAAAAATCAATGAAACTTTGTCGTGTTTCTTAAAAATATTGTGATTTTGAAAATGATAGTAGGAGCTTTGGTCCTGGAGTTAGAGAGAGAATTGGGATAAAATTCCAGATTCATGACTTATTCTTACAGACTTTTTGGTTTCTTCTTCTATAAAATTAAAATTTTTTTAAAATTACATTATTGCTTTGTAGTATGCATTAAGCATAAATACTACCTTAAAAATGCCTACTGCCATTCTTGGCTTACACTAAATAGGCTACCTTTATTAAGCACTTAACTATTTTCAGGCCTCATGCTAAGTACTTTGCTTATATTAACTCATTTAAACTCCAAACAGAGCTACAAGATAGACAATATGATGACCACATTTTACAAGGAGGGAAATGACAGCATAGAGAAACTCAGTGACTTCCCCAAGGTCATTGGCCTACAGAGTGACAGAGGCAGGATTTGAAACTCAGGTAGTCTGACTCAAGAGCATGAACTCTTGGACACCACACTATAAAGCATCTGTAGTTAACAATAACAGCTAATTTGTCAGATATTTATGCTAATTGCCTTACATTGAAAGTACTTGAGGTTTGCATTCTTTTAACTTGGGGTCAAAACCCGGCTTTGTCCTTCAATGAAGTCACATGTCATAATGCCAACATGAGCATAATATCTCTAACTTTCTCTTTCATGAGTAATATGAGGAACTTGACTCAGTGCTGCAGAGAAGATCACAAAAGATGGTTTATAAAATATACCAAATAATTGTGGTATTTCAGTGAGTCACATTGTACACTTGGATGAAAAAATTCTACTTTAACTCAGTGACCCAAATCTTTTTGATTCCATGGTTTCCAGACTATCCTTCCAAAATCCAGGCCTGTAGGGACCCTCATTAAGAGTCAGGACTCTGAACTCACTCCACCCCAAACAACCAGGACTTCTTGTTTGTACTTAATTTTCATGTTCCCATTAAGAATACATTGAAAACAGGACTTCAGAGCAAAAAATATTTAAAACTTTGAACTTAGAGATGTACCTTCCAGCCAAAATTTAATTATTCTATCATTACCACTTATATCATGTGCTAAAGAGATTTGGAAATACTAATTAATTTAAATGTAAATAGTTTTTTAAGGAACTATATAAAATAGTATGTTTCTAACTTTTGAGAAAGTTTAGTTAAATCATTCATTTACAAAATGCCATGATGTTTGGGAAGACTCTACTTTTCTGTCCCCAATCTGATTTGTAGTCACTATAATTCAATCCTTATAAATGACACCATCTTATAATTTATAATGCAAATACCACACAGTTAACACTAGTTGTAAAGGAGTAAATTCTATACCCATTCATTCATTCATACATTAAAAAACTACATATTGGACATTTATTGAAATGTGTGTAGCAACCACTATAAAAGAAATACATATTTTATATAGAAAGCTAAAAATACAGAAATGTATAGAGAATATTTTGATGTATTTCCAGATTTCCTGCAGTTTTTATATAGTGTCATCTTATATGAATAAACTTCATGAATAAGCTTAAATAATATAATTGTCTTGCTAAAAGAATAACACATACTTATTACAGTAATATTGAAATATACAGAAAATGAAAATGAAGGAAAAGAATTCATACAGAATTTATAACAATGAAAACCATTAGCAATCATTTTATTTTCTTAATACAATATCTGCAATGCATTATTTAAATAGTTGAGATTATTTTGTATGTTCTGATTTTTATGCATACTTACACAGAGTCATTCAGATAGCATAGATGAAAAGAAAGTTTTAAGATGGAATCAGTAAATGATATTTGCTATTGGATAGTCTCTGTCAAATTAAAGCAAAACATCATGTCTCAGGTTATTTAATATGTTGGAATTAATTACTAAGTATCCTGGTACTGTAAAAAAAGTCAAAAAAGCCATTTTGTTGTTCTATGCAACTCTGCTGTGGATAAAGAGGGAAAAAAATATATCTTTTATTAGTTCTCCCAACTGAAAAGTTCTTAGCATGAGCTGAAACAGAATACCATCAAATTTAGTTAAAATTCTCATCCTCAACATTATAATCTTCTCTCCTACCATGTTTATTTCTTAATGCTGCATATTGGCAAATGATCTTTAAGTTTTAAGCAGTGGCTTTCCAAACTGATGAGTACACACATCACCTGTGGATCTTGTTCACACGCAGGTTCTGATTGAGTAGATCTGGGTAAGATCAGAGATCCCTCATTTCTCACAAGCTCCCACAGGGTGGAGATTGTGCTGGTCCACAAGTCACGGTCCCTGTCCAGCTCCCACAACACACCACCACAGGGGTGAGATGTCCCCTTGTCATCTGCTGGGAACAGACTCTAGGTTTCTGTGTCAGGGTGCCCACTTTGAAAGAAGAAAGAATCTGCCCATTCTCTTTAAAGTGATTGAAACAGGTCTGTTTTTTACTTAAAAATTATTTACAAGCCACAGATTGATTTTGTATTTTGATTTTCATTATTTCCTGTGTCTTCATAAGTGTATTAGTGGGAATAAAGAGAAAAAGAATCCGACAACTAACTCTTGAGAATTTAAATCAGAAGTTTGACTACGTTTAAAAATTAAAAAATAAAAAAGAATGTAATCTCCCATGAGTTGCTGCAACTGCCAGCAGTGAAGAAGATGGAAAGGAGGAGCTGCACAGAAAGTTGTAAGAATAATGACTCTCCCACAGGACACAAAACTACCTTTTTATTCCTATTTCTCTCAATGCAAAGTGTTCAAATGACATTAGCAGGCTAAACCTGTGGTGCCGACAGGTGAGTATAGACATACCCTGGGAGAGTCCACGCCTGGGGCCAGGCACAGATGGCTGTCAGTGATCCTGTTTGGCATTAAAAACCTCCTGCAGCATGAGAACCAGAGCAGAATATAATTTAGACCACTATTGGAAACAAAATAAAGTGGGAGAGAATTTCACTTTTAAATGTTCATTCTCCCCAAACAGAAATAAACAAACACAATCTATCTACATAGCACCACGTTCCCCCGAGGCAAATGATCACGTCTATGCATCCATTGGTTTCAGTGAGAGCTCTCTGTGAGAAAAGATAATTAAGTACTGTCCTGCCCAGGAGCAGGGGGATGGGCAAGCTGACCTCTTGAAGTCCCAATCCTGTAATTTAGGAAATGGTAACTGACTCCTTCAGTATTACAACAGACGTGGTGGTAAAGGGGTTATAAGGCTCTGGTAGCCAACAGGCATCATACTTTAACCCTCTGTCTTCTAGGCCAGAATGTTATCAGAGAGAATGTCTTTGCTTCGAATATCTGAAAATATCCAAATTCATGTGGTCCTCTAACCTAGTGAAAATCATCATGTAATTAGGACATTCTCCAGTAAGTTGCAGAACCTTGTGGGTAGCTGAACTGACTGATAGAAAAAGAACAGATTTTTTAGCTTGTAGTTTTACAGAAAAGGTACAGAATCAAAGGCCTTAATGTGTGTTGAGAGAACATCTTGCCTTAAGGACTCAAGACAAATTAATTAAGACTAATTTTGACTAATCCTCAGTTATCCAGAATGATGTGGGCTCAGAAAGTTTATTTTTAAAATCTGTGTTGTAAGAGTTGATAAATTATACCCTGTGTGGATGATTAGCTTTCAAAGCATTAGAATACCTGATCCTAAACTCTGTTGCTGACCATAACTGGCTGTTTTGTGATGTGCAGCATTAGCAGGAAGGACATTTGGATAAGAGACCGAATGACTTTGCAAATCTATTACCAACTGCTAAAAACAAAACAAAACAAAAAGTCAAACTTACCTACTGGTGGGACTCAGAAGAATCTTTATTGTTGATGGAGGAGAGATATTCTCATGAGACATTATAGATGTTGTAACACATTTCTATGCAGTTTAGGACAGGCTGTCGGTTTCCAGTTCGGAACCAGTAACATAAAAATGCAGCAGCAACCAGTTCTCATTGCCTCAGCCTTTCCCAGGCTCCTAGGCATTTCCTTCAAGGAATGATGGAAAGAGCTTAAAATGTATTTGCGGATCCTCCTGCCCTTCCCACTAGACTATAATTCCATGTTGACCAAAACCTTTTGCTTTATCCCTCTTGAACCCACTGCACTTCTAAGCTTAGTACCTTACATGTGGTAGGTCTTGCTATATAGTCATAGGATACATTTAAAATAAATTTTGAATTTTCACATGTAAATTCTTCTTGAACTAACAGAGGTTTGCTGACCCTTTGATAAAGACATTTTATAGGTGGAGTTCATTTTAGTCACAGGAATGGTGTATTTAAATATTAATACTTTTCATAAGTCTTATTGGCTTTATCTGTAGAACTAATTTCTCATTGTCCTACTATTGTAAACTAAACACGTAAATTGGCCCCATGTTATGGATGATGAGAGAGAAGGACAAAGATTCCCAATTAGCAAAATTAATATCTCAGAAAAACAGGGAACTAAAAGCCAGATACGTATTCAGCTTTTTAAAATATTGTGTTACCTGTTCAACCACGAAGTACAACTCTCTCCATTACTAATAGAGTTCATCCATTAGTTCAATTATATTAATGGAAGCACTATTTAAATCACAAGAATGCCTGATGACTTATTTTTTAATTTACAGGTACGATAAATGTACAGTATATAAATGCATCTTCATGAAATAAATATATAGTTTTTATTTTCTTTTTTATGTTGTAACATAATATTTTTCCTATAAGAAATAGAAGTGACTCATTAAGAAATATCAAGGTTGATTTTTTAAACAAAGCACAGATACTAAAAAACTGAATACTTCATAAAGAAAATAGGTTGCTCTCCCCTAAAATTGCCTCTAATGTTAGCTGAATATTAATAAAATCCATAAACCATTAGTACATTATAGCTGCTTTGTTCTGAATTACATAGACCTTTTATGTTTATTCCTCAGTGAAAATGCATAAAAAAATGAAATCCACTCTAATTGTACTCTCTGAAGATAGCTGGTAAAATCATTTCTAGCAGCTATAAATCAATTGTAGTATTAAAATGACCTGCCAGGTGCATCTTCTGGGTATCAGACTAATTAAGGGAATGTATTAATTGCAACAATTCATCAACACCACCAACGTTGTTAGGTAACCCTTACAATGAATCTTTTTTACCATATTATCTCACAATAAAACTGCAGTTTTATAAAATTCAATGGGAAAAAAAGAGAGAGAAAGAGAGAGAGAAAGCTGGGAGAATGGCTTCTGCTTCCACATTTCAAAAGGTCTTACACAGAGTTGCAAGATGCTAGAATAGAATTTTTTCTTACTCAAAATCTTTCACTCACCTTCATGCTCAATTTCTGTTGTATTTTTATAAAATTTTTATCCATTGATTTTAGAGAGAGGAAGGAACAGAAATAGAGAGCTAGAGAGAACCATCAGTCCACTGTTCCACCCATCCGTGCACTCACTGGTTGACTCCCACATGAGCCCTGACCAGGGATTGAACCTTCAACCCTGGAACACCAGGACAACACTCCAACCAACTGAGCTACCCAGCTAGGGCTCTATTGTATTTTATTTTATAAAACATTCTTAATATGTCCTAATAAGTCAATTCTGGATTTCAATATTCAGTTATTTTACTGCCTTTATTTTAGTATATTATGACTAAATATGTATTCTTATGTATGGGTATATAAAACAGCATCACATGGTTACATAAGCATGTGTATGTATGTATATCCTTCCTCAGATGGAAGTCAATTAAACTATAATGGTAATTAGTATCAAAAGAGTGTCAGAGAAATGTAGACTTGATCATAAGTAGTAAACTAAGTAGGCTTTTGAAATTAATTTCAAATAACTGTCATATCAGTGTTATATTTTCCATTCCTCAAAGGAGAAAAGAAATGTGAAATCTAGTAAATTGTTATAAAACTCAAAATGTTTTTTTCTTTCTTAAAGAGCCAAATTCTTAGAGCATTAAGTGGCTCACTAGTTTTAAGACTGGTATTAATTCACTTTGTCATTACAGTAACCTTTTTTTGAGTTTGGCTCTTTTTAACACTCTAAATAATACAAGTGACAAAATGACAAACTCCAAGTGGAAGAGATTGCTATTTTCTACTCTTCTGGTGTAAATCACTTGGAGACTCAGAAATGACCCCGAATATCCCCGAATGAACTATTCTAGAAGCTGGTTCTAAACTTCTAACAATGTGATTCCTTTCAAATCAGGTCTTGGCAATCTGCTACTTTTTTGGAGTTTCTCGGCATGAAATCCATTTCTTATTTAGAATATTCTGAGCCTACAGAATCCAAAGTAGATTGGGTTCTAGGGTGACCCCACATTACACTAGCACATCTGATCCCCCTACAGTGCAAATGCAGAGACTAAGTCCCTGAAATTGGTAGTTATTCACCATAATGCTCTCAACAGCACTAATGTGAGTAGTCACTATCACCAATTGCTTTAACACAAGCTGTGTATTGGTGTGTGACCATGACCAAAGAGCCTCAGGTAATGCTGGCATCAAAGGCCTGTGCTGAGGTAAAGAAATATTCCTCTCCTGCATGGTTAGAGTTTTAAGTTGGGAAAGCAATTTGTTTAACAATTGCATCCCCCAAAAGAACACACTGGAAATAAGAAATTAACAGGCGCTGTTTGGAACTGTTGCTTGGTGGAGTCAACTCTTCAGTTCATCCATAGGGAGGTGAAGTCACAAGCCCATATCAGGCAGCGGAGCTCTAAATCCACTCTTGCTCTTCATTTCCCAAGGAACTAAAGTAGAAGATAAATTTTAAAAAGACTGAAAGCTAAAGGGGCAGACAACCCCCGTCGAAGGGCAACAGGGGCAGAGCTTCACACCAGAGATCCCAACAACTACAGGAAAGCACTGGCAACAGGAAGTCTTTGGTTTAAGCAGCTCTGCCTTCAGGGAGCAATGTGGGACATCTGAGAAGTCAGGACCAGCTTGCAGCCCTCCGGAGTCTGGGAGGGACTGGGCAGAGGGAGCGAGTTTGCCAAAGAAAATGTTCTGGTATCTGTACTAGTGGTATACAAAAAGAGGAGGGCTGAGAAGCAACTAAATCCCTTGCCTGTGAATACCTGAAGTGTTTCTTTGTGTTTGAACTCTCAAAGCTAGCTCTAAATAAAGAAACATAAAATGTTAATATTAGTTTCATTTGTTGATAATTTACTGTGTCAGGCACTGTGCTGAGCACTTTGCAAACATTATCAGTCCATCCCATTATCTATCTGTACTCATTTCATCTTCATCACCATCCTAGATGAAGGAAGTAAAATTCAGGGAACATAAGTAACTTTTCACAAAACTCTATAATTAGTTGGGAAAAAGGATTTGAATCCAGTTCTGTTTGATGATAAGCTCATTATCTTACTCAGTAAAGTCTATTATTCCAAAATACCACATGGAATTTAGCATCATCTCAACTAACAAGTAACAAATATGAATTTCCTGGGATTCTCTTTCATCACTGTTAATTTTGTTACTGAATTACCAAATAATATCCGCTTGGCTGATGCCTTCCAAATTTCCTATATATTCCTGGGAATATACTTTCGATCTCAACTATTTTAAATTTTAATGTCTCTCATGAAGGCAAGACTGATGCTCTTCCTAGAAAATGGAAGTTCAAATCTTTCGTTCATACTATATTCCTTCACTAAAAAAAGAATAAGTGCAGATTTTCAGATCATTTTTTTACTCACCTATATTTTCACTTCATGTTATTTCAGGAAGATTTTTTCACATAAGCAACAGGGCTAAAATGTTGGTATATTAATAATTATGACAGGTAGAGCTTAAAAAACAGAAAATTTGCACAAAACAGAAAAACAAATGTGACATGCTTCCTTTTATTCAGAAGTCAGGTTAGAACATGACAAAGAAGCACATATCAGTCCATAGCTATAGAATCTATACTGTCAGGGCTAGAGTGACAATAACCAAGAATGTGATGATTGACTAAAGATCAAGTGTTTTCCACACAATTAAACAACTGCACAAAGTTTTCATAGATTCTTACTTAAAGAAATAAAGGAATATGTTATTTAGAAAGTCTTGTCCATAATCGGGGTCAGTTCACTTATTGACACTAATCAAGGAGAGTAGAAAAGGAAATAATTCCAAAGTCACTTTGGGTTCTGAAATACGTGTGTTTGGATATTTCTTTTTGGATACAGGGATGCTGTATGAGGGTTTTTATTTTTATTTCCCTATTCTTGACAAGTTCCAAAATTTTTTTTAAAATAGTTTGATCATCTCTCAGATTTTTCCATGGTATCTTTATGGTTTCTGGACAGTGTACAAAACAAAATAGACTTTATTCAGCAAATGCTTCTAAGTTATTCAGTTTTCCCAGTTGGTCCCATTCATTGAAACCTTCTTGAAATTCTCTCCATGCAGGAAGTAATTAACTCTCACTCAAGCTGACATTTGGTATGGCTCTTCATTTTCCTGTGTATAATATCAAAAGCACGATTATCTCTGACAACATGCAAGCTCATAAATATAGTATTTTATTTTCCATGTCTCTTTTTCTCACCCTTGACACAGAGTTCATCATCCGTTAATTCTTTCAAATTCATTCATGGTCAGGTCCTATCCTTTACCTATATGATGTAGAACAGAAGTTTTCAAATATTTCAGCCTCCCTATTCTCCACTCCACCCTATAGGTAAAGGAATTTATTTGTCAAACATTTTGATCATGTTAGTTAACTTCTCTGGTCAGCTCTTGGGCATACATCCTCTGAAATTTGAACTGCAATTCCAAAGGAAAGTGCTGTTTTAAGCAGCATCCTTTATAAAATCTTTTCTGAGTCTTCTCAAAAAAGTCAATTTTTTTCTTTCTCATTGACACCACTGTGTACCTTGTACAAATCTCTATTATATAACACTTTTTATTCTGAAGGGTATTGGTTCATTATTTGATGCCTCATTAAACTGTTAGCTCCCTGAATGCAGGAATCATGATTTATGTATCTTATAGAGCCAGCACTTAGTATTTTGTGTGTTATAAAGAAGTAATTATTAAGTGTTTGTTGAATAAGTAAATGAAGACTCTATTAATTGCCATCACCACATGACATTCTTCCTCTCAGCTGTATCCAATGAGTCCTGCTTAAAAGATCCCCTACAAAATTAACTTTATCTTGCCTTCAAATTATGACAGAGACATTTCCTCTAAACATGAATGACCTTTCCCCTTCTCTGTCAACACTGGCCCTTTCAAAGTGCCGGTCAATATTAACCTTATCCCTTTAAAAATGGTTTTTATCTCACCTAACTCTACAAGTTATTTTGCTATTTGGTTGAGGCTGAGGATGATGATTATGATAGAATACCATCAACTAAAAGCCACCTATGTTAATTTCTGTATATCAATTATCTATTTTCTTTATGACAGTGTGAAATATATGAAATGAGTGTAAATTATACCCATTTACAGATGAAATGACTGAGGCTGAACTCATCATCAATAACTGTTAACACCAATGCCTTTTTTTGACTAAGACACAGTTTTGTATTAAAGAATCAGCAAGGTCTCTAGAGTATGACATATCTCCTTCCAAATTCTACCTTGACCATGTGTGACCTACAGAGCTACTCAAGGACTCTGACCTTTAGTTTGCTAACTTACAAAAAGAAGATAAGAAATCTAAGAATCAAGTACCCTTTTCCTTTATCCCCACCCAAATTATATTCCACACGCAGCCAACAGTTAATGGCTTTGATCAAAGTGGTGTTTATAATAGCTAGTATCTTCTCTCTGCATGCACAATACAAAGGAAGAAAATGCATTTTATGTTCTTCTCATTACCCCAAAATACTTACCTTTTCTTATTTTTGGCACTGTCTGGCACTGGGGTAGTATTATTTAATATTTTTTGAAGTTAATAAACTGTTAGAAGTACTAATTAATCATGCAGCAACTGTCTACATAACTATACCTACTACTACTAAAGAAAAATGAGCTAAGAAAAATATAACTCTCCTATATTGCAAAATGAGGGACTTTCCTCATTGACTAGTCAGAAAAAAATATTTTAGAAATTCTAACATTATTTCTATTTCATTATGGGAAGCTTTACCAGGGTAACATCATTTTAAATAGTTGTCTAATAGAACCTGTAGTATATACCTGAATGATATTTTCTTGTTCTTAAAATCATATGGGGATTTGACAACCTCAGTTTCTTAATATAGCTGTTTGGAACACTCATTTGTGACACTCATATCTCCATGCTTAGTTAAAGCCCTCTGCAGCCTTAAAATGGAACCGAATGTCTCCTGTCAAGAAAGAGCCTTAGCACATTGTAATTTAACCAAATGTTATCATTTATCTTTTGACTGCCCTGGAATTTTCCTGTCACGGTGCTATTTCTAACTGGTCTAGTCACATTCCTTCGTTTTTGCTTCTGACACAGCCAGAAGGGGCTCCTGGAAATTATTGATCAGCTGTGGCCCTGCCGTGAGAGTCTGAAAGCCATTCAGTAACATTGCTTGCCAAGAAAGCGCGATATGCTGCAAGTGGTGGTGAAATTCCCACCATGCTGGTTCCCTTTAGGTTCATTGATGCTTCAAAAGAAAGCCTGCAAAGCAGACAGGCGACTGATGTGGATGGTGAGAGAAGGGAACACAGGTGGGATTTAAGGGTAACATCAAGAAAACATTTGTTAAGAAACATAAAACTCTCTCGGGTGCTCGTAGGCACCTTCTCTAGCACTGCCATTTCGACAACACCCGCTCTCTGCAGTCCTTTATTCTCCGATCTTCTCAAAGGGCTACTGAGCCACAAGCAATCACACAACAGGGAGTACTTATGTCAGCCGCACACACATTTCTGTGACCTGAAATATGAGGTGTGGCTAAGTACACCTCACTGTTGCCAGGGTCTACATATTTTATCTGCGCACTCACTCCCTAGAATTGTTCTCCTATTACTGCCCTTATTGGAGCTAAAAACAATAAATGAAAATATGCTGAAAGATGACAGTCTAAAGTCATAATGGAAATTACAGGCACATAAAGTAGCTCTGAGGTGCCTAGATGGCCATTTGACTAGGAGTACAGATGTCCTGTCCAGACAGCAGAACAGCCCACACCCTCTCCCCCTCTCTGTGGCTGTGATGTGTATACTCTCAGCACATTGGAACCTTTAAAGCCTGAAAGTTGATTTTTCCCGCAGCAATTCCATGACATCTCTTTAACTTGTACACACAAAGTTCCTGGAACACTGTCCACCACCAGTAGAAGTCACAACAAGCTAAGGTGGCTGCCCAAGCTAGCATCACATAAATAGCTAAATATGTCTTATGTAAAACCTATAGCATCGAATCTCACTGATGGTACCAGAATGCCTAATTCTATCCGGTCTCTGAATAGGTTGTAAATTAGTTATTTCTGAGCAAGGTCATGAGAACTCAAGTGAAAAGAAATGACTGGAATATTCTTTGGGAAAAAAATAGCTCTGTTCCAAAATGTAAGGATTGGTATGCTGTGAAGAAAAATGATTCCCTGGTTAATACATTTGGGAAGTTCTTGTCAGGTAGCCTTGCTCTGATAAATCACCTGGAGACCATTCTAGAATTAAGCATCAGGTTTATTGAAGGTAAAAGGCAGAAGTGGGTAAAGGAAAGGGGTAACTCCCGGACCAAATCGAGGACCCATAGGAGTTGGGGGGGAGGGAAATGGGGGAAGGGGAAGGGGAAGGAAGGGGGAATGGAGATTTCCAGTCACCCACAGAAGCCCGTAGGAATTGCCTGCCTATGCAGCACCAGGTGCTGGCTCCACACCTTGCCAAACATACATTTTGTTTAGGGTGAGTTTACCGATCAACATATTCAGCAGGCTATTTACATTTCCTTGCTTTTCCCCCACCAGGCCAGTCAATATATCATGCTAGATCCATCAGCATTTCTTTTTTCTTTTTTTCCCCCCATTATTTTATTTATTTATTTATTTATTCATTTATTTTTAATATGCTTTATTGTTTATGCTTACAGTTGTCCCAATTTCTTTTCCCTTTGTTCTCTTCCACCCAGTGATCCCCCTCCCTTCAGTTGTTCCCCCCTTAGTCCATGCCCATTGGTTGTGCATATAGTTCCTCAATATCTTCCTACCTACTCCACTCCTTCCTACTATGCTTAATTCCTGTACCATCTCCCTCCCTTTTCCCCCTCCCCCCCCCTGCTGACCTCCCCCCAATATGTTCCCCATACCTATAGTTCTTTTACCACTCTCGTTGCCTGCTTAGTCTGCTTTTGTTTCAGTTACCTATTTTCTGTTGTTGGTTGTTGTGATACAGTTTTCATTTTAATGTTCATAGTTTTCATTCTCCTTCTCCTAAACAAGTCCTTTTAACATTTTATATAACAGTGGTTTGGATCTGATGAACTCCGTCAGTTTTACTTTGTCCTGGAAGCACTATCTCTGCCCTTCTATTCTGAATGACAGCTTAGCTGGATAGAGTAATCATGGATAAGGTTTTTGCTTTTCATTACTTTGAATATTTCTTGCCAGTCTCTTCTTATCTGCAGAATTTCTTTTGAGAAATCAGCTGAGAGTTTTATTGGGACTCCTTTGTACATAATTCTCTTCTTCTCTCTTGCTGCTTTTAAGAGTCTCTCTTTATCCTTAATTTTTGACATTTTAATTATAATGTGTCTTGGAGTGGTTCTCCCTGGGTCCAGTTTTTTTTTGTTTTTTGTTTTTTTTTTTAAATCTCTGTGCTTCCTGGACCTGTAACTCTATTTCCTTCCCCAAGTTAAGGAAGTTCTGCTTCATTATTTTTTCACATAATTTTTTAATTTCTAGTTCTTCTTCTTTACCTTCTGGCAGCCCTATGATTCGGATGTTGGCTGGCTTATAGCTGTCTAATAAGTTTCTGAGCCTCTCCTCATATTCCTCACTTCTCATTTCCTCTTTCTGCACTGGTTGACTGTTTGTTCCTTCCCTATGTTCTGATTTGTTGATTTGATCCCCAGTTTTCTCTCCCTCACCACTTGTTTTGTATGTGTTTTTGTTTGTTTCAGCAGGACTAGCCTTCATTCCTTCCCCATCTTGTTTAATATCTGCTGTCAGGTCTGTAAGCATTCTTATAACCAAAGCTCTGAACTGAGCCTCAGAAAGATTTCCTATCTGCTGCTTCATTAGATTAGATATTTTCTGTCTGGTCAGCTGCGTCACTAGGATCTCTATCACGATCTGTGCCATGCTGACCATTTTGTGTTTACCTTTGTTTCCTGGGCAGGGCTGTCACACCTCCTACGCTATAGGGGGCAGAGCCCAGTGCACTCATCACAACTGGGCAACCCGTCTCACTACGCTGTGGCGTTTTCTGTGGGGATGGGGGTCCAAGATGGATTCCTGCCATTCACTCTCTGCTGAGAGATTGAGAGCCTCCTCCTCCATCCCAACTGCCTCTGGGCCTCACAGTCCAAGGCAATGGAGGTCTGCCTTCCCTGGCTTTGGAATCGCAAACTAATGGGTCTGATCTGCAGCCGGGGGTGCTCCCCAAGCACTTTTCACCTCTCCCTAAATATGGGTGTCTGTGCTTACCACTATCCTGCCTCCGTCACTGCTGCTGCCGCAGGCAGCACAGCTTGAACTCTCCTCCCCAGCTTCAGCCCTCCTACCTGTCTGGATGAGCACCACTTCTTTATAACTTTATACGTTGAACTTCCATTTATTTTCTGGAACTCCTAGTTATTTCTGGTTTTGTGGTAGTTGTATTCCTTCTTAGTTGTGGAGGGAGACAGAGCGTGTCAGTCTAGGCCTCCATCTTGGCCAGAAGTGTCCATCAGCATTTCTTCTGGGTATGAGCAAAGTCCATTTTTATTTCCTATGGGAGGGGCTAGGACCAGGTTTATTTGCATATGGCTCATTTGCATAGGTCAAAAGTTCAGGTGGGCATTCCAGCTCTCTCCACGTTTGACAATTCTTGACCACATCTGAATACCTTTTTAATACTCCATGTAACAGTTTAGAAGTCATGTTATTTATTTGAGATGGTAAAAATTCTTGTGTCCCTCTTTATTTAAATTTGAATTTTCCTTTATTTTCTTTATATGACAGAATTGCTAAGACCAATCAAATTCAGGTTGTGCTAGGTAATATTAAGAAGTATTAGGTTCAAGGATGGTGTTAGAGTTCCCATGTAGTGCTGTCCTTGAAGTTCATGATCTAGACACCAAATAATTTTAAGATCCCTTCAGAACTTATAAAACTAAATCCTGATGCTGGAGAACAAGACAAACCTACCTCACACTAGTTGAGATTTTTGTTATTATGCCTTTTGGATAGCGAATTTCTTTTTTATCTTATACTATTGCAGTATAAGCTACCATGCAAATTTATACCCCCAAATTCTGCCCAGGGTTTACCAACAACAGTACCTCTGCTTGGATTATCTGAAGTAAAGCAAGCATGCATTCAGCAAACTGCTTTTGGCAAAGAGAAATAATTCTCAACCAGTGTGCCAGGGCAGGCACACCAATGTGTCACAAGAATTTTTAAAACATGCAATGCCTGACTATTCAGTCAGGGACACTAACCTCTTTTCCCTTAAACTGTCAAATTAAAAAATGACAATAGTCAACACAACAATAGCCATCAAATCAAAATTAGACCTATTTTTTTGTCAGATCAGCAAAAAATATATATTTTCTGGAATACCACAGAATTGACAATTAGTTTATGTGTGGTGAGCCATCAGATGAAAAAAGCTGAAAATCGCTGTATAGAGGATAGTTAAATCTTACCCTCTACTCATCAAATTTCTCATTTTGGTTACTTTTCAGTGCATTGCTTTCTAGCTGCCCAGATTGAAAACTTTCTTAGTACCTTTTGACATCAATTGGTGAATTTGAAATGCCTTGAGTTTCATGTCTGTCTTGAAACTAAAAAATTTCTTCACTTTTTTCCTCTTTTATACTTTTTTGTCTCTTTTACCTTTCCTTTGTCCTCTATTTCTTACTTATCCCTTTCACCTTCTCTCCACTTGCCTCACTCTGCTGATCCACCAGACACAGCCCTGCCATCTGATAGCTACATCTGAAAGTAATTTTGGACAGAAACAAAAGGCCCTGGAATCCTTAGTAATCCTCTTCAGATCCAGCTACTGAGCACTGGTTAGGCTCCTGCACAGCCAACAGTCTTTTCAGGAAAACAACCTTGAAAATTGAAAACCTGTTAGAGCATCCCTGGAATAACATGAGCCCTGAAACAAAAGCATACAAATAGAAAAGAAAATGTCCTTTCAGTGATAAATGAAGGCACTGCTGAAACAATTGAAAGGAAGAGAGGCTCTAGGTGATCTCTATTGATGGGCCTCAAAGTGGCTGGTGCTTAGAAGCAGACTGGCTATTTTGCCTGCATTTCAGGTGCCCTTAGGCCTCTGCCCTGAAGGCTGAGCAGCTTATTCTCCTACACAAAGCTTCCTGTCTGAGAGGGAATAGCAAACCCGAGATAATGCATGTTTGAGAGTTACTCATGGGGTAAGCAATACATGCACAGAGCATTCCAGCCCAGCAATGCCTGTTACTGTGTTTAAGGGAAAGGTAGCTGTACAAACATTACAGATGTGACTGCTTCTGTTTTGAATTTCTATCACCAACCTTCACTGACACCCTTCCCCTCCTCCCTGGGGAAAGACTACCATGCTTTCTCTCACCCCAGCCTTTCCTTTGACTCACTGTCCTCTGAATTACCTGTCCTTCCCTTTTTTCCTCTCTTCCTGACCAAACTGCATCAAGCCAAACTATTTGACAAGGATCTACAAATATGCCAAGTAAATCTTTCTGCTGAGCCAAATTTAGAAGAATTCTTTTTCATTGTTGAGAACATCTGTGTAATTATTCCTAAGGTTCAACATTCTCATTTCTGCCTAATACACGTGGCATTTTTAAGCAGGTAATTTTATTTTTGCTAGGCTGCCACCCCTAAGGGCTTCTAATGTGCTGAATATAATCCATTTCCAAGAAATTCAACTCACACTACCCATTACCTCCTCTTAATACACTCCTGTCTTTTATGTTTTATCCTCGACCTGTTCCTCACTTCACCCCTCCCATTACTCCCTTACACTGCCTTGCTTTTTTTTTTTTTTTTTTAAGCTCTCCTCTCTCCTGTTTTTTTCTGGACTTTCCCCACTGAAATGGATTCCTCATCTGGGCACTTCTGGCCATCCTAGCTCTGCATGCCAACTCCTTTCCCATTTCCTCTCTGTTCTTGACCATGGCTCATCCTCCGGTCCCAGGAAAACCAAGCTCTGCAACATTGGGACAAGGATCAGGAGCAGGAAATTTAACAATGGCAGAGCTGTGACAAGTTAATTCAACTCCTGCTGTTAAATTAACCAGCGTTCCAGCCGAGTTAACACATCACCCAGTTTCAAAAGGTTAAGCTCTAAGCTTAATCTTATTCATCATTATGAACTCTTCAAATTGGCTGAAATATTTAAAATTCAGTGAAATGAAAGGACCGCAGGAAACATTTAAGAGCCAACTGCCCAGTCTTCAAAAAATAGAAAAATAATCTACAAAGATTAGGAAAAGAAGGCTTCAGAATGGGTGAACAGAGACATTCAAGAACCAGGGTAGAGTGAATAATAAAAGGACGTGGAGGACAAGGGCATCTTATCTTCCCACTATCATAAAGAGATTCAGGCGTTAGGAAGAAATTTAATGGAGCACCCTGAAAATGCTTGTCCTATCTCATCATAAGCAACAGAGCAAAACTGAATGCTAATGAAAAGGGCATATACAATAATACCTCCTGAGCTCCCCGCTCCTCTTTGGACTTTGGACACAGATGGGAGGTGGGCCACTGTGTGCCCCCCAATTATCACTGACCGGAGGGAGATCACAGCCCCCTGAGTACCCTCTACTCAGGCTCTGTGACAGCAGAGAGCCCATATAAATTTTGAGAGAAAGAAATATGCAGCAGAAAATAACACTAGAGGTGCTGAGTCTAGCATTTCTTACTTAGCACAAGGTTTAGTATACAGTAGGGCTTAATAAAGGTTAACTCCATCATGCTTACTATTACTACTACTATTATTACTTCTATTATACACTTCCAATTATAAATCTCTGTAGACTTTTATAGAGGATAACAACTGAGACAGGGGGAATCAACATTCCATATGCATCTCTTTCCCCTCCTCAGTCTCTCACCCCAAGCTGAAGTGTATGGGTTTGTTTGAAATGTTCTGTCACATGTGCATGAGTCCCTGCTACCAACGTTGCAACCCAGGCCTCTTCACACAATTAGCCAGTTTTCCCAGGCTGGTCCTCATGCCTCAATTTCTTCCCTGCTTCTGTTTGCCAACTAGTATATGCTGTCACAAATTACTTTGTGTGCCACCTCCTCTCAGAAACCTTTTATATGAGGATCATTCATTCTCAAATTGGCAGTGTAATCATGCCTCAACTTCTTGCAAGAGATAGTTTTAGAAGTTGTCATTATATTGCTTTATTTATTATATATTTGATATGTTTGCATATTTTATTGGGTCATAGGTATCTATAGGGCAAAGATAAAACCTGTCTGTTTTTAATACACATTCAGAAAGCCTAATAGAATTTCTCCATCTTTTGAGTTGCTACTAAGTAAGCATAGGCCTATGAACATCTGTATACCCTCCATCTTAATTTTATGCTATATTTATTTTACTCTTTCCTTTCATCCCCTCCTCCTCTTTCTTTCCCTCCTCCTTTTCTTTTTTCTTCTTCTTCTTCTCCTCCTTCTTCTTTCCTCTCTCTCTCCTCTTTCTTTCACATACTCACACACACACAAACATACAATACAGTACTTCCTAATTCATATGCTGCCTTTAATTGGTTGTTCTAATTACACAGGTTTAAAAATTATATATCTGTTAATAGTAGTGAAGATGGTTGAGCACCTTGCCTTGACTTTAACAGGTGTACCCCTAGTATATCCTCATTAAATAGGATACTGAGTGTACTGACTCAGTCAATAATGGTCAAAACATCTTGGCCCATCACAAAAGCTCTTATGTGATGTGAATTTGCCACTCCCCTGTCTACAGGTGGAGTTGAATTCCCCTCTCCTTGAATTTTGGTCAGCCTTAGTGACTCAGTTGAAACCAATAGGATGTAGTGAGAGTGAATTGTGTGACTACTATTACCTATGTGTATATTTTGAACTTGAATATGATAACATTTCTTGAGCTTCCATCAATACTACCTCAATGAGACTCCTCCTTCCATATACAAACATTAACACTTGGATAGACATGTTCCCTGCTTTAGAATTAAACCTAACTCCAACCTGCTAACTCACCCTTTCTCTTAATATTCCTGTTTAATTTCATAAATACTCATTCCAGTTAATTGCACATTTGGCAAAACTGACCACATCTATTTTATAGTTTTTGAACACACATATTTTGACTTCTTTTTTCATATGATAAAGCTCTTTACAAATCCAAACCAAAGCTTAAACCTGAAACTATAATATTGGAATATAAAAACTTATAGATAATCATTACTCACTGAATGGTTGATTGAGTGCAAAGTGTTGCTAGGAATGATCTGACTTTGTTCCTTAGTTCTCCAGAACTGAGTTCTAGCCAATGACTGAGCCCCTATCTGGAACCTCCAGTTCCCACAAGGAAGACATTTCCTGTCTTTGAAGGTCAGTTTTACTTTGGAGAAAATTTGATTTTAGACTTTGTTCAGAGTCTTTTTTCTAGGCTTCTGTTACCCCAGGATTACCAAAGTCAGTGCTGCACAAATGTTTCTTTTGTATCAGAATCGAAAAGGAAGATCAGCAACTTGTAACTACATCTAGTTGGGCAAGGGTTCCTGAGACATAAGTCCAAAGTATTGGGCATAATATTCTGTGCTGAAAAATAGGGGTGAGTATTGAAATTTTATAAGATAAACCATTCTGAAACAGTGTGTTTTAAAATGGTTTCACTTTGCACATTCTAAGCTAAAGATTTTCATTATATTCAAGTAAAAGGATAGTTTTATTTAATGGCTGATCAGTTTGAAAATTGTCCTGAGGTTTACAACTTAATATTATTGAAGAGTTAACTACAATTAATATCAAACTGTATTAACAATATGAAACATGGGACATAAAGAACCTGATATTACTTTGTATGAAAAAGTCCACCTAAAAAGATGCAATAGTAGCTGCAATCAATGGGAAAGGTACTGTTCAAAAGTGGGCAATGATCAGTTCTCTTCAGATTTTTCTGGAAATAGAATAAAAATCAACTTTCTTAAAATATATCATGCCAGTTCTACAATTAAGGAAAAGCATCATATATTTATTAGTTAAATACTGAAGGTCATTCAAGTAGATTTAGAATTAGTTTTAGAAGTTTCTTTCTAAATAGAGTATGTAATTACTATCCCTAAAAGGAATTGGAGTAATATCACTACCTTGCCTCTATTTCACATTTTATAATTTTAATGTTCATTGGTATACATACGAGTAATAAAAGGCAAATGGGTTCTCATTTACCCAAAATAACTTCAATTTTAGTTTTGTGTGAAGAAGATACAGCCACCTTGTTTTTAGCATTTCCCAAATTACCCCAGTTCATATAATATTAAATGGATATAACACACACACACACTCACACACACACACCCCATTTTATAATTGAGAAAATAAAGATGCTCATGTGGGATTATAAAATAAATAATAAAACTGACATTTAATTGGAAGTCTCTGATTCTTCAATGATAAAGGCATGATCTAAAACATAACCAGGTCATTTATAGGGTGTAGCCTAATTCTTAAAAAAGGGTTTTTCCCTAATATTGCTGAGATGAATTGTAAATTTCCTAAAAGTGACTACTAACTAATATTCAAATTTTAAGACCAAATTTTTTAAACATTTGTTATAAGAATAATTGGTCCAAACCTCAAGAGCCTCAGTTTATGATAATTCATTGAAAAGAAAAACAGGTGTGACAGGTTAGAGATGACCAAAAAATTCTTTGAGACCAATCCCAGGGCCTTAAAACACCATACGTATCTTGAAATGTTTTGTCTCTTAGAACATTCTCTGCCTATGATCCCTGAGCTTCTGCTATTCAAACAGTCCATCTACCCAAAGACCTCCATGCCAAAGAGGCCAGAGACAGGCTGTTTTCGAAAATCCCAGATGAGCTGAGCCATCAAGCCCCTCCTCATTAGGCACCTGAAGTGTGTATGAAGCTATTCTGACCCTGCAGACCACCTCATCCACAGACTGAACACTACCAAGGGGCAGAATAGAACATTACATAGACGTATGAGCCAGTCGAGCCCTGCCCAAATGACTGACTCACAAAATCATGAGATAAAATAAACCATTTCTTGCTTTAAACTCCCAAATTTTAAGGTAATTTGTTATGTAGCAGTGGATAATTGAGACAGAATTTGGTACCTGGATGTGAAATGTTGTGATAACAAACAAACAAATATAAAAAGTGAAACATGTAGCATTAACTGGGACTAGGTGATGGGAAGAGGCTAGGAGGAGCTGTGGGTGAAAGCTTGAATGGCCTTAGGGAGACCATTAGGCTTCAAGGACAATAAGAAAAGTGTTATTGGAGGCCAGTGAAAAGGGCAGCTGAGTTATATACAGACAGAACAGTTAGAAAAGCCATTGCCTGCAGCCATATGGTAAATACAAAAACAACCTAATGATCTCAGAAATCTTGCTAAAGAAATTTACAGGCACAAATTCTTCTAACCACCTGTGACAAAATGAAAGATAAGAGAGGTAAACTAAGGAAGAAATCTTTAAGTTTTCTAGCATAATTGGAGGAAGTACTAAGATATTCAGGTTAGTCTTTCTAAGCCTAAAAACACTGTTAAAAGAAAGACAATGTCTCATAGAAAAGATCAAATTTAAGTCCCTGTTAAGTAAAGCATGGTATGAGAGTAAAAATGAAGTCAAGGGTGAAAGTATAAAATATTTTAAAGACCTTGTAGAGACTTAAAATGATGTTCCATAGACCCTTTCAGCCAGGTAAAATGACTGACCTCTAAGGACACAAAGCCTTCTTAGCTTTATAGACTCTCTCTTTTTAAATATTGGACTTCTGAGGATCTTGAAGACATTGTATCAGTCTCACAGAGTGTCCAAGGCATAGAAGAGACTATTTTGAAAATATTTATGAAGTGGGGTAATGTGTTTTTCAGATTGATTATAAATTGATACACGTGAAGTCTAGAAAACTTTGAAAAGAATTGAACTTAAAAAGATATTGTCGTTGTCGGCAGCCGTCCGTCTCGAGAGACGATGGTGTAGCTTCTTAAGAGTCTATCTGCACGGCCGAGAATGGCTGTGCAGTCCGACTCGGGAGTGACACGGTATCTGTCTCCTCCCGTGTTGAATCGACATCTTGTGATGACGCTGGAGTGTCCTCTCCAGTGAAGCTGAAGCTACAGAGCCTGGGCAGGGTGATATGGAGGGTCTGCTGTTGCCCATGCAGCAGACCCCCCCTCTCTTCGCAGCTGAAGGGTCCAAGGGAAAGACGGAGTCAATACAGCTTGGCTTCAGGTGCGCCGCAGGAGTTGCCGGTGTTGACTACAACGTCAAACCGCCTTAGGGACTCCGGCTCCGGATTTTCTGTCGGGGTTTACTCCCTTAGCCTTTCCCCTGAAGAGGTATGCCGCAAGGCAGCGGAGGTTTTTTGGAGTCAGAGTTTTCCTTCTCTGATGTGCCCTGACTGGAAGATCGAACCAGCGACACTTAGCTCGCAGGCCGACGCTCAATCCACTGAGCCAAACCAGCCAGGGCCAAAAAAGATATTGTACTACACAATAAAAAGGGTATTCAGACACCCAATTTCCTATAAGCAACTAAAAAAAAATAGCTAAGAAAACTACTCAGCTATAAACACTAGGCTATTACTTATAAAAAGAAATGGTGAATTCAACATCAAACCAAGAGCTCAGTGGGAGAAATTAATAGGCACAGAGAATCATTTCTATGAAGCAGTACTGTGCTCTATTTTTTAATAATGACAACACACGCTTGACTGGATTTCAGAAATGTTATGGATCAGAGATTGCCATATGCATCTGTTTTCCCCCTTTTTGAACAGGAGTATGTATTGGTATTATCTTATGCCTCTCTCCCCATTGTATGTTAGGAGTTGGGAACACATCTTGTCCAAAAGATAAGATGAAAAGAAATGATATATGAAGAATTGCACTCAAGGAACCTAATATAAACCTGAACTTGACTTTTAAAAATGGAATCTTAGACTTTGAGATAATATTGCAATAGGGTAGGAATATGTGAGATTCAGAGGAAGCAAGTTTATTTTTTATTTGGAATAAATATAAACAATTGTGGTTCAAGACAGAGTACATTGAATTAAAGATGCATGCATATTTTTTGAAATTCTCATTAAGAGTTATTCATTCTTATCTTTGAATTAAGTGAGGTTTGTTATTGAATTAACTGATATAATTCAGCAAAAGTGACACTAAGCCTATTTCAACTCAGTAAATAATTTTTAACTCAGTAAAAAACTTTAAAAAAACAGCTAGCATCACACTTAATTGCAAAAGACTAGGCACTTTCTCCCTAAGATTGGAAACAAAGCAACAATGCCCTATCTTACCACTCTAATTCAATATTATACTGAAAATTTTAGTGCAATAAAACAAGAAAAATAAATAAAAGCTGTATACATGGGAAAGGAAGAAACAAACAAGTTCATAGATATAATATCAATATATAAAGTAATTATATTCTTATATAGCAACAATGAACAATTAGAATTAGACATTATGAAACAATCCATTTACAATATCATGAAACAATGCCATACTTAGATACAAATCAAAAAATTATGTTTAGCATTTATATGTGAAAAACTACAAAATATTTATAAAAATAGCTTACAAAATAGAGTATTCCATATTCATGTATTAGAAGGCTCAATATTGCTAAAATGTCAATTCTTCCTAATTTGATCTATACGGGTTCAATAAAATCCTCATTAAAATCCCAGGAAATGTTATTTATCAGTGACCTGATTCTAAATTTGATCTGGTTAAGCAATAAACACAGAATACTCAATAAAATACCAAAAATGGAAAACAATAACAGAAGTCTATTTAAAAGGCTTACTATAAAGTAATTAACATAGCATGATATTGGTAAAGAATAGATTTATAGAGTAATGTGTCAGGATATAGGACCTAGAACTAAATGCTCATAAGTATAGTCAATTTGTTTTTTATAATAGCTCAAAGGCAATTCAATGAAGAAATGATAGATGTTTTAACAAATGGCACTGAATGAATTAGACATCTATGTGCAAATAAAATGAATGCAAGCACAGACCTTATAGCTTACACTAAAATTGACTCAAAATAGATAATGGAATTAAATGTAAAATAAAAAACTAAAAACAATACAATAGCAAAAACAAAAAGTACTAGAAGAAAATATAGAAGACAACCTATGTACATTGGGTTTGGTAATGAGTACCTAGATACAAACATTAAAATTATGAACCATAAGGACAGTGCTAGAAGAAAATGAAAAAGCAAGCTGCAGACTGAGAGAACATATTTGCAAAACAAAATTTGATTAAGGGAATTGTATCAAAAATATTTATAGAACTCTTAAAATTCAACGATAAAGAATCAAGCAACCAATAGAATAATGAATGAGGGATACGAGCAAATATTTCACCAAAGAAGGTATAGAGATGGAAAATAATCATATAAAAAGATGCTCAATATGATTTGTCTTTAGGAAAATGTAAATATCACACACAACTACTACAGTAGCTAAAATCCAAAAATCTGAAAATATCAGTTGTTTAGGATACAAACAGGAGCTCTTATTTATTGCTGATGGAAATGAAAAGTAGTACAGCTCCATTGGAAGAAAGGTTTGCAGTTTCTTACAATGCTAAACATAGTCTTAATATATGATATATCCACCAAACTCCTAGATATTTCCTGATTTGAAAACTTATGCCCATATATCCATATAAACATTTATACAAGATTTATTGTAATAACCCCAAACTTGAAATAAACAAGATGACCTTCAATAAGTAAATGGTTAAACAATTATGGTACAATCATACAGTGGAATACTATCTAGTTATAAAAAAGAATGAGCTCCCAAGCTACACAAAGACATGGATGAATCTTAAGCATATACTGACAAGTACAAAAGCAAGACTAAAAAGGCTATCTATTCTGAGTCCAAATATATGACATCTAATAAAGAATAAAACTTATATAGATTAACAACTAAAGGAGACAGACAAAGGCAGTAGATCTCTGACACAAACAGGGGCAGATCCAGGAAGTGCAGATCAATCTAAGAAGCAGCAACAAACAAGAAGAGTCACAAAAATGAGGAGATGGGGAGACAACCCCTCATTGAAAGGAAAGAATAAATCCCCAGAAAGAGTGCTAAATGAAACAGAGGGGAGCAAACTATCAGACATGGAATTCAAAACCTGGATTACAGGGAAGCTCAATGAGATCAGTGAGCTCAAAGAAAACTACAAAGAACTATAGGGAAACTACAAGAAACTTACTGAGAATTGTACCAGCATGAAAAAGGACACAGAAGCTATCAGTAAGAGCCAGGAGGAAATGAAGAACACAATTTCTGAATTGAAGAACATATCTGTAGGAATTAAAAGCAGGCTAGAGGAAGCAGAAAATCAGATCAGTGAGCTGGAGGACAATGTAGAAAAAAATTCTCAGACAGTGCAACAAAATGAAAAAAAAAACACTGAAAAAGAATGAAGAGGTTTTAAGAGAGCTGCAGCACAACATGAAACATAATAATATCCATATCATAGGAATACCAGAAGGAGAACAGGAGCAAGGGATAGAAAACCTGTTTGAAAAACTAACAACAGAAAACTTTCTTATTTGATGAGAGAAAGTCACTCAAGTCTAGGAAGCACAGAGGGTACCAATAAAGATGAACCCCAACAGGCCCACTTCAAGACACATCATAATTAAAATGGCAACATTGAAAGACAAAGAGAGAATCAAAAAAGCAGCGATAGAGAAAGAGCTAATAACATACAAGGGAGCTCCAATAAGGCTATCATCAGATTTCTCAGCAGAAACACTACAAGCCAGAAGGGAATGGCAAAAAAATATTCCAAGCAATGAAAAACAAAGTCCTACTTGGAGGGTGGGGGATTATTGCGGGAGAGGGAGTGCTGGGCAGAGGGGAGAAAAGGGGGAAAATTGCAACTATTATAACAATATAATCAATAAAATATACTTTAAAAAATAAAAGAAAAGAAAAAGAAAAACAAAGTCTCACAACCAAGAATACTCTAACCAGCAAGGCTCTCATTTACAAGGGAAGGTGAAATAAGGAGTTTCCCAGACAAAGGAGGTGATAAGAATACATCTCCACCAAACCAGCATTGCAAGAGATGCTAAAGAGTTTGCTTTAAAAAGATAAAGAAACAGAAAGAGACAGAGAGGGACATAAGTACATATGGGGAAAATGACAATGAAAAAGAACTTATTGATAATAACCTTAAATGTAAATGGGTTAAATGCACCAATCGAAAGATATAAAGTAGCTGAATGAATTAGAAAGCATGACCCACATATATGCTGTCTACAAGATACCCACCTTAGAACAAATGATCTACACAGACTAAGAGTGAAAGGATGGAAAAAAATATTTCAAGCAAATAGACATGAAAAAAAGTGCTAGGGAAGTAATACTTATATCAGACAAAACAGATTTCACAGAAAAGGCCATAAAAAGAGACAAAGAAGGACATTTCATAATACTTAAGGAAAAAATCCATCAAGAAGATATAACTCTTGTAAACATATATGCACCCAACATAGGAGCACCCAAATATGTAATAAAATTTTTGAAAAACTTCAGGAAGGATATAGGCAGCATCACACTAATCATAGGGGACTTTAACACCCCACTGATATTATATCAAGCATCTTCTCAGATCACAATGGTTTGAAACTGGAAATCAACCTCAAGGGTAAAACTCAAAAACATTCAGACTCATGGAGAATGAATAACATGCTATTAAATAATAAGTGGGTTAACAATGACATTAGGAAGAAATCAAAAAGTTTCTGGAAACAAATGATAATGAATACACAACAAACCAAAACCTATGGGATACAGCAAAAGCAGTCCTGAGAGGAAAGTTCATAGCAATACAGGCCTACCTAAAAAGAATAGAAGAATCTCAAATAAAAAACCTAACCCTACAGATACAAGAACTAGAGGAACAACATCAAACAAAGCCCACAGTGAATAGAAGGAAGGAAATTATCAAGAACAGAGGAGAATTAAATGACATCGAGACTAAACAAACAATTCAAAAGAGCAATAAAACCAGGAGCTGGTTCTTCGAAAAGATAAACAAAATTGTCAAGCCTTTAACCAGGCTCATCAAAAAAAGAAGAGAGGACCCAAATAAACAAAATCAGAAATGAAAGAGGAGAAATCACAACCAATACCACAGAAATGCAAAGGATTGTAAGAAGTTATTACAAGCAACTATATCACAAGAAATTCAGCAACCTAAATGAAATGGACAAATTTCTGGAAACATATAACCTTCCAAAACTGAATCCAGAAGAAGCAGAACGACTGAACAAACCAATAACAACTAGTGAAATTGAAGCAGTAATCAAAAAACTCCTGGCACACAAAAACCCTGGACCAGATGGTTTCACAGGTGAATTTTACAAAGCATTTAGGAAAGAATTAACTCCTATCCTTCTCAAATGCTTCCAAAAAAATCCAAGAAGAGGGAAGACTCCAAAACTCTTTCTATGAAGCCAGTATTACCCTAATTCCAAAATCAGGTCAAGACACAACAAAGAAAGAAAACTACAGGCCAGTATTGCTGATGAACATAGATGCTAAAATACTCAACAAAATATTGGCAAACCAGATCCAGCAACACACTAGAAAGATCATACACCATGATCAAGTGGGATTCATCCCAGAAATGCAAGGATGGCTTAATATTTGCAAATCAATAAACGTAATACACCACAAACAAAATGAAAGACAAAAAACACATGATTATATCAATAGATGCTGAAAAAGCATTTGGTGAAGTACAACACCCATTTATGATGAAAACTCTCAGCAAAATGAGATTAGAGGGAATGTACCTCAACATAAAAAAGACTTTATATGAGAAACATGAAGCCAACATCATATCCAATGGGCAAAAACTGAGAGCATTCCCCCTGAGGTCAGGAACAAAACAAAGATGTCCACTCTCTCCACTCCTATTCAACATAGTCTTGTAAGTTATAGACAGCAATCAGACAAGAAAGAGAAATAAAAGGCATCCAAATTGGAAAAGAGGAAGTAAAACTCTCATTATTTGCAGATGACATGATAGTGTACATAGAAAACCCAAGAGACTCCACCGAAAAACTACTTGACCTAATAAGTGAATTTGACAAAATAGCAGGATATGAAGTCAATATTCAGAAATCGAAGGCATTTCTTTACACCAACAATAAAATATCAGAGATAGAAACTAGAAAAAAAATCCCATTTACTATAGCAACAAGAAAAATAAAGTGCCTAGGAATAAACTTAACCAAGGAGGTAAAAGACCTGTACTCAGAACACTGCATAACACTGAAGAAAGAAATTAAGGAAGATACTGAACTTCTGGCCAAGATGGAGGCATAGACAGACATGCTGCATCTCCCTCCACAACTAAGAAGGAATACAACTACCTCAAACTAGAAACAACCAGACGTTCCAGAAAAAATCAAACTACATGGAAGTCCAACAAACAAAGATATAAAGAAATACTCATCCAGACAGGTAGGAGGGATGGAGCCGGGGTGGCAGCAGCAGCAGCAGCAGGCTGGTGGAAAGTGCAGTCCCACGTTTTAAAAAGTCAGGAGGGACACCTGGGGAGCATTCCCAGCTCCTCACTGGACCACGCAGCTCATGGTCCCAGCACCGGAGAAAATAAAGCCTGATTGCTTCTTATTGTGCAGACCAGTGGGGTTGGGATGGAGGCAGAAACTGCCAGTTTCAGCAGAGTCTGCTTGTTTAAAGGGCCCCCACAGTAGTAGAATGACCACAGACCCACCAATTCTGGGAACGACAGCCACAGCAGCAGCTAGAGGGGTACCAGTCTTGTGCAGAAGTGGGAGAGGTGCCTGGAAAAGGAGCGAGTGCTGAGCAGGAGGCATTGTTCCCTCTCGGACCCCTCCCCCACATACAGCATTACAACCTGGTGAAACAGGTCGCCCTGTACTGACTAATCTCGAAGGCTCTGCCCCTTACAATGTAACAGGAGCGACAGCTCTACCTGGGACTCAGAGGCTAACAAACACAGGAGCCTGTCAGCATGAAGACACAGAGAAGTAGTTATGGTCCGAAAAGGGAAATGGATCAAGATTCCATGGGAGGACTAAGCGACAAGGAGATAGCCAACCTCACAGATGAGGAGATAGACAACCCAACAGAAGCATAATTCCAGACACTGGTGATAAAGATGCAAACACATAAGAGAAGCGAAGGCTATGCTAAGTGAAACGAAGGAAAATCCACACAAAACCAATGGTTAAGGGAAGGAAACCAGGCTTCAAATCAATGATTTGGAACATAAGGAAGAAAAAAAAACAGTCAACCAGTGCAGAATGAGAAAGCAAGAATTGAAAAAAATGAGGAAAACTTCCCAAATTTTGCAAAGGAGATGGATATACAGGTCCTAGAAGCACAGAGGGTCCCTGACGAGCTGGACCCGGAGGGGACCACACTAGGATGCATCATGATTAAGATGCCAAAGGTGAAAGATAAAGACAGAGTCCTGGGGGCAGCAAGAGAGAGGCGGAGAGATGCCTACAGGGGGGTGCCTATGTTACAGAAACAGGGGAGTCCAAAAACAAACCCCATAGTTTGCGGCTGGAAGATAGGGAGAAGGAAGCAGCTTTCAGAATGCCTCCACACGCCCAAGGCTGGTGGCTGGTGTCTTTCATTATGCAAAATTGCTTGGATGTTTCCAAGGCCTCAGGTGGATGGGAGGAGTTTTCAACCAGGGGATGGTATGAAAAGCACACAGAGCTATGTAGGGTTCTGTGAATGGTCAGAACTGTTGGCAACACCCACTGCATCAGAGGACGCAGTCAGTGATATATAGACAGCTGCGAACGCAAACACTTGAGGGCGGCGTGCTCTGGGGTTGTGTCTCTCGCTGGCAGGTGTTTGCAGGGGTGCTCTGGAGAAGGAGAGGAGATCCATGCAGTTTACAGAAAGAAGACAGTTTGCAAGGAGGCTGAGAATCCTGGCGGTTTTGCATTGAGAGCTGAAGGGCACCACAGCACAGAAAGGACCTCCCCAATCAGATTGAATGATTGGCAGCTGCTGGTAAAGCTGAACTGTGTTTGGTAAGTAGGGAAATGGTGTTTCTGACCTTCCTAAAACTGGCTAGGTTTGGTAGGGGGGAGGCAAGGATATGTGTAACTGCTAAATAAACATTTTTCTTTTCACTCAACTGAAGTATTAAGAGTTGTAATTCTGGCGGCGGGCAATCGGACCCCTAACTAAAGAGCCTGTGGGTTTGTTTTCAATTGGAGCAGCCCAGGGGTTCTACAACACCTACAGGACTATCGGATGATTTCTCAGAGGACACTTTGCAGGCAGGAGGGGACTGGCAAGCAGTATTCAATGTGATGAAAGGCAGCCTGCAACCAAGATTACTCTATCCAGCAAGGCTATCATTTGGAATGGAAGGGCAGATGAAGTGCTTCCCAAAGTAAAGCTAAAGGAGTTCATCATCACCAAGCCATTATTATATGAAATGTCAAAGAGACTTACTTAAGAAAAAGAAGATCAAAACTATGAACACTAAAATGACAACAAACTCACAACTATCAACAACTGAATCTAAAAAATAAAAACAAAATCCAAACAAGCAAACCAGAATAGGAACAGAATCATAGGTATGGGGATCATTTGGAGGGTAATCAGCTGGGAGGGGGAAGTGAGAGAAACTGGGAAATGGTGCAGGGACTAAGAAGCATAATCGGTTGGTATGAAATAGAGAGGGGGATGTTAAGAATAATACAGGAAAGTGTGAAGCCAAAGAACTTACATGCACAACCCATGGTTATGAACTAAGGGGGGTGGGATTGCTGGAGGCAAGGTGGGTACTGGGCAGAGGGGAGCAAAGGGAAAAAATTGTAACTACTGTAACAACATAATAAAATATACTTAAAAAAAGAAAAAAAATAAACATTTAGTGAATGAATAAACCCATGAACTCTCACTGATTTAAAAATTAGGATCCTCTTTATTTCAAGTATTTGATACATCTTTGCACTTTCTGATTTCTAATATATTTCTTACAGTGGTTACAAATAACAGTTGCTTATCATCATCCTGAATTGAAATATGGTTAAATCTCATTCTGTATAGGATTTATTTGAAAATTTATGATCAAACCCATTTTTTGTCTTCTCCGGTGTGTGATGTCTGGTTACCTTTCCATTGCTTTTTCTCCCCATATTACTCTAACAAATATTCCTTTTAATGTTTTTAAAGCAAAGTAATTACAGTATATATTAGATAATTTAATTTAATATGTTATAAAAATCAAGTTCCATGGCTTTGCTGATACTCCTCATGCCCCTGAAACTTGGTTCTTTAGGATGTGTCCCTCCCTTTATTCATATTTCCTATAGAGGTAAGGATTCTCATGGTATACGTTCCTTACTTGCTTTATTGTGATTCTCACCTCCATTCCTTTAATACCTACAGACATCTTTGAGTCCTTTTTTTTTTTTTATTGAATATGCTTGTTGTCTTAGACAACTTTGATATCTACCCCTTGATTATTAAAGTTTTAATAGATAAGAAAGGAAATAAAACTGATGATGTTATTAGATAATACCAGCTTTTTTCTTTTTTATCATGCTCTTGTGTTTTTCTAACTTTTTCTTCTGTTAAGAAAATGAGTTCTTACCTCATTCTTCCTTCATAATCACTGCACATATCCTTTCAAAGTATTTTCTTCATCATATAGTGTCCCTCTGTTCCCCACTGATGACAGCTCGAGACTTGTCTGTCAGCACATACAGGGCAAATGTAGGAGTATCTTTCTCTTACACTTTCATTATGTTTAGAGAAAAAATAAATTGCTTGTTAATTTATCAGAAACTTGGGAACTATTTTAATTGACAAAAATATAACTTAGGTTTCAAAGGAAGTTTGTATTTCAATACTGCAAGTCATCAGACATTTCTGATTTTCATGTAAAAAAGTTAAGTGATGAGGGAGAACTTGGAGGCAAGCTTTTTGAAAAGATTCATTAGAAAATTCTTGCAGTTTGTGTTCACATATGATCACTCAAGCCACTGGAAGTTTGGTTACTTTAAAAATGTATGATGACACTAGTTCTGTACTACCAAGAAGTATACTCATTTAACAGATAGCAACATATATTCATAGACAAGTTTCAAAGAAGAGAAGGCTGAGCATGTTTGTAAAATATGTGTTTTCATTTCATTTTAATTTCAGGATTGCCGAGGCCAAATACAACAGAATCAGTAGTAGGAACAGAACATTGGTCTGGAATATTACTTTTAAAAATAAAATTTAGTATTTTGTTTCTGATTACAAGAAAATAACATGTGTTGACTATATTTAGGAACTATAGAAAAGAAGAGGAAAATCACCACTTATCACAAGATAGCCTTGATGGAACTTTTCTGTTCTTGAAAATTTTATACAGCATGAGAAAGTTGAGTTTAATTTCTGACTCCTCTTAGTTCAGGTTTTCTAGACCTTGGATAGATTTTAGTAGTTCTTTTAAAAGATATTTTTAGGAACCCATTCTGTTTATTGAAACTTTTATATTTTTATTTATTGCTAGAACTGTATGTAGTTCATTTATTTTCTGATTTTTATTTGAAATTTTAAAATATTTGCATATTTATTTGTGTGTGCAAGATCTTTGATACTTAATTTTTAAATGCATTAGTCTCTGCTCTGTTTTATTATTTTTGATTCGTTTATTATGAAATTAAATGTATTTTTTCTCAACCTAACCTCCCGCCCCAAGCTATAAAAGCTAAGTTCATCACTCATTGAGTTTTATTCTTCCTTATTAAATAATGAGAATACTTTAGGGTTATTAACTTCCTCTAACTACAGATTTGACTGAATTCTTTGTTTTGTGATGTAGCTTTAATTTATATTATCATTTTGTATATAGCCTCTAATGGCAGCTGTAAATTCTTCTGTTATTTGGATCAGAATTCCATAAGGAGCCTGGAGTGGCAGCACACCCATAATCACTAAGGTGCTACATTCCCTCAGAATCTATTACACTGCCCAGTGAAGTAGTCAGAACTACAGGACTATCTCCTTTTTTTGACTATGCTTCCTGTCATTCCTCACATCATGGAAAAAACAGATAATAATAATATATGTGTAGCTCAAGGGGCAAATGGTTGAGGCTGCTGACAGCTAAAATGCCTGCTTTAGAAGTTTTGGGGCCCAGGATCTATTCTGCTGCCCTCAGAACTAAGAGACCAGCATCCCTGATACCCCTCTAATCTGTTCTTGGCACACCCATTGGGAATTTCTACTTTGAGAGACTAAAACCAATCACCATGCTTTATGCAATTGTTTACCTCAGTCAATGCAGAGGTCCAAGCCTTCACATCTGTTGTCAATTAATTTCTAAAAAAAATTATAGAGGTTTAATTCACATACAATACAATTCTTCCTTTTTGTGCACGGTTTTATGAGATTTTACTAATGCCTACAGTTTAGTGGCTCCCACCACAATCAAGATAAAGAACAATTTTATTACTCCAGGTAATGCCCTTGTGTTCTTTATAATATACTGCTCCCTCACCCCCAGATCTTAAGCAACTACTGGAATGTTTTCTGTACCCTATAGTTTTGCATTTATCATATAAATGTAAACAGACATTATGCATACTTTTGAACCTACGTTCTTTCCCTTAACATAGTGCACTTGAGAGTCACCCATGTTGCTTTATATATTAGTACTTTGCTCCTTTTTCTCTTTATGGTTGAATAGTATTCCACTGTATGGCTGTATCTCATTAAATAGCTAGCTGGAGGACAGTTGGGTTGTTTCCAAGTTTTGGTAATTAGGAATAAAGCTGCTATAATGATTTGTGTACTCATACATTTTTTTTTGAGGGAACATAGTTTTCAATTTTTTGGATAAATGTAGAGAAGATAGTGCTGCTTCCTAATTAGCAAGATTTGTGTACTGTCATGAATATTGTATGAATACAACTTCATTTTTAAGTGGACTTTCATTATAGCACAGAAACACCACTATGATGTTCCAGCTGCTTAGTTACCAATTCTTAGAGCTTCCTAACTTCCCAAGACTAAATTGCAGATGAGGAACTTCATTCTTCATTGAAAAAATAGCAATCTACAGATGCAAAATATGTTATCTTCCCACCACAATCTAAAACCCTTTCTACATCAGAGTCCATTTTCCTTTCTTTCCCTCCTGTTAAATAGTTCCCTTTGTCTATCTTCACACAATAGTTTATTACACGGCTGTTTTTATTCCTCAATATTTATTTACCACTCTTTCTACTGAAATTTGGTTTCTACTCTCGTTATCCAATTGAAATTACTTCCAGCAAAGCCACCAATGCCCTTCATGTTGCTAAATTCAATATTTTTATTCTGTCTTTATCTGACTCTAATATCTTGTTTATTATCATTGATTCCCATTTTCTTTTGTTCTATTTTAAAGCTTTTTGTTACTAAAGTTGGAATATTTAATGGACTTAAATTTGTTTTGAGAAATTTGGACCAATCCTAAGGTATAATGTAGTGTTTTCTGTTTTCTGTTTTCAGTTTTGATTCAACTCTATTATCTTCTCCCCCAAACTTTTAATTTTAAAACTCTTAAACCTACAGAAAAAATTTTAAGAATAGTGGGACAAACATCCATATAAACTTCACTTTGATTCTTCAATGGTTAATGTTTTGCTAAATTTGATTTATTTCGCTCTCAATCTATCTCTCTTTATAAAGAGAGATCAATGTCAATCTATATTTCTATATAAACTTAAACATAATATTTTTCCTTAATTATATCTTATAATTTTAATAATTTAAGCTTATACATTTAGGTTTATGTAATTTAAGTTAACTTTTTTATGAAGTATGAAGCAAAGATTAAGGTATTTTTCTCACTAAGTTTTTTTTTTAAATAGACTTTGTTTCTTTAGAGTAATTTTAGGCTCACAACAAAACTTACAGGAAGGTACAGAGATGTCTGATTTTTCCTCATCCCTCACACATGCATAGCCTCCCCCATGATCAATATTCCCCACAAGAGTGGTATTTTGTTATAATTGATCAAACTACACTGACACATTATCACCCAAAGAGCATAGTTTACATTGGGTTCATTATTAATATTTTACATTTTATAGATTTGGACAAATGTATAATGCAAATATCCCCAATTATAGTATCATACAGAGTGTTTTCACTGCCCTAAATATCTTCTGTGCATTTTCCATTCATCTTTCCCTTGCCTCTAATCCTTAGTGATCAATTATCTTTTTACTGTCTTAATTTTGCCTTTTTGAAAACTTTATATGTTTAAGCATAGAGTATGTGGCCTTTGCAGAGTGGCTTCTTCCCTTAGTAATATGCATTTGAGTTTCCTTTATGTCTTTTCTTTTTAGTGCTGAATTATTTTCAGCTGTCTGGTTGTGGATCTGGGATCTCTTGTTCCTCAGGGGGGATCTCTGCAGCCAAGATTCCCTCTTGATTTTTTTAACCACCACACATAGCTGAGGGACTGCCCCTTCCCTGTCTCTTGCCCTCTTGCTAGTATGGATGTGGCTTCTTCTGTGTATCCGTGGTTATAGGACTTCTGTTCAGCTAAACTTCAAGTGATTTTTCAATGATGGTTGTTCTGTAGTTTAGTTGTAATTCTGATGTGCTTGTTGGAGGTGACAAGTACAGTGCTCACCTACTCTGACATCTTGACTGGAAGCCAAACCATGATAATCTATATAAACTTAAAATTAATTCGTTGATATCAAAAAATGAGCTTGCATTGAATCTATATTCATAGATCAATTTAGAAAAAACTCACATCTTGACAATATTGTCTCCCTTTCTGTAAATATTTCTTTTTATTAAGCTATGTTGTCATTTTGTTCATCAGAGATTTATAGTTTTTTTCATATATATCTTGTATATATTTTGTTAGATTTATGCCCAAATATTTCTTCTTTGTTGCAAGTAAAAATACTATTGTACTGTAGTACAGAAATAATATTGTGATTCTACTTTGAAATTCAACTTGTTATATAAGTGACTGACTTTTGTATGTTATCTTCTATTCTGCACCCTTGCTATAATAAGTTATTAGTTCCAGAGGTGTCTTTGTCAATTCTTTTGTATTTTCCACATAGATGATCATGTCATTTGTAAACAAAGACAATTTTATTTTTTCCTTCACAATCTGTATACATTTAATTTCATTTTCTCATTATTGCATTAGCTGGAACTTTTAGTACCTTGTTGAAAAGCACTGATGAAAAAAGATATTCTTGCATGATCCTGATTCTAGTGGGAAAGCTTTGAGTTTTTCACCATTAAATATGATGTTACCTGTAGGTTTTTTGTAAATATTGTTTATTAAATTGAGAAAGTTCCTCTCTATTTCTAGTTTCCTGAGAGTTTTTATCATGAATAGGTGTTGTATTTTGTCAAATACTTTTTCTGTATCTATAGATATAGTCATGCCATTTTTCTTCATTAGCCTGTTGATGTGATATATCGCATTTATTGATTTTTGAATGCTGAACCAGACTTGTATATTTGAGATTAATCCCTATGGTGTATAATTCTTTTTATACATTGTTAGATTTAATTTGCTAATTTTTTTGAGAATTTTTGCATCTATGTTCGTGAAAGATATTGATCAGTAGTTTTCTTGTAATTTCTTTGTCTGGTTTAGATAACAAAGTAATACCGGCCTTAGAAAATGAGCTAGAAACTTTTCCCTCTGATCTATCCTCTGGAAAAAAATGTAAAATTGTTAATTTATTCCTTAAGTGTTTGGTAAAACTCACCAGTGAACCCATCTAGGCCTTCTGTTTTGAAAGCTTATTAATTATTGATTACATTTCTTTAATATATATAGGCCTATTTAGATTATATTTTTTCATCTTCTATTTTTTCTTGTTTGAGTTTTGATAGGTTGTGTCTTTTAAGGAATTGGTCTGTTTCATGTAGGTTATAAAATTTGTAGACATAGAGTTGTTCACAGTATTCTTTCATTATCCTTTACGTGTCCCTGACATCTGCAGTGATGTACTTTCTTTCCTTGTGTTGTTAATAATTTGTGTTCTCTCTCTTTTTATCTTAGTCTAGCAAGAGGCTTATTGATATCATTAATCTTTTCAAAGAATTATCGTTGGAATCCCCATTGATTTTCATTTTTCAATTTCCTTGATTTTCGCTCTAATTTTTATTGTATGTTTTCTTTTGCTTAATTTAGATTTTCTTTTTGCTTCATTTCTTTCTTTTCTTTTTAGTTTCCTAAGGTGAAAACTTAATATATTGATTTTTGATTTTTCTTCTTTTTTAATGTTTGCACCCACTGTGATACATTTTCGTCTAAGCACTCACAAATTTTGATTAGTAATGTTTTTTTATTTTTATTTAGTTAAAAATGCTTAAAAATTTATTTGATTTCCTCTTTGATGTTCATTTTTGTGCATATAGATACTAAACTTTTCGTCACCATTTTCTGAAAAACTGTTTTTTTTCTCATTGAATCACCTTATCGTATTTGTTGAAAAATCCCTTCACTACATTGTTTGAGTGTACTTCTGTATTCTCTATTTTGCTCCATTTTTTTATGTTTCTATCTTTATGCCAATGTCACACTGTCTTGATTAATATAGTTTTATAGTCTACATTACTTCAATTTGTATATTGAGAGTTTTCCAAACTTGCTCTTTTTTGAAATAAACTTTTTATTTCAGATCAGTTTTTAATTTATAGAATTATTGAGAAAGTAGTGTAGAGAGTTCTTGTATATTTCATACTCAGTTTCTTCCATTATCAACATCTGATATTGTATGGTATTTTGTAACAATTAATAAAATAATATTGATATATAATGTTAAACATTTTTCAGATGTTTTTTTCCTTAATGACTTTTTTTTTTCCTTTTGTATGATCTTATTCAGGATATCACATTATATTTAGTAATCATGTCTCCTTAGGCTTTTTTAGCTGTGACAGTTTCTCAGAGTTTCCTTTTTTTGATGACCTTGACAGTTTTAAGGATTACTAGTCAGGTTTTTTATAGTGTATGCTTTGGTTGGGAATTGTCTGATGCTTTTCTCATGGTTATATTTAGTTCAGGAGAAAAACACAATGATAAAGTGCCATTTTCATCACACAAAGACTATGTGATAGGTACATACTATACATACCTTGATATATATCAAGGTTCTGTACTATCAATATGACTTTTCATTACTGATGTTAACTTTGATCACTTGGCTTGAATTATGTTCCCCATTCTTAAGAGCAGAGTATTTACATAAATATTTGAAACTTTTCTACACAGGAGATTGCCCCTCATTTATTTATTTATGAAATCATTTATTTATATCAGTATGGACTCATGAATATTTATTTTATACTTTGGATAATAATCAAATATTAACCTATCTTTACTGTTGCTCAAATTGTTCTAGCTTCAGGCATTGTGAACTCTTTCAATTGGCTCTATACCCTTTGACATATCCCAATTGTAGAATTTTTTTGAGTATCTCCTTACTTTTTATTATTTAAAAAAAAATTAATTTTCTATTAAAGTATAGTGAGATTCAACATTATGTTAGTTTCAGGTGTAAAACATAGTGATTTCACATTTATATACCTTTCGATGTAGGTAATCACCAAGAAAATCTAGTAATCATCTGCTACTATGCAAAATTATTACAATAGTTTTTACTTTCTTTCATTACAAGATGCTCCAGGCTCATCTTATGTATTTTCAGTCCTATTCTAAAATCAGCTATTTCTCTAAGGAACTCAGGTCCCTTTTATTGGAGAACAGTATTAGGAATCAAGATCCAAGTGTTTATTGTGATCATTGTCATGGTGTTAATTGCTTGAAGCCTCTCTGAGCTGACAGGTCAAGAAGATAATGTGTGTTTACACGTATCTATAAATATTTCTGAATCAAGATGCAGTGTCTTTGTTAAGATAAATATGCATTATGCACTAATATTTTCAGCTCTAATCCATTGCCACATAGTTGATTCCAGCCTCCTCTTCTTGCTATCTATAACCTTTTACATCAATAGTGAGAAAGCATATCACCATTGTCCACAGTACATTTATGTATTTGTTCAATTTTGGTATGAATGTGTAGTCATTTTAGAATTGTTAACCTGTACCCTCTAGGGAACCCACTTTTTCAACTCTAGTACAGCATTTAAATATAGTTTCTTTTGCATTTAGTCTTACAGACTCCACTGATTTCCAGAATTACTGAGGTCAGCACCTTTCTCCCTCATCTCATTCAGTGAGGTTGTTTCATACATATATCACATCATTCTGCATTCCATCCTGAAGTCCTGAAACTTCCTAAATTATTTTTTAATTTGCATATGTTAAACTTCATTCTTCATGCTATAAAGCTTTATTGATTTTTACAATTGCATTGTGACATATATCTATCATTACAGTATCATACAGAATAAGTTCATTATCCCGAGCTTCGCCTATTCAACCCTCCCTCCCCAATCCATAATAAATTTATCAGTGAATCAGTTTTTTATATCTATAAATTTTATTCCTTATTTTTTTGAAAAATATGCACTGTTAAGGAAAATCCTTCTCCTTCTAATATTCATGAAAACTGCATTTCCATACTTAACTTTTTTTTTTTTCACTTTCTTACATGTGAGGTTTTTCTGGGGTTGTTGCTGGCTCTTTATTAATTTATTTTGCTTTCACTTTTCCCCACTAAAAATTTTTGTTTGTTTTTCTATTACAGTTTTCCCACTTTTTTCCCTATTGCTTCCCCCCACACCCTGATCATGCCTTTTTCGATAGTCAGTCCCAACCCAGTAGTTCATGTCCATGGGTCATTTATACATGTTCTTTGACTAGACCCAGCCTCTTCTCACCCACTTCCTTTCCCTTCCCCATCCCCCCTTGTCACTGTTAGTCTATTCCTTGTTTACATGCCTCTGGTTCAATTTTGCTCATTTGTTTGTGTTGTTCATTAGTCTCCTGTAATAGGTGATTGCATATGGTATTTTTCTTTCATTGCCTGGCTTATATCGCTAAGCATAATTCTCTCTAGTTCCATCCATGTTGTTGCAAACGGTAGAAGTTCCTTCTTTCTTTCTGCTACATCATACTCCATTGTGTAAATGTACCACAGTTTTTTTGATCCACTCATGTACAGATGGGCATTTAGGCTGTTTCCAGAACTTGGCTATTGTAAATAGCACTGCTATGAACATAGGGATGCATAGGTTCTTTTGAATTGGTGTTTCAGGATTCTTTGGATATAATCCTAGCAACAGGACTGCTGGTTCAAAAGGCAGTTCCATTTTTAGTTTTTTGAGGAAATTCCATACTGTTTTCCATAGTGGCTGCACCAGTCTGCATTCCCACCAGCAGTGAACTAGGGTTCCCTTTTCTCTGCATCCTCATCAGCACATGTTGTTTGTTGATTTGTTGATAATGGCCATTCTGACTGGTGTGAGGTGGTATCTTATTGTGGCTTTTATTTGCATCTCTCCGATGGCTGGTGATGTTGAGCATTCTTTCATATGCCTATGAACTCTCTGTATGTCCTCTTCAGAGAAGTGTTTGTTCACGTCCTTTGTCCATTTTTTAATTAGGTTGTCTTCTTGGTGTTGAGTCATATGAATTTTTTATATATTTTGGAGATCAATCCCCTGTCTCAGGTATCATTGGCAAGTATATTTTCCCATATGGTTGGTTCCCTTTTCATCTTGCTGATTTTTCTTTTGCTAAGCAGAAACTCTTTAGTTTGATATAGTCCCATTTGTTTATTCTTTCCTTTATTTCCCTTGCCTTAGGAGATATATCTGTGAAAATATCACTATGTAGGATATCTGAAAATTTCCTGCCTATGTTTTCCTCTAGAACTTTTATGGTGCCACAGCTTATATTTAAGTCTTTGTTCCATCTTGAGTTTATTCCAGTGTGTGGTGTAAGTTGGTGGTCTAGTTTCATTTTTTTGCATGTTCCTGTCCAGTTCTCCCAACACCACTTGTTGAAGAGACTCTTTTCACTCCATTTTATGTTCCTTCCCCCTTTGTCAAATATTAGTTGAGCATATAGACCTGGGTTTATTTCTGGGCTCTCTATTTGGTTTCATTGATCTATATGTGTCTGTTCTTATGCCAGTACCAGACTGTTTTGATTAGAGTGGCCTCGTAGTATATTTTGGTTCAGGTATTGTGATTCCTCCTACTGTGTTCTTCTTCCCCAAGATTGCTGTGGCTATTCAGAATATTTTTGTTCCATATAAATTTTTGAAGTATTTGTTCTAGGTCTGTGAAATATGTGGTTGGTATTTTAATAGGGATTTCATTGAATCTATAAATTGCTTTGGGTAGTGTGACATTTTAATGATGTTGATTCTTCCCACCTATGAACATGATATGTGCTTCCATTTATTTGTATCTTCCTTAAGTTCTTTTTTTAAAGTATATTTTATTGATTATGTTGTTACAGTAGTTTCAATTTTTTCCCCTTTGCTTCCCTCTTCCCAGTAACTCCCTTCCCTCCAGCAATCCCACCCCCACTTAGTTCATGTCCATGGGTCATGCATGTAAGTTCTTTGACTTCACCCTTTCTGATATTATTCTTAACATCCCCCTGTCTATTTCGTACCAATCGATTATGCTTCTTAGTCTCTGCGCCATTTCCTAGTTTCTCTCACTTCCCCCTCCCAGCTGATTACCCTCCAAATGATCCCCATACCTATGATTCTGTTCCTATTCTGGTTTGCTTAGTTGGATTTTGTGTTTATTTTTTAGGTTCAGTTGTTGATAGTTGTGAGTTTGTTGTCATTTTAGTGTTTGTAGTTTTGATCTTCTTTTTCTTAAGTAAGTCCCTTTGACATTTCATATAATAATGGCCTGGTGATGATGAACTCCTTTAGCTTTACTTTGTCTGGGAAGCACTTCATCTGCCCTTCCATTCCAAATGATAGCCTTGCTGGATAGAGTAATCTTGTTTGAAGGTTGCCTTTCATCACATTGAATACTGCTTGCCAGTCCCCTCTTGCCTGCAAAGTGTCCTCTGAGAAATCAGCTGATAGTCCTATAGGCACCCCCCTGTAGGCATCTCTCCGCCTCTCTCTTGCTGCCCCCAGGACTCTGTCTTTATCTTTCACCTTTGACATCTCAGTCATGATGCGTCCTGGTGTGGTCCTCTCTGGGTCTAGCTTGCCTGGAACCTTCTGTGCTTCCAGGACTTGTATGTCCATCTCCTTAGCAAAATTTGGGAAGTTTTCCTCATTTTTTTCAATTCTTGCTTTCTCATTCTGCACTGGTTGACTGTTTTTTTCTTCCTTATGTTTCAAATCATTGATTTGAAGCCTGGTTTCCTTCCCTTAACCATTGGTTTTGTGTGGATTTTCCTTCATTTTGCTTAGCATAGCCTTCACTTCTTCTCTTATATGTTTGCCATACTGAAGCATATCTGTCAAGCCTGTAAGCATCTTTATCACCAGTGTCTGGAATTATGCATCTGTTGGGTTGTCTATCTCCTTGTCTGTGAGGTTGGCTATCTCCTTGTTGCTTAGTCCTCCCATGGAACCTTGATCTGTTTCCTTTTTGGGGCCATACTTCTCTGTGTCCTCATGCTGACAGGCTCCTGTGTTTGTTAGCCTTTGTGTCCCAGGTAGAGCTGTTGCTTCTGTTACATTGTAAGGGGCAGAACCTTAGAGATTCATCAGTACAGGGTGACCTGTTTCACCATGCTGTGGTGATGTATGTGGGGGAGAAGTCCAAGAGGGGACTCCTTTCCAGGTACTTCTCCCACTTCTGTATGGGACTGGAGCCCCACTAGCTATTGCCCTGGCCGCCATTCCCCGAGTGGGTGGGTCTGTGGATGTTCTAGGACCATGGGGGCCCTTTAAACAAGCCGACTCTGCTGAGAGACCGGCAGTTTTTTCCTCCACCCCAACCCTCACTGGTTTGCATAATCAGAAGCAATGAGGCTTGGTTCTCCCTGGTGCTGTGCTCCTGAGCTGCATGGTCTGGTGAGGAGCTGGGAACGCTCCCCAGGTGTCCCTCCTGACTTCTTAAAATGTGTGACTATGCTTTCTGCTGGCCTGCTACTGCTGCCGCTGCTGGCGTCGCTGCTGCCACCACACTGCATCCTCTACACTCCGGCTCCACCCCTCCTACCTGTCTGGATGAGTATTTCTTCTTTATATCTTTGTTTGCTGGACTTCCATGCAGTTTGATTTTCTGGAACTTCTGGTTGTTTCTAGTTTTGAGGTAATTGTATTCCTTCTTAGTTGTGGAGAGAGATGCAGCAGATTTGTCTAGGCCTCCATCTTGGCCAGAAGTCTATATGTATTTTAAAAAAAGGAAAATTCTCTTTTGGAGAACAGCTACTATTGATCCACATGCATACCTCACCAAATGTTTATTGAGCACATAATCTATATTGGTACCTGTGATAGGTGTGGCAACCATAACAGTGAAAGAGAAGCATTTTATTCTCATGAATATGACAGACTAAGAGAGTGGTCTCATGGGAGGGAGAAAATAAGCAATTCTCCTGGGTTGGAAATAAAAATATTAAAATATCTTCTATTTTTGCCTAGAAATAAGAAATGTATAAAGCTATACTAATAGTTCATTTACAGAATAGCAATGCCATCCTCACTGAGCCCAGGTGTGAGACCATAAATTGCAGTATGAAAGAGTAAGAGTTCAAAAAGATGAGTGGCCTTTGTTCATATTTGAACTATAGCAATTTAAGTGGACCAGTTAAGCATATTTTCAGATTACATTCTGCAATTTTAATAAAATTCACCCTGGCAAAATAAAGAAATTCTGAAAGACTCCTGAAAAGGAACTGTATATCAAAGATAATTCTATTAACAAAAGTACTACTGAACAATTAGAAAATGGAGGTGCTAAAATCTCTCTGCTCAGGTAAATTTCTTATAAGACATTTATGAGTTAAAAATCAATGATAATCTCATGAGAGCTCATAGAATCATATCACTAAAATATTAAAATTATTAATAGTATTGACTACAATATAATTATTAAAATTTAATGAGAAAAAGTTTTCACATTAAAAAAATGAAGAATGTTGCATTCAACTTCATTCTCTTTCAATTCCTATAGTTGGTCAAATTTTATGATATAATTATACTTTTACTTGATTACATTTATATTTTAATATAAGAACATAATTTATATTTAAATACATCAGGATACAAATTTATAAAAATACTTTACTGTAAAGAGCACACTATCAAAAATATTAGGAAGTCATTGAAGTGGAGAACATAAATTCTATAAATAATAGATTGAGGAAGCGAATATCTATAATCAAGAACATTCTAGAAGAGATATTTTGTGAACATTTGAAAAGAAATGTAAATGTATTGAAAAGCATATATGATTATTAGAAAGTAAAGTGACTTTTGTAAAATATCTCATGCAAGTGACTTGATTTATCTTTATAACAATGTCACTCTGACATTAAAAAAATGGAGTAAATACTAGATACTTCTACCTAGTTTTGAGCTAAACATTTAGAAAAAATTAGATGTGAATAAAGTAATAAAATTTAGATGACACACTAGGAGGAATAGCTAAAATGATAGATTACCAGAATAATCTTTCCAGCTCTCTTCCTCTAGTGCTACAAGTTTAACTTCTTCTGATTGCTCTGAGAATGAGATCTACATTCCATGGATCCTACACCACCTTCACTGACCTCAAACCCCCTGAAGTCCTCATTACAACCATTCTTTTGCATAGGTTCTTAGCACTCTTGCCTCTCCCTGGCTTCCTTGACTGAAGTTCCATCCTTTAAATCTAAACCTATGCCTGAATTGAAACATAACTTCAGATAAACTAGTCACAATTGTGTTATCTAATCTCACTTTAAATTCATGAGCAGATAGGCCTTAATACCACTCAGGATTGTATTTCCCTGGTCTGTTCACACTCTCACACTCCTAAATAATTGTTTCACAATTTTTTCCCTTTTCAACCATCACTTTATCTTCCATCCTATGTTTTAATGACTTTGCTTTCAATTTTATTGAGAACACCGAAGCCATCACAGCCACCCATCTGAATCCATGCCCAAAACTCTACCTCTCCACCTGTTAACATGGAGAAGGCTCAGGTTCCTAGCTATAACCTGTCAAGATTCATGAAGATTTTGAGAGTATGCTAAGTGAAATAAGCCAGGCAGTGAAAGACAAATACCATATGATATCACCTAATACAGGAAACTAATGAACAACACAAATGAGCAAAATAGAACCAGAGGCATGTAAACAAGGAACAGACTGACAATGACCTGGGGGAAAGGGGAGGGAAAGCAGGGGAAGTCTAGTCAAGGAACTAATATGAATGACCCATGGACATGGACAACAGGGTGGGGATGGACTGTGGGAGAAGAGTTGGGGGGTGGGGACAATGGGGGGAAAAGTGGGATAACTGTAATAGAAAATTAAAAAAATATATTTGAAAAACAAGATTTATGAAGATTTTGAGATTTTACTCTACCTATAAGTTAAAACAATAGCTTGCCACAGTTTCATGGATAATACCAATAGATAAGAGAGTCCTGGGTTGGATGAAAAAGATTGTTTATTACTCATATAAATCATAGTAGTGAGGGTATGGTCATTTTCTTGTGATAGTTTCCATGATGGTTAATTTTATGTGTCAACTTGGCTAGGCCATGGGGTGCCCAGATGCTATGGACTAAATATTTGTGTTCCCTCAAAGTCATATGTTGAAACCCTAACCCCCAGTGTAATGGTATTTGGAGGCAGAGCTTTTGAAAAGTAATAAGAGAAAATTAGATAATGGGGGTGGAATCCTTGTGATGAAATTATTAAAAGACCAGGAGATAAAGGATCTTTCTCTGTGTCTTTGCATGTACCCATCAAGAAAGGCTATGTGAGGACAAAACCAGAAAGAGGAACTTTTAAGAACCCAACTATTCAGGCATACTTATCTCAGATTTCCAGTCCCCTGAACTCTAAGAAATAAATATTGTTGCTTAAGTGAAATAGACTATAGTATTCTGTTATAACAGCCCTGACTGCCTAAAACACCACATACTTGGTTAAGCATTATTTCTGGGTGTGTCTCTGAGAGTAGTCCTGGATGAGATTAACACTCAAATTTACTGACTCAATAAAGAAGATGGCCTTCCCCAAAGTAGGTAGGCTGCATCCTATCCATTGAAAACCTGAACAGAGTAAGAAGGCTGAGTAATTCTTTCTGCCTAACCAACTTTGAGTTTGGACAGACTCCTGCTTTCAGAACCAGACTCGGGCCTGAACTTATACCATCAGCTCTTGTGGTCCTCAGGCCTTTGGACTCAGACTAGAACTATACCAGTTTCTCCTCTGGCTCTCCAGCTTGCTGATTGCAGATCTGGAACCTCGCCACCTCCATAATCACATAAGCCAATTTGTTATAGTAGATCTTTTCATATCTATATAGAAGTTATATATTCTGTTTCTCTGAAGACCTCAGACTAATACCGTTTCTAAGCTTGAATTCCCACAGGACAATGTGATACAGACCAAGGGACATCTGCACATGTAGTGGATTGCATTACAAGAAAAGAACTTAGAGCTTAGGAAGCCTGAATATTTTATAAAGGAATGAAGCATTATCTTAATTATAACTGGAGAGTAAGCAAACCTACCTCCTCTCTAAAGGGAGACAGATTCCATCACTAACTTCCAATGCTCTTTGCTATATAAACATCTTTAAAATGATAGTCCAGAACAAAAAGGCAGTGTGTGCCTTTGCTAACGGTACACACAGAAATATGAGAGACATGGTGAATTATCTGCTAATGTAGTCAGCCCCTTCACTTACTTATGTATTTGAGTCTATCCTCTCCTGCTTACTTAAGAATGCTGCATAGTAATTTTACCATCTCTCTCCTGAGGAACTATTTTTCCTTTCTTTATTGTTTTATTGCTATTTATATAAATTTTTTCCTTCTTAAAAAAATTGATTCATTTTTAAGAACTACCATTCTTATTTCTCTCTTTTCTTTTTTGGCAATGAATCTCATAGGGGGAAAAACCCATTTAGATTAACTGCCCCTAAGTTATCTTATCTTATTGTCTCCTAAACTCATTTTAATTAAACTCCTGCCTCTCATCACTCCACTAACTCTCTTCTGGTCAAGATTACTAATGACTTTTATGTTGCTAAATCCAGCTGTCAGCTATCAATTTTCATCCTGACCTATGAGCAGCATTTGAGACAATTGTGTGTCCTCTCCATTCCGAACACGTTCTTCATTGGGTTTTCAGGAAACTACTCTCACTAGCTTTCCACCATTCTCTCTGACCACTCCTCATTTTTCTTTGATGGTGGCACAACTCCTCTCCAAATCTAAATATTGAAGTGCCCTAAGACTCAGTCTTTGGACCACATTGATAGTCTGTTTACATTCATTCTACTGATAATTCATCTAAATATATAAAGCCTGTCTAGAAAAAGTGCAACCACTGTTAATATAATGAGAATGGGTTGACCAATAGCAATGTAACCTGGGAACCAAGGAGAGTGGACTGAAATGTGCATGTGTGAACAATGACGACTTAACTGCACTCGTCAGTGAGCATGTGTACTGTGGGGCCATTGCTTTCAAAATGACTGAGTGAGCAGAGCAACAGATTTGCATCCTATTTTGCCTTAAGCTTGAACATTTCTCTTTGGATACTATTCAGTTGATTCTGAAGGCTGCAGCTATGGGCCACTGGTGGTTGGCAACTTCATCACAACAATGTGCCCACTCATGCAACATGTCTCATGCAGAGTTTTTTTGGTGAAACACCAAATCACCCAGGTGACTCAGCCCCCTTACAGCCCGTATTTGGCACCTTGCAACTTCTAGATTTTCCCGAAACTAAAATCACCTTTGAAAGGGAAGAGCTTTCAGACCACTGATGAGATTCAGGAAAATACAACGAGGCAGCTGATAGTGATTGGGAGAACTGTGTGAGGTCCCAAGATGCCTGCTTTGAAGGGGACTGAGGAATCATTGTCCTATATACAATGTTTCTTGTATCTTGTGTCTTCTTCAGTAAATGTCTCTATTGTTCATAGTACATGGCTGGATACCTTCTGGACAGACCTTGTATAGTTTTATTATTTTAAAATAGTATCCTCTATGTGCTGTTGACTCTCGAAGTTCTATTTCTGGCCCATATCTTTTTACAGAACTCCAAACTCATGTCCAACCATCTAGTCAACATTTTTTCTTGAACATTCACTTGATCTCTAAATTAAAAGCTCCAGATATTTTCATACCAACTTGTTTCACCTCCGCACTTAGATAAATGGCAACTCTATTCTTTCAGTTGTTCAAACCAAAAATCCTAAAGGAATCCATACTTTCTCCTATATGCTGCATCCAATTCATCAGCTAATCCTGCCTGCTCTGCCTTCAAAATTATCTAGAAGAGAACTGATTTTTATTGCTTTCACTGCTACCATTCTAGTTCAAGCCACCAATATCTGCAACATGAAAGAGACATATGGCTACATCTGCTTTGATGATAAAATCACTAAACATTCTAGAGCACCTTCAAAAATTATTTAAATGAAATCTTTCCCTTACCTATCTATCTAATAAAGTTACAAAGTTATATTTTAATTATTCCATTCTGCCCAATGGGACAATCCATCCAAATAGGCCTGTGCATCTTGAAAAGAGAGAGGGAGGAAAGGAAGGAAGGAAAAAAGAAAGGAAATGACTGACAGCAATCTTTGGGCACTTTTGTATGCCTGTTTAAAAAGATTATACACCTGATCAAAATTTAGCTATACTGTTTCCAGACTTAAATGTAATTAACAACAAAATAGAAAACATGATCATCAAAGTAAGGCTTTCATATGAAAAATGCAACTCAGAAGAGGGTTTACTTATATATATTCATTAAAACAATAACTATAGAAAACACACAATTATCGCAAAATCTGAGAAATTCAACATGCTTCTCTATTTAAAAAATAATTAAGTGCTCAAAATTCTTGAAGCTTAAAAAGTTCAAAATTTTCACTGAGTATTTAGACACAAACCATGTATACCTACAAAGTTTATGGAAGTAGGTATATGACAATTTCAAATGATTCACAGAATGTAATTCTTATGCAGTACACACCTTGCAATTCTTCAAGTAATTACATAAAAGAATCTAGATTACCAAAGTGACATTTATATATTGTTTGTGTCTCAATAATGATGATGGAAGTGAGGAAAGAAATGATACATTCCTTGGATGTTTAAATCAACCAAGACATTCTATTTTCATGAGACCTTGTGATATATGTGAGGAAGCATCATTAGCTTCATACATGTCTGCTAATTTCCCAGGTTCATTACTTTCTGGGTTTTTTTCTGACACTTCTTTGCACCCTTGCTCCCTCTCCTTTTGCCTCTCCCTCTCTCTCCCTTTTCCTCTTTTCTAATTAGGCCACTTTTTTCTTCCTATCCCTTCTTGTTCCAAATACACTTGCTAAGTCTATCGCTGCTATTACTTCTTTTCCACGATATCTTTTTTTAGGCACAATGCCAGTGCCATTTTTCTTATGTGTGAAAGTCTTTCTTTCCTCTGTCCCTGCCCAGGCCTCCTACCCCCTGCCTAAGCTTTTCCCTTTTCCTCTATTATTTGCTCATGCTCTCTGTTATATTTCTAGCCCTTAAAGTTCACAGGGCTCATGAGAAAAGAAAACTAAAGCTGTGGTGAAACAACAGAGGTCTGTCCAAAATCTACCTTTGGTTATTTGGATCTAGTTTACAGGGTTGCCTCCAAACAATAGCTTAATTGCAGGAAGCTTGGAGAGAGAGAAAAAAAGAAAAAAAAACAACCTGCAAAAATCAAGGAAAAGCCTTGGAGAAAGCACTTCTTGTCATCTGTTTGCTCTCGAGTCTTACGCCCTCCTATTTACATTTTTCCCTTGTTTACAGGAGAATTGGACCAAAAGAACTTCTCTTCACCCAATTACAATGAACTCTCAATAGTGAGATGACACAGAATACATGTTATCTTAAACTGTAAGTGATAACTATTTTAAAAAATACATTTAATTTGAATAGGAGGTTTGCAGTCTTACCCAGAACACTATGGCACATGCTCAAGCTCCTGATGCCTGATCTTTGGGTGACATGCAGAGAATCTTACACACGTAAGAAATTCCCAGAGGAGAATTGTGGAATATAATAGTCGGTCTGGGTTTCTATACTCGAATCATTTCTTTTCTTAGATATGCAGTGACTTTAAAGTCCTTAATTTTACCAGTGTTCTTATGTGTTTTGTTTTTCTATAACATTCTTTAATGTTTATTTTTGTGGCTAGTTCAGTTGCTAGAATCATTGCTCTTAGTCTGGAGGCACAAAATGCCAGGCGAATGTGCCTCAGTTCTGATCAGCATTTTTATTTTCATTTCACAAGTAAATACTTTTTACATGCTTTAAAAAAAGAATAAATATATTTAAAGTTGAAATAGGGAAATTGATCATTATAAACTTAATTGGGTCCCTTGCCTATCTGTTTTATCCCATATGCATCTGCTATAGGTCTACTGAGCTGCTGACCTATGGAGAAAAAATCTGATTATAACTGGAAACAGTTTTAAAAATTCTGTATTTTCAAAATCAAAATTACCAAAAATGATAGAATGAAGAATACCAAATTATTTCTTTATAAGCTATAGTCAGAAGTTAACAGTACAGAGACTTTTAATGAATTGAATCTCTAAACAAAATATTTTCACAAAACCACACCTGACTTAGTCTTAAGACAAGGTGGGGAGTAAATATTATGTGGATTCTAAATAGATCACTAGGAAATTAAATATGAACAGAATAGACAAAAATAAAAAGATGAAAGGCAAGGAATGGGAATGTTGCTACTTAATTAACATTGATGTATAGCCATGAACATAGTATAGATAGAAATTTATACTCTAAGAGTCTTTTAAAGGAAAATACTGCTGTGATACGAGAAAAGGAAACATTAACACTGACCAGTTTTTGAGCAGTGATATTTTGCCCTGTGAAGTTCTGTGAAAATTGCACTGTAGCAGTGATATTTAATTGTAGCATAAAAATTAAACACCATTTACTTGATATAAAATAGGGATAGTATGTAAATTAAGTAAGTTTCAATTCATGTCTTCTTACTCACATCTGTTGGCAGTTTAAATAGTTTTAGTGTCATTAATTGTTATAAAAGTGCAAGATTTGCTGTATGCTTGCCACTTAGGACCAAAGGCACAAAAGTCTAATTGAACTAAGTAATTAGTAATTTGTCATTTCCTATTGTCAGCAATTACTTTCCATTAGAAATCCTCACTGAAAATTCTAATTTGAAGTGAGGTTTGCATTTTATTGCTGTCCATCCAAATTAGTTTAAAATTGACAGCTACATTTTCATTTAAAATTTTAAAGATATTAAATATGCTTGAAGACACTGAAGCATACTCAGCTCCACATAAGCCTCCATGTATGTGCATGTATGTATGTGTGTGCAGATGCACATACACTCAGAAGACAGCTCACACCAGCGGAGGTGACTTTTATTTCCACAAAAGGGAGTTGCTGTGCAAATAACACACTGTCATTGCTTCTATGAAATGCACTCAGATGGACCAGGAAACAACACACTGTTAGGCTTCTTTCTGGGGTTTCGAGATCCCCCTGGGATGTTGTTGTTGGATGGTTTTTCATTTGTTCTTCCTTCATGCCCCACTAGCCAATCAACACTTTCCCGTCCCCACATTTGGAGGCCATGGAAAGCTAGTGGGGAACTCAGCCCTCAAGAACAATACTAAAGAGGTCATTTATAAGTCCACTAATGTACTTAGTACTTTGTTATATTTTAATTTTTTTATTTATAAATTTTTATTTTGAAATAATTTTAAGCTTACAGATAAGTTGCAAAAACAATACAGAATTTCCATATACCTTTCACGCAGTTTCCCTTCATGTTACATCATTCATAAATATAGAACAATGATAAAAACTGAGAAATTAACCTCATATAATACAGTTAACTAAACTACAGAATTAATTTGGATCTCATTGTGTTTTTTTTCCTTTTTATTTAATTTATTGGGGTGACACTGGTTAAGAAAAGTATACAGGTTTCAGGTGCACAATTCCACAGCACATCATCTGTATACTGTGCTGTGTGTTCACCACCCAAAGACAAGTCTTCTTCCAACACAATTTACCCCACCTTCACGCTCTTCTACCTCCCCTCATCCCCCTCCCCAGCAATCACCACACTGTTATCTGTGTCCATAAGAATTTTTTTCTTTTTTACTCAACCCCCAGTTTCTCTCCCCAACAGCTGTCAACCTGCTCTCTGTGTATGAGTTGGTCTCTATTTTGCTTGTTAGTTAATTTTGTTCATCTGATTCCATATATGGTCAATTAATATTTGACAAAGGAGGAGCAAAACATACAATGGGGTAAAGATAGTCTATTCAATAAATGGTGTTGGGAATAAAGCCCCGATGTACTTTAAACTAAGGGCAACTGGTAAGTCAAGTTTATCCTTTGTTCCCTTTATAAAATTTTGAGCATCCCATGTTATTTCAACTAGATAGTCTTCCTCTTTTAAAACTTAACAAGTCTTTCTCCCTTAAAGTACAGCTGGATATCTTTAACAAATAGGCTGTTTTTAAAATATAGAACAACTTTCTATATTTTCTCTTTACTCCATTATTAAAATTCTGAAATTGTACTTTAAATCTTTAGTGAAAAGCCTTGAGTTACACTTATACACAGTGGCCCAGTATCTTACATGTGGCTATTAAAAGTTGCCTGGTAAAAAGCATATGCATATATTTATTATGATAAAGATAGCAATGTCCATAAAGAATAGATTTGATTTATTAACCCAGAGTTAGAATTACATTAAAGGGCAAAAGATAATGAAATCCCACAATTATATGTCTAATAATTCAGTAACTAATAAGGGTGGTGTTGAATGTATCTCCATATTAGTTTAAGTAATATGGTTTACTAATTTATTTTTTCCTAAGTCATGTAAATGCTAAAATCATCTTGTAATACTGGAAATGGTAATGAATTTCTCTTATTTTTTAAAATGACACTCTAATGATTACTCTAAATTCCTATACTTTCCCAGAACAAATTTTTGACTGTTACCCCTTCGGTAACTAACTAAATATATCACTTATCTGTAACACATAAGTGAACATTAATTAGTGCTAATTTACAATCAAATTTCAACAGAGAAGCAAATTATGCTTGGTTGAACATCAAAAATCTTTATCATGACCACCATGATGAAGAATGCCAGAACATCTTAATTATTTCTGCTTATAAATAATGTTTCCCACAAATCTTCAAAATTCACAAGAATGCTCTAGAAAGCAAAAAGCAAAAATGAGAGTCTCACTGTAGTCTAGTGCTAATGCAGCTCATTTCGATGAGCATCTTGCTCTCTTTTCTTCATTGTACCAGAAAAGAGATTGTCTGAAAATTCAAGAACAAAGATTTTCATTGGGATATTGTTTGAGATCTATTGATATAGATTCAAGAAATTTTACTACACTGCCTCAAGATTTTGCTACATAAATCCAAGATTGTCTAAAATATCCCAGTTTTATGTGAACCAAAAATTACTTAAACTTTAAAATATCTGTCTTCCTACATGTATCATATCTCAATAGTCACATGTCTCTAAAGTAATATGCTTCAAAGAAGGAAAATAAGCAACAGATACTTATAAACTCTTAATCAGCTCATTCTAAAATTGTGTACAATTGCCAATAAGGCACTGAAGAAAAGAGAGAATTAAATTAGAAGTTCAATAAACACTGATCAATATGCTTGTAAATACCAAGCTTATAAAATGATCTTCTTTTTAAATGTGGTTATAACTACAGTACATGTTCTGTATTTTGGAACTCAGCTGATTATTTTTAAATCTAGTTAAATTTTTTCTAATAGAAACATGCCGGAAATATAAGAAGGTTTCCAGAAAAAAAAAAAATTTCTTTTTAAGAGAAAGAAAGAAAACAGCAGCCTGGATCGTCAAACTATTGCTGTCTCCTGGTTTAGCATTAGCTCACAATCAGCTGAATAAAGAAGTCATCTCTGTCTAAGATGTAAATAAATCACAGGCCTCAGTTACTTTACCGCTAGCTGTTTGTCATTCAGGAAAATAATGGTTAATCAATGTCTAATCAATGAAGATGTGTAACATATTAGTTTGCAGTCCTTCATCATCCTATTTTCTTCAATTGCCTGGGGGTTTGTGTTCAGTACTTACAGAATCGATTACAATTGAGAGTGATCATTCAGCTCATGTTGAGAGCCGTCAGCCGTGCCTTCCACGGGGCGGTTTGACTCTCCTATTTAATATGAGATGCTAATATTTAGCTGCATCTGACAAACTAGGTTCCATGGTGGAACATTTTATGAGAAGTGCTTAAGTAACTAATTGTATCACTACATGTCACTTGATGAAACTAAACTTTTCCTGACTTCACAATAATCATAAGCATTACTGGCTTGCTGTGGAAAATTAAAGGGAAATAGCTGCCTGCTTGAGTCTGATCATGCCTGCAGCGAGGGTCTAAGAGAGGCAACTCCCAATGACACCTTTATAAATAACTACGGGGGTGGGGGAGTAATTTTCAGTGTCCATATAAAGCAACAGTTTCCTGCATAAGGACCACGTAGCCTCTTGTGCAAGGATCTTTGAATGCCCACAATTTCTTACGAACACCACGGGAGAAGTTGCAGCGACAGCTTCTTGACACATTTCTTTTAAGAAACAACCTTTTTGTGGCTATGCACATTAAAAGTCCAAAGAAAATGTTAATTGCCTGACAAGCCCATTTTCCTTGCCATTTATAAAAATGTATCACCAACCTGTACATCCTGAAGAGAGACTGGGAGGGTATTTAAAAGGGTGGAAGAGTCCTGATTTCCTTTCAACAACAAATAATTGTCAAGTCATGGAGCTTTTTGCTTTAATTACTGCTTTCGTGATTTGTTTGGCAAGGTGTGCTGAGGACATTCCCAGAGCCCAATGTTATAAACTAATAATGATATAGTATTTCACTAGAAATGTTTTTGGATCTTGATAGTATTGATTTAAAACGAAGTTCAAGTGTCTTGTTAGTAGCAGTTCCAACAGCACCCTCTAGTGCCCACAGCTTTGAAGCACCTTATGGGAGATGAAAAAGCTGTTCTATGCAGTCAGTTCCAGTTCATTGACACTTGCTTTATAGCCAATATTAAGAAACTTTTAAAAGTATATCCATCACCACAAGTGACCTAAATGTGCTCTTACACTTAAAAATATTTTAACGTCATTCTGTGATTAAGCATACTGGGGAAATTTAACATGATCTAAGATTTTTGTTAAGTTATAATAGTGCATTAACTTTTTAAGAGTATTGCTTCAGTGATACATTGTCAAATTTTATGGATATTTCGGGATATGTTTTAATCATTTAAATTTATGGGATAACCAACTTAACTAATGACAGCACCTTAAAGAGAAAGGTTGTTTTACGCTCAATACCATAAGGTACAATGAAATACTGAACTTACATTGTTTCCAGTAACTGTAGGAGGGAAAAAACTTCAGCCCTCTGAATGCAAATCCTTAATGAATTTGACTTGCTTTTAAAAATAGCAAATTTTACAGGTGCGTAATAAAGATTCAGTCAAATGATTAAATGATCATTTTCCCCTTAGTTTTTTTTTTTTTTTTTTTTTTTTTTTTATTTTGGTTTTTCAATTACAGTTGTCCCCTTTCTCTCCCCCACCCAGCCCACCCCCTCTCCCGCAATCATATCCCTCCCCGCTGTCCATGTCCATGAGTCCTTCATACAGGCTCTTTAATTAAACCCTTCCCTTACTTATCCCCCTTCTCTCCCTCTCCCCTCCCCCCTATTGACTGCTACTCTGCTTTTTGTTCTATTTAGTTCCTTTGTCTGTGTTGTTCTTTAGTTTCCTGTATTAGGTGATATCATATGGTATTTTTCTTTCTTTGCCTGGCTTATTTCACTAAGCATAATTCTCTCTAGTTCCATCCATGTTGTTACAAATGGTAGGAGTTCCTTCTTTCTTTCTGCTACATAGTATTCCATTGTGTAAATGTACCACAGTTTTTTGATCCACTCATCTACAGATGGGCACTTAGGTTGTTTCCAGCACTTAGCTATTGTAAACAGTGCTGCTATGAACATAGGGGTGCATAAGTTCTTTTGAATTGGTGTTTCAAGATTCTTCGGGTATAATCCTCGTAGTGGAGTCGCTGGTTCAAAAGGCAGTTCCATTTTTAATCTTTTGAGGTAATTCCATACTGTTCTCCATAGTGGTTGCACCAGTCTGCATTCCCACCAACAGTGCAGTAGGGTTCCCGTTTCTCCACATCCTCGCCAGCACTTGTTGCTTGTTGATTTGTTGATGATGGCCATTCTGACTGGTGTAAGGTGGTATCTCATTGTGGTTTTTATTTGCATCTCCCTGATGGCTAATGATGTTGAGCATTTTTTCATGTGTCTATGGACCTTCTGTATGTCCTCTTCGGAGAAGTGTTTGTTCAGGTCCCTTGCCCATTTTTTAATTGGGTTGTTTGTTTTCTTGATGTTGAGTCGTATCAGCTCTTTATATATTTTGGATATCAGTCCCCTGTCTGTGATGTCATTGGCAAATATGTTTTCCCATATGGTTGGTTTCCTTTTCAATTTGCTGTTGTTTTCTTTTGCTGAGCAGAAACTCTTCAGTTTGATGTAATCCCATTTATTTATTTTTTCCTTTATTTCTCTTGCTTTAGGAGATGTATCCGTGAAGAGATTGTTACGTGAGATATCTGATATTTTCTTGCCTATGTTTTCCTCTAGGACTTTTATGGTGTCACGGCTTACATTTAAGTCTTTGATCCATCTTGAGTTTATTCTCGTGTGTGGTGTAAGTTGGTGGTCTAGTTTCATTTTTTTGCAGGTCCCTATCCAGTTCTCCCAGCACCATTTGTTAAAGAGGCTCTTCTCACTCCATTTTATGTTCCTTCCTCCTTTATCAAAGATTAGTTGACCATAGAGGCCTGGGTTTATTTCTGGACTCTCTATTCTGTTCCACTGATCTATATGTCTGTTCTTATGCCAGTACCATACTGTTTTGATTACAGTGGCTTTGTAGTATTGTTTGATATCTGGTGTTGTGATTCCTCCTGCTGTGTTCTTCTGTCTCAAGATTGCTTTTGCTATTCGGGGTCTTTTTTGGTTCCATATGAATTTATGGAGTATTTGTTCTAGGTCTGTGAAATATGTCATTGGTATTTTAATAGGGATTGCATTGAATTTGTAAATTGCTTTGGGTAGTATGGCCATTTTGATGATGTTGATTCTTCCCATCCAAGAACATGGTATTTGCTTCCATTTATTTGTTTCTTCCTTAATTTCTTTCTTCAATGTTATGTAATTTTCAGAGTACAGGTCTTTTATCTCTTTGGTTAAGTTTACTCCTAGGTACTTTATTTTTCTTGTTGCTATAGTAAATGGTATTTTCTTTTTTGTCTCTGTCTCTGCTATTTTATTGTTGGTGTACAGAAATGCCTTGGATTTCTGTATATTTATTTTGTACCCTGCGATTTTGCCAAATTCACTTATTATATTGAGTAGTCTTTTAGTGGAGTTTATAGGATTTTCTAGGTATACTATCATATCATCTGCATATAATGAAAGTTTCACTTCCTCTTTCCCAATTTGGATTCCTTTTATTTCTTTTTCTTGTCTGATTGCTGTGGCTAGGACTTCCAACACTATGTTGAAAAGGAGTGGAGAGAGTGGACAACCTTGTCTCGTTCCTGAGTTCAGGGGGAATGCTTTCAGTTTTTGTCCATTGAGTATGATGTTGGCCTCAGGCTTCTCATATATAGCCTTAATTATGTTAAGATATGCTCCCTTTATTCCCATTTTGCTGAGTGTTTTCATCATAAATGGGTGTTGAACTTTATCAAATGCTTTTTCTGCATCTATTGATATGATCATGTGATTTTTGTCTTTCATTCTGTTTAGGTGATGTATTATATTTATTGATTTGCGAATATTAAACCATCCTTGCATCCCTGGAATGAAGCCCACTTGATCATGATGTATGATCTTTTTGATGTGTTGCTGGATCCTGTTTGCCAATATTTTATTGAGGATTTTAGCATCGATGTTCATCAGTGATATTGGCCTGTAGTTTTCTTTCTTTGTTGTGTCTTGACCTGGTTTGGGGATTAGGATAATACTGGCTTCATAGAAAGAGTTTGGGATTTTCCCTTCTTCTTGGATTTTTTGGAACAGTTTGAGGAGGATAGGAGTTAGTTCTTCCCTGAATGTTTTGTAGAATTCGCCTGTGAAGCCATCCGGTCCAGGGCTTTTGTGTGCCGGGAGATTTTGGATTACTGTTTCAATTTCCTTCTTTGTTATTGGTCTGTTGAGACTTTCCACTTCTTCTTGATTCAGTTTTGGAAGGTTGTATGTTTCTAGAAATTTGTCCATTTCTTCTAGATTGTCAAATTTCTTGTCATACAGTTGTCTGAAGTAATTTCTAACTATCATTTGTATTTCTGAGGTATCAGTCGTGATTTCTCCTCTTTCATTTCTGATTTTGTTTATTTGTGTCTTCTCTCTTTTTTTCTTGATTAGACTGGCTAGAGGCTTGTCGATTTTGTTGATTTTTTCGAAGAACCAGCTCCTAGTTTCGTTGATCTTTTGGATTGTTTGTTTAGTCTCTATGTCATTTAGTTCTGCTCTGATCTTGATGATTTCATTCCTTCTTCTTGCCCTAGGCTTTGTTTGTTGTTGTTGTTCTAGTTCTTGTAGAATTGTGGTTAGGTTTTTTATTTGAGATTCTTCTAGCCTTTTCAGATATGCCTGTATTGCTATAAACTTCCCTCTCAGGACTGCTTTTGCTGTGTCCCACAGGTTTTGGGTTGTTGTGTGCTCATTATCATTAGTTTCTAGAAATTTCTTGATTGCTTCTTTGATGTCATTGTTAGCCCATTCATTATTTAATAGCATGTTATTCAATCTCCATGAGTTTGGGTGTCTTTGATTTTTTCCTCTGAGGTTGATTTCTAGTTTCAAGGCATTGTGATCTGAAAAGATGCTTGATATGATTTCAATTTTCTTGAATTTGTTGAGGCTTGTTTTGTGACCTATCATGTGGTCTATCTTTGAAAATGTCCCATGTGCACTTGAAAAGAATGTATATTTTGCTTCTTTGGGGTGAAAAGTTCTATATATATCAGTTAGATCCATGTGGTTTAGTGTGTTGTTCAATGCCTGTATATCCTTGGTGTTTCTTTGCTTTGATGATCTGTCTATTGTTGATAATGGAGTGTTGAAGTCCCCTACTATGAGTGTGTTGTTGTTGATATCCTTTTTGTGGTCTTCTAGTATTTGCTTTATGTATTTGGGTGCTCCTATGTTGGGTGCATATATGTTTATCAAAGTCATATCTTCTTGATGGATTGTTCCTTTAAGTATTATGAAATGTCCTTCTTTGTCTCTTTTTATTGTCCTTGCTTTGAAATCCATTTTGTCTGATATGAGAACTGCTACCCCGGCTTTTTTTTCCGGTCCGTTTGCTTGGAATATTTTTTTATATCCCTTTACTTTCAGTCTGTGTAAATCTTTTGTTTTGAGGTGTGTTTCTTGTAGACAGCAAATATGTGGGTCCTGTTTTCTTATCCATTCCGTTACCCTATGTCTTTTAATTGGAGCATTTAATCCATTTACATTTAAGGTTATTATTGACGTGTATTTATTCATTTCCCTTTGTACCTCTGTTCCTCTCCTCTCTTGTTTTTTCCTAGAACAGTCCCTTTAGCATCTCTTGCAATGCTGGTTTGGTGGAGATGTATTCTTTCAGTCTTCCTTTGTCTGAGAAACTCCTTATTTCACCTTCTATTTTGAATGAGAGCCTTGCTGGGTAGAGTATTCTTGGTTGTAGGCCTTTGTTTTTCATTGCTTGAAATATTTTTGACCATTCCCTTCTGGCTTGTAATGTTTCTGTTGAGAAATCAGTTGATAGCCTTATCGGAGCTCCCTTGTATGTTATTTGCTGCTTTTCTCTTGCTGCTTTTAGGATTCTCTCTTTGTCTTGGAATGTTGCCATTTTAACTATGATGTGCCTTGGAGTGGGTTTTTGGGGGTTCCTCTTGATTGGAACTCTCAGTGCTTCTTGGACTTGCATAGCTTTTCCTCTCATCAGGTTCGGAAAATTTTCTGTCACTATTTCTCCTATCAGATTTTCAATTCCATGTTCCTTTTCTTCTTCCTCTCGTATTCCGATGATCCTTAAATTATTTTTCCTAATGCTATCCTGTAATTCCCTTACATCTTGTTCATATTTTTTCAATCGTTTTTCATTTTGCTGTATTGTCTGGGAGTTTTTCTCTACATTATCTTCTAACTCACTAATCCGATCTTCTGCTTCGTTTAGTCTGCTTTTGACTGATTCTACTGTGTTTTTCAGTTCAGAGATTGTATTCTTAAGTTCTTCCTGGTTCTTGTTAACGATTTCTATGTCTTTTTTTATGCTGGTGTAGTTCTCTGCCAGTTCCCTGTAATTTTCTTGGAGCTGCTGGTAACTTCCTTGAAGGTTGTCATAGTTGATTTTAAGGATGTCGAGTATATTGAGCTTCTTTACCACCATTGTTTTGAATTCTATGTCTGACATTTGGGCTATGTCTATTTCGTCTATCTCTCTTTCTGAGGATTCCTCTTTTCTTTTCATTGAGGGGTTATTTTTGCGTCTTACCATGTTGGATTCTTTTTGTTTTTATTTATTTATTTATTTATTTATCTATTTATTTATTGGGGGGGTAGTCTGCTTTGACTTCCCTCCTTTGTGGTGTAATATTCTTTATCGAAGGTCTGGGAGTTTCAGTGGTGCAGTCTCTTTGATATCCTGAGCCTGATGGTCTTAAGTTACCCTTTATGTCGTTTGTTTATGCTGTTCGGTTATATTTCAGATGTTCTTTGATAGGATCTTCCTTCTGGCTACTTGGTTGAGAGTCACTCTATCTGCTTTGTCTTGAGTTCTTTTGTGGATATGCTGTTAAAGACATAAACACACAGCCCAGGCAGGAGACCCACACCCTCAGAAAGTATCCCCCACTCTATCCTGCTATCGTTAGCCAACTAGCCCGTATTAATATAAATGTAAAGAGATTTGAGCTTTTATACTATAAGAAGAATAGATACGAGTTGTTTTTGGGGAGGAAAAATATAATTTTTGATAGAGGGGTTTATAGATTAATAATAGTTGAGACTGTGCAAGCCAGTTAGTAATATTTACATTGTATGTTAAGAAAAATAGAAGAAAAGGATAGAAAAATACTTAGTATAGTAAGAAAGTGGGATTGTATTGTATTTGGGTTTATATAGTAATTATATTGTATTATTTAAAGTAATAGGGGGGCTAAGCTAGACACACAAACGAATAAACCACTATTAAAGAGAAAGGATGAGAAGGAGAGGTTATATGCAACACGTTAGAGATAAAGTTTGTTATTATTGGAAGAGGTGGAGGAAAAACACTCCCCCAAAAAATCCCCAAGAAAATAGGAGAAAGAAAAGAAGAAAGAGAGAAAGAGAAGAAAATAAAAAATTTACCACAACCCCCCCAAAAAAACCCCAAAAGGTTAGCAAGAAAGGAACAAAGAAAGATAGAAAAGAAAGAATACAGAAGAAAGAAAAAAGAGAGAGAGAAAAAAAATTGAACCAAAAAAAAAAAAATATATATATATATATATATATACCCCCCAAAACCCCCCCAAAAAAAACCCCAGGAAAAGAATAAAGAAAGAAGGAAAGAAAAGAAATTATTAAGAAGAAAGAAAGAACAAGGGAGAAAAAATTTGGGAGAAAAAATTTGGAGAAAAAAAAAACGATGTTTTTACTGCGTTTTAGCCTTGGTGTGTTGCCTTCTTTTTCTGGGTCCGCAGCTGGTCTAGTGTGGCAGGTCAGAGGTTCTTGTTCTTTTGCCGGACTGGTGTGCGCACCCGGTTGCCGCTATGGTGCGCGCCCGCGATTGCCGGCGCGGCGCGCTACCTTGCTGCCCGCTGTAGCCAGTTGAGGTGCCCTTGCGCGTAAGCCCCTGCGCGCTCTGACGGCCCGAGAGTTTGCCCCGCGGTTGGAGCCCACTGCTGCCGGGCCGCGGTGGTTCCCCGTTCGTGCCAAGGTGTCTCTGTCCGCGCGGGCGGCCCGAGCGCTTTCCCCGGGATTGGCTCCTTCTTTCGCTGGGGCGCGGCAGTTCCCCGTTCGCACCGAGGTGACCCTGCCCGCGCGGACGGCCCGAGCGCTTTCCCCGGGATTGGCTCCTTCTTTCGCTGGGGCGCGGCAGTTCCCCGTTCGCGCCGAGGTGACCCTGCCCGCGCGGACGGCCCGAGCGCTTTCCCCGGGATTGGCTCCTTCTTTCGCTGGGCCGCGGCGGTTCCCCGTTTGCGCCAAGGTGACCCTGCCCGCACAGGCGGCCAGAGAGCTCCCACTGACCCCGGGCTGAGGTGCTTTCACGCTCGCACACTGCCCCGTGCCCTCAGTCCCGCTGAGCCGAGCTCCGGGAGTTGGTCTCTCGCCTCTTAGGGCACGGCCAGGGACACTTGCGCTCAGTGGAATCGAGCGTCCGTGGGTCGCCGCCTCTCGCTGTTCCCGTGCTGCAGCCGCCCCGTTCCCTCACCCGTCTGGGCGGGCACAAACAGAGCCTGCGCTAGTGGTCTGCTTTCCGGCCTGGGGCCCTACGCCCACGGGAGCTGTCTGGGGGTGTCTGTGCACAGTCCTCTGCGTGTTCAGTGGGCCCTCCCTGTGCCCGTTGGGGCACTGATCTTATGTCCGTTGGGGAATGTCCGAGGGACGCCTGGACTCACGGCCCCGCGCACCTGGGCCAGTGAATGAGAGCACTTCCCTATGTGCGCCCCCGCGACCCAATGGTAGGGTTGAGGAGTGGATTAGCGCGCCCCTGCGCCTGGGCTCCTCCAGAACGGCCTACCCCACCCAAACTTTCCTCCCGTCTCCACCATCCACTAGAGAAAAATATAAAGGAGAATTATGTTCTCACTTGCCCGGTAGCACGCTGTCTCCTGTCCTTCAGCGCCAATGCCACTTGGTCGAGTCCCGTCTCTGCCAGCGGGCAGAGATCCGCTCTCCGCCTGACTCCTCTCTGGGGTAGCCTGTGGTCGCCAAAAATCCTTTGTGTGCTTCCCGCCACAGCTCGGGCAGCCGCCCCAGTCAGGAATCCCGTTTCGTCCCCTTTTTCTCCGCTATCCTCACTAAACAGGTTGTTCCCAGGTGGATTTTCTCTAATCCAGCAGTGCCTTGGCTCAACTCCCGCCAATGTCCAGCTGCTCACTGAGATGTTCTGTCTGCAATTAGACCAAACTGCAGACGGGTCTCCGGAGCCTAAAACCGCAACCTCTCCTCACTCCTCCGCCATCTTACCTCCCTTCCCCTTAGTTTTAAATCCTTTTATTTCAGAAATAAGTATCATTATAATTTTGAGTACATTATCTACAAAATCCTGGCTTTAGTTATATTTTGAAATAGAATTTCGTAATCAGTGAAGACATGTGTATTCAATTTTAAGTAATGAATACATCTTTCTGAGTTTATGAGCTAAATGTGTAGTGAATGAATGAGAAATCATAAATTTATGGTAATAGTTTATGCAGGCATAAACTGCATTCATATAAATAAATCATTTAACTCACCTGACCTGAAAAACAAACATATAAAAGTCTCATCCTTGGAGTGAAGTAAAATTAGGGTGTGTGTGTGTGTGTGTGTGTGTGTGTGTGTGTGTGCTTGGAGATTTAATAAGGAGACCCTTAGGACAAAATTGCCAGTGGTACCCAATCCCAGAAAGATTCCCAACCACAACAATGCTAGAATTTTTTCAAAATATACCTAATGGTGCTTTCCTCCTTGCATCCAAATTTCTTATTAACAGTTGATACATTTACATCCTGAGGTGTTTCAGCAAACTTTACAAGATTATTTTTTGTATACATTTCTAGTGACAATTAAAAATATTTCAAAAGAAAAACTAACGTTTATGCAGTGTCTAATTTATATCAGTCCCCAGACTGGGCATAAACATATGTTATGTCACATAGAATGACATCAAGCTCTGCTGTAAACTTGGTCAGCACTTTCTAGAGCTTAACTCTTTCCTATCATTCATATTATTCAGGATATGAGAAACCTTGTTAGCTGGATGTCGTATAAGCTGGGCCACATACCTGTGCAAGTATTTATAGTCTTCTTAACTTACATTTTTACCATCAGCAGTTCCCAAATCGAGCACATAACACTATAAAAGGCAAACCAACAGAAAAAGTATGTAAAAGATCTTTACCTCTCTTTTTGTACAGCTGCCGGGGGAGGTGAGCGAGCCCCACAAATGTCTGCACTTTGATATGAAAGCCATGATAATGATGAAAAGTTAATGCATTTTTACCTATATCAATCTGATCATAGACCTTGTTATTTTTATTATTTTTTTAAGAAGGAGATTGGTGCTGCATGAATATGAAGACGTATGCACAGAATTTCTTAGATTTGTAGGTACGTAGCTACAAAGCCTTCTCTCTTTTTTAAGATAGATAAATTGAGTTCCATGCAGTTTACCATGTAGGGGTCTTTCAAATGAGACCACAAAATCTTAAAACCTTACTCTCCTGTGTGGACATTAAAGATCTCATAGCACTTTTTATAAGAGTAGGGGCTTGTCACCACACCACTGGGCACATTCCTGAGACCTACCTCAAAGTCTAACAGCCAGCTTCTCTCCACAGGATATTACTGTATTAGGTACCCTGGAAAAGTTCATTATATTTATTCAATCTATTTAAAATGTTATCCTAATGGTCCTGAAAATATCCTTTTTTTTTTTTTTTTTTTGTAAAAAGAAATCAAACGTCCCCTTAGGTGAAGTTACGGTAATGTTTGTTACATGAAATCAAACTTACTTCCAAAATATTTGATTAGTCCTTTTGAACACAAATGCCTACAGTATTAATTCTATTTAAAAAAGCAAAAACAACCAATATATAATAAAAAAAATCTTATAACCCATGATCCATGCTTTCTGATACAGGTAATGTAAAATAAATGATATAATCTACAAAACAATGACAAATGAAAGACTTGGAAAAGGTTATGGTTTGACAAAGTAACATTTTTGAAATCTGGACACCAATCAAATTGATGTAACTATTGGTGATGCAACACTTTCTGACACTAAAGTCTTTACCACTGTCTAAAACATATAGAAGAGCCTATTGTGATTGCTTAACGTCAGCTTTTGTTCATAAGCTCTTTCATAAAACTGAAACCAGGAAAATGATTTAAAGCAGTTCAATTTGTCTATTTACCTTAATCTTTAACTATTCCCATATGTCTGGCTACATGATGTATGACTCTTCATAAACCAATTTTTCAAAGATATACACGACAGAAAAAAGTCAGGCTCCTAACCTTTTATGCGCTGAACTTTTATAGAGCTCAAGAAAACAAAATGCTTTTAGGTTTCAGAAAAGGAAAAAAAGGGGAGGAAAGGTTATTTTATTTTTCTCTTTGCTTAGGAAATATTTGCATCAGTGAAAGTAGAGCATGCACTAATTTCTAGGTATGTGAAAAGTCCTTTCAAAGGTCCTACCCATAAATGTTGATGGTCAAGTTCTTTGTTTAAAAAAATAGCTAATTAAAAAGTATTATTCATAAACTAAGACCATTAAATTCTTATAAGTCCCACAGTTGAGGCAGAATATTTTGATAAGTATAATACCATTCAGCAGGGTGATCCAAAAACAAGAAATATAGATTAGAGTTTTCTCTGTATGAGGAGCCTGAATCATTATCAGAGTGGAACTGCTTTAGCTTCCATATTAGGAAAATTGGATAAATTAGTTCATTGAAACAGAAAGTTCTGATATTTTAAAATATCACAAGATTCTTATATCAATTCTAAATTAATGTATATGCCTTTATAAAGGTGAAAATAAGAATGTACCTTTTTTCATTCATATAAACAATATTTAATGAGCACTTACTGTGTGCTTGGAGCTGAATAGACAACTGTGAACAAAACAAATTCACAGCTCTTTCCTTGGAACCTATAATTTATTTTTAAACTAGAAAACTAACCTCAGGATTATTACTATTAGTTTATGATTATGAGTCATGGTAAAAGTTAAGTTTACCTTAATTTTTTTGAGCTCCGTCCATATTCAATTTTTGTTCAACAGCCTTTGTTATTTTCAAGGTACACTATAATTTCCCAGCTGGCTTGCCCAAATTAGAAAATGTAGTCTTCTATCACAAAAAGAACAAACATTAGAATTATTTTGATAAATATAGAATACAGGAGAGGGAAAGAGAGTTAACAATTGTTAAAGATCTAACTATGTGCCTAACTCAATTCCAGACACTTTGCATATTTTTACCACAAACATCCGAATCTTTCTTTAGATTAAAATCAGCTAAACCATTTTATTGAATACTGTATCTGTATCTTAAAATAGAAGAAAGTCAAATAGAAAAACCAATGAATCACTAAAATTAACTCTTATTTCGGTGTGTGAAATAAATAACTTCTATTATAACACTATTTCCTCCATCTATAATTAGATAAACAGCACTTCTCTTACACCAATTTTGTAAAGAGGTCTTTAATGAAATACTGTTTTGGTTGATAAACCATAAGATTTAATGCAACTTCCTAAAAAAATAGTTAACATGCTGAAAGATAAACCTGCCAATCAATGCAGGAAAAATTAACATTCAAATTATTGTTATCAAGAACTATTGAAATCTAACATATAAAATCTGCATGACAAAAATCAACAGGATGATGTTTAGAGTTTATGAAAGAATTTAATTCTCAGCAACATCACAGGATGATTCTACAATTTGTCCATGCCATCGACCAACTAATCGTAATTGTGAAACTAAGATTTTAGTAACAGCTTCTAAAGTACATAAAATTTTATGTTTCATTTCTACTATCCTACAAGTGAAATTAAAAGTCTGTTTATGTATAATGTATATGTGTGTATAGACATTATTTACATATATGTAATATTTACTATTATACATGTAAATACACTTGCAGTTCTCAAAATGCATATGTAGCTATCCATATAATGTTGAAAATGAGAAATCTAAAACTTACAAAATAGATGCTAGTGTGTATCTGATGCGATATCATTTAATGTGCATTCTCAATTGATTAAAATTTTGAAAAAGAACTCAGTTCATGTATAAGAAGGACAAGAAATTTTTATATTCCCAAATTAAGTATATTCCAAAATAATTTGTTATTTTTTCTATTAGTAAGAATACTAATTCTAAAATTATTTTGATTTCAGAATAACAAAGTTGTCATCTTAAAGTGATTTGGAATAACTGCACAAAGGAAAGTACCTAATAATTATAGAACATAAAGTTGATATGTATTTTAATGAAAATATAAGGGCAATTCTCAGATTGAGGGAAAAAGCAAGCACAATATGATATTTGGTAAATGATTGTACTGTGTTTACTTAAAAATCTTTCTACTTCTCTTGTTCTTACTCCATTGATAAAATAACTTAAAAAAATTTAATAAGGAAATAAAAAAATCAGAAACATTAAAAGGATTTGTGTAAATATGTAGTTATTTGTTGTTTGATAGTCAGGAGATTTATAATGATAAAGCAAGTGAGCATTTAACTGTATTTACACAAAAAATATTAATACACAACTCAAAATTTTTATTTTTAAAACTCTAAAATGTCTTATTAAATTATTTTAAAAGAAAATAATTTTAGACATATTTAACCTAAAATGGAAATGATTCAGTTTGTTATTTAGCTCATTTGAACTAGTTCACACAGAAAATAAACTCATTTAAAATAGTTTTTTTTTTTAATTACGGATTTTTTTGTATGGTTCTTTTTAAAACTTCAAGTACGCTTGAGAAACTGACTGTGGATCATGTATACAAGGTAGGGTCAATGCTGTATTGAATTTCTGGACCATTTTCAGACTACCTTCTGGCAATGGAAGCATTTTGACCACTGACACTCCCTATGGGTATATCTGACTATCCTGGTACAATGCACTGTTCCCCATTATTGAATCTACAACAAACTGCTGTAGGTTATTCATTGATTGAGTGTTTAAGTATATTCTTTAGGAGCAAATAGATAACTAATCTGTAAGCAATCACATGAAATAAAAAATCAGCAGAATTCCTGCTTCAAAGATGCTTTGAGCTCCCGCACTTAATTATGTGCATTTTTTGATTATATTGTGTCAAATCAAATAAAGATATATAGGAATTCTATTTCTTTATAACACTGTAGATTCTTCTCAGCACCTGGTTGTACCACACAAGGAAATTTTAAATGCACCTTCCAAATCAACTATGCAAAGGTAAATCACATGTACTCCATTTTTACGCTAATATTTTTTCCTAGATCAATCACAATGTTTGCCAGAATAGTTATTTAGCCAGTAGAATTGCTAACTATGATTCTATAATTTGCTAATACACAGTCAAATAAATACCAGGTAAACTGTTTCAGCCTAGAGATATGCCTGTGTAGAGGCGCATGAGTCTGCTTTCATCTTAAGTAGACTGCATTTTCAGACTCAGCTTCAGGACCCCTTGCACCGTCTTCTTAAAACAATTCAGAACCTGAGAGTGTGTGTGGAGGCATGTGTGTGAAAGCAGACAGCTCTGCGTCCATTCATGCATCCCTCTGTCAGTGTGTATTTAGGACAGTTTTCTAACATGAAATCAGCTTGGCTACACTGTCGATTTCAGGGGTTCTAAGAGAGATGGGAAGAAAGAATACTTCAGTTCCTTAAAATATATTTACTATTCCTCTTCTCTGAAAACTTGAATGCACTTTTTAAAAAAAATTTCTCTGAGAAGTGACTTTTTGATGATAAATCTGCCATACCAAACTGATTTATTTTTCTTTAAATTAGCTTGGTAGGCTTTTTACTATTTTAATAAAACATTTAACTAAACATTTTTAAATGCTTAAGGATAAAGGAATGTAATATATAGGTGCTTTCAAAAATGCAATATAGAAATATGTATATTTTATCACTTAGCTTTTAAAAAATGGCAAGAAAATGCAATGAAAATATTTTTATAGTCATACATTATGTAAGGTTTTATTTTATTCTTTTGTAAAATATACTTTTAGCTGCTAAGTTTTATTTGTTTTGTTCTATTGCCAGAAAAACTCTCATTGAAGCCATGATCTGCATAACAGAGGGAAGAGATGCTCAAAGTATTAATATCAATAAACTACAAATCACAATTTTATCTAAATTCTGCAAGAGCAGCATTGCTTTGATGGTGATGCTTTTTATTTACCTATTTTCACTTTGATGGTAGCATAGAAGGCCTAGAGAAGAAGCTATCATTTTGTTGCCATATTAATGAAAGAGTTCCATAAAATCTAAAGTGTATTCCAACTAATGAAATGGTTGGATATTTTGAGAAATCACTAAAAGTGGACATAGTTTATTGTAATAAAATATCTCAGTAATATTGCTTTCAAATGGGAAATAACCAGGGAGTAGAAAACAATTTTAAAATACAAGCAAAGAAAAAAAACATGAAAAGCAAATGCCAAACTCTATGGTCAATGTCACAATACTACTGCTCAAGTTTATAGTTCTTCATGTGTAATAATTAATGATCCAGGTCAGCTAATCTATGTGATTATGCTGAGAGGACTTGTATGTGTAAGAAAACGTGGTCGATTTACAGAAGATTCAGCACTCTGGAACAAAGACATAGAAATGAAGGTCCGTTGCTTATAAAATAGTGAAGAAAATATGCTGATAATATCAGAGATAAAAAATATTAGATTCTCTGGAGATATTGTCCCTAAATTATAAATAATTTTAAAAGGTATTCTTTAAGTGGGGAGGAAATGAAGTGCAAGTATTTTTAACCTTTTTAGAACATCATACAAAGTTTTATTTTATTCTTTTGTAAATTATACTTTTGGTTAGTTAGGTTTTGTAATGACAATAATAATAATTCCAAATGAGGTCAAACTATTACTTTTATACATAATATATTATTATATGGAATTTATTAACTACATACTTTATATTCTTGAAAATGCATATATTTAATCAGGATACTCAGAAGGGCATTGATAGAATTTCCCATAATTTTTAATAGAATAATTTTGATTCTTCCATGGAAACTTCTTCTTTCTAATTTAAGAAAAACTCCTGTTACTGCTAAAACTTGACTCATATAGAAATGCACTTATCAAACAACAAAAAAAAAATTATTCCAACAATGAATCCCAACTAATATCATCCTACTGGTGTTTTTATTAACACTACACTTATATACTTATCACATTGAATTATTATTATTTTTTCTATGTACATACTCCTTATTGAATTATAAAGATTTTAAAGACTTGACCATATTTTGTTTAGACCCTAATTCATGTAGCAAATTTGCAATCAGTATCTGTAAAACATGAGAATGGTAAGGACAGAAAGAAAAGAAGGGGAAAGGAAGGATGAACATTAGCTTGCATAAGAAAGCTAAATACTAGGAAGATCCAAAAGAAAAGGAATGCTATAAAATGTATAAAAATTTAAATTAAACAGCTGTTGCTATCAGGCATGGAATAGCACTAATCTAATATAAGTAATACAGATTTAAATATGGTTGCTGGGCTGACAATTTATTAATTATTTAGAATTTCAACATGAATTCTTTTTTAAATGTAAGCTTACATTTTTTCATTGTAATTCAAGAACACATTTTATGAAGGTGAGTTTATGTTTTTGTTTCAAATAAAGAGACCACATTCTACCCATTGCTGCCTAGTTTCTAAACCACATTGTCATAACTAAGCTTTCCTCTGTGACAGCCATACAAGAACACCCAAAAGTGCTCTTATGCAGCATCAACAAGTGGTCCCCTTAGAAACTAAGTGGACAATAGCAGCAGCCATCAGCACACCTTAGCTCAGAGTCTTGCTTCCGGGAAGATTCTACTAGCAACAGTATCAGTCTGACCTCAAGTCTGAGGGAGAGTTGCAAACATGGCCAGTTTCTGGGAACAAACGCTACAGCACCCACCCCAGAAACAATTTTTACATGAATACAGTATGAAAAAAATTACATTTGGTTACTTCAGTGAATGAATGCAGTCCTTCTCATGCATTCATTTTTTAACTACAAAGAATGACAAGGTCTTCCTAAAGTATTTTTGAAATATAAAAACTTAAATTTCATTGTCAGAAATTGAAGTTTTCTATATTGCTCTTTTCTAGTAATAAGCAATAGATTTTCTTCTCACAGCTAATATGGATTTCAATTCTACCAACCACAGGACATGTTTTACATTATGGTCTAGACCAATTATCTTTCATTTGGCACAGGGTCTGAATACATTCTCTAAAATTGCATGATGTATCTGCCTTGAGCTTTAAAAGCTAATAAAAATAAATTCCAATGTCTTATTATGCAATCTATTATCATAGTAAAAAGAAAGATACAACAAAAATAAAAAATATATTAAAGACTTGATAAACAACTTTGGAATAACCTTACTAACCTGAGGAAGAAAGCAAAGATACATAGCATGCTTAATGCTATGAAAGAATACAGGAGTGGATTTTAATTGTATAGTATGTCTGAGAAGAAACAAAAAATATATTTAATTTTCCTCTGACTAGTTACTGAAATTTTTAGACAGATTCAATGATTTCTAAAATAAAACAATTTACTAAATTTTACTATTTATGTATGGCAATTATATGTGACTTGACAACTGAGCATATATTTTCTTTCTTAGTATTAGGGTTTAATCCCACATAGCCACTGTATATCTAATTGAATTTGTTGAGTGCGTTTGAATCGAATGAGGATTTGTAGAGCTTTCATCTAGTTCACAGATGATGATATGAAAATGCAAGCTAAAATTAGTGAACAGTATTTTGAGAAATTGTGGAGAGAAATTGAGAGAAACTGATTAGTCAGATAAGCTCTAAGCTAAACTGAGAGAACCTCACTAAAACATTTCATGAAGGTTTATTTGGTATTGACATACACATGTATTTATTTCCCCTCTCAGCTGGAATGACTCCAAAAAGGCTGTCATGGTTGGTCGAGTAAATAATACATGCTTTAAAAACAATTATAAATCTGTATTCACCTGATGGACTTTGTATTCATTCCAGTCAATTGGGCATATAATACTCGTTTAAAAAATAAGTACATATAATGCATTAAAAACTGCTTAAACGCCCATTTAACCGGAGGGGCCAAAACAGTTCTAAAATGGAGCATGTGATTAACACTAATGGAAGTTATGCATATGTAATGAAAGGAGAGCCCCAGACCCTTTTAAAAAGGGATATGACAGGAGAATGATAACTGGGAAACTCGAAGATTTAAGGCTTCTATTGTTTTGAAACAGGCTCTGCCCTCAAAGCACTCAATAACACCCAGAGCGGTGAATCTTGGGGTGCAGAGAAATAATTGCGTTGATATTGAAGATGAAATAATACTAAGAGGAATGGCAGTAACAGCAAGATGATAAATAATGCAGTGCTGTAATTGAACTGTATCTTTGTACTTACATAGCTATTCATTGATGATGGCTCCTATCCCACTTAAATGCCATACCCAAGATTTCTTTTTCATAAGACCTAATTTTTTAAGTTTTTAATGAGCATAATGTAGAAATTATGTTATAATATTTTAAATTTAAAACATTTATTAAAAGAATGAAGGTTATATACAACATTTGGCATAAAAACAGAATTGATTCTGGCTTATTTCTCTTTTGGGGTGGGGTTTTGAGAGAGTATCTACCAATTAATCATATAGATAGTGAGATTTGGGAAGCATAAAATGTATGCCTGTGGACCAAATTGTTTCGCCATTAACTTGAAGAAAATATTTGAAGTTATCCTTAGAGATGCTTTGTTGGGTGGAAGGCAGGGGGAATGAAACTCCCTCTGAAATGCCAAAACAATACCTGGACATAACGTACATTCATTCATGAGCACTCCCCAGCCCATAAATTAACTCATAGATAAACTACTCATGATCAGGGAAACAGAATGGTTCTGTATAACAATAGAAGGAGCAGTCTGATGGGAGAAAATGTACAAGTTATATACAAGGTCTGTCCAGAAAAAGTCCAGCCATTGTTACTATAAGGAGAACAGTTTGTACAACATCAATATAACCTAGCAGCCAAGGAGAGTGGACTGGAATGTGCATATGTGAGCAATGACGACTTCACTGTACTAGCCTATGGGGGTGGTAAGATGACATTGAGTGAGCATATGTACTGTGTGGCCATCGTATTCAAAATGACTGAGTGAATAGAGCAATAAATTTTTATTCAATTTTGCCTTAAGCTTGAACATTCCTCTGAGGAAACTATGTACTCAAATGATTCAGAAGGCTGCAGCTGTGGGCAACTGGTGATCAGTAGCTTCATTACCACAATGCACCCACTCTTGCATCATGTTTCATGCAGAGTTTTTGATGAAACATCAAATCACTCAGGTGACTCAGCTCCAATACAGCCCAGATTTGGTGCCCTGAAACTTCTGGCTCTTCCCAAAACTAAAATCACCTTTGATAGGAAAGAGATTTCAGATCATCAGTGAGACTCAGGAAAATATGATGGAGCAGCCGATGGCGATGGGGAGAACTGTGTGAGGTCCGAAGGTGCCTGCTTTGAAGGCATCCTTGTCCTATGTACAATGTTTCTTGAATCTTGTATCTTCCCCTATAAATACCTTTATTTTCCATAGTGTGTGGCTGGATACTTTCTGGACAGGCCACATAAGTGTACTTAGTAGTAAGACAACAGGAAAGGCTGTGAGCAATCAATGGGCAGAATGAAAACATAGACTATCTGAAGGAGCCCTGAAAACAGACATCAACATTCCCATTTATTACTTTGCTGATGACTTTCAATGTAATAACACATTGGCAACCACTAGGATTCTATCCCAGCCTTAGTTCCATTTCCATTCCCAATATTAAGTTGTAAGTTTGAATGTTGTTAGAATGTGAGTATCTTAAGAGCAGGGACATTTATGTATAATATCTAGGTATTGTTACTAGTACCAGGAAGGGTGCCTGAAATGTAAGAGATGTTCAGTGAATGAGTATCTGTTGAATGAATGAATTGAATGAATAAATGGGTAATAACAGTAATGCTTGCAGAGGTACAGGACCAGAAAACAAGTTCACAGTCAAATGCTGAGCTGGTTTCCTATTTAGTCTTATCCTTCAAGATAAAATGAAGATAATTTCAGCTATGAATAGATGTGTGAATAGATAAAAAAGCTTTGACATAGATAAAAGGACACACAGAATAGAGGGCAAGTAAAACAGCCAGCAGCAAGAGAAAGGAGAAGACAGAGGCAAAACAAAAGCAACCTTAACAATGTGTTGGAGTACCATTAATAGAAAAACACAAAAATGAAGACCCATAAAGCAAAGTCCCCTTAAATATTCGTGAATCTAGTTCTAGTCTCTGAAAAGTCCCACACATCGCGTTTATTGTTCTTTATTCCCATGAGGTAAATGCTGCTTTCCTTACTGCCAGGTGTAGTCAATAAAGCCCTGTAACCCGAGTCTGACAAACTCAATGTCCCCATCCACTGAGAGGCACAAAATACTGGATCCCATGCAAGAGGGTAACAAGGTCTCCTTCCAAACCCTGTGCCACTTTATCACCTGGATACAGTGCAGCTCTGAAGAATCCCACCGCATCTGCCACTCTCTCTATACCTACCTACACTGGGTCTCAGGGATGTGAGTCGGCAGGGAGATTGGAAAATTCGCTCCATTCTGTTTCCCAACCTCCTCTACCCTCCCTACATTATGCACCAAAAATCTCTCCTCTACCAGTGAGAAAATAAAGGAAAAAACTAATACTTAGAAAGTGAGTGGAAAGGGGAAGTACAAAGATATGCAATAAGAGTAGCCTGCCCCGAAGTCCCTTTACACAGGTATTGTCATTCAATCCTCACCACTGAAGTTATCCTTCTCTTTGGAAACTGGGGTTAAATTGAAACATTAAGTAACTTGCCCAAGAATGCATGAATACTTGCAATGCATTAGTCACTAAAAGCCCAAGGATCAACTGGAAGATATTGTCCTTGCCTTCATGGAGCATATTGAGTAAAGGAGATGAAAAAGCGAACATGAAACTAAATACAGTGTGGCTAGAGTCACAGAAGCACCTTAGAAAGCTCCTCAGATCTGGGAGGTTACAGAGAGTGTTGGATACATTGAAATATAAAAAATTAATTAGATTAAGCTAAGAAAAGAGACAGTGAAGTTAGACCATGTAGAAGAAACGATGTGTACAAAAGACCAGAGATAAGATGAGCAAAATTGCATAGGTAGAAAATTGCAAAAAATGATACTAAAGAAATCAGTAGAGACCAGCTCATGCAGGTCAGGAAAAGGAATTTGAGGAATTTGGTCATTACCATGGGGACAAAGGGAAAACCATTAAAAGGGGGTAACAAGGAAAAATTTGATCAGATTTGGGTTTTCTTAATTTTTCTCTTACTGCAGGGTAAAACAAATAAATTAGAAGAGGACATTATTTAGGTTCAAATACACAAATTGTGAATATATGAGTATTTTCATCTGACACAAATGCCAATTTCATAAAGTTCAGCCTAAAGGCTAGATAGCTGTTGTTTGCACTAAAGCAATGATAAGGAGAATAGAAAGAGGTAGATGTTTTCCACGTCTTCTGTAGCTTTCGGGGGACAACATAGCACTTAAGATTTATTGGATGTGGCAAAGGAAGAGAAAAAAAGGCATCAAGAGTGACCCTCCCTCAAAGTGTTTAAAAACAGCAGCTTGGTGGGTAGTGATGGCAACCATCCATGGACAAAAAATGGACCTAGTTGGAGGAGGTTACTCATTTCTGGGACTCACCATATGAAGAAAGAATAAAGGAAATGGCTTAATGTGAAAATTCTAATTTAACAAAATGAAAATAATGAGTTAAAAAATTGATTATGTCATGAACACATCTAACAGCTCTTTATATTTAAAAAATAAAACACTTAAGTTAAATTGCCAATCCCTATCTTTCTGTAAAACAGTTCTCTTTCTACTGTTTTAAAAAATAGGCTCTTATTTTTGCATACATTCATAATCTGACCTTCTCCAGGTTGCCAAAGCCTAAGAAATAGCTTCAAGACTGTAGATTAACCTTTACAGGGTGTACTTGACTTGAATTTTTAAAAGATATAGTGTCTTCAAATAAATGATCCCAACACAAATTTAAGATTCAATCAGCATTAATGGTGGTATTAGAAATGGTAACTTCAATTATAAGCATAATGCATTTTCCTTTGGGAGATTAATTTATGTAGAGTAGGTACTTGGAGTTTGCCCTGGTGCAGCCATACTTCAAACCTTCCTGTAACCAGGAAAAGGCATTTGTGCTAGTGTGATCTTAGATAATAGCAAATGTTAAAAAAATTAATGTTATGTAACTCATTTTCCAGAAAGATATCTTTTCCAATTACCTGAGAAAAGAGGTATAATTTGAAATTAAAGCAGATGAAGTATAAAATTAATAAAATAAATTTGATATTGTCCTCACTCAATTTTATAGTCAACCTATGTTTTAAAGAAGTAGTTATAAAATATTGTGATACAAAAGAATAAAATAAACAATTTATCTCAATAGTATTTTTTTATCATTTCACTTTTTGAAAAGAAAATGTAGTCCCTTAAAGAGATATATGACTAAAACTACAAAGTAATTTTTAAGGATGTTGACAGCTATTTTTAAAATAGTATCATGACAGTTCTAAAAGTGAAAACAAAAGTATCTATAACATCAAAATTATCTAAACTGAAAACTCAAAAGAAAAGATATTTTTTCTCTTGGTAATTTAGAGAAAACTATAATTAAAATAAATCTTCCTGGGGACATGGACAAAATAGAGTAGAAAAATATATTTCTTAAAGTATAACATAAAATATATGTTTTGGAATATACATGTAGTATCTATAAAACTTAGATTAATATTTTAAAAATTATTTTTAAATTGTCAAGCCCTAAAGTCTTAATAATTATAGAGAACATATACTAACAGCTTTTTATATACCATATAAAATATATCAGATGTGTTAGGTGCTTTGAGATAAGTACAATTGCCAGTCCCATTTTATAGATAAATAAAAAAAGCCTGGAGTTAAATTTACTTATCTGAGTTCTCCAGGCTCGGGAGTGGCAAAGCCAGCCCTTAATCTCCAATCTGTGTGTCCTTAAAGATGAGAACTCCAACAGGCTATGTATTGCCCCTCTAGCAAAGTGTAAGGTGATCTGATAGCATTATATTTATTTTAGATCAGTGTGTCTTTTCATTGGTAGTATTTAACTAATAGGGGAAGTGACACTAAGAAATGAAAACTAGAGCCTGTGAGTAGAAATATCCAGTTACCCTAATAAGCTGATTGTTAAGTTTTTACCTGGTGAGTCATTTACTTATCCATGAAGGGTTCCACCTGCAAACAAGAATTAGACTAGATTATAATAGTGCACCATTCTGATTCAGTGATATTCCTGATATTGTTATTGGTTATTATATATATGAGGTCTGTCCAGGAGGTATCCAGCCATGTAATATGAAAATCAGAGACATTTACTGAAGAAGATACAAGACACAAGAAACATTGTATGTAGGACAATGACACCTCAGTTCCCTTCAAAGTAGGCACCTGGGACCTCACAGTTTTTATCTCCATCAGCTGCCCCATGGTATTTTTCCAAATCTCATTGATGGTCTGAAATCTCTTTCCTTTCAAAGGTGATTTTGGTTTAGGGAAAACCCAGAAGTCACAAGGTGCTAAATCTTGTAGGGCACTGAATCACCTGGGTGATTTGATGTTTCACCAAAAAACTCTGTGCGAGACATAAGGCATGAGTGGGCATGTTGTCATGATAAAGCTGCCAATCAAGCTGCAGCCTTCTGGATCATCCAAATGGTTCCCCTGGAGGAATATTCAAGCTTAAGGCAAAATTGGATGTAGATTCGTTGCTATACTCACTCAGTCATTTTGAGTGCGACAGCCACATAGTACACATGCTCACTCAGTGGCATTTACCATCCCCACTGACTAGGAAAGTTAAATCACAATTGTTCACATATGCACATTTCAGTCCACTCTCCTTGGCTGCCAGGTTACATCAATGTTGTTGTGCAAACCATTCTTATTATATTGACAATGGCTGGACCTCTTCTGGACAGACCTTGTGTATATATTCATCAAAAAATTTAAACATTTAAATAAGTGGTTCTTCATAAAAGCTCACTGTAAAATAGTTCAAGCTAGTATTTATTAATTCCCCCAACACATGCTTGCTATACACTCAAAACACCTTGATGGAAACTTTGAGAAAAATAAAATTCAAGCATTTTATGCTTTCCAAGATATAACAATCTTCTTGGGAAGATATGAAATACATGCAACCAGCACAAATTTGCTAAGCAATATACTAACTAGTACAAAATAATAGTACAAAAAATTCACCTAAGTAAATAGGAGTAATGAAATAAAGGTACAATCAGTGTGCACAGGTGTAACTAAAAAAGAGAGTTGAAAGGACAGATTTTGACCCATAACATTAAGGCAGTGGTGAAGACGAATGTCCTGAGAGAAAAATCAGGAAAGCATGAGAATGTCTATTTGGGGCTAATAAAGTTGTACAGGAAACAAGAGCTGATGGAGAGGGAAGATGATTGACAGATAACCTCAAAGATCACACAACAACTTTGTTTTGATTTGGTCCTTCAAATTGCTTTTGCAATTTCTTAAATAAATACTATAATTATTTCTTTTTAGATTTTTTTTTTTTTTTTTTAGAGTGAGGGGAAGAGAGGGAGAAAGACAGGAAGAAATATCAATGTGTGTTTGCCCCTCACATACCCCCAACTAGGGACCCGGCCCACAACTTAGGCATGTGCCCTGACTGGGAATCAAACCAGTGACCCTTTGATTCATAGGCCAGGGCTCAGTCCACTAAGTCACACCAGCCAGGGCAATATTCTAATTCTAATGTGCCACTTTCCTAAATATTTTGCCTAAAGATTCTGTTGAATTGGTGTTCTATATATTACCATAGACGTTTCACTCTAAACAAATTAAGTGAGAGAACCAAACCCAAATATTTCCAATGCAGGATGGTTCTTCTTCGCCCAATGTTTTCTTTTAAAAAATATATACATATAAATGTGAAAATCAGGGACTTTTAGATTTCCCTCCACCTCTCTGTAAAGTTGCCTTAATGGCAGTTCTGTCTTTTGTTTTAATTTAATACCCCCTGTGCAATTTTTTATGCTTTCTGCAAAATCCAACCGTTCAATCTGGAGCCAAAGAAATAAAACCTTGATGACTCTTAAAGAGTTTAAGATTAGACTTCCGGCCAAGATGGAAGCTTAGACTGACACACTCTGTCTCCCTCCACAACTAAAAAGGACTACAACTACCGCAAAACCAGAAATAACCAGAAGTTCCAGAAAATAAAGCTACATGGAAGTCCAACATATGAAGTTATAAATAAGTGGTGCTCACCCAGAGGGGTGCGAGGGGCGAAGCCAGGGCAGACAGGTCAAGCTGAGCTGTCAGCGGCAGCAGCGGCAACAGCAGGGGGACTTCGAGAAATGCCAGGGGAGCAGGCCCAGCTGTAGTCGAGACCCATCAGCTCGCAATTCTAATGCTGGGGAAGGCAGACCTCCATTGCCTCAAACTGTGAGGCCCAGAGGGTGTGGGGATGGAAGAGGAGCTTTCCAGTCTCTCAGTGGAGCGCAAACAGCAGGAATCCATCTTGCACCCCTACCTCTGCACAAAGCACCACAGCATGGTGAGAAGGGTCACTGGGTAGTGATGAGTGCTCAGGGCTCAGCACCTGATAGCATAGGAGGTGTGACAGCCCCCCCCCCAAGAAGGAAAGATAAATGAAAACGGTCAGAACGGCAGGAATAATAATTAAAATACCAGTCATGCAGCTAACCAAAAAGCAAATATGAGAATTAACCAATGAACAAATAGAAAATCTTTCTGAGGCTCAGTTCAGAGCTATAGTCATAAGGCAACTTACAGAATTAACAAAAGATATTGAACAAGATGGGGAAAGAATGAAAGCTATTCCTGCTGAAATTAACAAAAACACATACGAGACAAGTGGTGAGGAAACAAAAGCCAGAGATCTAATCAACAAATCAGAACATAGGGAAGGAACAAACAGTCAACCAGTGCAGAAAGAGGAAACAAAAAGTGAGGAAAGTGAGGAGAGGATCAGAAACCTCTGGGACAGCTATAAGAAAGCAAACATTCAAATTGTAGGATTGCCAGAGGTGAAGAACTAGAAATTGAAAAATTATGTGAAAAAATAATGAAATAGAACTTCCCTAATTTGGGGAAGGAAATAGACTTACGGGTCCAGGAAACACAGAGAGTTCCAAATAAACTGGACCCAGGGAGAACCACTCCAAGACACTTTATAATCAAAATGTCAAAAATTAAAGATAAAGAGAGAACCTTAAAAGCAGCAAGAGAGAAGAAAAGAATTATGTACAAAGGGTTCCCAATTAGACTATCAGCTGATTTATCAAAGGAGACTCTGCAGACAAGAAGAGACAGGCCAGAAATACTCAAAGTAATGAAAATAAAAATCCTACAGCCATGAATACTCTCTCCAGCAAAGCTGTCATTCAGAATAGAAGGGCAGAGAAAGTGCTTCCAGGACAAAGTAAAACTGAAGGAGTTCATTAGATCCAAATCCCTGTTATATGAGATGTTAAAGGGACTTGTTTAGGAGAAGGAGGATCAAAACTATGAACATTAAAATGAAAACTGCATCACAAGAACCAACAACAGAAGCTAAGGAATCAAAACAAAGGCAAACTAAATAGGCAACAAGAGTGGGAAAAGAATTATAGGTATGGGGAACATATCAGTGGGGAGGTCAGCAGGGAGGGGAAAGGGGGAAAAGGGAGGGAGTGATGCAGGAATTAAGAAGCATAGTAGGAGGAAATGGAGTAGACAGGAAGAGGTTGAGAAGAACTATATGCACAACCAATGGACATGGACTAAAAGAGGGAGACAGCTGGAGGAAGGGGGTGTCACTGGGTGGAGGGGAGCAGAGGGAAAAGAAATTGGAACAACTGTAACAGCATAATCAATAAAACATATTTTTTTAAAAAAGAGTTTAAGATTAATGCAGGAAGAAATTACCTTGGCTGTTCATGCCTATTCTAACTAGCAACCTAAAGCTTGCTTTTGCTGAAGAAGTGGTGGGAGTTACATATGAAGCCAAGGCTCAGAAGATCATGGTATCTTGTTTGTTTTTTAATCACTAAGTTCAAGGAGAAGCTAGAATTGCATTTTGAATGATCATATTATTGTACATGCTGTCAAATAATAGCCCCCAAGAGATAGGACATTAAATGTACATGATAAAGAGAAAGGAAGATCATCCTTCCCCTTTAGATTATGTCAACAAAGTCAGTAAATAATCTATGGTTCAGAAATGATATAAGCACATTTGTAATGAAAGGTTACATATAATTGTCATGAATGTCTTCCCAGATAAAAATATTATGGGCAGCTACTCAACATCCAGATGTGTATTATATTGAGGAACTTGTAATTGTTCTCCCAGAATATGTGAAGAACATTGCAGTGTTTAATCACTTAATCATGCAGCTACTGTTCTGCAAACCCTCTACCAGGTGAGCTGTGAATGCATCTGCAAAGTATACATAAACTAAGCATGTGAACACTGAAAAATAAAAAGGTTTTTAAAAAAACAGCTTCCCCTTACTCAAAGGAAAGGACAGGAGTACTAGTTGAAACTCTGGTGAAGAATATTCACACATTACCTAAGAGAGTGAATGGTGTCTCCTAACATCTGGCATTATTTAATATCTAATAAAAATATTGCTCAGATTTTTAATCAATCAGCAAAAGTAATATTGAATATCTATTGAGCAATTATTACATGCCAGATACCATGCCAAGTGCTTTACATAGAATTTCATTATTACCATTCTTACACTAGTGCAATGGGACCATTTTGACAAAAGGGAACAGGTTGCAATGTCTGGAGTCATTTTTGGTTATTGAAATTGTGTTATTGGCATCTAAGGGGTAGAGGCCGGGAATTCTGATAAACAACTGTCAATGCACATGAAAACCAAAAATTATCCAATTCAGCCCTGACCTGTGGGCTCAGTTGGTTGGGTGTCATACAGCAAAATGGAAGGTCGCAGGTTTGATTCTAGTCAGGGCACCTGCCTGGGTTGTGGGTTTGGTCCCCAGTGGGGGCACATACAAGAATCAATCAACTGATGCTTCTCTCTTCCATCGATGTTCTTCTGCCTCCCTCCCACATTCTGAATAACTAAATAAAATCTTTTAAAAAGAGAGAGAGAGAGAGAGAATTATTCAGTTCAACATGTCAGTAGTGCCAAAGCTGAGAAACCCTATACTACTTTTACCTTCACCGAACAGATGAGAAAATGAGGCTTAAAGAGGTTAAAGAAATTGCTCAAAGTCATCGAGCCGTAAGTGTCTGAGGTTCTAAAGCCCACACGCTCTCTGCCACATGGCACCCTTGGTGCATTGCACCTCATTGGAAAATCACTTATCTCATGTACACAATCTTCTTATAAGGTGACAAAGCTAGTACTTTGAGTCAGAAGTCCTTAGTTTGGGTGTAGCTAGGGCTGCTCATTAATCTTTACAAGTCATTCCAATTCTCCTCAGTAATCTGAGAGCCTATGCCTAAAGCTTCCCTAAAATGTTGCTCCTACCTTTCTATAATTCTAGCCCTGAGCCTTCCAGGCAAGTTTACCTAATTGCCTCTGCGGCCCTCACTGGGTGTTAGATTAGGTATCCCTTAGGCTTTGCCCTTACTCTGTTCTCTGCTTCTCAGTAAGTCACAGAGGATTCCCTCATTTGGCTCCCTGCTGACTTTGCCATCTTCTCTCTGGAATACAAGTAGAATTCTGCTTTCAATTATGCCACGGATGACTCTTCCACCTCTAGGGAACATCCTAAATACCACCAGGGAGGGAAGGGAGATTCGGCAATGCCCTTTTCTCAAACTCTCTGTGGAACATCAGATATTTCTTAAAGAAGCCACTAAGAGCTGACCCTCTCCCACTCTGAAGTAGTAAACATTCTGAGGGGAAGCAATCCACAGCCTGACCTGTAAACCAAATAGAGGCACACCCAATGTATGTTGCTCAGTTACCTGTGCACACCACTGGGACCAATCAGAAACAGCCCCCCAAAAGCTAGCAGGCAGCATAAAGCTGAATTCTCCATACTCTGAGTCACCTTATTTTTACACCCATTACAGGAGTAGCATATACGCCCCCTAAAGAGCAGCTTTACTAAACCACAACATCAAGAGCTGTAATTTGTCTCTAAAGATAGATTTGAAATAAAAGAAAAAATATCCTAGATGTGCCCTTTTGAAGGACCAGATTTGTTTCTGTAGAAAATGGGATGTGGAAGAGCACTCAAGAATGCACGTATCAAGCAGAAGTAAACCCACTAATGTGGACTCCGTTCCATGGCATTTACAGATGCGATTGTCATGATTTCTGGTTCTTGAAACCTGTCTATGTCATCCAGAGGTCAAGTGTCTTTCTGTTCCAGTTAAAACATGTACAGGTCATTTCAAAGAGGGCTTACAGGGCTGTGAAACCAGGAGCTCTTAATTCTATTACCAAATATTGATGTTTTACATAGGATGCCATAGTCACTCATAAGTGCTAAGTATTTTTGAGGAGATATAATCCTGATGGTTCATGCATTATAATCCATGATTAGTGATTTGGAAAAGCAAATTATGTCTAAAAGTTATATATATATATAACTCTCACACCCAGTTACACATACTAATAGAACATGAATTAGTCATCATAACTGAATAATTGGAATTTACATCATAACCTAAACTTTTAACAGAGACTTTCTTCTAATTCTCCTCACTACACCACCTATCATATGTGCTAACAAAGACAAAAAGTATCCAATATGTATCACATTTCCTTGTTGGAGGAGGTCATTGAGAGGCTGTGACTGTCACTTGACTGGCAAGTTGGACAAGAGCAATCGAGGCTCCTTTCCCCTACTCCTGTCTTTGAAATGTATGCTCTGCCCATCATTCCTGTACTAGGAGCTACTTTAAGGAGCAGCCTTGAGAGACTAATGTGTTATTGAGACCATCTGAACTGTGTATACGACGGAATCCTGGTAAGGCTTCTGCATGTTCAGAGATCTATTCATCTTGCCACTGGCCAAGATAAGCCTCGTTATGTAAGTTCCCTTGCTTGTTAAACCTGCCACCTACCAGTCTGGAGTGGTCTGCTTCTTTCTTCTGTCTCTTTCTACTCTCCGTGTACAGGGAACAGTTTCCAATTTCACCTAAAGAACTCCTGAGGTTGAGAGCCAACATTCCCTCATTTCCACCAAGCCAGCTTCTCTCTGGTGATGGTTCCAATGATGACTAAAGTCCGCATAGCAGAATGAGAGAAAGAGGAACCCTACACTATCCCAAAACTTGAAATTTCCTGTGGACAAGTACAAAGGAACTGCATTTTAATTACCCATGCCATGAAATCCCTCTTACTATCCCCCAACTTTGCCTGGCTTTACAGAACTTCTGCTTTAATCCTTTCCAGAGAAGCTCAAACTACTTCCTGGGAACGCCATGACAGAAAAACAATTAACATGGAAAGACCCTCATCTCTGGCCATGCTGTTCATGAAACTGGAGGTAGTCAAGTTCCCTGCATCCCACAGACCACATGGTGATAGTACAGAAGTGGTAACACTGGTTAGATTAAAAGTGACCTTTCCATTGTCTGAACACTAATCAAATGCCTTAGAAATAAAGCTCAGTCACAAACTACTTTTTTGAGCTCTGGATACTGCAGAAATGGAATCAGCTGCTTCTACTGGAAACGTAGGCTAATTTGATTCTAAATAATTCACTGTTTTCTGGTCACCTCGTTATTGTGCCTCACCACAATCTAACATCTTATTTGAACACACACACACACACACACACACACACACACACACACACCTTTTCTTTTATTCCATTGAATTCCAAATATTTAAGTGGGATGAAAGTGAGCTGGCTAAACCAGGCTAGAGCTAGGGCAGCTGAAGCTGTCACGGAGCTATCTCCCCTTGACATATAAGTCGGCCAAATTGCCACAGCCAAGTCGCAATCATTTGTCTTTTCCCTCATTTCCTCAGAGCAGAAGCTGATGTTCAGGTTGTTTTAGAATATGGACAGGGGTCTTCACAGCCAGGAAAAGTCTTCTGACACCTTCCCCTCCTTTTCCCCCAAACTGTGCTCAGCAGTTGTGACTCCTCTAAGGCTTGAACGTGGGTCTCCAAAGGTGAGAGGAGCAGGGATTAGCTTACTGTGCTGCCTTGCCCACAGCATAGTATAATATTAATTAGTCATCTTCCTTATTATTCAGTCAAAATATGCTAGACTGAAATAAATTACATTCTTAGCACATATTTCACACCCCTGGATCAAGTCTTGCAAGGGTTTTCTTTTATTATTTATAAGATCATGTGCTGTCTTCCTGCGGAAAATGAGATGGTCTGCATGAGGAAAAAGGTAAAAGAAATGCAGAGAAATGAAACAATCAGATATTCCCTAATGATATTTAAAAATAGAAAATTTGCTACTGTTACATACAGCATGTTCCATCTTTTGAGATTTAATGGCTCTCTTGTGGTTTAATGGAGAATTACTTTCAGTAATTGATTATTAAAATTTAAGATTGCTAACCATCTTCATTATTAGATGAGCGAACATGTTATCTTTGTAATTAAAAAAGCCTGAGACTCACTTTCATCCTGTTGACAGAGCGGGCAGACTGTCTCCGCACTCACTTGATGGTTTCAGGGTTCTTGTTTGACAAAAATAGCCAGCCAGTCATTTGATGATGAAAATGCAGTACATCCACAGAGACTGAGCAGAAAATATAATGAACAAAAATAAATAAATAAAATAATAAAAAGCCCTACAAGCTAATTAAAGTTTTCAGTCCTGACTCATTAAATGCTCTGCATCACTTATGTGATACTTCAACATGCTGTGCTCCAGTATCACAGGCGCTGTCACGTTATTCCAGCCTCAGAAAACATCCCCACCTCTCCTCCTCCACCTGCAGTAGGACCAGCCCTTCACATTTCACCTCAAGGTGTTACAATTACAAATTGGTGGTTTGGGCCACGTACTCACGAAATGGGTACTAGAAATATACAGTGGGGTTTTCTGCTCCAAGGCTAAGAGACCTGGTGAGTCCAAACAGCGGTACCTCAGAATCCCTTAGGAAACCCCACATCCTAAGAGAGAAATCTTTATCAGTCAACCACACCCAGGGCATACAGAATTCACCTTTATAGGAGCTTGCACTCCCTTTAAAGTTTTCATCATGTTGCACTGTGCGTTTTGTGAAGGCAGCACTCAGTGATTTCCAAAAGGAAATGTTGTCACTGTCAATGAAAAGAGCTTATCAACGGGGACATTTTTTCACAATTCAAGTATTAGATAGATGTCAGCCTCCAGGGGACAAAAATCCAACAGATTTGAGAAGCACGAATATGAGTCAAGAAAAGATTTTTGTACATAAAACATTTTCCCGAAAAACAAGGAAAGCCCACCCAAACATCAGCATTTCTATAAAGTCTCGATTATTTGGCTCATAAAATTCCTGCTCACATGTCAACTTTTTTTAAAATGATGAATCAATGGCTTGCCAATATCTTGATTCAGTCCCTCAAGAATGTCCTCTCTGCTTCAACTCAGCCAACCCTTATTATTCTTTAATGCAAATTACCACCCTACATTTCTTTGTCCACACTCAAAGACTACGATATCACTGGCCAATATTTAGATTGTGCTGTTAAGCTATTCTCATGTACTCGTCCTTGCATTTGTCTTCCTAATTAGGTTACTTGATCTTCAAGAGTAAGAGAAATTTCTTTAACTTCTTTTTGCTATCTTCACTTACTTATGTAGCCTCTTACCCAATGTTGAGCTCAGCAGACATCAAGTCTACTGCCCATCTTATTTCTTATTGGGTTAGATATGGAAGTTTGACAAGAAGCTGAGATATTCTATACTAATTAAATATAACCTTGAATTTAAAACATGTACAGAGTAGAACAGCCTTTTTCAATCATGTAACAATTTTCTCAATTCTTCCAACAATGGTACATAGCTAGTTGCATTCTAGATACACATGACAGAAGGAAATTCATTACATAAGATGAGCATTAGAGCTTAATTCTCAAAACTTTTTGATAAAGCCTGGTCTAGATTGTTCTTTCAGATTCCTTCAACAAGCTCTCAAAATCATTAACTAATAAAAAAATCCCTTTCTTCCTTCATGGTCTTTCTGGCTTTGGTGATGTAATGACTTTTTTCCTGAAATATAGGGCCAAGCAATTTTTCAAGCCATCTCACAATGTCACCTCCTCATAATCACTTTTGTATACCCACACACTGGGGCATCTTATCTGTGCTAATGACACATATTTCCCTCCTCTATCAATTATCACTATTAAATTACAGGCATGTTGGTAGCATAATTCACTTAGGAATATTTTTCTACCTCTGTCAGCACCTAGCACTCAGCTTTTAATGTATAAGAGGTTAGAGTAATTAGTAACTGAATAAAATAATAGATGAAATTAAGAAAATAACCTAGTCCCACGTTTTTTCTATTTCACAATCATTTATTAAATTTAAATATGAATGGAAATAGCTACCCCATACAAGGAAGCTGATTGAGGGCTTAAAAAATATTCCTTTCTCATATGGGCATCAAAAATGTACATTTGTGAGACTTCCAGCCAAGATGGAGGCCTAGACAGACACGTTGCGTCTCCCTCCACAACTAAGAAGGAGTACAACTACCTCAAAACTAGAGACAACCAGAAGTTTCAGAAAACTGAGCTGCATGGAAGTCCAGCAAACAAAGATATAAAGAAGAAATACTCATTCAGACAGGTAGGAGGGGCGGAGCCAGGGTGGAGAGGATGCAGTGTGGTGGCGGCAGCGGCAGCAGCAGCGGCAGTTAGCAGGCTGACGGAAACCGCATTCACTCATTTTAAAAAGTCAGGAGGGACACCGAGGGAGCACTCCCAGCAACAGATTAGACCGCACAGCTCACGGTTCCAATGCCAGGGAAAATAGGGCCTCATTGCTTTTGACTGTGCAAACTCATGGGGGTTGGGGTGGAGGCAGAAACTGCTGGTCTCTCAGCAAAGTCCACTTGTTTAAAGGGCCCCCACGGTCCTAGAACATCCACAGACCCACCCACTCTGGGAACAACAGCCAGGGCAACAGCTAGAGAGGCCCCAGTCCCATACGGAAGTGGGAGAAGTGCCTGGAAAAGGGGCGAGTGCTGAGCAAGCAAAATTGTTTCCTCTCAGACCCCTCCTCACAAACAGCACCACAACGTGGTGAAATGGGTCGCCCTATACTTATGAATAACTAATGCTCTGCCCCTTACAACATAATAAGTGCAACAGCTCTAAGACACAGAGGCAAACAAACACAGGAGTCTGTCAAATTGAGGAGATAGAAAACTATGGCCCAAAAGGAGGAATGGGTCAAGGTTCCAGTGGGAGAACTAAGCGACGAGGAGATAGCCAACCTAACAGATGTAAAGTTCAAAACACTGGTGATGAAGATGCTCACAAGCTTGACAGATATCCTTAAGTATGGCAAATGCATACGGGAAGAAGTGAAAGCTATGCTAAATGAAATGAAGGAAAATCCACCCAAAACCAGTGGTGAAAGGAAGGAAACCAAGGTTCAAATCAATGATTTGGAGCATAAGGAAGAAAAAGACAGTCAACCAGTACAGAATGAGGAAACAATAATTTTTTTAAAATGAGGAGAGGCTTAGGAACCTCTGGAACAACTTTGAACATGCAAACATCTGAACCATAGGAGTGCCAGAAGGAGAAGAGGAAGAGCAAGAAATTAAAAACTTACATGGGAAAATAATTAAGAAGAACTCCCCAAATTTGGTGAAGGAAATAGTCATACAAGTACAGGAAGCACAGAAAGTCCTAAACAAGCTAGACCCAAAAAGGACCACACCAAGACACATCATAATTAAAATGCCAAAGGTTAAAGATAAAGAAAGAATCTTAAAAGCAGCAAGAGAAAAGCAAGAATTACCTACAAAGGGGTGCCTATAAGACTTTCAGCTGATTTCTCAAAAGGAACTTCGCAGGCAAGAGGGGACTTGCAAGAAGTATCAAGATGATGGAAAGCAAGGACCTAAAACCAAGACTACTCTATCCAGAAAAACTATCATTTAGAACGGAAGGGCAGATAAAGTGCTTCCCAGACAAGGTAAAGCTTAAGGAACTCATCATCACTGAACTATTACTATACGAAATGTCAAAGGGACTTACTTAAGAAAAAGAAGATCAAAATTATGAACACTAAAATGACAACAAACTCACAGCTATTAACAACTGAGTCTAAAAAATAAAATCAAAATCCAAAGAAGCAAACCAGAATAGGAATAAAATAATAGGTATTGGGATCATTTGGAGGGTTATCATATGGGAGGGGTAAGAGGGAGAAATGAGGAAATAGTGCAGAGATAAAGAAGCATAGTTGGTTGGTACAAAATAGACCGGGGGAAGTTAAGAATAATATAGGAAAAGGTGAAGCCAAAGAAACTTATATGCACGACCCATGGACATGAACTAAAGGGGGTGGGGTTGCTGGAGGGAAGCGGGGTACTAGGCAGAGTGGAACAAAGGGGAGAAAAAGTTGTGATACTATAACAACATAATCAATAAAATATACAAAAAAAACTGTACATTTGCAAACAAATTTCTAATCTTCCCATCTCAGTTGATGGCAATTTCATAGTTTCAGTGTCCTAGGCCATGATCTCTGAATCATCCTGGACCTTTCTTTTTCTCATACCTATCCCTTAACCTATCCATCAACAGATTATGTTAGCTCTTCTGTCAAAATAGATCCAGACCATTTCTCACCACTTCCATTACTACCTTCTTGTTACAAGATACCATCATCAATCCCTTAGATTATGTTTTTTTGCCTTATAATATCTCTCTGTTTACTGCCAGATATATCTTCTTGCAGCATTACTTGGTTCAAGCCATTCCTCTGCCGAAATCCTCCAATGAATCCCAATTTTTTTACAATGGTTTACAGAGTCCTACAAGACCTGCCTACCCTCTCTCTCCCTACTTTCACCAGACATTTCAGTCTCCTTGCTCTTTCTCCAACCAAACACTCTCCTGCCTCATGAAATGCCCCAAGGTCTTTGCACATGCTCCTTCTCATCCTGGATTGCTCTTTGCCAACAAAGACAGAATTGGAAATTTAATCCTTCACTTTTCTTATATTACTATTCAAATATCACTTTACTATTAAGACCTTTCGAGGTGTACAAATCTGTTTTTATTTCTACAACTAATTTAATCTACTTAATTAATAAGACAGGTTTAAAATGTCTCCATTTTACAAACATTGTAAACTATTTACAGAATATCACCACATCAAGTATAATCTAAACGTTGACATAGTTTGAGTGTACAATATGGGCACCTAATGTAGAAATGCTATGACTTCCTACAAGGAAATTCCTAAAAATGCATTCCCCCTTGGAGTTTCATCCTTTCTCATCCTTTTCACCTTTCACAAATGGTTAGGATGCCTAAAAGGGGTTCTCAGAAGGATATTGACAACCAATTGAAAGATAGTCTACCACTCCAAATTAGCTTTTAACACTGATTCTATCAAACTTACTTTTCTATAAAGAAGAAAACAAGGAAGGAAGGAAAGAAGAGAGGAAAAAGAAAATAACCTTTTCATTTACTACATCTTTGTAGCTGGACAAATCAGACTGAGAACAAAAATTAATTGAGTAGTAAAAGATTTCTCTCCAAGATTTTTGTTTTTGTTAGTGTTATTATTTTTTACAGGTTCTTTCCATGTATTATAATGACATGACAGTAACACAGCTGCTAATAACTGTTGGAATTCAAACAGTTTTTGAAAAATATTTCAACCTTGTCAAATTCTTACAATCTAACATGTTATGGGACCTCGAGACCAAAGCTAACTGTTGAGGTTGAAGGAAAGACTTATATTAACAACTTTTCCTGATGAGAGGTTTCATATATTTTTAAAAATGGTTTTTCAAGGATCCCTAAAAATTGGCTGATCCACTTTCTCATTTTAAAGATAAGGATTCAAAGACTTGGTGAGAGTGTATGATTTGCTTAAGGCAAAAGGTTTGTTTCCAGCTGCCCATGAATAAAATTCAAGCTCCTTAGCATTCATTGTTCCTCTGCTTTGCTGTGTTTGTGCCTTTTTCATGACTGTGTCATTCTGGCCATCACAGTGAAAAGCCAACTAATGTCATCCCTACTGCTTAAGAAGTTATAATCTGTAACTTGCAACCAAATAGATAACACAAAAATAATCATAGTTGAAATTATGATGGAACATATTTCTAGTTTACAATTTATAATCCTCAAAGTGTTTTCAAATTTATCACCTCATTTTATCCTCAAAAGAACACTCCAAAAATTCCAAAAATTATAAAATAGCAAACATTGTATAAATATTAATAGGTAACATTTAAATACCCCAGTGTGCTCTCTGGGGGACAGTCAAGAAAGAAAAGTCACTTTGGCCTCTTATGTGTATGAACAAGATGATGCTCTCACCACATATGCTAGAGCCACTAAATTGGTTTTATGATCAACTTTATATATACTTATATGTGTGTATGTATATACTATATAAACACATATGTATGTGTGTGTATACATGTGTGTTGTGTGTGTGTATATATTTTTTTTCTCTTCTTTGTTCTCATAGTTATGCTTGGAATTCAGTAATGCTCTTTGCTATATTCCATGTGTCAGCACAGACGAAAGCCATCTCCCAGCTCTGGAAATGGCAGAAAGTGAATAATTAAGATCAGGCATCAAGACATTGACATGTCATTCACTGGTAACACGGAGGGACGGGATGCCAATAGTACTTTTTAAATATGCCACCAAGGGAGGGATTTCCCAGATCCTTAATAAAATTGGCCCCCATACATAATGGATACTACCAGTCAGTACCTGCTTTCCATTGCACAGCTTATGTCAAAATTACGAAGGGGAAAAGAGAAGAAAAAGGTATTGTCCATTTACTTATGGAATAGATGACTTTCTATTTTTTGAAATTTGAATGGAGTCAGGCAGAACCTCTGGTCAAAAGCATATCCCTCCATGCCTGTCATACTGCCTGAAATCCCACCGATATTGACTCAGTCCTTTGTGTCTTGAATCTTGTTCAGGCCTTAAGCAAACATATTAAAATACATATACTCTTAAAAGTGCCACAACTTTCTCATAGATTAGGCCCTTATTTATTGGGACTTAGGATAAACCACGGATGAGGAGAGTTAGTAGAGGGGTATTTTAAAGATAATATAGTACAAATATATTTCTGGACATGGAAAATTTGCCTGGAGTCGTTATACATAACAGAATGGTGACTGAGACTTATCTGGTTGCCTCTCCAAATCAGTGCTAGGGTCCACAGTTGAAAATACCACACAAAAAATTATTTAAAAATTATCAAAAATAGGCCCAGACAGACTGATCATGGGACTGCAGGAGTGTGGCACCCTTAGAAAATGACTGAAATCTGACTTTTAGAAGGGGACCCAGAGCAGATCCTTTATAAACACTTTAAGCCCCTGTTTCCCCTTGCTGGTGGGGAAAAGGTCTTGCTTTATTTTATTTATTAATTTATTTATTAATTTATTTTTACCTACATGAGTCCCTCTCTGAGAGCCTGCATATACCTACCAACATGAGCTGGATACAATGATGTATGTCCCTTTCTTTTTTTATTTTTTCTTATAAAAGTCTAATGTCACGATCAACTCACCAACAGGGAAGACCTAATTCTAACTGACACAATATCATAATCGCTCAGATTTCTAAAACCTACTAGATTCAACTAACATGCAAAAAATTAGATAATAGACAAATCCCTTTGTGTGAGATTAAGAAGGTATTGCAGGAAAAGTGCTATGAAAACTCCCTGAAAAAGAACTGGCAGCAACATGGCTTGAGAACTGCGGTGACCGCCAGCCCATTGTATGTGCCAAGACAAGCCAAGAACGAGGGCCTCCACATTTTATTGCATCTGTTCATTTGATTGCTCATAAGTGGGCAGGAAAAAGTCATCCAGATACTCTGTAGGAAACCCAAATTATAACTTGATAAAACCTTGGTTGGGTTTGAGGACACTTCACAGTATCACAGAGAAAGAGGGAGGGAGTAGAGAATATCCTAAATGCAATAGGACCTAATATGTACTCTTTCTGACAAAATCCTGTCAGTTGGACTGGACTAAGCAGCAGCTCATTTGAAGAAAATATGTCTCATGACTCCCAAAGGGACAGCACCAGGGAGAGTCTACAAACCTAGATAGACAGAATGGGGACTGGCTCTATTCACTCACTGGAATTTTCTGACACTCCCATAAATGTCCATAAACACTAGTTGCAAGTATATGTGATGTTTCAATACGTATTTGGTATGAAAGCTGTAGCCATGAGAGTCTTAAAATAAAAGTACTGGAGGGAAAAGTGTGTGTCTGCCATTCTCAAAGGCAGCATCTGACTGCAGAGGGGGGTTTGAATCCCCCGAAGCCAATCAAATAATCTGTTTCATTGATACAATTAATAAATCATTGATTAGTGTGCTGAGTGGTCTCTATGGGTGGTCTTTAATACAGGTGAATTGTAGTCATTGCCAGCTGTTTCTCTGGTGAGTTCTTCAGCTCAGAAAATCTGGCATTGTGCCCAGATGCAGCCTGGGAACCCGCTGCTTCAAAGTGTTTTCCCTTCCCCCCAGCGAGTGCTTCCCCTGTCACTACATGGTTTCCCTGTGCTCTCAACATCACAGCAATAGAATCCGTACAACCAAACACAGAAACAAAGGGATAACTTATTGGCCACTAATGGAACACAGGAAGATTGTTCAAGCAGTGTAAGTGCAAAAGGCTTTGAATCACTTTAAATGATATACTCATATCCATTGCACCTCATGATTAACACAGGCATGAAGGCAAGTGTCTCAGCTTCATAAAAAATCACACCATCTCTGTCTTAAAGGTCTGCTCTCTTTTTGCTCCTTATCTCAATTTTTTTTTCTTGGAGTGTTGGTTTGATTTCCATCTACTTGTCCAAATTCTACCGATCTATCAAAGCTGGCTTATCCTCCACTTTTTCTAAGAAAGTTTCCCTGAACATGAAGACTCTGCTGGGCTTGCCTTTCTCTTTATTTCGCCAATGATTTAGGTGTGTGCCAAAATCTGGCCATGAGGTGCTAGGACAAGTATGGTAAATTTTAAGACTCCATGCTACATTACAAATAGACCAACACACTTCCCTCTGACCCCAGATATGTACTCAGAAATTTTCTCAAGGAACAACTCAATTAGCTCCATCAATATTCAGTACAGGCAGCAGAGATGAAACCTGTTTGCCATCGCTGGTGCTGAAGAAATAGGACAAACTGGCATCTGAGGAACCAGTATTCAAACCCTTAATCAAAAGTTTACTATATGTGCAACCATGAATTTTGTGTGTTTTTTTTTAACCCCTGAGTCTCAGTGTTTTAATCCAAAGAACAGAAATGATAGAATCTTTTTTGCCTGTGAGTTATGCCCAGTAGCTGGTACACAGGAAGCACCTAATACACAAACATGCCCTGTTTCTCATGTCCCCACCAAAGCCACTCATTGCTGTGCACTGCTAATCACGTCTTCTCTCTCTAAGCAGATTGTAAGTTCCTTGAGGAAAGGGCTACAGAATATTCCCTATGCTAAGGCTAAACCTATACAGTGGTACGTTGACCAAAAAGTCTGTCTAGTTTTTTCCTTAAAAGACACATTTTTCATTTTCACCAATAATTTTATTAATTTGGATATTTTGACTATGTAGGCTATCTCCTGTGTGGTAGAATGTTGATTCTTCACAATTCTTAATGGCTCAATTTGGTCACTATCAACTTCATTGGTATACCGAATAGTAGAGCATCATCCAGCAAGAAATCTCCAGCATGACACTTCGCAAACCACTTTTGACATGTTCAATCAGTCACAGCACCTTCTCCATACACTGCACAAATCCTTTTCTGTGTTTCAGTGGCATTTTTATCTTTCTTGAAACAATAAAACATAATGTGCTGGAAAGGTTGCATAGTTTCTTCCATTTTCAATATTAAAATGGCTACACAAAAATGCAGTAATTTTGATAACTTTTAAAATATATGCTGATAAGACAGCTGTCACAATACAATCTAACAAAATTGTTTTGAATGAAGTTCAAGACAACAAAACATTGCTAGAGCCATCTTATGGAAAAAAAACAAATGAACTTTTTGGCCAACCCAATACAAAAACTGTAAAGTTTTTGGCCTTTTCCCTAAAACAGTAGGTATAGATTGAAAGAAATTTAGGTGACTTTATGAGTGAAAATAGCACTTTCAAGTAGTTGATTTCAGCATTATGCTCAGTCCCTATAGATTCCAGTGTATGAAACTCTTATAAAATAAAATTAAGTTCTACCCATTTGGGGTCCAGAGTGGTAACAACTTTAATAATCTGCTTGTAGATTCCGGTCTGAGAGAACTCTAACGCATTCTTTTGTCTCCATTAGAGTCTGCACCTTGGTTTGGTCAGGCACACACAGTTTTGATAAATGGCTACCATATTAGCTTGATGCAGTCTGCCAAATTGTGTTTGAGAATCATTTTGAAAGAAGATCGGTGTTAGCACAGAGAGCAGGTTATTTTTCTTGAGAGAAGAACTAACCTATCATGAATCTGAAATTGTACCTCTAACCAGAGCCAGTTTAATAGTTTCATGTCCTGTACCCACAATGTATCACTAAATTGGCAAGTTGCTGTATGTAGCCCAAAATATTAGAGATCGATTTTTTAAAATTTAAATATCTCCACTTTGTCTATCTTTTGTAATCCAGTTTGTGATGCAAACAAAATTTCAAATTTTCCAAGTTAAAAGTCCCATTTGTTTCTGCATATAATAAATACAAAACCTCCAGTCACTAAGAAATAAATTAAGTAATCATAGAATCATAGACATTTTAGAGCCGGAATGGACCTTAGAGATCATGCAGTCCAACCCCCTCATTTTAACAGATGAGGAAACTGATGTCAGTGGAGGATTATGGCTGCAGGGGTAAAACAGAGTTCATTAGCTCATCTTAGAAAAAAAAACCTGTTTTTATTTTGAGAATAAATGATTAAATGATTTCAATTTTATGCCATCTCCTTTATTCAGAAAGTTTACTGTTTGCCTTTTCCTTTTGTCTGTGTAACCATGACAATTGCTGGAAATAATATAGCTATCAGTATAAAAATAGCCTCATTAGTACCAACAAGGCGTTCACCAATCAGCTTGGACCTATTAAAGGTCTGATAACCACTTTCACTGCCTTAGAGTTTGCAACATACACACTCTCTCTGGACTCCTCCCTTAGGCTGCTTCTTTTCTCTAAGGCTCTGTCCATCACAATTTGACAGCTGGGATTTGCAAGTGGAATCCTACCTGAGAAAGCGCTGTTCTAAAGCAGGCTCAAATGGATCTTGCCCTGGGATTTCTGGCCTGCCTCTGCTCTCAAGAATCCCTAATGTCATTTCTAAAGCAAAATTGAATATTTTCCCTCTGTGTATACAGAATAAGACAGAGAAAAAAAGACATAATTTAGAAATTGACACATTCATTAGCAAGAATTCTTTTGCAAGGTTATGACGTTTGGTTTGGGGCTCTTCATTTGATTTTTCAACTGCCACTACTTATTCTACCATGAGAAATTTGATAAGTTACGCCAATTTCTATAGGTCTGTATGCAATAAAAAACAACTGTTCAAGGTATTTTCATCACACCTTCACTTCACCTCACACTGCCAAGAAGCACAAACCAAATAAAATGAAAACTTCACTAAAAGACAAAATTAAGCTGAGTTGTCTGGTTGAACTTTATGGAAGGAGGGAGAGACTGATGGAATGTCACTCAGCAAACTGCCTTTGAAATTAAAAGGTTACAAAATATACTATGGCCTTAAAAATAGATAAATGGATCAATGGAGCAGAATGGAAAGTCCAGAAATAAAGCCACACATATATGATCAATTGATTTTTGACAAAGGTGCAAAGGCAATTCAATGCTGAAAGAATTGTGTTTTCAACAAATGGTACTGAAGCAATTAAATATTCATAACCCTAAAGATGAACATTGATCCATATCTTTCACCATATAAACACTTTTACTCAAAATGGATAATAGATCTAAAGGTAAAGCCTAAACTTATAAAACTTCTAGAAGGAAGCATTGAAAAAACTTTGTGACCACGAATTAAGCAAAGATGTATACAAGATAAAACCACTAAATTGGACTGCATCAAAATTAAGAACTTCCCTTCAAGGCATTGCAAAGACAATGGAAAGACAACATACAAGAAGAAAATATTTGCAAATCATATTTCTGAAACAAGATCTGTTTCTAAAATATGGAAATAACCCTCAAAATTCAATAATAAGAAAATAACCTAATATAAAAAAGGGAGCAAAGTATTTTAATAGCCACTTCAACAAAAAAGATGTAAGGGGACTTCCAACCAAGTTGGAGGCCTAGACTGCCTCGATCCATTTCCCTCCACAACTAAGAAGGAATACATCTACCACAAAACCAAAATAACTGGAAGTTCAAGAAAATAAAGCTACATGGAAGTCCAACATATGGAGTTATAAAGGGGTGGTGCTCATCCGGATGGGTAGGAGGGGTGAAGCCAGGATGGAGAGGTCAAGCTGTGCTGGCGGTGGCAGCTGCGGCAATGGCGGCGGGATGGCAGTAAGCACAGATGCCCATATTTTAGGGGAGGCAAGAAGCACCTGGGGAGCACCCTCAGTTGTAGATCAGACCCATCGGTTCACGATTCCAACGCCAGGAGAGGCAGACATCCATTGCCTTGGACTGTGAGGGCCAGAGGGGGTGGGGATGGAGGAAGAAGCTCCCGGTCTCTCAACAGAGAGTAAATGGCAAGAATCCATCTTGGACCTCTGCCCCCACACAAAATTCCACAGCTTGGTGAGAAGGGTTGCCCAGTAGTAACAAGTGCACAGGGCTCTGCCCTCTAGAGCATAGGAGGTGTGACAGCTCTCTCCAGGAAGCAAAAGTAAATGCAAAACGGTCAGGATAGCACAGATCACGATAGAGATTCCAGTGACACAGCTGACCAGACAGCAAATATCTAATCTAACAGCTCGGCAGATAGGAAATCTTTCTAAGGCACAGTTCAGAGCTTTGGTTATAAGAATGCTTACAGACCTGACAGCAGATCTTAAACAAGACAGGGAAGAAATGAAGGCTAATCCTACTGAAATGAACAAAAACACATATGAAACAAGTGGTGAGGGATCAAATCAACAAATCAGAACTTAGGGAAGGAACAAACAGTCCACCAGTGCAGAAAGAGGAAATGAAAAGTGAGGAAAGTGAGGAGAGGCTCAGAAACCTATGGGACAGCTATAAGTGGGCCAACATCCAAATCATAGGGTTGCTAGAAAGTGAAAAAAGAAGAACTAGAAATTGAAAAATTATGTGAAAAAATAATGAAGCAGAACTTTCCTAACTTGGGGGAGGAAATAGACTTATAGGTCCAGGAAGCACAGAGAGTTCCAAATAAACTGGGCCCAGGAAGAACCACACCAAGGCACATTATAATCAAAATGTCAAAAATTAATAATAGAGAATCTTGAAAGCAGCAAGAAAGAAGAAGAGAATTATGTACAAAGGGGTCCCAATAAGATTATCAGCTGATTTCTCAAAAGAAACTGCAGGCAAGAAGGAACTGGCAAGAAATATTCAAAGGGATGAAAATCAAAAACCTACAACCATGATTACTCTATCCAGTGAAACTGTCATTCAGAATAGAAGGGCAGAGAAAGTGCTTCCAGGACAAAGTAAAACTGAAGGAGTTCATTAGATACAAACCACTCTTATATGAAATGTTAAAGGGACTTGTTTAGGAGAAAGAGGATCAAAACTATGAACATTAAAATGAAAACTGTAGAGAGATCCAAGATGGCGGAGGAGTAAATGGAAGCTACACTAACCTCCTCCCAGGACCAGTCTGGGTTTACAACTTAATTTTGGAGAAATCATCTGGAACAACCAACGAACACTAGCTGGAAAGAAGTCTTATAACCACGGAGAGACAGAAAAGGCCGCTACATCACAACGTGACTGGTAGGGAGTGCGGAGACGCGGAAGGGCTGGCTGGGCTCACATGGGTGGCAGCTGAAGGGACTGAGAAACAGCTCAGCAGCCGGGGATTCCCCCTGAGAAGGGCAGGGTCTAAACCCCCAGCTGGGCTTCCCAGCCTACAGCAACAGAGTGGAAAGTAAAACAGTATCAGCTGTGAAAAGCGAAAAGCCACAGGGTTTCTTGCTAGCCGGAGAGAAACAGCAGGAGAAAAAGAGCTCTTAAGTGGATCACATACGAAAATATTTTGGCCACCACTTACCCTGGGCTCAAGCAGAGGGAAGGCAGAGAGGACTGGAGACACTTGGGGAGAGTTTGGCACGGTGGCTTTGAGGGAAGAACTGGAGGAGCGGCCGACTGGGTCCCAGTGCTGACTCATCCCCAGTACTGCGGGTAGACCATTCCCCTCCAAGTGGCGTCAGCCTGAGGGGAAGCAAAAGCCCTGCCGACGGGAATTAAGCTGCCACACCCACAGTCCTTAAGCCTGACAGCTAATCACAGATTGAGCAGATTAACAATCAAAGAAGACAGACAACAGCAGTAGATCCCTGGAAGTCTCCAACAGGCTGCCTAGGGCCAGACTGGTACATGATCTGACGCCACCAGAGGCAGATCCAGGAAGTGCAGATCATTCTAGGAAGCACCAACAAACAATAGGAGTCAAAAAAATGGGGAGACAGAGAAACAACCTCCCATCAAAAGGAAAGGTAGAATCCCCAGAAAGAGTGCTAAATGAAATAGAGGGGAGCGAACTATCAGATATGGAATTCAAAACATGGATTATGGAGAAGCTGAATGAGCTCAGCGGAAACTTCAAAGAACTCCAGAAAAACTACAAGGAACTCACAGAAAATTACGTGAGCATGAAAAAGGACATAGAAGCTATCAATAAGAGCCAGGAGGAAATGAAGAATACGATCTCTGAATTGAAGAACACAGTAGAAGGAATTAAAAGCAGGCTAGAGGAAGCAGAAGATCAGATCAGCGAGCTGGAGGACAACCTACACAAAAACTCCCAGACAATGCAACAAAATGAAAAAAGACTGAACAAGACTGAAGAGGTTCTAAGACAGCTGCAGGACAACATGAAACGTAATAATATCCGTATCATAGGAATTCCAGAAGGAGAAGAAGAAGAGCAAGGGATAGAAAACCTCTTTGAAAAACTAATGACAGAAAACTTCCCTAACATGACGAGAGAAAGAGTCACGCAAGTCCAGGAAGCACAGAGGGTCCCAATGAAGATGAACCCCAACAGGCCCACCTCAAGACACATCATAATTAAAATGGCAACATTCAAAGACAAAGAGAGGATCCTAAAAGCAGCAAGAGAAAAACAACTAATAACATACAAGGGTACTCCAATAAGGCTATCATCAGATTTCTCAGCAGAAACACTACAAGCCAGAAGGGAATGGCAAAAAATATTCCAAGCAATGAAAAACAAAGGTCTACAACCTAGAATACTATACCCAGCAAAACTCTCATTCAAAATGGAGGGTGAAATAAGGAGCTTCCAAGACAAAAGAAGGCTAAAAGAATACATCTCCACCAAACCAGCAATGCAAGAGATGCTAAAGGGTCTGCTCTAAGAAGATAAAGAAACAGAGAGAGACAGAGAAGAACACAAGTACAAAGGGGAAAAATGACAGTGAATAAGTACTTATCGGTAATAACCTTAAATGTAAATGCATTAAATGCTCCAATTAAAAGACATAGGGTAGCTGAATGGATTAGAAAGAATGACCCACATATATGCTGTCTACAAGAGACCCACCTTAGAACAAAAGATCTACACAGACTGAAAGTAAAGGGATAGAAAAAAGTATTTCAAGCAAATGGGCATGGGAATGACTGGGAATGACTTTCAAAGGTAATAAAAGCCCGCGAAATAAAAGGCCTGCTGCCATGGTTGGTTGTGCGGTCCACAGCAATCTCTCCAGGGAAAGAATGAAGGTTGTTTTCCTGAAAGATGCCTAGAAGGGACCTTAAGGCACAATGGAAAACCAGAAAGACTTGGAAAGGACAGGTGTGTACAGGCAAGGATGAATGCCAGGTATGTGGCCCAGCTTCTGTGCCCTGAAGAGCAGACTGAGGGCCACCCTAAATGTTCCTTGGGTAAGTTCCAGCAAAACAGAACTAAAGATCATAAGTGATCATTTGCTGCTCTTGTTATGTTTATGCAAACGAACAGGATAAATTAAAAATGGACTTAATGTAGCCCCTTTAAAGACAAGGAGAGTAATCTTAGGGAGAAAAATCAGTATTCAAGGAAAATCACAATGATCAGTGGCAGACTGTAAAGTAGGGCAGCTAACCGTCTTAAAAGTTTCTTCTCACTTAAAAAATGGTTTCACTTGAAAATTAAACCATATCTGTGATATCACCAAAGAGATTCAAGTTGCAGGCAAGTAGAATGTCAAGTGCCTTGCAACTGGATGTCTTCCCAATAAGACAGTCTTACAGATTTAGAGACTTGTTTGTTGGCTATGTTACATAAATTAACATGTGTTTTCTGTTTTCAAAGGGCATAAGCCTATGACCGCATTACCTCAGTGATTGTCTGTACGCAAAAGGCTCACTTAATCCTCTCTGCAGTGCTGCCTCCTGAGACTCAACGGTTTGGCTGAACTAAATGGCTGGGTTGATGAAGAATAGGGTGGTCTGTGGGCTTCACTTTAAAACTGAATTCTCTTTTCTATCCTAATGGCTTGGACAGAAAGGGCCCAGAGGTCTGAGAAGGGGGAAACATAAACTATTTCCCTCAGCCCAAACTAAATATAATGGGCAAAAGGGTTTTGGACAGGCGAGATGTGCCTAGCACACCTTCCTCCAAAGAAGCCCCCCCCCCTTTTTTTTTTCTCCTAATGTGGAACATTGAAAAATTAATCCCTGCCTTTTGTCACCTAGTAGTTATGGATTGAATGATGCTTTTTAACCCTTTTTGCCAAATCTGTTCCCCCCAGAACACAACAAGGATGCCAACCTGCTAAACCAAGCACGCCGTTGTCCGGAGACAGCCAACTGACCTGGAGTCTGCACAATCCTTCCCCATGTGGGAAGGCCACCCTCCCCTCCACACCCCCACTATTATTAGGGATTTCTGGACCCAAGGGTAGGTAGGACGACGACCATGTCCAGCTTGAAGCAGCTAGAGGAGCTTGAGACCTTCGCCCATTGTCCTTTACAAGATTACAAAGGGTCTTAATATCTGAGAGGGAGGGATAGTTATTTTTTACGAACCATGGGTACGGACTTGGGGGGGGATGCTGGGGGAGGGAGATACTGGGTGGAGGGGAGTAAAGGGGAAAAAATTGGAACTACTGTAACAACATAATCAATAAAATATACTTTAAAAAAAAAAAATGAAAACTGTATCACAACCAACAACAACAGAAGCTAGGAGATTGAAACAAAGGCAAACTAAGTAGGCAATGAGAGTGGGAAAAGAATTATAGGTATGGGGAACATTTTGAGGGGAGGTCAGCGGGGATGGGGAAGGAGGAAAAGGGAGGGAAATGGTACATGAATTAAGCATAGTAGGAGGGAGTGGAGTAGACAGGAAGATGTTGAGAAGAACTATATGCACAACCAATGGGCATGGACTAAGGAGGGGAGACAACTGGAGGGTGAGGGGTCACTGGGTGGAAGGGAACAAAGGAAAAAAATTGGGACAACTGTAACAGCATAATCAATGAATCATATTTTTTTTAAAAAATATAAGGACATCAAGTAAGCAAATGATAGTCATTAGGGAAATTAAAATTACAATAATATGCCACTATATCACTCTTTAAATGACTGAAATAATAAAGATCAACCATATCCAGTGCTGGTGAAAATATGGAGCAACTAGAAACTCTCATGCACTGATAAAAAGAATGTAAAATAGCTCAACAGCTTTGGAAGACAATTTGGCAATTACTTAAAAAGTGAAACTTTCTGTATGAGTTAGCCACTTCAATCCTATTTCCCCAAGAAAAATGAAAGCATATGTCCATAAAAAGACTTGTATTTGAATGTTTACAGCAACTGTATTTGAAATAGCCAAAAAATGGAAACAACTCCAATGTCCCTCAGCAGGTGAATGGATGAATAAATTGTTACATCTATGAAACAAATACTACTCAGCAAGAAAAAGGAATAAATTATTGATACATGCAACAATGTGGATGCTGCTCAGGTAGAAAAGATACCACTGGAGTCAAAATGTTGACCTTAAAAATAGAACTAAGAATAATTATACTGAATGAAAGAAGCCAGATCAAAACCACACCATAAAGAATAAAAAAGAAGAAAAAGGAAGAGGAAGAGAAGGATAGGAAGAGGGAGGAGGAGAAGGAGGAGAAGGAGAAAAAGAAGAAGGAAGAAACAAAGAGCACATAATTATGATTCCATTAATATAAAATTCTAAAAGATGCAAATGAATCTATAATGAGAGAAAGAAGATTAGTGATTATCTGGGGATGGGGATGGATTTGGTAGGGGTAGAGAATGGGAGGGTAAATTGAGAAATTGCAAAAGGGCACAAGGAAATTTTGGGAGATGATGAACATATTACTTCCATTGTGGCAAAACTTGTATGGGTATAAATATATATCAAAACATCAATTTTACAGTTGTTTAAACAAAACAGAGTGGTAATAAAAATAAATATACCATGGATTAATTTATTGATATGATTCCCTTTAGTGATCATATAATTCCACTTTTGAGGTAATGAGTTCAAGTAGAAGTAAGGTCTTAGGGTAGCATGACTAAAGCCTATTTAACAAAAAGGTCATACATTATTGCCAGCGTAGGTGTGAGGTCTCTCATTTCAACTTAATTCAAGAATCATTTTCTAGAGCACGGCTTCTTAAAGAGGCAGTATTTCCCATTGTTTCTTTCTTTCCGTTTATCCTCAGCACCTCAAGTGTTACAACTAAGCACTTACCTGTGCCTAGTGTCTTCCCAAGCATGTGACATGTATTTTCTCATTTATTCCTCCCAGCAAGTGTTATTGTACCCATTTTACAGATGAGAAAACTGGAGCTCTCAGAGTTAAATAAGGTGTTCAAAGTTATACAACCAGTAAAAGTCAGGCAGAACCTGGGTTCATAAGCAAGTCTGACATCAAAACCCTGTACTCTAAAATGTTGCTATTTGTTGAGAAGATAGGATTATGTTGGTGTGAATATAACATCAAATTCTTCTGACTTACTTAATCTATCCCCTTGCAGTTCAACAAGATGCACTTCACTCCAAAATTTTTAGCAAAGTTTACTCTTCAGGGCTGGATAGACTGGAAAGAAAGCCCACTTCTCTTTGCTGATAGAATTTCATGACATATGCAATCATGGATGAGGATCAGTAGAGATAAGTTAATACAGATAAGTAAGATAAAGAAATGAGACAAAGAGACCCAAAAGAATGTCACGTAAAGCTGTGCAAATTGTTCCCTGTACGAGGGCAAGAGACTGGCGGGGCAAGAGGGGTTTTGCACCCTGACTTCATTCACCAAGCGTGAGTTTGTGCCCTCTCCCAGGCTTTCACTGACAGCAGGAAGGGCATTAAAAAAAAAAAAAATTCACAAGCTACAATATAAGTTAGGAGTGGCCTTGATGAACAGATTTCCTTTGTTTGCCTTTTGTTCCTTCACTGTTTTCTAAACTCATGGCATTATATTGCTTCTCTGAATTTTGCATTATTCATGTCAAATCAGCTAAATAATATGTCCTAAAAGACGTAATCTGAGCCAAGGTAGTTCACATAAAAAAGACAAAAATAATGGCATAAATGATAAGTGAAATAAAGATTTTTAAAGAAAAAGATTTAATTAATCTACCGGTTTTACTAAGTTGCTTTCAAGTGAAATGGCTCTTTACCAGTGCCTTTTGAAAAGGTTAGAAGTGAATTCCCTGAGCTACAATCATTAGCATATAGATGTCTCTAAGTGTTAATTTCTGTTTTCACTGAATGAATGTAATTTAAAATGAGGCCCTTTCAAATCAGTTAACTTCGGCCATTTGAGAAAGATAAGAAAAATGGACTCAAGCATAAACCCCCAACAGAACCTGCTTCTTCGGGATAAGTACTACATGTCACAGCTACGCACTACTTTGGGAAATTACAGACCTGCTCAGAAAGAGAAAGAGGGGTTGAGGTGAGCAGGTTAAAAGGACCCCAAACATTTGCTTTCGATTTAGTTAATCATGAAAAGGAAATTAAAAATGAATGAAGAAATAAATTCTGAAAAATATGGCCATTGTGTCCCCATAGAAAAACCCAGTAATACTGTTAATGAAATCCAGCCATTCCACCATCTTATTCCTGCACAGTGCTTGGCACACAGGGGTTACTCAACACACTTCTGCTGTGTTTCATTATCATTAATGGAAATATATATCTAATAGAGATCTCAAAGATCATTAAGTCCTTTTATATGCTCCACTTTTTATAGCAATAACCCTTAAAAATATATAGATCAGATCACGTCAATCCTATACTTATAACACAGTGATGATGACCCCTTCCTCTTTCTTAGAATAGAGTTTAAACTCTTATGTATAACCATAAGACCCTCCATGATCTCTTTGTGACTCCCTTTCCCTCTCATTCCTACTAGGCTCAGCAACACTGGCTTCTCCGAGTCTTTCACACACACATCCTTGCCCTGCCTTGTAGGCCTACTTTAGCCCCTGTCTGAATGGAAGACTATACTTCCAGGCTCTCCTATGAGCAGCTCATGGTCATCTCTCAAGCTTCAGGTCAAATGTCACACTCTTAGGGAAGTTGCTTCTCATCATTTCCAACCCCAGCCTCCTGGTTTTTCTACATTTCAACACTCTCCTTCTGTCATTACACCTTACAGAATCTGATATAGTTCTTACTTAATGTCTGTTTTTCTCACATGAATGCAAGATCATTGTGAGAGCTTAGTCTCTCTTCTTCACAACGATACTCTTGGTGCCTCACATATTAGGCATGGTACCTGATTCTGTGTAAAAGATCAAAAAATATTTTCTGACTTAATAAGTAAAAGACAGGCAGATGGATTTACCAGTCCTCTCTAGAATTTTGTAATGGCACATACATAGACCTAAAGATGCATAAAGCCTATTTCTTTGCAGAACAAATTAAACTAAAAAGACTATAGAATCACTGCCTTCAAAGTATTTTTTTAATAGATGCATTCTTTTTAAAATATATTTTATTTATTTATTTTTAAAGAGAGAGGAAAGAAGGGAGAAAGAGAGGGAGAGAAACATCAATGTGTGGTTGCCTCTCGCATGCCCCCAACTGGGGATCTGACTCACAACCCAGAAATATGCCCTGCCTGGGAGTCGAACTGGTGACCCTTTGGTTCTCAGGCTAGCATTCAATCTATTGAGCCACACCAGCCAGGGCAGCATGCTTTTTTTTTTTAAGCCAAATATTACCTGTATTCTGCCGTAGCACTTAATGCGGTACCACAATTACACCTGACACAAAATGCTGACCTGTCTACCACACTCACACTAGACTCTTCCATTTATAGTACCACTCCCCTACTCTAAATTGTAATATGTGACAGGAAGGAGATCACATCTGGTTCAACTTTGTATCCCCAAGAGTGCACATTAAATACCTGATAAGTCCCCACCGTCCCCAGAATTCACATATGCTGCCATTTGGAGTCCTTCTTTTAATTGGCTTCTAACACTCATCCGTCTGTCACAGCAAGGAGAAAAAGCTGAGTATTAGAATAACAAATCCTCATAAACATATAAAGCTATTGGCTTGGGGTTCCAATTCATCTGATTTTCTAATAGATTTCTTTGAGATTAAACTAGAATTACTGATTTATTCACTCCTTCTTCATTCAACAAATGCTATTGAATACCCACCTACACATTATGTTCTAGACAATAAGCTAACTGTTGGCTATACAGTGATAAACAAAGCATATTACAAGGTCCTTCTTGGACCTCACTGTTTAACAGAGAAGAAAAACATACACAAATATAAAAAATGAATGAAAACCTATAATTTAAATTATGATGAGTTCTATGAAGATATAAATAGGTCTAATCATAGAGAATAAGATATAGAGGGGTAAGGGAAATAGGAAGGAGAAGGTTTCTCTAAGACACTATTTAAAAAGATACCTTAAAGAAGAGTAGAAAGCATCCATGCATACATCTGGGGGAAAGTGCTCTGAGAAGAGGGAAGAGTGTATGTTGCATCCCTGATGTAGGAAAACTTCAGGTGCACTGGGGGACTTAAAGAGGTCCCTATGTCTAAGAGCATACTTAGAAAAGGTGTGGATGACACTGCAAAGGAAAGCAGGGTCTGGAACATGGAGCACTTTGTAGGTCATAGCAATAACCATCTAGAGTATTCAAAGTGCAATGGACAATGAAAACCATTGAAGAGGTTTAAACAGAGGCACCACAGTCTGTATTCTCATTTTAACAGGTTACTCTTATTGATAAGTGGAGAAATGATTGGTCATGGAGACTTATATGCATCTCTTCTTCACATGCTAGCATCATATTTTATCCTTCAATATCATTCCTTAACTAATGAGACCTCATCTAATACTCTCAGAAAACTTCACTGCAGGGGGTGAGTTACTTCACTTATCTGGGTATCTGATCACACCATTCTACTCTACACTGGGACATGATACTGAGCATACTGCTGAGTCCTTTGTGTTTTGACACTGTGCCTATATGAAGTTTCCTTGTGGACAGTGTTATTCTTTTGAGATCTTATCATCCCTTTGCATATTTGTTTACATAGATTCCAGTTTTAAAAGTAAAGTTTATCTTTTTAAAAGCAGAAACATCAGAGCTATGACTTCTACCTCTCACTCAAGTGCTAAGCCAGCTCTCCCAAAACTTATTGACAAAGGTGATGCCTGGGCCACAGCTCTGCGCACACAAACACACACAGACACACTGGGGGTGATGGACAAAGGTAGCCAACAGTTTTTTAAATTCATTTTCTTTATTCTAGGGCAAAACTAGAATAATACCTTGAAGGTCATGCAGCAACTCAGTGGCACAGATCACCACTCCACAACAGATCCTTCCCTCTGCTTCAAGGAGCTATTTAAAGGACTCAGTTTTCTCAATGTCCATCCTCCCTTCAGTTCAGAAAACTTCAGCGCACTAAAAAATATATATTCATCCCCTGTGCTCTAAATAATATCTAAGGTAGCCTGAGTTGATATGTAAACTAAGATGACAAGTGCATTACCAAGCAGGACCCTAAGCTGAAGATAGCGTAGCTAAGGAAGAGATATATCTCTGTATTGAAAGTTAAGATCCAAAGTTCGCAGAGCAAGTGTGTCATTGTTGGAAAATCCATAATATAATCTGGTTCAACTGTGCCCCTCATATCCTTATTTATGCAACAAATTTGCCTACCACTATAATATAGTAAGTTTAGAGGATAAAGATCATAGTTATTATAAAAGCTAATCCATACTGAACTATGTGCTTAATGCACTTAATCATTCTAATATAACATGATGAAGCAAGTATCATTACCCCCATTTTGTAGATGAGAAAAATTGAGCTCTAATAGGGTAAGTAATTTTCCAAGGTTACATTTTGAGTAAGTGGCAGATTCAAATTTGGGTATGCCCAAACCCAGGTCCAAACTCTTAATTTTATATAAACTTTTAATTCTACATAATGTTGCCTACTGTCTTTGAGAAGCCCACAGTAGGAGGGCCAAACTGAAATCTAACATTTACCTGGAAAGGGGCTGTATATACTGAGCCTGTGGGGACTCAAAAATGAGGTTTTCTGGGTAGGAGCAGAGTTTTAAGAGCAAGTAAACTATGACCAGAGTCTGCTCCAGTGTAGCATGAAGATTACAATAGTGTGCGCAGGAGATATATTTGTTGCGTTTTGATTGGATAATTTGACATTGTGTTCTTGTTCAAGTTATTTAAGATGTCAGTATCTCAGTTTTCCAATCTGTCAAAGAAACGGGAATGAGAATATTATGTACTTTATCAAGTCAATACGAAGACTTAATGAGTAAAGTGTTGTCATGTGATTAGAACAGTGTCCTATAGTAGGCATGCAATGATGCAATGAATATTACTAATTTGTATGTTTATCATGGAAAATATAGAAGGCTAAAAGCATGGATTAGTGGTGAAGGTAACTGCGTTTTAAACCAAAGAAACAGTTGCAAGAGCCTGTAAGAAAGAGAGCGCAACAGAAGCAGAGCATTTTGAGGCATTCTGTCGATTGGAGTTTAGTGCTTCTAAGTGTAGAGGAAGGAGGTATCACTGTTAAGACAGGAGAGGGAGGCATATGACATGACATTAAAATAATCATGTGTATAATTTCTGAATTAGAGATGAACTTGATGTTATCACCAGTAAATGGAAGAATTTGATTAAGTGATAATGTAACCCTTTGTTCTAAATAATTACCAAAGTCTACAATTCTTACAATATCCATTGCAAAGTTTTTGTGGAATTTATTTTTGGGTTTTTTTAATCTAGCTAGCCATCTGGCATTCTTATTACAGAATCCTTAATCAGCTAATGTAAATTCCTGACTTACATTTAATATCATCAAGTTTAGTAGTGCCCATATCACTGTAAATAGATAACCTTGAAATTTTGGTAACTTTCTTTTATTTTGACCCAATTTTTGAAAATTAAACTTTTTTTCACTCAAATATTTCAGGGCATCTTTTTTAAAAATAAAGAAACAAATCTGTGGGAAAATATATGTATTCTCCTAAAAGTAATAAAGAGAAATACTGGGGATATAAAGTGCTAACATTAGTTAATGTCACCCAGTAATGTTTATCTAACAAATATGGACAGTGTGCTTGACATTTCTTCTGGTATCAATTCATTTTATTTAGTTATTTTTTTCCACACATACGGTAGCAGAAGTGTATTTAAATAGTAAATTTGTTTTGTGCCTAAAATGTTCACATTAATAAAAAATACGCTGTGTTTTAATACCTTGTTGACACATTTAATAAGATGGGTCAAGAGCCCAATATCCATTTAGAGGCCTATTATTAAGGAAATCATTTGTTTCCAGCCAGTCCAATGCTGCAAAAATAGGGATTGCTATTGTGCTGTATATCAGAGCATTATGTAATTTATAAAGTGCTGCAGTGAAACAGAGCAATGCCATCCATCAGTATCCAATCAGCGGCAAAGCTGGCAGAAGAAACTGGGATGTACAAGAATGCATTGGCACAGACTATTTAAACTGGCAGATTCTGAAGCTTGAACTTGGCAGTGGTTTTTAAAACTAATTTATTTGTTATTTGCGGGAAAGTGTTACCACTTTGAAACACATTCAAAAAGTTTCCAATTTCAGAACATTGAAGAGTCAAACAATGCAACTAGAATTCTTGTGTGATTTCTTTCCACAAACCTTCGCCCTGTCCACAAACCTGATAAAATGTCATTTTGTTCCCTGACATAGTGATATTTTTTCTGCTCATTTCTTATTTCCGGTTTTAAAATTCAATCCTCTTCAAATTCTTTTTCATTTTTAACACCACCTGCTCTTCTGTCTAAAGTACCTCTAACACAGGCACACATTTCTTGAGAGTCCTATTAGATTTCAAAGTGATGCATACATACTATTTGTGACTCATCATTAAAGACTTGAATGTGTATCACATTTTTTACTCAAGTATATTAGCATTACACAGACAAAATCACAACGCCATGGGCATCTATAAATTCAATGCAATTCCGATCAAAAGCACAATAAGATTGTTCATACACTTTGATAAACTGAGTTTTAGATCCATATAGGAGATAAGGCTCTACAACTAGCCAAACATGTTTGGGTAAAAGAACAAGAAATAGGTGGGATTCTGGTCATGACTGTAGAGTAGGTATATGTGGTACTTGTATCCTCCCATAGCAACATCAAAATAACAAACTACAGAAAAATCATCATTGAGAACTGCCTGAAATCTAGTTGAGAAGAAGCCTGAAAAGTAAGGATATACAGAAAAATTCATGTAAAGACTTGTAGAAGGGGCAGATGTAGAACAGATTGATCCCACACCCAGACGTAGCTGTTAAAACTCAGGAGTGACACTAGCTGGTTTGGCTCAGTGGCTTGATCGCTGGCCTGCAAATCAAGGGGTCACCTGTTTGATTCCCACTCAGGGCACATGTCTGGGTTGCAGGCCAAGTCCCCAGTTGGGGGCATGCAAGAGGCACACATTGATGTTTCTCTCCCTCTATTTCTCCGTCCCTTCCCCTGTCTCTAAAAAGAAATAAATTTTTTTTAAATATAATATTTAAGAAGGACCCTGTAATTTCACTTCAGGGGATATATCTGAAGAAACCCAAAATATTAAATAGAAAAAGACAGGTACATTCATATGTTCATTGCAGCATTATTTACAATAGTCAAGATATGAAAGTAACCTAAGTATGCATCAGTTGAATGGATAAAGAAGTGGTGCATATATGCAACGAACTATGACTCAGTCATTAAAAAAAATGAAATCTTACAATCTACAACATGAATGGGCCTCGGAGATATTGTGATGAGTGAAACAAGTCAGAAAGAGAAAGACAAATACCATATGATGTCTTATACATATACTCTATAAGATAAAATAAATGAACAAGCAAAACAGAAACAGACTTACAAATACAGAGAACAATTTTTAATATGTTTCTTAATTTGAAAGAGAGAGAGAGAGAAAGAAACACCAATGTGAGAGAAACACTGATTGGTTGCCTTCCATAGACGTCCCAACTTGTGATCAAACCCACAACGTAGTTATGTTCCCTAAATGGGAATTGAACCCCCCAATTTTTAGTATATGGGAATATGCTCCAACCAACTCAACTACAGTGGCAAAGATGATATAGAGTATATTTTGACGGTTGTTATGTGGGAAGGGGGTTAGGAGAATGGGTAAAATGAAGAAGGGATTAAGAAGTTTGAATTGGTACAGAATAGACTTCTGGCCAAGATGGAGGCCTAGACAGACATGCTGCATCTCCATCCACAAGTAATACTTACAACATGCCTTGAATCAGAAACACAGGACAGACATTTTCAGGACTTTTATTTGTTTCTTTGTTTGTTTTTTAAACAATTCAACCCAGTTATGTTTTATTTTGCTGATAACTTCAATTGGCACGTAGGTGCTAAATCTTCTATGGGTTGATATGTTTCTGGGAAGACACAAAAATCGAAGGATAGGCATTCATTCTCATTCTTTCACTTCTGTTTATTGGACTCAGTACAAGAAAATGAAAATTTATGGAAGTCCAAAACACATTCTGAAAATATTTTTAAGGGGATTATATTGTTTATCTTTTTTCTTTTTAAGTATATTATATTGATTATGTTGTTACAGTAGTTACAATTTTTTCCCCTTTGCTCCCCTCTGCCCAGTACCCCCTTTCCCTCCAGCAATCCCACCCTCCTTAGTTCATGTCCATGGGTCATGCATATAAGTTCTTTGGCTTCACCCTTTCCGATATTATTCTTAACTTTCCCCTGTTTATTTTGTACCAACCGATTATGCTTCTTAATTCTTACATCATTTCCCCATTTCACCCCTCCCATCTCCCAGCTGATAACCCTCCAAATGATCCCCATACCTATGATTCTGTTCCTATTCTGGTTCGCTTGGTTGAATTTTGTTTTTATTTTTTAGATTCAATTGTTGATAGTTGTGAGTTTGTTGTCATTTTAGTGTTTATAGTTTTGATCATCTTTTTCTTAATTAAGTCCCTTTGACATTTAATATAATAATGGCTTGGTGATGATGAACTCCTTTAGCTTTACCTTGTCTGGGAAGCACTTCATCTGCCCTTCCATTCCAAATAATAGCTTTGCTGGATAGAGTAATCTTGGTTGCAGGCTGCCTTTCATTACATTGACTACTGCTTGTCAGTCCCTTCCTGCCTGCAAAGTGTCCTCTGAGAAATCACCTGATAGTCCTATAGGCACCCCCCTGTAGGCATCTCTCCGCCTCTCTCTTGCTGCCCCCAGGACTCTGTCTTTATCTTTCACCTTTGGCATCTTAATCATGATGCATCCTGGTGTGATCCCCTCCAGGTCCAGCTCACCCGGGACCCTCTGTGCTTCCTGGACCTGTATGTCCATCTCCTTTGCAAAATTTGGGAAGTTTTCCTCATTTTTTTAAATTCTTGCTTCCTCATTCTGCACTGGTTGTTTTTTCCTTATGTTCCAAATCATTGATTTGAAGCCTGGTTTCCTTCCCTTAACCATTGGTTTTGTGTGGATTTTCCTTCGTTTCACTTAGCATAGCCTTCACTTCTTCTCTTGTGTGTTTGCCATACTGAAGCATATCTGTCAAGCCTGTGAGCATCTTTATCACCAGCGTCTGGAATTATGCATCTGTTAGGTTGTCTGTCTCCTCGTCTGTGAGGTTGGCTATCTCCTGGTCGCTTTGTCCTCCCATGGAACCTTGATCCAGTCCCCTTTTTGGGCCATACTTCTCTGTCTTCTCATTCTGACAGGCTCCTGTGTTTGTTAGCCTTTGTGTCCCAGGTAGAGCTGTTGTTTCTGTTACATTGTAAGGGGCGGAGCCTTAGAGATTCATCAGTACAGGGTGACCTGTTTCACCACGCTGTGGCGATTATGTGGGGGAGGGGTCCAAGAGGGGACAATGCCTCCTGCCCAGCACACACACTCTTTCCAGACACTTTCCCCACTTTTGTACGGGACTGGAGCCCCACTAGCTATTGCCCTGGCCACCGTTCCCAGAGTGGGTTGGTCTGTGGATGTTCTAGGACCATGGGGGCCCTTTAAACAAGCCAACTCTGCTGAGAGACCAGCAGTTTTTTTCTCTACCCCAACCCCCACTGGTTTGCACAGTCAGAAACAATGAGGCTTGATTCTCCCTGGTGCTGGGCTCCTGACCTGCGTGGTCTGGTGAGGAGCTGGGAACGCTCCCCAGGTGTCCCTCCTGACTTTTTAAAACATGTGACTACGCTTTCTGCCAGCCTGCTGCTACTGCCGCTGCTGCCGCCACCACACCGTGTCTTCTCCACCCCAGCTCTGCCCCTCCTACCTGTCTGGATGAGTATTTCTTCTTCATATCTTTGTTTGCTGGACTTTCATGCATTTTGATTTTCTGGAACATCTGGTTGTTTCTAGTTTTGAAATAGGTGTATTTCTTCTTAGTTGTGGAGGGAGATGCAGTGTGTCTGTCTATGCCTCTATCTTGGCCAGAAGTCTTAAAGCTTTATATAGATTGTTTATCTTTAATGATGCTAGAGTTTGTGCAAGTATGCCTAAACTAATCTCATTAGAATATCTCTTTCTCAAATTTATTTATTATACTTTAGCTTCCATTATATATTTGATTCTCTTCTGGCCATCGCTACATTGTAATCATCTGTGCTGGCAGTTCTCTATGTGAAATTGCATACTAGGTATTTTTATGTTCAAGACAATATAATGTCTAAGTGTATCCATGTTCTGTAACAAGAGATTCTAAACAAATTTAACGGAATTTAACTGCTTCCTTTTCCTTTTGGAAAAACTATCAGTAGAAACAAAAGTAACATAATCTATCTTTAAGTATAGTATTTAATTATTCACTCACAATTTTATTAAGTTGAATACCACAAGTATAATGAGTTTGTGCTCAATTCTGCATTCAGAATCAAGATCTAGGGATTAAGTAATCCTCTTATATTTCTATTCATAACTAAAATCCAAAAGCACTATCTCAATTTGATAAGATGTAAAACCTCAAGGAAATAGCTGTGGTAATCTAGATATGTAGTCTTAATTTTGAGAGTAGAGATAATATGATAAAGTTATTTAAGAATTTTTTTCCTACAGTTTATTTAATTCTACTGCATTTCTTTACAGATGTGTCCCTGACAGCAAACCTAGAAGTATTGTTCTGTCTCACTTTTCCCTTTTTGACAAAGAAAGAAAACAAGTTGGGGAGTAATCCTTTTCCTACAACAAGAGCAACAGAGCCTTTTAAAGAACCCTCATTACTTTATGTGGTAAATGTCCACAGCTCTCAAATTTATTGGCATAGCTGTCAACATGTACATTCAGTTTGATAATAATGTTCCCGCTTAACGAGGGCTTTTGGAATTATTTATTATTAAATTTCATTACTTTCTGCAAATGCTCATGCTGATTAAGCCCACCCTTTCAGCTCTACCAACATAGACCAATCACAGTGTGACAAGATGGTGAAATCTGAGCTAACATGCTTTCCACAGGACCTATCTTGTCAAATCTTTAAATATAATTTAATGAAATGTCTGTTGACGTAACCATGGAAAATGGAAAAACTCATTTATAAAATCAACCAACCATACCTGAAGAACATTTGCACTCTCTGACATGACAAGAATTAGTTAAACATTGGGACTGCCTTTGTGTGGAAAAAATTACCACATGTGGCATTTGCCAAATATTCTGTCCATTGTAATCTGTTGTGAACATAGTACATCTTTCCTAGGAAACATTACTCCCATGGCTTAGATCTCCATAAAAATGCCTTGATGAGTAGCAAGTGATATAAAAATATAATATGCTATTGTCTTTATAGATGCATACAGTCAAAATAAGTCTTGTCCAAATTCTTGATGATTTTGTAAGGTAATAAACAAATGCTATGGGAATATATGCTATAATCAATATTGCCATAGAGGAAATCTAGACAGTAATTTCATACATAGAATGGAGAAAGGCTGTGAATAAAATATATATTTATTTGTTATACACTCACATATATTTGTAATTTCTAACATGGAATATAAAAGCATTAACATTTTCTGAAGTCAGTTCAATAGGAAAGAGCAGTGTGGCAATACAAAAAAGGGTATAGGCTCACTAAATCAAGATCTTCATGGGAAACTTGTGAGAAAATATCTTATTTTTGAAAGAATGGCAGTTAAAAGCAGCTTGAATTTGCCTGTTTTGGGTGCTCCCATTATAGTCCTGAGTTCTATCACTGCACAAACCTTAATTGTATATGCACCTGTTCCCAGATTTGTCCTCCTCACTTTCCATGGTTCTTTGAGGACAGGAACATTGTCTTTTTTGTGTTTCACTTTCTTAGCACCTAGAACAGTATCGAAGACAAGGGAGGTAATCAAGAGACACTAAATAGAATAATTGGAGGGACAGAAAATAATTATGGCCTTAAAAAACTTTTGAAACTTTCCTTGCATAGAAATTGGCTTAAAATTTTTTCATATTTCTCAAAAAGGAAAAAGAAAAGAGGTGCTGGTGAAGGTGGAGAGAGAAACGGCTTTTTTTTTTCTTCCTAATCCTGGAGAAGAATTCTTTTATATTCTTTCTTTCTGATATGGTTTGATTGGAAATGTATCTAGTTTCCAATCAGCAAATATTTGAGTGACTACCTTGCTAGGCAGCATCGAGAGCACAGAAGGTAACATGTGAGCTGCGTGGCTTATGCACTAGGACCATGTAGTCTGTTTCAGATGCATGCTGATTTTACCAAGCCCACTTCAGCATAGCCTCAAAGTGTAAAAATTGGAGAGAACTGTGTTCTATGTGAACCTCATGGTTTTATCTTGGAAGGGTTCATCAAAAAGGTATATTTCAAGTTGTACTTTGAAGCAGAGTGAGACTGTAAGTGAAGGTCTTGGGTGACCAAAAAAGCCTACTTATGGGGAAGTATCTGGGAAAAGGAAGGCAGGAGAGCCCTGCCCAAAATACAGAGGAAGTGCTCAGCAGAAGCAGAAGCCAAGACATTGGGAGACAACAGGTTCATATTGAAAACAATTTGGGAGGTAGGGTATTAGAAGATTATGATAAGAACAGAAGTGAAAATCAATGGGTTTAGTAGTTACTCATACAGTAACAGTCGTTTAGCCTTTTAATCAAAATTTATTGAATAATTATTATGTTCACAAAGAGAGAGGAAAAAAAGGAAAGGGCTTTAGGAATAGTATTTATTGAGTGTTTTTGTGCCAGGCTTTGGGCCTCAAGTTTTACATATACTATTCTAATCTTTCTGATAATTCCTTTAGTAAAAGTGAAGATTAAAGAAGCTATTTGTCTCAAAATCACAGAGCTATTAAGTGGACTTGAATCCCCTGATTCTCTGGACCAAAAACACATGGTTTTTTCACCCCCCCATCTCCTGCCTCCCACATAGAAGGGGGCACTCAAAAAACCTGGAATTATCTTCAGGACAATAGGCCCCTTGTAGTAAAGGTTTCCCCTGCTAAATGAGTGTTTTAGGAGCCCATCTGCATCAGTGTACCAGCTGGTGCTGTGAGAGGCTGCGCTCGGCTTCAGTGAATTTTTTTTTAAGTCTCTTTCAACACATTTGCCCATTCCACAATGGGTGATTTGCAAGTGCACCTGCCCACACCTTGCTGAGTGTTCAGCAGTTTTTGACCAAAAAATGGCATGACCCCATTACCCTGCCCTCCTTATTCACCCAATCTCACCTGAGCAACTTTTTTGTTTGTTTGTTTCCCCAGATGAAAAACATCCTCAAAGGGAAACGCTTTGCTGATGTGGAAGAGGAGAAACAAAAAATGGCAACACTAAAAGGCATTTAAATCAATGAGTTCAAAAACTGTTTTGAACAGTGGAAAAACCATCTCAATAAGTGTATTGTATCAAATGGAGAGTACTTTGAAGGTGACTGAAGTTTAAACATGTAAGAACAGATACAAAACTTTTATAAATAAATTCTGTAGGGAGGGAGGGGGTGGTTCTCCTGTGAGTACACTGCTTCCCATAGTTCCTTTCCAACCCAAACATCCAGTGGCAGAGGTTCTCTGCACACAGGCTTGACAGTCTGGTTTGAAAAAACAAATGAAATATATAGGTAGTTAGACAGAGGTATAGAAATAGATAAATGACCACTAAATAGCAAATGAAAAGCAACACACATAGCGATTGCAAACTAAAATAGTTTTATCAAAATTCTGAGCAAAAAAAACAAACACTGAAATGTGAAGAAATAGAAATAAAAAAAAAACCTATATCACCAACATATTTATACATACAGGCTTCTAAAAATCCAGAATTTTAAAAATCACGTAACCCATTTTAAATCATTTTACAATTGCTAATGTATCTACTCACAGTGTTCACCCACAGATAGAATTGTTTCATCCTGAATTTGGGATCATCATAGAACATATAGTAAATGATAACCCCAGCAAAAACTGGAGTTACAAAAGCAGTCTTCAGAAAAATGTCTCCAACAGAGGTAGGATTGATAATCAGCACAAAACAGGTAATGTCCAGGGCCTAACATGAGAAGAATTCCCAGCATTAAATCAAGAATCTTGAAACTGCCTTGAGGTTATTGTTTATATTCTTTATGTCTTTTGCCTCTCTAAATTAAGATGGAAAATCTCTTCCTTAATATTCTTTTTTTCTATGATAATGTGCCAAACTTAAATAATAAACATTAATGTTCTACACGGCTGTGACTGCACAGCCTCTAATGTGTACGTAACTGGATTCAATCCTATGGGTGGACACAGACAGAGCCCCTTTCAAGGGCCCTGGCAGAGGCTGGGCAAATAGTCTTTGCCCAGGAACATTGTACTTTGGCATCCAAGGCACTCACATTGCCAGCCCCTCGGTCAATGTCCTACCCATGGAACACATTCAGGGCAAATGCCTGGGCTTTAAAGTGCATGGCAACAGCATTAGCCACTGGAAAGAGCCCTTGTGAAAAAGATCTTAGGCATTTCAGTCAGACACTCCAGGATTTAAACACAGCACTAATATTTTATTTCTGTTTTCTCTTCTGTAATATCAGAATAGCACAACATACCTTCTGGAATTTTTTTCAATGATTAAATGAGGTAAACTGTGCAAAGACCCTATGATAGATAGTGCCTATCATGTAGCAGAGCCCTCAAATAATAGTTATTTCTGGTATTGTTTGATTTGCCTTATAACACAGCTAAGAAAGCAGAAGTATAATGAGTTTAAATGTTTTTCTGCAATCACACAATGGAAAGACCTGGACTGACTCCAAATTTGTGTTCATAGCAAAAAAAGAATCCATGATCTGGAGAAAAACACATTTTAAAAACATGAATTTGGGGGTCAGAGTTGCAAGGGCAATTTTATAATCTTATAATTAACTAAAAATAGCTTTATTTTAAGTCAAAGGATCTCAACAGCAATTCCAATTTGATCTGGACATCTACGCTTCAGTGCTTATACTTCACAACAAACCTTCAAATCAGAAAATTCACTGGAGTAATTAAGATTTTTAATTGGAAGAAAAAGTATACAACTCTCAAAATGTATTTAATTAGCCCACAGACCACTCACTGATCCAACACATAATTTCCAAAACAGTTGTTGAATTCAGTATATAGCCTTGGTTAAAAAGAGAATCACATTATTAAAACAAAACAGCTAGAACTAACTTATAGAGTGAATGTAACCTGGTCGAATTATATCCTTACTTCTTGGCATTTAACCCAATTGCCTTTAATGTCTCATTTCTTTCTTTAATGCATTCAAGCTTGTTTTTTATTAATTATACAAATCATTAGTATTAAAAGGCAATATAATGGTTTCAAGAAGTAGCTTCACAGGCCATCTGCATATTTAATCAACTGCCTCTAAATTTTTAATCATTTGAGTCCAGGTTCTTGTCTTGAAGCTTAACTTGATAACAAACTTACCAACTGGTAGAACTAATTGGTACAGAATCAGTCAATAATTTATAAGAAAGGGAAAAATAGATGTTACAAAGGTGTAAGACCACTAGCCTCAGTTATTTCCAGAAGGTAACAGCAAAAACAAGGTTTAGTTCTGCAAATCCATGGCGCACTGGTGACATCCACTGGCTGTCCCTTAGCATCGTAGAGATTCTTTGGATTTTCAGTGTGACTGGTAGAACAAAAACTACTAGGTTTTACATATTTACTCTTTCTTTAGAATTAACATCAGTACATTAACCTATACATTCATCTAATGCATCATGTGTCTAACTTTTAAAAGCTTAAGTCTTTCTTGCACTATGAGTTAGAGTGACTCAAATGAAGTTCCTCACCGCTGTGAGTTTGCAAAAAGACAAACTGAAATAGCAAGAGGATAAAACATCTTCACTAGTTATTTATGATCTGTGAAATCAATAGCATTATTATATAGTAACGGGAATTTGGTGAATTGCCTTGTTGCTGTAATTTTGAGAACAATGGAGCATTTGGCAAAGAATAGCACTGGGCAGGAATGGCCAAGTGCACTGAGACAGTGACTCTCAAAGTGCAGTAGCATCAGAATCACCTGAATTGCTTGTTACAGGTGCAGATTTCTGGATTCAATGAGAATCCCTGAGAGAAGTTTCTAATGCCAGTGGTTCACAAACCGCACTTGGAGGAACGCTGCACTAAGAGAAAAAATCTCTTATCTTTAATTCTCCAAACATGGACTTCCATACAGAATGTAGAACATAATTTTGGACAAGCATTTTGGGTAACAGAGGAAAAAAGTAAAAGTTTATCAAAAGAAAAATTCTTTAAAATTGTCACTTCTCAAAATTTGATCACTAAATCATTCAAAAGTTACTAAAAAACAAAAAAAAATATTTTCAAATCTAGGCAGTGCATATAAGACAGAAAAATTTCTAATTTTATATAAGTAAAAGTCAGATACCCAGAAAAAATTTAGATTAAATAGGCAGAGAGACTTTCAGTTAAAATAAAGGTGTAGGTAAACAAGTTTCGTCTCCTAGAACAACTACGGCAAAAAAATTACAACTAAATTACAAAACAAACACCACCAGATTCATCAACAAATCAAGCTCTATGGAGGTCTGACAATCAAGTATGTGAAGAAGCCACGTTCATCCAAATGGGTAGGAGAGGCAGGGATGTGTAAATGTGCAGAGAGGTGCGTGCAGAGATGTGGAGATCTAGAACAGATCCCACATTTACATGTGGTAGATAAAAATCGGGAGGGAGACTTCAGCAGCGAAGGATCCCAGCCCCAGAATGGACCACCCAGCCCAGGGTTCCAGTGCCAGAAAGATGTTTCCATAACTTCTGGCTGTAAAAACCAGTGGGTGTTGGGGCAGCAGAAGAAATTGCCCAATTCTCAGGACACTCCTCTTAAAAGGGCCCACAATGAGTCTTAGGACTTAGGCAGAGGCACCCACTGTGGGATTCAGTTCCAGGACAACAGCTAGAAGGGCACCAGTGGCATACAGGGAGAAAGTAAAGTCACTGGCAACAGAGTGAGTACCAGAAGACAGTTTCCTCCTGGGCAAATCTCTAGAGGCTAGGCAGTGAGTGGCATTTTCCCCTCTCTGAGCCCTCTCACACACAGAGCCACAGAGCAGCAACTTGGATTGTCCCACCCTGGTGATTACCCAAGGCTCCACCCCATACAACTTACAGGTGGACTTTTCTACAATAGGCCACACTACTGAGACAGGAGAATAGTCATACAAGTCCAGGAAGCACAGGGAGTCCCAAACAAGTTGGACCCAAAAAGGACCACACGAAGACACATCATAATTAAATGCCAAAGGTTGAAGATGAAGAATCTTAAAATCAGCAAGAGAAAAGCATATAGTTACCTACAAAAAAAGTTTCCATAAGACTGTCAGCTGGTTTCTCACAAGAAACATTGCAGGCATGAAGGGACTGACAAGAAGTATTCAAAGTGATGAAAAGCAAGGACCTACAACCAAGACTACTCAGTCCAGCAAAGCTGTCATTTAGAATGGAGGGGCAGATAAAGTGCTCCCCAGACAAGGTAAAGCTAAAGGAGTTCATCATCACCAAATCATTATTATATGAAATGTTAAAGGGACTTATTTAAGAAAAAGAAGATCAAAACTATGAACACTTAAATGATAACAAACTCACAACTATCAACAACTGAATCTAAAACACAAACTAAGCAAACAAGCAGAAGAGGAACAGAATCATAGATATGGTGATCATTTGGAGGGAAAATAGGTGGAAGGTGGAAGGGATAGAATGGGGGGAAAGGAGAAGGGATTAAGAGGTACAAATTGGTAGGTACAAAATAGACAGGGGTATGTTAAGAACAGCATAAGAAATGGAGTAACCAAAGAACTTCTATGTATGACTCATGAACATGAACTAAGGGGGAATTGCTGGAGGGAACAGGGGTACAAGGCAAAGGAGGCAAGGGGGGGAAACTGGGACAATTGTAATAGCATAATTAATAAAATATTTTTTAAAACTAAATAAATTAATTTTAAAAATAAAGAAAATATAAATAGGTGGAGAGTAACTAATGTGAAAAACTCAAAGGCAATATATAATTTATACCTACTGTACATATCAGTATATTAGCAGTATTTTATTCTTTGTGGGTGGCAAAATTACAGGTGAACTTTTTTGCCACTTTTGCCCATCTTTTCTGCAATAAAGATGTGCTATTTATGTAATTTAAAAAAAACTAGCTAAACATACCCTATAGGTATTGGAGAAATCATGGTTGTTTAGGGAGGTCTCTATGTTGCATTCAGAAGTATTAATAATATTTAATCAATCATCATCATAATTATTATCATCATCATCCTAAATCCCCAAAGTAAGCCTTCAATCAACAAGAAACCTCATGGATAATTTCAAGAATTGAGTTACTGCACCAAGAGTTTGGGTATTTACTTGGAAGCTATGATCTAATAACTTTAAGTTCATAATTGTGCCTTAGTGTAAAGAACAATTTTGAGAAGAACCAAGAAGGTAAGAGACATAAGGCCCAGAAAGCACAAAGGCTAAGCTCTTTTCTATGAGAAACCAAAGAAAGATATTAGAGAAATGGGGTTACACAATGGTAAAAGCAGAAGAGACAACATCTAGAACTTAGAGAAAAAGGAAATTATTGTTTTCCATTTTTTCAGGGGACTGAAAGCTAACCAAATAGATCATGATTCCAGGTAAGTTGTTCCTTTTACTGTAGTAAAATGTCACAATGTTATAATGTAGGACACAGAAAAAAATAATGTTCTTTCAGAAAACATGTTCAAACAACTTCAGGCTCCCAAGGACCTGTGTAGGATTCAAGTGTGTCTAGGATAATGTTGCTGGAAGAGGATTTGATAGTTTGATGCTGAAGTCACTTTGTAATCTTTACTAGTCCTCTAAGATAAAAGCTAGAAGCTAACTTAGCTCCAGGAGATAAAAACAGGTCTCTTTCAATGAAAATTCTCTAGTTTCTTCGAGTTACAAAGACCACAGCCTGAGAAGAGAGCCTAAATTTAGACTTCTCTTCTTTTTTTAAGGAATTGGCAGATGACTGCTAAGATGTGTATTCATTGTCCATTGAGAATTAATGGGAAATAATGAATGCACACATTTAAGTGGAAGAGTAACATGCTCAGATTGAAACCTAGATTGGAGGGACAAGACATCCAAAAATCCATATGTGTATTTTACCAGACAAGAATGCCAGTTTACATTAAGAAATGACAAAAAAATTGAAGTAGGCAAACTTAGAAAAGTAGAGGGTCTAAAATGACTTAACAAGGAGCAGACTAATAGTGACGGGGGGAATAGGGGAGGAGAAGAAGGGGTGTAAGAAGGGGAAGGGTCTAGTCAAGGAACTAGTATGAATGACCCATGGGCATGGACAATGGGTGGGGAATGACTGTGGGAAAAGGGGTGGGCAGGGTGGGAGGAGCAATGGGGGATAAAGTGGGACAACTGTAATAGAAAAACAATAAGTAAATCAAAATTTTTTAAAAAATGAAAAAAAAATGACAAATGATTTTACCTTATGTAGGTAAGTCTTTTTCTATAAATTGAAAAGAAACATTGTTTTGATTATAAAACATATACCCATTTATTATAAGGTATAAAGAAAAATTATAAAGCCAAATATAAAGTCACTCCAAAGTCCCCTGGTTTTATAGGGAGGACAAGGTCAACTGCTTCCACTGTCATTTTTATGACCATCTTTCTAACACTGCTTGCGAGTGTGAACATGCGCATGTGCGCGCACACACTTTTGCTCCAAAACTGTGGATATTTTTCCATATCAGTAAATATAGACATATACTTTCCACTATGATGATTATGATCAATTCCCTAGGTATTTTCTGCTTTTATTGGTCATTATTATAATGCTGCAGCAAACATGTGCTCTTGCCCACTTCCAATCCATTATCCCCAAGGCTTCAAGAGTGATCTCGTTCAGATATAAATTCTATTCTATCACTTTGTGTGTTAAGAGGCCATCAGTGGCTTCCTATTACCCTTCAAATAAAACCACACTATTTTTCATGGCCTAAAAGGCCCTGTATGACGTGGATGTTGCCTGTCTCCCCACGATCATCTATCCTGTTCCGTCCTTACACACCATACCCAACCACTGCGTTTCTCAAACATGTAACATTATATTTTCCCTTGAGGTTTTACACATGTTCTTTTTACTGGCTGGGAAGCTTTTCATCCATATGGCTCTTACCTAGCTATCTTTTAATTGTTTTCCTCCCCCTAAATGATATTTGCTAGAAAGAGTTTCATAATAAAAGGGAATTCACATTTTCTATTTTATATAAATATTGCCAAATATTATCTAGCTATAAAAAATAAAGAAATCCTGCTTTCTTTGACAACATGAATGGAACTTGAAGTTGTTATGCTAAGTGAAATAAATCAGAGAGAGACAAATACTGTATGATCTCACTTATATGTGGAATTAAAAAAAAAAAAAAAAAGGACCTGAACTCATAGATGCAGAGAACAGATTGGCAGTCGACAGAAGTGGAGGTGAAATAAGTAAAGGTGGTCAAGAGGTACAAACTTCCAGTTACAAGATAAGTCCTTGGGTGTAATATGCAGTATGGTGACTATAATTAGCAGTACTGTAGTGTATATCTGAGCCCTGCTAAAAGAAGTGTTAGAAGTTCACATCACAGAAAAAAATTGTAACTGTGTGATGGTGATGTTTGTTAACTAAACTTATTGTGGTAATCATCTTGAAATATAAACACATATTAAATCACAATGTCATACACCTAAAACATGTTATATGTTAATTATATATCAACTTTTTAATGGAAAATAATGTATTGCCCAACTGTTCTATCAAAAGTATGTAGCACTTGAAATTCCCACCTATAACACTGTGGACATGTTTGATTTTCTCCCCACATTCTTGAAAATACTTGATACCAATCCATTAGAAAAATTATGACTAAAATTTAAATTTTAATTATACTAATGAGGCTGAACATCTTTTTATGGGGTGTTTTTTTTGGGGGGGGGGCTATTATTTTAATTACCAGTTCATTTCTTTGCCTTTTTCTGTTGGAATGCATATGTTGCTTTTAGATATATAATATGAAGGCATTTTGCATATCAAACTTATTTCTTATTAATGTTATATTTTATTCAATTTTTTTTGTTATTAAGCCTTATTTATAGTGATAATCTTTTTGTATAATTTTAATTCTGTATGTTTCAAATCTTTTAATTATGACTTTAAGATCATGATTAAATGATTAAATACAACTGCAATTTTACATAAATATTCCCTCTTAATTATACCAGTATTTTATGACTTCATATTTTATGTTAGATTTTATAACTATCTGAAATTTCATATGGCATAGAGTGATGTAGAGAGCTACGGAATAGTAGTTGTCCCATCAAACCTAAAAAATACAATGGCTCTCTTATTGATTTCTAAATCTGCATATTCTCGATTCTTCTACTGGTTTCTATTTTTCCCATTTTAAGGCAATATCAATTTGCTCAATGACACTTGAGTGCAACAAATCTCGTCTTTATGGAAATCCAAGGCATGGTCCCAGGTAACGTGGGCAACGGCTTGATCTTTCTCTTGGGCCATCAGCATCATTTGGTCCTTTTGCTGTTGTTGTAGATGTTCTGCCACCAAGTCACCCTTGCTTACTTCTGACTACAGGTTCTGCCACAGAAGACCTTGTCTCTCCTCTCAAAGATAAAAAAAATACTTGAATCTATTCTCCTGGACATTATCTAATCATTCACCTATCCGCACAGCTGTGGATAAGAGGGACACAGATTTGTGCTCCTCAAGGAAAATCCCAAACAATCACGTGCTTCTCAATTTTGGCTGAACTATGTTTCTCTCTCTTCTGATTAGGCATTTCCACTTCATGCACAATAAAAATCCCTTTTCTCCTCTTTGGGTAATCTAGCTTTTACTCCCCTTCAATAGTCCTAAAACAGGAGGTTTTACCACCTCTTTTCAGATGCGTAGCATACAGATGTGTAAGGCTAGCTCAGATGTTTACAATCATAATGTTGGTCTCTGCTTCCCCAAGTAAGGTAAGGAAAAGGAGTAGCTTTCTTCTTCTCTGGTGAGTCCGCAGAACAAAAATAATTTTAAAATTACTTTAACCACTCTTATTTATGCTTTAATATCTGTGGTAGTAACACCACCATTTTCTAAGTGGTCTTGGCTATTCTTACATGTTTATTTTTCTGGTCAATGTTAGAATTATTACATCAAGGGGAAAAAAATCCAGTAGGATCTCAATGACGGTTGTATTGAATTTATAGGTTTGGTGAGTATTGAGACTCAGCAACTTTACAAGTGAAATGGGAATGATATCGTACCATTGGCTGAGAAAATCAGATTGGAATTCTTGGACATTTTCAACTGAATTAAATATGAAACCAATTTTTAAAGGAGTATAAATTTCCAATGAAGTAAAATAAAATAAGGATGGATTAAAACCAAAATGATTATTAAGCTCAGGTAAATTACCTTATTTTTATCTTATGTCTGAAACCTGAGAGATAGGCAGATGAATAGAAGATAGAGAAATAGATGGATAGATTGAAATAAATTGACTTATATTTCCAAAGACCTAGAATGATTTCCTCATGTATATCCCACAGGCACTCCATAATTAGGAGTTCTAAAACTGACCTCATATTCTGTTCCTTCTCATCATTGTATTGATTCATTTAACAAATCTGTACTGAACACTTAATATCAGTTTTAGACACTTTGCTAAGTTCTGAGGCTACAACCATGAACAAGACACTCATTCCTTGCCAGGACCTTACATTAAGTAGAGAAAACAAAACTGATGTTATGTCAGGTTTGGGAAGATGAAAAGTTGTTAAGTTGTTGAACCACAGAGTAAACATCCTAAAAGAATATGTACTCAATATTCAGTTCTTAAGGGTCTTTTTGCCACCTGGCCTCTAGACTTTCTCAAAGGCCATCTTTATTCTGTTTCCAGCCTTCCACTGTCTTAATAGGCCTGTTGATTCATTCTCTCGCTGCCTCCTCTCTTCACTTCCATGCCCAGACATTTCACTTCCTATGCAAACAAAATCCTCTGTATTTATTTATTTCAGCATCAAGGTTTCAGGACTCACCTTCCTAATATAAAGTCTTATATAAAGCCAATTCTTTCTGTAAAAATTCTGATTTGTTTAAAATCATAACTTTTTCACCCTCTTTAATTATCACTATCTTCCTAGTCTCTTTGGTCCTAACCTACTAATTATTTATGACTCTTCCCTCATCACTTTCATTCAGTCACTCATTATTCTTCCTCCACAAAATCCTTCTTTTTATGCCCATGGCTCTAGAGCAGATTCTCCTGATTGTTGCCAAAATTATTGCAATGGCTTCTTGATCAGTTGTCCTTCTTTTGTTCCCTTCCCCATCCTTCATTTTATACACAATTGTCCTTCTAATCCAGACACCATCAGAGTACTTCTACTCTCTAATTTCACTCATCATTCAATAAATAGGTCTGGGAATTTTCAATATTCAAGGCAGAGATGAGTAAAACCCATTCCTGATTTCAAACAGGTAAAAATTTAATGGGGTAACATACTGAGGAACCTGTGGCTTTCCTTTATTAAAATGTAAACCACTGTGCCAAGCAATGAAGTTCTCCCTAATGCAGGAAGAGAGTCCCTTTCTAGTGCTATTTTCCATGACTTCCAACTCTGTCACAATGCCCTACTTCACTTACAGTGAAACTATCATTTGCTGAAAAACTCTTAACTTTAATCTATGCCCTTTCCATGCTGCCTAGCATTACCACTGTCCTTTTGATGACACTGCACAGTCCTTTCTGCAAAGCTTTTTTAGTGTAACACCTACAGGTCTTTCAGGATCCACCTTATTCCTCCCATCTTTCAGCAAGTGTTGCCAATGTCTCTCTCCCATTGGACTTATAGGAAACACCCACCCTGGCTTGAGGACAGGTACTTACATATCTATGCTCCGTTATGCAGTATTGCATCTCTAAAAGCTCCTTTCAAATAGGCACTCAATACATGCTGAAGTGAACTTAACAAACATAAGGTAAGAACATCATTTTTAGCTCCTAATCTGATCATTAACATGATAAGTGCTTTTGAGGGGAGAATTCAGGGACACACTCATTCTGTGAAAAGTTTATTAATTTCTCAGACACACACCAATCACCTAGTAGCCTTATAAGTTTTCTCCACTCAGCCACACATTAGCCCATGTCCTGTGTTGTACAGGTGTGAGTCTCTAAAGCAGGTTTTGTCTTCTACATTTTGGACACATCATGAGAAGACAGGTTTCTTTGGAAAAGATCATAATGCTGGGGAAAATGGAAGGCAGCAGGAAAAGCGGAAGAGCAAATACGAGATGGTTTCGCTCCATAGAAGAAGCCTCAGGCGTGAGTCCACGGGAGCGGAGCAGGGCTGCTGAGGGCAGGACACTGCAGACACCACTCATTCAGTCCACCAGGAGTGGGAGCCAACTCAACAACACGTATTACACATGTATTTCCTAATTCTGTCAATCACTGTTATTTCAGGAAGGGAAATGGAGAGTGTGAGAATCCCACATAATCAAAAGAAGAAAAAAGCAGATGAGTCTGTAGGGCCTAGTGCAGGTGAGCAGTTATCCACATAGTGTCTACACATGGGCTGGGCACTCTCCCCCACTGTACCGTAACTATGGCTACTTCCATAAAAGCAGTCCTATAGGAAGGACTGAAGCCAGGGCAGAGGCACAACGTATAATGATTATATACTGTATCATTCTTGGCAGGAAGGGTACACAAGTGGTCGCAGAGCAAAGGCACTCAGTGGTGGAAGGTGCAATGTCTCAGGAAGGTGGGGTTCCTAAATGTATAATCACTAAAAGTAATAAAAAACATATCAATTAAGATTCTAGACCATGTGCTTCTTTACAGGCATGGTTTTATTGAATCACCACAACTTAAGGAGTGAAGAGTGATGATGGTGCTCTCCCCTCTACAAAAATGAAGACACTGGTTTGACCAAGTCTACAAAGCCACTATATAATGAGCTGGAATCAGGTCTGAAAAGCACACTTCAGAGTCACAATCTTAATTCCAGTTTCTAATGTTTTGTGTGTTATGTGGGGTTAAATTAGGAAGTGGTAATTTTTTTTAATAATTATAACGGAACTGGCATAAAAAAAGAACTAGTCACCTGATACCCCAACTGCAGGAACAATTATTTATGCTGGTTAGAAATTTACTTGGGTATCTTTATTAATTAATTTGGAGGATCGCTGCAATGAACTTTAGGGAGAGTATAGTTTTATGCTCAGCCAAGTGGTCGGCTGGCCTTTATCTTGTTCGTATCTATAATTTGTGGCATGAGGTGTATGCAGTTAGAGACATTACAAGCGGTGCCCCAGTTACCAGCCTACCTAAGTCACAGAAGTTAAAACTCTGGGAGCCAGGGCTGGCAGGAGGTGATACATTCCCACAAGAAGCAAGTATGAAGGTTGAGAGTTCAGTAAGTGTTATGAGGACTCTACATCTCAACTACTAGTCTTTATCTAACTAGTGTGGGTGGAAGTGACTGAGAATCACTCATTGTATTCTCCAGAGAACACAAAACCACACTAGAGGCCTTAGACAGGCAATAGTCAACACAACCAGGAAACACAGCAGGCCATACTACAGCAGGGTTTCCACCTGAGGTCCACCTGCACATACAATTATAGTTATGTTACTATAATTGGCTTGCTTTGGAATTCTAATTGTTTTATTTCATGCATTTAAAGATATTTTGATAGGGTCCATAAATTCCATCAGGGTGCTAGATAGACCCATGGCACAAAAAAGCTTAAAGTACCTGACAATAGAGAGAAGAGTTTTCTAAATAGTGGAGCCAACTTGAAACACCAACTTGAAACCATTACCAATGACACGTTTTCCTCTTCATAAAAGTCATAATCCATAGTCTGATATCATTACCATAACACAAATACCATATATACACTCAGGGCTTACACCATTATACATGTGAAATTAGTAATTATTCTGATTGAAACATTCCTAACAATTTTTATCTTTTTTGATTAGGTTTATTGAATGTTTCAAAATAATTACCTAATTTTTCCATATAAGAATATTTTACAAAACAACGTAGACCAAATGGTCTGCTGGGTTTGCTTCTTTCTAGGAGACTGAAGCATGCGAACTCCAACATATGAAAAGAAAAAGGAAGTAAGCAGAGCTGATTTATCCTAATTTCTATCCAAAATGGTGCAAGATAGCAGAATATGGTTGAATCAAAACAAACAAAAAAATAATTCAAAGGTAATTCACATTTTCCTTGGAAATCCATTTTAATATTGTATGAATATGTCTGACAGTCTCAGACATATTTTTGACTCATGCTTTAAGATCAAAGTAAGCAATTACATTCAAAATCTGGCTTCACAATAACTTTAGATCATGAATGAAGCTAGAGACCCAAATAACAAAAATAAGCTCAAATTGGTCAATTTCTAGTCTAGTGTTTAAAATATTACATTTTCTTATACTGTCAGTTTGAACTGGGTACAAAATGAGAAAATGCATTTCAATTCAAAACACAAAATATTTTTATAAATTGGAAATAAATAAGAAATACTCAGGGTTATTCTTAAAGCTCCACCATTTGGAGGTCCTATGTGTCTTTCAAGCCCTTATAGACACCAGATCGATATTTTATAACATCAAAATTATGTTCTAAGTTTCAGTGTTTACAGAAATAGGTTTGCATCAGCTAAATAGGAAATATTTTTTAAATTTCACCAATAAGTATTTTTCAGCAATAACTGAGTTTATCAGCATTTTATGGATGTTTTCAGATGCTATTATCAAAAAATGTATAGTTATTTAAAACTAAAGCATGCAGTTTTAAAATATCATTTGAAAAAAATCTAAATATCACATTGTTGTTATAAGGATCAATTAGAGGAAATGGGCAATATTTTGTGTGATTTTAATGCTTATTTTATATTTTGTTTCCCTTACCTTTAAAAAACAATAAATATCCTGTCCATAGAAAGTAGAATAAGCAGAACTATGGAATCCCAACAAAACCTTCCCAGATGATCTCTGAGAGGAAGTAAGAGGTTAGTAGTGTCTCATGTTCCCACAGTCTTTGGCATCTATATTGACGTTGCCTGGGTAAAAACTGAAAAGGATGTAAGCAAAAGAATAACACAAATTCACTTACTACAATCTTAATAGATTTTTGAATCTTTGATTTTACTAATCTTAATCAGATCATTAATCAGGTTAATGATCTAGTAGAATAGTAAGGATCTAAGTACCTCTCATAAAGTTACAGCATGAGGGCAAATATGAAATATTAAGGCAACAGTGTAACACTGTCATAGATTATATGCCACAAAAAAAGCCTATGGAATTGATATAAAAAGTCCCTCTACATTTTGATCATTTTATTAAAAACAAATAGAATCATGCACTGAATACAGTCAGTAATGGTCTGCATGTGTGACAATGGTCCCATAAAATTATAATGGAGCTGGAAAATTCATATTGCCTAAAGACATTGTAGCTGTTATTAATATCACAGTGCATTGCATTCCACAAATACTTACCACTGTGTTACAACTGCCTACAGTATTCAGTACAGTAACATGCTGTATAGGCCTGTAGCCTAGGAGCAGCGGGCTACACCATATAGCCTAGGTGTGTAGTGGATTGTACCATCTAGATTTGTGTAAGTACATTCTAAGGTGTTTGCACAATGACGATAGAATTGCCTGATACATTTCTCAGAATGTATCCTGGCCATTAAGAGACTCATTACTGTAGATAATTCCAGTCAATCATTAAATGAATGGATGAATAATGTGTCACTAAGAGGGGCAATACCGGTGAAAATATTATAGTACAATTAATAATTCAATAATGTAATAAAAGTTATCCTGAAAAAAAATCAATATATTTCAAAATAATTTGAAGCTGCTACCTCAAAATATCATTTAATTTTAAGGTTATAGTAAACTAAAAATATATATAAATCAAAAAAGTTTTTAGTTTTATTAACAGGTCATGGGAAGCTACTTTTAATTAGTAACAAGTTTTTAATCATACTTCTTAAGTTATAAGGAAATGTAGTATAATTTAAATTCAGTCCTCAAATAATTCATTCTGAATCTAATTTTTTTTCGTATTTTGAGTTGATAATTCTAATGCTTCTATAGTAAGGACAGAAAAATGTTCAAAATATGCATATTTGAAGAAAATAATATAGTAATGTAAAAATCACACAAGGACACACCAAATCATTCTTTTTCTGAGGTTTAATTTTAACGAATGATGAATATAATAGCAATCCAAATCTTTGCTTATTTTCAATGCACAAACTATTTTTTGTAACTTGGAGGTGAAAGAGATTCTTTTCACCGGGGCAATGTTTTCACCATTTTTATGGTCTTTCTTTTTCCTTGAATCCTTTTTCTTTCAGCTTAACAAGTTACTTCTGGTTTGTTAAAGTGCAATTTTAGCACAATAATGTTTCAACTTGCAGGGAAGAACACCCTTATTGAGTTGATAAAATTCCACCAGTTGGATTAGATCCGTAAACCTTGTGTGGCCATCATCCAGGGTGTGGAACATCTCACCATCATCTTCCACCTGCAGGACGAAAGATAACAAACTGGTAAGAAGGGCAAACAACCCGGAAGGACAAACATGTTCTATCGCATACTGTGTCTTTATATGCCAAATTGACAAGTTTATATAACTAGAGGACAATGAAAAGAATGGCATGCCTACTTCTTTTTGTAACCTCACTTGAATTGAAAAGAAATATGATCTCATCCTAGGCTACGCAATGTTGCCGTACTTTCTTTACCTCTAGTTCTTGCAATGTTCTGTGATTAGAATAGTATGACTTCTGAATCAATATACAGTGAGAAATCTGCACTACTCAGTATATTAATGACCTCAATTACATACATTAATTTCCATTTCTAAAAGTTGTCTACCTACAGGCTCACTAAGTATATTAAAAATGAATATTCACATAATTTGTATGAGTTAATTGCTTCTGAAGCAATAAAATATTATGTTAATGGACTGACAGAGTTGTTGTTGTTTGTTTTTTTGTCTTGTCAGTGAGCTCTTCTGGCATTAAACAATTCATTCTTGCCAGGGACATCATTCACAAAATCAATGAAGTAGGGAAGAAACTTCATATAGACTTAGGATAATTCCAAAGAGTCCATTCAAAAGGAAACACCAGTAATTTAGAAATCTCATGTTAACACTTTCCTGAAAGTAGTATTATAAATTCTCTATCCATTCCACACTACCTGGTTCCAGTATACAGATCACATGCATACACACATATACATATGTACACATACACACACACACGCACGCACACCAACAGAAGCAACAAAAATCCCAAAGCTAGTTCTGCCACTCAGATGCAGAACCACAAAAAAATTTAAATGTACTCGGAACAGTTTAAACAATCTCCTGTTCTGCAGCACCTGTGCATCCATCCACAATGATTAAAAACCAAACCACAAAAGCAAAAACAAAACAAACAAACAAAAAAACACTTTGGGAAAACAGAGGAGAAAGCGCTCTAAAATAATGGTTTTTAAGAATTGCTAGTAGGATTCAGGAGAAAGAATCTTTAGTGGCCTTTTAACAATAAGTGGCATGGGGTCTATACAATATTGCTAAATCAAATCTCATAGGAAAAGAAAATTTAATTTTTATAATTCCTGTATTTCTTATATTAATTCAGACTCATAAAACCATTTATGCCAAACTTAACTCTAGTGAAAAAAGCTCCCAAGTTATATTTAATAAAAGAACCAAAGAAAATCAAAGCTTCCAAAAGCTTATACATTAAGATCATCTATAATATTCAAATGTAAAATCACAAATTACTTACTGGTATAATTTGAAAGTGCTTTATTTTTTGTGCATGACTCATTGACAGTACGAAAGTTTTGGGGTTACTCTGACTATCGCGTACCAAGAAAACTCTAAAAAAAGAGAAAGAATTTCAGTGTGTTTCTGCATTTACTTGCAGTTTTCAGAGAAATACAGCATATAACAAACACAGAAAGTATATACATAAGTGCAGTCAAAGTTTTCTCCCACTGTGCATCCAATGATGAGATTATCCAACATGGTAAACAATATGGTATAACATTACCTTCTACTATAAAACTGTCATTTGTGCTAATTTTAATAGCCCATTTGAAAGATTGTTTTCTCACAATAACCCATATAATGCTATGATGGCATCAATAATTAGTGCTGTCTTCTTTTTACTATTGCGAAATTGGGTATTTATATGTAACTGTTTTGTACGGAGAATGGGATGTTAGCATATAGTTATTTTAACTTCTGTATCATATTATGCCCTGAAAAAAATATATATATATATTTAAAGTGAAATCATTTTTAACCACCTCTTCTGGATCCCCTTTTTATTTTGTTTCTGGTTCCTACTGTTACATACACAACAGAAAGTGAGAAATAAATATGTTCTTTAAAAAAATCAGTGCTGAAATTATTTATTAAATGTTGGAGCAAAATATTTTAAGATAAAGAAGCACCCAAACAACATGTACTTTAACCTTGAAAAATGCAGCAGAAAAGCCTCTATAATGTCAGGCTAGAAAAACAAGACGTGGCCTAATGGCCTAAGAGGAAAGTGCTGCCAGGCGTGGATTCTTACTTACTGGCAATAGAATGAAAAACCAGCTTTGTATTAATTGTTGGCACACAAACTGCCCAGAGTCCCCAGTGGTGACTCCAGTACTAATCTTAGTGTTCCTGGGCACAGAGGCAGCCAGATTTGAGCCAGCACAGATGTCTGATGAGATTATCCATTTCATTTATGCTGTGTGAGATCCCGACATTACATCACTGGGAGATGGGACAAAAGGGAGTTTCAGTGGTAAATGGAGCTGTAATCGTCTCCAATTCCCGAGTAAATCACCACCGCCACCTAGTGGCCTGCCTCGCATCATCACATCTTTCCAAAGTAACACCAAAGGGAAAAAAATTTTAATTAAAAAAGTAAAGATACTATCATTCTTCATGCAATTATTTCATTCAATTTACAAAAACTGGGTTCAGAAAGAAGGGAAATTCTAATCCTCCAAAACATTTATCTATTCTTTGTGGTTTATTTCTTTTCTTGGTCTCATCAGATTGTGATTCTGCTGAATGTCCAAATTTATATCTAAAAAGACTGTGCTCCATGCAGGGAAGCATAGTAAAATCTTTTCTGATTTAGTGTCTAGTGAAATTCTGACTTTCTATTAATAATCTCCCAAGTGAAGATGCATTTTTATCCAAATGTCAATATTAAGTCCCCTTGAAACCTTGTCATCATCTTAAGCCAACCCTTGAAAGATGTAAGAGCCCATCATCCCTTATTTAAATTTCTCATCAAACCTCGAAACAACCTCGGTTATTGTATTGCATTTGGGAAGAGAATGTAGTCAGTATTATAGGAAGTGTCTGAAATACTTTGACAAAAAATTCTTTAGCTTATATATTGTTCAAAACACATTTTATAGTTCTCCTGTATCTTCCATGGTACCCAACTAAAAGACACCATGAGAAGCAGTCAGGAAGTACCCTTTGTATAGGTTTACACTACTTGAAGCTTTTAAAATCCAGAGAAAATAAAATTGGAATATAAACAGAAAGAAAAAAAGGGAACTATAAATATATAAGCAACATTTTACTCAACACAACCTGCATCAAACTTTAATACTAAAGATTAGTTAGGAGCAGAGCATCTTATTTAGTTTATCTGTTCATTTATGCACAAATACTAACCACACACAATAGAACAGGTATTATATAGATATTTCTAGGATACATTGGCAGCCATCCTTACACAACAAAATCACTTTAGTTTTAATAAGCCAAAGTCAAAACCCCTTGTGTTGTTGAATAAGTAATTACTGACGACAGCAGAAATCAAAACCACCACTATTCAAATTCAAACTTACCCATCCACAAGTCCTTGCTGAATAATCAATCGCTGAGCTTCATCTCTAGAAACTTTGTGGTGAAACCAAGGCTGAGAGCGGTGGATAGCTAAAGAAATAGAGTGAAGGAATACAAAGCTTTGCATAAAATGATTGCAGCTTACTCACGCGAACTTTCTACCATAAGCCCTCGGGGAACACAGCTAAATGCACATCCACTCAGCCCCGTGCAGACGCGGACATACCCATGCTGGCGGCAGAGCTCTGTGAAGAGGCAGTGGGGCTCCCATGAGTGGCCAGACGTAAACATCCTTTTTTCTGCACAAAGAAGGGAGAAACAGAGTTCAGTTTTCTGAGTCAAACAAATTCAAATTATAAATATTTTTAAAGAGCATGAACCGATTTGTACCCTCCATGCGAGTCCCTCTTCAACTGCAACTGAAAGGGCTTCCGTAGGATTGTCTATAACTCTGCTTCTCTGGCCTGAGAAGTCCATTGCTACCAGGGAATTCTCTGATATGCTTCTCTGCGAAAAAAAAAAAAAACAACCAAAAAGATAACAACACACTTTTTGTTTGTTTGTTTTTAACCATGAAAATAATTTGCAGTGTTCTTACAGTGCTTTGCTGGGAATACGTTTCCATTCTAGGATATGGCTAGCAGGAAATAAAAATGTTACAATACATATCCAATATAAAATGGTGCTATAAAATAGTCTGGTTAAATAAGTTACATGGTTATTAGTTAAGGTCACTGAATTAAGTGTCGAATAAAGGGATTAAAATCTTTCAAGGTAAGCATGCCTTTCTCCTAAAACAACCTTCCTGTTCTTATTTTCTAGTAAAACAGGAAAACATCAATTTAGAAAGGAATTTTTATCCTTTCCTATGGATAAAAAGATCTATTCCTTCTGAATTCAGCTCTCTATTATGCTTTGAGAATCATCAATTATCATTTAAATATCAAATCTAATTATGAAGCAGCTACTTATTAACATTCAAGATACACTAAAGCTGTAACAAATTGACTTACATCACTTCTTTTGAAAAAAATAGTACTCATTTTAGAACAGAACTGCAGTATATATTTTAAGTGTTGATCACCTCAACTTTCATCTAACTTAGAAAATCAAATTTAGTGAAATAATTCATATAACTGCACATTATTAAATTTTTCTTTGATTTAATATATGAATATTTTTTCATCTTGTGAGAATAAACATGGAAAAATGAGGGCTGCAAAAATGTCAATGACAAAGAAGAACTGATATAAAAGACATCTTTAAACATAATTTTAAATTAATAATTTTTGTCAATTACTTTTTTTGTTTGTATTTTCTGAACGTGAAAATAAAATATCCAAAACCTGGACTTAATTTGACTTTTTATTTGTTTAGAGCTCTACTTCACACAATGTTTTACAAAGTATGCCACCCCAAGTCATGCATCTTAAAAAAGTCAATTGTCAAAATCTCCAGTCAAGACTGCCACTCAGTTTTTTAAAATTAAAACTCTCCAAAAGAAAAGAATTTTCAAAAACATATGGACAATGTTTAAGTTATTCTCCAATCATTAATAGAGGAGCAAAACAAAAAATGGAAGTCTAATAGTAAATCAGGAGCCAATGCGTATCAGGAGACTCACAGCTTAAAATCATTTTGCTTCTCTCCACGAGAACTCAGCCATTTCTAGCTTGGCCTTCGAGACTGTGATCACATGTGTGTTTGAAACCTTGTCCACACACAAAGAATCGGGCGGCTCATTTATCACTACATCCCACACTGTGGACTTTATTAACATTTGTTACTTCTTCTTCAACTCATGGCTTCAGTAGACTACAATCTTATTTACTTCTAGATATTTGGCGTGAAATCTTTCATTTGTTACAGGAGACTTTATAACTGACAGCTGCTCTTTCCAGACAGACACTGTCTATGTAATCTCTATTTGCTGTCACACCTTACTTTGCCCTTCTCACCTGTGATCTTCGGTGCTGGGCTGGGGACCAGTTGGATATACTTTTGCTTTGCCAGCTTTAAGGAAGAGCCTCTACCTGCCCAGACTACAGAGTAACTAATCTCAATCATAATGATAGCCTTATTATAATATCTCTACTCACATGCCAAGATGGACTCTGTAATCTTAAGTTCCTAATAACATTAAAATACTGTTAGGAAATAAAATAATAAATGTAACCAGGTTTTTTCTTTTCTTGCCTACAATATGACAGGCCAGAATGTAAAACAAGATCTCATGCTCCATATTTACTTTACATAAGTAAGGAATCTACAATACAAATAAGTATTTTCACTTGCTACATTAACTGCACTACAAAGGAACACAGGAATATAGCAAATATTTTCTAATGAATGGCAGGTGGTGAATAAAAAATTAATAGTTTACCTTTGGTGGAAAAGAAACGAAAGTGAAGCAAAATCGGACTTGAACTCAAAAGGTCATTTTCAGTTCAATTTCTTTCACGTAGAAAAGCAACGCTGATAACATTCAGATTCAGTGTATTTTTCAAAGTATTTGTCCCTATTTCTAGTTCTTTCTTCTAGTGGGATAGACAGAGCAAGCCCTAAAAAAGAGTCTATGATATTGTTTTAAAGATTTTATTTATTTAATTTTAGAGAAAGGGGGAGGGAGGGAGAAAGAGAGGGAGAGGAACGTCATGTGTGGTTGCCTCTCTCGAGCCCAACTGGAGACCTGGCCCACAAGCCAGGCACATACATGCCTTGACCAGGAATTGAACTTGCAACCCTTTGGCTTGCAGGCTGGCGCTCAATACACTGAGCCACACCAGCCAGGGTAGGAGTCCATAATTGTAGGAGTCCATGATTTTAAAGGAATGTCTCTTTTTTAAGAAAAAAAGGCCTGGGAATAGTCTAGATTATCCAAGCCAAACATTGAGATCAGATCCAGCCACTCTTAGTGGACATAAAATGTTTTTCAGGCAGTTTAGCTGGGTGGCAACTAGCAGCCATTCACTGTATTTCTTAGCAAGAGCGTACAAAATTTCCTCAGATGTTGTTCTCTTAGGGGCTTCATACAAGGCAACCAGACATCAGAGATAATGCAAGTGCCCCTATATTTTACACTGTAGGACATCAGTTACTCCATCAAGGTCACACAGGCAGTGTGTGGTAAAAGCAGTGACAAACAGGCTCTATCTAGGGTTCTCTTATGTACCACAGAGTGGGGGTACAGGGAAGAAACACAGTATGAAAATGTCAAACTCAGGGTCAAAAGTGAGGAAGAATACAAATTTATGTAGACATGTTTTTCCCATCCCCTCACTCCATCCAGGACCACATTAACAGATCCTCCTTTAAATGAATCTACTATTTGTCTTAAAAAGGACCAACTATATTTGGCTTCCTAAAATATCTGTTGATGATTTTCATTTCAAGGCTGATAGAAGTGGATGTTATGTGCTATATATAACTATGATGTTTATTATGGCATGAAAATATATTTTTCTAATTTCTTCCTTAAATTGTATTTCTGAAGAAGATAATAATATTGTTCCTTTATACTAACTTTTCTATGTTGCTCTGAAAATAGTGCTTGGATGAAAACCAGCAGAGGCAGGTGAGGGGCATTGGTATCCATTATATAGGTCAATGATTCTTCCATGATAATCTAGAAAAGTAGGATTCGGTACAGACACCAAAGTAAATACAAATACTTCCCCAAACTTCAGTTTTCTTCACATAAATCAAGAAGGATGGGGCTAAAATCTTAAATGCTCTTTGATCATAACAACTGCCATATAGAACAGACAGGTTCTCACCACACAGACAACTAAAGCCCATCTCCTTGAACCCTTATTTTCAACCAGATTCACCCAAGGAGTGTCTTTTCCTTGGTGTTGAACAAGAAAAACCACACTAACCAAATGGTCACACACATATTGATCAACAACAGTTGGCTCACTTTCAATGGAAAACAGGCGAGAATAATATCACGCTTGTATGCTAGTGACAGTGATGAGACTACGAAGTTCTTTGTTTATGACAATTATTTCCTATGACTGAGAGGGCACTAAACAATAATTGCCTTCAAATGCATGGCTGCTATTAATATGCTCATCCTAATAACTTAGACTCTAAAAGAAATGTAGAAGGATTTAGTAAAGGATTAAGATAATAAAATTCATTACTCTTTCTATATATATAGATTGAAAGATAAAGATAAGCTGACAAATTATAAAAATACCTTAAAGTGATTGCTTTTATAAAAATTCATTACATTCCTGTTTCTTATTTTAGGTCTTAAAAGTAATATGATACAAAGATGAAAAGTTACTATTCCATAATTTACAGTTAAAGCAACATAACTACAGAATTGGAGTTCTTTTTCCATAATCAACACTATTGGAGATCAGGCTTCATAATCAACACTATTTCATGCCTCATTCCTAGAACCGAGCATCTCATCTGCTACATTACATGTGGAAAAATGCACCTTCCTTGGTCACAGGCGTGAGGAGTATATTTTTAACCTATGTGGAAGTGCGGCGTGTTCGCTCATTTGTAACACAGGCACATACATCTGAATTCCTAATGCATTCAATATTAAAGAGCACAAGCAGAATTAGCAGAATATAAAGTTTAATTTAAAAAATAAATTTCTTGTGTTAATGTACAAAAAATTAAAATTAGGTCCTAAAGAATAAAAAAAGATGTGTCTGCTAATAATTACCCGAGTTGTACTTGGTATAATCTGAGAAGTGGTGCTAGACTCAATATAATACATGACCTATATTTTAGCTGGCAGTTTTGGGGTTTCCTGGAGAGCAGTTTGCTTGTCAAAGAACTGGAAGTTTAAAATTTTTATTGTTAGATAGCCAGAATGCAAAAGCGCTTACCTGTGTATAATTCAGCTTTTAAAATTCCAAATCTTTAGAGTAGGCTATGACAATTCCAGAATTAATATTAAATTAAATAAACAAACCCACAATCAAAACCAGTAATTAAGAAAACATCTATAACCCCATGGAAAATATTCTACATATTATCTTATTAAGATTTAACCCTTAAGTGTTCTACTGAGACAGACTCATGTCATTCTTTCAAATATTTAAAGATTTTCTTTAACATATAGTTATCTATTTTAATTGAATATTTTATGTATACTCTACTGCTGTGATTTTATTACATAGGCTGCAATCATACAAACTCCAAGAATAAATAATTCAATATAACATTAAGGTAAGATGACGCCAAAGAGTCACTTTATTTGACCAAAAGGAAAGAATTTAAATGTATTATAATGTAATGCAATTGCAAATTAATATAATATAAATGTAAAATAAATATATAGGTTCCAAATTTGGTCCTTACCATAGGTGATACACTCTGAGAACTGCAGCCGCTTCTACCTTGATATGGATGCATGTAATTCTGGTACAGCTGCATGCCATACTGCAAAATAAAGGAATAAAAACAGTCTCGCCACTTTTACTACACAGATAATTTACAAAAATCAACACTTTCATTAATTATAATTATAGAAAATAAAAATTATAAGCATTCCTTAAAACTAGTAAGTTAAAGCAACAAAGTTTTTGAAAGATAAACTTTTAATGCCTTAAAATGACACATTTAAAAACAGAATTTTTTCATCTGGCCCCACTATTTAAGTTCTAACTCATCAGTACAAAGATCTGGAACTGAAATTTCTATACATTATTTTTAGCACCAAAAGCAATAAAATTGTTTGGATGAGTATATCACCTACTGATAAGAAAGCTCACTTTGGAAGAAGTGCCAGACTTTATGGTACAAAGACTCTGCAAACACATCCTAAGCAAAACCAGGTAAAATTTACCACAACTCTTCAAGGGCTGGTTGATGAATTACATTTTCTCTTTGGCTCTAAATTCAAGGAAATCAAAATGGCGGGGAATTAGGCTGAGTTTAGACAAAGGGCCACAAAATACAATGTAAATGGCAGTAGATAAGAATTGCAGCATATTTACTTTCAGGGGGTAGCATTATAAAACTTGGGCTTCCAGGCTATAAAGGCAAAATGGGTCTTCTAGACTGTAATACCAGATTATAAGTTTGAGAAACATTAAGAATGTCAACTGTCATGACCAAACTTATCTTGCAGGTTTCCCCATATGAAACTGGAAGATAACCCCCTTAGATTTAAGTTACTTTGGTTGGAAGGAAGAAATGAAGGAAGAAAGGAAGGAAGGAAGGAAGGAAGGAAGGAAGGAAGGAAGGAAGGAAGGAAAGAGAAAATAAAACAAAACATAACAAAAGAAACCTCAACATAATAAAGGCTATATATGAGAAACCTGTAGCCAACATCATACTCAATGGGCAAAAACTAGAAGCTTTCCCCTTAAGATCAAGAACAAGACAAGGATGTGTACTCTTTCCACTTCTATTCAACATAGTTTTGGAAGTTCTAGCCACTGCAATGAGACAAGAAAAAGAAATAAAAGGCATCCAAATTGAAAAGGAGGAAGTAAAACTGTCATTATTTGCAGACGACATGATAGTGTACATAGAAAACCCTATGGACCCCAGCAAAAAACTACTCAACCTAATAAGTGAATTTGGCAAAATAGCAGGGTACAAAGTCAATATTCAGAAATTGAAGGCATTTCTGTACACCATCAATGAAATATCAGAGATAGAAACTAGAAAAAGAATCCCATTTACTATAGCAACAATAAAAATAAAGTACCTAGGAACAAACTTAACCAAGGAAGTAAAAGACCTGTACTCAGAAAACTACATCGTCGGCAGCCGTCCGTCTCGAGAGACGATGGTGTAGCTTCTCAAGAGTCTATCTGCACCGCCGAGAATGGCTGTGCAGTCCGACTCGGGAGTGACATGGTATCTGTCTCCTCCCGTGTTGAATCGACATCATGCGATGACGCTGAAGCTACAGAGCCTGGGCAGGGTGATATGGAGGGTCTGCTGTTGCCCATGCAGCAGACCCCCCCTCTCTTCGCAGCTGAAGGGTCCAAGGGAAAGACGGAGTCGATACAGCTTGGCTTCAGGTGCGCCGCAGGAGTTGCCGGTGTTGACTACAACGTCAAACCGCCTTAGGGACTCCGGCTCCGGATTTTCTGTCGGGGTTTATGTAGAAAACTACATAACGCTGAAGAAAGAAATTAAGGAAGATACAAATAAATGGAAGCATAGACCATTTTCATGGATGGGAAGAATCAACATCATTAAAAGGTCCATACTACCCAAAGCAATTTACAGATTCAATGCAATCCTTATTAAAATACCAATGACATATTTCACAGACCTAGAACAAATACTTCAAAAATTTATATGGAACCAAAAGTGACCCCAAATAGCTTCAGTAATCTTGAGAAGGAAGAACAAAGTCAGAGGAATCACAATGCCTGATATCAAACTATACTACAAGGCCATGGTAATTAAAACAGTCTGGTACTGGCATAAGAACAGACATATAGATCAAAGGAACAGAATAGAGAGCCCAGAAATAAATCCAGGACTACACAGTTAATTAATATTTGACAAAAGGGGAAGGAGCATAAAATGGAGTGAAAAAAGCCTCTTCAACAAATGGCACTGGGAGAACTGGACAGGGACGTGCAAAAAAATGAAACTAGACCAACTTACACCACACACCAGAATAAACTCAAGATAGATCAAAGACTTAAATGTAAGCTGTGACACCATAAAAGTCCTAGAGGAAAACATAGGCAGGAAAATTTCAGATATCCCACGCAGCAATATTTTTGCCGATGTATCTCCTAAGGCAAGGGAAATAAAGGAAAGGATAAACAAGTGGGACTACATTAATGCGGAAAAAATGGGACAACTATAATAAAACAATAGCAACAACAAAAAGAAACAAATAGGACAGACGAGGTTTTTTGTTCAATTGTTTGTTTTGTTTTGTTAATACTATACAATTCTCTCCATTTCACGGAGCTATAGTGAACTTGTTAAAAGTAGGTCCTATATATAAAAAAGACACACCATGGAATCCAATCTTACCCTTAGGGTGAATACCACTTAAACATTCCAACAGAGCCGTTTCTCTACTGGAGACTATTTCCTTAAAAACAATTTCAGCAAAGTGGATATATTTGATAATTAGGCAGGAAATCAGAGTGGGGAGAGGAAAGTCACGATGATCAAGATTTTGCTTTCAACCTGAATATAAACTCACACTCATTTAAAATTCTGTGTTGACTTTTTTTATCCAATTATTTCCCAACTTCTAAAAATTATTTTTTAATTTAAGGTTTGACTGACATTAATGAGATGTAATAAAATTTATTATAAATCAACTCTAAGCCTACAATAATTTTAAAAAGACAGAGGAGCTTAATTCCCGGTCAACTTCATTTTGGAGAATATACAATAACCTCCAACCAATACTTTCACAAGATACATGCTGCTTGGCCACCTTTTATTTACCTACAGTGAAAAGCCTACTACCAACTAACAAGACTGTTTTCTTCAGAGATGCATTATTGTTCCTGGTACCTTCGGTGTTAGCTAATTGCTTCTGTGCTGTTGGAGACCTTGGGTGGGCATTTAACTCTGGCAGAAGGATAGAGCATGGGTCACTTTAACATCTCCCTGTCCCTATGGAGGGGCAAATAAGGGACCAAAATATGTTAGAGTGAAGCTAGCAGTTTTAATTGAAGGAAAGGAAAGCAGATATGTAACCAGGACACTGTACATGAGCAAATTCCTTTTCTATGTCTCAGATTTTCTGATTCTGTATGTAACTGGGATTTCTCCAAAGGGAACAGGAGTATCTCCATCTCATGTTACATGAAAATGAAAGGGAAATGAAAATAAAAGAGGCCAAGTTCTTGGCACAGGCTATCTCTAATAAGTAGTATACAATGAAAACTAGAGGGATATTTCCGGTCCAGCCAACATAACAGACTAGTTTCTCTCTGTTCCTTCCCACTAATGATGTTATTTCATTAAAACACTGATGAGAGAAAAAAAATGACTCCTAGCTGGGACCACTGTCTGTGTGGAGTTAGCACGTTTTCCCCATGTGTGTGTTGGTTTTCTCTGAGGACTCTGGTTTCCTCCCACATCCCGAACATGTGCACAAGGTGAGCTGGCGTGTCTCCACTGTCCCAATCAGAGTGAGCAGGTGTGCGCACGCCTGCAATGGAAGGGCGCCTTGTCCAGGAGCGGTCCTGCCTTGTGCCCTGGGCTGCCAGGTGGGCTCTGCCCCCTTCAACCCTGAACAGATTGGAAAATCATCATCTCATTTGTTTTTATACATCTTGCTTAAATATTTAAAACTCACATTTACTTCAATGTTTAATATTGAAAGTGTTTGGGTCTGTATTTATAAGTTTCGTGATATTTATGTGACCAGAAATACGCCATAGAAACTTAACGCTTGTTTTTATCAATCAGCTTATGGTACACAGGTTTCATCATGCATCGTTTCTAACGTCACAGTTTCCAAGAACCTATCAAGGACATTAAGTGAGGACTTACTGTGCGATGATAAACTCTGGAAATAACATGATAAACAACCGAAGGAGAGGATCTAAAGATGCCTCTAACACCAGGTGACGCCAGCGGCACCAGCCACAGGGATCGAACAGGAGCCCCGCTGACAACCTGCCAGGGAAGCCAGCTCAGTCCCCTGTTAGCATGTCTCAAATGTGTCTGCGCGGACAAGCCCAGAGTCCTGTAGCTGGATGTTCTAAAGTGTAAAACAGATCATAACACTTCCCTGTTTGAAACTCTTCACAGGTTTCTCACTGGCCCCAGAACAAAGGTCCTCACTGGTGCAGGCCTCCCTCTCTAGCCTCATCAGGAAAAGTTTTACCAGAATGAAAACAAACAGGGAACAGTAATGTCATAGCAGAATAATGGCCCCTTAGATGCCCACATTCTAGTCTCCAGAACCTATGACTATGTTAGGCTACATGGAAAAAGGGGAAATAGGTTGTATGTGGAATTATGAGTGCTAATCAGGTGACCTTTAAATAAGGTGATTATCCTGGACTATCCAAGTGGATCCAGTATAATCACAGGGGTCCTTATAAGTGGAAGGGAAACCCAGAAGAAAAAGAAACAGAGATACAGCAGTGTGAAAAGGACTAAGTACACATTGCTGGCAGTGAGGGTGGATGAAGGGGCCATGAGCCAGGGAATCTAGGTAGCTGCTAAGGCTGGAGACAGCAAGGAAATAGATTTCCCCCTAGACCCTCCAAAAGAAAATGCAGCCCTGCTGATGCCTTATTTTCAGGCCAATTAAGACCCATTTCAGACTTCTGAATGACAGAAGTGTAAGATAAATAACTATGTACTGTTTTAAGCCATGACTTTGTTGGTAACATGTTATAGCAGCTATAGAAAACTAATGTAATAGAGCATGTTTAAACTGGAAGTTTATGACATGAAAGGGGCTTTGAGAAAAGTTAGATGAAATAAAAAAGTAAGAAGGGGAGAATCTTTCAGAAAGTAAGCACTGTGTATATGAAAGGATCATAAAGTCTTAGACACACATTTGTTTTTAGATTTTAACATCTTTAAATTTGACTTAAAAATCTATGGCATCTTTTATTCACTGTGGACTAACCAACCTGTCATTCCCTGAAATGGGTGGGATCAAGAAATCATTAGCATCAACCTTGCAAAAGAGATGTCAGTGGCTAGAAAGACAACCCCACAGACCACAGCAGGGCACTCATCTGAGAGGTTCAGCCTTCCCACAGGTTTTGATAGCATACAACTGGATAGTCTGTGGGAAATGTTAATATCCTTGACTCTGAGTTAAAAATGATTTAGAAAAGCCAGAGTTAGGATATAAAAAAGCTTAAGGATAGCTCAACTGATTTATTTCACAGATATTTTCATATATTGTATATATGCATATACCTCTGTGTGCATATACACAATTGCTAAATGGTGAAGATGTAGGTCTACATAAATCTAAACTAAGTGAATATAAAAATTATTAATATGAAAGCATCGTATCATAATTTTATTGGCATAAGTCTTTTTTTTCTAGTTACATACAAAATAATGGAGTATCCTAGAGAAGTCAGTGATGTGTTAGATTTGCTGAAAAACTGATCTAAGGAAGTGAGCTTGCCACCTGCTACTGTGTTGGGTCATAAGTTTGAGCCAAGTTAGAAGGGAGGAAGACTTGGCTAACAAAGTTGGAAAGCATGTTCTCTACCAGTTTTCCAGAATTCTGATGGAAGGGGAGAGAAAATCAGAGACCTCAAGGTATTTTCTCTACCATATTCACAATAGTCAAAAGGTAGAAACAACACAAATATCCATCAACAGAAAAACAAACAAACTGTTTATTTAACACACATAGGTATACAGTAGAATATTATTCAGCCGTAACAAGAAACGAAGTACTACTGATGTATGCTACAATGTGAAAGGACCATAAAACATTATGCTAAGTGAAAGAAGTCAGACACAAAAAGTCACCTATTGTATGATTCTGCTTGTATGAAATAGATAAATTCACAGAGATAGAACAAAGATTAAAGATTGGTGGTTGCCAGGGGCTGAGGGAACTGCTTAATGGGTACAGTTTCCTTTAGAGGTGAAGAAAAAGTTTTTTTTTTCTTTTCATTTATTGATTTTGTGAGACAGAGAAACATGGACTTGTTGTTCCATTTATTTATGCATCCATTGGGTGCTTCTCATATGTGCCCTGACCAGAGATCGATTGCACAGATCTGGCATACTGCTCTAACCAACTGAGCTCCCGGGCCGGGGCAGGAAAATGTTTTAAAGCTAGACAGAGTTGGTGTTTACACAACATTTTGAATATACACAATGCCATTGAGTTGTTTACATTAATCTGGTTAATTTTATGTTGTGTAAATTTCACCTCAATTTAAAAATATTTAAAGAATAAAAACAAAACTATCTTCCAAACCTGGGATGACAACTAATCTGATTCTGACTAGTCTGCCCTTCCTCAAAAGGAGAAGGTTAATAATTTTCTAATTTTAAATTAGAAAAGTTGTGTTAAATTTACTAGCACATAGGTTTCAAATATAAATATTTTCTATACATTCTGGAAGAAATCAATTCTGAGTCTCTCTTCCCTATCTACTTACCTTTAGAACAGCATTATTCCTTTCAAAATGCTTACCCACAAATTATACTTATAAAAGTTGTAATTTCTATTTAACACAAAGGTAGATGATTTAATATTATATCTATAGTAAACTTTATATAATAATTTGAATTATATTTAAAATAGAAGCATTTCTACAACACTTAAATGAAATATAAAACAACTACACTAAAGATATATCTAGGAGGGCACATTTTAAAATATACTTCATAATGACTGGATTGATGGCAATATTTTTAAAACACACACTAAGTCATGTACAAAAGAAGTTTCAATCATTATAGTGGCTATATATGTAATATTCTAAGGCAAAATTAAAATCAGGACATTTCTAAAAACAGAATACTTACTTCACACAAAAATGACAAATGTATTAGCTTAGTCTACTCTGCAAATGTTTATCTTTTAGATAAAAATAAAATAAAATACACACATTGAGTGGTGGTGATTTTTCTTCTTACTCACATGCCCAGACTCATAGCAAATCCTTGCATTTTGAAATGCAGCTATTTTCAAACCTTGACGGTACTCTCAGCATTTAATAGAAACGCAAGACTGCAGTGAGATTACCTTAAGCAATCTAATCGCCGTCACCCAGCACGTCCTACTCTGCTCTTCTTCTGCACAGAGCATTTTCAGGTCTCGGGGCCCTCGCGCTTTGTTAGGCTAGAAGGCCACAGCACATTGTTTATCGTTAATGCATATCTTGAAGGTAACACCTGTTGAAATAAAAGCCACTAAAATTCTCCCATATATGTAAGAGAAAGCTGTCTCTTTTTAAATGAAACTAAAAGAAACTCAAGCTTACCTAAAAGGCTGAGGCTTGCTTTACTCATCTATCAAAATATTAAGCCTGTACCTTAAAGCAGAATCCATAGTTAGTTGGTGCTCCATGTTTTTTTTTGCCGGCCAGTGACACATAAATATCACTACTGCCAAATTCGCTGAAAAACTGCAAATGCCGGGGTTCCTTTAAAAAAAAAAAATGCGAGTGTTGACATAGGTACATATTTTGCAGTATCTACTTTGTACTTCTATTATATTACATAATTTATATCTTGGCAAAAATTATCCCAAATAATGTCACAGAAGCAAAAGGGAAGAAAAGCTAAGACACTATATCCTTAAATAACCAGGAGCTTGAAATGACATCATTTAATTTAAGAAGTGGCAACTTGTCTATAATTTAACTTCCAATATACAAAAAAAGTACACTTTCCTATTTTAAAATTATCCCCTTTAACCACCATTTCAAGGATTTTGAAGGAGAGAAGACAGAAAGAACGGCTTTTGAAAATGTTTTCCTTTCTGGGTTTCAAACAATGGTAGTTCTCTAAAGGGAAAAAAGGTTGGTTTAAGCTTCCACAGCAGTTAGAGAAGAAAAAGGAGGCAGAGACAATGATCCCTGCTTCATTCGGACATAACCATCCCTCACATCTGTGTGTTGCCTAACACACCACGGCAAGCAATGAGATAGGAGACATGACTAACTTCCGTTACTGAAAGGAGGAAGCCTGTTAGGATGAGTTTAGGGAAATTATTTGGCAGTGGGATGGGTCTGATTTTTAAGGCAAAGTGAAATCAAGAACAGTTATATATTCTCTAGGAAATCCATGAGATTTAGAACTGGTCATAGAAAATCACTGGGCCATATTAATCTGTGATAGGTTAATAACTTGGAGAAGTGTTCAGTTCTGGGGTTGAATATATAATCAGAACCAACCAAAATAAATTTTTTCTTTAAAACCTTGCTGCTAGTAGCATGGTCCCCAACCACACCAGCATTACCTGGGAGTTTATTAGAAATGCAAAATCTCAGGACCCACCCGAGACCCACTGAATCAAAATCTGCATTTTGCCAAGCTTTCAGGTGATTCACAGGCAATGAAATTTAGAAATGCTTTAAACAAAAAGAAAGCAAGCAAGAGAAAGGAAGGAAGGAGGGAAGGAAGGAAGGAAGGAAGGAAGGAAGGAAGGAAGGAAGGAAGGAAGGAAGGAAGGAGGGAAGGAAAAAAGAAAAGAGGGGAAAAAATAGAGCATTCAGTAATTTGATCAACCTATTCACATCCAAATACAAAGAAGTTTCAGTGATTTACCAGCAGGCTATGCTGTCCCTGGTGATTGGTACAGTGAGAATTTCTATGTATGTCACTTTCTCTGAGTGTCAGTGTTCTTAAGCATTCTGATCTAATGAATGACTATAGTTCCCAATCCCATGAAAATAACACAGAAAAGAAAATTGCTAAAATAGACCCAGCCTAGAGCCTGTGGAATGAGGGAGGATAAAGGAGAAAGATATTCTTACTGACATAGCCTTTAAAGCTGAATTCCTAGATAGAAACTGATTTGTTATTAAAAAAAAAGTCTGATTTCTATGAAGATGAAACAAGACCATCCTTGCCCACTGATACTATACAAGTCAATGTCAGTGAGTCATTCAAATGTGAGAAAAAGGCAGCTCAAGAAACACTGGAAGGCCATAGGGGCATATGAGTTTCCTCTTTTGGTTAATTTTTTTCCCATTCCTTTAGGCACATCAAGACTTATGGCATTATACAACTACAAGGCCGAGCTGGCATGGCTGGCAAAAGCTAAGCGTGCACATATATAACATCAGAGGGGCTGGAAGGAGGGCAATTAGATGTTTCTCTATAATACAAGCCACAGTCACATCGTCAAGGCTTAAAGTAGTGGTTGTCTAATTCTTACACAGCCTACATCTTTAGAAAGTAAAATACATTGAGACCCTTCTCACAGAAAAAGGACAAGATATGGTCTCCTTGCCAAGTAGAAATGTCAGTATTAGATACCAGATAATCTACATAATTTGTATCAGTCATCATTCTTGCAGTTATCTAATACCTCATATTTCTTTATTTAGGGGAACTTAAAATCATTTTCATGCATAGACTATGAAAGATGAGCTTATTAGGCAAAGGTTAAAGAGAATATTATGAACTGATGCACAGCATAGTCAGACACCATTGAAAAGGGCTAAGGTCCCGACTGCAAACAGAGATTTGATGCTTAGGATTTTGCCTAGCCAAGAGGAAGACCGTTGCAAGGATAAAAGCATGGATCCAGAAGAAGGAACAAGAGCTATGTTGTATAATGGGTGGGGAGAAAAGAAGGTGAAGGGCGAAGTTGAATTTAATGAGAAACCTGTTGCAGAAATAAGAATTCAGGTACTCAAGAGACAGTATCATATTCTCCAGTGGAAAAAAAAAAACCACTGTGAGATAAGCAAGATTACTAGATTTAAAAGCTACTTTTCTCTGATTTTAAAAGCAAAAAGATGATCCATTGCACATTGGTTCAAAAGATGCCTTCATGTGTAATTTCATACATTAGGAACATCAGGAAAAGAGCAAGTTCATTAAAGTGGTAAAAAAAAAAGAAAGTCTAAAGCCTTAATTACAGAAATGGGTAATTATTCATCCTAATGTTATTCATGATAAAAAATGTTAAAACTAATTTAAATGGTCACAAAAATTAGTTAAATGCATCTGTATGATAAAATACAAGCAGTCAAACAATATATATATTTCAAAATAAAAGATTTCTTAAGGGGATGAGTTCTAAATTAGTAAAGCCCCATTCCATGTACCACTTACTTACACATGTGGGCGTGTACACACACACACACATGCACATGAAGAGAAACAAAGAAAACTGTATGTGAACAAAAGGAAGAAGCTATGTAAAAAAAGTTGGATAAAATATGGAAAAGAGTCAAGTATCACTCCTTTCCAGCTCCTGTGAGGTCTTGTGAGGACCACTACCCAAATAATTGGTCCCCATCATCATTATTAACTATGTTCTGGGATGCTTCGCCCTCAGCACAGTATATCTAGACCTAAGATCATTAGTATCTTACATCTAAGACAATGACTTTTTAGCTAATCTCTTATTCCTGTCTGTTCTATTAAAACATTTTCTAATTCTTTCTTTCTCTAAGAACATTTTAAATATTTCCTCTTCTTTTATATCTATCAGTCACATAAACCCAGCCATTTGCCATTTAATCTGGCATCTATCCCTTTCTTCTTCATCTACTGCTCATCACAGGTTGGATCCCATAGCCTCCACTCTGAATTACCAAATTACCATCTAATTAGCATCTGTGCTGCTCACCCCTCTCTCCCTATCCTCTCTCTCTCTCTCTCCCTCCCTCCTGTTCTCTTTTTTTTTTCCTCTTAATTTTTTTAAGCTCAGTGTGGCCACACTAATACATATTTTAAAAATCCTCACCTCAGGACATTTCGTTTTTGTTTTTTATAATTGATTTTAGAGAGCAAAGGGGAGAGAGAGAGAAAGAGAGAGGGAGAGAAAGAAAAACGTCAATCAGCTGCCTCCCTCACATGCCCTCACTGGGATCTAACCCACAACCCTTTCTTGTGTATAGGATGATGCTCCAATCAACTGAGCTACCCATACTAATTTTACAACCTGATCATTTCTCTCTGTTGTAGAAAAATTTTCACTGCCTTCCTGTAGAGTTAAGTAATAGTTCTTCCAAATATATGTCCATGTCCTAACCCTTAATAAACCGTGACTATGACATAATTTGGAAAAAGGGTCTTTGCAGGTGTAATTAAATTAAGAGTCTCAAGATGAGATCATTTTAAATTATGTGGCTGGGACCTAAATCCAATGACAAGTATCCCTATAAGAGACACAGGAAGGCAGACACAGAGACTGAAGTTCGGCAGCAACAAGCAAAGGGGCACATGGAACCATGACTAGCCAAGGTAGCTAATCCTATTGAAAATTTAAAGGATCAAATAATGAGAATGTGAATTAAATGACAGATAAATATCTCTAGCATAAAATAAAAATAGGAGTTTGAAGACTGAATGTATATGTTGAGAATCAATCAAGTGTTATCAGAATATATTTCAATGTACCTAGAAATATGGCAGGAAAATTACTGAACACCAATGATTATAATAATATTGGGAAACAGCCAGAGAAAAATGACTGGTTACCCATAAAGAATCAAAAACACTGTCACTGACAATAGATGCATGAAAATACAGTTAAAACAACCTCTCATGAAAACTCTCAAACGTAGTTTTACTTGAAAGATATCACTGCATTGCATAAAATGTGAACACTTATAAAACATAGACCATATGGCATAGTCTACATCTACTAGACTGTATAAAAACACAGACTGCATAGTGCTGAGCACTGTGGGAATTACATGTATGAGTGATTATGTATGTGAGTATGGGCATCTGCTGAAGAGTTAGTTTTTAAACAGATTATAATAAATGCTTGAATCCAAAAGATTATTCAAGTCTTAAGATCAAATAATAAATTAATAAAAAAGTAAAACCCATTTTAATTTACATCTTATATATGATTTATAACACATCATTGATATTTTCAATAACCTTTGATGTCCCTTTAGTAGAAAAATATAAACCAGATCTTCTTAGAAGGAAGTAAATCTTTTTCCAGGACTTTTTTCCCTGTTCTTTTGCATGTAAGAAGCCATGGATTTCAGGATATGTGCTTGAACTCAGAAACATCTGGGAAAAAAAAAAATCAGACACTCCCATATGGTTTTTGAATCAATGATATTATAATTTTATATTAATCATGCTAAGATTTCAAATATGAATATGCAATATCGAACAGTATCAATACCACTTATATATTATTACAGAGATGACAATATATACAGAAGAAATCAGCCTTTCATTTCAAGTTCCAAATGAAAATATGTTCACAAAATATTCTACATTATAATTGTATACTTAGCCAAATACCAATTATAAGCTATCCGAATATGCATTTGAAAAGTTGGACTTCTATGGAGTTAAGTCCTGATATTTTTTATCTTTTTCTATGATTTTCCCTAAGAACTTATCAATTTCATCTTCATTATGGTATAGGACCACAATTATGACTTCAATTATTCAATTATTAAGGAAGTTAAGCCAAGCTCACTTCTGTGATGAGGGGAAAGCAAACAATGTCTTCATTGTCTCTAGGGTTCTCAGTTGTGAGTACATAAACCAGGTTGTGTCTTCCAAAGAGAACTACAACATTATCTTCCATTCCGCACGTTCTTCTGCAAAGTGATCTAGCCACTGAACCAGTGGAGTCTATTTCTTCACCTCCCTTGAATCTCAGCAAGGCTTATGACTACTTTGACCAACAGAATTGGCAGAAGTGACAGCCCATTCTAACTACAGTTGTTAACTAGCTTGATGGCTTCTACCACTGAACTCTCGGAAGCCAGCTGTCACATAAGAAATGTGACTACGTTGGGACAGCTATGCGGTGGATAGCCCTGGAGGATGAGACACCGTGTGGAGAGAGACGGAGAGCCCAAGCACTACCAGGCACATGGAGTGAAAGGTCAACTTAAAAGGGGATCTTCAACCCTCTGTGAATTAACGTGTCTCCAGTAAAATCTTTCAAATTCCTGACCCACAAATGTGTTGGCAAAATGTGAGTGGGTACTTAAGCCATTAAGATTTGGAAAAGTATGTTACACAGTAATAATTAACTGTCACGTGTTTGTCAGGAAAAAGAGAATGAAAAGAAATAGCGCTACCTGAGTGGCTCTGCCAAGCACCTTTAATAAGACAATGAAAGTGCACTGGCATCTCATTAAAAGAAGAAAATAAAGATGCCTATGAATAAACAAATGCAAAAAGGTAAAACTGAGAATGAGAGAAATTATTAGCTAAAACAATAACATTATAAAAGGCTACTCAGCGAAATGCTGCTAGTAGATATTTATGTTTTTTTAAGTAAATTACTACAAACAATTTCAGTTTAATGAGCCACAGATATCAGTTAATTGACATGCAAAACAGACAACTACATTTTTTAGTTTGAGTGCTTTCCAAGTTATTAAAGCAAACCAATTAAATTTTAAAAAGGGAGTCATAGAGGTCACACTAGAAAAAGAAAAAACGTTTAAAAAACTGGAAACATTGCCTCAGTGGAGAGAAGAGGTCAGGGCCACATGTGCGACTGTCTTGATTCCAAAGCTATGATTCTCTAGTTTTTATAATTTAGCATTAAAGTAATATAACTACAATATCAGGGAGTTTGGGGAAGGAGGCGGAAGGAAAACTCCAACCCGCCATCCTGTCACATCCCAGTGGTAAGACGCTGGGCTGCTGGGGGCTGCCGCCGCTGTCATTCACTCTAATAGTCTGATAGGGTGTCCTTGAAAACCAGGTCCCATATAAGTAGCTTTGAAAAAAAATCTCTTGAGACTAATATTTTTACTATATTTTGAAGAGTGAAAAATGAAATAACCTATTGAAAAGTTCACAGAAAACAAATCTGTCATACCCAATATCTGTATTAATATATTTACCAGTATATTTAAATATCAATATATTTAAAGTAGTATCTATATTAAAAATAGTAAATAAAGAACATTAAAAGTTTTCTACATTTAAGATCAGAGAATACTGAGTGTATTTGGGGATTTCCAGGGCTTAGATCAAACAGCAACCATTATAAAGATATTGCTCAGTATAAACCTGGTGACAACTCTAGAGCTTCTGGTTGGTATAAAATCTACTGATCTATCAAAAATAAAATAAAATAACTGAAGTCATTCTTTTACTGTAATGAAAATAACTTGGAAAATGATCACCTAAACTCACTGAGACTTTGGAAGAAATGAGCCCAATAAATGTAAAACCAAGGAGATTTTTAATTAAATAACCAGAACTCTTAATTCAGCCATGATATTTCACAATTCTACTCAAGTATTTCCATCTTAGATATTACAAATGTTAAAGTATGGAACAGATATATTTTACACCTTTTATCTCCTTTCATTTAATTGCTAAATATTTTATTACAGATAAGATTGAGGGCATTTCTTATAAAACTTAATACTAAATACCAATTAATAAAATATCTATTATTTACTGGAAATTTTAATTTTTCAAAAGGCTAACATAATCTTGAAACACATCAGAAAGCAAAACTGCAAGTTTCCTTTCATGATACACATTTCTAAACATTTATAATACTTTGACAATTGGCTGAAACTGGAAAGAATAATATTGTTAGGGGGCCCTTTTGATTTAAGGAATTCTCTATCCAGATTACGCTCTTTTCTTTTTGATCCTATTCTTTTCTATTCAGTTTTAACCCAAGCAAAAATTAACCATTCAAGGCATAACAATTTAAATTTGGGGCATTTATAAATATGGACCTTAATGTTTCCCTTTATTATTACTTACATATTTTAATGAAAGAATGTTTTACCTGCAAAATCTGTGTGGGGGATATTTCACCATTGGTTTCAGTTGCAAAAGACACCATATGCTCTGGAAAAAAATACTGACGAAAAGATACAGGTTACATTATCCCAAAAGCTGTGCTAGAAAAGATTCGATTATGATGATTGAAATCTAAAGCAAAAGTTCTTTCAATCAGCGTGTTGAAAATTCACTCGAAGTGCTTTTAAAAATGACAGTCCCTGGACTTTACCTTCAGGTATCTTAATGGAAAAGAAAGGTCTGAGCAGGACCCAGAGTAGCAAACATCCTCAGAGGATGCCCATGGAGAGATTCACTGACCTCACCTTACACAAAACTCTGCCCTCAGGTCAACAGTGTGCTTGCTCCTATTTCTCCTCCCTGAGTCTTGACACCCCTGTAGCAGGTGCTAAGAACTAGCAATTCCATTTTAGAAAGGCAGAGCTCATAGAAGTAAAGGGTATACTCAAGGGCACAGCCCACACTGTAGAGGAACCAGGACTTTGGGACTTAACTAGGGCCAGGGAGTGAAAAGACCAGTCTTTTCCACTCACTGTTTTTCCAAACTTGTTTAATCATAAAATTCACCCAGCAGTTGCTTGACATAGGAACTCCTAGGACTCATTCCTGAATGACTCTGTAGTTCTGGGTAGCTCTTGGATCCTGTATTTTTAACAAGCACTCTCCCCTTCCCCGGGTAATTTTTATGACCAGACAAGTTTTGGAAAATAGATCCTACGCTACTTCCTCCAGGACAGGTTTTTCCACAGTAGTTCTATCAACATTTGGTCTAATAATAACACTGCGTTGTGGGGGCATTGTCGGATGTTTAGCAGCATTCCCAGCCTCTCGTCACTAGCAGCCCTCCCACCCCCACTTATGACAACCACAAACATCACCAGACATTGTCAAATCACCACCCCAGTTGAGAAGCACCGTTCTAGGTCTACAAAATCAATGTACAGACTGCTTAAATTTTTAAAAAATAGATAAAACCCAAAATGAACACTAAACCATATGTCTATAACTATGACTTTTTAAATTCTTGCTTTTATAAAGATTCATAAAAAAAGTTTCCCTTCAAATTCTAATTCTATTTAATTTTTATTAGAACTCTTATTTTCTTTGGCAAAGATCATCTATTATGTTTCTATTAATAGGTTCAAATAAAAGAGAACATAAGAGGTGTTTTGGGCTTTGAAAATATTCTATTATGGTAACTATCATATATTTTCCATAAAGGATCATTTCAATCCAATTATCTAAAACTTAGTATCAAAAAATGCTACAGCTGCAGAAACAAAAACAATTTAAAATAATTATCTCAAAGGCTATTCTAAAGATCTAAAGATCTCTAGTCTTCATTAGAATGTGACATATGTTTATTTTCTTTTAAAGAGACTACAATGAAAGTAGTACTTATAAGATAATAAACTGGTCTTTACCTAATTTCTACCTTGGTCAGTATTGCTGCACTGGAAAGAAATAACTGGCCACAGCAAGACTCATGTCAATCTTAAATTTCTAGATTCAGTTACAACACCCCAAACAATCATCAATCTGTTTTTACTTTAGACATTTTCTATTTTGAATATCCTAAATTTTCTGAGAAGTGTTAAACTATAATATTTTGGAACCTGCTTGAGGATCTCTAATAATTCATTTCCTAAATCAAATGTATAGTTTTTTTTCTTTTCTTAAAAGCAAAAAGAAGCAAGAGTTCTTGAAAACTGTGTAACTGAACTCCAGTGACAATGCTGAGTAATCAATGCTAGGGTAACAAGATATGTGACTAATTATAAAGGATCAGAATTCTTACCCACAAGTTAACAAATAAGGAATTATATTTTATTTATATGGACACCTCACATGAGCTAAAATAAAATTTAATTCATTTATTTTTCATAACTATTAATGGGGATTTCACTTACCATTGGATTCTTAAAGAATTCATATTTGGCATAATTTTTTCTAAAGTACAGCTTATTTTCTTCTTCCATTCCCCAGTCAGATAGCACTTCAACCACCAGCTCGTGGTCTTCTATTATTCTTTCTGTAAAGAATGTTTCAGTAAGCATGTCAATGGATGAATGAATGGATGTATGGATGGGATAAAAAGGTAGGTAGACAACTATATATGAATATATATATATATAGTGATTATATATCCATGCAAATATATAAAATATGTATGTATATTCATTCAAGATAGAAAGTTTCAACTCAGTCTGAAACAGCGAGATTGATAACACTTCCTTCAATTTTGAATTAGTAATAACTGATTTTTATACCAAAGCAGACTGTAACCTGAAGAGAAAAATGACAAAATATCACAATGCACTTTTTTGCTAATTCCAAATCTCCTTTTATTGATATGTAAATTAAAGTTTGATAACAAATCTGTATTAAGAATATGGGAGTTATTCTTTTTCTCCAACTCATCATGGTGCCAACATTAAAGTATTTGCTTAAAGTTGAGCAATTTAGCCCATGAAGAGAAAAAATTTTTGACAGATTCAATATGTATTTAAGACCCATAATCCAGATAGTATTAAAAAATTAAAATAAATGATTTAAAAGGGAAATATTAATGCAAGTACATAAAATTTTTTAAGAAACCTAATTTCTTGTGGCACTTTATGCTTTCAAACCAACATTCAGGGAAATACATTTTGTATTAACAATAAAGATAATTAGGGTGGGAAGGCACTAAGGAGGCAAGTCACTTAAATGAAATAAGCAGACAGCTTCAAAGGGGTGAACATAACATGCAAAATATCTATTTAATAAGAAACTAATATTCTTAGCAGCAACATTCATAATAGCCCCAAACTAGAAACTACCCAAATGCTTATCAACATGAGAACAAATAAATAAATCTTATAAAAGCACACAGTGGAATATATATTCCACCAAGAAGCAGTTTTACAAATGAATTTCACTAACATAATATTAACTAAAAGAAGCCAAACACAGAGAGTACATACTACATGATTCCACTTATAGAAGGTTCAACACAGATAAAATAAACCCATGGCATTAGAAATCAAGGTAATGAGGATAGTGGGTAAGTGGGGGTATGCAGAAACCACTGAATATGGAAAATATCCTGTTGACCTGGTTATTGAATACTCAGACATATGCAATATCTGAAAATTCATCAAATTGTCCAATATGGTTTGTTCACATTTTTTAAGGTATGTCATACTGCAAAGAAAAGTTGAGCTAGCTGTGAAATTACTAATGCAAAACAAGAATACAGAAATCCTCAGCTTTTTCTAGGACCTTTTTGAAAAGTACCTGTGTCTCAGAAATTCAACACTCAGTAGTGATCTGTGACATGTAACACCCACACCCTTGAAAGTAATGTGATACTTAAATAGAAGCTTATTCTCTGAAAGAAAGTTCTTGTAGGAGTGCTCGATGAATGGGATGAGTTTGAGCTAAGTGTGCAACACCACTCTGGGTTCTGTTCCTAACTCTGACTGCTCTTTTTCTGTCTCATTGACTAGCTCCTTAGCTCAACTCTCTTCTTTCCCTTTCTCTAAACTAATGTATGCTCCCCTCTTTAGCCATCACATCTGTCAAGTTCCTTAAAGTGAAATCTGTGACTACAGCTGCTTTCAAAAATCAAAGTCAGTAAAGAGGCTCCTAAAAATATTAAACAATTTCAACAATTCCCCATCTGAGTATATAAACAAAAGAAGTGGCAGCAGGGACTGGAACATATATCTGTACACCAATGTTCATAGTACCATCATTCACAATAGCCAAAAGTTGGAACTATCCTAATGTCCATCAGCAAATGAATAGACAAATGAAAGCAATACAGACATACAATGGAAAAATCAGCCTTAAAAAGAATAAAGTTTTAATACATGCTACAACATGGATGAGTCTTAAAGACATTATGCTATGCAAAGTAAGAAAGATACAAAATAACAGATACTGTATGATTCCATTTACAAGAGGTACCTAGAATTAATAGAGACAAAATGTACAATGGCGGTTGTCAAGGACTGGGGGAAGGAAGCAATGAGGAGTTATTGTTTAATGAGTTGAGTACAGAGAGATAAAAATGTTTCTAGAGATGAATGTTGGTGGTTGCAAAACATTATGAATATTCATAATTCCAATGAACTGTACCCTTAAAATGGTAAATTTTATGTTATGCATATTTTACCAAAGTTAAAAAAAAAAAGAAACAAAGTCCTCTTCCTTTTACCCTCTCAGACTGCTTTGTCCTAAATTATCCTATCTCCATTACATCTCCTCCATATCTAACCAATATCCTCTACTCTTGTTATCCCCAGATTACTAGGGATTCTTCCTCTGAGCAGCTCTCATACAGTCAATAACCCCCTACCGTTCCTACTATAACAATTCCATTTTAAACTTTCACCTTTTCTTAACTAATCTCTAAACTTCTACTTTCTTTTTCTTTCAGTCCAAACTGAACACTAATATCACAACAAACCTCATAAGACATTTGTATCAATGTGATCCTTGCTCAAAAAGCTTGTTCACTTCCCAACTTGTTATGAGACAAATCCATCTACTCTGGCAGTTAAAACTCACTAATTTACCCATCCATTAAACAAATATTTATTAAAGGACTACCAAGTGTCAGACAATTATCTTGGTACTTAAAATTTTGTAGTAAAAAACAGTCAAAATTCACTGCCTCGTGGAGCTTTCATTCTAATGGAAAGATCTGGACAATAAATAAAATGTAGATCTTGAAGTGTGGCTATAAATATTACACAGAAAAATAGAATGGGGAAGAGGGAGAGAGGACGGCACAAGGGAATGAAGTCCATTTTCAATAGCTTGCCAAGGAAAGTCTCTTAGAGAAAGTAATATCTTTTCCCAGAGGAAAAGAGGACATGAGCCAAGCTGATATCCAGAGGAAGGACAAGAACAAAGCTCTTGAGGCAAGAGCAAGGATGATGTGTTTGAAATACAGCATGAGGTTAATGTGGCTAATGCTGAGTGAGCAAAAAGGAGAGTGCCAGAAGAGGTTAGAGAAGTAAGGTACTGCGGGGACTCGGGAAAGCCCTGCAGTTCATACCATGGATCTGGCTTTTCCTCTGAGTTAGATAAGAAGTCATTTTAAAGAGAAAGAATATCATGAACTGACATATTTTCATGGGATTACATGGGCTGGTGAGTGTAGAACTGATCTTAAGAGGCTTAAAGATGGAAGCAGAAAATTGTAATTAGCAAGGGGCTAGATGATGTGGCTTGGATTAGAGTATTATCAGTCCACATGTAAGAAGTAGGCAGAATCTAGGTATGTTCTGAAGATAGAGCCAACAGGATTTGCTGACAAGTTGGACATGGAATGAAAGAGAGAGGCTAGTTAAGGAAGACACTAAGAGTCTTTGTCTAAGTTCTTGGAAGAACTGTGTTGCCATTAATGAGTACGGAAGACCGTAAGAGAAGAAGGTGGGGGAGGTGGGTAGAACCAGGAATCACTAAGATATTGAGTGGGAAGTTGCATCCCTAACAATCTTTCTATCCTTACATCAGCCTACTTCTCACACAAACCCAGCTGGTATTTCAAGCTTAAGAAACATAGGTCCACATTAAACACAGCATATGCTAAGTACTATATCTATACTCTTTGCAAGTGTAGTGAGAAAAAATTTCAAGGTATTAAGAAAGACAGTTGTTTGTTTCTTTGTACCCATTACCACTCTCTACCACTAAGAAAACAGCATCGGTTCTACTCTCAAGATATGCTATACAGAGAGGAAAATAATGGCAGAGATGCATGTTCTTTCCTTTTGAGCTTCAAAGTAGACTTTATCAATCAGATATAACTTCTTGGGGAGAATCATGCTTCACCAATCCTCCATTACCTCATACAGGGATCCACCCTTGGTTGTCTATGAAAGGAGCTGGAATTAAGGGGTTAGTGGAGGAGAGGGTGGCATGAAGACTGAGATGGACCTTGATATAAGCAGATGATGTAGGTCCCAAGCAACCCTGTATCTTACACCCTTCCAGAACTAGAATGCCAGGGTGAGGAGTTGATGAAGATATAATGCCAGATAAGTTTCTGTGTGGCTCAAACCAGACTGTAGCCTTAGGAGACCTCTAGTCTTAAGTAGATGCTCTGAGTCTAGTATGGTAGAAAAGCAATAACTGAGTCTAACATTGAGGCAGGTGAGTCCATAGCATCCCAGCTCAGGGAAAGATCACTGCAGTGGTACCACGTGCCCCAGGAGAAGCGTAGAAGGGCCAAGAGAAAACCATTAACTTAAGAGACTTGATGGTATAATCAATAGCTTGAAAGGAACAAGAGTTTTCAGAACATGAAGAGTTGGACAAGAGTTAGACAAATACCTCTTCTGGAACTTAAATGCCCCACCAGAGTGTTTGAGGAGTGAGAGTTGGCCTGATCCTTCAACTGAGAATATTTTATACTTGTATGTAATTCCTTTATAGAACATGAATTTATTATTTACCACAACAAGACTGAGAACAATCCAAGAAGCAAACAAATAAAGTTTAAACTGCCATTGAGAAGGCAGGAGACTGATGGTCAAAAATTAATTCAGTTATAGAAATAAAGAAAGTTATATCTCTCTAAGTCTCAGTCTGAGACTTTTCTCATTACTGTATTTAATTCTTGTAATATCGGCGTCAGGCTGAATAATGGCCCTAATGATGGTTCCTAATTTCTTGAACCTGAAAATGTTACCTTATATAGCAAAGCCTTTGAAGATGTCATTAACTTAAAGATACTGAGATGAGGAAATTACCCTGAATTATCCAAGTAGGCCCTAAACCCAAACATAAGTATCCTTATAAGAGATAAACAGAGATATGACACAGAAAGAAGAGGAAAGAGCAATGTGACCACAGAGGCAGAGTCTTTGGTTATGTGGCCACAAGCCAAGGAATGATGACAACCACCAGCAGCTGAAAGAGATAAGGAATAGATTACCCTAATGCCCTCGGAAAGAGAGTGGCCCTGCCGACATCTTGATTTCAGCCCAATAAAATTAATTTTGGACTTCACCTCCAGAACTCTTAAAGATTACATTTATTTTTGTTTTTTTTTTAAGCCACCATGTTTTTTGGTGATTTGTTACAGAAGCCTTAGGAAACTAATATAATAATCTAATGAGCAAGTTATAGCTCTACTTTATAAAAATTAAACTGAAGTTTAGAATAGCAAATTCATAGGATTTAAATGGCAGTCACATGTCTGGCCTCAAGTCGATTCTCCTTGCACAGAATTGCCTCTGTCTTCACTACAGTTCCCACCAGGGAGGCATCCCCTGCTGCCTCTGCTGACCTATTTATCCTGCTCATTCTTTCTGTTAATTAGCTAAAATATGTCTCATTTTCCTGCAGTTTTCATGTTTCAATCACCTCAATTTTTTTGAAGTGTAGTCAATAAACATTTGCTAATTAGGTGCAAATAACCACATTTTGAGGGGAAGAGGAAATAAAATAATGGACAATATTTCCAATTATATCAATCTCAACCTTACATTAAAGTAATATAAATCATTTCAATCTGGATAGCATCAAAAAAGAAATAAGTCCTGGCCAATGTGGTTCAGCTGGTTGGAGCATTGTCCTGTAACCCAAAAGGTCACAGGTTTGTTCTCAGTCAGAGTACGTGCCTAGGTTGTGGGTTCAGTCCCTGGTTGGGATGCATGCAAGAAGCAACTAATCGATGTTTCTCTGCCACATCAATGTTTCTCTCCATCTCTTCTTCCTCCCTTTCCCTCTCTCTAAAACCAATAAGTATGTCCTCGTGTAAGAATTAAAAAAATAAATAAAAAGGGTAGAAAAACCAGGCATACTTGAACAGCTATGACAAATGTGTAACAAAAGAACTAGCAACATATATATGATCACCAAAGAAGCAGCACTCTAGTCAGGGCTTTGTTGACTATGTGCAAATAAAACCCAGCATATGAATCTAGAAAGAAAAAATAAAGGATATAATGTCTACAAAAAATTTCACATAACTATAATACCAGATGTTTAAATAATGCATGTACTAGCATCAGGAAAACATGCTGGTAATCTTAAGAAAAATTTCTTCAAAAAAAGCTAGCAAAAACTGGTATATGTGAGAAAGTAAAAAACATAGTTTTCATTCCTTCAAAGAAAATTTCTGATACTACTCTACTAAAAATTCAGATAATGTATAGAAAAGCAAATAAAGTCCAGAGGATCAAATAAATGCAGCTACTGATCCTTATCTCATACTCATCTGGTAATGGAGATAAAACTTTCTTATTACAGAATTGGTTTTTTAAATATCATATCATATTATATTAAAATAATCTTTTTAAGTTTATCCTCATTGCAATTTGGATGTACTGTCATATACCATCCTACTACCAAGTCTTATTATGTTAAAGGATTAATACTACAATAATCCAAATAACCCCAAGAGGCATAACTGGTGATCGGGTAAACGCACCTTACAGGAAACCAGTGGGTTTTTTATTATAAAAGGCAGATATCTAACTAAATACAGGCCTTAATAGGGAGAAAATTCACCATGAAGATGCAGGATGCCTAAATGGATTACTTTCAGAGGAAAGAAAAATGCTTAATGGGGAGACAAAAAGTTACCGAAGACCAGCTTCGTTTTCCCTAGGCCTAGGCACAATACATCATTACCAAGACCTAACAAAGGGAAGGAAAAAACAAAACAAAATACTACTCTAGATTCTTACAATACACTTTCTCTTTACTCTGCTTTAGCCCCATTCTAAAACGAAGCAGATTTTAACCAACTAAGTAATTCTAAGTAATTTGTTACACTTTTAAAATATGTAAACAAAACAAATAATCCTATTATCAGGGGTTCTTTGCTGCAATATCAGAAATCAATGATATTAGAAACTATCACCCAGAATGAACTCAGATACTTTTTGAGCTGCCATTTGAAAAGTGACCCCAGGTAGCTTTCACATAAATTCATCATGACATATATTCATCGTGATTATTTTAAAGATCTTATTTTTAAAGCTTCATAAATCCATCTAAAATACTATATTAAAATATATTATTATAACTTCAAAGATATATCCATCTTTTTAACTTTTTTAATTAAAAAAATAAAGTGTTTTTTAGGCATTGGAAAGTGAATTACAAAGATCAAAGACCACTCCAATGGAGGTAGAAAAATAGGAGAAAGGCCATCTTAAATCACTTCAGTACAGCAACCAAAAAGGAGGAAAAAGGAAAGAAAGTCTCCAAAAGAGTAAAAAAAAAAAAAAAAAACGTTTTTTAAAACAAAAACAAAAGCTTCATATTGCTTTCAATTTTATTTTTAATTTTTGTTTCTAACAGATCAGTGAAGTATTATGGTAAAAAGGTAAAATATTAACAAATAATGATAACTACATATAATTGTTTTCTATTTAATTTTCAGAAACTTTTCCATCAAAAGAAAAAAAGAAGAAGAAGGCAAGAAAAACGTTCCTTCTGAAACTGTTGATTTAACTTGAAAGTCCTTTAAAGAAACTCAATCCTCCCAGTATGGAAAGTGTTCACCTGTGACCTTCTGCCTGGATTTCTTCGCTGAATCTTCTGAAAGTACAGCGCAGGGCTCAAATAGAAACCTGAGTCCCTACTCTTCTTATCACTTGATAAGAGAAGAAACAAGAGTGGCTTTTACCTCTAATTCACCAAGAAAACAATTCTCTGTATACCTTTGTTACAGGAAACTCCAGGAGACAAACGGTCCTTGTGCTTCTCTGTGCTAGGCAGAAACTACGCACATTTTGTCAATCTTATTTTCAGATAAAAATGAACAGCCTCTGACCAAGCAAAACACAAACTGGAGAAGCAAAGAATAAAACAGGGCTCAATTTCTAAAAGGTTCCTAAACCTAAGAAAACTACTTAATACCAACAAGATCCCCCAGAAAATTGCCACCACTAAATTCAGCTTCCCAAGTGCAATAAGAGGAAAATCTTGATACTTCAGCTGATGGGTAGAAAGGCCTTGTGGATCATTCCTCAGCAAATCTAAACAGTCCTCATATTAACTCACACTCAATGATCACAACCTGTTTTCATAGAAAGCCTTATTTTTCCACAGTGTTTACATACATATTATCTCAACCTGACTGGTAAATAACTGAAGAGCTAAGGCTTCCACAAATTCTAAGTGACCTAATGCATGCTTTAAGGACTCATAAATTTCCATGTGGGCATGAGGTGTGATTGCTTTGGTTTCTTTTCCAAGTCTCTGCCTTCTATGCACAATACACTGTAATCCATCCTTTGAACTGTCTGATATAAATACCTTACAGCTTAGTACAGCTTAGTTCAAAAACCATTTATTTGTCCTAAATCCTGGGTTACAAAGATGCATGTGTACACAGAGCTCTAGCTCTCATGGAATTACTGTCTAGTTACAATAATATGATCACTATTAAGATAGCTGCAAAAGTGTGACAGTAGCACAGAAGATGGGTACTTGACCCAACTTGGGACTTCAGGAAGATATCTGAGTTTAGTCTCTAAAAATCTCACCAAAGTTTGTAAAATTGTGTTTATTCCTTTTTCTTGATTACAAAAAATTTGAAAAACACAGCTGATAATCCCAATCCATCTTTAAACATGTCCATCAGGAATAAGCACTTAAAATTTCAGTATATTCCCTTCTTGTCTTTTTTTTCTAGCAAATATATTTATAATATATAAATAGCTGTGTATATATTTTCTACAAAATTTAGAAAACATTTTTTACATGTAAACACATATATAAAATATATATACAGTTTCTAAATTTGGTTAAATATATGTACTTTTTTCCAATCATCATTAAATTCTTACATCAGCCCAAGCCCACATCAGTCATCAAAGGAAGAACTCCAAAAACATAAGCAAAAGCTGCGTAACTTACATCCTATGGGTATACAGTAATTTATAACATTCCATTATAGCACTAGGTTTTATCGTTCTAATTAATGTCATAACTAATTTTGCTTAAACAGCCTTATGATACCTATTTCTTGTCTAAAGTCACTTGTTTCCCACACCCACCTATAGCATGTACTTGTGGAAGTGTCACCTCCCAGGACACAATTCATCATTATCGCTCCTAGTGCTTCCCGCACCCCTCTGCTACTTTGGGAATTTGTAATTTCCTAGCGGATGTATGAGAAGGAGTGGTGCCAGCACGTACCCTGCCTGTCTCACCAGAGCAGCTTTGGATCAGCAAATGCATGTGCCCTGGGGCTGGGCACCTGGAGGAGGCAGATGTGTCCCTACCCGATCTCAGATGGAAAGGGCAACTGTGCTTCGGAAATCGGAGCAAGGGATGCCTCCAGCTGCTCTTCTCCCTCTCCTCTCTCTAGATGGTGGCACTAGGTTAGCTGACAGTAAGGCTAGACTACTGAGAGTTTTCATCTTACCTTGTCTTCATACAAATTTTTAGGACACACCTAATGATTACACTTTACTACCATTTTAACTAAAATTCCAAGTAAGCCTTGGAAGATATATAGTAATTAGCTAGGTAAAGATAGGCAAGAAAGGACTTCTTGAGAATCTCGACAGCATGAGCAAACGAACCAAGGAGTAGAAACCGTAGTGTATGCAGGTGACTACAGGCAGTTCTCTAATAAACAAACTAGAGGAGGGAGGGGCCGGACACAGGCTGGAGATAGAGGGGCTAGTCAGGGCACAGGTGCTACAATTCCTGCAAAGGACCTTGGGCTCTAATGCAAGGAGAACCAAACCTGCAGGAGATGAATAACTGGAAAAAACCAAGGGCAGGAGGAACACTTGTAAATGGAATAACAGGAGAGAGATGATGAGATCTCAGTTCAGGCTATAGGATAAGGATATTGAGAAGGAAAAACCGTCTGGACCAGGAGGCAGGCTTGGTTACGAGCATTCTTTGCTGGCTTCATATTTACTGCCTCCAAGCTGAGTGCACTATCAGGACACCACATCTCCATAAAGCTCAGGCCAGGACTCCAGCAGCCTCCACAGGGAAGGAACAGTGTCCCATGTCCCAAAGGCTTCACAGTTACTTCTGCTGGTGATGAGGGTAGTCACAATGCCGATGGCTCATAGATTCCAAACAGCACAGAAAGAACATATCAACTCCAGAAAACAGAAAACAGGGAGAATAAAAACCACCTGAGCTGCTTTTGTAAAAAATAAAAATAAAGACTGAAGGAGCAGCTTCAAAGCAGGTGCCTGTGAAGCCTTCCCTCACTGCTTCTGTCTTACAGAGATCACGTGGGGATAGCCATACACATAAAAGTGGTATCATTAAAAGCCTCCAGTCATTCATTGTGCTTATTAAAGCCACTCCACAATGAAATTCATAATGGAAATCTCAGCTGTCCCTAGCAGTGACACGAAAATACAATTAATTCCTCTTCCCGAGGAGTCTAGAGGTATGCGCTTGAGGTATTGTGTTAATTGCCACTGCTTCGTATCATGGCTTCAATCAGGAAATCAGGAATCAGAATGGGAGCAAGACAAGCATGGATCCCATTAAGTTCCTAAGGACTGAAAACTGGAGTTTTCCTCCCCACCACCTCTCAACAATGATTATAAAAGTAGAAAACTCCATCTGGGGAACTACAGTGACATCCAGTGGCTGTGAAGTATTAAAAGACACCAATTACAAAACTTCAGTTTATTATATGATAAGAATGGAAATACGTATTCATTGGTACACTGATATTAAACTCAATGCCTAAACAAATGTACATACAACTAGAAACTCATCACAACATGATCCCAAATCAGGCAAATCAGTGATTCACAACAAAATCAGCATGTTTAGCTGCCTTCAATAATTTACTTTACCTATTAAAATTCTCAGCAGTGCTTATTAATAATTATGGGCAGAGGATAAGATTGAGTGCCAGCCTGCAAACCAAAGGGTTGCCAGTTCAATTCCCAGTCAGGGCACATGTCTGGGTTGCAGCCCAGGTCCCCAGTTGGGGGTGTGCAAGAGGCAACCACACATTGATGTTTCTCTCTCTCTCTTTCTCCTTCCCTTCCTCTTGCCCTAAAAATAAATAAAATCTTTAAAAAATATATTGATATTGTATTCAAAGTTCCAAATAGCATATCACCATTCATGCTGTGTATAAATTCAAGAACAAGTCATTCCTAACGTGATCCTCTTACTCAGTCAAATAAAAGTAGCTGGTAAGACAGTGAACGAGGCTTGAGCACTTTGCTCCCAATAGTTTCAACACTACCTCTGTAAGAAAGACTTATCTGAAAATGTTCTGGAGGGTTCAAAATTTCAATTTATATTTATAGCATGCATGAGAGACACAGATGGAGAGTGTGACAGAGACAAATCACAGCAGAATGCCAGGAATATTTGCCTGACCTATTGGGAGAGGAGAAACCAACCTGCTTCCATGGAAAACACATACACTGTAGAATCTGATAGACCTTAGGTTTATGCAATGTTTGACCCTAGGCAAGGTGTTTCATCACTAGTCTTTGTATTCCTACATATAAAATGGAGATTTAAAACCGTATCTTGCAGAGTTGGTATGAAGCGAAGTACTAAGACCATCTGTCAAGATTAATGTAAAACCTTTCACTCCATACCTTGTGCATATAAGATGCACAATAGTAGCTATCACACATATACATTCATATTAAAAATACTAAGAAGACTGAAGTTTCCTTTGCCACAGAAAATACTTTGAAAATAGACTTCAGATTCCATAAACATACCATATTTTGAATGTCAAGTGCACCTCTTTCTGACTTTAGTAATTGGAGTGTGCTTTAATGGATCATAAGCAATATCTATTAACAATACAGAATGTCTCTGAAACTTCCCTAAGCTCATCTCAGACATTAAAGTGAACTAAAGTGCAGGACACCCTCAACTCTCATCTATCCCATAAGTCAAAATGTTCTTGCCTAAAAGGCTTCAGCACCTCACAAACACTAAACCTCAAATGTGCAGATCATAATGTGCAGATAGTACAATCGGGCACACATAACTAGCAGGAATGAGAAATGGGCAAAGACCAATCCAGGAAGCCACCTGTAGTTTGATGTAAAAGCAAAACAAAGTTGTTCAGCTTCCAAAACGTCAAAACTTGCATTCTGGCCTTCTGAGCAGCACCCTTGGAAAACTAAATCAGATCATACTGCTCTCTAACTCAAAAAAAAAAGACCTCCAATTCTTTTCCTCTCACTCAGTGTACAAGTCAAGTCCCCTACATGGCCTGTGAGACCTTTCATGAACTTGCTCCACAGCAGTCCCATGAAGTCCTCTCCCATTACTTCCCACCTTACACACCAGCCTCTTAGCTGCTTCCTGAACACAGTACATTGCCTTGTCCAGGCCTTTGCACATGCTGTTAACTCTGTCAAGAATAGTCTTCTTCCATTTATAACTGCAAGGGTTGCTGCTGTTGGCTTCACATCTCTACTCAAATGTCTCACTGTCAGAGAGGCTTTCTCTGGTCCCTCTATTTAAAGTGCAGCCGCCTCCCCCAGCACTCTGTCCCTCTTCTCTGTCATCCTTTCCTCTCCGGCACTTACATCACCTAAGGGACTACAGATTTTCATCATTTGTCTTTCTTTCCCTGCTAGAATGCAAACTCACAAGGGCAGAGCTTTTTGTCTATTTTGTTCATATGAGACCCCTAGGATCCACACACAGAATGGGCTTGGTACAAAACAGTCAATGAGTATTTGCTAAATTGTTGGAGGAAGACAATAGGGGAACCAAAGTTAGGTATAGTTCCTAGTTCTTGTGGAATCTGTAAAGTAAAAAACTATACAAAAACACTCAGGATGCTTTTTTAGTGCAAGATATACAAAAAGAAGTATAATTAGAGGTTATGTTAAAACAGATATATTAATCAACATCATTTCAGTGCTGTAAAATTATGAATACTATTGCTTCTTTCTTGATATCTTTGTTTCTCAGTTACTTACAATAACCTGAATTATTTTTGTATTGAAAATATTTTTTAAATAACAGATACTACTGCCTCTCTTTCAGGATCCTACTCATTGAAAATTCTTTATGACTAAAAGCAGGCAAGAGTATCTCCTGAACAATATACAGATCTGACTAGCTAGTCACCAAAGTTTCAAAAATCATTTATCCTTTGCTTCTTTATATCAACAGCACTCACGAAAGACTTACAGATGAAGATGTCAGCAGTCCATTCTGTTGACAAAGAGCATCTGCAGCTTCATATCATATTTAACGGGGGAAAAACCTACTCTAATTTATTCATTTGTTTTAATAAGCAAATAGAGAAAAAGTTACTTAATATCACTATTAGATTGAATTAATATTGCAAGAGTATTTATAACCTACACACACAAATTAAACATGTGTAAATAACACATCAGTTTTATATTTCATGCTGAAGAAGGCCAACAGTGGTTATTTGTTATACTGTTAGATAAAGAAATGGAAGCTCTAAACCAGTTACACATTAGAGTCTACAAGTTTTCTACTGTTTTAAAGTAAAACCAGAGTAAAAAACAAAGAGTACAAGGAAGCTCTAGAACTAAATGTCTTTCTTTTTTTTGAGAAAATACTATTTTCTTTTTATTTTGGTTTTTCAGTTACAGTTGTCCCCTTTTCCCCTAATTTCTCTCCCCCACCCATCCCACCCCTCTCCCGCAATCATATCCCTCCCCGTTGTCCATGTCCATGAGTCTTTTATGCAGGTTCTTTGACTAAACTAAATGTCTTTCTCATAAGCTTTGTTCTAAGGCATGGTTGATGAAGCCATGAGACACTATTCTCATACCTTTGGTTTTATTTCAGTAGTTTCCAGAAAATATAGTAATGAAAAAACTTATTTCTACATGAAGTCTAAAAGTTTAATTTAGTATGTAGTTCAAATTAATTCTCAATGTTCCATCTTAAGCCTCCACATTATATAGACTTGTGCATTTTATTCCTTAATATAACTTGCAGTGGTCTCAGCAAAAACTGCTGTTTGATTTACAGAGTAGATTTTTATTACCTCAAGCTGCTTCTTAAGGATATGTATATGTAAAAATAAGAAAGAGGAGATAAAATTGTTGCCAATCCTGTCTCACTCTAGCAGAAGAATGAAAATTCTTTATCTTATTAAAAGATTTAGAAAAAATAAAAACCTCTATAACTCACAATATAACAATGTATTTTCAATATAAAAAATTTTAAAAGGTCATTCCTTATGTTTATGACTTTAAAATGTGAAGGAGTTACTCATTTCTTCAAGAGAAATTTAGAGTACCCTGAAGAGAACCACTTTGGATATTCCCTATGTCTGCCCTATAATCAGCTCAAAAAACTAATCCAAATAACAGCTTATTTTAACTTCTCAAAAAATTTTAATTGTGTTACTAAACACCATTTTGAAATTTATCTTTCCATCACTGTGGACTCTGTGCTCTAGCTCTAAAATTCCCATAAATCATTATTTAAACAAAGAAGGTGGCAAATGTGTAATATGTTTATCCTTATTTCCATTTTGCTCTACTATTTTTTATCCTTACCTGGGGACATTTTTTCATTACTTTTAAAGAGAAAAGAAGAAAGATGGAAAAAGAGAGACATCCATGAAGAGAGAGACATCAATTGGTTGCCTTCTTGTACACACCCCAACTGGGGATCAAACCTGTAACCTGGGTATGTGCCCTGACTGGGAATCTAACCCACGACCTTTTGGTCTATGAGACCATGCTCCAACCAACTGAGCCACACTGGCCAAGGTTTGTTCTACTATTTTAATCTCTCAACCTCCAATACCAAAGATAAAAGAATAAAGAATTATTCACTATTTTCTTATATCTGAAGAAAAATTTTGCCATATAATCAAAACTGTAAGGGACAATAAAGCAATGATATGACTGTGATTCTGTATCCTTACCTAGACCTATGTGAGACAGGTGTTCAAAAAGGGTCCAGCTGTGGTCATCAATATAATGATTCTTCAGGATCAATAGCTGGCAAACATCTCGGGCAGTTATATCACTGGGTACCTCTAGAGCCCTGCTGGTTTCATCTTCACTGTGTATTTTAATTACCTGTGTACACAGAAATAAGAAAATGAGCCAAAATATTCTATTAAGAACATTATATTATAGTAAGTCATCAAACTTATTGGTTGAACTGATTACAAATTGCTTATAGAGTTTCCTCTATAACTAATTTACATATACATTAAGTGAATGTTACTTATCCCAAGATTTGTTCATAACATGTGTCAAAGTCACTTTGTCCAACAACTTCCACTCTCTTCCTCATCTAGAGTCCAATGACCATTTAATGTCATTGGCCACTATTAATAATGTAACATTATATATTAATTACATTAATTTTAAGAAGATGTTCTTTCCCTACCACTGTGATCTACTCAAAAGCTCTGTATCTCTTATCAATAGTTTAAATTTTCCATGCCATATTTAAATCCTGGAACTAATCCAAGTAACACAGGTGATTTATTCCCAGATATATTCAAAACAGGAAAACCAGTAAAGAGAACCAGACTTTTTGAAAGATTTCTCCATTTCAGATATGAAAGTTTTGCCAAAGCCTTGCTAGATGTTCACCAAATCCCTTTCCTTTCCCTCTAGCAATTAATTGTGGCCATGAGATTGTGCTGTAGTCAATAGAATGTAAGTCCATGCAATGTTTACACTTCCAAGCCCAGCCCATAAAAATCTCCCACAAACTGTCCTCTATTCCCTTTCGCCACCTCCCACTGAATGGAAGTAACTACAAGGACCTAGAAAAGAGGAAAGGCATGAAACAGAAAAAGACTTTGTCCCGGAATGACCACACCAAAGGTGCCCAACTAGGAAGACCCATATGATACTTTGACATGAACAAGAAATAAACTTATTATGTTAACTCACTGTGCACTTGTCCTCACCTATTAGAGCAGTTGTGTTTCCCTAAATTACATAGAATTTGAGGTTTATATACAACATTCCCCTCAACACTTACCAAGCTATGCTCAGTGCTAGAATTTCCAGTATTAAGATGTTATATTATATATTAAGTTAATTATAAGAAGATAAATAGCCATGACATTAGTACAGTAAACACACATACCCAAAAGTGGGAAATGGTAAGAAAATTCAATATAATACACTTGTTACAAAACAGAGACACATGAATATTTTTAGTAATTTAAACAAATGCAAATTAAAATGTATCAATTCTGTCCTATCCTTTTTTAAAATTACACTTAATCACAGTGCAATGAAATAGTTGCTGTCTTACAATGATAGCAGTAATATAAATTGGGAAACTATTGTGCACACCTATGAGAAATTATTTATCAAAAGCATCAAAGGTTCATTCCTTTGGCCCAGTAATTTCAATTAGATAAACTATTTCAATGAGTCTGTCCTAAATGTGGAAAATGGCTTAAGGTTTGATGTGGCCAGCAAAGTGCTGTATATAATTCTGTCAACCTAAATATTCAGAGAAAGAATGGCAAATGTGTTACTTTCACAGAATGGAGTTATTATATGGTCCTTACAAAGGTTATTCAAGAAAATGATACAAGAACTTAAAAATTTCTTAAGTAAAATAAAATTAGGACACCAAAGTATATGTTGCATAATACAGTGCAAACTTACTTGTTGGATTTGGCTATGCAGCACCTAACCCTCTTGTAACAGTATTCTGATTTTCTTTTAGAGCACCCTCCCACCCTCGCCATCAGTCTTTATGATTCCAGCAGCTCCAGCTTCTGCCAGCGATGGTGTGCTGGAGCTGCTGGAACTGGCTTGTAAGAACTGACTGTTCCACATTCAAGAACTTTGCAGGCCAGGCATCTTGAAAACAACCATGGTAGGAGTACATATATCAAACAAATTGACAAATGCTATAAAAAAGGCCTTTCTTTCTTTCTTTCTTTTTTATGAGCCAGTTTACTAGTGTACCACTGCCTTAGCTCCAGATGGAAGGCATTATACAGATTGACCCATCAGCACCCAGTTTCATCTTAGCAACAATGATTACTTCAGAAAGGGGCACATGCCTTAGAGCCAGTCATAGTCAATGTAGTATTTGTTCACATAATCATACAGGGGACTCTCTTTTCCAGGACAGATATAGGGTGAAGATGCTACTATTTGTGAAGAGAAGAATGTGGGAAAATGGAGTTAGTCATGGCAAGAAATAAAGAATATTGCTGAGCTCCTGGATGAAGGAGCATCTCAATTCTTTGTGTTTTTAGCATACGTAGGCCAGGAGGCTATAAGCTTCTAGTGGTAACACCCACTTATTTGTCTCCCTTATCCTTGCTATGAACCCCTCCAATTCATTCTCTACACTGCTAGCAGAATAAAATTTCTAATAGCCAAGCCAATCATGTCATTCTGCTACTAAAACTCTTCAATGGCTCCTCATTCCCATAACCCAAGCAGTTCATCTGTTAAGATCCCATGTAAGATACACATCTTTTGCTAAGTGTTTCACTATAAAGCTGTCACAGAAAGAGGTGGCTGTTACACTCAGCAGTACTGAAAACAATAATTATAGCCCTGGCCAGGTGGCTCAGTTGGTTGAGTATCATCCCATATACCAATAGGTTGTGAGTTTGATCCCTGGTTGGGGGCATGTACAGGAGACAACCAATCAATGTCTCTCTTACATCAATGCTTTCCTCTTTCCTTTCTCTTTCTCCACCCCCCCCACCTCACCCTCCTCTCTAAGAGTGATAAACATATTCTTGGGTGAGGATTTTTAAAAAAGAACAAGAATTACAAAGTAGGGCATACAGTACAGCATGCTACTAAATTATAAAATGAGGGTTAGAATAGCCCCAAAATATATCTGTGAAAAGTAATATTTAAGCCAAGACCTGTAGGAGGAGTGGGCAGTAGCTAGCTAGGCAAAGAGATGGTAAGAATATTTCAAGCTAAGGGAACAGAACCTGTGCAAAGTCCCTGGGGCAAGAAGAAAATTGGCAGATTCTAAATATTTAGAGCAGTCAGGGATGGCAGGAGCAGCACACAGGGAGGATGGCCCTAAGGAAACCGAGGGGTAGGTAGGATGGTGGTGAAGGGACGTAAAGGTCTAAGTTCAGAATTGACCTGAGAATCACAAAGCGTTAGAGATGCTAAACAAACACATCTATGCCAATGTGTTAGTTTGGCAAGGCAGGAAAAAAAAAAAGAACAAAGGAAGAAAACCCTAAGAAATTCTAAAATTCAACAGTGAATTAGAGGCGAGAAAGCCTGAAAGATAAAGTGAGATAGAAACAGAACCAGGGAAGTATGGCCTCATAGAAGAAAGTCTAAACTCCTCTGCGTGCACACTTCCCAGGATACCAGCCTATGGGACAGTTTGCTCTGGGATCCTAGTCAAATACGACAAAATACTGCAACCCGTTCTTTTTTAATTGCATGCGAGGTATCCTCTACTTGAAATCAATGCTCCAACCACCAACACACATGCTTTATTCGGCAAACTCCTATCTATCATTTGGCCCCAGTTTCCATGGCACTTCCTCTGGAAAGTCTTTCCTGAATGCCCATGGCTTTGCAATGTGCCTTGTAATGTGCTGTCATTTTGCATTTTCTATATGATGTCTTTCTCCTGAACTGTACTAGTAAGTCCTTATAAGAAAAACTACTGTTTGTCTACTATTTGTCATCACATCCTAGGGACGTAGCCCAAGGCAGGATATGGCTTAATTAGGATCTTAGGAACAAAATATTTTTGTACCCCTTGCAAAGCTTAGCAAGGGTTTTATACACAGTAGGTTCTCAATGCATATTTGTAAATTTTAATTTAAAAATATTTTGTCACAAAGTATATGACTGATTAAATTTTATGCTCAAGAAATTAAAATTCCTCTCAATGAGGAACAACTATACAATTCTTCATATTAATAATCCTAGGTAAGAACTGACTCAATATTGCTGGTTAGTGGGCAATTCTAAGTTTTAGTCCTTGAGGCAGCCATGAAGTTATATGAAAATACAGTCAAAATCAGATGTGATTGTTTGAACTTTCATTTCAGTTTATTTATTTTGTGGTTAATATATATGGTTCACTAGGACCCCAAGATCTGTTTGGAATCTCAGCGTCCCCCAGGGTAAGCTATTGTTAAGTGTGTGCCTTTGGTATTTGTCTCTGTGTCAGACAACTCTAAAGGACTCTCAGGGATGCTGTCCACTGAATATCCGTGCTGCTGTGATTACTGAGTGGATCGAGCACTGGAGGGTGCTCCTGCCAAAAGCAGTGTGAAGATGACCACTCCTGAGAGAACAGGAAGATCCAACCCTGAGGCTGCTCCATCGTGGAGGCAACGATGAGCTGCTGTTTCAGTTTCCTCAGAGACCAGCTGCACATCCCACACCAGGTAAAGGGGGGACTGGGAATGACCTGGTGGCAGCTACAAAGGTTCCCTGTACTTCCTGACTACCCCGTGTTTTCTTACAGTGAACTCCCATCACATGGGGTAACAGAAGCATGCCTCTTAGTTTTCATGCTCTATCTTTTATATCGGAGGGGCTAAGAAAATGCAAAATTGGAACCACTTTGAAGCTTAAGCCAAATTCATGAAGAGGGCAGGAACAGAGCAAGAGGTAAAGATGGGGGAAATGAAAAAAATACCTAACCAATCAGGAAAGTCATTTTCTTCAAACTATGTTGCTGTAATTTTGAAAGAAATAAGTTGCCAAGAATCAAGACATAAATTTAGAAGAGCTGGCCAACGTAAATTTCTGGAATAGCTACATGTATTCATTTTTTAAATAAAGAACACCTGCTGAGAGAAAAACGTAATACTTTTGTTGGAGCTCCATTTCAAACCCTTATTTTATTAATTCTATTTACTTGTGACATTTGTCCAAAATACACATTCACCTATGAATAATAAAATTATATTTTGGTTGAAATTCCATGACAGAAAATCCTTGTCATCTCTTTGATCTATTTAGTAATTATGAAAAATCCCTTACACTACCAATGGAATGCTTTATTAAAAGTCTCATTTTACATCTATATATTTCTCCTTAAAATGCGATTTCTGCCAAAAGTATTACTACACTAAAACTTCCTATGTAAGAAAAATAGTCAAGTCATCAGAAAAGCTACATGACTAGTATGGATTAAATCTAAGTTAACCCCGGCCAGTGTGGCTCAATTGGTTGCGCATCATCCCACAAACTGGAAGGTTACCAGTTCAATTCCCAGTCAGGGCACATGCCTGGGTTGCAGGTTCAGTCCCCAACTGGGGTGTGTAGCCCATCAATGGCAGCCGATCAATGTTTCTCACCCTCTCATTCTCCCTCCCTTTCTCTCTAGAATCAAAAACAAAAATAAATAAATAAATAAATAAATAAATAAATATATATATATATATATATATATTTAAAAACTAAGTTAAAAACCTTTGTGATCATGTAAAAACCAAATAGTAGAGATGTTCTTAAGAATCATTAATGTAAACAAGGAATAAACTAACAGTAACAAAGGGGGAGATGGGAGGAAGAGAAGGGGGTAAGAAGAGGAAGGGTCTAGTCAAAGAACATGTATAAATGACCCACGGACATGGACAACTGGGTGGGGACTGAATGTGGGAGAAAGGGGGCAGGGTGCAGGGAAGCAAGAGGGGGGAAAAAGTGGGAAAACTGTAATGGAAAAAAAAAATTTTACTGGGGGAAAAAATGAAAGTATAAAGAATAGAAATGCAAGTTCAGTGAATATTAGAAGGACAAGGATTTTCCTTCACACTGTATATTTTTCTCCCTATCTAATCCCTCCAGAGTTTGTCATTCTAGAGAAGTAAGTAATGACATAGGTTTTTTGCATAAAACTAGTAAGACCAGTTGTTAATAAGAGTTTTGTTTTTTTTTAACTAAGACTTTGACTGGAATGTCATGCCTGAAGGAGACATGCTTGGGCTTTGGTTGTTACCAAAAAGCCCTGAGGAACTGGGATTGACTTTCGAAGGTAATAAAAATCCACGAGATAAAAGGCCTGGTACCTTGGATGGATGTGCGGTCCACAGCAATCTTTCCAGGGAAGGAATGAAGGTTGTTTTCCTGAAAGATGGCTAGAAGGGACCTTAAGGCACAATGGAAAACCAGAAGGACTTGGAAAAGACAGGTGTTTACAGGCAAGGTGGAATGCCAGGTATGTGGTTCTGCTTCTGGGCCTTGAAGGGCGGACTGAAGGTCACCCTAAATGTTCCTTGCGTAAGTTCCAGCAAAGCAGAACTAAAGATCATAAGTGATCATTTTCTGCTCTTGTTGTGTTTATGCAAATGAACAGGATAAATTAAAAATAGACTTAATGCAGTCCCTTTAATGACAAGGAGGGTAATTGTAGGGAGAAAAATCGTGATTCAAGGAAAATCACAATGCTCAGTGGTGGACTGTAAAGTAGTGCAGCTAACCATCTTTAAGGTTTCTTTTCATTTAAAATTTGTTTTCATTTGAAAGTTAAACTATGTCTGTGGCATTATCAAGGATGTTTAATTTACAGGCAAGAAGAATGTCAAGTGCCTTGCAACTGGATGTCTTTACGATAAGACAGTCCTACAGATTTAGAGACTTGTATGTGGTTATGTTACATAAATTAACATGTGTTTTCTGTTTTCAAAGGGCATAAGCCTAGGATCTCATTGCCTGAGTGATTGTATGTATGTATAGGCCTCACTTAATCCTGTCTGCATCACTGCCTCCTGAGACTCAATGGTTTGGCTGAACTAAGTGGCTGGGTTGGTGAAGAATGGAGTGGTCTGTGGGCTTCACTTTAAAACTGGTTTCTCTTTTCTGTGCTAAAGGCTTGGACAGAAAGAGCCCAGAGGCCTGAGAGGGGGGAAACCTAAAATATTTCCCTCAGTCAAAACTAAGTATAATGGGCAAAAGGGTTTTGGACAGGTGAGATGTACCTGGCACACCTTCCTCCAAAGAAGTCCTTCTTTTCCCTAATGTGGGACATTGAATAATTAGTAACTGCCTTTTGTCATCTAGTGGTTATGGATTGAATGATGTCCTTTAACTCTGTTGCCAACTCTATTGCCTCCAGAATACAACAAGGATGCCAGCCTGTTAGACCAAGCACACCGTTGTCCGGGGACAGCCAACCGACATGGAGTCTGCACGATCCTTCCCCATGTGGGAAGGCTACCCTCCCCTCCACACCCCCACTCTTATTAGGGATTTCTGGACCCATGGGTAGGTAGGATGACGACCATGTCCAGCTTGAAGCAGCTAGAGGAGCTCGAGACCTTCGCCCATTGTCCTTTATAGGATTATAAAGGGTCTTAAGTCTGAGAGGGAGGGATTGTTATTTTTTATTGTTAAAATAATTAATTATTTTCTAAAAAAGAAGAAGAAGAATATATTAAAGGGTGAGGCAGGAGAGCTTGTATGTACAACCCATGGGCATGGACTAGGGGAGGGATTGTTGGGGGAGGGGGGGTGCTGGGTGGAGGGGAGCAAAGGGGAAAAAACTGGAACTATTGTAACAGTATAATCAATAAAATATACTTAAAAAAAAAGAATCATTAAAATATTGGCTTCCTGTTTCCTTTACATACTGAGAGGTAAAACATAGAGACTGGAAGATCATATCATCATGCTATTTAATAAAGAGATAACACATATTTCCAGTTCAGTGGCCAAAATTCCTAGCTTACTTTATAAAGTAAAAAATAGGATGAGAAAAATATTAATCAGATCAATGTATCTACAAAATCATTTGAAATTGTACACCAGCAGAAGAAGTCCTGCCTGGACCCTAAAGAAGAACCAGAACTCCTTTGTTTCACCAGGGGACGAACACTTGACTAGCAAGAGAGACACGCTGATAAGGTCTGTCTATCACATCCCACCAGCGTAAACAGAGAGCACCCAAGGACAGCCAGCAGTGTAGACACATCCTGTGTTCAGAAAGTCCTTCCATGTCACTGCAATTCTGACAATCAGAGCAACCTTGGCCTTTGGAGTGGTTTACAGATTCAAAAACTGCTCTGGGAGCTGGCATGGAGCAATAAAAATGTAACACAGAGACAGAGTAATCCCTGCAGGGGTTATGCAGAGCTCTGTTTTGGCTGACAGCCTCATCGAGGCAGTTTATACACTTTATACCTCAACTCTCCTAGACTACCCTCCATAAAAAGTAAGTGGAGGCAAGAGATTTAAAAAAATTAACATAACCCATTTTTAAAACAGTAGACACAACAATGTTCAAATATAGAGACAGCAAGACATGGTTAACTTTTCAGGAAAAGGCATAAGGCCTCTAAAGTATTGAGACTAAAAGACACAAAAGAATATTTAAAGAATAAGGCAAAGGCTATTTCTGAAAGAAGAAAAAAAAAACCAATATAAAGAGATCAAGTTTGAAAGTCAATTCAGTATGTATTGCTTTGCTCCCAAAGCACACCAAGGGTTTATCTCTGCAGTCACCAGGAATTCTGACTCTCGGAACAGATTATATGGAATGCCTTAGGGAAGCACTGGCGAGGGCTAAAGAGTCAGCCTGTCCCCTCCTCCCTGCAGACCCAGGAATGTGGTGGCAAGGGACAGCCCCGTTCTTTTCTAACCTGGTTCACACAAGAGCGTTTGAAAGAAACTCAGGGTTGTGATCTGGTCATTTGGCAATGCCATCAAGCAGAAAGGGGCATTGAAACCCTTGGTAAGGAATTAGCTACCGAAGAGCTTTCCCTCATTTATCCCTTTGTTTCTCCAAGGGAGGGAGGAGAGAAGAGGGATAATCATTAACTAGGCTGAAAAAAATAACGAAACAAAAACTTATAGACAGACCACTGTATAGTCTCATTACGAGGGAAGGAGAGGGTAGTAAAGGGCAAAAGGGGTCAAATATATGGTGACAGAAGAATATTTGACTTTGGGTGGTGAGCACACAATGCTATACAGACGATGCATGACAGAATTAATCATACACTTGAAACCTATATAATTTTGTTAATCAATGTCACCCTCAATAAATTTAATTTTAAAAGAACAATGATTAAACATAAATTTATGAGCAAGAAACCATATGATAAAAAGGGAAGCAAAAGAAAGAAGGAAGGAAGGAAGGAAGGAAGAGAAAGAAAGAAAGAGAAAAATGAAAAAGAAGAATGAAAGGAAGAAAGAGAAAGAAAGAGGTAGAGAGAGAGAGAGAAGGCAGGCAGGCAGGCAGGAAGGAAGGGAAGGGAAGGAAAGAAGGAGGAAAGGTGTTTTGCAGCATGGAGTATGGTTATCTTTTAGCTAATATGGTTATATTTTAGGATCACAAATTTAGCTTTTAAATTAGCTACATTTAAAGACCATGTTTAATTCTTACTAATATTTAATTTAGACACCATATTTAATACCAAGCTCTTGTGATGAACAGTACATAACTTTTAAACAGAAAAATTCATTTATTATATTTATTGTTATTTATTATATTGGATATTGCTTATATATAATAGAAGGTAAAAAACAAGGCCCATAGACATTTGCTCTCAACTATGTCCCAAAGTAAAGTTTATTTCTACAACTTTTTAAAAGTTTACCATTGAAGTACAGTAGAATTATAAAGTTATCTTTTAATGTTTAAGGTTTTTTTCTCTATCATTTTTAACAGATATGTGATGTACCTAAGTAATGTGAAATATTTTTATATCAAGGTCAGAGTAGCCCTGGGTTTTTACATTTTTCTAAATAAGGAACACAGTGTCCTAAGATAAGAGGAGTCATCTCAGATATTTTGAATTAAGCAAGTAATATGTTGTCTTGAAGAGAATGGAAAATAATACATTCATTATTACTTATTCCAAATCTCTAACAAAATGTTATATATTTTTAAAGAGATTCTTCCAAAAGACACTAATAGCTCAAAAAAAGCTGTTGCTTTCTACTACCATCCTGTATTATTTTGTTAGCTGTCAAATACTTACCTAGAGCATAGTTTAGAGAAATCAGGTAATAGGAAATCTTAAAATTCTATCAAAAGAGATATTCAACAGTACATTTTACTTGAATGAGAACAGTAAATGCTCAATTAGTTATGACATTAACTCAAAACAGATATTATTATCAATATAAATACTACAGGAATTAATTGACACAAACAGGTCCATTCCATACTCCTGTGACCCCTTCCAACTGTATTCCCTGGGATCTCTTTGTTATTCTCAATCTCTGACCATACTTTTTTCCATAAGTTTCTTGAAATAGACATGCCCTTTCCTTTCACAGGACATTTGCACATATTGTTTCTGCTGCCTAGAATACTATCTCTCCACATTCTACATTCACCCCCTCCCATTAACCATTGTTTCTGATGGGAAGCTTTCAGTGATTCTCCCATTTAGGTCCAGGCCCTTTGTTCCATGTATATAATTACTACACACCAGCCTTCACGACTCAGAGGGCTGCATGTGCAGAGACGATGTCAACATTTGTTTCCTGTTATGTCCCCAGCAGTTAGCACAGCACCAGGCACACAATGAACAAACTCTTTTAGTGATGAGTGAAAGCATTATGGACAGACCTGTAGGAGACAATATTAGCAATTCCCAGAATAGCAGCTTTGAAACCTCACAGGGTCTGAAAACCTCTAAAGAAGAAGAGAAACACATGGGCCAAAAACAAAAAACACAGGCCAGGTTTCATGAAATACATGAATTAAACAAAGGTGGATCAGGTAACTTCCACAGTCCATTTCAAGTCTAGGATTCCGTAGAAATTTGAAAAAAAGAAGGAAGGAGGGTATCTGAGTGGGACAAACATTATGAGAAAAGATACTGAGAACTGAAGAAGCAAAAATATGTATAGAACAGTGGACAGAATATTTTGCCGAGATCAGAGGAACAAAGTTATGAGGACCAGGTGAGGAATCACAGGTGCCTGTGGAAGGAAAATCTTCGCCCAGCAAAGCTGAACACAGCTTTCCATCACTGCAGACGAGAGGAGCCACTACAATAAGGGGTTATTTTTAAGATACATAAATAACAGGGTAGGTACCTTTTTCAATGGATGAAAACATAGAATTAAGTTTTAAAAACAGTTTTACAAGAATGTGATTACAAAGAGGTAAAAAAAAAAGGGATAAACAATCACATGATGATTTAGTCATTTAGGAACAGGTTCAGCTACAAGTAAGAGCAAAGATACCCTTCAAAATGGAGGGGTTTTTGTTTGTTTGTTTGTTTGTTTTTTTCTCCTCACATTAAATCAGAGACACACAACTCGGGGTTTTTGGCCAGGCAATTTCATCAAGTCACCACTAACCCAGGCTCTTTCCATTAGTCTACAATCGTCAAGGTCACAGGATGGATCACCCCCATCCCTCTTCTATAAAAATGGAATTGTGTACATTTGCACATTACTACATTTCAACAGGAAAATCATAAGGCATGACTGGATGAAGAGATGAACTAATTCAGAGTTAAAGGACCTGTGTTACTGGGTTCCCCATAGATCTTCCAGGAGCTCTGGATATGAACTCAAAGGCGAGGATGATATGAACTGGTTTCCCAGCCAGCATCACGCCAGGCCAAAGAGGCCCAGCACGGCTCACTACTGGGAACGCCCCACACTTGGCAGGGCCGAGGATTTAGCTCTGCCACACCTGGCAGCCTGGATCACTGACACTGCCGAATCATGCCACATCTAGGCTTCCAACCCAGAGAAGAGAGACAGTCTGTAGGCAAAGGGAGGCCCAGAAAGTCTCCTTAAAGCCCCTCTGCCCTACTCTATCCCCTCTGCTCTGTTCTTTACCTTTCTGCTCCCCTTGCCTCAGGCCAAGAGCCTTGCACACTCCCCTTCCTTGGGCTTCCTTTTCCCTTAAAGGGCAGAAAGACCCTAACTCAAGTCGGGGAGCAATGTTACAAAGAGAAACTGGAAGCTCTTTCAGTCTGCTCTGTTGGAGTTTTTAAAAAGGCAAAAAAAAAAAGCTCCAATTTCATTATAAAAGAAGGCAAACTTTAAAAGTATCCTAACCCATGAATGCACAAATACACACACATATACACATGTATATTTAAATGTTGTTCTAGGACCTAAATCCAATATGAATAATAAACGGGATCAAATCACAAATCCCACACTAGTGTTTCCAATGACTTCAGCAAAGGGGCGTTCTCTGAAACCTCAGTACTTTTAACACTCATGCCATTCCTGCAAAGATGCCAGTGCTAATTCATCTTTGGAGTAAAAAAAAAAAAAAAAAAAAAAAAACCTTCACAAGTGCTAATGCTTATTCGTATTTAAAGCAAAAAAAAAGGCCATTGGTCAAGTTTATGTTGGATACAGTGATTACTCCAGTATCTCATTTCAGTTTTTAAGCAATAACTTATTCCCAGAATAACCACCAGACATGTCTAAGCAAAAAAGTTAAAAACCGTTTCACACAGTGAGAAAGAAGGACAAGTTGAGGAGGGAGGAAGAAGTGTTTAGAGGCAGAAAGGGAAAACACGAGGTAAGGAGGGAGAGTTATTAGAACCCAGGACATATCAGACTTTATTCCATTTCTTGAGCTGCTGGCATCAGCTGAAGCACATTTAGGAACTACCTTATTTCACTGATTCTTAAAAGCATCTTTTCTCACATTTAACTTCACTGAAACTTGGATGTAATGTACCATCAATGGTATGTCATAGTTTAATGGGAAGCATATAAAATAATGGTGCATCTTATCATTTAAGGTGCCCCAGAATTAATGAAATAAGCTGTGTTCAGTCTTCCTGGGACATTTGAGGTAAACTTATAATAGCCAACAAAATACCACTTTCTAGACCTAACATTCCCATGATGTGACAGCACTAGAAACAAATGATTTATATCCATCTTTGTGATTTTACCTTTGCTTCATTTTTCTAAATATTTATTTTATATCACTGAAAACACATGTAGACCATATTCCTACAAAAGAAATGGAATCAATACTGTTAGAATCATAAAATACTAAGGGCTAGAAGAGGTCCTGGAGAATATTCACTAAAATCCTTCCACTTTACAAATGAAGAAGCTGAGGCTGGAGAGGTTGTGACTAGCCTGGGGATCGCTGGCTGGTTGCCGGCAGAGCCAGCCCTGGAACCCTGTCCCTGGGCTCCTACCTGATCCTGGTCCTTCCACTCTGCGTCCCCAACTTCCACGCTGCTTTAAGCTGACGTTTCTACATAACTTCTTGGAGACAAGTATTGCATAACTAGATACCTGGACATAAAAATGCGTTTATGTCCCAAAGACCTACCTTTCTGAATGTCAAAAAAAAAGTTGTTTTCCTTTGTGTTTTCACTTTTCTTAGCATAATTTGCCAGAAAAATTGCATATACTGAAAGAGCCAGTAGAGGGAGCCTAGATTTGTCAGTGGAAGCAAGGAGAAAAAGAAATACAGAGTTTTACAACTTATAACATTATTGACCCTATGGGGTTCATGCTTAATATAATTACAAGCTTTGTAGTAAAGTTTAAATATATTTTAAATATTCTTAATTCTTTGATTCTTAAGATGAATCATGTCTAGATCTTAAACTTCAAGAAGGGGAATTTTTGGTATCTACTCTGTTGTGTCCGTGGGGGGGGGGGGGGGGGTGTATAGTCACTCACCAGGAATCTAAAGTGGAGGGTGGAGGTTCTCTCTGGCAGTTAGAATGGTAACATCAAATTTTTTCTTTAAATCTTGACAGAACTACCCACACTAATTTGACTTCTGAAACTAAGAATTAGTATTCCTGACATTTTCACAAGCACAAATAGATGTACGTGTCCAAATATGCACATCCGATAGGAAGCTATAGGAACTTACTGACAATGCCATTTTCTCAAAATGATTTTTTAATTTCTCTTTGGAACTGTCTTAAGAGCATTTTTAATATCCTACAGGGGTAGAAAATATTTATCCTCTCAGAGGGTTTAATATCTGAAATTACCAAAGGTCTCGCTTTCCTTTTCTGCCAAAGAGAGATTCTTATTTCCTCAATTTGGCTTAGGGTGCTGGGACACGGCCAGGAGAGCCAGCCCAAAGGCCGGCCCAAGCCAAGAGTCCGAGACTGTTAATCAGCCAGCTATTTTTAAATTGCCTTCATTCCCAGACGTGGACCAGACACTGTAGTTTACACAATGATATGGGGCATGGACCCTGTTCTCAGGCAGGTGCAGTCCAGGTGCTCACAGCAATGATGCACACTGGAGTCTGCCCTATGAGCAGATCCTAGACCACCAGCTTATCAGTTATGAGCCTTAGATTCTTCATATTGTAAAATAGACCAAATGCTAGCACTCAGTTGATATTAGAGATCATTAGTATAAATTTTTGAAAGCAAATGAGGCATTTCTAAGGAAGTTTCAAGACACTCTTACAGTCCTATCTCTGACATACAGTTTAGTCACTATGTCTCTGAGGCAAAATTGAGTGCACAGCAAATGAAAATCACTAGAAAAGCAAAAGGAGATTGGCAGAAAGGCGAGACTTGTCCGATGAGTAGGTATGGATGAGAGGAGAGAGCTCCGCAGCACGCGTGTGCCCACGGGATTCTGAGAGGCTGCTGCCCATGCCAGTGCTGGAGGAACCGGCCCGCTGCTGAGCCCTGCCTCGGGTACTTATTAATGGTGAGCTTTGGGTAAGACAACTGACTTCTCTAAGCCTCACTTTCGTCCTCCCAAACTGGATTTATCTGTCCACCATGCAGGGTTCTTATGAGGACTAGGAGAACATGTCAACAGTGCTGAACACATGATAGCCATTGTTATATTTATTAGTGTGCATGGAAGGCAGTGAGTACACCTAACTGTCTCCAGCAGCAAGATGGGGCTGGGTAAGAGTGACAAAAAGGCTGGGTGCACCATCTGAGTGGGCCTTAAGTGCAAGGATTTTCACCATAAAACATGAAACCCAAAAATGATATGAATGCAACAGAGAGACAAATGTAGAGAAGAAGGTGTCAGTAGCAGGTGAGTACCAAAAGAAACCAATTTTGTTTTGTCAAAAATTGTGTTTATTGAAGTAAGTGTAATCTATACCAACACTATACCTTCCCTGTGCTGGGCACTTGCGTCCAGTGATGCTGAAAAGCGGCCCAGCCTGCCGTCCTGTCGCTCATGTTGCAGGACCATCACCTTCATCTCCTGAAACAATGTCCAAACACTAGGCACAACTTGACTTCTTTCAAATATACGGCCCATGAGGCCCTGCCACATACTCCCTAGGACAGTGGAAGGAGAAATACTCTAACCACCTATTTATTATCACCTAACCAGCACTTATCAGCATATAGGAGTTGGATTAATTTTCTTAATTCAAGTTAGAGTCCATCTGAAGTTATAAGAAGGAAACAAAGGGAACAAGTATTTGAAAGACAATCATCTTTCTCTGCTTGACTAAATTATATCAAGGACAAATACATTTTGTTTAAGTCATCTGCTGCATGGAAATTTTTGGATAACCACCTTAAAAGGACAGGGCACAAAAAATTTTAATTCACAGAAATAGAGATATTTTTTAAGTGTTTATGAAATTAGTAATACATGCCATTTTACAGGTGTGGGGGCAAGGAATTCACATTTGTTAAGCTTCTATGTGGCAAGTATTCAATACTTCTAAATATTTACCCTATTTATCCTCACAATTGTTCTATATGGAAGCCTCATTATCTCCGAGAAAGAAAAACTGATTCTCAGAAAGGTTTAAAAGAGACACTTAAAGTCATACCACTGGTCAGTGACAGAGCTGAGCTCACACTCATGACCTCCTGCCTCAAAAACACATGATATCTACTACACTTCTCAGAAAAAGAAACATTTTGTGAAAACACAAAAACCATTCATCTATGTGCCACCCTTCTTGGGTAAATATGAAAGTCAGTTACCCTGAATAAAAACTTAAAAGGGCAACAGAAAGGTCAAGGTTTGGCAAGAACAGGAACTCAGGGTAAACAGCAATAACAATACTCACTACCACATCACGGCGACCCTGCAAGCAAGCCACCCATCTGAACTCAGGGCGCCGTCTGTGAACTTCCATTTACCTCCCCTACAAGGGAAACCTGCTCTCTCCCCATTCAGCACATCTTCTACTATCAGCATATGAGGAATAGAAACAGACTTGTTCAAAAATCATAACCATATTTTGTACCTGGCATGACAATAATAAAAATCCAAGGGACACATATTATATATCCTGAATGTCTAATATGTCTAAGGCACTTGTAGTGGAGATGGCTAGTTTCCCCCCTGGAGCCATCCTGCCCCTCTCCCTTCCTAATGAATCTTGACTCTGAGGAGCACAGTGTGTGGAGCTCAAGGTCTACATTTCCTGGCCTCCCTTGTGTCCAGGGATGACCATGTGAAACAATCCTGGCCAGTAAGATGTAAGCAGAAGCTCCTGGTTATTTCAGAGTGGCTCATTAACATCTGACAGAACTGGCCGGCATGCCCTGGGTCCTTCCCATTTTATATGCCAGTAATGTGAACAGGATGACTGCAGATGTGCATTTATCTTTCCATAAAAGGAAAGGGGACCCTCACTCAGGAAGATATAATAGAAAGCAAGAAGGCACTTAGTTGCCTGAGGACATTGTGAGGCTGCTCCATTACTTCAGACTGATTCTTCTTGTACATGTAAAATAAAAGAAAATTAAATCTCTCCCCTCTTTAATATTCTTCTTTTGATATTTATGATGACATGAAATTAAATTCAGCCTGTAACTGACAAAGCACTTTGTTTAAAGAACCTTTCCCTTAAATCTTAAAAATCTAGTTGTAAGACAAAAAGAGACAAATTTTTTAAATGGAATAGCATAAGATATGCAAAAAATACACAAGATACACAGAGAAGACTTAAAGTCAAATTTGAAAAGCCAGAAAGCATAAGATACACACCCACGGATAGCTAATAAGACTCAAATATCATACAAGGTAAGAATAAAATTGAAGTCATATGGCAGTAATTACTGAATTGAGAAATGAGTAACAAAGCTATATCCACTGATACTGAATCAAGAGACCATTAAGACAGACGAGAAAGAGTATTAGGAGACTTCAAGATGGTACTACAGCCTGAGCTGGGACACAGGCAATAAACAACCTTTGGAAAAGCAAACAGGAGCCTGGAGTTATCTATAGGTCTCTGAGCACAAGACTGGAAGCAGAAGAATAGAGGGACAAACAGTGAATGGTGTTATGAGCACAAGGAAAAAAAACAATGTGCTGGAGTAGAGGCTTCACATGAAGCTGGGAAACCGCGGTGTGTCCAGGCCCTGAAGCACAGTGAACGCTACATACATTTGGACTGATTCTGTATGTATTTTAAAGGTTCTGGACAAAATAGTGATATGATCTGTTTCACTCTTTACAAAATCAATATTTTTTAAAAATCATAGCAATGACTTTTATTGTATGAAGAAGGAAATGAATATAATATAAACTATTCTCTTGTATAGATGTGGAATTGAATCTTCTGATAAGTGACATTATTTCATATTATACTCAGGAATTTCATATTTTTAAAAGGCTATAAATCTTAAGAAAAATATATTCTAAACATTACTCCTTTAGTTCTGAGATTTCCAAAGACTTCAAAATCATGTTTGTTTATCAACATCTCTGTAACTATAGTATAAATAAAGAAATAAAGAATGCAGAAGTGCTTGTAAGCATAATTGGTGAAACAACATTAGTCTGACAGAGGCATGAAATCACAGAATCAGAATATGAACACCTGGCCTTATGACCTTACAGCCTTTCTTTTAAAAAATGTGGATTTTTATATTGCACTTAATTTATATGTTACAATGCTAGAGTCTTTTGTTAACTCCTTGGGACCTTAAAATGTTCTCCTGATGCAATGTGCAATCTAGAGCTCGGGGTATAAATTGCCCTCTTCTCTTCTCTTCTCTTCTCTTCTCTTCTCTTCTCTTCTCTTCTCTGTCTCCCTCTCCACCCCCACAATCACTTACATTACTTCATTGCTTACAATTGCTTTATGAATAAAATGTTTTCTATACTACAACATATGGGAGTTAGTGGAGGTACAAAGAAAGACGAAAGAATTTGGCTAAGCTAATTCTGGACTAGAAGTTGAACATACCATAAGGCAATCTCATTAACATATTAACTTCAGGAAGTAACACGTATCTAGGAGAAACACACTGAAAGTCACAAGACCTAGATTCTATTTCTAGCTTTGCCATTGACCTTGTGGCTGACCTTGCATAAGTCACTCAACACCCATGAAATTCAGTCTTCTCATCTTAAAAAAAAAAAAAAAAAAAAAGCATAACCTAGTAGTTATCTAAGAAAAATGCTATAAGGTAAAGGATTTATTTAAAACCATTGGTGAGGAAGTGATAATTTATGAGGGATATAATAAAAAAACATCTTCACTAGAATCAAGGAAATTAGTTCTGAATTCAACTACAGGGGGCCAAAAATCTATGTTCAATTTGAATCTACCAAAATACTCTGTTCCTCAAAGATCAAAGTGTACTTGAACTGCTACAAAAAGACCCATACAATGTTAAGGGCCATATTGAAAAATCAAGTTCCTAGCTCCTCTCTGGAGACTCTTTTGCCACATACAAGAGCTGATTAGAAATTTACTCCCTATTGCTGCTAAGCATTTTCAGAAATGCCCTCAGCTTTTCAAATGATTAGAATTCCAGTTAGCAAATAATTTTGCTAGAACTACTCATTAAGGATGAGCAAACTTTATGCCAAACCTGTGGGAAAAGTACCTGCCTTTTTTTGCGAAAATAAGATGCTCCCCTCAGAATACTGAGAAATGCTTGTACTGATTTGTAAGAGCATCATATTATGGTGCATACAGAAAATGACAAGTTAATTACAAGTGTGGAATAATTTTCTATGTTGGAAAAAAAAAGTAATGGTGTAACTAGAGCAGATGGATGTTCTTTAGTCAGAAAAATATCCAATTCTTAAAATCAGAGACACTAACATTTTCCATTTTCATAACAGTTTTATAGACATTGGGTCCTTTGGGGGTTAAAATGTCAGATGAAAGAAATAGCATTACGTACTTTCTGCAAATGATAATGTGCTAAATTACATGAACATTTAATGCATGTACTCAATGGAAGGCATTAACATAGATTTGGACTTAGGGAATTTTGACTTACATAATTATTATAAGAGAACTCTAGCAAGAAGCTTATTATATATAAACAGATCAAGAGAAATCACAATGATGTGTCCAGTGGCAGCTTAGAACTAACATCAATTATAATCACAGCTTTCCAGAATACCCTTGGTTTGCTACCTACTAGTCAGAGTCAAGTTGTACTCATACCGATTTCCACTAGACTAACTGCTCAAAGTCCTTAAAAATGATAGCATCTTTTTTTAATGTTTTATATCTAAGAAAATAAAAAATGGTTTAAATATTTTACTCTATGAAAATATAAAATATATTATTTGATTCACAGAATTAGATGCAAATAAGACTTAACAGAGCAGTTACTGAAAATCTCTAAGATATTATCTTAAAAGTGAGGAAAGAATGTCTCTCAGAGCTTAAGTGACTTGCCCAAGGTCACACAGCTAATAAAGTCCAGGTGGTCCGCTTGCCACCACACCAACACAGTGTCCAAAAAGATCATGTGATGAATATTTCATGGTCAATCTAAACTGCAGTATTAACTAGGTAAAGAAGAAAAACATAATAACAGATTTGATACATGTTAATATGACTCTTCACATTCCCATTGCTTCAGGGAACCTACATGGTCAATATCAATGCTCTGCTAAGTCATAATGAAAATAAAGATTCAAGCTCAAGAAAAATGTTTTTAATTAAATTTGCTTAAAATGAGAGAAAGGAATCAAGAAAGGTTAAGAACAAATGCTGGCAAAATTACCATATACTATTCCAGTTCCAAGTAAAATGTCCCTAGTGAATAAATGGTAGATAAGAAAATAAGTTGAAAAGCTAAAAATTAAAAACAATAAAGAAGAGACACTTCTGTTTTTAAAATCCACCTTAACTGTTAGCATTGTCATTTTCAAATAAGTTAAGCCATGGCCTTTAACTTAATGGAATACACTAATAGTTAACTGTTAGTTAACTATTAAAAGTCAAGTATGAAAAGAAACATTGCAGTTTCTAGTGGCACTAAAATCATTCAGAGAGAATGTTGCCAAAAATGTGTTTTGGTGCTTTCTTTTTCTATGCAAGAGATTTGATTCTTTAAAGAATTTGATAAAATATTCTTATTTGGTATATTTTCAAGAGAAGTTTAATATATTCAGTTTTACTTAAATAATATATTACACAGTGTATTTATTACCTTATAAAATACACTGCTACAAGTAAGACATGAAGATATTCTTTACAAAAAAGCTGACAGATAAACTATTTTCATTGCATTAATAATTAACAGAAAGCGCTCTCATTGGGAAATCTAATTGAAAGTTTTTCTTAAACAAATAGGGAGAAACTCAACAGAAATTGGTAGAAACGAGAGAATAATAAACTGGTGCCACATGTGTAAACAGTGAAACAATGGAGATGGATGTGCTATCAATTATAGTAAAACAAATAAACTGCTCCTCAGTAAACAAATATGAAACACAACAGCTAGCCGATTTCCTAGTGCACTAAAGGCAAAGAGGCCTAAAGTTACAGTAAAAGGGGAAAAAGGAGCAAAAGCTTCAATAGAGTCCCTAAACCACAATGCCCTGAAATTGAGACCACGCTGCTTTTACATGGAGCTTTTACTACAGAGATGTTCTAGTGCAGCACGTTTTCCCCTTTAGTTTAATTTCAATAATATATTATTTAACTACCTGCACCCTCAATGAAACATAGTTTCTCTCAACATGTAGCTAAAGTTTCCACCATATTAATAAACACAAAGTAACAGGGGGCAAAAACAGCAAGAAAAAAAAAGACTAAAGCAGCCACATACCCTATTCTGTAGAACTATTGGTGTTATTGCAGGCAGAGTGACTCTTCTCGCACTCAAATTCATGCCTGCTCTTCTTAGAATGATCCCCTCTCCTCGATCAGGGACAAAATAAAAGAAATCTTTTACAGTTACTCCTTAGGAATCTCAGGGCTCGGTGCAAAGAAACAACTCGGAAAGCGATAAATGTCACCCTGCTTATGTGATTCCAGTCTACCCAAAGCCAATTAAGGATGGCTGTGGGACAGGACAAGGCAGCAACCAATCAAAGCCCAGAAAACTCTGCTTTGTCCTTGGAAACACATTCTGATACTTTTGTTTATGATATTTAAAGAACCAGATTAACAGGCATCTAGTTCACTTAACTTTTTTTTCCAAAACAGTGGAATTCAATGCCATCTTTGTTGACTAAGCACTTTTGTCTTTACTTTACTAAAACATTCCAACATATGGCAGATAAGAACTGTTTACATTGGTCTATTTAAAGTATCTAAACAGGCAGATGAACTAAATTTACTTATGCTACTCATAAAATTGATAAATGAGTCAATTGGAATGTATTATAGAGGCACAAAAAATAATCCTAAAGTTAGAATTGTTCCAGAAGTGTTAATTTATATGGTATAATAAAAGATTCTTAACATACAGATATGCAATTTCATCTCTTAAATGGCTAAAATTTTGTACTTTTGTATTTCATCTCTCACAGTTAAAATTTTTATATTTTGCATTTCATCTCCTAAACAACTAAAATTTTTGTATTGATGTTACATATTTAAACATTCCTATTTATTACTTAAACAATCAACCTAAAAAAAATGTAATATAAAAGGGGCATTAAACTATATGAATCTAAAATGCTTACATTTTTAAAAAGCACAGATCTTTGTAACCTAGCATATTTCATTCAATTTAAAGCACTTAAACAATAATCACTACTCAAAGCAATATCAAAATTTTAATGACAATTTTGATTTTTTTTTTTTTACAAGAACTAAAAATTGTATTCTAAGTTTAGGGAGTTGGAGGAGGGTCACAATTGAAACAATGCTCACTAACAAACAACATTTCCATGAAGTCTAAATAAAAGGTAAAAGAAACACTAAAAAATGATAAAAAGATATTGCAATATTAAAGCTAGTCTGACTTTCATAATTAAAAAATCTCTCTTGAAGCCCTGGCTGCTGTGACTCAGTGGACTGAGCGTCGGCCTGTGAGCCAAGTGTCGCTGGTTCGATTCCCAGTCAGGGCACATGACTAGGGCACGAGTGAGAGGCAACCACACAGTGATGATTCTCGCCCTCTCTTCCTCCTTTCCCCTCTCTCTAAAAATAAATAAATAAACAAAGAATCTCTCTTGAACTGACAAATAAGCACCTACTAAGTGCTCTTCAACCATGACACATGGAAGGACTCACTGATTTCAGCATAAGGGGAACTTCTCGTAATTTTCACGTTACAACATGACTGTTGTAGTCACACAGTAAAATGGAAGATTCTCAATAACTCAGAAACAAACCTTCCACTTTATAATCTAGACAGCTATTAGGTAGGATTCACTATAGTGCTTTACACCTGAGTGTGTTTGATATGCATGGCGATCTCATATTCCAAAAGGAAGGAAGGATGGGAGGGAGGGAAGGAGAGAGGGAGGGAGGGAGGAAGGGAGGGAGGGAGGAAGGAAGGAAGGAAGGGAGAAAGAAAGAGGAACACTACACTCTTTACAAACTCTAGGATTTCCTACTTTGAATTTCAAAACCTACAATTCCTCACAATAGTAGCTAGGGGTTAGGAAATTCACTTAATAGAAAAAGTCAAAGACATACAGTGAAAATGAACTTTCAGAAAGGAAAACTAAGAAAACAATACCACCCTGACCAGTTGGCTCAGTTGCTTGAGTGTCAATCTGCAAAGCAAAAGGTTGCCAACTCGATTCCTGGTCAAGGCACATGCCTATGCTGCAGGTTGGGTCCCCAACTGGGGCATTTATGAGATCTATGTTTCCCTCTCACATTGATATTTCTCTCCCTTTCTCCTTCCCTTCCCCTCTCTCTAAAATAAAGAAAGAAATAAAATCCTAAAAAAAGAAAAAGAAAACAATCTCACTTCAACTGCTTGAAAAATAAATAAAATATCTAGTAATAAATTTAACTAAGGAGGTACTTGTACTTGAAAATTTGTAAGACACTGAAGAAAGAAATTAAGATGATATAAAGAAATGGAAGCATATACCAGGTTCATGGGTAGGGAGAATTAACATTGTTAAAATTTCCATACTACCCAAAGCAATCTGTAGATTAAATGCAATTCCTATCAAAATACCAAAGGTGTTATTTCACAAAACTAGAACAAATAATCCAAAAATGTATGTGAAACCACAAAAGAGACTGAATAGCCACAGCAACCTTGAGAAAAAAGAACAAAGTTGGAGAAGTCATGCTACCTTGACTAAAAAGATATAGTAATCAAAACAGCATAATACTGGCATAAAAACAGACATATAGCATATAACTCAATGGAACAGAATAGAGAGCACAGAAATAAACCCATGCATTTTTGGTCAATTAACATTTGACAAAGGAGGTAAGAACATACAATGGGATAAAGACAGTCTCTTCAATAAATATGTTTGGAAAACTGAACACATGTGAAAAAATGAAACTAGACCACCTTCTTACACTACATACAATAAACTCAAAATGAATTAAAGACTTAAATGGAGAACTTGAAACCATAAAACTCCTAGAAGAAAATACAGGCAGTAAAATCCCAGGCATTTCCCTTAGTGATATCTTTTTCTGACATATCTCTTCAGACAAGGGAAAAAAGCAAAAAAGTAAATAAATAAACAAATGGAACTACATCAAACTAAAAAGTTTATGCACAGCAAAGAAAACCATCAACAAAATGAAAGGACTACCCACTGAATGGGAGTACATACTCACGAATAATACATCTGATAAGGGGTTAATATCCAAAATTTATAAAGAACTCATACAACTCAACACCAAAAAACAAACAATTCAATTAAAAAATGGGCAAAACACCTGAATAGACATTTCTTCAAAGACATACAGATGGCCAATAGACATATGAAAAGATGTTCAATGTCACTAATCACCAGAGAAATGCATATTTAAATCACAATGAGATATTGCTACAGAATGGCTAGCATCACTAAGTCAGCAAACAATAAGTGTTAGCGAGGATCTGTAGAAAAGAGAACTCTCATGCACTATTGGTGGGAATGCAGCCTGGTACAGCCACTATTGAAAACAGAATGGAAGTTCTTCAACAAAATTAAAAATGGCACTGCCTTATGACCCAGCAATTCCACTTCTGGGAATTTAGCTGAAGAAACCCCAAACACTAACTCAAAAGTATATATGCACCCCTGTGTTCACAGCAGCGTTATTTACAATCACCAAGCTATGGAAGCAATGCAACCCAAGTGCTCATCAATAAACAATTGGATAAAAAGTATATAATGGAATATTTCTTGTCCACAATAAAAAATGAAATTTCATCATTTGCAACAGCATGGATGGATCTAGAGGGTATTATGCTAAGTGAAAAAAGTCAGTCAAAGACGATTACCATATGATTTCACTTATATGTATAATCTTAAGAACAATGTTAACAAACAAACAAAACAGAAACAGATTTATAAATACACAGAACAGATTGATAGCTGTCAGAGGGGAGAAGGGTTTGGGGATTGGAAAAAAACTGAAGCGATTGAGAAGTACAGGTTGGTAGTTACAAAACAGCCATGAGGATGTAAAGTACAGCATAGGAAATAGAGTCAGTAATAATGTAATAACTACGTATGGTGCCAGATATGACCTAACAATATCAGGAGGAGCACTTTGTGAAGTACATGATTGTCTAGGCACTATGTTGTACACTATATTGAAATTAATACAAATTAATTTTGAATGTAAACTATGATTAAAAAAATGTGAAATAAGTAAAAAGAAAAAGTCACAAATAGATCTAGTTTGGAGGTATTTCATTTGGTCCTTATCAAGTTAGATTTATTATGGTTTTTAAAAATGAGATGCAAATTAAAACTACAATGAGGTACCATCTGACACCTGTCAGAATGGCTACCATCAATACATCAACAAACAACAAGTGCTGGCGAGGATGTGGAGAAAAGGGAACCCTAATGCACTGATGGTGATAATGCAGACTAGTGCAGCCACTATGGAAAACAGTATGGAATTACCTCAAAAAATTAAAATGAAACTGCCTTTTGACCCAGTGATCCCACTTCTGGGAATATACACTAAGAATCCCAAAACATCGATCAGAAAGAATATATGTACCCCTATGTTCAGAGCAGCACTATTTACAATAGCCAAGATTTGGAAACAACCCAAGTGCCCATCAGTAGATGAGTGTATAAAAAAGCTTTGGTGTATTTACACAATGAAATACTAACCAGCTGTAAAAGAAAAAGCTCTTACCCTCTGTAACAGCACAGATGGACCTGGAGATTATTATTCTATGCAAAATAAGCCAGTCAGAGAAAGACAAATAACATATGATCTCACTTATATGTGGAATCTAATGAACAAAATAAACTGATGAACAAAACAGAACCAGAGGCATGGATACATGGAACAGACTGACAGCTCTAAGATGAGAGGGTGTTGGGCGTGAGGAGGTGTAGACTAGATAAAAGAAGATGAAGAATTAGCCAAAGAATATATATATATATATGCACAGTCCATGCACACAGACAATAGTGTGGAGAAGGCCAGTGAGGGGGCAGGGGTGTGGGAAAGGGATCGGGGGAAGGTAGGCAAAGAGTGGAGGAATTGGAGACATCTGTAATAGCGTCAACAATATAAATAAATAAATAGATAAGTAAATAAGTAAGTAAATAAGTAAAAACTTCCAACAAAAATCTACTAACATAGGGAGGGGAGTCACCATTTGTGAACTAAAGATTCTGGTTTAACCTTTTTGGCAGACTAACAATAATAAAGCCCACAGCAACTACATATTTTTAAGATTATTACCTATATTTACTTTTTCTTTCTTCTTTTCTTCATTAGTTTTTGAATATTACAAAGAAGTGTGATCTCTGATCTCAAAAAATGTGGTTCCATCATGATCAACGCAATTCATCTCACTAAATCAGGAAGCAAAGTACCCACAGTGCACCAGGCACTGAGTTAGGCAGTAAAAACAAATTGATGAATAAGGTATGGTCACTGCCTCGTAGTGAAATAGAGATATTTGTTTATATTTTTCCTTAATCACACTCAGGAGTGGGCTATATAAGTCTTAATAGTGATTAAATGACAAATAGCAGAGATGTACTAAGGTAGGAGAAACTACACGTCACGGGTGGGATCACAGAGGGCTTCATGAAATAAATGGCATTTGTTTGAAATGTGATAAGGGGAAAAGAATAAGCAGAATTTGATAACTGATGTGGGTATAACATGAGGTTCTCAAAGCTGACTCCAAGGTGTGCATCTAGGTAATGGAAATGAAAGATGCTGTTTTAAATCATACTATGAAGCTTTTTAAACACTAAACTGAATCTTTCAAGTCAAAACAATGTCCATAGTTATGTCTGTATTTATTAGGCAGCATGCCTGCTCTATAAAGGCTTGAAAAATATTTGACAGCAACTAACTGATGACTTGTGATATGTCATCTCTTTGGAACACTGGAAAATTGAAGTTCATTAAGTTTTCAGTGAAAACCACAAAGAGCAAAATGTGGCATTCTGTGACTCTTTGTAACCAAAAAGGTATGTCTTTGAAAAATGAAACTTACATATACTTTTCATAGTCAACAGGCTGAAAGACTGAGATGACATCTAAACTTAATATGGTCTCATTTTCCAGTAATCCTCCTCCGGTGTTCATATCAACCCTACTTTATCTTACTTCCTAGTTATTGCAGATACTGATTCAAAATTTGACTTTTTTATCATTACTATAAATGGTTTTCACACTTACTAACCTTGTCACCTGAGCCTTAATTTCCTCAGCTGCTGCAAAAAGAGAATAAAAAGCTATGGCCAACAATTCTGGAACCACTGTGAGAATCAAGGAAATCAAGTCTGTATGTGGCCTAAGAAAGCCCCAGGCAGGTACTAAAAAAGCACTCCATGAACTCCTGCTGCAACACTATGGGCCTAAAAAATGCATTTTCCTTAGACTGTCACAAGACTTTATTTCCAAAAATGAAAATTTAACATAACAGCATTTTGAACTTAATATAGCATGGTCAATAATGAAGTACTATAAAACAGTGCTGTTCATTATTTTGTTTTATTTTGTTCAATATTTTGAGAGAACGAGTGTGAATTTTGCCACTCAAAAGTGCATATCACCCTGGCTGCTGTGGCTCAGTGGATTGAGCGTCGGCCTGCGAGCCTGGTGTCGCTGGTTCAATTCCCAGTCAGGGCACATTACTAGGTTGCATGTCAGGTCCCCAGTTGGGGACGCGAGTGAGAGGCAACCACACAGTGATGTTTCTCTCCCTCTCTTTCTCCTTTCCCCTCTCTCTAAAAATAAAACAAACAAACAATTTTTTAAAAAGTGCATATCAAGGTTTCAATGTAAATTCAAGATTAACAAAAAGAACTATAATGGTGATTATTAACAATATTTATGTGAGCAACTGATATGAACCAGATACTGAGCTAGTTTTCATTTAATCTTCACAGGTCTGAGGTAGGCACTAGCTATTTAACAGATAATGAAACTAAGGTCAAAAGAGCAAACAGCTAAGAAATAGTCTCAGACAGAAGTACATATTGAACAAGAACTTGTCCAGATTCAAAATATATATGCCAATAAGCCAAAGTGAACACCGCATCTGGCCATCTCCAAGACACTCTATTATTCCACCCAAAAATATTCACCCCCACATTGTTCTACATAATTTGAAATATCAGCATAAACTGTCATCCTCAGCAGCTCTTCTTTCTGATGTACCTAAGTGTTTTACTAACTCACTTAATAAATATGCATTGAGGGCCTTACTATGTGTAAAATACTATGCTATTTGCTATAAGGAACTCAAAAATGATCAATTTCTGATTCCTGTTTACCAAAGAAGCTGACACATGGGGACACATTAGCCACAGTAGTGTACAAGTTGGGATATGGGCAGAAGAAGAAGGCTGCATGAGCACAGCCAACTTCTAAGTTCCGAGCCTGCCTTTCAAACCACTTCCCCACTCAACACTAACAAAAGCTTGCTGGAGCTCCCAAACGCAGATTCTGTATTCCTACCTCTGTTTGAAATGTTCACTCACTAAAACCCACAAATCTTTCAAAGCCCAACACAAGCCACATCTCTTCTGATAGTTTCAATGACCATGGATCCGTCAAGCATCTCTCCTTTTTTCACAAGTTACCTTAGATTTGAAAAGTAGAATAAGACAGACAGCTAGCACATTAATTGCCTATTATGAGATACTTTATGTGTTATTTCATTTTATTCTAACACACCTGTCAAGCAGGTACTATTTAATCCCATTTAATAGATTCAAGCCATATCCATCTTTTCTACATTGTCTCTTTACCCTTTATCATATACTAGTTTAGTCAAGCTTCAGCTACTGTTTCTTATGTGTATGCACTTTATATCATTTGAAATGTAGGGTAGGGACATGTCTAACTTCTCTTTAACCATAACACTGTAAACCCAGTGGCTTTATATATAGAAAAAAAAACATGCTATAAGGCAGAAAAATGCTTTTTGACTACTAAGCCCTACAAAATTTCTTTAGCCAACCAATCAACCAATATCCTGCCACACACAAAACACACCTGCTCTCCCTCTTTACTTTCCCCCTGTATATTGTGGTATTGTGCTACCCACTGGGGGTAGCTCACTGTCTGTCCACGTCCATTATCTCCCTCAAAGGCTCAGATCAAAATTCACCCCTCCAAGAAGTCATTTCTCTATCTAAATTATATCATTCCTTGTTTTGCACTTTTGTAGAACTTAATCTTTTCCATTTTTCATGTCTTGCTCTGTACTTAGTAATACATTGCTTTGATAACTAATAAATCCTTTCACCGGCCCTATTTTTTGGCCTAACAAAAAATATAATCCTCAAGGTTTGGACCCAGGCTCTAATTTCCTCTGCTGCTCCCAGAATACCAAGCAGAGTGCTCTCCCTGTACACAGTACGTATTATGTTCACGCACAATCAATGTGGAAAGATTAGTCACTCCGGTTACACAGCGAACAAGCCTCCTTTTTTGTCTTAACAATTGTTAGCCTTATGATTTATTCTGAACAAAGGCACATAGTATTCTTCACAGAAACATTTGGATATTCTCTTGCTATCTGACATAGTTCCGTTAGGTGGTTAGTAGTGTGAACATTAAACTTAACTGTTATCCTGAGAACACCAGTTTCATTAAAATCTTAAAAGATTTTGTTGTAGTAACTAACAGCCTAATTCTTTAGACTTAAATTAACTACCTCTAATTTTACCTGCTCAACTTAGTTCTACTCAGACCCTTCAGTTCCCTAGCTATGTGGCATGGTGTCGTTCTTCATACTTGCTGAGCCTGATCTAATCTACTTCTATCCTATTTTTCCCCTCCATATTGACAGCTATTTCTGTCTGGCAGGATTTCTCATTGACATGAACTCTTAACAGAAAATTTCTTCTTTCAAAGAAATCATTAAATGACCTATAAGTTCAAGTGATAGTAAATATCAGCAATCCACAGTTTATTCATATTTAAAAAGTGCCTGTTTTTCTACACCTAAAAAAAGTTTTCTAGGAGCATTACCACTATCTACCAAAGAATTACTATCAGCAGGACAGCAGACGGACAGTTGAAAAAATAATTATGACAATGTGTTAACCTTACAAAATAAGTCATAATTTTTTTAAATATAGGCTATAAAACATAAACATCTTGTCTAAACTTTTCAGATTTTATATGCTTTAAAGATTTTCTTAAGAAAAAAAGTCATTAAAATTTTAGAGAGATTAGATCAGGAGACCAATCAGAAAACAAGCACCTATCTTTCTTCATATCCCCCAAACATTAAAATGACAACAAGAAAAAGAAGGAAGAAGAACAGAAGAAGAAAAAAAAAAAATGTGTTCTTGCTAAGAAAGATGACTTTTATTTCCCCCCAAAAAACTGCGCTGGGATATAAGAAAGTTACCTTTAGTAAACCATTAATTTAAAATTATTTTTTCTAGAAGTTAAAAGTTATTGGGACTAAATTGATAAGAATGTTTGAAATTACAGCCAGAATTTATATATCAGAGAAATGAGATGAAAACAGATCCAAGAAATTACAGTTAGAGTATACCTCGAGAGAATATAAGCTCATTATAAATATTTGGTAAATATTTACTTAAAAGAAAAGTAATGCAAAAGTGAAGGCAACCCAGAATTTCCAAGACCAAAAAAAGAAAAAGAAAATATCTCTAGATCTCTAAATAAGTAATTGCACATTAATAATAGACTACCAAGGTCATTAAATATTTGAAGAAAACAAACAACATGAAAAAGGATATAAATATGAACCCCCTCAAAAAATATGAAAGCTATTTCAGAGAAAAAATATTAGAAGTTTGTAGAAGTCTAACTGAATTCCTCAGAGGGGGGTCAAGATTTAAGGTGCTATAGTATAGAAAAATAGAAGGCTCTGCTATGTAACAGTAGCAATTAAAGAATCACACCAATCTTGGATATTATAAAGAGTATGAAAATATGAGAATAGAAGATATTATTTTAATAAACAAAGTTAATAACTAAGAAGTAGTGTGGGAGTTGAGTGTCTCATATAATGTGAAGAAAAAATTCAAAGAAATGGAAAAAAACAAAACAAAACAGAAAAAACCCACATAGGAATAATCCCAAAAGATCAACACATACAGAATATCAATTAAAGAAAGAGTAAAAAAAAAAGTGAAAATTAATAAGAGGTAGAAGAGAAGTTCCATGAGCTGATGAAAGTTACAGGCCTTTAAATTAAAATTAATTTGAATGAACAAACAGTGGGTAATGTGACAACTTCAAAGAAAAAGAAAAGAAAGTTCTTAACACTTCCTAAAAGAGGAATTAATCTTTACCTGCAAGGTATGAGAATTAGACTGGTTTTAGAATATTATCTGATTTCTCATTAATATCCCTCATGAACATAAATACACAAAAATAATAATAAACACCACAGGAGGTCAGAAATCGATCTCTGCAGGGAACATCATAACTCTGTAGCAGTTATAATAAGAAAAACTTCATACCTTCCTGTTTCCATTAGCTTAGAAGAAATAAAGACAAAAAATTCAAACGCAAAAGAGGAAAATTCTTTTCACTAAAGTACGTGAACCATGACTGTCTCCTCACACCCTCCCATAAATATGTTGCCCCAAAAATCCCACCCCTGTTAAAGATGAATAATAAAACTGAACCATCGTGGATGAAATCTATGCAAACATAGTATGAATGAAAAGAAAGCAGAAAAGGTCCAGGAAAAACAAGTGGCAGAAGAGGGGTATTGCAATAAAAGTACTGACAAAGATAAGATAAAATTAGGATCACTTCCAGTCAAGATGGTGGCATAGGTAAACACAGCTCAATTCTTTGCACGACCACATCAAAATTACAAATAAATCATTCAACAACCTTCACTCAGAACTGGCAGAAACCAAGTTGAATGTAGGTCTCACAACTACAGAATTAAATAAACCACATCCATCCAGACTGGTAGGAAGGGTGGAGACGTGGAACAGGCTGGACCCACACCCATGTTTGGCAGATGATAATTCAGGCGGGATATCTTGGCAGTGAAGAGTCCCAGCCCCACACCAAGTCCCACAGCCTAGGGTCAGTGCCAGGAAGATAAGTTCCCATAGGTTCTGGATGCAAAAACCAGCAGGGATTGAGTTGGTGGAAGAAACTTCTGGAGTCCCAAGCAGTTCCTCTAAAAGAACCCACACATGAACCTACTCAGACTCACTCCCTCAGAGCTCCAGCACCAGGGCAGCAGCTTGAAAGGTGGCAGTAGCATACAGAGAGGAACTGAAGTGTCTGACATCACGGCAAGAACTGGGGGGACAGCTTTCTCACAGACAGAAAGACAGGCAGAGTCACAGAGCAGGCAGGCGGGTGCCATATCTGAGACTCCATGAACCTGGCTAACACTGTTTGCCCCTCTCTGGAGATCTCCTGGGGCTCTGTTCCCCCTGACTTACAGTTGTTAACAGTAGCTCTTTCATGTGAATTCCTGGTCTTGGTTCAAGCTTCACAACTTCCTTAATCCTTTCAAACAACCAACAGCTGGCCCCAGAGAGCCCTCAGCCCCAGTACCTCTTACTAAGTGGCCCCAGCCACACGCAGCATTAGCAGCATCCAGCCTAACTTCACGGTTTGGCTTTGCCTGGGAGTCTCCAAGCCCAGCACAAGTAGCAGCCATCTCAGATTGCTTCATAGCTCAGGCAGGGTGGCCTCAGGCAAAACACAGGTGCGGGCTGACCTTGGCCTGCACCACTTGGGTAACCCTAGGACATGTGCACCCAGAGGACAGCTACAGACCATGTCAGAGCACCACCACCCTGCCCCTGCACAGCCGATCCTCCAGAGAGGACTGAGGTTGGGGATCAGTGGGTCCAGCCAGTCCTTGCAGCTGACTGGCCTGGGTAATCCCTCCCACTGGCCTGCCAATAGCAACTAATGCTCAACTACAAGAGGAGGGTGTACTCAGCCCACATGAAGGGCACACCTTGAACACCCCACCAAAAATAACACTTCCTTTTCTTTTGCTAATAATTCCCTACCACACCCTTCTTTCTATAAAAACCTTCCATTTTGAACAACCCCTTGGATTAACCTTCTAGATGCTACATGGAATGATCATTTAATAAAGCTCATTAGGTATTCAAATTTACTTGATGGAATTTTGTTAACATAACCCAACATGATACACTAAAAAGGACTCCAACACAAGAAAAATAAAGAGAAATTTCTAAAAATTAACTAACTTATAAACATAATAGAAGAAATAATCAAGGAATAGTTGAATAATCTTAGTGTGAGAAAAGCCTTCTTAAATCAAAGACAGAAGCCATAAAAAATATTAACTCATAAATATCAGGATGTTTATAGTATAAAAGACTCATATATAAAATTCAAATAAAAGGCACAGATTGAGAAAAATACATGCAACATATTTAAGAAAAAATCTAATATCCAGAATACACAGTTCCTAAAAATTAAGCGAAGAAAATAAATAACATCTCCAGAGAAAAATGAACAAAGTGCAGATATGAATACACAATTCACACACATAATCATATTATACCACTGAATATAGATGTTAGAAAAGATATTCACTCCCACTAGTAATAAGAGAAATGCATATTAAAACAAGGCATTTCACTACTGGACAAAAATTTTAAATACTGAAAATGTCAAATGCTGGCACAAGTGTTAGGAAGACAGTGATACTCTCAATACTGATGCAAGTAGAATAACTGGAAACCAACTTTGGAAGGACATTTGGCAGCATTTATAAAAATTCTCAGAGGCCACACCCTTTGATATAACTACTGCTTTCCTGCTTCCATACTCTACAAACTAACTAGTATAAATATTTAAACGTCATCTGGAAGAATGTTTACTGCACCATTGTTTACAAGAGGAAAAATCTGAGAACAGTTGATATGTTGAAAATGTATGCAGACTATAGAATGCTAGGTAGCAATTGACAGAACTAAGATATGGATTAACAATAAAGACTGCCACACATACTGTAGAATTTATTTTTAATTACAAAACAGTAAATTAGTATGACTCAATTTGTGTAAAATCAAATAAAATATCTATACTTTTATATATAAATCATAAGTATAAGTAAGCCCATAGGAAAAAAACTAGAAGAATCCTGCCAAATTTTTAATTATATTGATTTCCACATAAGAAAGTGAGATTGAGAAAAGATGTGATCATGATGTGGTTACTTTAAGGTATTTATTTTTATAAATAATGTAATAGTCATATAAAAACTAAAATGTGAAAAACTGTAAGATTACTCAAGTTAAAGGTCAACTACTTAATGCAAGTAGAGTGCCATGAGTTATGACTGCTTAAATATTGACAATTATCCCTTAAGAATTCTTACTGTATTCTTTGTCTGTGAGCAATTATCTCTTGTATTTGCACTTATTACATTCTATGATACGTTATCCATTCTTTACTATATATTGTATTTAAAAGGTCCACATTCCTTATACGATGAGCAAATATTTGAATTGTCTATGAAGCCATCTCATGCCACTTAGTACCCAGGAATCCTTTCTAAACAACTCTGGTCAAATGGTCATTCAAATGCCCTCGAAACCTCCTGTAGCTGGAGGTTTTGATATCTTTGCATCCCTGAGCCCACTAGGTTCCCAGCAGGCTCTTACTATTAGCTAAAGGCTGGTGTGCTCTAGATGGTAGGGTGGTACTTTTGTCTGTGGCTCTCCTATCTGTGCCACTCCCTTCAAGCAAGTGAAATAGACTACATTTTAAGAGGAAACAGGAAACACCAGCCACAAAGTATATTTCCAAGTAAATTAGAAAATGTTCCCTTCTTTCCTCTAGAGCCTATCCCTCCAACCATGGTTGTTCCTCGTGGCAGGCTGAAAATGCTTCTCCCCAAAGTGTCCATGTCCTAATCCATGGAAGTTATGAATATATTATCATACAAGCTGCAAGATTCGAGTTTTGGTCCAAAGTACTCGACCAACTCTTGGACTATCTGCAAAATAAATTATTTGTACAAAATGGTCTTTGAGTATTTTTCCACTTGTAAAGGGAAAAATTAATATAAATTTAGAACACATTTATGTCCTGAAAGAAACTAATATGTATTTTTCCAACTAGGAGTAAGTTCCTACAATTTTAAAGTCCTTTTCATGAAATTTAAGTACTTTTCTCTTAAATATTATCGATGTTGCAAAAATATATAGGAATACACTGACTTTCCACAAATCAATGTCACCCTACTAAGGACACACAATTTTGGCTGCTCTTCTCCCAAATATTAACAATCGCACAAAACAAACTCCTACGGAATGTCTAGCCCTACTCCTCATCTTCACATACATCAAGAAACTTCTAGTGCCTTTATAAAAGTTGTACACTTCTTTACAGGAAATACTGTAACTTTAAGAATAAGAGCTTGCAGTATCTCCAACTTCATCAGTGGAAAAGAAGTAGAAGACAGAATACATTTTAAAATAGACCTCGGCTCTCAGCAGATTTATTACTGTCAATCTCAAGTAACAAGTTGGTTTATTTTTTCACAGCAAACAAGTTAGATGACACAGAAATTTCATTAAAATGCATACAATATTTTCAGTCACCAGCAGTTATTACATTTGGTTTTCAGTTTTCTTCATACACACTCTTGAAAGGAAAAGGACTGAAAGCTGAGTATCTTTTTCCCAAGTATCTAAAATATTCCTATGTCATTAGCAAGTGCTTATAATTATTCATAAAAAATAGGAAGTGATCATGCAGACAATATTAAAAAACCTCTAATCAAAATAGTCACCAAAGCACAATTCTAGTCACCAGTCACGTCCATTTAAAAAAATAATAAAAAACCTCCAAATTCACTTTTCTCCATGTAAAACATTACTATGCAGTATGACTAGTGCATGCCTTCTTTCATTTATTCATTCAACCATATTTACTGAGAACAGATTACACATGAAGCATTGTTAGACCTTAGTAGATCACAGATGTATATGACATAGTTCCTATCTAAAGTCACTGCAGAGTAGCATGTTAGATGCTAGAAGAGATGCACAAATCATATGCTTTGTGCCATCCAGAGAACAAGTTACAGAGATTGATGGAGGCTTTGAAAAGGAAGAAGCCATGGGCCTTAAAAGGGAAGGATTTCATTGGTGTGAATGGGAGGTAGGGAGAATTCCAGGCATGGAAAGGGAACATGAAATAAATTTGGAAACAGAGTAATATATTTTGATTAGATTGAATAAATATGTAGAGAATAGCAGGATGCAATTTTGGAATATTTCACTGTAGCCAATCTTTTGGATAACTTGAAAATTAAGTTGAAAAATTTGATGTTAATTTTGTAGGCAATGGGGATCCGGTGAAGATCGCTAAGCAGTTCTGTAATTAAAGCTGTCCTTCTGGAGATATTAATCTGGCAGCCATTCATCAGATGAATCCATATGGAAATACTGTAGATCCCACTGTTTTCTTTCACAGACTTCTACCTTATAACACACTGTTAAGTGTCTCCCTGTTATTTAACATTTTTTTCTCCCACTTCCACATAGGTTTTGACTCCTCTTGTGCTGATCTCTGAATGTCATACAGCAGGCAACAGTATCCAACGAAGCCTTCACTGCTACCTTGAAGAAGACCAGAGGCATGTCCAATAACCTTCATGCTAAAAACAGCCGAGACATCACTTTAAGAGCCAGAAGTCTATATTTAGATCCAAGTGCCTTGATCAAAACGATAAGCTTAGAGGAGCAAGACATCTGAAGGAGAAAGAATAATTACCGTATTGGGTACTGGCCTCCTGGGGATTATAATTTCCACTTTATAATAATGCAACTGATGATCAGAGATTTTAGAGTTTAACTAACTTGCTCAAAACCACAATGCTGACATAATGCTTAGCAAAATTTGGACCCAGAAGGGAAAAACAGAAGAGGAAAAATTATGAAACATATACTATTCTCTTAGCTGAATAGAAGACTGTAGGTTTGAGATTAAATGAGTCTACTAAGTACAGAGCAGGAATAGTGAAGGTTTTAAGACAATATTTTAAACATATTTCAGTGAAATATTATAATTCTAATAGTAAGAGAAAAATTGCAAATCTTTCAAAGAGAATATTAAGAACCAATAAACAAATCAAAACAAAAAGTCTTACAAATACATAGGAATCAGACTGGCAACAAACTTTTTATCTATAAAACTGGATGCTGAAAGACAATGGATTAATAGCTTTAAAGTTCTGAAAGTAAATTTATTTTGAACCCGGAATTATATACCTAGACAAATTATTTTTAAAACAGGGGGTCAAGACATCCTTAAAAATAGAGCTTTGGAAGTCCTGCTTTTAAGATGGAGGCAAAGGTAAGCACAGCTCACCTCCTGGCACAACCACAGCAAAAATTACAACTGGACTATAAAACAAATATCACCCAGAATTGTCAGAAACTTGGGCTGTCTAGAAGTCCAACAACCAAGGAATTAAAGAGGCCACATTCATCCAGACAGGTAGGAGGGCAGAGATGTAGAAAGATGCAGAGACATGGAATGGGTAGACCCACACCCATGTATGGTGGATAAAAATTGAGAGGAATACCTTGGGAGTGAGGTAATCTCAGCCCCACACCAGACGACACAGCCCCAGGGTTCCAGCACCAGGAAGATAAGTGCCCATAACTTCTGGCTGTAAAAACCAGTACAGATTGGGGCAGCAGAAGAATTCTCAGGAGTCTCCTCTTAAAAGCCCCACAACAAACTCAAGACTTACGGAGACTCATTCCCTCTGGGTTTCAGCACCAGGGAAACAGTTGGAAGGGCACGAGTGGCACAGGGGGAGAAATTGAAGTGTCTGGCATCAGGGTGAGTGCTGAGACACAGCTTCTTCATGGACAAAACTCGAGAGGCCAGGCAGCCACATTGTCCCCTCTCTGAGCCCTCCCCCACACAGAGCCCTCCCCCAACCCAAGTTGCCAGTTTGGGTTGCCCAAACTGGCGATTACCTAAGCCTCTGCCCCATCCAACTTACCAGTGTACTTTTCCATAGTAGGCCATGCTACTAAGACAGGCAGTCAAAACAGCTCTACGTAATACACAAAAACAAATACAGGGAGGCTGCCAAAATGAGGAGACAAAAAAAACATGGGCCAATGAAAGAACAGAACAAAACTCCAAAAAAAGAACTAAACAAAATGGAGATAAGTAATCCATCAGATTCAGAGTTCAAAACACTGGTTATTAGGATACTTAAGGAACTCACTGGGTACCTAAACAGCATAAAAAAGACCCAGGCAGAAATGAAGTTTACACCAAGTGAAATAAAAAACTTTTTTTACTGGGAACCAACAGTGGAGTAGATGAAGCCAAGAATCAAATCAATGACTTGGAACATAAGGAAGAAAAAACATTCAATCAGAATGGTAAGGGAAAAAAAGAATCCAAAAAAAAAAAAAAAAAAAATGAGGACTGGCTAATGAGCCTTTGGAACATGTTCAAACATACCAACATTCAAATCTTAGGGATGCCGGAAAGAGAAGAGAGAGAGCAAGAATTTGAAAACTTTCCTAATTTGGTGAAGGAAATAGACATGCAAATCCAGGAAGCTCAAAGAGTCCCAAACAAGATGGACCCAAGAGGAGCACACCAAGACACATCATAATTAAAATGCCAAGGGTTAAAGAGAGAATCTTAAAAGCAGCAAGAGAAAAGTAGATAGTTACCTACAAAGGAGTTCCCATAAGACTGTTAGCTAATCTCTCAAAAGAAACTTTGCAGACTAGAAGGGACTGGCAAGAAGTATTCAAAGAGATGAAAAGCAAGGACCTACAACCTAGATTACTCTATCCAGCAAAGCTTTCATTTAGAACGGAAGAGCAGAAAAAGTGCTTCCCAGATAAGGCAAAGCTAAATGAATCCATCATCACCAAGCCATTATTACATGAAATGTTAAAGGGAGTTATTTAAGGAAAAAAAGATCAAAATTATGAACATTAAAATGGCAATAGATTCACAACTATCAACAATTGAATCTAAAAAATAAACTAAGCGAACAATCAGAACAGGAAAAAGAATCATAGGTATGGAGTTCATCTGGAGGGTTATCAGCTGGGAGGGAGAAAGGGGAGAATGAGGGGAAAGGTACAGGGATTCAGAAGTACAAATTGGTAGGTACGAAATAGACAGGGGGATGTTAATAACAGTATAGGAAATGGAGTAGCCAAAGAACTTATATGCATGACCCATGGACATGAACTAAAGTGGGGGCGGGGGTTGCTGGAGAAAGTGGCAGTTTCTGGGTGAAGGGGGGTGAAGAGAGAAAAATTGGGACAACTGTAATAGCATAATTAATAAAATACATTTTTAAAATAGAACTATTTTCTCTATTAATTGTAAAGGAGCACACTATGTGTTTCAGGAATGGTGCTAGGCATTCATTATTTCAGATGAACTACTCTGGTCAAGAGTTTTTCTCTATAAAAAGTTGTCTTTTACTTATTTTTTTTTTTTAATTTCAGCTTATTGGCATGTTGTATTCCCCAAACACTCTCATCTCCAATGTTGTTGGGTTTTTTTTTTAACTTTTTTTTTCTTAATGCTCACCTGAGGATACCTTTTTTAAAATTATTTATTTGTTTGTTTATTTATTTATTTTTAGAGAGAGGGGAAAAGAGAGGGAGAGAAACATCACTGTGTGGTTGCCTCTCACTTGCGCCCCCAACTGGGGACCTGACGTGCAACCTAGTCATGTGCCCTGACTGGGAATCGAACCACTGACACTTGGCTCACAGGCCGACGCTCAATCCACTGAGCCACAGCAGCCAGGGCTCACCAATGTTTTTATAGATAAGTATTTTTAATACTGCAATTGACATAATAATGTATTATTGCTTGTACCTATCAACAGTCATACCACAAAAGAACAAATAAAAGAAAGGAGGGAGTCAGTTAGGCAGTCAGTAAGTTGAAACTGTAGTAAATAATTCAAGGCAAAGATATTTACTCACTTTTATTTTCCCCAGTTCAGAGCCTGCTAAGCTTACCAATCATAAACTGACATTTAGGACTGTCTTCCAAAGCCAAGTTTTATTCTAGATATTAGGACCAACTGTAAAGAAAACTGCACCTGCCATAAAAATTTCCTCACAGAAGTAAAAACACCACATCAGAGAGGGGGTGTCGTGGAATCACTGCAGACAACACTACAGGGGTCTTTCCAAAGATGGTGTTAGTCATGGCAACTTCTGATACAAGACTGAGAGAGTCCCACAGAGGGTCCCTGCACTTCTCAGGACTTCATGCCCACTCATTCCAATCTTTGCACGTTAGCATCACAGAGGTCACCAAAATATTTCTTAAGTCAAATGTGTCAACTGCGAACACACAAATATATTTCCAGTCTTCACAATCTCTCTACAGTTAAGAGGACTTAAACCTAGAACAACCTTTTAAAAATATTGTACCACATGAAAACATGCATTTAGTATTTAAATGATTCATTTAATAGTTTTGTAAGGATAAGAAAACTTCCAACAGTGCCCAGCCAAGGGTAGGCAAGAAATGCAGAAATGATGCCAATGTACCTAATCTTAACAGCAGCATCCTTATGTTCCCTCATTAGACTCTCCTGAGCAGATTGAGTAGAATTACTGAATTAAATAACGGCCAAAGAATTTCTCTACTCAATTCCACAGACCATCTGGTCTCCTATGCTGTTTCTGCCAGTGGTCACAGCAGAAACTTCAAGAAAGCAAATGTGGACATCATTATAAAGCTGTATGTAGGTGGAGAGAGAAAAATATCCTTAACTGTAATTGTGGGAGAATATGCATTTTTCTACCACAAATTCAAATATTTATGAGGTGTGACAATGTGATAATGATACTGATTTAACAAATACAGCAGACTATATTAGAAGCAGCAAATAAGAGAAACCTTCAAAAGTGACTGTCTCAGAAGTTATTCAGGTAGATTTCATCATGTGGCACTTCATTCCAAATTGTTTAAAAAATAAACCTATATTTTTATTTTCAGCCATCTTTACCCATTTGATTTTATTAACAAAGAAGACACCTTTATTTTCTGGCATAAAGGGGAATAAGTAGTAAGCTATTTTAGTAACATGTTGCTAAAATCAATGCAGTAGTTTTGAATGTTCAGCTTGCTGCAGGGAAAGTTATTTTGAGAACCTCCTAGACTTCTATTAAAATTCCCAATTCAGATAAATCATTCCAAAAATTTATTTTATATAATATTTATATAATGATACACAATAGTTGACAACAAAATTAAAGTAGAGTTACACCTTTTACATAGTACATAGAGGTCTCTCCTGGAGTCAGTGTATACATTTACAGATATCTTATAGGAGCTGAAATATAAGACTGTTTTCAACTGGGGATTTATGGTTATTGTGCTTTGCTTTCATGATGTTGTCCTACAAGGATGTATTTAGTTGAAATTACAACTAAAATAATACCATGCCTTTGGGAAAAAATACTTAGTTAAAATATTCTACTTCACAATTCCACAGAAAATGTCACAAAAATGTTTTAGACATCCTATATCCTTATTCTAACAATGTGCCTCTCCACAACAGTTTTTTATATTCCACATAGAGAATACCTAAATGTTCAAATCAAGAAAAAAAAAAGTCTCATTAACTGCTTCATATACTTCCTAGTTTGAGTGCTCATGTCATTCTTCAGAATTGACTCTAAACAAATTTTTGCTCTTCCTCAAACTCAGATAGTCACAAGGCATTAAGATCAATGGGAAGGTTTATTAAAAGATTGCTATCACTCTCTAAAAACAAGTCAATTTTTCCAAAATTACTGAGTAGTAACACCATCCCTAAAATCAATGTCATCTCCCAGTGACTCGTCGGCGGCGGCGGCGGCGGCAGCCGTCCGTCTCGAGAGACGATGGTGTAGCTTCTTAAGAGTCTATCTGCACCGCCGAGAATGGCTGTGCAGTCCGACTCAGGAGTGACACGGTATCTGTCTCCTCCCGTGTTGAATCGACATCTTATGATGACGCTGGAGTGTCCTCTCCAGTGAAGCTGAAGCTACAGAGCCTGGGCAGGGTGATATGGAGGGTCTGCTGTTGCCCATGCAGCTGAAGGGTCCAAGGGAAAGACGGAGTCAATACAGCTTGGCTTCAGGTGCGCCGCAGGAGTTGCCGGTGTTGACTACAACGTCAAACCGCCTTAGGGACTCCGGCTCCGGATTTTCTGTCGGGGTTTACTCCCTTAGCCTTTCCCCTGAAGAGGTATGCCGCAAGGCAGCGGAGGTTTTTTGGAGTCAGAGTTTTCCTTCTCTGATGTGCCCTGACTGGAAGATCGAACCAGCGACACTTAGCTCGCAGGCCGACGCTCAATCCACTGAGCCAAACCAGTCGTCAGGTAGGATAATCCCAGTGACTACTTTGAAAGAAACTGAACTCATTCTGATGTATCAATTAGTAAATAAAAAGAAATATTTTCATGATGTTAAGCCACACCCAAATGAAACTGAAGTCAATACATCGTTTGGGAGGGAGTAAAAACAACAAAACTATTATTTAGATTATGATCTAGTGCAAATTGACATTTAATCTATATTCTATATACAACACATAGCACCCTGACCCTGGATGAATCCCACAAGATTAATTAAACATGTCTCTTCTACAGCATTGTTTCATCTGATTCTATTACTGAAACTACTTTGATAGTGCTTTATAGAAGTAGTTGCATTTTTTGAAATTTTTTACAAACAAGACAATCATATTCATTATATGAAAATATTAACTCCATTATTCCGCTACTATAATATTCTATTAAGATCAGTCATGGTGATCTAATCTATTCTGATGGTGACTGATCTAATCCATATTTGCAAAACTGTCACTTGATTTATTTTGAAAACAGCTACATCACATGTGTAATAATAACATGGCAGTACTTGGCTATAATCCTAATCAGTTATGCAGTTAGTTAAACCCAGTAAAATTACTTGGCCTAATAAATTTCTATCAACCCTAAGAAATTGCTTTCAGTTTTAATATTAAGCCAATTGAAACAATACATGGAAATTTTTGTATATTTCAATGAGAATTGTCAAACCTAGCAATGAATGAGATAAACTGACACAAAAACACTCTTCCACATCAGACTTCTGTAGAGAATGGTAGATTTTCTAAGATTAGGGATGGGAAAAGTACAAAGGCAGATTTCACTAGCATTTGCTTCTATTGACAGAATCTCACTACGGTGGCCTTCCAGCCCAATCCATTAAGTATGGGTTTTTGACCAAGTATTGCATTGAAAGTGTCTACTGAGTACCAAAAATCATGCGATGTTTCAAGAATTTTTTTAAAAAATTATTGTTTCCTCCTTCTCCTTGCCTCCTCCCTCCACACAACAATAACACCTCAAGAAGAGCCTTGGGCCCAGGGCATCTTCAATAAAAGAGGAAAAGGGGAAAAGCTATTCTGCCCTGTCCACCTGGATCCTACAATTCCATCCTTTATTTTGCTAATTCTCAGAGAACTAGAGAACTGTTACAGGAAGGACTGAAAACTTCCAATCCTATGGGTAGTTGGTCTAGAGGCTAAAGTTTCCAAAGGTCTCAGACCAGTTTATTTCCCTATCATTTTCTCTAGTCCTCTGAACCTATTCCCTAAGCACACTACCTTCTTGAAAGCAGTATCTACTGTTCTGGGCAGCTGGGCACACATGCTTAGTAAATTTGGTCCAGAGCCTTTGCGTCATAGGCTACTACTGATCTCAGTGAGGCCTTTGGGACCCAACACTGAACAAGCCAATTCTGACTTGGAGGCCCTGCTTCTTGGGCACCACCAGGCTGAGATCCAAACAGGTGGCTGGCATCAGCCACTGGGTACACTGTGTTCATGGAGCCTTCGTCTTTGCAGTCTGACATTCATGTGCATGGCAACTTGCTAGCAATCTGAGAAATTAAAGAAAGAGTGGGACCTGCATTTAGTGACACTGTATAAAGATTAACTCAAGTTCTCCTCTTGCTTCAACTCTGCTTGATAAAGAATTATAGCTAAGTACTGGCAAATGATTTAACGCATTTGGGTCTCAGTCTCAGCAATTGTGAAATAAAAAAAAAATCATTAATAGAGCCCCTTTTTCCTAAAAGCTTATGATTCTAGGTCAACATACAGTATTTGATGAAAAATATTTTCAATTATGTTATGATGCATTAAAAAAGTATGAAGGATAGGGTACCCAAGACATCAGTAGGAATTATTTCTAAGCAATGGGATTGTGATTTTAGATTTTCTTCAGTAGTTTTAATTTTATCTTTTACTTGTATATAGTTTCTAATTTTCCATAATATTTAATAGTTTAAATAAATTATTGAAATGTAAATATAATTTTTAATTAAGAATACAAATATAATTATTTCACAAATACGTCGTCGTCGTCGTCGTCATCGTCGGCAGCCGTCCGTCTCGAGAGACAATGGTGTAGCTTCTTAAGAGTCTATCTGCACCACCGAGAATGGCTGTGCAGTCCGACTCTGGAGAGACACGGTATCTGTCTCCTCCCGTGTTGAATCGACATCTTGCGATGACGCTGGAGTGTCCTCTCCAGTGAAGCTGAAGCTACAGAGCCTGGGCACGGTGATATTGAGGGTCTGCTGTTGCCCATGCAGCAGACCCCCCCTCTCTTCGCAGCTGAAGGGTCCAAGGGAAAGACGGAGTCAATACAGCTTGGCTTCAGGTGCGCCGCAGGAGTTGCCGGTGTTGACTACAGCGTCAAACCGCCTTAGGGACTCCGGCTCCGGATTTTCTGTCGGGGTTTACTCCCTTAGCCTTTCCCCTGAAGAGGTATGCCGCAAGGCAGCGGAGGTTTTTTGGAGTCAGAGTTTTCCTTCTCTGATGTGCCCTGACTGGAAGATCGAACCAGCGACACTTAGCTCGCAGGCCGACGCTCAATCCACTGAGCCAAACCAGTCAGGGTATTCACAAATACAGTAGTTATGAAATTATGAATGAACTACACCTCTCAACAACAATCTATGAACCCACACACAAAAAACAGAAATGTCTTCAAAAGAGTAAAAATGACTAGAATCCTATATTCGACAAAACTAATGCTGAATTGTAAGCCTAATTATAAAGGCATTTCAGAACTGAAGCCTCAAAAAAATTACTCCTCCCTCCCCCAGCTCTTTATACCATCACGAAAAGGGAAAAAAAATAAATCATAAGACTCAGGAAACAGGGTACAGGAAAGAGAAAAAGGAATTGCCAGAATGAAGGCAAAGCAAAGCCCCAAAGCAACAACAGCTCTGTGGTAACCAGAAAGCAACCTTTCCAGACAAGAGTAGAATAGAAACAGGAAAATAGAAAATTCCAGGAAGAGTGTCTGGGATGGGGAAGCAACTAATGGACTACCTACCCAGCTGACCACACAGAAGGCTGTACTGAGAGTGTCTTACCAGATTCTTGAAAGGAGTAAATAAATGTGGTCATAAGATCAAAGAATATGAAGCAAATGTTAAAAAATGAGGCAATTACTAATTTCATGAAAAATGAAAAGTTCTCACAACAAAAGAAATGTGATTAAAATATACTGTGTAGCAGTGAAAGATATTTACATAGTCAAGAGACTTGCCAAAAAAATTGTGATGTGACCATGTTGTCAGTATGGGAGGAGAGGGGAGGCTACCAAAGAACTAATTATCTTCTGTTACCATAGAAAGTCAATAGATAACATCTAAGATACCTTGTGTTTATAGACTAACAAATAAAAAGTATGTTGTGCTGACTCATAAGACCACAGTTTATATATACTGATTAAAACTACTACATTAAATAACAGAGAAAAAAAGATCAAATCCTTTGGCAGAAGTTGTCCCTGGGATAGGAAGACAAGAGGCTTTGTTTTATTTTTATAAGACTTACTTTTTGCTTTTTTTAAGTAAAATGCAGAAACTATTTTGATACAAAATTAGCCCATGTGTCCACATGACTAATCTCACATTTAATGTTCATGATACCATGTGATGTAAATGGGGTTGGTATCATCACCTCTATAACTGATGAAGAAACATGCGATGTGTACGTTAACTTCTAAAAAAACTGTCTAGCTAATCAGAGCCATAGGCAGAACCAAATTCCTTACCTCTTAGTCCAGGATACTGTCTACTGTATTCTTCTTGTCAAGTGCAGATCTTGGACATGATATTTACCAGGATATTTCAAATAATCTCATTATCTAAAACAGGTGAAAGGGAACTTTGAACTCGCTTATAATTGGACAATGTCCAAGGTGTTAAAGTAGCCATATCCAAGAGCAGGAAGAAGCAATCAATTTCTTCTTAAATTTCTTTATTAAGTGATTCTACCACTATATATTTTTTACCATCAATATTTTGCAAACATTTTAACTTATCTTCTAGACATTTTTCTGTCAACTTTTACAACAAAAGGTAATTTACAAAAGTAAAAACTGGGTTTAGAGAAGAAAAAGGAAGAGAGTACCCGTACTATTTTCAAGATCATTCTCATATTAAACCTCAAAATCCGTTTCTGCCAGGCTCAGCCAAAGGTTCTTCAGGAAAATGTTTTTAATCCTCAAGTGCCAAGTATATCAGACAATTAATAGATCCATATCTGTTTCATTCACCAGAGTCCAGCTCAGTATTTATAAATACAGGAAACAAAACATACATTTACTAAATAAATCAATAAAAGAATAGAACAAGCCCAGATGATCAGTAGCTTGAGAGCATGCAAAAGGTTTTATAATAAATCAATGTGTATGTATGTAGTCAAAGGGACATTTTCAGTTTGATAAGCCTACTCATTTTTTCATCCAATAAACATTTTTTAAACCCGAATGTGCCAGGGGTTATGTTTTAAAGGTCCATGGATAACTAAAACGTAATCTCTAATCTCAAGAGCCTGATGATACAGTGGTTTAAAGAGGTAGATCTAAAATCCATACGAGCAGAAATGGTATAGATACTATGAAAACAAACGCATAAGATACAGTGGAGCCCAAGGAGAATGTGATCCATTTTTCTTGAGGATAACAAGACATGCCCTTTAGGAAAGGCGATAATTCATTCTGGGATGGCAAGCTATGCCTGGAAGGGAAAATAAAATGTGGAGTGAGATGAGACAGCAGGCAAGGGAGAGGCTGTCAGAAATCAGATCACAGAAGTCCTTGTAAGCAATAGTAAAGAGCTTAGACACTATTCTATAGATAGCAGACAGTCATTCAAGAATTAACATAGAAGAAATGTCATGTTCAGATTTAGGTTTTTAACACTAACAGAAAAAGAAGAGAAAGGTATGATCAGGGACACCACTGATATTCAAAGATTCCTGCCATAGTGCAGAATAAGAACATGACCCTAATTAGAATATGCTTTAGTGTAAAAGGTAAACAAAAGCCACATTCTGTATTTGGTACCTATGTATCAACTTCCAACTTGGAATATACTGTAGGTATTCCATTCCATGCATGATTACAAATAAATTTTTCCCAAACAAAAGGGATTAAGCAGTGATAGAAGGGACATAACAACAGCCAATTTTTATAAGGTCTGTAGCATTAAGTCAAGTTTCAGTATAGCAAACAAAGCTAAGTTCCATCTTTTGAAATGCTAAGTTTCTAAAGAATCTGCACCCAGGTGGATATCCAAAGAATCCTGAACCTAAATATAAGAAGGTAATTAATATCTAAGTCATTAAAATGTCAGTATTCTTAAAAAAAAAAAAGAAGAAGACTAAGAATTACCAAGAGTCTTAATAAAAAGTTTTCTTCCATAGTTTAAGTTTCTCTTAAAATTACTCTTTGGAATTCTTTCATAGCTGTGTTTTCCTTCTTGATTACTTGAGGAATAATTTATAGTACATTTGGTCTAGAAAATAAAAATAGCAAATAGTTTAGAATAGAGCAAAAAAACTGATAAATACACAAAGATAACATTTTGTGGAATAATATGTTCTTCAACTTGGAACTTCGTGGCAACTTGTTTTTACACTTTCAAATCAGGCTCAAGGAAACATAAAACACAAAAATTACCTTGAACTTCTAAGTATAATTTTTGTCTCATCCTTGAGAAAAAGCTGGAATTGTCACAGTGCAAAATGCTCTAAGAACTACAGCTCACTAGTTAGAAAAAAAAAAAAGCAGAAAATAACATTTCCAATATCTAGTCTTTAATCCTTGAAATAACCTACATAACTTTCATTTATTTAATCTTACTCTAAGGAATAAAAATGTCAGATATTCCCCTTATTATTAATGAATTAACCATACCACATCTATGCCTTTAAACGGCTCCACAGTTTCATGATATTGTAACAAGAGAGTCAGGCAGTATCACCAGAACATTAGGGAAAGTGAAAAGTAAAGATAAAAGAAAAAACCAAAGGCAAAAAATCACTTTAAAATTTCACATACACTTGCATTAAACACAAAGGCTAGAAATATGAGAAATACGTAAGCATTCATAGGATTTCAAAATAATCTTCAGTGCATTCCATCCTCTGTCTAGCACAGATATATAGAGAGGTCATAATTTTAATCTTTATTCATTTACACAATTAATATTGCTAAGTATTTCAAAATTATGTGAAAATGGACAGAGAAAAATTAGATGCAGTTCCTCCTATCAAGTACTTACGATCTAGTAGAAATGCCTATAATTTGTTTTAGTTATAGAGAGAATGGGTAAAGTAGGTTTTTAGTTGTTTGTATGGAAAATAACATGATAACTAATAAATAATAATTCAAGAATAAACTCTTTTACATACACGGAACTGTAAACCTACTTTTGCCCCACACTGTATAACAATAAAGGTGCTACTTACCTTTCTAAATTTAAAATTAAACTTAATGATTTAATTAACTATATCAACTAACAATTCCCTGGACATAAATGAAATTAGGGTGATTTTAAGAGAACTAAGACAATTGATAAAGAAGGAGGGGAAGGAGAGAAGGAAGGAAGGAAGGAGAGAAGTTAAAAAAAGGAAAAGGGAAAAAAAAGAAAAGAAAAATTAAAGAATATTACTGTCATCTTTAGAACTGGGAAAGTATAGAAAAGTGGGAACACTTCATCCTATTGTCTACCAAGTTTAATGACTGACATTTTGAAAGAAGGAAGCTATTGAGAAAGATGGGAAGAAAAGCAAGTATACCAGTCCCTAGGACACTGAGAAGAAAGAGAAGAAGGAAAACACCAGGACCTGACCTGAACTAAGAAGTTTAATCAATAAGAAGTCCCTGCTACTCCTTCCTTGCTTTTCCTCATCACCAAGTAGAGCACACGCTCCAACTGCAAGTAGCCTTCAAAACATTGTCTCCTTCATCCTCGGGCATAAGAAGACATCTGTCACCCCTGGTACTAAGAGCAAGGTAAAGGGCTCATTCCCACTACTCATAGGAAGAGTCAAACCCAGTTTCTCTGCCAAAATCAAATAAAGGGAGAGGCTGGACTGCTGGGGTCACTGTAACCAAGCTGGAATTTGAAGAATACTGTCCCATAGAAAACTGGTAAATCTAGTGATTATTTAAAAGCCGGTGATTTTCAACCTTTTTTTACCTCATGGCATACATAAATTAATTACTAAAATTCTATGGTACATCAAAACATATATTTTTTGCTGATCTGACAAAAAAATAGGTATACTTTTAATTAACTTACATAAAAAATAATAATAGTAATTACCTACCCTTTTTGTTCCAAGTGACTTTTTAAAAAATAGATGCCTATACTTGTATATAAGGATTTCTGGTACCAAGAATTAACCAACCAGATGCAACCTGATTATGCAACATGACAAAAAAGATGCAACTCTATTATACAGCCTATGTGTTTATGGTTCAAGACGGCATTCACAGTGAATGGCTATTGTTGTGTTGGCTGTTGTCATAATTTTATTAATATTTGATAATCTAAGGAAAAAGAGGTACTGGCTAAATAGTCAGGTATTGCATGCTTTAAAAATTCTTGTGGCACACTGGTTAAAAGTCACTGCATTAGGCTTGTTATGTTCAATTGAATTCTGAATACCATTGCTTCTAGGGGAAGATGCATTCAAAGTTTCCAAATTTACCACAGAACTTTTGGAATTCAAACTGCATAGATGTTAAGATTGCCTATATAAAAAATGAGCATTTGTTATTGGTCTGCATACTTATTTCTTCTAGTATTATATTTGAATATCTGAATATTAAGTGAAACAGACATTCATGCTAGAATGTAACTTTTTATTATAGTAGTTAAAATAGTACAATGTGGCTGGAATGGGTATTTCTGGAACACTTTTCAGGGGTCCTTTTTGAAGTTGCAAAAGTTCTTTCTGTCATGGTAGTAGTTCCTTAAATGCCTCTAAGCAATATCCGTATGTCTTTACTTACAAGTTGTAAAGTGCAAAATTAATGATCTTATAGAATCCTCCAGAGGCAAGGGCAACAAGGGTAGATTTCAGTTCTGACTGGGACCATAACTGTCTGGATGACCTGGAATGCGCAAGTCACTGCATTTCTCTGAAATGCAGCTTTTTCTACAAAAGGGATCGGTTAAATAAGATGTTCTTCAAGGTTCCTTCCAGTTGCCACCGTCTATTCTTCTCTCAGGTGCCTTGCATGGGTTCTGGGTATTCTATTGCTGTATAACAAACTGGCTGAAAACAGTGATTTAAAAACAACAACCCTTCATTGTATCTCATAATTATGGGCATCAGGAGGGCAGGGCTTGCCTAAACAATTCTTCAGTTCTACGTGGTGTCAATGAAGGTCACAGGTATCCGGCTGGTGCATGGGCTGGTCTGCAGGTTGGAGTGAAGACTGTCTCATTCTCATGTCTACCATCTTGGCAGGGATAGCTGAAAAGCTGGGCTTAGCTGAAACTATCGATAGAAGAGCCTATATATGGCCTCCCCAGCATGGTGGCCTTAGTATAGTCAGACAAGGGGGCTCAGATAAGGAAGCTGAGGTTTCCCAAAGAGAGTACTCCAAGAAGTAGGATATGGAAGCTTCCAGTCTCTCAAAGCCTTAGACCACAAACTATCACAGTGTCACTTCCACTGTATTATATTGGTCAAATAACCTGATCCCTCCAAGTTCTAAAGGACGAGATACAGACTCCCACCTATAGTAATCTTCAATCCCCCATGGCCTGTATCTAGAAATTGACACCAGTAGTAACGCTCACTACTCCCCCTGTCCAATCTTTCACAGTAGAAACGAAAGAGATAAAAAGGAAGGGACAGCCCCTGTCTTCAGAAAAGGTTAACAATTTGATTTTTTTAAATGTCAAACGGAAGCACTTCTTTCCTGCTTAACTAACTCAAGTTGATTTATTCTAGTATTTTAATAGAGCATTTATTGATAAAAGCATGTATGAAAAAATGCCACATAAAATGCACATATCAAGATATAAACAAGGTATCTATATGTGCACCAAGTCTGGAAGGAAAGAGAAAAACACTATTAAGATACAGGATTCATTTCCAATTTTTTAAATGATATAATATGGTTGAAATTACATATATCTTTAATTCTGAAGCAAAACACTATGAAACTGTATTCAACAAGTAATCTAGTCTTATAGTTAACTAATCCTTTGGCATATTAGACTCTTACAACTAAGAATAAAAACCCAACCTATAAGAGTTGGTAGCTAGAACCATTGTTCATAATGTAATATGGAAATGTGAATAAAAATTAGAATTATTTAAATACAGGATTAAAATATTTTTCTTGAAATATTTAACTTATAAAAGTTTCTAATCACATGGTTCTTTCTTAAATAGATCATTTATTTCAAAGAATGATACTTCTCTAATAGTCTAAATGAAAGGAATGATCAGGGCAACCTAGAATAATTCATACTGTAACAATCAGGCCACAGATTCTTTGGGTCACTGAAAGCATGCCCCCTCTGCTGCCTGTATCTGGAACTTAACCACAGCCACAGACAAAAAGACATCTCAACAGCACCCTCCTGTGTGATCCACTTCAACAACCACTGCAGTCATGGAGCCCCAACAATTTCCATTGCCTCTGAGGTTCTTTTTCAAACAACAAATACATTTTATTGCTTTATCTTTTGCTTTATAGCTTTTAATTATATATTTTTTCCATTACCATTTATCCGCCTTATACCCTCTACCACCTCCACCCACCCACCCCCCAATCACCACACTTGTCCACGTCCATGAGTCCTTTTTCCTTTTTGGCTTGATCACACCACCTCCCACCTACCTCCTAACCCAAAGCTGTCAGCAAGGTAATGCAATTTAAAGTTCAAGCAAAAGCTAATTAGCTTTGAAACAAAGCAAAAATATTTAGGGAAGTTTGATCCCTTAGAAAAAAATATTATAGAACCAGAAATATATAAAAAGTATACGGGTATTCAAGTAAGGTCACCTCCCGAAACCAAAATGGATTGCCCAATCTTTCTCTGTAAAGGAAATGTCCTTCCAGCTCCTGTTTCAATCAGATCATACCATGGTTTCTTCAAAAGTGTCTTACAGATAACCTGTATCAGAATGATAAGAATCTCCTGGCAAGTGCTCGTTAAGAAGTTCTAATAATTCAGCCCCACTCCAGACCTATGGAATCAAACTACCCAGGGATGAGGAGCAACAATTGGAGTACAGCAAATACTCCAGGTAAGTGACAGGCCTACTGAGGGTTGAGAATTGCCACCCTAAAGCATTATAAATAAAACAATGTTTTGAAGATGGAAGGATAATCATACTGATAAGTAAAGAATTGCTAATTTCTTCTTTGTAATGGAATTTAATTTGATCTCTAAATATTTGAATCATTTAGGATCCCATGCTTTAAAAATATTCATTCTCTACACTGATATTATAGCCCCATAATTACTGCAATGATGCATGTTGGACTTGCTAAGGGTGACCATAAGTGGCAGGACTGGTTACCTACCAGATAACCTGCAATCCCTGAGGTGAGCTGGGTCCTGTCCAAGAGCAAAACCAGGATGAGAAATACATTCCTCTTCACTTCATATACTCTGCCCAATTGTCCTCTAGGCCACAGGGCAGGGTTTCTACGAACTCAATTAAATGACAGGCAAGGATCTGTCAATGAAAATTAATTTGACATCCCAGAGTACAACTAAACTCTTTAAGTCAGAATACATTCTCATTTGAGAATGATCCAATTACCCTGGTAGTTTCTAAAAATCATTCAAAATCCTACAAACTAAAAAATAATAATAATGATTTCTGACACTTTCTGAAACAATACTATAAAAAATTGTTTTAGTTTCCTAAAAGTAATACACAAATATCATAGGAAACATACTGGAGGTCAGGGGAGATAAGAATATATGAGTTTCAAATGCACTTTAAAGGAAACTCTTTGTATTATGTCGCATTCCACATTTCACCATATAAAAATCAGCGTACTGAAATAAATCTGTTGATAATGAAATACAAAGGATGTATTTTGTGTGTAGTTTTTAAATATAACTCCACCTATCAATTCTGTGTTAAGTACTCCGGGCTGGAATGGAAATCGGAAAATCTGGCTTCAAGTCCTGGCTCTGTCATGCAATACTGGATGATTTAACCTTTGATCTTTTTAACCCCATCTCTTTCCAGCTATAAAACTGAAATAAAACTAACTCATATACTTACTACAGATAGTCAAAGGATAAAAATGATAACATATTGGAAAGTACCTTGAAAATCGTATCATCACTAATAAAAAGGCAAGATGTATGCACCCTTAGAAACCAACATAAAAGAAATCACACTGCTTTATAACTGCATAGACCTCACAATCCAGGATATATTCTTGACAGTTTTAAAGAATCATTTTTCTCACAGAAATAAAATATATTCATATATGTAAAATTTGTGTGATTACTATAATTTGATATATCTAGAACTAAACTATCCAAGCTAATGCTGAGTGAAAGAAACCTTTGGATAAATCTAATAGTGGTTCAGTTCCATCAGGCACACAGGTTATACCATGAAACAATGATGTCTCAGCAATGCTTACCTCCAGAATTCTACCCTTTGATAGTATTTATAGTATAGATCAGGTCTATAAAAAAACATTCTTTTTTGTTTTTAAAAATTTTTTTAACTTAAAAAAAACAAGGAAAGAATGGAGGAAGAAAGGAAGAAAGGAAGAAAGGATTGTTATCAGGAATCTGTCAATCTCACTAACACAGGGCAGTTAATATAATAGGCAGTCTCAATTTGGATCCTGTCTCTGTCACTTCCTATCTGTGTAATTTTGATCAAATAATATAATCCTTCTTAAACCTAAATGTCCTCCTTTATAAGATGGATATCATGATAGTGTCTACCTCACTGAGATACTGGGAAAAGTAGATGTTATAAAATTTATCTTCTTAGCAGAGCACCTGTTGCACTGAAAGAAGTGAATAAATATTACTGCTGATAGTAATAATTGCTATGTTATTGCCCTTAAGTAAGCCTCTATCTATACTGATAGGTCAAAGGACTATCTACAACTGAAGATACCTTGACCTCTAAAGACTAACAGAGAAATATCTCATGACACTTTTGATAGACAAGATAAAACAGGACTAGAATGATAACACAACCGTATATACACCAAACACAATGACTAATACAAAGCAGACGCTCAATAAATATTGGTTTGAATGGATTAGCAATGTGTTGAGAAAACTTATAAAGTGCTGGCCAATTCATTAGCATCCCTCTTGAAGGTAGGTTAAAGTGGCAAGCTTTGTCTTGCACTCTTGAATGAAGACACTATTGCCATCTAGACCTATGTGAAAATAAAGCAAAACTGAGAGAGACAATTACTGTAATAAAAGAAGACAAGTCAATAATATCCTGACATGCTGGAATAATGAACCAAAATTAAGATTTCAATAGGAAAAGGCAAAATACAAAAAAATTTGTAAATAAGTTTTTTCTCTAACAATTATATATAACCTTGGTTTACATGTAGTACATGAGAAAGCATTTATATGCCAATTTTATTAATCACAAGCAAAATAAGCTCACTATCATTGAAAACGTGCAAGGAGACTATATGGATGATAATCTATCAGATATTTCAGAGATCTGAGCCATATGTTTATTCGACAAGTATTTACAGAGGACCTACAACATGCCAGGCACAACGATAGGGTCTGGAAATGCACTGATGCCCAAGGCAAATTTGGTTCCTGCTGCCCCAGAGAGCTTTCTGGATGGTGGAACACTGATGACAAAACAAACAGATAGTGCAATATCACTGACCGAGTAGATAATTTCTAAGCAGGGCACCTAATACAGATGTGGTGGGGGAAGAGAAAACTCGGCGGAGTCTTCAAGGAGACGTATATGAAGTTAGCTATTTAAAGATCAAGGAGAAAAGAGATGCAGGAATATAGCACATCTTATGTACAGACTTGATCCGCACAGGGTAAGATAAGAGAAAGAAATGTGCTGGAAATTAAAAGAAATTTAGTGTGGTCAACGCAGAGTGTAAGAGACATGATCAGAGAGGTGGTCCAGCTATGCAATACTCCAAGAGCCTTATTTAAATCAATATCCAAAGATGATGGAGGAATCCTTGGAATAGTTTAAGAGAAGAATGACATAAATCTGATCTGCTCTTAAAAACTATCACTTCATTATAAAAAAGAGAACTTGATACATGATCAAAGAAATATTAAGAAGCTTTGGGAAACGAAGGGGTGATTAATTAATGGTACTTTTATGGTAGATACTCATTTGGAAAAAATTAAATTCCTATTTTATATAAAAGTAAATCATGCTGTGTTAAATATCCAAGTTTGAGAAGTAAAATATTAAAATTATTAGGTAAAAATATATTAAAGGCATAGCAGGAAGAAAAAATTTCTTAAGATATGCAAAAGTACAAAACTATATTTAACTAAATTAAAACAAAAATATTCTGTATCATAAGAGATACATAAACAAAATTGAGCCAAGTCACAATTACTAAGAAAAGATCATTATGTTTATAATTACAAAAAGATTAGTATCCTTATTATACAAAAACCCTTAAACATTAATAAAATGACAATAAAAAATGTAGATAACTAACAAAGTAGAAATATGAATGGCCAAAAGCAAATGAAAATATGCTCAACCTTACAAGTAGTCAAGCTAATGCAAATTAACACAGTAACTCAATTGCATTAACATTCGCTACATTGGCAAAAACTTTAAAATCTGAAAATATCAGCTGTTGAAGAAAAAGTGTGAAAATGGTGGCACATATAGTGCTAGTGGGTACAACCACTTTGGAGAACAATTTGGCAATATCTAGTAAAATTGAACATGCACCTGCTCTATAGCCATGCAATTCCACTTGCCCAGAGGCACAAGAATATACACCACAATGTGATTTTTAATAACGGAAAGTGAGAAGATTCTCAATAATCTTCAATGAGGAAGGGATACATTAACTGTGATGTATGCATACAATGAATTAAAATAAACTAATCTAATGTATTAGCATGAATTAAACAAAATGTTGAATGAAACAGCAAGTTGCAGAGAGACAAATACAATATTTTTTACATAAATCATTAAAACACAGTACAGTGCTACACACTGCAAAAGTATAAAAACACGGAAGGAAAGGATGCACACCAACCTTAGAAAATTGGTTCCCTCATAGCAGGGGTAAAAAGAGAAAAAAACAGGATTGAGATCAAAGAAACCAAGAGAAGAACTAGCATGTATAAACAACCTCCTATTTCTTCAAAATATGTACATGTTTGGAACTATTTCATGGTTAAAAGCATATTATTAAATGTTACAATGTGAGTGAACTTCTAAAACATGCTAAGTGAAAGAAACCAGACACAAAAGAACACATATCATATAATTCTATTTATATGAAATATCCAGAACAGGTAAACACATAGAGACAGGAAGCAGATTAACGGTTGCCAGGAGCTGGGTGCAGGGGAAGATAGGGAGTGACAGCTTAATGGATACAGGGTTCCCATTTGCAGTGATGGAATTAGATAAAGATGATGTTTACATAACACAGAAAATGTACTATTATAAATACCACCGAACTGTATACTTTAAACTGATTAATTTTATATTTCATTTTCTGAAATGTTGATGTTAATGTATAGGAATGCAATGGATTTTTGTACATTGATTTTGTATCCTGTAACTTTACTGTATTTGTCTATTATTTCTAATACTTTTTTTGGTGGAGTCCTTATAGAGTTATCTATATAAAGAATCATGGATGGATCTTAAGAATATCATGCTAAGCAAAATAAATCAGATATTAAAAACCAAGAACCACAGAATTTCACTCACATATGGTATACAAAACTGAAAGCAACAAATGGACAAACAAGAAAAACAAAAACTCACAGACATACACAACAGTATGGTGGTTTCTGGAGGGGAAGGGGTATGGGGTAATAAAGGGTAAAGAGGGTTAAATATATGGTAACAGAAGATTTGACTTTGGATAGTGGACAAATAATGCAATATACAGATGATATATCATAGGCTTGTACACTTGGAACCTATATAATTTTATTAACCAATGTGACCTAATAAATGTAATTAAAACCAAAAACTGGTTAATTTTGTTACATGAATTTTAGCTCCTCAATAAAAAATAATAGGACACTTCTAGGTATAGAGCAAGACTAAAAATAAAGCCATCAGTGGGGAGACTCTCAATAATAATTATGGGACAGATGACTTGGCCTGAACTACTGCAACAGCAAAGAGGTTGTAATGGGTGGATAAATTCAAGAGTTGTTTTTCCAAGAAGACTGTAACCAATTGGATGGGGAAAGAGATGAATAGAGGGGAGCCAAAGATGAATTAAGATTTCTGATTTTCTGGTATAAGAAGAGTGTGTGTCATTCTCAATGAAAGGAAACATTGGAGAAGGAGCAAATTAAAGAGGGAAAGAATTAATCTGCTTTGGAATATGCCAAGTTTGAGATGTCCATGGACTATATAAGCGAAGATATCTAACAGGCAGCCCGGGGTAAAGATCTAGTCTAGACTTGTACGTATACTACAATTGAGGCTATGGGAGGAGAGGAGATCACTCTGGCAGTAATTAAAACAAAAACCCTAAGGAACACCAACACTGAGATCCTACAACAGAGACCTATAAGAAAGGGTTTCAAGAAGAAAAGAGTAGTCAAAAATGTCTAAAACTGCTGAGATATCCAAATAGAACTGAAGTAGGTCTTCAGGAATAAGGTGGTCTTCAGGGACTTTCATGAGAGAGATGTCCTGCCAACCTACAGGACAGTAGGAGAAAAAAAAAAAAAACAACGCTTCAAATGTCTGACAACTCAGTATCTTCAATATTAATAATATAGGCACCAATAAAATAAGAGAAGCTTTAGAGAGAATGAACTTTGGCTAGAGAAGAACTGAGAAGGAAAAAAAGAGATGTTGACCCAATGTCTTGAGGATTACAAAGAGACTCTTCCCACCGAACTGCAAACAATACTAGTGGTTCTCAAATTTTTCCACCAGAACTACTAAAAATGCAAAAGAAAGTAATTATATAGCCCTTTTTATCTCAGGGTAGGCCATAACCCTAAGTATTTAATTTGTTCTTAAATACACACATATACTGCATATTCTACTCATAAAAACAGAAGTGTTTATTTTAATATAAAAATGTTTTCCCCCTATTTTCAATTAAAAGTTTTGTTGCAGAAAGGTGTTTCATGTTCATCATGCAACTTCCCGTATGTCCCTCCCCGAATCCTCGCACCCCCATGTACACACCCACTTCGTACACTCCCCCTTGGAGAAATATGCAGGAGATGCTTCACTACACAGGAGTGATATCCTCTGGAAATTGCTACAGAAAGCATCTGCCAGAGCATGAGCCCCATGAACTGCTTCGTGACGAGTCAACATTTCTTCCTTTCACTTGTCTTAAAACTATCTTCTTCAACCTTCAAAATATGTTTCAGGTACCATGGAATTTAGTGGCTACATCCATGTTGAGGAGACTTGAACTATGATACTTCTTCATCTTTCTTGACTCAAGAGCCATGATGTATCAAGCATTCTGCAAGGAAGTTGACCCAAGGCCTTCAAACATTTTAGCCACTTTCCTCTAAACCTCTCACAAGGTGCAGACTTGTTTTTGTAAAGGGGCCCTTATGCCTTTGGAACAAAGGCAGGTTCAGCCTAAATGAGGTCATTAAAACAAAACATCAAGTTCCCAGTGCCCTAAGATTCCAAGCCAATGACCTACAGAGTGTTCCAGCTGATCTTAATTTCCCTGGCACAGCACAGTAAGAGTACTGTAATATAATGCAAAATGTCTCTACAGAGAAACCAGATACTGGCCTGAGTCTTGCCAAAACACAGTTGAATAATACCAAAGCACCCTTTCATCTGAATACTGGGCTTCACATGCATATGTCACCCTTCCCAAGAATGAAAGGAGTCTTCCACTGTGAATGTGGGTTCACTGAAAAGCTTTCACTGGACTCAGCCCCATAAAGTATACATGCTTCTTGACTGAAAATGTGTTATAAGGCGACCAGAAAGGCAAAGCACAGAACTTGTTCTGCGCAAGGGTAACCCAAATGTAGAAGGTGCTAATAGTGGCAAACCAATACTCAAATGTTTATCCTAACTAGGATCTCTATTGACATCTAACAACATCAGACCCCTCTTAGAAACTAAACTAAAATTAACTTTTCTAAGTTTCCTTGCAAACTATCATTTATATTACACTATCAGTTCCCAAATATTCCCTCATTCCTTTCTTTCACAACCAGTTACCTCCCTGGTCCTTCCCCATTCATTTCTTCATTCACTTATTCTTTCATTTAGCAAAATATACTGAGGGTCTATTAAGTGCCAGGCATTGCACTACCCATTGATTCAGTGGTATACATAAAACAGATTCCCTGTCCCCACAGGGTTTATGTTCTAGTGGGAAAATTCAGAGAAGGAACACATATATGTGTCAAAATATAATGTGCTACAGAGAAAAATTAATCTGGGTAAGGGAGAAAAGAGTGCAGAGGTGGTTGAAGGCAATGTCAATCTTTAAATTCCATCTGAGCTAGAACCTCTATCAGATAAAGTCCAACTTTACTTTTCCATTCAAAAAGAGATTTCAATAGGCATTCTGAGAAAAATAAACTTTAAAACACTGCAAATTAATTATTATTTATATCTTATAAGAGAAATAACAGAAAGCAGTCAAATAATACAGACTAAGAGTTCTGAAGAGTATGAAAAAGTGTTAGAAAAGGCATGGAATTCCTTTGTGTGAGCATAATTTCCATCTTGACTTTCAGCTTTTAGATGTAATTAAATAAAAATCAAGTATAAAGGTAGACATAGTTCCATTAATTATAATTGCATCATGATAAAAATTTCTTAGGTTTTAAATAAAAGCAAATGGTATATGCTTTTTAAAAAATTAGTCTAGTAACTAGCATATTTTTTGTTAAAGAAAGCAGGAAATATTAAAAGTGTTTTATGATGAAATCCGATGGGAACTGGCTGGCATTGGAATAAATATTTCATAATACGCTTTGATTAATAGGTTTCCACCACAATATTAAATAACACACAAAATCTGAATGAAATCGTGTATACATTACCTCCTTGACTTTATGCAATTTATCTAAAAAATGTAGTCTCAGACGGAATTTCTGTTACATTTGAAAGAATCAGTTTACTGACTGTTGTGAATGCTGTGGCACACCATCCAAACCTTCGGGATGGAAGCTCTTTTTCTCCCATCTGTTCGGGTGTCAGCCACTAAGAACCCCTGGGTAAGTCCTCCCTGCCGGCCATCGCACTAGGCCCTTCCTGGGCAGCCCAGCTCCTCTGCCCTAATTCTGAATAGTTATGTAGGGCCATCCCAGCTCCAGAGCTCCTATGGGATTGGCTAAGGTCTCTGAGGTGGCTGTACTGTGTCTATTCCCACTGGCATTGTTCCCAAGAGCGCTCCCCAGTACACTTTTTACAGGCAAACCTATGCTTCAAGTTGGCTTCCCGAGAATCCTCACCACAGCAGTAACCTATATCACTTTAGATGTTTGTTGGTGTATTTTCTTTCGGTTATTGATGCATCCTAAGTATTAAGTAAAGTGGAAAATACATTTAAACACATGACAAAAGGCCATTTTCAGCATTCAATATTTCTCACTGATGCACTGTTTGCTTTGTTCTTATGAAGCTCTTCCTCAAGGGTTATTTATATATTCTGTGACAAAAGGAGATGAAAGAACTGAAGCCAATAATTGAAAACTGAAAAATTATAAAAAACTGTTATTTCTCCCATCACACTATCATTTATCTAAATTCAGAATAGTTCAATTCTAGCCAAAATTCTTATTTCTAACCATATCTCCCTTCAACAGAAGTATGTGTGAGGCATGCTTCTGATTTGTGGTGCTTTGATTTATTATTAAAGGAAGCTTTCCCTGTATGTGATGCCCTGGAGGTTTACATGTCCCAGGGTAATGAATCAGCTGAGAAGTTATTGTGAACACAGGTGGGCTCTCATGAAGATAAGCTTTAGGAAAAAGTACATATGGAAGATTAGGATTTAGAAACTGATTTTCTCATATCTATGAGTTTGTACACCTCTTGGAAAGTCTTTTTGTATATTCAAAAGTATATATCTCCCCATTTCCACATTATGAGCATTGGCTTAAATCATTCACCTATGACATTAATAGTTAATAATTAAAACATTTGCTAACATCTACTCTTTGCTCTGAGAGACTTATTATAAATTCAGTTGGTATTTCTACTTAACTTTTCTTAAATGTGTGAATTTTTGTAAACACACAGTAAGCTGGAAGAAAGCAAAACAGTCCACCAACCACTTTTCACTTATAATTCCATTAAATAAGAATAATGTATACAATAAAAAATATATCATTAATTTTATTGCACATGATCGAAATTCCCTGTGTGTGTAATGAAAGCAAAAGGTATATACTACTAAAATCCAATTGGTCTAGGATTCTAGTATGTAACTTTATCTTTGTTAACAGGATTTGTTAATAAATTAGCTACATATATATTTTTCAGTTTGACAAAAAGGAGAAAAATAATTGATCATGATAAGAAGATGTCAAAATACAATTTGTTAAAATTTATCTTAACTATCTTCAACAACCAAGTTATTCATTCTTTTACCAAAAGAACCCCAGAACAACTAATCTAGAATACTCCATTTAGAGGGAAAAACAATAAATAATAAAACCCAATAGACAAAAAAAGACAATTTAGATTATGTAAGTGCAGCGAAGGAAATACAATAGAAAATGCGACAGGGGGAGGGGAAGATATGTAGAGGGATGTTTTAAGTAGACTAGTGAAAAAATGCCTGTTTGATTAAGATGATTTTGTGCTGAGACCTGAAGACTAAAGAAGCATCAGCTATGTAAAGAGTCAGGAAAAGAGGTTCCAGGCATAGGAAAGAGTCAACCCAAAGGCTCTGAGGTTAAAAAAAAAAAAAAAAAAAAAAAGCCTGCCAAGTTCCCAAACAGGTAGGACTGCCCTTCCACCACGGCTGGAGTATAACGAACAAAGAGTAGAATGCAAATGAGTTTTAAAAGGTAGATGGAAGACAAACCATGTACAGTACTGCAGGCCAAGGTAATATTTTGGATTTGCTTTTAAGCTATCATAAATTTTCACCCAGGGAGTGACATGATGTGGTCTACATTTCTAAAAGTTCACTGTAGCCAGTGAATGGAGAATAGACCAAAATAGGCTAAAATAAGAAGCAAGGAGACCATTTATGAGGCTCTTGTACAAGAGAAGACAGTGACCTAAATTGGGATGGGAGCAGTGGAAATGGAGAGAAGTTTATGGATTCCAGTATATTGTGATGACAGATGGAGCCGTACTCGACAAAGATCAGAAAGAGGTTTCTAGATTTCTGCTTTGAGCAACCAATGGATGACTTGAGGGTGGAGAAGATTCAAGTACATACTAGACCTACATCAGCCTCAAATGTTCACATCTAATCACACATCTTTATTTCTAAGTTTAAATACAGCTGTAACTACCCAACCTGCCATTTTCCAGATACACTTTTTCACTCTTTAGTATTTGGATCTTGACTTTGATGCACAATTTGTAGTTTAACCTGTCCTGTCCCCATCATTTCCACAAAGGTGGTGCCTATGTTCCTTGCCCCATGGCACCCCAAATGGACTCTTTATCAAAGGAGATGTGGTGACCATGTGGGAAGATCTGAAAAAAGGCTGAGATAAAAACTTCTGAGGCCAATGGAACCAGAGAAACTTCCCAAGACTTCTGTACCTACAAGGAGTCATTAGTTCTTCAAGAATCATCAGAATCACCGGCTCTAGAAACAGGATGAAATCATATTGCTCAAAGGCCCAGAAAGTGTGGGCAGTAGCCTCTTATCATATCACTCATCAGCTGCAGGACCATATTAAAAATTATTTTCTGCCCTCTTGTTCTTTGAGATTTTTTTTTCTGGGTCACTAGCTGTCCATTGTTTCCTCTCCACCTCTATATTCCATACCTACTGAACCTGCACTACCTGTTAACAAAATTTGTTTCCCCAAGGTCTTCTGAGTGAGCAGTGGTCCCAGACCCTATGTCCCTTTGACCACAGCTGACGGAGTAAGAGCCGAACACACTGGGCTAAAAGCTCTGTCCAGACTCTTGACTCCAGTCAGTTACCAAGTGCTGCGCCACTAATAGGAAACATTTATTCCAACAGATGTAACCATTTGAGTCACATGTACTGACACACAATCAAGACAAGCCAGACTGCAAAATAATGTCATAAAATGAAATAGATTTACAAGAAGCAGAGACTATGCGCTGTGCTTGTGGGGCAACAAGAGAAAGAGAATAAAGCAAGTGGCTGTGGTGATTTTCACCGACTTTCTAATTCCCAATTCCAGTCTCTCATGGGATCAGTGAACTTTTGGCCTTCAGGTCCTATCACCTAACCTTTCAGGCTAGTTCATGTGAGGTCCTGTTTCCTCCAAACAATCAATACGTGGATAAAATACCAACTAAAGTCCATTTGTCATATTCCTACCTTTTATCAACTCAATTAAATTGTGCACAATTTTAAGAAGTCAGATTGCCCCAGAGGCTGAAAGCAGAAGAGGATAAGAGCACTCCTGGTTTTGTACATACGTTAAAGAGAAAAACATTAAAAAGTCAAATTTCTATGGTCTTCACCAGGATGCTATTATTCAGTGGGTTCTGCAAGAGTTCCAAGTATCTATATTTTTAACAGACATCCCTGCGCATTCTGAGAAAGGTTGATCCAGGGACTACACTTTGAGAAATGTTCTAAAGCCTGCTCCAATATTGCTACAAAGATCTGTGTACTTTCAAATTCCTCTACAAGAAAAACGATATTCATCAAGTGCCAACACTCAAAAGTAGCAATTGCTGTTGGAAAGACACATTTGTTTGAAACCCTAATAGAAGCAAGTATTGTTTCTATTATTCTTTATGCATATACATGGTATTTGCATTTCATTTCACATTAAATAGGATTTTGTAAAATGGCTTGAGGGGTGCCTAAATATAATTTATGACGTTGTTTCATATGAAAATAAATTTAAATTTCCAAAGTGCTTACTTAAAGACTTTTGAAATATAGCCAGTTTGTAATTTAAGGATTTCATGTACCATTCCAACTAAGAAAATTTGATTATGAATGGTTTTAAATGATATGAAGAAATTAGGATTGTTGTTAAGGAACAATGGCATTTTAGGTATTTATGAAAATTTTTTCAGAGATTCATACGAAACTAGGTAAGGATACAATTGACAGCATGTACAGGGTTTCCTTTAAAATATTTCAACAAAGACAATAAAAAAAGTTAAAAGGAATAGATGAAGTAAATGATATAGAATGTTGATAACTACTGAATCTGGAAAATGGGAATATGGGGGTAGAGCTGGTTAACAGAGCAGCCACACAGAATTCCTATAGGACTGCACATACAGTTTCAGCACTGTACACAATGGGACAATTACTGATATCCCAAAGGTCTGACATCAGAGGCCCTTTAACTTGGGGACAGAGATGAACTAATCTTTTCATAGTCCTTGACAGATGAGAGGAAAATAATTCAAAGGCAAAGCATATGGAAAAGTCATTTTTTAATTATTGAGGATATTTTTCACTTTTCTGAAATAATAAAAAAGCTTAATTCAATACAGAATAGACAAGACACAGTGTGATAAGAGGCAAAGCACACTGAGACATAATCACCTTTTTGGTTTCCCTTTATTTAAACTGTGGAAGCACAGGCAAATCACTTCTCTGGTTTTTGCACTTTCTTTTTCATAGCATAAAATGTGGATGAGAGAGACCCACTTACTAGTGTGCTTGTGAGATAATATCCTGTGGACTGTAGACTGCAAACAAAAGCCAGTTATTAGTAATACTAATAAATCTTATTTAGTGATATAACCAATTATTTGATAGATCTTTCCTATCACTGTTAGGCTGAAGATGGAGAAGAAAGCTAGAGGAAAAAAACACAAAGACACAGTTATATTTGTGGAAAAAAAAAAAAGAGGATTCTAGGTCTTTAGATAATAAAATATTAACAAATGGTATTTGTCACCCCTGCTCTTGTACAATATTATGGGCAGAATTATAACTAACAACAGTGATATAAGTTTATTACTCATACTATTTTTACATTTCTTAATTTCTTTGGAAATTGTGCCTTCCTAAAAAAAATAAAATAAGAAAAGATTATCAAGTCACGAAGAAATCCAGATTTCAGTTCCGGGCTGTGCCACTATCAGCCACATAGCATTTCTTAGCCTCCATTTACTCATCGGTAAAAGGGCATTTGACCAGATGAACTCAAAGAGCTCTTCCAGCTTGAACATTCCATGACACCGTTTTTCATAGGTGTCTTTTTAGCTTTAAAATCTTCAGAGAGTTTATTTTGAATAAGTAATACTACCTAGTCCTGGGAAGCAATTAACCAGAGTTACTATACATACTGAGTCCAAGCACAAAAATTATCTAGGGGCTGACAAACTCAAGACGAGAACTGATTCTGCAGCAAGGGTTAAAGACCCCATTTTCCAGATTCAGGGGCTATCAACATTTTGCCTCATTCTTTCCCTTTCTCCAAATAATAAGTATGCAGAGACAAGTCACTGGTAAATTTCAATCAGGAAAAAAGAGAGATAAAGATCTAAATCCATAAAGTAAGTAACTTTTAATATAAAATTTAAAGTGCAAGTAACTTTTCTGGACCAAGAATCTAGAAGGAGATATGCTCTGAATCTGCTTTATCAGTGAACACAAAGAAATATGCCAGGGAATATATCTAGCTAGTATTATAAAAATACTAGCAGGGAGGGCAAGTAAAGAATCCAGATTGTATCTCATTCTAGCTCCTATTTTTAAATGAAAATACTAGAAGCCAACGGTATTATATACTTTGGGACATTCTATTTACAAAAAGTGATAAAGCATATCCTATTTGTGGCTTCACTGCACTTTACCACTCACGTACTAAGTAGGAAACTCAAATTGTAAAAAAATATTTATGGCCTGTAAAATGATTTCTGACAGTGGTTTCGAAAGGCCACATAAAATTTAACATTTCTAGTCTGGATTCCTTCAAACTTTCTGGTCATTTACTTGTACATAACAAGCAATTCTTCACTTTTTTTATGGGGAGAAAGGAATTGCTAACATGACTGGAATGATTAAACAAACCAAACAAAAGCAAGAATATAAAGAAAAGAGACATCATCTCCTAGAATGTTCCAACCATAAATAATATTAAATAGTACCTATCGCATATTGTCATTTACATCATTTCAACCAATGGTCAGAGATAATTGGGCCAGAAATACCATCTTGTAAAAGGGTAATCTGTGTCACCAAGATACTGACCTCGGGGAAATTACTGACATAGAGTGATGTGTTTCCAAAACCTCACTCACTTCAAAGAAGTGAACATATACAAAGGAATAAAAACAAAGGCTAAGTTCTAAATGCAAAGTCTAGGTGGGGAAAAGAAAACATTAAAAAATATATGAAAAGAAACCATCTTGTTCTCAATTTTGTGACAGCCTTCTCTTCTTAGATACCCCAACCCTTGGTCTGAAGGAAAAGATAAGCAGGAAGTGCCCTTTTCGGTGTGAACGTCCCTCAGGGACTAGTCTCCAGGACTCAGGCCACAACTCTGCTCATGAAACTGCACGGCAGCCTGTGTGGGTGCAGTGCTCGCTGAGAAGGTCGCTGTGAAAACAGGGAACAAGGCCTAAGCAGGAAAACAGGTCAGAGTCAATAGTAACACAGCACCCTTTTCCCATTTCGCCAATTTGCTGAACCTGATCTGAAGAAATGCATTCCCCAAGATAAGATGTCTTGCTCTAGGATGATGACTATCCACACTTAGGGCACACCCTGACTTAACCCTGACATCGATACCCACTCTCTTTCTGTTTTTATTCCATTAACATAAGCATATAATACTTATTCTCTCTCTCTCTCTTCAAAAGAAACCTGTCCCATGAATGCATCTCTTAGACACATGCATTCTCAATATCCATTCACAAAATCAATGTGAGAGTAAGCTCAAACCAATCCCTCTAGTCTTTCTTCTGTTCAACTCCTAACTCCTAACACAATCCCAAATCAAAGGCCCACCGTGGTAAACACCCTTTGGATGGCCTCTTTGCTCAGCTCAGTGCCCCAGAGCCTAGGTGCAAGGCACGTAACAGGCCCTCCGTAAACTGAGAACTCTGTTCAACTCCATCAGACATTCCCTTTTCCCTTCCTGGGTCACATGAACAATCTAGAAACAATTTTTTTCACCACCATGACACACAGTCAAATCTATCATCCATACTCCCATCTTATATACCCCAAAAACAAGCTCTCACAAGGGCCCAGACATTTCAAAATGGCATTTTTCCCCCCTCAGGTTCTGACTTTAAACCTCACCCTGACAACAAAGCTCTAAGGAAAGTTTCTTGTCTGTTTCTCCATCCAAAGTCACAGTCCCACTTAAGGACTAACTCAGAACATACCTCTGCTCTTGGAATATGTACTCCTACTTTCTCCAATCCTTATCCAAAAAGTACATGAAGCAATTAAATTTCACCTCACCCCACCCCCACAAAAAAATATGTCTTGTTATACAAGACTTCCATCAAAACACAACATTCCATGGAATGCTTCCATACTGTCCCTATTACTGTTATATGTTATCAGGAATTCATCTATTTCCTAGGTTATTTCCTCCATTCCTAAAATTATAAACACACGTTATTGAACTCATCACAGGTAGTAAAAGTGCAGAAAAAAGAGAACGGGACCAAGAGATGGGCAAAAATGATCAACCATTATTTTTTTTAATAATTTTTATTTCTTGATTTTAGAGAAAGAGAGAGAGACAGTAAATGAGAGGGAAAGAGAGAGAAACATCATTTTGTTATTCCACTTATTTATGCATTCACTGGTTGCTTCTTGTATGTGGCCTGACCTAGGATCACACCTGCAACTTTAGTGTATCCTTGGCTTATAGGGATAATGCTTTAGCCAACTGGCCTCTCCAGCCAAGGCTATGATCAACTGTTTTCTCCTCTGTTCACGATCCCTCTGCTCACCGCAAGCATCTGACTGCTTAAATTAATTGCTTCTACCGTGCAAGAACAGGTACATTTTGCCTAGTGAAGCTTCTCTTTGTTTTGTTGATATAAAACTAATAAGAGAAAGAATATTAACATAAGATTATTCTAGAATACACTCATTTTTTGTTTGTTTTGCAAAATGTATAATCATGATAGATCTCCACATAGTTGCTTCATCCTTAAAATCTAATTTGCTTCAGTCAGTCCCATACTAGAAACTCCTAAAGAAAGGAAATCAAAAAAATAAAGTCCATTTTGTAATCATCACAAGTCATCTGCCTCCTGTGGCCAGAAGCCTCTTCAGTGAGAGGAATTAACTAAAATAAAGAATATGTCAAGTCCTGAACTCCAATTACCTTTGCCACAGATTCACTATATGACTTCCCTGTAGTAAATGAGGTTGGTTTAGGCTGAAAACATGAAAAATTAAAGATACTAAAGGAACCAGCCAGTCTCCTTCTCATCCCAATACTACTGCCCCACCTTCTAATTCCTGACTTAAAAATTAGTATTTTCACCTACCCTGTGAACAATATCTCCCTTACTCTGCACTTTACAGATATTTTCTCATTAAAACTATCCCAAAAGCCCGATAGGAAAGTTTTAACATTCCCATTATACAACTGTGAAAACTGAGGCCTCAAGGGAAAATAATGCCAAAGAACTGTGAGTCAATAGAATTATTTAAAATAGGCCATGTTGATCCTCTGTTAATATTGGAAGTTATTGACTATTTTAAAGACTTATGGATTTAGAATCCCTAATGTTTTTTAATTAGAAAAATTTTTAAAACATACCTGTTTTTTCCTTGAATTTGCTTTGGGAAACAGGCCTGTTGACAACACAGATGTAAATGAAGAACAGCAGAGCTCAGGAAAAGGGTTTGGAATAGATGGCATTTCCAGAACATCAAGATCTTTCTTTTCTCTCCTACACCGAGAGAACATAGGATGTAATTTACATAAAACAGAAGGTAAAATATAATTGCTGTCAGAATTTAAAAGTTAAAGCCAACACGCACCACTCTGTGACAACGGTGTGTGAAGTACTTATCTGTGGGTTAAAATAAAATATGTTAATTGGTATAAATCAATCATCTATAGTATCCTACCCTTGTGGGGGAAGGGGCAGGGGTGGCTTTTAAAAAGTCACCAGGCAATCCGATATCCAGCATTTATATCATTTTCCTGATCCCAAAATATATACCATATATTTATTGATGCAAAAATCACCCTGAGACATTAAAGTCTATTTAAATTTAGTGAATTCATCCCTATGCTGTTATGGTCTATTAATTATAGCTGTGGTTCATCTCACTTCAAATTTCATTCACAATGTTGCCCAGACACAGTCTGTTGATTTTTCAAATACTTACAGATACTAAATCACAAGGTGGTGTTTTGAGGAGGTAAGTGAATAGAACTTGCTAGTGTAAATGTACTCTAGTCCACTGAAAGTACTTTTAACTTGAGTGAAGTTGAAGCACTTTAAAATCTGAAAAAAGTACTAATTAAATGTATGCATGTAAAGGACTAGAGATTTCTGTATTGTTGCCGCCTTTTTTCTCCTAAAGTAAATGCGAATTGTGAACTCTAAAGGCACTTAGTACTGAATGCTATGGAGATTGGGAAACCTTTTAAAACCTCTATTCTTCGCTGCTGAACAGCGAGACTGCTCAAATTTCAATCCGTGCTTTGCTTTTCCAGGCTCGCTGTAAGCCTATGTAGGAGGTAAACTCATTTATGCTACGAATTTTACAACGTATAAAATTTAAAAGGTTTCTCTGTTTTTAACTGCAGGGCTACGACGAATTCAGGGACATGGGTGGTCAATCTGAAGCTCGGCCTCCTAGTTCGCGCGGACGGGCAGGGGCGAGAGACCCGGAGCTCTCAATGAACCGGCGATGCTATTTATAAGGCTCCGCGAGATCGCGACGTCCTGCTGATCCCACAGAAGCCAGCTCAAAGGGAATTGTCTTCAGAGACTTTCACAAACTTGGCCCAGCTACGGGCACATGGCTCACCCCCTAGGACCGCCTCCTCGCCCCCTCGCCGGCTGCCAACCCAGGACACTCCCCCGCGCCCCCGGAGGGCTGCCTACCTGTCTGCAGCACAGCCGCGGGTCCCGTCCGGAGGGCGCAGGAGCGCTCGCGCGTGCAGCCAGGGGGCTGGCGCCAGGTCGCGGGCGTCGCCCCTCCCCTGGGCAGCGCCGCACACCTGGGCGGCCAGCGGCGAGCTCCGGGCTGCCGCCCGACCCGCGGCGCTCTGCCCACCTTGAAGGGAAGTGGTCATTGTGGCTGGTCGGGGGACTCGGGCGTCATGGGAGACCCGGCGCCCAGGAGAAGGTGGTTGGGTGCCGGGAGGCGAGGTGCCGGTTCGGCTGCCCGAGGGTGCTGCAGGTGCGGTGGCCTCGCTGCCTGCGCTCCGGGCCCCGGCGGCTCAGACGCTCCGCTGAGCAGTCGGCGAGGCTGCGGGGGAGGGGAGGGGGCGGAGGAGGAGGAGGAGGAGGAGGGTGGGGAGAGGGGAGGAGCGGCCGGTGGGTGGGGGCCGCGGGGGGCGGGCGGTGGGGCGACGCGCTGAAGGGGCGGGAGCGAGCGGGAGGGGGCGGGGAGGGCGCCCAGTGCCGGCCGGCTCTAGCGGGCTCGGAGCGCCCAACATGGGCGCTGGTGTATATACCGATCCTGCCACGCCTGGGCTTCCGCTGCCGGCGCCCAAGCCGCCTCCCCAGGTGGGCGCTGGAGCGTGAGGCTGAGCGTAGGGTCCGGGCGGGCCCCGCGCAGCTTGAGGAGGGGACCCAGCTGTGCAGTTGATTCCGCCCGGCTTGCCTGGCGGACCCCAGGCGAGGCAGCGGTCTGGGCAATGCTGACCCCCCATACCGTTCCATTCTTCACGTTCTGCAATCTGAGATCACCTAAGCAGTGGCTGGGCCGCCATGACAGGCCCCACGGTGCCAGGAGGCCAGGGGGCCAGGGGGCTAGTTTTGCCCCAGTCCTTATCCCACGTGTCTCTTCTTCTTTCTACCCCGCAGGGCTGGGGAGCGCGGATGGGGGTGGTGGGCAATAAGTACAATCATTATAGAAAACTACTGAGGTGTTTGAAATTTTTTTAGGGCAGGAGTAAATCTGAAGATGTTTTAGGAATTAGATAAAAAGATTAATTTTCTTCTACTCAGAACAGCCTTGCTCTATTCCCTCTCACAACAGCTTCATAAATTAGATGTTTAGCCCGTTTTACAGATAAGGAAATTGGAGCTCAAAGTCATGGAGTACCTGGTGCAACACAGCACCAAGTTATTGGTGCAAACTTCCAAATCAGAAGATTCCGTATCAAAAGCTAGACAATGAAATGGTAATTGTATTATGCTCACCCACTGAAATGCAGCAACCCAATTCTTAAGCTTTGGGTGATAATTCTGTTTCTGCTCTACCAGTGAGAGCCCCCGTCCCAGTACACCCCTGAGGATTTCCAAGTGTTTTTGTTTTTTACACGTTCTATGGTCGTTGACCAAATTAGGTAACATCTGTCCCTTGCATCTGTTTGACCTGGTTTTCTTAAACTCTACAACCTCTGTCCAGGGAAAGGCAAACACACTGTCTTCTGAGGAAACTGCAAACCCTCCTCCTCCGCATCCATGCATTCTCCCTGCCCCCCTACCCCCCAGCCCCCAAAACACACCATGGCACCAGTCACTGCTGAGACATCCAGGGGTCGCTAACTCCCAGCCTTTGAGGAAACTAGGAAACTCCATAGAAGCAGAATTTCTTTGTTTTCCTGGTGTCAAAATTAACACCTAATAAAAGAGCAGTACAGCCCTGGGTGTGGTCTGGAGGACGCTTTGTATAATGTAATGGTCAAGATAGAACAAAACGGTAGTTCTCTTGAGGGACAGCATTATAATACTAATCTTGGCGATAGGTAACATGTGTTGATGCTGTGTGCCAGGCAAAGACCTCATTCACATCCAATTCCCTGAATTATATGTGTGGGTTTTAAAAGACTTTAATGTAAAAGCATACAGATGTATTGAGGTCATTCCAGCAAAATAGAAGTTATGTATTGCAAAAAACTTGAACAAAAGATCAAGAAAGAAACTTTCATCATCATCATCATTATCCCCATTTTCACGCAAAACTCTTGCAGACAGCCATTTCCCCTCTCTAGAAATGATACTGTTGGAGAATTCCAACAAGAGAGAGGATCGATAGCTGAAGTTTGTTTCTTCCCTACTCCCAAAGTCCCCCCACCCACCCCCCCACACACAGGGCAGTCTGGCCTTTTTTGTTAGAGAAGAGGATGGGTGAAAGCTGTGCATCTTTGGAATCACTTGAAATAGTTTCCCCCAATAGTGTATCCTTCTCCACTTCCCAGCTTAAGTTTTTAACCTCAGGAAAGAGTATTCATTGGTTGGAATGAGATCTCAGTTGTGTCTCCCCTCTCTGGACATGTTCCCATTTAGTAAAAATCCAGGGAATATCTGTTCACAGGCTTTATGCTCCACCTCTAATCCCCATGGGTAAAAATTATAATACCTGCAGTCATCAGGAGCCAAAAAGAAAAGAACAAGTCTCTGAGGAATGAGAACCTAAATATTTTTGTCTTGTATATTAGCATTAAATATTTAATTTACTCCCAGATACCTTGAAGTTCTGTACCAAAAAACTACTAGAATTAGATCATGCACATTTTTTTATGCAAGCCAACAAAAGAACTACTTTTTGAGGTTTTACAAAAAGAAATGATTCTAAATAAAGAACTATGCAATATAAATGGTGCAGAATACTATCAGGCCTAGTACAGCCTAAGAGAATGCAGACATTTTTCTATCAAAGAGGAAATTTGAAAAGGAGATTTTCCTTTCCATAACTGACACAATAAGGCACATATCTTGGTACCAAACAGGAGGTTCTCCCACCGTTGCTGTTGTTCCTTTTACCTCGAACCTCTAAAATTGCAAAGGAAGCAGTTGTCTCCTGGCTCCTCCCCTTTTCTGTACTTTGCAACTCTCTTTCCTGTATCTCCCTGGGGATCCTAGACTCTCTACCCTTCAAGTAAAAATGTGTTCTCCTTGCTTTACTCTCTTTTTTTCTTATCAAATCAAGTTTCTTAACCCTTTATAACTGGGAAGGATAATACACATTGAGAAAAGAAGTTCACTAGCAAAATTGCATAATGACTTAACCACAAGGCAAACACTGATGTCAGGTCATGAAATGCATTATTGTCAATCTTCCAACAGCCCCTCCCACCAACCCAGATTTTCATAATAATCAGCTCATAGTTTAACAATAACTATCCATCCCTAAGCACAATAGAGTCAGTTGTCTGGTGCTGACCTTTATATATTTAAATGGAATCACACATACAGTATGACCCTTTTGTGCTTGACTTGGTTTCCTTACCATATTATTTGATATTCTTCCTTGCTTTTACAAGTAGCTGTAGTTCTTTCATTCTTCTGTTGTATGTAAATACCACAATTTATTTATCCATTTCACTACTGATAAACACCTGGGCTGCTTCCAGCTTTTAACTATTATTTATCTGCTACCATGAATATTTTGTACACTTACTTTTCTTGTTGCATAAGTACATGCATTTCCAGATGATACGTGTGCAGGAGTGGCATTGTGAGGTCATGGTGTATGCATGTTCAGCTTTAGTAGATACTGCCAGTTTCTTAATTTACTTGTACCAACTTTAGCCACCACCAGCAAGGCATAAGTTTTCCCGAGTTCTTCACCTCTTAACAATTAGAATATTATTAGCATTTCACAACCAACATTCTGGTGAGTGCATAGAAGTATCTCATGGTGGAATTTGACTCTTCTTTATGAATAATGAGGTTGAGCACTTTTGTTACAGAAACAGGGGAGTTCAAAAACAAACCCTAGAGTTTGCAGCTGGGAGATAGGGAAAAGGAAGCAGCTTTCAGGATGCCCTTGCATGCCTGGGGCTAGTGACTGGAAACATTGTTGCACAAAGACCCGCTTTACTTCCAAGGCTCAGGAAGATGGGCGGGGTCTTGGACTGTGGGCTGGTACAGAAGGAGCCTACAGAAGTAGGGTTCTATGAATGGACAGAACTGCTTGCAACACCCACTGCATCAAGAGGGCGCAGTCAGGGATAGATAAGCAGCTGTGGACATTTTAGCTGGCTCTCTGGCCCTGGCTCTCGTGGGCTCCTTCCATGTGGCTTGGAGGAGAAGGGGTCTCCAGGCTGCTTTAAGAAGAAACTCTTGCCATGCGGTTTTAAGAAGAAGAGGAGATCCACGCGGTTTGCAGGAAGAAGGCAGTTTACAAGGAGGCTGAGAATCCAGGCGATCCTGCATTGAGAGCTGGAGGGCACCAAGCGCAGAAAGCACCTCCCCAATCAGAATTGAGTGATTGGCAGCTACTGGTAAAGCTGAACTGTGCCTAGGAAGTAAGGAAACGGTGTTTCTGACTTTTCTAGGACTGGCCAGGTCTGGGAGGGGGAGGCAGAACTATGTGCAAATAAACAATTATTTTTCTTTTCACCAAACTCTGGTATTGAGAGTTATAATTCTGGCGGCGGGCAATCGGGCCCCTAACTAAACAGCCCGTGGGTTTGTTTTCAACTGGAGCAGCCCAGGGGTTCTGTAACACTTTGGCTTCTCTTTTTCCTATACTGTTCTTAAATCCTCCTGTCTATTTTGTAGTAAGGTTTCCTCATATTCCTTGTTCAGTAAGAATTTTTATCACGATGTTGAATACTATTAAACAACCTTTCTGACCTACTATGTTGATCATATGATTTTTCTTTCTTCATTCTATTAATGTAATGAAGTATGTTGATTTTTTAAATTGTAAACTAAACTACATTAGAGTAAACACTACTCATTTTTTATATTTTTTTGATGCTTGCTGATATTTTGTTTATAATTTTTATACATATGTACATAAATTAGATTGACCTGGAATTTTCCTTTCTCATAATATTTTTATGAGTTGTTGATGTATAGATCATCTCATTAGTGGTAAGGAGTGTTCTTTTTTTTTAATTAAAGAGTATACATAACATTGGTGTTATTTGTTCCTTCATAGCTAATTCAATTTATTTGTAGAGCCATATGACTTGGTGGTTTTCTTTGTGTAAGAGTTTTTAATAAATGACTTAATCTTAAACAGTAAAGAGGACTAATCTGAATTCTTATTTGTCCTAGTGTTCATTTTGACAAGTAGTATTTTCTAGAAATGTATCTTATTGAAATTGTTAACTATTTCAATGGAAAATTATTCATACTTTTCTCTTAACATTTTAATACTCAAAAGATTTATTGTGTTGTCCTTATACGTACCTGGATATTTGTGCCACCTCTCTTTTTTCTTGAGTATATTCACCAGAATTTATCAGTTTTAAAGTTTTTCAAGAATGACCTTATTATGTTTATTTTATCTTGTTTATTTCTATTCTTATGTTTTCTGTTTCCCTCCTTCTCTCCTTCTACTTATGGTGCTGTTCTCCTTTTTTTTTAAATTTTTTTATTTCCCTAAATTTTTGACATGGAAACTGATAGCTCATTAATATTTAGTTCTTTGTATTTTCTAGTATTTACATTTAAAGACATATATTTCCTTCCAAGTTTGATCTTAGCCATATCCCTCAAGCTTTAATAAGCTAAATTTGCATTATTATTCAGTTCAAAATATTTTATATTTTCTATTGAAATAGAGATCTTTGTCTTTTTCCTTTGTTCTTTTTTAAAATATGTGTTTTAATTACTTTGTTGTCACGAATATACTTTATGTAATTCCAGTCTTTGAAATTTGTTGAAACTAGCTTTATGGCCTGGCGTATGGTCAATATTAATATTACGTGTTGAAAAGAAGGTATTTTCTGCAGTTGTTAGATTCATTGTTATATATAATATGTCAATTGGATCACATGTGTCAACCATGTTGTTTAAATACTCTGTATTTGCACTGATTATTTATTTGTTTATTGTATTATTTTCTAAGAGATGTTATATTACAATCTCCCACTATGATTGTGGAGTTTTAAATCTATTTTTACTCTGTATTTTAATTTTACTTTACATGTTTTAATGCTATACTCTTAGAGGTTAATTTTAGCATATTATTGTACAAATTTAGAATTATTAGGTCTTCTTAATAAATTGAAGATTTTAACATTTTAAGGTGTCCTCCTTTATCTCTAGTAACTTTTCTGCCTTCAAGTCTTTGTCTGATATTAATAAACTTGAGCTGATGCTCAAGTATATCTTTTCTTCATACTTTCAGTGTCAGTATTTTTTATCTCCATGTTTTAGAAGTGTCTTTTGTAAATAACATATGATTAGAGGGCTTTTTCTCATGGTTTTTATCCCAGCATACAATTATTGCTTTTAAATGAAGCACTTAAAAACATTTTGAGTTAACTCTCTGTCACATTAAGCTCTATCTCTTTGTCTAACCGTTTCGGTGTTCCTCCCTTCCCCCTTTTAATCTTTTGTATTACACCATCTTCCCACCTCTGCTTACCCATTTGTCCCATCAGATCCACTTTCCATCCTTCTCCACCCTGCCCCTGGCCCAAGGAAGGTCAACTTTATGAATGATATCAGAGTGCTGCCTTGCTGTCTGACTTGATTTTGTTCCGTTGAAGACACCAGCTGAAGAGACTAAACAGTGGGAAGAATGTGAATTCAGGACATTTACTTTTCTCTTTTCCCTACTTCCAGGTTGCATGGTTTCTCCCCTGCAGTGCAATGCACTGCATGTGTAGGTCTTACTTGACCCTCTTCTTGTCATGCTTAGGGAATTATAGGCTCAGGGAACTGCACAAATTTTCATACTCTGGCTACTACTATTGATGAGAGTGACTAACTCATTTGTCTGACCCAGGAGGCTTGTGTATTATGCCAGTATCCTTGGAACTACAGCAGGATAATTTTTCAAATTGTAAACTGAGTAAAATATCAAACCAGTCACAGATCTTGACACACTGAAGTTCTGCATTATTTCCTATTGTTGTATTTTGTTTAGTTTTGTTTAAAGCTTCTCACATCTTGATAAAGAGCTCCTTTATTAAACTCTTCAAATTACCTAGCTTGAGTGTGCCATCTGTTTCCTGCTTAATTAACATAGAAGTAATGCACATTTTACTATTCTTTTACTGATTATATCAGATCACAAAATATATCCTTTTTTAAATACATTTTATTGATTATGCTATTACAGTTGTCCCAATTTTCCCCCACTGCCCCACTCCACCTGGAACCTGCCATTCCCCCACCAATCCTCTTCCCCCTTAGTTCATGTCTGTGGGTCATGCATATAAATTCTTTGGCCACTCCATTTCCTATACTGTTCTTAACATCCCCCTGTCTATTTTGTACCTATCAATTTGTAATTCTTAATCCCTGCACCTTTTCTCCCATTCTCTACCTTTCCCCTCCCAACTGATAACCCTCCAAATGATTTCCATATCTATGATTCTATTCCTATTTGCTTGTTTGCTTAGTTTGTTATTTGGATTCAATTGTTGATAGTTGTGAATTTATTTGCCATTTTAATGTTCATAGTTTTGATTAAATAACTCCCTTTAACATTTTATGTAATAATGGCTTGGTAATGATGAACTCCTTTAGCTTTACCTTGTCTGGGAAGCACTTTATCTGCCCTTCCATTCTAAATGATAGCTTTGCTGGATAGAGTAATCTAGGTTGTAGGTCTTTGCTTTTCATCCCTTTGAATACTTCTTGCCAGTCCCTTCTAGCCTGCAAAGTTTCTTTTGTGAAATCAGCTGACAGTCTTAAGGTAATTTAGATAACTATCTGCTTTTCTCTTGCTACTTTTAAGATTTTCTCTTTATCTTTAACCTTTGGCATTTTAATTATTATGTGTCTCGGTGTGGTCCTCTTTGTGTCCATCTTGTTTGGGACTCTCTGAGCTTCATGGACTTGTATGGCTATTTCCTTCACCAAATTAGGAAAGTTTTCTTTCGTTATTTTTTTTGGTAAATTTTCAGTTTCTTGCTCCATCTCTTCTCCTTCCTGCACCCCTATCACTTGAATGTTGGTATGTTTGAACATGTCCCAGAGGCTCATAAGCCTATTTTCTTTTTTATAGATTGTTTTTTCTTCTTGCTATTCTGATTGACTTTTTTTTCTTTATTATGTTCCAAATCACTGATTTGATTCTTGGCTTCATCAACTCCACTGTTGGTTCCCTATAAATTTTTCTTTAGTTCACTTAGTGTAAACTACTTTTCTGCCTGGGTCTTTTTTATGGTGTCGAGGTACCCAAAGAGTTCCTTGAGCATCATATTAATTCTGACCTGATGGATTGCTTATCTCTATTTCGTTTAGTTCTTTTTCTGCAGTTTTGTTCTGTTCTTTCATTTGCGCCATATTTCTTTGTCTCCTCAATTTGGCAGCTCCCTGTGTTTGTTTCTGTGTATTAGTTAAAGCTGCGTTGACCTCCTGTCCCAGTAGCATGGCCTATGTATCAAAGTGCACCAGTAAGTTGGATGGGGCAGAGCCTTAGATAATCACCTGGGTAGGGCAACCTATGTTGCCGCTCTGTGGCTCTGTTTGAGAGAGGGCTATGAGGAGGCAATGCCACTCCTTGGCCTCTGGAGTTTTGTCTAGGAAGAAGCTGTCTCCTGGAACTCGCCTTGATGCCAGACACCTCAGTTTCTCCCTGTATGACACTGGTGCCCTTCTAGCTATTGCCCTGGTGCTGAAGCCCAGAGGGAGTGAGTCTACATAAGTCCTACTCTATTGAGGGGCCCTTTAAGAGGAGACCCCTAAGAATCCCACAGTTTCTTCCACCGCCACAACCCCACTGGTTTTTACAGCCATAAGTTATTGGGACTTATCTTCCTGGTGCCGGGACCCTGAGCTGGGTGGTCTGGTGTGGGGCTGGGAACCCTCACTCCCAAGTTATAGCTCCTGAGTTATCCCTCCCGATTTTTATCCACCACACATGGGTGTGGGAATGCCCATTCTTCATCTCTGCTCCTCTCTGTATTTCTGTGCCTCTCTGCATCTTTGCGCCTTTATGTGCGTCTCTGCATCTCTGTCCCTCCTACCCATCTGGATGAATGTGGCTCCTTTAATTCCTTCATTATCAGACTTCCAAATAGCTCCATTTTCTGACGATTCTGGGTAATATTTGTTTTATAGTCTAATTTTAAGTTTTGCTGTAGTTGTGCAAGAAGGCGAGCTATGTTTACCTATACCTCCATCTTGACCAGAAGTCACAACATACTCCTTGACATAAAAATACATTTACTTTATTATCTTTTCAGACAATGCTAGGCTCTTAGAACACTTTGTCTCTATTTACCCTCCTCTCAACTTCTATGCAACTGTTGTGTCTAAAAATCTGTCTGTGTTCATGTGTATTATATCTTTATAAGGTATAATTAATATTGTTTCACACAATAAATACTCATAAGGTTTTACATATTCATATATTTACCTTTTTGTTGGTCATCATTCTTTCTGAAGTCATCAAATTTTAAACTGTAATTATATTTTTTCTACTGATGAGTCTGCTGGCAATTATCTTTTTGTTTGTCTGAAAATATCTTTATTTCAATTTTATTTTTCAATATATAACAACATCATTAAGATAGTCACATGCCATGCAATTCATCATTTAAAAAGTATAATTCAGTGGATTTTAATATACATGTACATTTGTGCAACCAACATTAAAAGCAATTTTTAAATATTTTCATCACCCTAAACAGAAACCCATACCCATTGGCAATAACTCTTCATTTTATCCCAACCCATGCAGCTCTAGGTGACCACAAATCTACTTTCCATCTCTATAGATATATTTATTCTGGACATTTCATATAAAAGGAATCCTATAATATGCTGCTCTTTATGACTGTATACATTCACTTAACCTAACTTTTTAAGGTTTGTACATGTTGCATTTTTTTAGTATATATTAGTATTTAATTCCTTTTTTATTGAGGAATAGAGTTTTATTGTATGTTTATACATTTTATTTATTCATTTATCAGTTGATGGACATTGCTGTTTTTTCACTTTTTGGTTATTGTGAATAGTGTCACAGTGAACATTTTTGTCCAAGTTTTTATGTGGACATATGTTTTCATTCCTCTTTGAAATTGTAGAGCCATATGGGAACTTTATTTTTAATCATTTGAGGAACTACCAGAATATTTTCCGAAGTGTTTGCACCACTTTACTTTCCTACCAGCAGTGTATAAGAGTTCCAATTTCTGCACATTTTGACTAATGCTTATTATCTGTCCTTTTTAAAAATCTTTAAAATGGTTTTTCAATTACAGTTGTCCCATTATCCCCCAATTTCTCCCCCCCACCCAGCCCACCCCTTATCCCACAGTCATTCCTCATCCCATTGTCCATGTCCATGTGTCATTTATACACGTTCTCTGACTAGACCCTTCCCTTACTTATCCCCCTTCTCTTTCTTTCACCCCCTTCCCTGGTAACCGTTAGTCTGTTTCTTGTTTACTTGCCTCTGGTTCAATTTTGCATGTTTGTGTTGTTCATTAGTTTCCTGTATTAGGTGATATCATGTGGTATTTGTCTTTCATTGCCTGGCATATTTTGCTAAGCATAATTCTCTGTAGTTCCATCCATGTTGTCGCAAATGGCAGGAATTCCTTCTTTCTTTCTGCTACATAGTATTCCATTGTGTAAGCGTACTACAGTTTTTTAATCCAGTCATCTACAGATGGGCACTTAGGCTGTTTCCAGCACTTAGCTATTGTAAACAGTGCTGCTATGAACATTGGAGTACATAGGTTCTTTTGAATTGGGGTTTCAGGATTCTTCGGGTATAATCCTAGCAGTGGAATCGCTGGTTCAAAAGACAGCTCCATTTTTAGTTTTTAGAGGTAATTCCATACTGTTTTCCATAATGGCTACACCAGACTTCATTCCCACCAGCAATGCACCATGGTTCCCATTTCTCCGCAACCTCACCAGCACTTGTTTGTTGATTTGTTGATGATGGCCATTCTGACTGGTGTGAGGTGGTATCTCATTGTGGTTTTAATTTGCATCTCTCTGATGGCTAGTGATATTGAGCATTCTTTCATGTGTCTATGGACCCTTTGTGTATCCTTCCTGGAGAAGTGTTTGTTCAGGTCCATTGCCCATTTTTTAATTGGGCTGCCTGTCCTCTTGGTGTTGAGATGTGTAAGTTCTTTATATATTTTGGAGATAAATTCCTTGTCTGAGGTATCATTAGCAAATATATTTTCCCATACGGTTGGTTTTCTTTTCATCTTGCTAATGTTTTCTTTTGCTGAGCAGAAACTCTTTAGTTTGATGTAGTCCCATTTGTTTATTCTTTCCTTTATTTCCCTTGCCTTAGGAGATATGTCAGTGAAAATATTGCTACATGGAATATCTGAAATTTTCCTGCCTATGTTTTCCTCTAGGACTTTTATGGTGTCTCAGCTTACATTTAAGTGTTTGATCCATCTTGAGTTTATTCTCCTGTGTGGTGTAAGTTGGTGGTCTAGTTTCATTTTTTTTGAATGTTCCTGTCCAGTTCTTCCAGCACCATTTGTTGAAGAGGCTCTTCTCACTCCATTTTATGTTTCTTCCCCCTTCATCAAGTATTAGTTGACCATTTAGACCTGGGTTTATTTCTGGGCTCTCTATTCTGTTTCAATGATCTGTAGGTTTGTTCTTATTCCAGTATCAGACTGTTTTGATTACAGAGGCTTTGTAATATAGTTTAATGTCTGGTATTGTGATTCCTCCTGCTGTGTTCTTCTGTCTCAAGATTGCTTTGGCTATTCAGAGTCTTTTCTGGCCCCATATAAATTTTTGAAGTATTTGTTCTAGGTCTGTGAAATATGTCATTGGTATTTTAATAGACATTGCATTGAATCTGTAAATTGCTTTGGGTGGTATGGCCATTTTAATGATGTTGATTCTTCCTATCCATGAACATGATATTTGCTTCCAATTATTTGTATCTTCCTTAATTTCTTTCTTCAGTGTTATGTAGTTTTCTGAGTACAGGTCTTTTATCTCTTTGGTTAAGTTTATTCCCAGGTACTTCATTTTTCTTGTTGCTATAGTAAATGGTTTTGTTTTGTTTTGTTTTTTTACTTTCTATCTCTGACATTTTATTGTTGCTGTACAGAAATGCCTTCAATTTCTGTATATTGACTTTGTATCTTGCTATTTTGCCAAAATCACTTATTATGTCAAGTAGTTTTTAGTGGAGTCTATAGAGTTTTCTATGTACACTATCATGTCATCTGCAGATAATGACAGTTTTACTTCCTCTTTTCCAATTTGGATGCCTTTTATGTCTTTTTCTTGTCTGATTGCTGTGGCTAGAACTTCCAAGGCTATTTTGAATAAGAGTGGAGAGAGTGGACATACTTATCTTGTTCCTGATCTCAGGGCGAATGCTTTCAGTTTTTGCCCATTGAGTATGATGTTGGCTACAGGTTTCTCATATATAGCCCTAATTATGTTGAAGTATGCTCCCTCTATTTCCATTTTGCTGCGTGTTTTCATAATAAATGGGTGTTGTACTTTATCAAATGCTTTTTCTGCATCTATTGATATGATCATGTGATCTTTGTCTTTCATTTTGTTTATGTGTTGTATTATATTTATTGGTTTGTGAATATTAAACCATCCTTGCATCCCTGAGATGAATCCCACTTGATCGTGGTGTATGATCTTTTTAATATGTTGCTGGATCCAGTTTCTCAATATTTTGTTGAGGATTTGAGCATCTATGTTCATCAGCGATATTGGCCTGTAGTTTTCTTTCTTTGTGTCTTGACCTGGTTTTGGAATTAGAATAATACTGGCTTCATAAGAAGGGTTTGGGAGTTTTGCCTCTTCTTTGATTTTTTGGAAGAGTTTGAGAAGGGTAGTCATTAGTTCTTCCCTAAATGTTTTGTAAAATTCACCTGTGTAGCCATCTGGTCCAGGGCTTTTGTGTGCCGAGAGTTTTTTGATTATGGTACTGTTTCAATTTCACTCTTTATTATCAGTCTGCTCAGGCTTTCTACTTCTTCTTGATTCAGTTTTGGAAGATTATGTGTTTCTAGAAATTTGTCCATTTCATCTAGGTTGTCAAGTTTCTTGCCATACAGTTGTTTGTAGTAATTTCTTACAATCCTTTGTATTTCTGTGATATCGGTTGTGATTTCTCCTCTTTCATTTATGATTTTGTTTATTTGGGTCTTCTCTCTTTTTTTCTTGATGAGCCTGCCTCAAAGCTTGTTGATTTTGTTTATCTTTTCAAAGAACCAGCTCCTACTTTTGTTGATCTTTTGAATTGTTCATTTAGTCTCTATGTCATTTAATTCTGCTCTTATCTTGATGATTCCCTTCCTTCTACTTTCCCTGGGCTTTGTTTGTTGTTGTTGTCCTAGTTCTTGTAGTTGTAGGGTTAGATTTTTTATTTGGGATTCTTCTATCCTTTTCAGGTAGACCTGTATTGCTATGAACTTCCCTCTTAGGACTGCTTTTGCTGTGTCCCATAGGTTTTGAGCTGTTGTGTGTTCATTATCATTAGTTTCCAGAAACTTCTTGATTTCTTCTTTGATCTCATTGTTTACCCATTCATTATTTAATATCATGTTATTTATTCTCCATGAGTTTGGATGTCTTCATTTTTTTTTTTTTTTCCTTGAGGTTGATTTCTAGTTTCAAGGCATTGTGGTCTGAGAAGATGCTTGATATAATTTCAATTTTCTTGAATTTGTTGAGGCTTGTTTTGTGTAGTACCATATGGTCTATCTTTGAAAATGTCCCATGTGCATTTGAAAAGAATGTATATTTTGCTTCTTTGGGGTGAAGAGTTCTATATATATATATATCAGTTAAGAACATTTGATCTAGTGTGGTGTTCAATGCCTCAGTATCCTTGGTGTTTCTTTGCTTTGAAGATCTGTCTATTGTTGATAATGGAGTGCTCAAGTCCCCCACCATGAGTGTGTTGCTGTTGATACCTTTCTTGTAGTCTTCTAGTATTTTCCTTATATATTTGGGTGCTCCTATGTTGGGTGCATGTAGGTTTACCAGGGTTATATCTTCTTGATGGATTGTCTCTGTCAGTATTATGAATGCCCCTTTTTGTCTCTTTTTATGGCCTTTGCTGTGAAATACGTTTTGTCTGATATAAGTATCGCTACCCCAGCTTTTTTTTTATGTCCATTTGCTTGGAATACTTTTTTCTATCCCTTCACTTTCAGTCTGTGTAAATCTTTTGTTTTGAGGTGTGTCTCTAGTAGACAGCATATATGTGAGTCATGTTTTCATATCCATTCTGCTACCCTATGTATTTTGATTGGAGCATTTAATCCATTTACATTTAAATTTATTATTGACAGATATTTATTCATTTCCCTTTGTATCTGTGTTCCTCTCCCTCTCTTTTTTTCTTCTTCTCCTTAAAGCATTCCCTTTAGCATCTCTTGCAATGCTGTTTTGGTGGAGATGTATTCTTTTAGTCTTTCTTGTCTGGGAAACTATTTCACCTTCCATTTTGAAGGAGAGCCTTGCTGGGTAGAGTATTCTTGATTGTAGGCCTTTGTTTTTCATTGCTTGAAATATTTTTTGCCATTCCCTTCTGACTTGTAGTGTTTCTGTTGAGAAATCAGTTTTGATAGCCTTATCGGAGCTCCCTTGTATGTTATTTGCTGTTTTTCTCTTGCTGCTTTTTGGATTCTCACTTTGTCTTTGGATGGATGTTTCCATTTTAATTATGATGTGCCTTGGAGTGCGTTTTTAGGTTTATCTTCATTGGGACCCTCTGTGCTTCCTGGACTTGCATGACTTTTTCTCTCATCAAGTTAGGAAAATTTTCTGTCATTACTTTTTAAATCAGGTTTTCTATCCCATGCTCTTCTTCTTCACCTTCTTGTATCCCTATGATTGGAATATTTTTTTCATTTCATGCTCTCCAGCAGTTCTCTTACCCCCTCCTCATTCTTTTTCAGTCTTTTTTCATTTTGTTGTATTGTCTCAGAATTTTTTTTCTACATTGTCCTCTAACTCACTGATCTTATCCTCTGCTTCATTTAGCTTGCTTTTGATTGATTCTACCGTGTTCTTCAGTTCAGAAATTGTATTCTTCATTTCTTCCTGGTTCTTATTGATAGTTTCTACGTCCTTTTTTTATGCTGGTGTAGTTCTCCATAAGTTCCTTGTAGCTTCCCTGGAGTTCTCTGTAGTTTCCTTGGAGTTCTTTGTAATTCCCCTGGAGTTTGTTGTAGTTTTCTTTGAATTTGTCAAGTTCATTGAGCTTCCTTATAACCATTCTTTTGAATTCCATTTCTGATATTTGGCTATGTCTGTTCCATCTATCTCTCTTTCTGGGAAGTCTTCTTTTCCTTTCATTGGGAGGTTTTTTCTGTGTCTCCCCATGTTCGGTGCTTCTTGTTTGTTTTTGTTCCTTAGATTTGTCTGCTTTGATTTCCCACCTTCATGGTATGAAATTCTGTATAGGAGACCCATGGGATTCTGGGTGCAGTCTCTTTGACCTCCTGAGCCTGATGCTTTGGGGATGCCCTTTATGCCATTTGTTTAGACTGGTTATATTTCAGTTACTCTTTGGTGGATCCTTCCCTTTGGCTAGTTGAGTGAGAGTCACTCTGCCAACCTTGTCTTGAGTTTTTTGTGGAGATGCTGTTAAAACATAAACACACAACCCCGGCAAGAAACCCACACCCTCTAAAATATCCCCCACCCACAATCCCACTATCAGCAGCAAATGGGCCAGTATTAATATAAATGTAAAGAGGTTAAGACTATTATACTATAGAAGAAACAAATAAGAGTTATTTTAAATGAAGGAAAGATGATTTTTGAGAGTGAATATTATAGAATAATAATAGTAGCAAGTAGGTCAACGCTATGCGAGACCATAAGTAATATTTACATTGTACGTTGAAAAAGGTAGGGAAGGATGCATAATGAAGTGAGAAAGTGAAAGTATAGTATTAGGTTTATATAGAAGTTATATTCTATATGTTTAGTGTGAGAGGGAGGATAAACAACACAGACAAACAAAAAAGTTAAAGAAGAAGAATAGGAGGGAGAGAAGGTAGGAAACAGATTAAAGAGAGTTTTTACCCACTACAACCTTTGGGCGCTGTCTTCTTTTTCTGGATCCGCCCAAGGTAAAAATTCCTTGGGTTTCAAATCTTTTCTGGCTGGTTGGCTGTGAGGCGATCTAGCTCGATTCTGGGGTTGCTAGTCTCTCACTCATGGGCCTGCCGCTGCTCTGCTGTGAGCTGCACTTAGTTGAGTTCCCTCCCCCCCTGGTTCTGCGGCACCCTCAGCCCTCCTCAGGCTTGTCTAGCAACACTGTTCTGCAGGTGGGCCAGTGCGCACATGCCAATAGTCTCTGCCCAGCCTCAAGTCCTGTCTCCATTCCTCCAAAAAAGTCTCTGTGTCGCCTCCAAGCTGCAGACTGGCCTGTGTCCCTGCATGCATGTGTGCATGCACCACCTGCCTGCCTGTGGTCCCTACCAAGTCTGAAGTTCCACCACAGCTTTCCCATATGGGCCCTTCTCCCCGGCTCAGCTCTGTCTTTGTGTTCAGTGGAGCCTTGATGCAAGTGCCCCTGGGTGCAGGGTTGCCAGCCCAGGGGGTCCCCACCAAGACTCAATTCACACAGTTTCTCACAGTCCAGGCTGTTCTCTGTCTTCCCACGCCTCCGGCTGTTTCAGGCAAACCTTCTCACTGACTCCCTCCGGGACTTTGTTGGTCGGTGCGCCCATGGCAGGGGGAAACCTCCAAGCAGATCCCAGCTAATGAGCTGGTCAGCAGCTGCCCCTTTCAGGTGCAGTGTGGCAGAGGCACCGGCTGGGAGACCCAGCGACTCAGCCTGGAGAGCACCAGCCAAGCTTTCTGCCCTCCTTCACGCTGCTCCCACACACCCTTCCCTGTTCGCACTGTCTGAAATCTGCACTCACTCACTCCTCTCCATATTTGCAGCCCAAGACCTTTGGCGATGGGAGTGAGCAGACAACACCACTACCTACTCTGCCACCATCTTTTCCCTCTTATCTGTCTTTTCAATATAGCCGTTCCAGAGGGTTCCTTGTGAAATCTCATGGTTTTCATTTGCATTTTCCAGATGACTAGTGATATTGCACATCTTTTCATGTGCCTATGGGCCATTTGTATATCTTCTTTGGAGCTATGTCTGTTCAGATCCTTCCCCCATTTTTTAGTTGGCTCATTTTCCTATTTATTATTGACTGACAAGTTCTTTACATATTCTAGATACAATCCATTATAAGATTTATGACTTAGAATGGGAGTTGTATTTTTACCTTTTTAATGATGTCTTTGAATCACAGAGTTTTAATTTTGATAATATTTTATTTTTTTCTTTTGACACTTATACTTTTGGTGTCACAGCTAAGAAGGCCAAGATCATAAAGATATAATACTCCTAGAGATCCAAGATGGCGGAGGAGTAAGTGGAAGCTACACTAACCTCCTCCCAGGACCAGTCTGGATTTACAACTTAATTTTGGAGAAATCATCTGGAATAACCAACGGAACACTAACTGGAAAGAAGTCTTATAACCACGGAGAGACAGAAAAGGCCGCTACATCACAACGTGACCGGTAGGGAGTGCGGAGACGCGGAAGGGCTGGCTGGGCTCACACGGGTGGCTGCTGAAGGGACTGAGAAACAGCTCAGCAGCCGGGGATTCCCCCTGAGAAGGGCAGGGTCTAAACCCCCAGCTGGGCTTCCCAGCCTACAGCGACAGAGTGGAAAGTAAAATAGTATCAGCTGTGAAAAGCGAAAAGCCACAGGCTTTCTTGCTAGCCGGAGAGAAACAGCAGGAGAAGAAGAGCTCTTAAGTGGATCACATACGAAAATATTTTGGCCACCACTTACCCTGGGCTCAAGCAGAGGGAAGGCAGAGAGGACTGGAGACACTTGGGGAGAATTTGGCACGGTGGCTTTGAGGGGAGAACTGGAGGAGCAGCTGACTGGGTCCCAGTGCTGACTCATCCCCAGTACTGCGGGTAGACCATTCCCCTCCAAGTGGCGTCAGCCTGAGGGGAAGCAAAAGCCCTGCCTACAGGAATTAAGCTGCCACACCCACAGTTCTTAAGCCTGACAGCTAATCACAGATTGAATAGATTAACAATCAAAGAAGACAGACAACAGCAGTAGATCCCTGGAAGTCTCCAACAGGCTGCCTAGGGCCAGACTGGTACATGATCTGACGCCACCAGAGGCAGATCCAGGAAGTGCAGATCATTCCAAGAAGCACCAACAAACAATAGGAGTCAAAAAAATGGGGAGACAGAGAAACAACCTCCCATCAAAAGGAAAGGTAGAATCCCCAGAAAGAGTGCTAAATGAAATAGAGGGTAGCAACATATCAGATACAGAATTTAAAACATGGATTATGGAGAAGCTGAATGAGCTCAGCGGAAACTTCAAAGAACTCCAGAAAAACTACAAGGAACTCACAGAAAATTACGTGAGCATGAAAAAGGACATAGAAGCTATCAATAAGAGCCAGGAGGAAATGAAAAATACGATCTCTGAATTGAAGAACACAGTAGAAGGAATTAAAAGCAGGCTAGAGGAAGCAGAAGATCGGATCAGCGAGCTGGAGGACAACCTACACAAAAACTCCCAGACAATGCAACAAAATGAAAAAAGACTGAACAAGACTGAAGAGGTTCTAAGACAGCTGCAGGACAACATGAAACGTAATAATATCCGTATCATAGGAATTCCAGAAGGAGAAGAAGAAGAGCAAGGGATAGAAAACCTCTTTGAAAAACTAATGACAGAAAACTTTCCTAACATGACGAGAGAAAGAGTCACACAAATCCAGGAGGCACAGAGGGTCCCAATGAAGATGAACCCCAACAGGCCCACCTCAAGACACATCATAATTAAAATGGCAACATTCAAAGACAAAGAGAGGATCCTAAAAGCAGCAAGAGAAAAACAACTAATAACATACAAGGGTACTCCAATAAGGCTATCATCAGATTTCTCAGCAGAAACACTACAAGCCAGAAGGGAATGGCAAAAAGTATTCCAAGCAATGAAAAACAAAGGCCTACAACCTAGAATACTATACCCAGCAAAGCTCTCATTCAAAATGGAGGGTGAAATAAGGAGCTTCCAAGACAAAAGAAGGCTAAAAGAATACATCTCCACCAAACCAGCAATGCAAGAGATGCTAAAAGGTCTGCTCTAAAAAGATAAAGAAACAGAGAGAGACAGAGAAGAACACGAGTACAAAGGGGGAAAATGACAATGAATAAGTACTTATCGGTAATAACCTTAAACGTAAATGGATTAAATGCTCCAATTAAAAGACATAGGGTAGCTGAATGGATTAGAAAGAATGACCCACATATATGCTGTCTACAAGAGACCCACCTTAGAACAAAAGATCTACACAGACTGAAAGTAAAGGGATGGAAAAATGTATTCCAAGCAAATGGACATGAAAAAAAAGCCGGGGTAGCAATACTTATATCAGACAAAACAGATTTCACAGCAAAGTCCATAAAAAGAGACAAAGAAGGGCATTTCATAATACTTAAGGGAAAAATCCATCAAGAAGATATAACCCTTATAAATATATATGCACCAAACTTAGGAGCACCCAAATATGTAAGGAAACTTTTGAAAGACTCCAAGAAAGATATAGACAACAACACACTCATAGTAGGGGACTTTAACACCCCATTGTCAACAATGGACAGATCTTCGAAGCAAAGAAACACCAAAGATATGGAGGCACTGAACAACACTCTAGATCAAATGGACTTAGTCGATATATATAGAAGTTTTCACCCCAAAGAAGCAAAATATACATACTTCTCAAGGGCACATGGAACATTTTCAAAGATAGACCACATGGTAGGACACAAAACAAGCCTTAACAAATTCAAGAAAATTGAAATTATATCAAGCATCTTCTCAGATCACAATGGCTTAAAATTGGAAATCAACCTCAAGGAAAAAACTCAAAAACATTCAAACTCATGGAGAATGAATAACATGCTATTAAATAATGAATGGGTTAACAATGACATCAAGGAAGAAATCAAAAAGTTTCTGGAAACTAATGATAATGAACACACAACAACCCAAAACCTATGGGATACAGCGAAAGCAGTCCTAAGAGGAAAGTTCATAGCAATACAGGCCTACCTAAAAAAGCTAGAGGAATATCTAATAAAAAATTTAACCCTACAGCTACAAGATCTAGAGGAAGAACAACAAGCAAAGCCCAGATCAAGTAGAAGGAAGGAAATCATCAAGATCAGAGTAGAATTAAATGACATAGAGTCTAAACTAACAATTCAAAAGATCAACAAAAGTAGGAGCTGGTTCTTTGAAAAAATAAACAAAATTGACAAGCCTTTAAGCAGGCTCATCAAGAAAAAAAGAGAGAGGACCCAAATAAATAAAATCAGAAATGAAAGAGGAGAAATCACAACTGATACCACAGAAATACAAAGGATTATAAGAAATTATTATGAACAACTGTATGGCAAGAAATTTGACAACCTAGAGGAAATGGACAGATTCCTGGAAACCTATAGTCTGCCCAAACTGAATCAAGAAGAAGCAGAAAGTCTGAATAGACCAATAACAGCTAGTGAAATTGAAGCAGTAATCAAAAAACTCCCAGCACACAAAAGCCCTGGACCGGATGGCTTCACAAGTGAATTCTACAAAACATTTAGGAAAGAACTAACTCCTATCCTTCTCAGACTATTCCAAAAGATACAAGAAGAGGGAAGACTGCCAAACTCATTCTATGAAGCCAGTATAACCCTAATTCCAAAACCAGGTCAAGACACAACAAAGAAAGAAAACTACAGGCCAATATCGCTGATGAACATAGATGCTAAAATCCTCAACAAAATATTGGCAAACCGGATCCAGCAACACATTAGAAAGATCATACACCACGATCAAGTAGGATTCATCCCAGGGATGCAAGGATGGTTTAACATTCGTAAATCAATAAACGTAATACACCACATAAACAAAATGAAAGACAAAAACCACATGATAATATCAATAGATGCAGAAAAAGCATTTGATAAAGTACAACACCCATTTATGATAAAAACTCTCAGCAAAATGGGAATAGAGGGAGCATACCTCAACATAATAAAGGCCATATATGAGAAACCTGAAGCCAACATCATACTCAATGGGCAAAAACTGAGAGCATTCCCCCTGAGATCAGGAACAAGACAAGGATGTCCGCTCTCCCCACTCCTATTCAACATAGTCTTGGAAGTTCTAGCCACCGCAATCAGACAAGAAAGAGAAATAAAAGGCATCCAAATTGGAAAAGAGGAAGTAAAACTGTCATTATTTGCAGATGACATGATAGTGTACATAGAAAACCCTATAGACTCCACAAAAAAACTACTCGACCTAATAAGTGAATTCGGCAAAATAGCAGGATACAAAGTCAATATTAAGAAATCAAAGGCATTTTTATACACCAACAATAAAAACTCAGAGATAGAAACTGAAAGAAAAATTCAATTTACCATAGCAACAAGAAAAATAAAATACCTAGGAATAAACTTAACCAAGGAGGTAAAAGACCTGTACTCAGAAAACTACATAACATTGAAGAAAGAAATTAAAGAAGATACAAATAAATGGAAGCATATACCATGCTCATGGATGGGAATAATCAACATCACTAAAATGTCCATACTACCCAAAGCAATTTATAGATTCAATGCAATCCCTATTAAAATACCAGCAACATATTTCACAGACCTAGAACAAATACTTCAAAAATTTATATGGAACCAAAAAAGAGCCCGAATAGCCACAGCAATTTTGAGGAAGAAGAACACAGTAGGAGGAATCACAATACCTGATATCAAACTATACTACAAGGCCACGGTAATCAAAACAGTCTGGTACTGGCATAAAAACAGACATATAGATCAATGGAACAGAATAGAGAGCCCAGAAATAAACCCAGGTTCATATGGTCAACTAATATTTGACAAAGGGGGAAAGAACATCAAATGGAGTGAAAAGAGCCTCTTCAACAAATGGTGTTGGGAGAACTGGACAGGGACATGCAAAAAAATGAAACTAGACCACCAACTTACACCATACACCAGAATAAACTCAAAATGGATCAAAGACTTAAATGTAAGCCGTGATACCATAAAAGTCCTAGAGGAAAAAATAGGCAGGAAAATTTCAGATATCCCACATAGCAACATTTTCACTGATATATCTCCTAAGGCAAGGGAAATAAAGGAAAGAATAAACAAATGGGACTACATCAAACTAAAAAGTTTCTGCTCAGCTAAAGAAAACATCAGCAAGATGAAAAGGAAACCAACCATATGGGAAAATATATTCACCAATGACATCTCAGACAAGGGATTGATCTCCAAAATATATAAAGAACTCATACGACTCAACACCAAGAAGACAGACAACCCAATTAAAAAATGGGCAAAGGACCTGAACAAACACTTCTCCAAAGAAGACATACAGAGGGCCCATAGACATATGAAAATATGCTCAACATCACTAGCCATCAGAGAGATGCAAATAAAAACCACAATGAGATACCACCTCACACCAGTCAGAATGGCCATAATCAACAAATCAACAAACAACTTGTGCTGGAGAGGATGCGGAGAAACGGGAACCCTGGTGCATTGCTGGTGGGAATGCAGACTGGTGCAGCCACTATGGAAAACAGTTTGGAATTTCCTCAAAAAACTAAAAATGGAACTGCCTTTTGAACCAGCAATTCCATTACTGGGATTATATCCGAAAAATCCTGAAACACCAATTCAAAAGAACCTATGCACTCCAATGTTCATAGCAGCACTATTTACAATAGCCAAGTGCTGGAAACAACCTAAATGCCCATCTGTAGATGAGTGGATCAAAAAACTGTGGTACATTTACACAATGGAGTTCTATGTAGCAGAAAGAAAGAAGGAACTTCTACCATTTGCAACAACATGGATGGAACTAGAGAGAATTATGCTTAGCGAAATAAGCCAGGCAACGAAAGAAAAATACGTTATGCTGTCACCTATTACAGGAAACTAATGAACAACACAAACAAATGAGCAAAATTGAACCAGAGGTATGTAAACAAGGAGTAGACTAACAGTAACAAGGGGGGAGGGGGGAGGGAGAAAAGGGGGTAAGAAGGGGAAGTGTAAAATCAAAGAACATGTATAAATGACCCACAGACATGGGCAACTGAGTGGGGACTGAATGTGGGGGAAGGGAGGGGCAGGATACAGGGAAGCAAGAGGGGAAAAAAAAAAAAAAGAGAGACAACTGTAATGGAAAAACAAACAAAAAAATTTTTTTTAGTGGGGGAAAATGAAAATATGAAGAATGGAAATGCCAGTTCAGTGAATATTAGGACAAAGATTTTCCTTCACGTTGTATATTTTTCTCCCTATTTGATCTCTCCAGAGTTTGGCATTCTAAACAAGTAAGTAATGACTTAAGTTTCTTTGCATAGACCTAATAAGACCAGTTGTTAATAGAGGTTCCTTTTTCTGAACAAGCCTTTGACTGGAATGTCAAGCCTAAAGGAGACATGCTTGGGCTCAGGTTGTTACCAAAAAGCCCTAAGGAACTGGGAATGACTTTCAAAGGTAATAAAAGACCGCGAAATAAAAGGCCTGCTGCCATGGTTGGTTGTGCGGTCCACAGCAATCTCTCCAGGGAAGGAACGAAGGTTGTTTTCCTGAAAGATGGCTAGAAGGGACCTTAAGGCACAATGGAAAACCAGAAAGACTTGGAAAGGACAGGTGTGTACAGGCAAGGATGAATGCCAGGTATGTGGCCCAGCTTCTGTGCACTGAAGAGCAGACTGAGGGCCACCCTAAATGTTCCTTGGGTAAGTTCCAGCAAAACAGAACTAAAGATCATAAGTGATCATTTGCTGCTCTTGTTATGCTTATGCAAATGAACAGGATAAATTAAAAATGGACTTAATGTAGTCCCTTTAAAGACAAGGAGAGTAATCTTAGGGAGAAAAATCAGTATTCAAGGAAAATCACAATGATCAGTGGCAGACTGTAAAGTAGGGCAGCTAACCGTCTTAAAAGTTTCTTCTCATTTAAAAAATGGTTTCACTTGAAAATTAAACCATATCTGTGATATCACCAAAGAGATTCAAGTTGCAGGCAAGTAGAATGTCAAGTGCCTTGCAACTGTATGTCTTCCCAATAAGACAGTCTTACAGATTTAGAGACTTTTTTGTTGGTTATGTTACATAAATTAACATGTGTTTTCTGTTTTCAAAGGGCATAAGCCTATGACCGCATTACCTGAGTGATTGTCTGTACGCATAAGCCTCACTTAATCCTCTCTGCAGCGCTGCCTCTGGAGACTCAACAGTTTGGCTGAACTAAATGGCTGAGTTGGTGAAGAATGGGGTGGTCTGTGGGCTTCACTTTAAAACTGAATTCTCTTTTCTATCCTAATGGCTTGGACAGAAAGGGCCCAGAGGTCTGAGAGGGGGGAAACATAAACTATTTCCCTCAGCCCAAACTAAATAAAATGGGCAAAAGGGTTTTGGACAGGAGAGATGTGCCTAGCACACCTTCCTCCAAAGAAGCCCCCTTTTTTTTTTTTTTTCTCCTAATGTGGAACATTGAAAAATTAATCCCTGCCTTTTGCCACCTAGTAGTTATGGATTGAATGATGTTTTTTAACCCTTTTTGCCAAATCTGTTGCCCCCAGAACACAACAAGGATGCCAGCCTGCTAAACCAAGCACGCCTTTGTTCGGAGACAGCCAACTGACCTGGAGTCTGCATGATCCTTCCCCATGTGGGAAGGCCACCCTCCCCTCCACACCCCCACTCTTATTAGGGATTTCTGGACCCAAGGGTAGGTAGGACGACGACCATGTCCAGCTTGAAGCAGCTAGAGGAGCTTGAGACCTTCGCCCATTGTCCTTTACAAGATTACAAAGGGTCTTAATATCTGAGAGGGAGGGATAGTTATTTTTTACGAACCATGGGTATGGACTTGGGGGGGGATGCTGGGGGAGGGAGATACTGGGTGGAGGGGAGTAAAGGGGAAAAAATTGGAACTACTGTAACAGCATAATCAATAAAATATATTTAAAAAAAAAAAAGATATAATACTCCTATATATTTTTCTAAGAATATTAGACATTTAGCCCTTACATTTAGTCTATGACACATTTTTATATATAATATGAGACTAAAGTCCAATTTTATTATTTCACATGTGTATACCCAGTTATCCCAGCATCATTTATTGAAATGACTTTTTTTTCATTAAATTGTTTTGGCATCCTTGTCAAAAATCAATTGGCCATAAATATGAGGGCTTATTTCTTGACTTTCAATTATATTCCATCTAGATTTCAAAGAAGCCAGCTGAGATTTTAATAATAGAGATTGTGTTGAATCTGCAGTTCAATTTTGGGAGTATTGGTTTCTTAAAAATATTGTCTTCTAATCCATGAATATGGGATATCTTTTCATTCATGTAGGTCTTCTTTAGTTTCTTTCAACCATGTTTTGTAGTTTTCAGATTACAAATGTGATACTACTTTTCTTAAATTTATTACTAAGTACTTTATTTTTTTATGCTAATATAAATGGAATTGTTTTCTTAATTTAATTTTTGGGTTTTTTATTCCCAGTTTACAAAAATAAATTCAATTTTTATATTTTGATTTTATATTCTGCAACCCTGCCAAACTTATTTATTAGTTCTAATAGTTTTGGGGTTGTTTCAGTGAATTCCTTAAGATGTTCTGTTTACAAGATCGTGGATCTGCCTTTCAACCCAGCTATTCCCAGTTCTGGGAATATATACAAAGGAACCCAAAGCACTAGTTCAAAAGAACATAAGCAGCCCTATGTTCATGACAGCATTATTTACAATCACCTAGATATGGAAGCAGCCCAAGTGTCCATCAGTAGATGAGTGAACAAAACAACTAAGGGACATTTACACAATGGAATGCTACCTGGCCATAAAAAAGAAGACAATTTTACCCTTTACAAAAGGACCTGTAGAACATTATGCTAAGTGAAATAGGAAAATAAGAAAAAGATAAATACCATATGATTTCACTCACATGTGGAACCTAATGAAGAAACTGAACCAGCAACAAAAATGGAGACAGACCCATAGACGGAAAGCAGATGACAGCTAGTGGGGTTGGGGGGGGTAGGTTTGGGGGCAGGGATTGGGCAAAAATGAAAAAGGACTCATGGATATGGATAACAGTGTTGCTTTTCATTGATGCCTTTTATCAAGTTGAAAAAGTTAACTTCTATTCCTAGTTGTCAAGTATTTTTATTTTAAAGAATGGAGATTTTGTTAAATGTTCTTTTTGCTCACTTTCATATTTAAAGGATACTTTGTTGGCTATAGAACTCTTGATTGGCAATACTTTCTTTCAACGCTTTGGATATATCTTTGCATTGGTTTGGCTTAATTGTTTATGTTGAGAAGTCAACTCAATATAATTGTCATATATTTTGAATATAATATTACTCTTATCTATCCCCCTTAAGATTTACTCTTTTCTTGGTTTTCAGTAATTTTACTGTGATATACCTAGGTGAGGGGTTTTGTTGTTGTTGTTGTTGTTTTTATTCCTCTTGCAGTTTGTAAATGCTCTTGATTCTGGGACATAATTTTTTTTTCAGTTTGGAAATGTTTCAACCATTGTCTCTTTAAAATAGTGTTTACTCTTCTCTCTCTCTTTTCTCCATATCTGGGATTCTAATTATACATATCTTAGACCTTATTACTCCCTTCTCATGTATTACCAACTTTTTAATTTCTCCTTGCTTTATTCTAGGTATTTTTTATTGATATATCTTTATTAGAGCTGAGTCCAAAATATTAATAAACCCACTCATTCATACACGATTTTAGTTTTCTTATTTTTAGTTTCTAATGACATGCTGAAATTCTAAATCTTTTATCTTCCTGAAAATAGTAGTTGTTATTTATAATATGTGTCTGATAACACCAATATTTGAATCCCCTCTGTGTTTCTGTTGTCTGCTGTTCCTGCTTTATTTTATTCATCTTATTGTCTCTTTGAGCGCTTGGTTATGTATTGTATTTGTATTGCTTATAAGACATTGATTTGTAAAATAACTTTTCAAAATAATCTAGAGATTATGCAAAGCTAAGCTCTAGGTCTTACCTATTCCTTATTTGCTGTTACTACTACAGCACATCCTTTTGATGACTCACCGCACATCAAGGGTGTTTGTTTACACTCACTCTTTTCTCACCCTGATAGTGCCCTATTGTCATAGCCCTCACCAGAGGATCAAAATTTGTTCAGCTTTTCTACTATCCTCTGGAATTGACAAATTCTTTATTTGATAATGTCTCTTCATCAAGTCTTAACCTATTTTATATTTTATTCCAGGACTTCTGTAACCCTCTTGCTGATAGCTAGCTGTGCTAGCAAAGCAATGTGTGATTGTGCGAAAGGCTTAAGCACCTTCCATATCTGATCAAGGAGCCATACATTTTTTCCCAGTGGATTTTTGAAGAAGTCCACACCTTGGTAATATAAAGCACAGTTAGTATAATAGAAACAATTGAAGTTTTTAGAATGGAGGGTGGTGCTGTGATCAGCTAGTGCAAGACCTATTTTATAGAAGCACAATCTGTTGGGGATCCCATTAGCTTCTATGAAATGGTCTTTTCTCATGAATGGCCATTTTACATAATCTTTGTACTTAATTAAAACTGAAACTTCTAGGAGCAAGAATTGAACTGACCTGCATAGTTACCTGCACTTCTTATTAATTTATTGATTTGTCTCCTATCACAGCCTTGAGATGCTCAATATGATTCATGTAAAAATTTTGGTATGCTTATAAATTCCTGTAGCATCCCAATTAAGTCCCATTACTAAACATGTGTTAGCAAATTTGTACTATTACTACCTGGCTGGCTGTTGATTTGCAGGAAGAAATTTGCAGCTCCTAAACTATCAGCCTGACACTTTTATGAGCTACATTCAGTACAATATCGTTTCATTTAAGTTAAACTGGAGACCACAACAGTACTCTTGGAGCATGCTTTTATTTCCAGCCTTGGAAGCATGAGTTTTAGAGAGTGCGTATCAGCACACCTGTGCATGCCTGCCTTTATAAGATCAAAAATATGCACTGTTTTAGACTCTTCACCTCCAAATGGGTTGTGGATATTCTGCCACAAACATTGAATATGAAAGTGTAAAACTCAACTACTTTATATTTCAACTTTGATTACTTTCAGTGACTGGATATATTTTCTTTCTTATTTTTTAAAAATATTAAACAAATTAGGTCTCTCTTATTTAAAAAGCAATGACTAGCCTGTGAATAAATGTCTTAAGTGATCATCTGGATTTTAAAAAAGCAAAAGCAAAAAGATTGGGATAGTTGCAAGATACAGAAATGGAAATTCTCTTAGGGAATATTCTTTAGGTAACAATTTTAAAACCCGCAATGCCCCATGGGTTAAGGCCTAAGGAAATCTGACAATAAACCTAAAGAAATGCTAATACACCCTATTTTTCCCTTAAAGATTCTCTTTTTGCTCACATTCTAAGGAACTTGGACTTTCTAAGGAAATCATAATACATCTGCAAAGTTCAAATGCTTGTGCAAGAAAGCTCAGTGTCACTATTATAGGCAATTTATAGCAAGTATACAAATCTCAGAGCTTATACTGTGCACATGATTACTACCCTTGGCTTTTTGCATTTTCAGCATTGACTTTGACTTCCTTCTGTATACTTTTGGTTGTTATTTTTATTGTTATCTTGCAGCATATTTGCAAGCTGCCTCATGTATTTTTGAAATGAACAAGTGATGGATATATAACAAGTCATGTGCTGCTTAACCATGAGAATACAGTCTGAGAAATCTATCATTAGGTGATTTCTTTGCTGTGCAAACATCATACAGTGAACTTACACAAACCTAGACGGTATAGCCTACTACTGTAATTGTATTTGCTATATACTTTGATATGACCGGCATGGTGAAGGTAGGTTTGTTTATTTACACCAGCATAAACACAAGCACTGAGTAATTGACATGTGAGCCCTGACAGAGCCTTTTTCTTTTGTAAAACAAGGGCCAGACTTAAGGTTTAATTGGCCAGGCCTCCACTTCAAAGAGGCGTCTACTTCAACAAAGGCTACCTTTAATAAACACCTTCCAGCCACAGGACTCCCATGAAGAGCCAGGCCACCTCCTCCACTGCCTCCTTTGTTTTAGGTCTTGGTTGATTTCATAGCTAACCATTTAGGGTACTTGTTTTTTCTCTTCCCACCCTTTAAATTGCCACTCATATGTTTTAAATTCACCAATTAAGAGAGAGCCTGAGAAACTCCAGGTCCCCAACCTCAACCCCAATAAAAGCAGTGCCCCAGGCTCCTGCTTACTCCTGAGTGCATGTGCGCATGCGTGTGCGTGTTCGTGCACATGAACTCTGGCAGTCTACCCTCAGTTTACCCGGTGGTGTGCCTCCTGGCTTTCCTTGTACACTCTGGGGTCTGTAAGTAAGAAACTTACTTTTTCTTCAAAGTTTCCTAACAGTTATCACTGAAAGGTGTCCTACAATAGTAATTAGAACCACAAGTCAGTTCCACTCCTCAAATTGGTTTGGAAATGGGAGACAGCTGTGGGAAGCTCACAAGTTCCAGGTGATCGTGCCTAGGCACTACTATGGCTGGACTGAGCCGGACAAAACAATAGATGCACTAGGACCTTTCAAGTATGGTAACATCACAAGGCAATAGGAATGCTTAAGCTTCATTATAATCTTATGGGACCACCATGGTATATGAGGTCGGTCCTTGATGGAAACGTTATGCAGTGCATGACTATAATAGTTAAAAGTGTATAAAGATTACTATGTGTTCTACGGTTTTGTGAGAAGCTACATGGCCTGTAGAGTGTGTATGGACAAAGCCAGAGAAACGGTATTTTGTTAAGGCTGCTGTGAGTCTGTATTTTCCCTTCTACCCATGCCTAGTCAATATGTCTTGGGGATCTCTCTTTTATTTAACACTCAAATATCAAAGGGATAGGAAGACGCTAGAGATAAGATTTCAACCTCCCTTCTGGTGCCAACTTAGTACTACTTAAGCCTTATGCCATCTAAGGCCTGCTTCAAATGTGCTCTTCCAGTCACCAAATGTCTGTCTTACAGGGAGGTTTACCCAATGTGCAGATAATGTCTAGGTAATATGTATGCCCTGTATTTAAGGATAAGATAATCATTCATTCCTTTCTTAAGTATTGATGCAGAGTGTATTGTCTATTGAGCATGGTATTCTAATAGAAAGCCAAACCAGGCCTTGTTGCAGCCTTTAAGAAATTTAGATAATATATTAATAAGTAAATACTTTTATAGGAGTACAATCCACAACTTAAAAATAAGTGTGAAAATAAGGACATTTCTTTTCACTTGATACTAAAATTTAGTTTTTACCCTGAGCTGCTATTTTGCCTGATGGCAGACACTCAGGTGAGTTTATTCTTTCATATCTAGTGATTTCTCTTTAATGTATGAGGATTCATAAGTCCTGCCCAAAGTTTAGTTGAGAGTTCTAGTCTTTTCTCTTATCACTATCCCAGACTCACTGTGAGATAACACCTGGTACAGAGATCAGTGGAAAGCATTTTCCTCCCTACCTTTAAGATGCATAGGAATATTTGGGAACCTCTTCTGAAAATTATTTCTGAAGTTGAGGAAAACAGGAGAGGGATATTATTCTGGGGCCTGATATTCCAGGCACCATCACATTATATGCATATATTAAGAAAGAAAGTCTATCTTCTTGTTTTAGAGATTGACCCATCTGGCTATCAGAACCCAAGTCCACCAAATATTTTAATCTTTTCCATTATATTTCTGGTTCCACGCAGCTACCTGATTAGATAATGTTGAGGGGTCAGTTTGTTGGACAGTTACATTTTCAGTATAAATAAAAAATTTTTTCTCCTGCATCAGGGTTAAGGCTGTTGTCAGCAAAGTTATATCCATTGATCCAATCAATTCCAGGTTGTTTCTGATTCTGCAAAGTAAAGGACTAGGTTCTGGGCTGATGGGAATTTAGACTCTAATACTGTTAGCTCCATGAAGGCAGGGACTGTGTTTATTTTGTTAATCACCCTCACATGCTTGGCTCTTCTAACTGCTCAGCTTTTTGGTTGCCATTCAACTGGCCTCTTTTCCTATGGTATCAATCACACCACACAAGATTTCTTTTGAACTTCTTGGTACACTGCATTATTCCTATTTTATAGATGTGAATCTATTTTATAGATTCCTACTTTAAATATTCCTGTTTAAAGTAGTTAAATAACTTCCACATTGTCACAAAGTTAACAGAATGATTTTGGAACCTAAATGTAGAGAATTTCAAAGTCCATACCCTTTCCATTACATCATGGTGCCCATAGAAATAAATAAAGTTAGAGATCACAGCTAAGCTTGAGCTATCAGACAAAGCTTCTTAGCAAATATTTAATTAGGTTTTGAAGGCTGTGCAGTTCTTTAAGCTAGAGACAGAATACACAATATCAACAAAGGTGAAGGGACAAGATATTGCATGTTATATTGAGGAAATAGTAAGTAATAAAGTTTAACTTTGTATATAAGCTATAAGTTATAGGATCATGGACACTGAATCTAGATAAGTATGACATCATTAAATTCTTGAAAGGTAGAGTGAAGAATCTGAACATTCTTCCATAACTAATCAGATGCAAAGATTTTTAAAGAAGAAACATGATTAAAGCTGTGCTTTAGAATGATGCTTCTAATCAACATGTTCCTTAGCCAGAGAAGACTAGTTAAGATGTTATTGATAATAGTGCATGTGATGATAGTAAGGATGGATCCATAAGAGAGAAGGATTCGAAGAGCTCTTTCAAGGCAACATATGTAGGGGAATGGAGCATTAACAAAAACAGAGGAGTTAAATTGATTATGCAAGAAGATTGTGCTTTTAGTTTTGCAGACATTAAGTTTGTATTACTTGTAGTTTACCCATGGGTAGATGACCAATAGGAAGTTGGAATGTAATTCTATAGCTTGAAAAGGCTCAGCTAGAATTACATATTTGGGATCTTTCTGAAGGAAGGCAATAATTGAAATCATAGAGTAAATGAGATTATCAGGGGAAAGAGTATAAAAAGAAAAGACTTGAACAAACCCCAGGCAGAAACATTTAGTGGGCAGAAGGAAGAAGAAGCCTCAAAGTAGACAGAGAAGGTGCGGTCAAAGAGGTAGGTAGTTATTACTTCCCTCAGGGAGTTATTTCTTCTAGTTTCAAGACTGAGAACTACTGTCTTAGTTTAATGATAGAAGTTGGTAAAAATAGCTAGGAGGAAGTAAATTGGTAAATATGGATTAAGCCAAGGCAAATTTGATGAGCTGAAGAGAATTTTTGTGGCCATCTACTTTAAAAACCTATTTTACAATGCTACTTCAACATTGGTTTATTTTCCCAGACTTCCCCCACTCCCATTTAAAAAAAAAAGTAATTGGAAATACTAATATATGGTAGAGTCCTAGTAACTTATTTATTTATTTATTTATTTATTTTAGTAACTTCTTAAATATTCAGAATATTCTTCTAAACTATGCTTTAGACTTGATTGCTAGATTTAATTACTAGCAATTGATGTTATAATAGGCTTTGAATTGAAAATAGTAAATTAATTGAATGACTACCTCAGCTATTAATGTACCCTTACTTTTACAATATTTGTCTCTGAAGTACTTTGCCCTCTGGTTTCCAATATTTAGTAAATTAGATAATGTCGTTTTACTTTTTAAAAGTCCCAATTTGTCATAAGTAAAATTTGCTTCTCCATATTTTCATATTGCTTAAGTGACAAAAATGCTGTTCTATATTCAGATATTTTTGGTTGACAAACACACAGCATATTTCTGTCATTTTACTATGTAATACTTTTATAGAAAGCCAACAAAAAGTTTAAAAAATAACTGTTGCTCAAGATCAAAAGTTATTTGCTCAGTCTTAGTAAGAATATGCATATTTTACAGCTTTTTGAATATTTTTGCTAATCTAGCCTTATTCTTTTTGAATAATAAACAGAGGCCTTGGAACAAACTTCTATAATAATCTCTATTATTAATTTCAACTAATATGAGAAACCCTGAAAAGAATCTGAATAAATACAGAGACTATTTAGAAAATGTCTGTAATCTCTATGTTTATCATTGTTATTTTTAAACAAGATTTTGATTGGCAAATAATAAAAGAAATCAATGTCATAGTAAATATGCTTAGGAAAAGGCAACTAGCATAAAAAAGTAAACAAAAAAAAAGAAAAAAAAGGAGAGAGAGAGAGAGAAACACCCAATTGCAATTTAACAGAAAGTCAAATTATCCATTATAAGGGCAAGTTAAAAATATCAAGCCTCTTAAAGGCAATTATTTCATGCCTAAAAAGAAAAGAAATTAAGCTACACTTATCTTTAATATATGCATCTACACTGGCACCCTCAGTCCCTTTGTATTAGGAAGGTGTGGGTCATACAGAACGTACAAGGTGTACTGAGAGCATAGCGTGACATCGAAAGCTCTCTGAGGCTTACTCCATCACTCCTGGGTTCTCTTTCAGCATCTGTCATGTATTGCAATTTTCTTGTTCCATTAAATGAATCTGAAAAATATTATTAAATATTATAACTTTTAAATACTTTCTAATGAGGAAGACAATGACCGCCAAATTGTTTTGTCCTACAAAGAATTTCACTTGTTATCTCATTGAAATACTTGAAGTAGTTGTTGAACTCAAAGGTGAGTTATACATATTTCTTTACAAATTTAAGTAGGTGCTCCAATTTGCTGAACTTTGCTGCGTTGGTAGGTGGGTCTCAATAGAATGATACTTTATAGATAGTTTTAATCCATCCCATCAGGATAAAATTAATGTTTTAAAAATGAGTAATTCACTGACTGTTTTTGAAAGGAACTCATTAATATAGAGAAAGAATTTTGAAATTCCATTGTTATGTGAGGTTGCTGAATTTTAAGAGTAGATATAAATATGTCCTATATTGATAGTATTTGAATTGAAGAATAAAGAGTACCATAGTATCTGTTATCATATAAGCACCAAGGAGGGCTGCATTGACTTTCATGGGCTGTGATGACTATTAATATTACTTGTTTTCTCTAACCTAAAAAATATTTTTTCTGATTTTAAGATAAATTAAAACATTTTTATGAGTCCCTAAATCTATGGTGGGACACTAGGTATGGTGCCACATTTATAAGTTGGCCCTGGCTCAAACACCAGAGGAGATAAAATCAAATTTCTCATATTGAGATTTCAGTTTCATAACTGTACATCATTTGTTGCAAAACAAACCACACGTGAGGACCAGATATATTTTTTGAGGTAGGACTAATGCACTACAATGTGTACGTTTTCTCCAAATAACTCTTCAAAGATACTGTCTTCCTGTTTGTTAGATGCTGGATTCCTCAGCACAGCCACCAAGACAAAAGAAAGGAGATAACATGGACCTGAAGCTACCAGCTAGGAACAGGTGAACAGCAGGTGTTCAAATGGAATATGTGCAGATACTACTAGAATTTTTAAAAAAGGAGGTAATGAGGAGCCCAATCTTAAATTAAAACCCAAATTCCAATGCGTGGCCCCCAGGTCTGAGGCATGCCCTTGCTCTCCCATCTCTTTCCCACCACATCGCCCCTTAGCCATGCGCCTGCCACACTGGCCTTCCTACTGCTCCTCGGGAGCAAGCAGACAAGTGCACTCCAGCATGCAGGGCTCTGCTGAGACTCTTCCCCACAGTAGAGTCAAGCTGCTTGCTCCCTTGCGTCATTTAGGCCTCTGCTTAGCGTTACCTCCCTAGACAGTCCTTCTTAGCCACCCACCCCTCACTACTTTGTTACAACATCCTATTTTATTTTCTACATAGCAGTTAACACTCTGAATCTGTCCCAATCAGTTATTCATTTATTCATTGTCTATTATTCCAACTGGAATATTAGCTCCATGGTTATAGCAGGAAAGTCTGTCTTGTTCACCTGTAACTCCTCAGTGCCTTGAACGGTGCATAGCATTCACAAAATACTTACTGAATGAATAAATGGAGCTAAATTTAACAACTAATTAAATCCCTCTCTTCTATACTTCCACTCAGGCAGCTCAGTTTATGGCCCATCTACCGTGTGACCTTTGGTTTTTAGGAATCTCAAATCTAAAACCCACTTGAACAAAATGTATCTGAAAACTACAATCATAACAAAATACAGTATAGTGTAGTATAACTAGGCAGCTGAGAGAAACCTACCCAAACATCTTAAATATTTATATTTATTGGTGACAATACACTTCATAGGAGTATGTATCATTGTATTATTAAGTAACTGAAACTGTATTGTTATATAAACATCTTTGTGCTGCTTCTACAATTGAGGTGACAGTTTGAGTGAAATGACATAATACATACAACACACCCAGTGATATGTACCTGCTTCTCAAAAGTGGAAGCAATAGCAAAGAATGCAATGCCTAGGTTTTTAATGTAAACAATATCATTATTAGGACCTCTTTCTCCAGCCACCTGGGGCCATCTCCAAGCAGGGAAGTGTTTGAAGTGCCCCATTGCCTATTTTCATTCTCTCTGGGGCAGTTCTTTTAAACCTACTGTAAAATGGATACTAATTTGTAATACTCAGCTTTAAAAGAAAATTGCATAAGATGATTTCAAGTCCCCTACCCATACACTGACTTTTTACTTCAGTCTCAAGTCCTTCTACTAGAACTTCTTCAATTTTCCATTCTTCCTGATCAAACTACAGTACCCTCCCCCCCACACACTCACAGACCAATCAACCAGGAAGATTTATTTACTGCTGATGGTATGCTTACTACTGCGCCAGAGCTTTGGCAATAGGGGGTTGAAGTACAAAAAAATCATTCCTGTTCTTAGAGGGTTTATAGTCCAGATAAGAGACAAAATTACTAGGCATAGAACGGCATTGTTAGAAGTTGCCTAGACTTGTGGTGGTGATCATTGCTCAATGTATACATATATTGAATTATCACGTTATACACCTCAAACTAATATAATGTCCTATGTCAGTTATATCTCAATAAAATAAAATGAACAAATTTTTTAAAAACTACTTTGAAGCTTAGAGGACAAAACACAGCTACATGAAGCAGACTTAAAGCTCTTTTCCCAATTAAAAAAGAGGTAATTTCAGGCAAATGGATAAAGCCATAAAGAAAGGATGAATATGGCTTGTTTGTGGATTTTGAGTTTAAAATGGAGTCTAACTTGGGGAGAAAAATGTGGCAAATGTGGTTGGTTAGCAAATGAGAACATATCATCAAGATGTTGACTGCTAGGCAGAAGCATTTAGATTTGTTTGATGGAAAACTTGGAATTATATTTACTCTCATCTTTCTCCCATGTCCTCAATTTGTAGAGAAAATAAAAGCCTTCTTTTTGTTAAATAATTCCTTCCTGAAAGTCTTCTATTTGTAGTAATGGCAGTCAAAACCTTCTGAAGGTATGTTAGGAAGGTGGCTGAAACCTCAAGCTGGGATTTTTAGCATTTATATGTCTTTTTCATAAGGTCTTTTTGCTATTTTTAAACTTAAATAATTTGGTTTGGAGGGATGAGAAAGGTGATCTTTAATGAGAAGTGTCTTTTCTGACAGCAAATGGATTTTTCATTTCAGTTGGTCTTAGGACACAGTTACTTTCTTAACTATCATAAGCTGTTCTTGGTTTGCCTCGGGATCTGCAGTGGAATATATCCTATGTAGCTGTGTAATACTTGCCCTACATTTTACTTTTTAATTTAAAGTTTATTTCTATCACCCTGTGACCCAAATTATTGCCAAAGGAAAGGCGGAAATTTGTGGAGCATGTATTATGGACCGGTGCATTAATTAGGGTAGATTAAGATAAATGTGTGTAAAAAACTACTCTCAAATGCCAATAGTTTAACAAAATAAAGATTTATTTCCATCACAGATTGGCAGGGGTCCTGTTCTAATAGTTGCTCAGAGACTGCAGCTGACAGGAACTTCATTATCTGCAGCTCCACCATCTAGAACACATGGTGTCCTTGGTCCTTGCATCAGGGAGAGAGAGCATGCAAAATCACACACTGGTTCTGTGTGCTTTTACACACTGGCCAGAACTAGTCCCACGGCTGCACCTAGCTCCAAGGAGTCTGGGGGATAGAGTCTTCTAAGGATCCAGGAAAGTAGGAGAACCAGATTCTAGGAGGTACTAGTAAGGTCTGCCATGGTCAGGCATTGGGCCCATATGCTTCATATGTTTTATTTAACCTGCTCATTTTTTTGGCAAATAAAATAGCTGGGTAAGGTAGAATGACGTTTGGGTCAGAGGTCCTGTGTTGGGAATCTCAGTTCATTTATATCTAATTGCAAGACAAATTGGCTGGCATGTCACTCCTCCTGCACCATTCAGTAGTGCACATCACAACTGGATGGTTTTCCTGACCTTTTGTTGGCATTATGTACCCCTACTTTGTCTTCCCTGCTACTCTCCTGTCACACATTATTGCATAATAACTACTCTTATAATAGTATCAGTATATTTCTTGAGGAAAATAGTTTTTATTCATAGTTTCAACTACTATCTGGCACCTGATAAGTGCTTAATATTTATTGAGGGAATACATTCAAATACTTAACTTTCTGATCATCTATTGGGTTAAGTCATCAGATGACACAAAGTAACTTTCCATATTTCAGAAAAGCATAACCAGAAATATGTATTTTTAAAAATTCCTAGTGTTTTTAATTCTGTAACAAAATTACTTAATATTACATAGTGGAAAACTACATATAAACTATTGTGGTTTTCTAGGGCTACCATGACAAATTACTACAAATTATGTGGCTTAAAACATCAGAAATGGGAGGAAGAGAGAATTATGCTTAGCTAAATAAGCCAGGCAATGAAAGAAAAATACCATATGATATCACCTGATACAGGAGACTAATAACAACACAAACAAATGAACAAAATTGGACAAGGAACAGAGTAACAGTTACCGGGGGAGGGGGGGGAGTAAATAAGGGAAGGGTTTGGTAAAGGAACTAATATAAATAGCCCATGAACATGGACAACGGGGTCGGGATGGGCTGTGGGAGAAGGGGTGGGCTGGGTAGGGGGTAGCAATGAGGGAAAAAGTGGGACAATTGTAATAGAAAAACAAAAATAAAATTAAAAAAATAAAAATAAAAAATAAAAAACAATAAAGAAAAAAATACCAGAACTGTACTGTCTCACAGTTTTGGAGGCTAGAAGCCAACAAAATTAATTTCTTTTGAGGACTGTGAGGAAGAATCTAACCTGTGCCTCTCTTTTTAGCTTCTGGTGGTGACTAGCAATCCTTTCTGTTTCTTGGTTTTTCAATGCATTGTTACGATTTCTGCCTTCTTCACATGGCCTTTTCCTTGTGTTTTTCTCTCTTCTATTCTTATAATGTCAGCAGTCATATTGTGTTAGGGCCCATCCTATTGACTTCATCTTAACTTGGTTACATCTGCAAAGACCTTATTTTGAAATAAGGCCACATCCACAGATACTGGAGGTTAGAACTTTAACATGTATTTTTAAAGGGCACAGTTTAACCATAACAACTATGAATAGTATTTTTTTAAATATTTGAGTCAATATTGATAAGCTCAATAGACTTCAAATAAAAATCTAGATTCCTACTTCTCTTGAAAAATCAGAAGATCTTAGAGTGTTATTGGTGGGAGTGGGGTTTTGTGATATATAAAGGAGAAGAATTTCATGAGCCCCACATGGGAGAATGTGGCTCTGTGGTATGGTTTATTGATCATGTTTAAATAAGGAGGATACCCTCCTGACTTCCTGATGTCCCATCTTGTCCATCTCACCATGGAAAAAGTCCAATCTTGTCTTCAGTAGGGCCAGGATGAAAGTCACTGCCCAGAGCATATGCTCCATCTGGCTAGCTTAGCGCGTGCTTCTAGCTGTAGTCCACGCTGTGCTTGAGTATCCAGTCTCCCCGCTGGAGGCCATGGGCTACATGGCTGCTAAGGCCACGTGGCTATGGGGAGAGAACAGGTGTGTGCACTGTGCGAGTGCAGATCACAAGCCAGAGAGAAATATTCTGTTCCCCTGGGGCTATAACCAGGAGCTTGGGTATGGGAAGGACCAATGCTTTTTAAAAAAAAGAAATAAATTTCCCAAGCTTTTTTGGGTTTTGGATAGATTTACACCCCCTAGTTAGACTGACAGGTCTCTAGGGTCTCACACCTCCCCATACACCCGCAACAATCTGGTGCTAAAGAGGGGGAAGAGAGGAGTGTTAATCCCCTTGGCAGAGCACAATGCTGTGGTCTCAGGGAGTGTGAAAAGCTGTAGCTTTTTATGATGAAGCAAACAGGCTTATGTTCCCCATTTTATGAAGTTCAATACCTAGTCCCCTTTGGTCCCCTTTTCTAGCTCAATATGTACAGTAATAAGATCTGCCTTCCCACATGACATCAGTCCCCTGGAACTAATGGCTGTCTTCCCCTTTATATGAGGCCTGTGCTCTCCAGTTTGCCACACTCCCTACTGATTACTAATGTCTCCCTGGCCAAATTTCATCTTCAGTATTGAGCATTAATTATGATTATGACAGTATCAAATGCCAGAATTCTTAAACTCAGCCCACTTCATTCATTATATTACTTCTCTGGCCCTGATGATTTATGATTTCCTAACTCCTGCTATAAAAAAAAACAGCTCTACTGATAAAGGTTTACTGAATTCAACTTATTGTATAGTCATTCTTTAAGATTAACAGTATTGCGTACTAACAAAAAGAATTTACTCATGGTAAACTGTTTCAAAATGACTTACTTAAAGTCTGGAATATGATCAGATACAGCCATGAGAAATGAAAAGGGGCGTCAAAGGAGAAAATAAGGTCAATAATCACTTTTCAACAAAAGCAGCTGAAATGATACTGGCAATAATTAAGAGGAAGTGACACAGAAAATGAAATGTATTATATGACCCTCCCATGGGCAAGATAAAAAGATTCTGTATTCAGAAAAAAAAGTTAATTTTATTAAAAGGCATAAGAGTCAACTTTTAAGGAGTACACAAAGTGAATTTATAAGTGATGAAAGAAAATCCCTGAAGGGACTCATGAAATGAGGGTAAAATGTGAATTTGTTCTCAATGTTGCTGTCTTATTTATTACTAAATAGAAAGGGGTGACTTGATAGAGCATTCAAGGACAATGGATTTTTAAAATGGGAGAAACAATAGATCTTCAGACCTGAATGGACACAAATGTCTGTCCCTCGGTTATTAAATTTTACATGTTCAAAACATTTCATCTTCATTTTTCACTTCCCTCAACAAATTCAAGTCTGCTTCCCCCATAGGATTCCCCAACTCTCAAAGCAACCCTGTTTTCCTGCCATCTGAGCTACAAACACCCCTGCGTGCCTCTTCCTTTACCCTCAACCACAGTCAGCCCAGGATTTGGTTCTGTCATCTTGCACTCCATAAACACAGGGTGGGAGAAAAGTAGGTCTGAAGTTGTCTGTATGGAAAATAATACAACAGTTAATAACTAATAATGCAAGAATAAACTCCATTTTGTGTACTCACAACTGTAAACCTACTTACTTGAGAGAAATCTGTTTCCTTTTTCCATCCTCACTGTCCCTGCCTTCTTCACCATATACCTTTATAAAACTGACCTATGAGTAGTCAGATGAATTCACTGAGGTAGTTTAGGTCTTCATCATCTCCAACATGGACTACTGTGTTGAACTTCCTGGAAGTTGATCTCCCTATCACAGGCCTTCCCCAATTTGCTATTTTTTTCCACAACCACACCATGACCATTCACACTTCCGGATCCTATATAAAATATTCTCTCTACTCAAATGAATTTAACATCTCTCTTTCACCTTCCCTTACTCATCCTTCAGTGGCATCTCACTCATTCCATGGAGCCTTCCTAGTTCGTTTCCTTTCTTCTACACTCTCAAGCTCTCTCTATTCATATCTCCATGTACTTGTTTCTCAAACTGTGGTCCATTGGTCTGCCATCTCCACAGCCGAGGAGCTTGTGAGACATGCAAAATCTCAGGCGACACCCCAGGTTTACTGAATCACAATCTGCATTTTAAGGAGATCCCTAGGTGATGCCTACGCACATAAAAGTTTCAGATGCGTGGCTAGAGATGATATTATCAGAGTTCTGGATTTCTGTTTTATACTGAACTCTGAGTTCCTGTAGATGAAAGTCACATATTTCACTCTGAACCCCTTAAAACAGTGTCACTGTATGCTGAACACTTACGGTATGTAAATGTGGGAGAGAGAAAGTGGAAACAGATGCTTCAGTGGTCACCCAGGTAGTGATGGCAAAACCAGGACTCCCTGGGCACCTACAAACCAGAGCCTTCCTACCACACATGCTGCGCCACTTGCAAAACATCTTTATTTTCCATTTCTAAACCTCAGAGATGTTGGATGATGCATGTACACTTACAAGTCTATTTTAAGTGTCCAAGAGGACTCTAGAACATGACTTTTTCTCTTGACACTTAGTTGAAGTTCTTTCCACTGTGTCATTTGGCCTCTGTCAGAAGAACAAGTGAGAAACTCATTAATTGAACTTCTGTTCTCAGAATTCCAGTTTCAAAGAGCATCTGCCATGATGAAAAAATATATATTTGTGTTTCCCCAGAATGCTTTGATCAGTTGGCCCTGGGTTACAGTCTAACAAGCCAAACTCACTGAACATGTTTATTTCAAAGTTAAAGAAGAAGCTCTAACTGAAAAACAAAAAAAGTAAGAAATAATTATCAATAGAAATATAATTAACCAATTTACCAATTTGATGTTTCCTATTGGCACAATAATTTGTAACTTGTAACATTAAGTGTATTTTTATAGTACATTTAAAAACATGATATATAATGACTATAAACTTCCATTTTGGATAGACACACTCCACATGCCACATTCATCAATGTATTTCCAATGTTCTTTAATATTTGAGGAGGAAACAAATAGGATGTTTATATAATTGCCACCAATATGTGTTGCTTTGCTTTGTTTCACTTTTGAAATAATAACAATAGTATGCCATAAACAACCTATTCAGTTATGAAGATAAAACATATTAATATTCATTACATGTACACTATGTGCTAGGCACTGTCATCGGCTCTGCCCTCAGAAAACTCTGCCTCTGGGGATCTTATGGGCAAATGGGGGAGACAGCCAAAGAAGCAAGCAGTTACAGTGAAGTTTTATGAAGGCAGGTGTAAACACAGGTACTACAGGGAATCTAGGCAGGAAGAGCACCCGGTCCAATCTTGGAAAACCAGAAAAGCCTTTGCAAAGAAAATGACCATGAAGCTCAGACCGGCAGAAAAATAGAATTTTAATAAGGCAGATTATGTGAGGTGGGACTTCTCAGATGGAAGAACAGCTGCGTGTGCAGAGGCCCTAACGCAAGAGAAAGGATGAAAGGTTCAAAATGGCCGCAAGTAGTTCAGTGTGGCTAGGCCACAGAGTTGCTGGTGCCTGGGGGGAATGGTATATAGCGTGATGGCGGTTAATGCCAGACAGGAAAGCAAGGGCAAGATCGTGAAGGGTGCCGAATGCTCCAAGAGAAATTTGGGTGTCATTCTAGATAATAAGAGCACTATGTAATACACTTCTAGTGCTTACTATGGATTCCACATTGTTCTGAAATGATCTCACTTAGTCTTCACAAGTGGTGTAAATTTTAAGGACAGTTATTACTCCTGATTTTACAGAGTGTGAAACTGAGGCACACAGATTAAAATTACTTTGCCAGAGCTGCACAGCTAAGCAGTCATGGAGCTCGGCTCCTAAAGGCAATGGGAAAGGGCATGAAGTAATTTTTGTTTTGTAAAGATCATTTTGGTGCAAGTGTGAAGAAAGTATTTGGGAAGACACTTCAGTAATCCAAGTGAAATAAGCTGAAGACTTGAACTAAATGAGCTGTCAGGGGACAAAAATAAGTAAATGGGAAGAGAGATGTTCAGGTACTAACATAGGATTTAGTGATGGGTTGATAGGGTGTGACCAGATGGGCTTCTTCAAACAGGACATAAATACCATATTTAAGACATATACAATCAACATGTCTTCACCATGCCCATATTTTAATTGAAATGACTAAAATTAATATCAACTAATCTCTAATTAGTGACATAAATAAGTAAATTGAAGGAACTAGGTTTCACATCTTAAAAAAAGTAATATATCATCTGATTATGGTGTCACTTCATTCTTAGCTTATGTTCCTTATAGTACAGCCGTTTCTCTATTTCTTTTATTTCCTGCTAGTTCAAATTCCATAGCAGAAGAACCTCACCTGTGACTGTTATTCAAATGCTGTCAGGAACTCAAAATTCACGCAGTTTCCCAGCAAGTTTCAGTCTATCCTTGATAACTCAGATTCCAGGCTGTCTCTCTTTTTTGATCTCATCCCTCTCTCTGCCCTGTCTCTGATTATCCTACTTTATGTGTCAGTTTCTACACGTGGGCTTTTCCCCCTGCAACACCTGCCATTCACACATCTTTGAACCTTGGCCTCTCTAGCTCCCTATTACCAGCTGCCAAATCAATCTATCAGCTCATTAACTTGTTCATATTTAGTGGTCTCTTCTCTTCTGTTCTGATTTTTTTGGTAACATTGATGATGTTATGAGAAAACTCACATCTTTCAAATATATTAGTTATGAATCTTACTCTTAAATCTCAATTAAAATATCAACTAATTAGCATTCTCTATCTCTAGAAAGACACCTTTGAACTTTTAGAATTTTTGTCACTTATTCTTGTGATGTGCCTGTCCTTTTCCCTTGGACATATGGCCAAGTGTTGAACTCTCTTTCAATATCATACCTTCACCTCTTCATTTTTAAAACAATTATCCATGTGTGTTTATATTTCAGACCTTCAGCCAACTTACAATATTGCCTATATTTTTGTTTTTTTTTTGTTTTTTTTTTTTTCTTATTTTTTTTTTTTGCACCTGTCTGTGGGTCATTCATATATATATATATTTTTTAACTTGACCCATCCCCTTACACCTTTCTTTTCCTCCCCCCCCACCCCTCTTGTTACTGTTAGTCTACTTCTTGTTCAATTTTGCTCATTTGTTTGTGTTGTTCATTAGTTTCCTGTAATAGGTGACAGCATACGGTATTTTTCTTTTGTTGCCTGGCTTATTTCACTAAGCATAATTTTCTCTAGTTCCATCCATGTTGTTGCAAATGGTAGAAGTTCCTTCTTTCTTTCTGCTACATAGAATTCCATTGTGTAAATGTACCACAGTTTTTTGATCCACTCATCTACAGATGGGCACTTAGGTTGTTTCCAGCACTTGGCTATTGTAAATAGTGCTGCTATGAACATTGGAGTGCATAGGTTCTTTTGAATTGGTGTTTCGGGATTTTTTGGATATAATCCTAGCAATGGAATTGCTGGTTCAAAAGGCAGTTCCATTTTTAGTTTTTTAAGGAAACTCCAAACTGTTTTCCACAGTGGCTGCACCAATCTGCATTCCCACCAGCAATGCACCAGGGTTCCCGTTTCTCCGCATCCTCTCCAGCACAAGTTGTTTGTTGATTTGTTGATGATTGCCATTTTGACTGGTGTGAGGTGGTATCTCATTGTGGTTTTAATTTGCATCTCTCTGATGGCTAGTGATGTTGAGCATACTTTCATATGTCTATGGGCCCTCTGTATGTCTTCTTTGGAGAAGTGTTTGTTCAGGTCCTTTGCCCATTTTTTAATTGGGTTGTCTGTCTTCTTGGTGTTGAGTCGTATGAGTTCTTTATATATTTTGGAGATCAATCCTTTGTATGAGATGTCATTGGCGAATATATTTTCCCATATGGTTGGTTTCCTTTGCATCTTGCTGATGTTTTCTTTAGCTGAGCAGAAACTTTTTAGTTTGATGTAGTCCCATTTGTTTATTCTTTCCTTTATTTCCCTTGCCTTAGGAGATATATCAGTGAAAATGTTGCTACATGGGATATCTGAAATTTTCCTGCCTATTTTTTCCTCTAGGACTTTTATGGTGTCATGGCTTACATTTAAGTCTTTGATCCATTTTGAGTTTATTCTGGTGTATGGTGTGAGCTGGTGGTCTAGTTTCATTTTTTTGCATGTCCCTGTCCAGTTCTCCCAACACCATTTGTTGAAGAGGCTCTTTTCATTCCATTTGATGTTCTTTCCCCCTTTGTCAAATATTAGTTGACCATATGAACCTGGGCTTATTTCTGGGCTCTCTATTCTGTTCCATTGATCTATATGTCTGTTTTTATGCCAGTACCAGACTGTTTTGATTACCGTGGCCTTGTAGTATAGTTTGATATCGGGTATTGTGATTCCTCCTACTGTGTTCTGCCTCAAAATTGTTGTGGCTATTCGGGCTCTTTTTTGGTTCCATATAAATTTTTGAAGTATTTGTTCTAGGTCTGCGAGATATGTTGCTGGTATTTTAATAGGGATTGCATTGAATCTATAAATTGCTTTGGGTAGTATGGACATTTTAATGATGTTGATTCTTCCCATCCATGAGCATGGTATACGCTTCCATTTATTTGTATCTTCTTTAATTTCTTTCTTCAGTGTTATGTAGTTTTCTGTGTACAGGTCTTTTACCTCTTTGGTTAAGTTTATTCCTAGGTATTTTAATTTTCTTGTTGCTATGGTAAATGGGATTTTTCTTTCAGTTTCTATCTCTGAGTTTTTATTGTTGGTGTATAAAAATGCCTTCGATTTCTTAATATTGACTTTGTATCCTGCTATTTTGCCGAATTCACTTATTAGATTGAGTAGTTTTTTTGTGGAGTCTAAAGGATTTTCTATGTACACTATCATGTCATCTGCAAATAATGACAGTTTTACTTCCTTTTTTCCAATTTGGATGCCTTTTATTTCTCTTTCTTGTCTGATTGCGGTGGCTAGAACTTCCAAGACTATGTTGAATAGGAGTGGAGAGAGCGGACATCCTTGTCTTGTTCCTGATTTCAGGGGGAATGCTCTCAGTTTTTGCCCATTGAGTATGATGTTGGCTTCAGGTTTCTCATATATGGCCTTTATTATGTTGAGGTATGCTCCCTCTATTCCCATTTTGCTGAGAGTTTTTATCATAAATGGGTGTTGTACTTTATCAAATGCTTTTTCCGCATCTATTGATATGATCATGTGGTTTTTGTCTTTCATTTTGTTTATGTGGTGTATCACGTTTATTGATTTGCGAATATTAAACCATCCTTGCATCCCTGGGATGAATCCTACTTGATCGTGGTGTATGATCTTTCTAATGTGTTGCTGGATCCGGTTTGCCAATATTTTGTTGAGGATTTTAGCATCTATGTTCATCAGCGATATTGGTCTGTAGTTTTCTTTCTTTGTTGTGTCTTGACCTGGTTTTGGAATTAGGGTTATACTGGCTTCATAGAACGAGTTTGGGAGTCTTCCCTCTTCTTGTATCTTTTGGAATAGTCTGAGGAGGATAGGAGTTAGTTCTTTCCTAAATGTTTTGTAGAATTCACTTGTGAAGCCATCTGGTCCTGGGCTTTTGTGTGCTGGGAGTTTTTTGATTACTGCTTCAATTTCACTAGCTGTTATTGGTCTATTCAGACTTTCTGCTTCTTCTTGATTCAGTTTGGGCAGACTATAGTTTTCCAGGAATCTGTCCATTTCCTCTAGGTTGTCAAATTTCTTGCCATACAGTTGTTCGTAATAATTTCTTATAATTCTTTGTATTTCTGTGGTATCAGTTGTGATTTCTCCTCTTTCATTTCTGATTTTATTTATTTGGGTCCTCTCTCTTTTTTTCTTGATGAGCCTGGCTAAAGGCTTGTCAATTTTGTTTATCTTTTCAAAGAACCAGCTCCTACTCTTGTTGATCTTTTGAATTGTTACTTTAGACTCTATGTCATTTAATTCTGCTCTGATCTTGATGATTTCCTTCCTTCTACTTGATCTGGGGTTTGCTTGTTGTTCTTCCTCTAGTTCTTGTAGCTGTAGGGTTAAATTTTTTATTAGAGATTCTTCTAGCTTTTTTAGGTAGGCTTGTATTGCTATGAACTTTCCTCTTAAGACTGCTTTCGCTGTATCCCATAGGTTTTGGGTTGTTGTGTGTTCATTATCATTGGTTTCCAGGAACTTTTTGATTTCTTCCTTGATGTCATTGTTAACCCATTCATTATTTAATAGCATGTTATTCATTCTCCATGAGTTTGAATGTTTTTGAGTTTTTTCCTTGAGGTTGATTTCCAATTTTAAGCCATTGTGATCTGAGAAGATGCTTGATATAATTTCAATTTTCTTGAATTTATTGAGGCTTGTTTTGTGTCCTACCATGTGGTCTATCTTTGAAAATGTTCCATGTGCACTTGAGAAATATGTATATTTTGCTTCTTTGGGGTGTAAACTTCTATATATATCAACTAAGTCCATTTGATCTAAAGTGTTGTTCAGTGCCTCAATATCTTTGGTGTTTCTTTGCTTTGAAGATCTGTCCATTGTTGACAATGGGGTGTTAAAGTCCCCTACGATGAGTGTGTTGCTGCCTATATCTTTCTTGGAGTCTTTCAAAATTTTCCTTACATATTTGGGTGCTCCTAAGTTTGGTGCATATATATTTATAAGGGTTATATCTTCTTGATGGATTTTTCCCTTAAGTATTATGAAATGCCCTTCTTTGTCTCTTTTTATGGACTTTGCTGTGAAATCTGTTTTGTCTGATATAAGTATTGCTACCCCGGCTTTTTTTTCATGTCCATTTGCTTGGAATACATTTTTCCATCCCTTTACTTTCAGTCTGTGTAGATCTTTTGTTCTAAGGTGGGTCTCTTGTAGACAGCATATATGTGGGTCATTCTTTCTAATCCATTCAGCTACCCTATGTCTTTTAATTGGAGCGTTTAATCCATTTACGTTTAAGGTTATTACTGATAAGTACTTATTCATTGTCATTTTCCCCCTTTGTACTTGTGTTCTTCTCTGTTTCTCTCTGTTTCTTTATCTTTTTAGAGCAGACCCTTTAGCATCTCTTGCATTGCTGGTTTGGTGGAGATGTATTCTTTTAGTCTTCCTTTGTCTGAGAAACTCCTTATTTCGCCTTCCATTTTGAATGAGAGCCTTGCTGGGTAGAGTATTCTTGGTTGTAGGCCTTTGTTTTTCATTGCTTGGAATATTTTTTGCCATTCCCTTCTGGCTTGTAGTTTTTCTGCTGAGAAATCTGAGGATAGCCTTATTGGAGCTCCCTTGTATGTTATTAGTTGTTTCTCTCTTGCTGCTTTTAGGATTCTCTCTTTGTCTTTGGATGTTGCCATTTTAATTATGATGTGTCTTGAGGTGGGCCTGTTGGGGTTCATCTTCATTGGGACCCTCTGTGCCTCCTGGATTTGCGTGACTCTTTCTCTCCTCATGTGAGGGAAGTTTTCTGTCATTAGTTTTTCAAAGAGGTTTTCTATCCCTTGCTCTTCTTCTTCTCCTTCTGGAATTCCAATGATACGGATATTGTTACGTTTCATGTTGTCCTGCAGCTGTCTTAGGACCTCTTCAGTCTTGTTCAGTCTTTTTTCATTTTGTTGCATTGTCTGGGAGTTTTTGTGTACGTTGTCCTCCAGCTCGCTGATCCGATCTTCTGCTTCCTCTAGCCTGCTTTTAATTCCTTCTACTGTGTCCTTCAATTCAGAGATCGTATTCTTCATTTCCTCCTGGCTCTTATTGATAGCTTCCATGTCCTTTTTGATGCTGGTATAATTCTCAGTAAGTTCCTTATAGTTCTTCTGGAGTTCACTGTAGTTTTTCTGGAGTTCTTTGTAGTTTCCGCTGAGCTCATTTAGCTTCTCCATAATCCATGTTTTAAATTCTGTATCTGATATGTTGCTACCCTCTATTTCATTTAGCACTCTTTCTGGGGATTCTACCTTTCCTTTTGATGGGGGGTTGTTTCTCTGTCTCCCCATTTTTGTGATTCCTTTTATTTGTTGGTGCTTCTTAGAATGATCAGTTCTTCCTGGATCTGCCTCTGGTAGCGTCAGATCATGTACCAGACTCTTGCCTATATTTTTGGTTCTGATCTTTCATATTCTGTCCAGTTCCATCAAAGCCAACATTATAAACAGCCATTAATTTACATTTTAGATTAAATTATTATCAGAATAGCCAAAATTATGGTAGTATATTGCCACATTTCAGAGATAATCTATCAGTTAAGGAAAAGGTGTGCAAAGAAAATTTGATATTAACAGAAGGACAGAGGAGCACATATTGAATTGATAAAACTTTGAAACATAAAATTTATTTCATCGGGGCAAGGATAAAGAAGAACCTAACATATTCTTTGTTACCATTTATCTCCCTGATCTAAATAATAAGAATGTAACAAACTAAAGCAAATTTTTAAAAGTACAGAATCAATGGTAAAAATGGTTGATGATAAAAAAAGACAGTGGGTTTGAAAAACATTCTAAGTTCAGAAAGGGTGACAAGAAAAGAAAAGTAAATCATTAGTTTTTATTCATTTATTTTAAATTATGAGTTTAAGATGAAAATTCCCAGCAGAGATAAAAAATAAAGATAAATTGTATTGGTTAAAATGCCATTATCTTTATGTCTTTATCATAAGCATTTTATTTTATTTTTTAATTTTTAAAAAATTTTATTATTGATTGTGCTGCTACAGTTGTCCCAATTTCCTTCCCCCCTGCTCCCCCCTCCCTCCAGTTGTCCTCCCCCTTAGTCCATGCCCATTGGTCCTGCATATAGTATTTTCAACATCATCCTACCACTCCACTCCCTCCCACTATGCTTCCCAATTTCTGCACCATCTCCCTCCCTCTCCCCCGCCCCCTCCCCGCTGACCTCCCCCCAATATGCTCCCCATACCTATAATTCTTTTTCCCACTCTCGTTGCCTACTTAGTTTGCGCTTGCCTCAGTTCCCTAGCTTCTGCTGTTGGTTGTTGTGATACAGCTTTCATTTTAATGTTCATTGTCCTGATCCCCCTTCTTCTAAACCAGTCCCTTTAACATCTCATATAACAGTAGTTTGGACCTAACAAACTCCTTCAGTCTTACTTTGTCCTGGAAACACTTTCTCTGCCCTTCTATCCTGAATGAGAGCTTCGCTGGGTAGAGTAATTGTGATTGTAGGTTTTTTATTTTCATTACTTTGAATATTCCTTGCCAGTCCCTTCTTGCCTGTAAAGTCTCCTTTGAGAAATCCGCTGATAGTCTAATTGGGACCCCTTTGTATATGATTCTTCTCTTCTCTCTTGCTGCTTTTAAGATTCTCTCTTTATCTTTAATTTTTGACATTTTGATGATAATGTGTCTTGGTGTGGTCCTCCCTGGGTCCAGTCTATCCAGAACTCTCTGTGCTTCTTGGACCTGTAAGTTCTGCTTCATTATTTTTTCACATAATTTTTCTATTTCTAATTCTTCTTCTTCTTCACCCTCTGGCAATCTGATAACCTGAATGTTCGTTCTCTTATAGCTGTCCCAGAGGTTTCTGAGCCTCTCGTCATATTCCTCACTCTTTGTTTCCTCTTTCTGCACTGGTTGACTGTTCCCTCCCTATGTTCCGATTTGTTGATTTGATCCATGGCTTTCCCTTCCTCATCAGTTGTCTTGTATGTATTTTTGTTCATTTCAGCAGGGCTAGCCTCTATTCCTTCCCTGTCTTGATTCAGCCCCACTGTTAGAGACCTAACAGTTATAACTATGGCTCTAAACTGAGCTTCCAAAAGATTTGCTATCTGTTCCTCGGTCAAGGCTTTTATTTGTTTTTTTGTTAGCTGTATGATTGGTATTTCAATCATTAATTCTGCCATTCTGATCATTTTGTTTATCTTTCCCTCTTGGGCGGAGCGCTGTCGCACCTCCTACGCTATATTGTATGGAGCCCCGTGTGCCCGTCACAACCTGGTGACCTTTCTCACCACACTGTGGCGCTTTGCATGGGGGCGGGGGTCCAAGATGGATTCCCACTATTACTCTCTGCTGTTAGAATTTCGAGCTGAAGGATTTGGTCTGCAGATGGGGCAGCCCCCAGGCACCTCTCTCCTCCCACCAAACACAGGCATCTGCTCACCAGGTCCCGCCGTTCGCCGCTGCGGCTGCCGCCTCCAGCACAGTTCAATCTTTCTCAGCCATGGACTCGCACTTCCTACCCGTCCGGACGAGCACCACTTGTTTATGACTGCATACGTTGGACTTCTCTGTAGCTTTATTTTCAGGAACTTCTTATTATTTTTAGTTTTGCATTAGCTATAATCCTTCTTAGCTTTTGTTTACATATTTATAAAACTTGGAAGTTAAGATAATTGCACATTATATACATCATAGGTAAAAACATGTATAAAAAGTTAACAGGAGACAGGCCATGCCTATATTAACCAGCAGATTTTATTGAAGTTTAGGAAGAACATCTTTTGCTAAATTAAATTGGGGACACTAATAAAATAAATTAATAAAATTATATAAAAATTAAGAAGAGGTTTAAAAACTAATGTCCCAAGAAGGAGCTATGTGTTCTATTATTTATGTGTTTAATGTATTTATATTCTTAAGAATACATTATTTAGTCAGCCTGCATCTATCCCAGGCAGCAGTGTAGCTAAGCACATGGGCTGAGCTTGGAAGAGACCTGAGTTGAAACCTCAGTTCCATTGCTAATGAGCAGTGTGTCCTTAGGCAATATTACTAATTGTTTTTGTTTTTTTAATTTTCTTTTACACCTCAGTTTCTCGTTCCAGAAAACAGATGCAATAATATGCCCATCTCATAAAGTTAACTAACATAAATATTAATTGTTATGATCATTTTATGCCAGAATTTTAACACAGTGTGAACAATTACTATCTTCTTAACTTTTCCCTCCATCAGCTCTTAAGCAGATTGTTAGTACTGGTCTCTTCAATTGTGATTTTCTTTCTTTTTTTGGTAATCTTGATCACTATGAGACAACTAAAATGTTTCAAACAATACTCTGTCACTTATGAAAACTACCCACCATCTGTCTGCATTAAATCTTCAACTACCAGTAATCTTTAGTTCAGTCTGTGTGATAAAATACAACCATCGGCTGCCAGAACATAGTGATTTAGTGCAGCTAGTCAAAAAGCAACTTGTGAATGCATATCCCTACTGTGGGAAAATCCCTTTAACCACGGAGTCAGTCCCACAGCCAGATTGTGGGAGCCAGTCTGATTGTAAGCTTCTCTGAATGAGGTCCTGTTCCGATCTGGTGTTGGCTTGAGGAGACAAGGACACCGAGGGGTCACATCCAGGAACTCACTGGGAATTTCCCTTTAACAGAAGCATGACTCAGGTGGGGTAAATAAAACCCATAATCCTCACGTATGGGAATTTCTGATGAGCAGCCACTTCTGAATGCCTTTTCCAATGGTCTTGTTTCTCTGTCATAATCCTGTTTGAAATTTGAATTCATTCTGTACTGAACTGCATAGCAAACTGTAAAAAAATTCTGGCAAATTATTTTTTTCATCCAAAAGACAAACAGGGTTCTCTGAATTCATACAACATTGCTCCATTTTGAAAGTTCCATGCCATTCACATAGGAGGACTGTGGGAACCACTACAAATGAAATTTCTGAAGGTTTAGTCTTTACTCGGTATTGGCTGCCGAAAACTGGAATTCCCTGTAAGTTTAAGAAACTCCCCAATAGAGACACCATGAAAGAGGAAGCCAGACAACTCTGGAGTGCCATCATTTTTTTCTTCCAAAGGATATGTGTGATCTTTCCCAAAAGGGAGAGAAGAGATTCTGTGTTATCTTGAAATGGTTGGATCATCCTCAGAGGTGATATTTAGGCCACTTAAAGAATGGCTCAGGTGAGGTGAAGTAAATGAGAAGCCTCCAAATTTTCTCATGGAAAACTTGGGAACAAAGTCCCCCCGGAAGGTTTCTGTACCAAGAACCCACACTCTTTTGGTTCTTAAGTTTCCTGTTCTCCAGACATAGGCTATCTCCAGACAATCAAACTGTGTCATTGTTCAGAAAATAAAAGATTATGTCCCCCCCCAAATTCCCAAATTTCTGCACACACAATGGAAAATAAGATGCATAATCATTAAATTTAATCAACTTTGCTCAATACTCTTTTGTTATATGTTTATATACAAACATAGAAGCAATCTACTGAAACTTTTAAAAAATTACTTGGTTTATTAAGAGTTTCTTTAATGTTTTAAAACTAGTACAGTGGGTACTGCCAAGTCCTAGGCATATAGCTCCACCATGTGGAAGAGCCTCTGCTAATAACATTGACAATTTTTTTAAAGAAAAGTTATAATAAAACTTAGAGGTCAGAGTTCAAATCCTCAGCTTATATATGAGAAGAGAGAACTAGAGAATTGAGTGATTCACCCAGTCCCTTTACAACTCCAAGGCTAAATTTTTGGGTGTTCTCTTTATTAAAGTGGTTGCTTGAATTAATATACTATTAGTTCACCCACTCATTCATTTTAATTATTAAATAATCAGATTAAGCATGTTCAATGGGTATTTGCTTTATTTTTATCTGTGCATAATCTAAGCCTACTTTCTATTTGGTAGGAATTCTGTTGTGTACATGTGGTGAGGCAAAGCCCCACTTCCTTCTGGGAACTGGAAGGACAATTTATCCTCTCTTCTCACCCAGAGCACTAAGACACTGGCCTGTCACTTAAGTTTAGCCAGCAGGAAGCTCTATGCAGAAACATTGGATATGTAGGAAGCGACACGGTAAGAGGTAGGTTAGGGTTGTTCTGGAGGCCACAGAGTAGTTAGGTCAAGCCACAGTGGTGGTAGGTCTTCATGCTAGCTTCAGCGACATGCTAGCTGTAGTGGCAATGCCGGTGACAATGTCCTACCCAGACTGATAGTGTGATGGGAGCTTTGCTAATTTCTCTGCTTCCCAGTGTCTAATTCAAGCTGTTACCTGAGTTTGGTTCTTTAGTCCTTCTGTGGACTATCTGAGCCAACCTGTGTTCTTCCAATGTAGTCCTTTTCTATTTAGTAGAACCAGAGGTAGTTTCTGTTGTACAACAAAGACCCTGATATAAACAGAAATTAATGCCAGTTGAGAGTTACAGCACAGAATCTTATTTAAATTGGCAGAATTTAGGGCTTTCATCTGTCCTAGTTGAGGATAAAGAATTTAAAATCCTACTCAGTCATTTCAGGGATGGAATTTAGATCTAACTGAATCTAATATGCAACAGTGAAATGGCTAATTAAATGATCTCCTGTGGTCATCTGAAATAGTCTTATTACCTGTGGTCATCATGTTTTGTGGTCATGCTTCAGTCAACAGTCCTACTCAGTGAGGCAGTCCAGTCTAGGTGCAAGATATGTGAGTGAATGAACCTTCGAATGGTGCCAGCCCATAGCCACCAAGTCATCCCCAAGCTTTAAGACTTCTTGGCTGAGGCAGCAGACATCATGGAACAGACAAAAGCCATCCTCACTGTGTTCTACTTGAATATTTTACCTGCAGAGTCCATGATCATAATAAAATAATTGTTTTAAGCTGCTAAGTTGCGGATTGATTTTTTTTTTTTAGCAGCAAAGATAACCAGAACAGGAACCGACACCAACTCTGTCAATGGCCAGGCAGTTGGAAAGAACAGGATTGGAGGATTGTAGAGGGTGTTTGGGGAAAACTTATGTTGGGATATGATCTCTCAAAATTAGCTCAAATTGTGAATATGTTTCTCAGGACGTTATATGTTCACCACAGAGCCTCTACTATGGATAAGTCACCCCATTCAGTAGATATAGTCAACCTCCTTTCTCAGCAATTCCAGGGATTCATGAAACCAATATTCATCATGGAGGGAATGAAGATTTTCTATGGTTTAAAAAATATGGAGTTCTCATCGAATGGCCATCTGGCTACAGCTTTGATGGATGTTATAGTTTCTGTTATCAGTGATGGATTATGAACTCTAGGAAATCATTATACCAAGAGGAATCAAAGAACTATCATCTTTTGGGGGATGGGAAGTGGGCAGCAGCATTTTAAAAAAATTGTAGTAGATATTTATTCTGGATTTGTTTTTGTTGTCTCTGGTCATTTTTTCTTTGTTATTACACTATCTATAGAGTAATCAGTTGCCTTATGCAAGGCTATGACATCCCATGAGAAATAGATTCAGTTAAAGGAACTAATTTTTTTTTAAAAAAACAAGGCAATGGGTAAACGTTCAAGGGATTCAGTGGTATTATTGCATAACCCATTACTAAGAATGGACAGGTCACTGAAGATTCAGATGAGCTTAACCAAGGTCAGCAACCTGGGATTTGAGGTCTGTCCTTCAAAGATGATTTATACTTAGAACACATGACTACCAAATGGAGTTATGTTTCCATTTGGCCGGAATGTACAGGTCTAGAATCCTAGGGTTCACAACGGGGATGGGGTTCTCAGGATTATACTTACCTGTTTTTTTTTTTGTTTGTTTGTTTGTTTTGTTTTGACTTTGGATTCTGACAGAACAAGTACCATGAGATTAGGAATTCCAGTTAAGGCTGCAACTAATCAACTTGGGTTCTTCCTATGCTATGTAAAGAGGCAAAAACAAAAACAAAAAGAGAAAAGATTGTTATTGTTGCTTTGTGTTACTATGTTTGCTTGTTCTGCTTAAGGGAAAGTAGGGTTACTGCCATGCTTTGGTAAGAAAATGTCAGAGTACTGCAACCTGGTTAAAGCAAGGCCACCAGGGGCTCAGAACCCTCACCATAATGGATAAAAAATCATGACCCACTGAGGTTTCAACTGAAGGCAAAGGGAAGTGTAACGGGGAGGGGGCCACAAGCTCCAGGTAGGACCGCAGCTGAGGAGCAGCCCAGTAGCACCCACATCCCCTTTTGGTGTCTCACATTGCTTTGTTGTTGCTGCTATTTGTTTCTTTGCAGACAAGAACTCTGACAGAAACAGTTTCCTAATTTGTTGTTGACTCGTTTTTCTGGAAAATGTAATAGTCCAATTTAAGTTTATAACTATTGGACTAATATAAATTTACATCTTTTTTAATTAAATTACATTGCTTAAAGAAATTATAGCTCTAGAAAGAAGTATTATATTTCAAATAAATGGGTATATAAAAATTTCAATAGAGACTGGTACAGGATCTGATGTCACCAGGGGCAGATTCAGGAAGTACAGATCATTCTAAGAAGCACCAACAAACAATAGGTGTCACAAAAATGGGGAAACAGAGAAACAAACCCCCATCAAAAGGAAAGGTAGAATCCCCAGAAAGGAGTGCTAAATGAAATAGAGGGGAGCAAACTATTAGATATGGAATTCAAAACATGGATTATGGAGAAGCTCAATGAGCTCCGCGGACTACAAAGAACTCCAGGGAAACTACAAGGAACTCCAGAAAAACTACAAGGAACTTACTGAGAATTACACCAGCATGAAAAAGGACATAGAAACTATCAATAAGAGCCAGGAGGAAATGAAGAATACGATCTCTGAATTGAAGAACACAATAGAAGGAATTAAAAGCAGGCTAGAGGAAGCAGAAGATCGGATAAGTGAGCTGGAAGACAATGTAGACAAAAACTCCCAGACACTGCGACAAAATGAAAAAAGACTGAACAAGACCAAAGAGGCTCTAAGACAGCTGCAGGACAACATGAAATGTAATAATATCTGTGTCATAGGAATTCCAGAAGGCGAAGAAGAGCAAGGGATAGAAAGCCTCTTTGAAAAATTAATGACAGAAAACTTTCCTTATATGAGGAGAGAAAGAGTCACGCAAGTCCAGGAAGCACAAAGGGTCCCAATGAAGATGAATCCCAACAGGCCCACTTCAAGACACATCATAATTAAAATGCCAACATTCAAAGACAAAGAGAGAATCCTAAAAGCAGCAAGAGAGAAACAACTAATAACATACAAGGGAGCTCCAATAAGGCTATCATCAGATGTCTCAGCAGAAACACTACAAGCCAGAAGGGAATGGCAAAAAATATTCCAAGCAATGAAAAACAAAGGCCTATAACCAGCAAGACTCTCATTCAAAATCGAAGGTGAAATAAGGAGTTTCCCAGACAAAAGAAGGCTAAAAGAATACATCTCCACCAAACCAGCACTGCAAGAGATGCTAAAGGATCTGCTTCAAGAAGATGAAGAAACAGAGAGAGACAGTGAGGAACACGAGTACAAAGGGGGAAAATGACAATGAATAAGTACTGAAAGAAAGAAGGAACGTCTACCATTTGCAACAACATGGATGGATCTAGAGAGAATTATGCTTAGCGAAATAAGCCAGGAAATGAAAGAAAAATACCTTATGCTATCACCCATTACAGGAAACTAATGAACAACACAAACAAATGAGCAAAATTGAACCAGAGGTATGTAAACAAGGAATAAACTAACAGTAACAAAGGGGGAGATGGGAGGGAGAAGGGGATAAGAAGGAAAAGGGTCTAGTCAAAGAACATGTATAAATGACCCGCGGACATGGACAACTGAGTGGGGACTGAATGTGAGAGGGGGGACAGGGTGCAGGGAAGCAAGAGGGGGAAAAAAGTGGGACAACTGTAATGGAAAAACAAACAAAAATTTTTAGTGGGGAAAAAATGAAAATATAAAGAATTGAAATGCAAGTTCAGTGAATATTAGAAGGACAAGGATTTTCCTTCACACTGTATATTTTTCTCCGTATCTGGTCCCTCCAGAGTTTGGCATTCTAAAGAAGTAAGTAATGACATAAGTTTCTTTGCATAAAACTAATAAGACCAGTTGTTAATAGAGGTTTGTTTTTTTTTTTACTAAGACTTTGACTGGAATGTCATGCCTAAAGGAGACATGCTTGGGCTTTGGTTGTTACCAAAAAGCCCTGAGGAACTGGGATTGACTTTCAAAGGTAATAAAAGCCCACGAGATAAAAGGCCTGGTATCTTGGTTGGATGTGCGGTCCATGGCAATCTTTCCAGGGAAGGAATGGAGGTTGGTTTCCTGAAAGATGTCTAGAAAGGACCTTAAGGCACATTGGAAAACCAGAAGGACTTGGAAAAGACAGGTTGTTAACAGGCAAGGCTGAATGCCAGGTATGTGGTTCTGCTTCTGTGCCCTGAAGGGCAGACTGAAGGTCACCCTAAATGTTCCTTGTGTAAGTTCCAGCAAAGCAGAACTAAAGATCATAAGTGATCATTTTCTGCTCTTGTTGTGTTTATGCAAATGAACAGGATAAATTAAAAATGGACTTAATGCAGTCCCTTTAATGACAAGGAGGGTAATCTTAGGGAGAAAAATCACTATTCAAGGAAGATCACAATGCCCAGTAGTAGACTATAAAATAGTGCAGCTAACCATCTTTAAAGTTTCTTTTCATTTAAAATTTGTTTTCATTTGAAAGTTAAACTATGTCTGTGGTATTATCAAAGATATTTAATTTACAGGCAAGAAGAATGTCAAGTGCCTTGCAACTGGGTGTCTTTCCAATAAGACAGTCCTACAGATTTAGAGACTTGTATGTGGGTTATGTTACATAAATTAACATGTGTTTTCTGTTTTCAAAGGGAAAAAAATTTTCAATAGAGTTTATTTGATTTAAACATTTCATCAGGTATTGATTTAAGCCTTAGAGAGGTTCTCATTTCTGTATTTTATAATTATGAAGATTATGTAGAAAGTTACTGATTTTTAGAATACTTTTATGATTCAAAATATTTATTTCTCAGTTTCACATAAACTCTTTCCTCTGTACTAACGATAAGCATGAAAATTTAACTAGTCTCCACCATGAGATTAAACTATTTTCCTAAATATTCTTGATAATGACTTAACTGGGTCTGGAAATAGAACACTACTACTTTAAATATATTAAGTTAAGTAGCCTATCATTGTGGAAAAGACTGTCAATTTTTTCCCCCTCACCTGAGGACATTTCTTCATTGCTGAGAGATAGAGAGAGAATGGGAGAAACATTGATTAGTTGTCTTCACATAGGTGCCCTGACTGGGGTCAAACCCACAAGCTGGGTATGTGCCCAGACTGGGAATCAAACCCATGACCCTCTGGCTACTGGATGACGCTGCATCAACTGAGCCACACCAGCCTGGCAAGACTGTCAAATTTTAATTCGAAGCATTTTTCATTATCAAAGAAACTATAGTTCACCATGATCTGTAATACATTAAAACAACATATAAAGATTTTGAGTTTTTAAAAATGCTAACCTATGGGATGGAAATAAGCATATTATAAAAGTTAGAATTATTTGCTACAGGATAGGAAAATAAATTCCAGAAGGATACAAACTTTACATCATACAAAGAAAGTAGTATAATAATTTGGGGTCATTGGAGTCTTTCAGAATAAATTTGTAATTACGTAAGAATATTATTTCAGTGTTTACAAGGAATTTTATCACAGAAAAATGTTAAATTAATGTTCCCAAATGATTTACTACAAACATTTAAAGCATATCCAAATATTTCCACATAAATTAAACATGATGTAATTGAGGGTTACACTAAGCAACGTACCACTGTTGATTCATGTGGAAATCACAGAAGTTTCACTGATTACTATCTTTTCACTGTGTAATAATGTACGTATCGTAGATATTTACATGAGGTCATGCTGTAAATCAACTTTAATGTACTATTTTAAGGATTAAGGTAGAATTTTCAAATGTCTTAGTCAATGTAGACTCATATATTCTTTAGAACTTTATTTATAAATAAATACTATAGGATTACTTCAAGGAAAACCATATATTTAAAAAAGGTCAGTTTCCCATGCTAGCTCTTTGTGATTATTAACATATGAGTTATTGTTTGTTAAAAAATGATGCTTTTTATGGTTATTCATTTCCTATTTTAGCATAAACCTAATAAAGGCAATGGCTATTTCAGAATTCTGATATTTTTGGTTTCCTAACAATCACACAAATTATTTAGCCCTTTTTATTTATTTATATCCAGATATGCACCAAGAACAATTTAGGGGAGATTACTGAGAGTTTTGTTTTCATATAGAAAGTTATATTTTTAAATTTTAAGTTAATAGGTGTTTTAAAACAAGGTAAAGGAAAAATAATAGTGGAATAGTTAAATGGAGCCAAATGTGAGGTTAACATCTAAGAAACATATACTTCCTAGTGAAGAGCCATGAATTTGGCTCCAAGCTTTCTAGCTGCCAAGAGTCCTTAAATAGCTTGGGACTGTCTTCACACAGAGGCCAAAAACCAGTCTGAATGACCTTGAGGCTACTCAGTCTTGCTTAGTACAGTCTAAGAACATCACAAGTAGGCTGTGCTTTACACAGTAAATTTGTTACTGAGACATTGCTCAGAAATGAAAATTTTGCACAAGGAATCATGTTATAAGTATACTAGTGGAGATATTGTAAATGGTTCCTTTTAAAGAAAACATAAAATGACTGGTGGTGTAACATGAAACTAATACACCTACTTCTGTTATGCATTTAGAACTTTTATATTGGATTTTATGAAGAATCAGTGTATAATATTGTGGGACCATCCTTTCATTTCAGTATTATGGTAGTACAGATACTCAGTGTCTGCAATGAATTTTTCAGGAAGTGGTTTTATGCTACGTACAAATCTCTAATTCCTGCTGTGTTGTGTTTATAATGTTTCATTGCCTTTGTTCAATTATCTGAGGGCATAGGGCAACCAACATATTTAAATTTCTTTATGCAATACACATAGCTTTGGAAATATAAATACACATATTTATAGCCATATTTAAAGATAATTCAAACATTTACCAGTTAATGTTTACCATGGTAAAGTCTAAATATTGAACCATTCACAGCTTAATCCTAAAAAATGTTTTTCTTTTACTAAAATGTGTAATCCCTTATCATGCTTGAAATAAAAACAATCAGAATTATTAGAGACTTTTCATTTTAAAGGGACCTTAAAGATAAACTATCAGTTTCCCATTTGGCAGGTGAAAGGTACAGAAAGGGTAACGTTTGCTTCCTGTCGTATCCCAGAGCCCCACATTTAGCCTAACACATAGTAGCTTCTCAGTGAGTATTGTTAAATGAAGGCCGATTATCTGCATATTATTCCATGTTGACATTGCTCAAGTGTTCACCTATAATGGTTAAAATTGGTCTCAGAAGTGCACTTACATGTGACTTATGAAAACAGAGAAACTGGCCCATGGTGAACATTCCCATTTAGAGAAGCATAATTTTTTGCATTCATGTCTGGTACTTTCAAATGCTGAAAGACCTAATTCATAGACTAGAGTCACATCAATGTCCTTGCCTATCAGCAAGACTTCATGATAAAATGAAAAGCCCAATTTATACTTATAGTTATTAAGTTTAAAGGTGCTTTAGGACAATGATCCTCTTGGGAAAGAATGTTTCAATCTGAATAACTCAGAAAATATATCACTAGCAATGCAAAATGAGGGTATACTCACTGCGACAGACTAAGCCAGTAGATACCAACCTTGTTTACTCTGATGTGTGATAAAATAGAAATATTTATCAACTTTAAGACAAACAAAAACTTAGTAACAAAAATTCTTTCAATAACACATGAAAAAGATCAGTTAATTTCCCCACAACGCATCTATTTATACTGAATAAATGTAAAGAAATTTAGAGCATTTCCTGTTTGCAATGCAGAATTTTAATCAAATACATGAATAATTAGAAGTTCTTAGTGACACAAAGCCATTATCACTTAGTTCCGATAAATTATTTAATTAAATAAAGAGCTAGAGTTGAATTCACCTTTCTTTATGTCCATTAATAAAAATGAAAATATAGCTAGCCAGCCAGGGTATCTTTAAAAGAAACACAAAACAGGGTGAGAATAAGGTACATCAGAGAATCAACTATGAATAACAAATAGAAATGAAAGGGAAAACATTAAGATGGAAGGTAAAGCGGGAAAAGTGAATAGAAGGGACTCTTAAAGCTATTTTGATGATCAGGGAAAGCAATTTGTTAAGAGGAAAGGAGCAAGATCTTTGCTGTAGTTTTGAAGAGAGAGAGGGACAGAGGGAAAGAGGGGGAGAGAGAGAGAGAGAGTATGGCTATAATCTTAATTTTTTAAGTGAAATCTTACTGCAAATTGAAGACCCTACTTTAAAAGTTCATTCAATCTCTTTCTCACTGGAGTGGCTATTTCATATGTAAGTCCTATACACAGCAGTTCTACCTGAAAGCAAATGTCAAGTTTGGAGTTGGATGTGTTTCGTTGGTTGGTGTCAGTCCCTTTGGAGAGGGAAGAGGAAGATTTACTTGCTCTTCTAATGACAAAGAAATTTCTTCACCCATGTATTCATTTCATTTGTTAAATCTTTCGCATATCTCAAGCAACATTTAAAGAAATTTCAAAAGAAAAATTACATAGATATACCTTATTCCTATTTTAACACCAAGGCTTCTGTTATTCAATGCTACCTTCTAGTTTATTCACATCATATAGTATAATTAAGTATACAAATCATTTAGTGCTCTGATTTTAAAGTTTTTGTTTTTCTATGTTATTATATAGTTCACGTTTGTAATTATTTGGGGGAACAAAACATTCCATGGATGTTTACTTATTTATTTCTCTATTGTTGAATAATCAGTTTGCTCCTTAGGTTTTATTTATAATTACCACTATATTTGAATTCTCTTTATATTTATGGTTACTTTTTCTTTTTAATTATTGCCTTAGGATAAATTCTCAAGGATAGGGGGAACTGTATCAAATAATTTGAACATTTATTGTACACTTTGTAATTGTTGCCAAATTGTTTCCTAAAAGGACCGATTTATATTTTCATCAACCATATCTCAACATACAGTTTTGCCCAAAGGTTAAGAGCAATTTTGCTTTTTCATTATACACACCTGTGCTTTGGGATGCTTTTTCTTTCCTTTTTTCCCTCACTACCCAAAAGAGATGAGTAGATGTACTGGGAGAGCATAGAACTTTGAACTTATTTTGGAATGACTAAGAAATATTTTTTTCATTCAATAGCCATTGTTACATCCACTCAATAAAATATTCAGGAATAAATAAGGATGAACACAAATGCTACATAGTGACATAAAAAACACATTCTGGAATTCAATTCAAAGAAAAAGGAAGACTTAAAGGGTTTGGCTTGTCCACTTATGTTTCCAAACCCACACCATCTGAGAGACAACTGTGTGTACTCAGCCTTATTTTATGCCAAAAAATTTCTTGCAACACAATCTGTTTCCAAGGGTAATACAAATCTATTTTTCCAAGAACACTGTTTGCTGTCTAACCATTTCTAGCCACCTACAAAGTTTAGAAGAAATGGATCGAATGTGAGGCTCTATAACTTTGCCAGGTGGGCACAATGGGCCAGTTGGCAACATTGCAAAACATTCTCTCTAAAAGAAGGGGACACTCATTTAATTCTCTTCTTGGTATTTATCTGTCTGGTTCTTTTCTAACTAATTGCAAAGCATGAGCTTTGTAGAATGTTTGACTTAAACTGTAGTATTTACAGAACTACCTGCTCAACATTAAACTCTTCTATATATGTTTATAAAAAAGGACGGTGAAACTAGATTGATTGCATTTAAATGCCAGTTTTGCCACTTAGCTGTGAGACTTTGTTACTTAACCTGACTTTGACTCAGTTTACTCAGGTGTAAAGTGGTAATAATAATAATATCACCTGTCTCGAGTATTGAATGAATAATGGTATCCTAATGCCTGGAACCACATAGTAATGCATTCAGTCAATTGTCCATTATGTTGTTGTTATGTGAGAAATCTTTCTGTACTGCACAGACTCCAAAAGCCCAAGTCACAACAGCTTGCTAGTGACCTTCTCCTTGCATTATCACTTTTTTCATTTAAAAATATAACAAAGATAATAACAATAGCTGACATAATTGAATGTTTATTATGTACCATGTGCAATATTGAGTACTTTATAGGCATTACTGCACTAATAATCAAAATAACTCTCTGAAGTTGATACCAGTTTTCAGCTGCAGTGACAGATGCTTAGAGAAACTAAATAACTTGCCGAAGACCAACTAGCAAGTGACAGAACTTGAGTTTGGAAGCATTCTTTCTTGTCAGAGTATGTGCAGAAAAAGATAGAAAATGTACCCAAATATTACCAGTAGCTGTTTCTGGATCATAAAATTAGGAGTGATATTTTTTAAAGTTTCTATGTTCATCTCTGGTTTTTTTTAATAATATGAACATAATTATTTGATAATAAGAAGTTATCTAAATCTATTTCTAACCATGTAGGTATTAGCATCTCTACTTCACAATAAATAATAGTTACTTTATTGTTCATTTCTGTGAACTTAAAGGTAATCTATCTTTGAATCAATCTTTTTATCCTTTGCACAAAGTAGTTCTGTTACAGTTTTCTAAAAATGAACATAGTGTTTTAGAATCTAAATTCCATCTACTTATTCTTAGTACAAATGTAACATTACAGATTTTTTAAAACTCAAGTTAAAATCCAGCGTCAGGTTTAACTTGGCATTAGAAGGCCTCCTTGCCCTTACCCTTTATATTTCGAAGGGATCTCCCCATGAATTTGCATGGTGATCAAGAACAGAGAAAAGATGCCTGGTGAAGGCAGAAACACAGCCTAGTGATACACTCAGAGGGAACTGCTTTGTCCCTCACTCAGTTCTCAGAAATTACAAGGAATGGAGGAAAAAAACAAAGAAAGGCAGTGGGTGACAGATCAGATTCATGGTCAACTAACCTTTATTCTAGTGTCTGCTGGGCCTTAGATACTTGTACCAATATTATCCCATTTTATCCTCCAAGACCATTGTGAAACAGGTGTTACAAGTCCCACCTTACAGGTGCAGATGAAGCTCAGAGGATAGGCAGCTTACTAGAGGCCATGCAAATGATAAGTAGTAGACGAGAAATTGGAACCTGGTCTCCCAAATTTGCTTCTCTTTTCTCTATATAATACTGCCAACATATTCATTATTTCTAAAAGTTGATTCCAGTTTTCAGTGAAGGTGAAAAAGAGGCAGCAATTTATTAGAAGTATTATATGTAAGGAAGTATCCATAAATTCAAACACTCTAACAGAAAAGAATTAGGAAATAAAACAATATGGACCTTTTTGTACGCCAGTTCTGTACTTCCTTTGCTTTTTTATGTAAGGAACTACTTCCTTTGATTATATATTTCAGGTCAAGACAGTGTTTGCTAAACCCATGGTTTTTGCTATGCAGTGCAAAGCAAAATTTCATTTAATGATTCATGATACACAGTAGATCTTATTTATAAAAACAAATAGTTGTACCCATAATATTACCATAACTAGAACCACATCCACAGACTTGCTAATTATTCTCTCCTCTGCGGTCTCTGGAAAGGTGGTGATAATCAGTTCTGTGGCCTATCTCTAAGGCACGCATCACCTTTGACATGTCTGTCAATTTATTATTTCATATATCTGTCAACATGGAGATTAAACAGAGAGGAGTGTGGACTTGTATTGCTTTCAAAACTTTATGAGGATGAGGACGTTTAGACAATGGAATACGTTACTGAAGCACGTTATAAAGGTTTTTTTCCCCCAAGAGGCTGAGCTGTCATTTGCCTGGGATGGTTTGGGACAGCTCTGCCTGGAGGCAGGGCTATGGACTCATTAACCTCCTAGCCCTGCAACTCTGTCAATCTCATTCCTCTCCACAGTTTCAATCAGATTCAGCTGCCTCTAGTTTCATTCTCATTGGTTTAGAGAGGCTGTGTGCTCGTGAAAGTTTCTGTATTGGGGTGGGGGGGCATCTTCAGTATGTGTCTGTAGCTGTGCGCAAGGCAGTGTGCATGGCGGATCTTTCCTCACCCAACGGCTCAGCATAAAATATATCGATAGATGCGCACACTCGTATATAGAAAAGTGCCATGTGCCAAATATAGATGATTCTTGTTATTTCTGTTTGCATATAGATGAACACACAGCTGTGGCACTCTCAGGAGGCCTGGAAGTCGACTTGGTCCAAAGGAATGACTGTGCTATTTTTGCACTTTCCCTCACATTATTTCTCAAGGTTTGAGGGAATTTAAATGTGACTTACTTGGCAATGACAAGTCTCTGTCCCCTTGGTGCCTCCCAAATGAGATCATTTACACAAGTCACTTCACTGTGGCTCATTCTATTTCTTCATAAAAAAATAGCATCCCTTTGATGTAATCTAGATTTCCAGAAAGGACAAGGTTTTTGTTTTGTTTTTTCCCTTAAAATGGCTACTTTAAAACATGTTACTATTAAACTCACAGTATTGGTGTGATGATTCGTTAAAATATATGTTTTCTGGAGAGATGTGGGTCATTTCACAGAAGCTTAGTATCACTAATGAAGAAACTGAGGCTCTGAGAAGTTAAGCGACTCAGCTAAGATCTGTAAATTGGTGGCATTACCAGCACTAGAGCCCTGCCTTACTTGAGAATTGCATATTCCTGAATGGAACTGATTGTAGCAAAAGCAATAAAATCTCTCCTGTTAGATCCTACTGATAAATGAATTCATTTATAAGAATTTCTAAACTTGTAAGCCACTTTTACAAGTGCTATGAAAGAGTTCTGTGCTTCCTAATGTATTTATGTATATTTACGGGAGAATATGTTTAAAAGTCAAGACAACTTTGACCAAATTTAAGGTAAATGACCAAAATTCCTTTGATGTCTCTTTAGAAACTGAGGAAATTCTGCAATAGTTGTAGCAAAACTGAAACTCGAACATTGTCATACTATTATGCTATCAATACTGTTGACTATCACTATTTTCTTACACTCATGGGGGGGTGGGTCAATATTTCTAAGGAGAGAGTAGAAGAAAAATTCCAATGATCTATTTCTCACTTAGCCAAGCTAAAAAGAAATGTAATTTACTTGGTTGCTCATTTGTTCTTTCAACCAGTATTTATATTGCATGCCTAATTTGACAGGCAATATGGAGGAATGAGGACTGAAGTCAGAGTACCTGGGCTTCTGTTCTGGTTTTCTGTTTACTAGATATTTCTATTTACGAGACGTGAGATCTTTGGTAATTTGTTCCTTAGTTCCCTCGTTTGTAAGATGGGGATAATAGCGATACCTATTGTTGTTATAGGTTAAGTAATTAGGTCAATAAAGCATTTAGAAAAACATACGGTAAGGGCAAAAATAGATGTTAGATGCTGTTATTATTATGTATTAAAACTATGGGTAGAGAATAAACAAGATATGATTCTGTCCTCATGAAGAGTAGAGGTTAGTAGGGACAAAAGAGTCATTAAATAAGTAACCAGATAAATAACTTTTAAACTGCAATTATGTTAAGTGCTAAGGGAGGCATAGTGTGAATAACATAACATGGATGTAACATTTTTCTAAATGTTCATATGTCATTTTCTTCTGCCATTGCAACCAAGTAAAACCATACTTCACTTGGCTATTTCACACCTCAGTGACTGAGTCTCAAAGTCTTTGGTGTTTCTAGGGTAAATCATATCCTTTCAAGTGAGTTGTAAGTGGAATTTCACCTCAGGAACATTGTATTGAGCAGAGGCCCTTTCTTTTTTCTCATTTCTATATGATCACTTAAAGTTTCAAGAAAGCAATCCTAATTTCATTGTGCTACATACCTTAAGGCAAAAATCTCTGAGATCCTCCAGGGAACTTTGTCCTGTTAAAACAAGTACTTTGGGAAGAAGTGAAAAGACCAATAGCCAGTGTTTGTTGAAGAGGAACTCAGTTGTTCCTTAGGTGAAGCAACAGATGGCATTGACAGGCTGACAGCTGAGGAGGAGGAAACTCACATTCCCATGGACGCTGTAGCCTTACTCCACACCACGTTATAGTTACATCGTCAGTCCTTCTGCTCCTACTTCTCAGCCATCTGAAAATGGGTGGGTTTGGATAATCTGCAAAAATACTAAGTAGATTTCTGTAAACACACTTCATATTTTGGCCCCACTCAAATATCAGAGAGCTTTGAATCAGATTTTAAATTCATATCTCATCTAGACAAGAATTTTAAAATGAAAAGAAAGTTGTCAAAGAATCTTTAAGAAGCCAAATTTAGTTGTCTGATTTTTTTTCTTAACAAAATTTTTTTTTCACATTAGGATTCTCAAAATCAAGACTGGGCATCAAGTCAGCCAAAAGTCTCAGGGTTACTAACATGATTTACTTTGGTGTTTGTATTAAATACCTTATCCCATTTTTAGATAAGGTTTTTGAGATCTCCTTTAAAATACAGGAGGAATGAAAATATTTTATTGTTTTTTTTTCTTCTTGAAATAATATGAATATTTTTTATGATAGGTAAATAGGAAACTTTTAAACTCGCCATTGAATTTGAAAGACACAGATAACAGGAGCACAAGCCACCTGCCACAAAGGAAGGTGCAGGTCAGGACTGCCGTGGCTGTATAGCGAAGTGTGAAGGCATTTCTGATGTGTGGTGCTTGAGTGCCCTAAAAATAGGCAACCCTGAACTATACTGCAGTTGAAGGACAAGATAAAAATAGGAAATAAACTTGAAAAATAATTGTATAAATAGAGTACTAGGACTCACACTCAACCCACAGGATTGCATTCACTCACAAGATTTGTTTTTTTTATTAAATGTAGGAAATAGGGTACCATTTAAATATTTCAGAAAATGTTGGTTATTTAAGTGTACTCTAAATTTAAGAATGATTGCATTGAAGAAGCAACAATTTATACTCTAATTTGGAATAGGACTTCTTTGACCTTTTTAGCTGGATGTCACTTTATATATATGTATTTTTGTTTTTTTTTTGTTTGCTTGTTTGTTTTAAATTTTTTAAAGATTTTATTTATTTATTTATTTATTTATAGAGAGAGAGGAAGAAAGGAGAAAGAGAGGGAGAGAAATATCGATGTGTGATTGGTTGCCTCTCATATGTCCCCAACTGTGGATCTGGCCTGCAACCCAGGCATGTGCCCTGACTGGGAATAGAACTGGCAACCTTTAGGTTCACAGGTCAGCGCTCAATCCACTGAGCCTCACCAGCCATGGCCTAATTTCTTTTTTTTTATTGTTGTGTTATCACAGTTGTCCCAATTTTTCCCAGTTGCTCTCCACTGTCCTGCCCTGTCACTTTATATTTTGTGATGGTACTTCTGCCACTATAAGAATAAATAAAATACAAAAAAAAAAAAAAAAAAACCTCAAAGAAACCTCCAGATTTGGACAATTTCTATGAGCTAGATAACTATAACTAATCTAGCAGATGTAACTAAAACCCAACCTTGATTTGGCATCGCAGCTTTGCTTTTGTATTCAATTCCCAGCGTGTAGTAAGGACTGGGAAGTGCCCAAGAAATGAAGACATTCAGTATCATTTAGTATAAATTTAGTCACTATGGAGATAGCGTCAAATGGTTCAAAATTCTTCATATATCCTTAAAAGATTGTATTTAAAATGATAGTTTCAAAAGTTCTGTTATGGAAAATCTGTCCTGGAATATAAACTTTTGGCCCCAGAGTTCTGTCTTGTTTTTGCCTTTTGTATTTATTTTCATCAAGAATACTATCAATTCTTAGCCCTGCTAGTCTTTCCTTCCAATTCTCTTCTGGTGTCATGATTCTAAAGCTAGAATGCCATCAGTTCAAACTTGGATTTGGCAAAGGATTTTCAGCTTTTGTTCACTTCAGGCAGATTAATTTAAAAAATTCAGATGAGTTAGTTCAAATTCTTAGCCTGGAATTCCAGACCTTCCAAAACTGCATTTTATTTTTAACAATAAGCAATTACACATTTGTTTTTATTTAACCAATTATTAATTTTAACCCCAGGATTCATCATAATGTTTATAACATGGAATAATAAAATATTTTCAATAAGTTATCCATGTGATCCATGTGCTCTTTGGCTACACTAATCCTAAGCTTCTTCTTTGGTTCAGAGGTAAACACTGTCCTAAATTTGGTGTTTTCCATGCTTCATTTTTCTAAAGTTGGGCACATATATGTATATATAAACACTAGATCTTTAATTTTATTTAAAGGTTATTATGCTATTTGGCGTGCATCAAAATATTCTCCTTAACACTTGGTTACTAAGATTCATCTGTATTGTTGAATGTGATTTTAATTACCTTTCATTTTTGTATAATATTATGTTGGACAAATATATCACAAATGGCTTTTGAGTCCTTCCCTCCCTCCTTCTCTCCTTCCCTCCCTCCCTTCCCTCCTACCTTCCTTCCTTGCTATTACCAAAGTGTGCGAAGCATATTACAAACATTCTTGAACATACATCCTGGAAAGCATTCCTGCTTTGGTTTCTTTTGGATATGTGTCTAGGAGTGAAATTGTTGAGTTTTAGGTTGTACCAAGAAGGGTCCTGGCAGGCACAAGGTATGGTTTATATTGCAACCTACTTGAGGGCAGGGGCCAACCTCTTCTCAAGTACGTATCAGTTTTTTGAGGTGCCCAGTTAATATTTACTGGGCATGTCATGACGCCTAGTATAAATCAACAACCCTCCTTTATGTTTCAAAACGGCAGAGTAACTGGTGTCAGAGAAATATCAATCATTTTGATTTTTTCTAAGTTTGGGCAATTGAGATTAGGTTTACACGAACTAGGGATGTGCTCTATGAGAGATACTCACTGCAAAAATTAAAAACAAGACAAAAAAACCCCCACCTTTTTGAGGATGGATTGTTAAAATACAAATTTAAGACTGAAAAGGGAAAGCAGAGTACAAAGGAAAAAAAATCAGTGCCACGGAGTTAAACATCTGTCTTCAACCTCAGCACCATTCAAGATGAGTTCCTTAGCTGCTCTGATCTTCATTTGTAAAATGGGATGATAGAACTTACCTCAGATGTCCACCTAGCAGAGTAAATGGTGCATAGGTCATACTTAAATTTTTATTTCCTTACTTCTCTCCACCCTCTTTCTTACAAATAATGCTGCATTCAATCAGATTTTGGAGTGTATTATTTTTTAGTCAAAACTGAATCATAAAACCTTTCAATAAACTTTGCTAACAGCAAGTTGTTTTTGCAAATTAATACTTGTATCACATCATTTCCTCTGACTTGTATAAAATTCTTAATCAGTGGAAAGGAAACAAATGACCACAAATTAAGTCTCTCACCACATGTGTGTGTAGTGCAGCTGGTTGCTATAATAGGAGTATCTCAATAATTTATTCCCAACTTTATTATGAATAATTTCAAACATGAAAAAAATTAAAAATGATGTATACATATAACCCATATATGTCTCACCTAAATTTAACAATTATTATGATTATAATAATAATGTGGAGGTTAATAAGGCCTTTAGTAGAATTTCTTAAGTATATTATTTCCCAATGACTTGTATCTAAAATCCACCAGCAGAAGTAAGTCATTTAAAGGACTTCTTCTCGAAATCTCCAATGAACCTTTTCTCATTCAATACATGAAGGTTTTTCTGATGATGAACCATGAAAAGAAACCAAAGGTTGAGTTACTCTTTCCCGTAATGCCTGGACCCACTTTTTTCTCGCACATGGTAGGTGCTTCTTTTTTCCCTCAATTTACTCCTTGATTTTCAATGAAATAGTAGAATAGCGAGATTTGGCAAAAAAAAAAACAACAAAACTAAACAGGATGTCCAGTTAAATTTGAATTTCAGATAAATGATTAATATTTTAGTACAAATACGTCCAAATGTTGCATGAGGCATGCTTATACTAAAATGTAATCAATTGTTTACCTGAAATTCAAGTTTAATTAGGCATCCTATGTTTTATCTTGGAACTCTATGAAATAGTCAAGCCCAAAATGCTTCTGAGGGGGCTGTGGAGCTCTTTTACATCTGAGCTTGCATGCTGCCAAGTGAATTTCTCAGTCTCTACTTCATTCTCAACATACAGCATTTCAATTCATATGTTTTAGATATTTTGTAGATGTAATGACATCTTATTCTAGTTTTAATTTATATTTCTCTGCTTATCAAGAAATTTGAACATCTTTTTATGTCTAGGATGTTTGTATTTACCTTTTAATAAAGTGCCTTTGTGTTCATACTTTTTATTGGGTTTTCTGCCAAATTTCTTATTGACTGACAATAACTTCTCTATATAGATTTGTTTAAATGTGTTGCAAGTAATCACTTCCATTGACTAGACTGCATTTTCAATCATTTTGTTATGTCATTTAATGACAAGTTTTTATTTATTTTAATATAGTTTGGTTGATTTTACAACATTATTTGCTTTATGATCACTATGTCTGTATCCTAGTTAATTCCTCTTTCTCCATGCCACCAGTATAACATCTTTAAAGACTGCTAGTAAATGTCAATGTTTCATCGTATTGGATCTATTATTTGTCTGGGCTGGTGTTTTGGATGGAGAAGGGTAGGGAGGAGTCTCCAGGGCTCTTCTCCCACCCCTGCCTCACCACTCATCCTATGACTTCCCCTGATGGCCTGTGTCCATTTTTTCCCATCAAACCCAGGTCTTCTTTCTAGGTTTAAACTGGTATGTCATCTCAAGCATCATCCCAATTAAAAAACTGATGAGAGAGAAGAATAAAGAAAGGGAAAGTATTTCTACATCACAAATAATAAAGGAATTATTAAGTTAGAATGGTTTTGAGCTGGTTGGGAGCTAGACAGTGTCTGGGGTGCATCTGTGTTGGATTTAACAAGTAGTCCGTATGTGAATCCAAGCACATGGAGTGAATTTGCGATTAGGGTAGAGTCACCTGTATACAAGTTTGAGAGTATATTGCATCTATTGCCACACTAAGACTATATAACTACCAGCCGTGAAACCTCAGTGGCACATTTAGTGGGGGAAGCATTTATGGCTCTCACGTCGAGTGACCAGGGCTGGCTTTGTGGGGCTGATGATCTTGGCAGAACTTGCTCATGCCTGTGGGTCTGACTTTTGAGTGCTGGCCTCGGTTGGGAGCTCTGCTCCATGAATCTCTCATCCTCTTCTAATAACCATTCATTGAGCTAGCCCAGAGATGTCTTTCTCACAATATTTTAGGCACAGAGAGAGCAAGGAAACACATACAGACTTCGAGGCCTAGTCTAAGAACTGGCCTGGCGTCATTTTTCACCTCATTCTATTAGGTACAAAATCTGCTTCTATGGGTGAGGAAATGGGTTCTGTCTCTTCATTGAAAGAATTGCAAAGTCTCATGGCAAAAGACGTGAATGCAGATGAGATAAAGAACTTGGGCCATTATTATAATCTAGGACAAAGAATGGGTAGGAATAAAAGAATAAATTGTGAAATAAAAAGTTTCTTGTTTTGAAAACTATAAATTTATTTGAAATTGTAGCACTTTTTCTTCTCCAAGATGACTTATTTGCAAGACTTCCAAATGAATTTCTTCAGCTTGTGAAGCAGAAATGCCAACAGTTCTACACAAATTACTGGAATGTTTCACAATTCTTCTTGAAATACCTGTCAGAAAATTTCTTTTGAGGGAGCACATGGTGGCATTTTTTCTTGCCGTAAACAACAAGTATCTGTCCATATGAAGAGTCTGTGGTGTTAAGGATGAAAATTTGCAGGAAAGCAGTAACATTTAGAAGAAAAAGAAAACTAACTGAAGATCCAGAATAAGTAGGTTACTATTTTGGTGTCCCTTGAAATCTAGCACCATCTTCATCATTTGTAAAATTCAGCCATTGGAAAGAGCAGACTGGAAATCAGGTTTGGCCTTCTGCTATTTATCTGGTTGTGTGACCTTTGTAAATTAACGCTCTCTTTGTGCATTTTTTGGTTCTATCTGTGGGTCAAGTAAAAATTCTGCATTAACTCTAAAGCACCAAATAAATACAAGCTATGGGTACATCAAAAACACCCAGGAAAAAAAAACAACAACACTTTGTCCATGAAAATCTTAATTGTGATTTCTAATTGCAAGTCACCTTTTATTTCAAGTCATTTATCAAAGGCAATAGAGTATAAAAATGATGAGTTTGATTCTTAGCTCTTTTTGTATTTGTTTTTATTGGTAGTAGGTAGAAAATGAACTGACACTAGACAAATAATTGTATCAACTGGGAATCTTTCAGTTTAAAGTACAGTTGACCGTAGACACATGGGTTTGAATTGCATGAGTCCACTATACCCAGCATCTTTTCAATAAATACATACAGTACCATAAATGTATTTTCTCTTCTTATGGTTTTTATAATTTTAACTTATTTTGGTAAAAATATAGTATATAATACATATAATATGCAAACCATGTGTTAATCAATTGTTTATGTTATAGTAAGGCTTTTGGTCAACACTAGGCTACTAGTAGTTAAGTTTTGGGGGAGTCAAAAGATATAGGTCAAAACTATGTCATGGCAGCATAGGTAAACACAACTTGACTACTCTCACAACCACATCAAAATTACAAACAAATTATACAACCATCACTCAGAACTGGCAGAAATAAAATTGAATGGAAGTCTTACAACTATGAAATTAAAGAAACCACACCTATCCAGACTGGTAGGAAGGGTAGAGATGCGGAATGAGCTGGTCCCACACTCATGTGGGGTGGATAAAAATTCAGGAGGTATATCTTGGGAATTAGGAGTCCCAGCCCCACACTGACTCCACCTGCCCCGGGTACCAGTGCTGGGAAGATAAGACTTTATAACTTCTGGCTGCAAAAACCAGCAGGGATTGAGTAAATAGAAGAAACTTCTGGAGTCCCAAGCAGTTCCTCTTAAAGAACCCGTACACAAACTTACTAAGACTCACTCCCTTAGATCTCCAGTACTGGGGTCGTAGCTTGAAAGGTACCAGTGGCATATAGGGAGGAACTGAAGTGGTTGGCCTCAAGGCAAGAGGTGAGGGACAGCTTTCTCTCAGAGAGAAAAGTGGCAGAGCTACAGAGCTGGCAGGTGGGTGCCATATCTGAGAGTCCATCAATCTGGCTAAGACCGTTTGCCCTGCCCTGGCGATCCTCTGAGTCTCCATCCCAACCAACTTATAGCTGTTAACAGTAACTTTTCCATATGAATAACTGGACTTGGCTCAAGCTTCACAACATCCTTAATCCCTTCAACCAACCAACAGCTGGCTTAGTGAGCCCCCAGCTCCCTTACCTTTTGCTAAGTGGTCCTAATCATAGCACTAGCAGCAGTCAGTCTATATTCACAGCCTGCTTTGGTCTGGGAATCTCCAAGCCCAGCACAAGTAGCAGCCAGCTCAGATTGCTTTATAGCTCAAGCAGGGAGGCCCCGGGCAAAACACAGGTAAGGGCGATCTCAGCTTGCAACATCCAGGAAACCCCAGAGCCTGAATACCCAGTGGACAGCTAGAGACCAAATCAGAGCACCACCACCCTGCCATGCACAGCTGATCCTCCACAGATGTGATTAGTGGTCAGTGATCACAGCCGATCCTTGCAGCTGATTGGCCTGGGTAAACCCCTCCCATTTACTTGTCAACAGCAACCAAGGCTCAACTACAAGAGGAGAGTGTGCCATGCCCATACAAAGGGCATTCCTCAAGTACCCAGCTTGGGTGATAGGAGAGGCTGTGCTACTGGACCCTACAGGACAACCTACATTATGCCTCACTACCAAGACAGGTTGTCATAGAAGCTCCACCTAATGCATAGAAATAAAGGGAGGCTGCCAAAATGAAGAGACAAAGCAACATGGCCCAAATGAAAGAACAGATCAAAACTCCAGAAAAAGAACTAAACAAAATGGAGATAAGCAACCTATCAGATGTAGAGTTCAAAACACTGGTTATTAGAATGCTCAAGGAAGTTAGTGAGGACCTCAACAGCACAAAAAAAGATCCAGCCAGAAATAAAGGATACACTAATTGAAATAAAGAACAATTTACAGGAAAACAACAGTAGAGTGAATAAAGCTGAGAATAAATTCAATGGTTTGGAACATAAAGAAATAAAAAACAACCAATCAAAACAACAAGAAAAAAGGAATTCCAAAAAGCAAGGTTAATGTAAGCAGCCCATGGAATGTCAAGCACTCCAATATTCTCATCATAGGGGTGTCAGAAGAAGAGAAAGAGCAAAAAATTGGAAATCTATTGAAAAAACAATGAAAGTTTCTCTAATTTAGTGAAGGAAATAGACATGCAAATCCAGGAAGTGCAGAGTCCCAGATAAGATGGATGCAAAGAGGCCCACTCCAAGACACATAATTGAAATGCCAAAGTTTAAAGATAAAGAATCTGAAAAGCAGCTATAGAAAAAGATTGTTATCTACAAAGGAATTTCTATTAGACTGTCAGCTGATTTCTCAAAAGAAACTTTGCAGCTAAAAGGGATTGGCAAGAAATATTCGAAATCATGAATAACAGGGACCTACAGCCAAAATTGTTCTGCCCAGAAAAATTATTTAGAATCAAAAGGTAGATCAAGAGCTTCTCAGACAAGAAAAAAACTAAGGGTTCATTATCACCAACCATTACTATTTGAAATGTAAAAGGGACTTATTTAAGAAAAAAAAAGATCAAAACTATGAATAATAAAATGGCAATAAATACATACCTGTCAACAATTGAATCTAAAAAACACACTAAGCAAACAAGAACAGAGACAGAATCATGGATATGGAGAATGTTGTGATGGTTGCCAGATGAGAGTGGGGTATGAGGGAATGGGTGAAGAAGTGAGGGGATTAAGAAGTACAAACAGGTAGTTACAGAACGGCCATGGGGATGTAAAGTACAGTATAGCAAAGGAAGTAGCCAAAGAACTTATATGCATGACCCATAGACATGAACAATGTTGTGTGGATTGGGGGGTGCTGGATGGAGGGGCACAAAGGGGGAAAATTGAGACAACTGTTAATAGCATAATCAATAAAATACAATAAAAAAAGAAAAAAGATATTGGTGAATTTTGACTGTGCATGTGCAGGGGGAAGGAGCAGCACCTCTGACCTTGCATTGTTCAAGGGTTGACTATACAAGCAACTTTAGATCTCAGGGAAAAGACTGGTCTCATTCAAAAGCTTGAATCTGTTGGCAGCATGTGGATTTTGTTGTTATCTCTGGTGGCCAAGGCCAAATATGGTCTTAAAATGGGAGGGAAAATCACTCTTCAGAAGAATGAGGAGTTATACTTGCAGTATTAAAAATAGATTGCTATTAAGAAGGAGTTGTTTGCCACTCTTTTAAAATTTATTTAATCCTTACAGTCACTACCTATGAGGTAGGTATGTTATTAATTCCATTTTTTCAGAGGTGAAAATGAGGCACAGACAAAATAAGTAATTTGCCTAAGATCCCATGACCTGTAAGTAGCAGACCTATCATTTGAACCCAACTATCTTGACTCTAGTCAGTACTATGTATCACAACCAGAAACAAATCATAGAAGAACAGCAAACTGAAACATTGTATGGTTGATTTGTATGTGCAAAAAGGCTTTTCTAGAACATTGCTGGTGTGAGAGGCAACTTGTTAAATAATATTAGTGTGACTTTTTAAAGTTAAAAACAACAGTAATGGTAACAACAAAACAGAAAACAGATGCCCATAATACACCTATAAATACACATTGTATATATATCAAAATATAGAGATCTATATCAAAATATTAACAGTGGTTACCTCTGGAGAGGGGAGTGGGATGCTGGAGACAGAAAAGAGGGTATTTCATTTCCTACCGTATAATTTATATAGAATCTGGATAATTTTAAAATATTATTAAAACTAACCTGATGTGGAAGAGGAAAAAGCAAAATGCCTAGATACGAAAAATTTAACATGAAAATTGAACATTGGTTCTTGATCATTCCTGTATCTTAATTTTGCTCTTGCTTGAGGATATGACTGGTGAAAACTATTTGTCTCAAATTTCTTTCCCTATTAAGTAGAAAGGGTAGCACATTTTTCTCCTGAAATAGTGTAGATAAGGCAACTTCTTCAGAATGTGCGTGTTAATGGTCATGTATATATTCACCTAAGTCCTATGTAATCTTTTAAAAATACTTTAGTTATGAACTATTTTAAATATGCTAAAATATAGCATAGAACAAGTATCTGTTTTCAAAGTTTATAAAATACTACAAACACAATCCAATATTCATTTCTTGGTTTGCACTAGCAAATCTATGTTATTTTATTTTTTATATGTGTATAGTCATGATATATAGTATCACTTTACATATTTTATAGTTTATATAAACTGCTATCATAAAACATGCACTGCCTTTTTTATTTTTGAGATGTATCTATGTTGATAGGCACAGCTCTAGTTTGTTCATTGTAACTGTTGTACAGATTCCCGTCATGTGAGTATACCACCAATGCTGAGTGCTGGCGAGGACTCCTTTCTGCTGTAACAAAGCTGCCGGGAACATGTTTGTATATGCCTCCTTTTGCACATACATGCGTACTTCTTAAAGGTAACATGGTGGGAGATCTTTAATTTTACTAGATACTGAAAACTTGATGGTTGTGCCAGTGTATTTTAACCAATAGGAAGTGTTCCCACTACTTCGTTGTCCTTGACAACACTTGATATTTTGAAACTTACATTTTTGCTATTTTGATGGGTGTGTCGTGGTACCCTTGTGTTTTAAACTTGTATTGATCATTAGTGAAGAGAATTTTTTCCATGTTTTTGGCCTTTCAGCTTTTCTCTTGTAAAAAAGAAACAAAACTTTTGTTTTTTCCAGTGTGTTCATATTTCTACCAGGTAGATTTTTTTATGAGTTTTAGGAATTTCTACATTTTTATAAATTTTCCCTTATGTATTAAAAACATATTATGGCTTATTTTTCACTTTTATAGCACTTAATGTAAATATAAGTTTAAAATTTTCATATGCTTAAATTAATGTTTTATGACTGTATCTATTTCTTATTTAAATAATTTTTCCCATGCTGAGGCCTGAAAATGTTGAATATGTCTTCTAGGTTTAATATTACTTTTAAAAGTTGCTTTCAATCCAACTCACATAATATTTGCATATGGTTTGAGGTAGGAATCCAAATTTATTTATTTTTCCAAGTGGAAAGTCAAATATATAAACATAATTTTTTTAAAAGTAACTCCTTCCCATACTGGTTTATGACATAACTTAAATTTTCATATATGAAAATCTCTCCAAGTCCCATTCAAAGAAATAGCAGCATTTAACACTTAACTTGCACTTGCCAGATGTCGGGAATGATGCTAGGCATTTTACATGCTTTGATCATGCATTTCAGTTTAGAGTTATAATGCCTGGACTTACATGAGACTAGGTGACCCTAATAAATGGTAGGTGTTACTTTACTTGTTTGTTTATGGGTTAACAGAGATGTGTTCATCAGATGAAGGACACAGAGGCTGGTTGACACAAACTGCATTAAGGAAGGCATCCCAGATATATAACTTGCTTTTATTAAACAGGAAAAAAAATCAACACATTTTCCAAAGAGAAGATATCTCAGTAGCTTTAGTGAAAACAAACTTAACCTCAGCTTGTTTGACAAAGCTTTTACAACAAGTGAGCAATCAAATGCTTAAAGTAGCAACAGAACATTAACAAACTCTAGACTCCAGAACACTTATAAACCAACAGATTAGGCACTGTTTTGCTTAACAGTCTGATCTTTAATGAAAATATATATTATTATTTGGAATATTGGCATCTGAACTACATAATGACTTTATCATTTTGCTTTAATTAAAACCAAGATTTCTGGAACCTCCAAGTAGTCTTTAAAGTTTTCCAATATGGACATAAGCTAACCCCTATTCCTCTCTACATATTAAATGTGAAAAGACTGTCACAATATATCAACATTTTCACAGGAAGATTTTTAAGGCTTCTGGCACATAACATGTATAATATCTCTGTGACAATAATATCATAATTATATACAGAAAATACTTAAAATTTACCTTGTGCAATTTAAGCTCTAAAGATTAAAAAACAAGTGTTCCATATTAATAACATATTAAAATAAATGTGCTTCCCATAAATTTGACACTGATTTTGTAATTACACAAAGAACATACAAGATAAGACCTGCACACTAAATGATTCATCACTGAAATTAACTGTTGAACTAAATATACTTATTTGATATTACTGGTTTTCTAGATCATACGTTCAGCACAAAACAGGCTTTAATAGAACTTATAAACATTTGCAAATAAACTGTGACATTGAGGCAGCCAACGTCACATCTAAGTTTGCCTAGTTATTCATGTATTGTACACATAAGTCTATGACTCTTAATTTATCCTTTTGTCTAAGTCACATTGCAGACAATGTGTCAATCAGTAAGTGAAATTAAAAAAATGAGTATTTCTCATTTGAAAAAAAATGAGACTCTTAACACCTTGTTTTAAAGTTCTAAAGTAGCATAGTCAGCTCTTAAGGCAGAAAAGGTCAAAAATATTATTATAAATTATAAATTCTAGTAATTCTTCTTTTGGCATTAAAAGCCACAGCACAAATTCTTACACTTGAATAGATAATATATTAGTGTACATCTGAATATACATTTGCCAACATTCTCCCTTGTATGAAGTTGTTCTATGAAGTGCGAAGGTGAAGTGCAGTATGGCAGGGCAACATTTAATGGCCGTCCTGGGCATCAAGGGACACGGAATGACTGAGTCTTGACCTTCCATTCATAGATATTGTATTTGATGGGACAGTAACCTAAGAGAAAGAAACACACATTATACCTGTCAGTTTAAAATGGGACAGCTGTCTAATTTTCAATTTTCAACAATTACTATATTTTACTTTTGCTTAATTGTAAATGCTAACATTCAGTATTTACTGTGCAGTAAATTACAAATAACTGAGAATGTTCACTCTACCATGAAATTAAAAATAAGAGTTGTTATTTTCACAACAAACACGTTAAATTATCCATTAACACATCTCAGTCTTTACGAAATTGCCAAATCAACTCAAAGGACAAGAGTACAAACAGACTGCAGGCCAAGCTGTTAAAGAGCATTTTCAGCTAGATTAATTCTGGCTCCTTAAAAGTGCCTTGGAGAATGTAAATTCCACAAAGCAATGGATTTTACAATTTTTTTGTATTGATGATATATGTTAACTTTAAGTTCCCCTCACAGGTACTCCTTATTTATAAGGGGAAAAAAAAGAGCTTTGGTTTTTAAAATGCTTTCATATAAAGGGCTACAAAAGTCAAATTTATGACTGTTAGGCCAAAACATGTTTGTTTGTTTTTCCCAGTAAATAAACTCGTAAAGTTCCAAAATTTATGGCAGTCTTCTATATATAAAGTGTAAGTAAATGAAAAACACAATAACCAGAATTTCCTAAATAGCTTGAAATTCCAACATTATTTAGAAAGTAAAAAAAAAAAATCATATGGATTATAAATAGTAAATAGGTATAATTTTTAAATACGTGAAATATGACAGTATTTCAAGAAACCTAGTTTATCTCCAGATTATAATTTGACTAGTTTAAATTCATAACCAAACATTATCATCTCACAAGAAGAGAAATGAAGTACAAAAGGCCACAAATTCTGCCCAGCAACAGAGTAAGTTAGTGAACAGGAAAATAAAATTGGCAGATTTAGTTTGGATTTGGTTTCAATGTGCTTCATTTGTTGACCTTTTACTAAACAAAGATTGGTCATCTAAACTAGTCAATTTTCTTGACTCTGTTATGAATCCAGGATGGCAAAGAATAGTTAACACTATCCACCTAAAATAAAATAGCTAAGAATAAAAGTTGTCACGAGGGGAAGAAAAACTCATCTGTGCCCTGTTTAATATTCATGCAATTTCTTTCCAATTATAGCCAACAAACACCACACAGGTAATGACTTTTCATTATGTAGCTTTGGTCTGTGTGTAAAAGTTACTCCTGTAATTTTCCCCAGAATTGCAGTTCTCATAATTCTTCGTAAAGTAAAAGAGAGAAATTTTGTTTTAAGCATTTAAAAAACATACGAGTGGCTCCAAATGTCTGCAAGTAAAAGATGTCCATTGTTGAACCACTTCTAATGAAAAACTAGAATCCAGTGAAACGTCTGCCAATAAGGAGCAAGTAAACTTACGTACATTCAAAAATACTATGTAGTCTTAAAAGAATAGCATGGAGATATATATGTAATAAGATGGAGAGTTTCAAAGAGATATGCTTATGAATGTTTTACTGAAGATTCTATTTTTATAAAAAAATTAATTATGTTTACATACTACAAAAGTGGTCTGGGATATTATACTGTAATCTAGCTACCTGGAGCAGCTACTTGGAGGGGGGGACTATATTTTGTTATTTAAAAAAGTGTTTACTGGACTGTCAAACATGAGAAGACACCATTAGATTACCGTTTTATAAATTCTGTGATGTCAGAGACCTCTTTTATTTTAATGCCACTTTATACTCATGTTTGGTTTAGTGCCTGGCATAGAGTAGAATAATGACTATTTCTTGAATGAAATACAGTAATGTTTTACAACATTTATAAAGTAAAAAAGATACTGCTTAATTTTTGAGCAATGAATATATGACACTTATAATAAAGATATTTTTAAAAAGTAACATTTTCCCTGGCTGGTGTGACTCAGTGGATTGAGTGCTGGCCTGTGAAGTGAAAGGTTGCTGGTTCGATTCCCAGTCAGGGCACATGCCTGAGTTGGAGGCCAGATCCCCAGTTAGGGGAGTGTGACTGATGTATCTCTCACGATATTTCTCTCCCTCTCTTTTCCCCTCCCTTTCCCTCTCTCTAAAAATAAATAAATAAAATCTTTTAAAAAAGTAACATTTAAGAATTTACTGATATGAGCAACTATACTAGTTGACTGTCTAACCTTGAAGTATAAAGAATTTTGGGGACTATTCACATAGCTTTCTTATTCCCATAAAGAGAGTTAACTATGAAACTATCATTTATTTTTACTTTAAAAATGTATGAAAAGAGCTGCCAACCTGAAACTTCTTAAGAGTTCAAATTCCAACTAAGGAAATATAAATAAAAATAAAACCATTTAATAAACAAAACAGGCCAGCATGATTTTGGGTGACTTACCCAGTTCTTTTCTTCCCTCCATATTTCTATCTATGCAAAGGTAAATTTTACATTCTGAGGAAATACTTAATATCAAGTACTAAATATCATTTGTCAGTTTATTTTCAGACTTTATTTTTACAAATCTATGTTCTACTTGTAATACATAAATCTTAATATCAAACATATTTTATAAAATACAAAGCTAGAAAAATTAATGCTTCATCTGAAGACACATTTCTGTGTCTGCCTGGGGGCTGAGTGGGAGTAAAGTATGAAAAAGACTTAAGAAACATAAAAAAACATAGCATGTTCACAACTACACTTACACCAGAACCATCAACTAGGTAACTTTTCTAATGTGAACCAACTATTATAACGAAGGTTAATTGCTCGATATGAACCAGAGCCATAAGGCAGGTTGGTACCTGGAGTTAAACTGAACATTTGGGTGCCAAAGTAAAGGCAAACCCTGAGCCAATTTTCTGATAAACAATCTAAACCTACTGTCAAATCACTAGAGATTTTATTTGGCACTATAACTGTTGTTCTATTAAAAAATGTTAGAATTCAAAATGAACCAGGAGAAATATTTGGCACAGGGCAGACATATGGGACTTAAGCAAATATTATAAGAAATTAGAGCCCTCATGTGTCCATTTTTACCAACTTTGGCAATTTTGAAATACAATGCATTTAAAGAAAACTGCACTAACTTGAAGACCCCAATGAAAGCAAGTGCAGACGTGTATACAACCCACCACTCAGGTCAAGAGAGAATACCTCCTCCTCCCTGCTGACCTTTTAACCATTTGACATTTCACTCATCATGGATTTTTCATTAATTTGGACACTTAAAAATATTATCTAGTTTTTGGTTGCCTCTTAAATTGTGTGCCTCTCTTGCTCCAATAAGCCCCTAGCAAGCCCTTGCCTTCCTCTCTGGAAATACCACTATCAGGATTTTTATCATTACTTCCTTGCTTTTAAAGATAATTGCCACCTACAATGTATCACTAATGAACATAATTTAGTTTTGCATGATGTCAAACTTTACACATATATATTTTATATGTATCTGCACTGTTGCATTTAGCTGTATTTTGTCCAATTTATTGCTATATAATAGTCCATTCTTTGGACTATATTTATTCTACTATTTTTGGATATTAAGGTTATATTTCTTTCAAGTTTTTACAATGTTCCATGAAGATTCTTATATGTGAGTCCTGGTACACACATTTTTAGCATATATAAGTAGAAGTGATCGTGAAAGGAAAGCCGATCATGAAGTGTAGATACTGTGAACTTTACTATATTAGACTCTGTGTCCAATTTTATTAGAATAAAATGGATTATGTAAGGAATTTTCATTAAACAAAATTTAGGAGCTGGCACTATAGAGACTCAGAGCTATCAATAACCTCCTACTGAGAGAGATAAAATTTAGTCTCAATAGAACCTAAAGTAATGAGTCATAAACAGCACCCAATTATATGATCGTCATTTTGGGCCTGTTCTCTGTGTTGATTCACATCCAGCTCATTCTGGAAGCAATGAGCGTTTTATACGGAAGAGACTGCCAAATGAGAGCCCATCACACACCAAGCGTACAGCTGCTTGCTTGTACAATGCTGTTGGCCTGAAAGGCATTTCCAACTTAATGCGTTGTTTTCTATAGTTAGTTCATTGAAACTGATTAATATATCCACTGGCTTAGTAGAGACACTGCAATTATTTCCTGTGTAGTTACTTGGTTCTTCCATGGGCCTGATGTATCAGTGTTCCTCAGTGCAGGCAGTGAACACTCAGAAGGCAGAAGCTTCATTTTACTCAATTTTGTCTCCCTAGTACCTAGTACAATGTATGATACTTATGTACTTAAAAAAATGCTTGTCAATTTTACTGAATTGAGAAAGCTTTAGGTTGAAGTGATATACTTGAAATACATCCTTAATTTACAAGATTAAAAAAATTTTTTTCATAAATTAGAATGTGCAATTTAATAGGGGCATATTTCCCCACAAAAACATAAATGTCATGGCCTGTTAAGTACCAATTTTAATATGCAAAGCTCTACCTAATTTTTTGATTCCTGGCACCTAAATTCAGGCTACAAATACTCTTAAATAATTCAACCCTAATTGCCTGAATTATTCCTTCACTTCTCCTCAACCCCCCCACCCCCCACCGCCCACAGCACACAACGTGTTGCCTCATCTCCATGGGCACCCAGTGGGAGCACCCGCAAGCCCTGTGTCAGCGTGGCTGTCACTCACAGCTCTTCTGAAACATACTGAGGACACTGGCCGGAGCAGGCACGGTCAGCGAGGACAGGGGCCCAACAGGCCTTCCCACTCTTTCCATCTTTGCAGCCTTCCTGTTGCTTCAGACTTCATTTCTGTCGAGCTCAGTGTTTTACTCAACAAGTCTCTTCTTCTCTAAAGAGCTTTTAAAATGATTACAGAAGGAATTCACAAAATGAAATATCTGGGGAGTCAGTGGAATAATGAGTACTTTTCTTGTTTTGGTTGTTGAGGAACTTGCCACCAAGATGGCTAAGGGCAGAACAAGAAAGACATTTAGAGGCCACAGCCTCTGGGAAGCCCAAGTGATGATGCAGGCTTCGGGCTTCACCTTCCTCTTGCAGTGGGTGAGGGCCACAGACGGAGTAGGCTTTCCTACAGACGATTTCCTGTGATGACTGCCTGGGGTCTGCACGAGAAGCACACCCCTTCTCCTGAAGCTCTTACCCCTCAGTAGAGAGGAGCCAAACAATTCTGGCAAGGCATTAGTAGGATTTGAATTTCTACATTAGGTCTCATCTAAATTCTCTAGGTTTTCCCTACATTTTTTTGGTTTAAGTTGTAAAACTGTCCCCCGCTCCCCTGACCCCCATCTAATTCCATACTTGGTGGTAATTTGATTACCATAGTAACCATGACTGAAAACTTGCAGGTTACTATCACTAGTGCAGCTTCTCTGGAACAGGGAGGGATTTTCTTTCTAAAAGAATCTTTCTTTTGGAGTAACAATTTCTTAAGGGATTAGCCAGAGAAATGTATGCATAACTCACAGACACGGAGAACAGTTGGGGATGCCAATGGAAAAGGGGGTGGGAGATGGGTGGAAGCAAGGTAGGGGGGCATCTATAATAGTATCAACAACAACAGCAACAAAAGAGTCCAGATACTTCCTATATATAGTTTCATAATAATAAGCAAAGGACATTTCCTGCCCCTGGCTCATGTTATGGAAAACAGACCTGACATATTTTCAAGTACTATGTGTAAAGCTCCAGACTCAGATTATACTTCAAAAATGACCCCTGACATAAAAGAGTAACTCTTGACATCTTCACTATTCAAGTTTAAATGCTGGAAAACAATTCACCCTATTAGTTTGTCAATGTTGAAAATAAGCCCACTGTCCTCAACCCGATGAAGAAAATTTACCCTTTTCAATTTGGCAGCAGCCTCTCCAGAACGGATTGCAGTCAGCAAACTCTGTCGGATCTCTTCGGGGTCAGAGTTCTGGAATGTTAAGGAAGTTTGCCTCTTAAGGGTGAGTGACGGGCAGTCAGCTGGAGATGGTATTTCGGAATTCTGTTCGTTATGAGCAGAGTTATTTTCCTAAGATAATAAATGCAAAATACTTATATGAATACCAAGTGAACAATGGACCATTTTCCAGTATTTTTTCTTTATCAATAGTTCTTTAAGAATCACCATTTGCCACATTGATTTTTTAGACATAGCTTTATTTCCTCACCCACTGAATTATTTTGGCTGCGAGAGCTCAGTTGGAAAGAGGGTATTAATTTCCCTTCCCTTGAATAGGGAGAGGCTAAGGAAGAAAAGCTGTTTCGTGAACACAGGAGTAATTTTACTGTCCTTGAGTCAACTAAGGCTGATTTTTTCCAATGAAGTCAACTAAAAGAGCCAAATAATTAAAACACATATATATTTCACAGATGAAAAAATAACGCATTTTCACAGTTCCAACATATTAGATTGTGAAATTATTATTATTATTGTTGATGGTAAAAAGACAAATATTGGCAAATTCATATTGGATAAACCTAACATATCATCTAGTAGTGAAATGTTAATGATTATGCCACATGCAATGGCTTGTTTTGTGTTTCTAGAAGGCAAAGGGACTAAGTGATGGCAATGTTTTCTTTATTTTTCCCATGAGACTAAAAATAAATATTAGGAATTTCCAAATTTAAGAATTAAAAAATTAATTAAACTTTTTAGGAATGAATATTTAGTAACTAATTTAACTGGCAACTGTTATAAAAAAAACTTAAATATGTCTTTTTCAAACTGCCAAATAAATATCTTAACAAATGATGAGCCAAACAATGCTCAAGCAGTGGTCCAAAAATAGTGTTATCTAAATCAATCTTCTATTGTTTAGGAATGGTATTTCATTCTAAGAAAAAAACACAGTTTTTTCCCCAAGCAAACAATAAATCCCATATAAATCCCATACTATATGTCTCTTCCTGACATTACATCAAAGTAAAAAACATAAATGTGAAATACATGAATAAATCTTCAAGATAAATATTGCATTTAAATTATGGAAAATTTTTTACTTGGCAATATGGTTAATGTTCTGTTACTCTAGGAATGTTTGAAAAAGTCTTATAAAATACTTCTGGAACTGTCACACAAATATGGAAGTATTTTTTAAACATTATCAAAGTACACAAAGTATTTTTTTTAATTGCATGGACATTATCATAATTTATGCTATGAATTTAATCCTGTCCTTTGACTATTTGAACCTGGCAAATTATAACAGCTGAGCAAACATGAAGTTGACAATTACCCTTTTTCTTGTAAATTTTTAAGGATATATAATGGTTAAATGATATTTTGGTCAACATACACATAAATGGAGAAGCTAACACTGAATTAATGAAATGGAAAATTAAGAAAAGTACATAATTAAATTCTGGTTTTAATTTAAATTATTTATATATAAAAATGTTTTATCAGCTGAGGTTAAGTGTATATGACAAAAAATGCATAGCTGGGAAACACTTGGTTATTTTATCAAGGCTTTGATACTGTTTATGTTTCTATATACTGGTAATTAAAATTATTTTGAAAACTGCTCTGTTTCTGCTCAGGGCTGCAGTCACTCCAGACTCGGCTCACCTGCTTGGACCTCCCCAGTAAAGGGTCTAAACTAGTTGAAAAACAAACAAACAAACAATTTTGCAATTATGTAGAATTAGAGGAAAAAATAAAGTAAACCAGAACATCCAGAAAAGTTATAAACAAATTGAGATAAGCAAAACACAGGAAAATACAGAGTCAGAACTAAAAGCTAGTACAACATACAAATGTATGAGCAAAGAAAACTTAAATAAAAATATTTGCAGATGATATAATTATATGGTGATCTTATAGTAATACCCAATCAGGCTGTATGAATTATAATAATTCTGAGAATAAATAATCAGATTCTATGTACTATACTTTTTTCTACAGTAGGTAGTTTGACATTAGATTAATATGAATTCAGACTTAAATAATACACAAACATATCAACATTCTTGTTAAACCCCATTTAAACCGTGTTGCATAAGAACCCCTTATTTTTAAAAAGGTAACATTTACCTTATTACTGACATCTAGCTGTGGGATGTCAACAAATTTATTTACAGAAGGGCTCTTCCCTTCCTCTGTGTCACTTGGAGATCGGGCAGACGCACCCTCGCTGCACGACTCTGTACGCACTTTGCTGAAAGACTGTGACCGCTTCACTACAGCAAGGGCAAACGGCGAAGGGGCGGAGCTCGAGTAAGGTCGTGGGGCACCAAACGTTTTCAGAGTCTTCAGATTTAGTGCTGCTAACTGACTTGCGGGAAGAGAAACAGGTTTTGGAGCTACAGGAGGAGGAGATGGTTGAGGGGGCTTCTGACGGCTGACGCCATCATCTGCGCTTTTAATGTGGGGCTGCGGAGGAGAGGGCGTTGTTTTACTGGAAGGAGAAAGAGTTTGCTCTGGAGGAGGTGTATCCTTTTCCACCTCTTTCTTTGTTAGTTCCTTGGGAGCAGGATTAGGGGCAGTGTGGACACTCTTGGAAGCTGCAGATGTCACGTATTGACCTGAAACTCTTTTTTGCATTTGCAAGAAGAAAGAACTTGGTTTGGTCTGGGGATTTGAAACCCGAGATTTAAGTTTTGACTCCAAAATATTGTTTATATCTTCCAAATTCGGCACAAAAGGAGCTGTACCTGTGTCTCTCGTCGTTCTGGGAGTAGGCTTCAGAGGACTTGCAGTGGGGCTCTGGGACACGCTCTCCACACGGTGCACCTGATGCTCTGACTTCAGAGTAGGTTTGGGTTTAAGGTCTATTTGCGGCTCCTTTGGACTTTCAGAAATAACAAGATCTTCTGTTTGGATTGCAGTTTCTTTCACATTCTCTGGAATGTGTTTTTTCCCTAAAGTACATATATCCTGATCATCTTCATACCCTAAGGTTTCTGATTCCCAGTCTTTCAATGTTTCCAGAGATTTGGGAGGCACTATTTTATAAGTAGTCATCCCAATTTTGGGTATATATTCTCTTGTAATTTCATTAGAAGGTTTTGGCTTGGGATTGTAGTCTTGTCTGTAAAGTGGATAGTTCTTCATATAAGAAGCAGTTGAATTTTTATCAATCCCATCTACAGGAGGCAAAAGAGCATCATTACCATGTGCATAAATTGAATCTTTTATGGTGAGTTGATCTTCAGAATGCATAGGTAGGGGGCCCTGATTCTTGAATTCTCTTGAGGTATCTACAAAATCTTGTGGACTTAAAGGTGAATGTTGAGTTGGTTTGTTGTTACCTGCAGTTTGCACACTTTCATCAACTTTGAAGTCAGACAAATGATGATGTTGGTGATTCCCATCAAAACTGTTATGAGAAGTTGTCTGAATTGCGGCATCTTGCATTTTTGTCTTTTCTGCACTGGGTTGATTCAGTTTTTGGCCTGGGACTGATGAAGCAGCTAGATGATTTTCCTTATAACTTCCAGCAGTTTCAGTTTTGTGTGCCTGATAGGTTGTTAGTCTGTCAACTTCCATGTCCACATTATTATTTTTGGCAGCACTACCTACATTGATTTCTGTTCTCCTCACTCCATTTTTCATATTATCTTCTGTGTTCATTGAAATGACAATGACTTCATTTTGATCTACTGAGAGAAAAAAAATAATCATCAAGCATGTAGGAAAAAAAAGAGGAAAAACTTTAGTTTTCAATGCTTGCCTTCCCCAAAGTGAAACAGATTGATTTGAATTCTATAGAAAAATTTTCAGTTCACTATATACAAAAGCAGGTAATGCAATTTAGGAAAAAACAGCATGAGCTTTAGTGTCGTGGAGACCAAAGTTTGGAATCCACCTGCAACCTGGCTTGACTAATTATAATCTCTGTGACCACAACTTACTACTTTATCCTTTTAGCCTCAGTTTGCTCAGATGTAAAATGGTGAAAATAGGTATTACAGTTGACTCTTGATGGACACAGAGAGTAAGGACGCTGACCTCTCTCCACAATTGAAAATCAGATATAACTTTTGACTCCCCCCAAACTTTACTAATTAATATTCTACTGTAACATGAACAGCCAATTAACATATATTTTGTATGTAATGTATATAATATATTGTAGTCTTACAATAAAGTAAGCTAGAAGAAAGAAAATGTTACTAAGAAAATCATAAGGAAGGGAAAATACTTCTAGTATTTATTGAAAAAAATCTGTACATAAGGGAACCCATGGAGTTCAATCCCATGTTGTTCAAGGGTCAACTAAATACTTTACGTATTATTTCTGTAAGATGCTTATTAGGGTAGGATATTGCCCAGAGCAAGCACTCTATAGAAGACAGCTATGTTTCTTCTTATAAGTAAAGATTTCAAATTTCAGTCATTGTTAAGAATGACAAGACATTGACAATTTCAAAATATATTTTTATTCTTCCATTTTTTTCAATTTTGATTATCCTATCTTTTTTATAGCCTCCAGTGTATTTATACTTTATACATAACATTAAAAAGGAATCAGTCCCAGCAAATGTTATCAGTTTTAAATAAGGCAGACAACAGAAGCATTATCTTTAAGAGTTGAAGTAAAAACAGAATCTAAATTGAATATCTTGTTAATTGTGTTCTCACTAAAGTGGATTATGTTTTTAGTCATAATCCTGGTGATTTCAAGTACATAAACACAATCATGTGGCTTCTGACTTTGCTCTTCGGGAAAAGATATCTTATTATTTTCATGTCAGAGTTAAAGTAGAGAACACAACCTCCCTCTCCCCTGTACTGCTTTTCCTCTTAATTATAATTCAGACTTCCTGAAAACAAAAATCATTTGCCAGTGTCTCGGTTAACAGAGCAACAGTCACCAGCCAAAAACATGATGGCAAAGAACTGGAATGAAGCACTTAAAAGGAAATATAGGCTTAGGAGTGTGTATCGTGTGTCTAGTACTGAGCGAAGTGACTGATTTATATGCTGTGCTCCTCTAGTCAAATGCCCATAAAAATCATTTCTCCTGAATGACCAACTAGCCTTCATCTTCAAAATCCTCAGAGGCCTGCTCTTTCAATACAGTGGTTTGCACAGCACAAGTAAAATGTGGGCCTTGGGAGTCAAATTGTGAAAGGATGTCAAGTGTTTCTCTATAGTTTTATCATCACTCACTTTCATATATAAGATAAACATCCACTTCACTGCCTAAAATGTCAGGAGATATTTAAAGGTGTTTCTCTGTTAAGAAAGAAAAAGAAAGGAAAGAAGAAAGATACATATGTAAAAAAAAAAAAGAAAAAAAAATCATGTTGCCACGTAAATTTGTATAAAAGCAGTTTTTAAAAATACCTTCATACTTTTAAAACCTGTCTAATTGTATAATTATTTGGTCATGGTAGCTATATCTTATATTATGTTGCAAGGTTCCTATAATAAATATATAAATTTTTATTTTTATTCTTCCCAAATAAAATGCAACCAATTATAAAAATATGCCTTGTCTATATGATGACTTCTCAATGACAACTAATTATTAACTTCTATGATTTATAAAATTAAGGACACGTGATTAGGAACTATGGAAGAGGCGCACATCTGTCTATGCTCTTATTTACTTGTTTCATAATTATTTAAATATCTGTATGAAAAGCACTGCTCTCAATTACTCTCAGTGCTGCTGTAACCACAGAAGTACATAAGAAATGCTCCCTAGCACTAGCAAATGAGCCTAAATATATTTCCTTCTCTTTTATTTCTCATTTTCCACTGACTATAGGTATATCCCAGTTACACAATAGAAACATTTCCTGAAAGAAAGTACATTAACGTAAAAATATATTTTAAATTAAATCCCCTATAACAAACTCTAATTTATTGGCTTATTTAGATATTCAAATTTCTTTCACATTTTTTGGTGGCTTACATCTACTTTACCATTGTCTAACTCCGCATTTCTCTTCAAAATGTCACAATTATCGTTAATGACTGTCAGACCTAAACACCCAGAATCACTACTGAATTTATTACCTAGTCCATCACCAAACATACTTGACAGTGATACTATGTGCCAATGAATGGTTAGGTCATTTTTTCAAGAATAGCCAGTAGAGGGAAAAGGTATATTTTATATTATCCTGTCCTTCTCCCACTCAAAACTGACACCAATGTCTACAACCATTGCATAGATAAATATTCAAGATAGTTAATAGAAGAGGGAAACAATAAGACTACTCTAAGGATAAGAGAAATTATTTAATTTTAAAAAGCACTTAGGTCATTGCAAATCAAGCGCAAATGCACATAAGTATTATTACAGAAGTGTACTTTGACCCTAGCACTAACTGGATGCCAAAATTTTAGCAAAAATTATTTTATTATTTTAAAAAGAAGGAAGCAGTTTTAAAATCATGATTTCTCAACAGAAATGGTATTGCCATCATCATATATGTTGTGAAGAACTGACTCAAGAGGAAAATAATGGGGAAATTATATACTTTTAGATCCTCTCAGTAGTATATCTCAGGATGGTATAGACCATGAGGAAAATAAATTGGAGACATATATATTTAAATTAACCAACATGTATGGCATATATAAAATGACATACATCTCTATCTACCTATGATATTGGGATAATCAATGTTTTATCCATATATCATACATATATATATATGTTTGTTAAGAACTGTTTGTTAAGATCTTAACCTAGTTCTATATGTTAACATAATAGACTAGACTATGAATTTTCATAGATGCATTCCTTGCATCTTCTATGTGGTATCAGTTTTCTGAAATTCAATTTGAAGTATATATTTTAATAGTATCTAAGTATTATGCCAGGTGCTATGAGGAATTCAAACAAAGTATTGGATATAATTTCTCTGATCCAAGACTATCCAATCTTACTGAGGAGTCACGAGCAGAGAACTACATGGCTTCTAGTAATCAAATAACAAAATAGGTGAAGTGGCTGGATTTGAATGGCAGTTGAATGTGTGAAGATAGGTTGAAAATAATTTCCCATACAAGGACAAAAATGCACATGGGCCTAACTGATAGAACTGAGAGAAATATATGATGAGAAAGAGAAGACACTGTCTTGATTTGGGCGTGGGCAGAGGGAGATACTAATAAACAACATTACATAATTGGATGTAAACCAGACAGACAAGTTTCACCCAATGTATAGCAACTTGAGTATGAAGTAAAACAGAGTTGGACTAAGGAGTCAGTAAAAGGAAAAAAGAGAAATAGATCAAAAGGCCATGCATAGGCAATACATCTTTAAGATTTAGATCTGATAACTTCTAACATTTAACAACCACAAAGAGGTACACATGGTAGTTAAAAGCACACTTTGCAGTATTTTGCCTGGGTTCTAATCTGAAGTCCACCACTTATTGTGACATATTAGGTAAGTTACATAATATCTCTGTGGCTCAATCATCTATAAATGGGACTAAAGACAATAACGTCCATGAATGAGTTAATATACAAGATTAAATGAGTTAACATATCAGTGTTAAGAATGGCCGTTTGCATGTACTAAGTGCTATGAAAGTATTGGCTATTAGTGTTAATAGAACTCACCATTGTCTTGCTTTGGGCCTAATGACTTCAAGGTTCTTACACTGGCAATGACTCTCTCTTCATTGCTTGCATTATATACCATCAAGTGTGGCCCTCTGCAAAATACAATATTGTATGTTACATATCGATACTAGTTATATATACACACACACATGTGCACGCGCACACACACACACATACACACACATACACACACACGATGAGAAGACAGGAAATAATTTCCAAAGACAGATGGACTGAAATAATCATCTTTTTCTGCCAAATACTGAAAATTTAACAGCAAAGAAAAAAATGCAACTGAGGGGAAATGCTGCCAAGAAACATTACCTTTCATAGAGGGGGTCCTATTACAAAGAAAGATGGAAAAGACTTGGTAAAATAAACACTTTTCCAGCAACAGTGCTTTTGTTATTATTGTCTTTTAAAGAAAAAGGATATAAATGAAACATTTTAGTCTTGCATCTGCCATGCTCGACTGTTTTTTTTCAAGTTACATTTTACATTTAATATTGTTTTATTAGTTTCAGGTGTACAGCATACTGGTTAGAAAAATCATATACTTCACAAAGTGTTCCCCTCAATATTTCCAGTACCCACGTGGCACCTTACATAGTGATTGCAATATTATTGACTATATTCCCTGTGCTGTGATTTACATCCCCATGAACTGTTCTGTGACTTCCAGTCCGCACTTCTCAATCCCTTCACCTTTTTCATCCAGCCTCCCAATCCCCTCCCCTCTGGCAACCATCAGTCCGTTCTCAGTATCTATGAGTTTGTTTCTATTTTGTTTGTTCATTTATTTTTGTTCTTTAGATTCCACACATAATTGAAATCATATGGCATTTGTATTTCTCTGACTTATTTAACTTAGCATAATATGGCATGGTCAACTTCTGGCGAGTCAGGATGTGGACTGACCTCACTGAATTTTACTGGAGACAATCTCATGGGAATGAAAGCAAAACTTTGATGAAGATGTTTTATTTTGCTTGGTCAATTTCATCTTTCTTTATTCATGGTATGACATTTCTAACATAATACAAGTGCACTATACTATAGTTTTCAATTCCTAGGATCAACTGGAAAGTGCATTCTCTGTATCATCAAGTTGATTATAAAAATATCAGTAATTAAGTATCATACTCTAATATGCAGAATCATTTTATACGTCAGTCAATGAAAATCCTTGAGGAGCACATGGTGAAACTGAAAATTAAATGTTTCACTTAGGTCAAATAGGTAATAGGCATAATACATAGAATACAAATTAAAAAAACTTTTATATTTAAGTCATACAAATTACATCTTATGGTTTGTTTGACACAGAGATACCAGAACTGTTTAATTTGAATTTATTTGTTAAAAATTACATATAAATATATATTTTATTAAACATTTTTAAAAATCTTCACCTGAGGACATTTTTTTTTCATTACTCTTTTAGAGAGAGAGAGGAAGCGGGGAGAGAGAGGGAAAGAACAATCACCTGTGAGAAACATCGATAGGTTGTTCCCATACATGCCCCCCTGCCAAACTGGAGATCAAACCCACAACCTAGGTATGTGAGGCATGTCCCCTGATTGAGAATCGAACCCGCAACCGTTTGGTGTACAGAATGACACTCCAACCAACTGAGCCACACTGGCCAGGGCCTTTATTAAATATTTTTATAATGACAGTAAAAGGGATAGAGTCTAAACTAATGCAACAACTGTATTTGCCTTTGAAATATCAGACCTATATTTCAGAAGACTAATATTAATTAAACAACCCACCACCAACATATCTGGCACACAGACTACTTACTGTCCATCTGTGTGTCTAGTTTCTTGTTTTTCTTCCTTGGAGTTTTGTGAGGACCTTCCAGTATCATTGCCAAGGGTTGAGGCACGATCATTTTTCAGTGTATTTATTATATCAGTAGATCCAAAGGGAATACTTTGTGACTTCCCAGAAATAATTTCAGCCTCATCTTTAGGCACTTCCCTCAGTTCTTCTTTTTCATCTATCTCTTCAAGACTATAATCAGAGCTTATTCCAGCTACAAAGAAGTGAAGATATAATCCTACATATTAATTTGCCTCATTCATGCTATACAATCCAGGCAAAGAAGAAATTTTTAAAATAATAATTAGCTGGACTCTTAAATTCTGGTTTAAAACTAATAGTGAAATACTTTTGTAATGATGAATGATTATGTTAACATATAATCAGATTATATCAGACACATACAACTCTAAAAATAATATGCTCTCACTCTAGGTTTTACTCATGGTAGAAAAAAAGGCATTGTTTAAACCCAAACTTATATATTTCAAAGTTATATATTTCATTTAAGAATATATCTTTCATGAATGATTTTTACATTCATGTAATAGCTCTAAATGTAAATGAAAAGAATGATATTTTTATATTGTCTGTAAATGAACTTGTAAAATGACTCAGTAGTTATCAGCACTAACTACAATTGAGAATTATCTGAGCCCCTTTAAAAATACTTATGCTCATACCCTACCCCATATTTGTTAAATGAGAATCTTGAAGGGTGGGACCAAGCAATTTTAGGGTTTCCCAAGTGATTTCATATGCAACTAGGATTAGAAACCACTGATTTCGGTACTTAATATAATTTTTAAAAATACAAATAGAATAAGTATTATACAATGAAAATTAATTTTTAATCCCACTCAGTTTATTCTGAGGCAATATTCTTTAATAGTTTTTTCCTATATATTGTCAAGAAGTGTAATGAGCATATATGAGCAGATATGCATACTCACATTTCTCTTTTTTGTTAAATATAAATGGAAGCATATTATACATGATGTTTTTCTCCCCTTAGTATATCCTGAAGATTATCCTATATCAATGTGCATGCGTGCATATGTGCTGCTTTTCAACAGCTATGGTGAATATTTCATTCTATAAAATTGTGTTATCATTATTCCTTAGTACCAACAAAAAGTAGCCAACGGGGTAAAAAGGAGATACTCAAGGCAGTTAGGTCCACAGTCATTGTGGATGTTAGTTTAAACTGAAACATGAGGTTCTGGATCTTTGTTTATTTCAATATAATTCAACACTTGCACTTACAAAACAGCAGCTTAACAAAGTTTAATTTTTACCACAATAGAGGAGGAAAATGGTGGCACAGCACTGAATTAGAGTGATCAGCACATACACAAAATTTAATAAAAACTGTAACATATCTGAAGAATATTTGAAGTACTTAAAATGCATTTCTTTAGCTTTATCTTTAGGCAAATAGAAAATTGTGCTATGTACTCTTTAACAAATATGGAGAATTTTAATGGTATTTGTATTATAAATTAAAAAATAGATTATTCAACAGAAAATTATTTTAAAACCTCAAGTAAAATGTTAAATATATATATTTTGGCAAATCTTGCTTTATTATAACATGTGAATTAATGATTATGATGCCAATCTGTCTATAATATTATGTCTACAATAGCATGTTACATCTATAATTTGAAAACTGTATATTGAGAAAATGAATGGCCATTTCAGTTTAGATCTAAATATGTTTTATAAATGGGTCCTCAGTATATATTAAGCTCTTTTTGGAAATTATTAGATTAACTGAGGTAACATTTAACAAATTACTGGTTGTTATCCCTATTTCTTTTTTGCCCATCACAAATGTGTCAAAAATATACAACTTTTTATTAATTATGATGTCCAAACTGAGAAACTGATCTCACTTAAAGTACGAATAATGAGTTACATGTTTCAAAAATATTCTCAAGTTATTTTTATGAGATTTTATAACTTGGTAGTTCCAAGATTCATTTATAGCTTTGCTTAAATATATATTTTTAATAGCCTGGAAAGCATTCGCTGTTATTAAATGTCAAGAAAAGGCTGTAATTCCTTTTAAAAATTTTAACCCAAGAGCTTTCACAGCTGGTTGTTTGATTAGTACAAATATCCCAAGCTTTGAAAAATATTAAATCAATATTTGTTTTATATGAGTGAACAGACTTATATGATGGCTAAATTCTAGGACTACAATAAAATATTGGAGTCCGGCCTATGAACAATGAAAATTATCACAAACATTATATCACAACTATTGCATTTCAGCTTCAAAAGTTATAAAGGAAGAATATTCACTTTGAAAATAGAGTGTTCAAATTTAAGATTTAACAACTTTCAAAATATAAATGTTTACAAAAAGTACAATAACATAATTTAAAAGTATAATTACTGAAATTTCTTTTACACTTACTTAGCTTTGTATAATTTGAATATTTTTTGTTTTTCAGTCTCTCTAAAGATAACAAAATCAAAACAAAAAATAAAAAAAAATCTTTAAAATTTACAAAATATAATACATGTAAATGAAATTGAAATGTGGAACTTTCAGAATATGTTTTTGTAGATAGGAAGCATTAAGCTTAAAATTTCACTGGGACTTCTGGAATACCTTGTATATTTTTCCTGAGGATGATAAAAATGGCAAAATTGAGAAATGCCTCTTTTTGATAAAATAGAATTATATTACATTAAATCTAGCCTGGTGAATTACTTTTTAAAAATGCATTCATTCAAAAATATTGACTATGTCAGACATCATTATTGTAGCTGCTGCCAGGCAGAGCTGTTTTCTGCTTCATTTTAAAAACCAAGGAACACTTTACATTCAGTAAAATTTACCATTTTGGGGATACATTTTGGAATATCCCTTATGCTCCTTAGTGGTTAACCCCTCCCCCTAACCCTAGCCCCTGGTAACTATTATCCCTGCAGTTTTGCCTTTGCAAGAATGTATATTAATGACATAGTACAACATCTAGATATTTAAGTCCGGCTTCCTTCGTTTAACAGAATACATTTGAGATTCAGCCATGTTGTTGCATGAATCAGTTATTATTATTTTTTATGTGTAGGTGGTAGTATTCCAATGTATAGACCAATCAGTTTTTTAATCCATTCCTCAGCTTAGAGGCACTGAGTTGTTTCCCAGTTTTGGCAATTATGAGTAAAAATTCTGTAATAATTCACATGGAAGTTTGTGTGTGCACATAGGTTTTCATTGTTCTTGAGGAAATACCTAAGAGTGGGATTGCTGGGTCATATAGAAAACAAATGCTTACATTTTATTTCAAAAAAGAACTTGCCAAGTATTTTCCAAACTGGCCATACAACTTTGCATTCCTATAAGCAGTGTTTGATAACATACTAATTTTAAATAACTAGTTTGAGGTGATAAGGACTCTGAGTCACTGAAAAATTTGAGCAAAATATTTATGATAACATTCAAGTATTCCCTAATATAAAGTTTTGCCATCTGGTAACAAAATAACTCCAACAATTTTAAAATAAAAATCCCAATCAAAATAAATACTATAGAAAATAAGCCATGACTAGGTAACAAGAAAGAACTTCAAGAAAGACAAACATATATATTTTTTAGTTATATAGTTTTACATTGGAAATAATAAAGTTCAAATAGTTTGCCAAAAAAAACCCCAAAAAACAGAAAGCCAAATAGAAGAGAAACTGAAATTCTCCAGAACCATTGATTTGATTCATCTTCCATCTCAAGCCAGGCCTGGTTACCTACATGTCAGAGATGCGACGGCTGCCTCGGGTGTTCCAGGGCGCTCTGAGAGAAAAACTTCATCTGCCAGTTTGGGAACAGTGCACTGTTCGTGACTGGGAAGCCCAAGGCCAAGTGAGACATCTGCCAAAGAAGTAAAATCTGTGGAAATGGCACTTAGACAAGAGAGTTAAGGCAGGCAGAGACCAAGACTGTTTTGGAAGGAATCAGATTTGTTAGCTCACAATTTTCCGTGCATTAAACAAGAGGTAAAAGAAAGAGAAAGAGAAAGAGGTATCTAGCAAAGCTAGGATAGTAGTTACATCTTTTCCCCCCTAATACTTCAGTATCTTCTCATTTCACTTAGTTTGATATAATTTAATAAATTTTCCTTTTGAAACATATGGTATCATATCATTTTGGGTAGGAGTTAAGAAAAATCATTACTAGTTATCTAATGGTAACATTTTTAATTACAGAGGAAAGGAGAATATTTGTGCAAGATGTGTCAAAATTCCAAATTCCTAAATATCACTTAAATATAAAAGATTCCGGAGCATTTGGGTGCTTCTGAGTTCTTCCTGAATTTGTGAATATGAATTGTAAAAATTAGGTAAGGATATATTAAGTGATTTTCATACCTATCAAATTATCAGCATGCTAAAGTACTGGTATAAAAATATTCTATTTTTGATTAGACATTATTAGTGTGTTGCATTCATTTATATCTAACTTTAAATTAAGTCTAGGATTAAGAAATTTTATCATACTCATTTTTATAGTAGCTACTAATAAGTAGCTATTATTAAAAATACTAGGAAACAGTATTAGATTGAAGTATTTTATTTTTACTGGAATTTCATTTATTGAGAACCACAAATGAGAACATATAATAGAAAATATTTCATAGTAACACATTTTCCCCATTACATTAGAACACTTCATATGTTAAATTTATAGTGAGGACAGTTGCATGAAGAATGGTGCTTTAGACCTTCATGGAAGTTTTCTTCCAAACACACCAAAATGTGCCACTACTCTTGAGAAGGAGATTAATAACTGATAACCTGACATTACAGAGGAAAAAACTGGAGACCTAGTAGGGAAAATACTCAAGATACTAGAACTAAAATTTTGAGTTGTGCCCATTTCATACCCTAAGCCCAGGGGGAAGTTTTTTATTTAATAATATAAAATTAGGGAAATGCAGTCAAAGCATTTGCATCCCTTTCCTATGCAGAGCATAACTAAAGTCATTCCTCAACTGTCATGGAAGATCTTTTTCTGTCATTACATGATATGGAGTAAAGGTGTCAACATACCTGGGCCGGACAGCCCCTCAGGAGAGCTTGCTTCTGGAACACTGTCTGCACGTATTGACTGCAGAGCTAGAACACAGAAGCCAACAATTTAGAAACAAATGACATTCACAAAAGAAACATTCCCTTAGTAGCTTAACTTATTTTTATATAATTCAGAAAGAGATAGCCACTTTACTAATCCACTTAGATTTGCATTCCTACATGCAGTCAATCCTGGAATGGCTGGATCTTTCTGAATAGATTTACAAATTATCACATACTCATTAGGATAATGGAGATGTACAATTTTTTCATTTTATTTTGTCATGTTGCAGATTTTTAAAAGGTGCTTAAAATAATTAGAGACTAAGCGTTATTAAAACTAATTAACTAAAAGCCTAAGTATTATCGTTAATAAAAAGACATAATTTATAACCTATATCATGTCTACTGTCTTTATTGAACAAAATATAAATGTAATGTTAATGGGAAAAGTAATATTACCAGTCACATGACTATTTTCATCACTTTGATGCAGAGGTATTTTGGAAGGTGGGGAAGGTGCCTTTCGCTTTGTCCTTTTCAAAGATGAATTCCCAATGGATGTGCTACTGAGCTTCAGAGAGCTTGTCCTCAATATGTCTGCTCCGTAGGAACTCTATGGAAAACAAAATGACCGAACAAAATCTCTGTTTAGAAATAAATGGGTAGCAAACTTCAGGAAGATGCTGACTTTACCTCAAATGCACCATATGGCAATATGAAACATAAAAGTTATTCACTCAAAAAAAATTTGTGGAGAATCTGCCATGTGCTAGGAGCTGGGCTATGAGATGGGTATGTAAAGAGAAATAAAATATGGTCCTTCTCAATAACCTTAGGCCAGGATGGGAGACTGACATGCAAACAAATAATTATAATGTAGAGGAGTCTTAAGCAATACAATTAAAAATTAACTTTCAAAGAAAATCTGGAGAAAATACTGGACATAAGAGATAAAAAAAAGGGAAGAATGTTTGTACATTAAGAAAACTGGTTTGATTCATCTTTCTCTTTTTAGCACTAATGTATCACTGACAAACATTTTAAAAATCAAACCAGGCAAGGTCAACTGACATCACCGACTCCATGCAGAGCTAATGCTCACAGTGATAGCATGTGAGTGTCAGCAGACCCTACGACAATTCTTCCTCATCAGGCTGGTCAGTGCCATGTCACCTGGCCCATGGCCATATCACTTCGCTCTTTCTCGACAACAAACCTACTTAAAATAGTTATTCACAGTTTTTGTCTTCAAATTCTCATCTCCCGCTTGAACCCTTCCAATCAGATTACCCCAACCTTTGATCCATGAAAACTATTTCCACTACAACTAAATTGGTGGTCACTTCTTAGAACCAATTTATTTGATCTATAAGTAGCATTAAACAGAGTGGACTACTCTCTTAGAATCCTTTTTTGTACTTCCCAGTTATCACGTTCCTCACTCTCACAGATCTCAACTCTGGTTTCTTTGTTGGTTGCTTTTCATTTCAGTTCTTGGACATGAACATTACCTTAGTATCTATGCTCACTCTCTTGGAAAACTTTGTTCGCTCAGTTTTATGGATTATATACATGTTGATCAATTTCAAACTTAGGCCTCCATCCTGGGCCCCTATATGATCTCCACTTAACATCTAAGACCATTTCAAACTTGGCAGGTCTGAAACTGAGATCCTGGTAACCCCTCTTCCCCCCTCTTCTGCCCAAACTAATCCTGATCTCATAGTTTTCTGTTTCAATAAAGAGCATTCTTCCACTTGTCATGAATGCAATATGCCTTTATTTGTAAACAAAAGGACTGATAAACTTGGACGAGGAGAGTACCTAAAGCTTGGGTCATTCCAATATTTATGAGGCAATGCAAGTATACCTGAAGGAAGCAATTTAGTTCACAGGATGTTTTCAGTCTCTATGCCTTGCTACACACCAAGAAAAATGTAGCAAGTTTTTCTATTTTGTAATTTTGTAATATTTCTGCTAGAGAAAAAAGGAAGCTTGAATTGACCCCGAAGAGAAAAATGTGAGTTAGTTGTCATCATTGCCAACTGTGCTAGGTCACCTCCGAGGAAAAGAAGCAGGGTTAGTTCCAGTGGTAGGCAATGATGGAGCACAACATTTAGCCAGGTTAAGGAGGTAGAACAAGCTGGCTTCGGGCCCTTTAACTTCTTCCATACCAGCTGGTAAATAGCTGCAGTCACCAACCTCTTCTCCCCTCATTACCCTGGTCCCTCCTCCAGAATTCTTCCGACCTCTCCATACTATAGGAAGAAGTCTTAAAGCCTGCCACCCAAACCCAAGTTTTGATTCAGAGTCACTAAAGCTAATTCTGATTAAATCTGAGGATCACCTCCACCCCCAGTGGGCATCAGGTAGACCCTCAATTGATGCTTAGAGTTTTAAAATAATTAGGAGAAGGGCCCTTGGCAATCCATTAGCTGAGAAAGAAATATAGTGGTAGATGGAAAGTATTTAAATATCATTTTGAGTAGAACAAAAAGTTTAAATAAAAGCCTTCTTACTGATATGTCTCTGTGTTTTGAAACTTTCTCTTGCTATTTATAAAAGTAACAAATTTAGCAATCATTAAAGACCAAAAATACTCCTAAAATGATGTGGCACTTCACTTTTTTAAACATTTACTAAACATCAAAAGCAGTAGACATCATTGTCCTTCATGATGCATTTACTTATATAAAACCCTATTAAATCATGCCTCATTCCTATCACAGAAGTTTGTTGGTAAGGACACAATAGGTGACCAATAAGTACATGCTGAATCATGAAAATTGCAGAATTTGATTTTCCTCTTAGTTCTATCTTGGAAACTTCTTTTCCATGGTTTGACTGATTGCTTTTATGAGGTCTATGACAAAAACCTGTTGCACCATTTAGGTCATACAGTATTCTCAGTCACTGCCATTTATTAGTCTTTTTTTATTACTTGATAAAAACAGTCACAACATGAATTTCTTAGACAATAGTAACTGTTTGGGAATTAGAATTCCTAAATTTTGGTTATAACAAAATAAAGCAGACAGCATAGAAATAAAAAAGAAACATTTATATACAAAGATTCACAAATGTATATGAACCCATCCATAACTCAGAGACAGAATAAAAATAGATTCATATATTTCATTTATCACCCTAGAGCTTTTAGGACAAGCTAACTTTTTGTACAGGATATTTATATAGCTATGTATAAAGAATTTAAAATAAAAAAAAAAAAAACAACTTCAATAGCATCTATGAAGACAGTTGACAAGATAATACATTTATAGAAGGGTAAAGCCCTGAACATTTTGGTGGAGCACATGTTTTATAACTTTATTCTGTAAGATTTATCCCCCTTATCACACACATAGTGTGTATCATGAAAGTAAATGGATGTGTATTTCTAGAGCTGCAAACGAATCATGGAGACTAAGAACAAAGACATCAGGGGAAGAGAACACATCGTCTGAGTGATGCCAGGGAAACTATGTGACCTGTCATAACTAGATCCCATGCTAATTAATGGTTAAAAGTTATAAAGCTAGCCGTGAAAGACAATACCATATGATCTAACGTATAAGAAGAACCTAATGAACGAAACAAACAAATGAGCAAAATGGAACCAGAGGCATGGAAACAAGGAACAGACTGATAGCAACCAGAGAGGAGGGCGTAGGGGGAGCAGGGTGGAAAGAAGGGGAAGGGACTAGTCAAGAAACATGTATGAATGACCCACGGACATGGACAAACAGGGTGGGGACTGACTGTGAGAGCAGGGGGTGTGCTGGGGTGAGGAGAGCAAAGGGGGAAAAAATTGGGACAGCCATAATAGAATAACAATAAAATATTTTTTAAAAACTCATTAAGCTTATGACAAAAATGTAAATTTAACAACTGACATAAGATGAGCTAAAGGCAGTTTTCAAGGAATAAGAATGGTGACTTAGCTAATCAGCAACAGGTTAATGACAGGAGTATCAGTTTTGTTCTCAGGTAAAAGTGATACTAGTGTTAGCATTCAATGAAATAGCTTAATATGTATTTCTTACTGTCCTTTAAGACATAGAGGCAACCATTTTTTGTTTGTTTGTTTGCTTGTTTGAAGACACTATTAGAAAATTATTTCAATTAGCTAAGCAGCAGCCAAGAAAAGTTAAGGCAATAAAAATCAAACTTGGAGCTATTTTGTGGTAACTCAGAATATTAATATTAAAAAAAAAAAAGGAGGAATCCCTGGGCTTTGAAAAAGAAATGTTCTATATCTACCGCAAACATCCCTTTCTTGGGTAAAAGCCTGCAGAAAAAGATAGGGAATCTAAGTCAAAAGATCTAAAAGTTTCTAAATATATTATAGCCAAGAAAAGTTGTGTGTACTGAGGGATATGGTGAGTAGAATACATACGTACAATATTGGAAAGGCTCCAAATGCAAGTATAACTACTCCTAGATAGCAGACTTGCTAAACTACCAGTTATTTCAATAAACACATAATGACGTCCTATATAAATGTTGAGAGAGAGAGAGAGAGAGAGAGAGAGAGAGAGAGAGAGAGAGAGAGAGAGAGAGAGAGAGAGAGAGAAGGCAAAGAAGGCCACCAACGCCCAACCAGCAACATTCTTAAACCCTATTTTTTCCTGTGTCCTTCAGGATATGCTCCTAATAGTCTCCCAACAGTTCTACTCTTGCATTAGTCAGAGTTGAGCGGCAGTAATTCTGAGTATGAGTTTGTCTAACTGAAGAGAAGCGTCCAGAGGGTTTGTAAGTTGGAAGGCAGCCCGTAGTAATAATTACCAAACAGATGAACTCTGGAGACAATGCCAGGGCTTGAACCAGGGAGTGCTACATTCGTTGTCTCTGAAACCTTCAGAAAAAAGTAAGAGTACCTATCTCAAAAAGGGTTGGGAAGTTTCAGTGAAATAATGTGTAAAAACTTAGAACAATGCTTAGCATACAGTACATGACACATAAATATTAGCTAATATTATCACACATAATTTGGTTATTTTCAAGTATTTGGAAGTGATCTGAAATAAAATAAGCAAATTATAGTTAAAGAGCAAAAAGTATTAATAAAGTTTATTAAAATTTATTCTAAAATTGTTCTTCTTTTCTTTAGTGACGATGAAGATGGGAGTCCTATTGTTACAGAAACAGGGAGTCCAAAAACCAAACCCCAGATTTTGCCCCTGGGAGATAGGAAAAAGGAAGCAGCTTTCAGGATGCCTTTGCATGCCTGGGGCTAGTGGCTGGAAACTTTGTTGCACAAAGATCCGCTTTGAAATTTCCAAGGCCCAGGAAGATGGGAGGGGTCTTGGACTGTGGGATGGTATGGAAGGAGCCTACAGAGCCTGCGTAGGGTTCTGTAAATGGTCAGAATTGTTTGCAACACCCACTGTGTCAGAGGACACAGTCAGGGATATATAAGCAGCTTCGGACATTTTAGCTGGCGCGCTCCATGTGGCTTGGAGGAGGGGGTCTCCAGGCTGCTTTAAGAAGAGGCTCTCGCCATGCGGTTTTGAGGAGAGGAGATCCATGCAGTTTGCAGGAAGAAAGCAGTTTACAAGGAGGCTGAGAATCCACGCAGTTCTGCATTGAGAGCTGGAGGGCACCACAGCACAGAAAAGACCTCCCCGATAAGAATTGAGTGATTGGCAGCTACTAGTAAAGCTGAACTGTGCCTAGGAAGTAGGGAAATGGTGTTTCTGACTTTCCTAAGACTGGCCAGGTCTGGGAGGGGGAGGCAGAACTATGTGCAAATAAACAATTCTTTTTCTTTTCACTAAACTCTGCTGTTGAGAGTTAGAATTCTGGCGGTGAGCAATCGGGCCCCTAACTAAACAGCTCGTGGGTTCTGTTTCAGTCAGCGCAGCCCAGGGGTTCTGTTACACTATTAGAGTTAATCTCACTTATAATAAACCTTAAGACCTCATAGCACCCAACACTCAGGAACCTGGCATTAGTCTACCGCATAAGCACTTGGTGTAATTCACATGTAAAACCTCCACCTTTAGGTCACCTCAGGGAACTTCATCATACCTTAAAAGAAATTTAATAAAACCTAAATATCTAACACCAGTTGGTTAAATTTTAGTGATGAGTACATGGATGTGTTATAGTACATAAATTTGAAATATTTCATACATTTAATGTGAACTAAAATGAAAGAACTGCTTAGAACTGTCTTTACCTTTTCCCACCAAGACACATTTTCTTTGGTCAGATTATGACTGCAATTTTAAAAAAGGAGTTGAGATTAAATTATTTTTAAGTCCAAAGGGCTTACAAACCAAGAAAACAGAGAGGTGTCTGCTAACTAGGGGAAAAACGCTTGGGTTAATAATTAGAGATAGTCAATTATTTACTTTAGTTACAGCCACTAAATCTGCCTGCCACTAGCGAAAACTGCATGTCTAACAGGAATGCATATCACTGAATTTTATGATCTGTGAAAAGGAAAATACTGCACAGAGAAAAAGAATATACCAGTGAAAGTGGCAAGGTCAAGTTGAAAACCATGCTCAATCGTTAATCCCTGAGAATTCACACCCAGATCAGAATTCACTGCTTCAAAATGGAACTAAATTTAGCTGAAGAAAATAGAATTGAATGGCATTCAATAGATTTACGAAGTACGAGCTCTGTACTAGTTATTATATCATTTATTAATCATAGTTGAATTAAAAGATGTGGGTCATTTAAATAAGTATGTTCTGGATATGAGTTAAATGAAAGAATATAAATAGAAAAATTTAAAAAATTGAATAAAAATATAAAAATACAGTGTCCCAACTTCAATAATATTGTTAAATGTTTCTGTTAGAAGCTTTTATGTTTTTATATCTGTTTATAATGATTTCTACATATGGGAAGGGGTGGGGTTAAAGGAAATAACCTAAACAATTCCTTAAAACTGTTTTAAATTTCATATATATATTTTTCTTCTAAAGGGAGAGACTCATGTTACGCTTCTCCAACCTGAATATTTTCAATAAATGCTATGAAATATTATTAAATACCTTACAATTAACATTAGGTATACCCTAATTAACTCTGAATTATATCCCAATGACCAAACTGTATATAACTGAAGGTCAAGCTGTAACTCCCTTAACTCCTGACAGAAGACTTCTTTCTAACAATGCTACAACTTAGGCAACAAATCAATTTTCTTACACTTCAAAACATGTAATTATTATAATAAATGTAGTATAGAAATAAGGTATTGTTTTAAATTTACAAAATAGGTAGAGCTGTGAAAGTATGTCTTTTGTCACAATAAAATCATTTTTATTATTAATTTGATCATAAAGTTAATATAACATTATATGAGATACAAACGATGAACATATTGATGAGGAAAAAAAAGGAAAAAAAATCACTGTAAATAACAACCCATACAGGTTACCTCATAGGCATTTTGGTGTCCAACCTTTTACATATCTTTTACAACTCTTTATACACACACTTGCACACATGCGTATTTTGCCTTGTATTAGATAAAAGCATGCATGCCAGTTTCTTCCTTTGTTTATGATTGCTTTTTACATAAAATGCTATCATTTGGTGGGGCCAGGGCAATTTATTTTGCTGCCCTGAATCCCCTTGTTCTATACTCTTTTCTCCTCTGAGTAGTACTTCCAGCTCTACCTAAAACTAGAATTTATGTATTCTATTTTCTTATTCTCTATATAAACATCACAAAAAACAAACAAACAAAAAAACCCTGTACAACCTGTGTTTTACCCTTGCGAGGTTTTTATATTTCTTTTCCTGAAGCAATCTGTGCTTTCATTTTCAACCCTACAATTCTTTGAAATAGCATATAACCTAGTCTTATCAGTGGTAATCCCTTATTTATACCATTTTTCAAATGCCCAAAGATGAACCTAACTCCGTAGTGTATGTCAAATGAAAAAAAAGATGATGAATTAGGACAAAGCAGAGCTCAGGATCAAGTTAAAAGGACAGAAGGTGGTGGTTAAGTAACCATGGTTTTCTGTGGTCATAATGATAAGACGAAGAGGTGTCTACACGCAGGGGAGGAAAATGCTAAACATCGACAGTTAACTGAGTTTAGGCCCTCTACCAGAGTAAAGCAGCAATCACAGGAACAAACTAGGACCATCTCAGTCCATCCCAGAAAGGAAGTCAAGGTTGCATAGCAGGCATTGTCCTAGTGACCCCACAGTTTTTATCACTGTGGCTCCGAAATCAGGCCTGCTTCTCTCTGCTTTGGCCTCTCTTAATATGTGCTGCTTATCAGTGAAAGGCATGTCTCCTCCATGAGATCACAAATGTCACAGTGGTAGAAAGACCAAATAAACTTCATACTATGAGAACTTGTAAAGAAAGACACCTAACACTGATTATTTTCAATGCTATTTTATTAACTCAGTATGCACATCAGAGAGGCATAAGTTTTATATAGTAGCACAAGGATGAGAAATCCACACTAATTTCAAAGTTAACCTTTTTTTTAATAGTACTATTCTTTAAAATTTAACAGCTTTATAATGAACATAGTCCCTTACATTTAGGTCAAAGGTAAAGCTGGCAGGAACCCAAAAAGTAATGACTAGGAGGGTTTTTGTAAGCATTAAATGAGTAATGTGCTTAGAACCATCTCTGGAGTATTAGCATGTGCTACCTAAGCACTAATTATTACTTTCACTATTGTGATTAGGAACCTTTGAAAAATCTGATGAAAACTACAATGACACAGTTTATCTTATACCTGGGAAAGCCTTAAAAGAGGACGCAGATTAAATATTGTAGTGTTGGTGCATCTCTCTACTGAATGAAACGAGTCATATTTTTGGAAGTACAGACAGCTGTAATCCTGTATATCAAACTGAAAATGTCATGGCAACCACTGTTCCTAGGCAATTGTAGAATTATGTGTGTGGTATACTTTCTATACAATAAATATAACTGGAAAGTGGAAGGCAAATATCCAATGTTATGTGGAGAAAAAACTAAAATTAGGTATATTTCTTAAAGGTTACAAATACATGCTCTATTACAACAACCTTAATGACTCTGTATAAAACTAGGATTAAAAACTCATTAAGTGAAACTAAGATCAAATATAAACTAGAACATTTAATAAACATATGACCATCTATCATCTTTTAATAGTAAATATTAAAAGATAAAATTGGGTAAAAGATGAATAATTTCAAATATTTTTAAAAACAATTAAACTAGCTGTCAAAAAAGTAACACTCCAAGTATTAAATTTCACTTGCATCATACTGGATGGCAAAATATTTCAATTTCTCAATATGTGAGTGTTTGTCTGCAGCAGAATGCAAAATGAGACCAAATGAAAAGCCCCATCAAGATAATTCCTTATTGTGTTTCTAGCCAAAAGCAAAAATCCCAAAGAAAACTACATCCCTGCTATTAGCCTGGAAGAAGCTGCTCTCTGTTATATATATACTAACTCCAAGTGGCAAAGCCATACTAAATGTGCAAAGATGAAGAATCTGTGCAAACATTCGTGAATTCTACAAGTCAAGATTACACACAACTGCTAACTTCTTCCTGTCCTTTAAATGTAAAATAGTGTTAAAAGGCTAAATTAGTCAATAATACCAGAACTTCCTCCAGACACTAACTTTATTAAACGTGCTTTTCACAGACACTTGGTTAGCAGATACAGTGCAGAAACTGGATTTCTGAACTTAGTTTCAACCCCAGAATTCGAAGTCATTTTCAATTCTAGTTCATGTCCTTGTGTCTGGCTTCTGTCATGTGTGAAATAAATGACAATCTTAATAAATAACTATATATGTGTAATCTTATTATATGTAACTATATGCAATAATAATGTACATACAATAATGCATGTGATATAATTCATGTAGATAATAGCATAAGCCAACTAAGACATATGTTGTGACACAAATGACATTTCAAATGCTCAGGCAGAATTATATTCACATAATGCTCAAAAGTACCTAGAAAAACTGCCAGAAAAATTCTAACTGGATAGTTTTCTTCTCTCCATGAACATTCCTATAGAAGACGGTATATTCACCTTTATAAGGAAAATGACACAAGGTTTGAAATCATGTGGAAGAGAATATAGAGAAATTTAAGGACATGAAAAGGACACTGTACCAATGACAGTAAACTATATAGTCTTTAAAATATATTCTTTAGGTGAATAAAATAATTTTAGATGCAGTGATATTTCAAAAAAAAGGATTAGGATAAATTATTTTTACTAACTTGGATCTTCATTGAACACTCTTTGGAAACGGCACATTCAGTTGCCAAATTTAGCTCAGAAATTCAACAGCCTTTCATGTGAATAGTTTCAGTCTACAAAATCACTATCCAAATACCTTAATTTCCCAGTATTGAGAAATGTCTTAGAAGAATGAGGCAAATTATTAAATACAGACATCCAAAAAGTACAAAATAGTTGTCAGAATTTTTTGTAAGCTAAAGACAGAATGACTTATCTATAAGCCTGCCAAGGCAAACATAATACCAATGACTACTTAAAAGAACACTAAAAATGAATAAATCTCAAAATGAATAAAACTGTGTTAACTATAATTCACTTTGTTATGCATTACTGTTGTTTATATCTCTAGCTCTATTTTTTGGCACTTCACCCACAAGAGAGAAGCATTTTCTATTTCTAATGCTGTAACTATTTCTAATATTTTCTAATATTTTCTTTCTTTATTAAAGGATATTTTGGGGGGGAAAATTAGAAAAAGCAGAATGCTGTAGTTCTGTTAAACAGCGCACCCTTGTGGCTTACTTTACCTCCTAAACCGTAAAAATTACAGGATAAGAATGTGGCTAATATTCTCCATGAACTTGGAAATGATTTTGTCATTTTTTCCATTTACTTTTTCCTAGTCTTTTTAAATTTTAAAATTAAAAACTAAATTGTTATAATAGATATAAACATCTCATGATAATGACTACCTTTGATTTTACATTTAAAACAAGTAGTAAAATAAGCAAAATTCACAAATAAACTTATAGTTTTGCTAAATTTCCTGAATAGTTGTATTTGGCTTTAAAAAAAAATTAAGTTCAGGGGTCAATTTTATTTATATGCATTATGTAATATATGAGGGAGGGCACACACACAAAATGGAATTATCTTCTGGGGAGTGGGCCCCTTGTAGTACAGGCTTTCTCTGCTAGGATAGTGTTCTAGGAACCCATCTGTATCAGGGTACAAGCTGGCTTCATTGTGAGAGGCTGCATGTGGCTTCAGTGAATTTTTTTTGAAGACTCAACACATTTGCCCATTTCATGATGGGTGATTTACTAGCGCACCTGCGCACACCACGCTGAGTGTTCAGTTTGTGAGCAAAAACAGCATGACCCCAGTGCCCCACCCTTCTTATTCACCAGATCTCCCACTGAGCAACTACTTTTATTTTTTATTTATTAAAAATATTTTTAAAACATTGTATTTATTTTTAGAGAGAGGGGAAAGGAGGGAGAAAGAGGGGAGAGAAACATCAATGTGTGGTTGCCTCTCATGCGCCCCCAACTGGGGACCTGGCCTGCAACCCAGGCATATGCCCTACCTGGGAATTGAACCAGTGACACTTTGGTTCACAGGCCGGCGCTCAATCCACTGAGCCATACCAGCCAGGGCTGAGCAACTATTTTTAGTTTTCCCAGATAAAAAAAAGTTCTCAAAGGGCAATGTTTTGTGGATGTGGAAGAGGTTTAAAAAAAAAAAAAAATGGCAGAAGCACTAAAAGTTATCCACATCGACGAGTTCACAAACTGTTTTGAACAGTGGAAAAAGCATCTCAATAGGTGTATTGCATCAAATGAAGACTACTTTGAAGGTGACTAAAGTTTAAACATGTAAGAATACATAATTTTTTATAAATAAATTCTGGGTTTTTTTTTGCCCCCCCTACCTTGTATACTATGTTTTAGTTATTGGTCTTTAATCTTTCAATACAACCTTATCAAAATTCTGACTTTTCTGTAAAAGCTTATGAAAAATATTCCTAATTACCTGGGCCAATTACTATAAAGAAAATGTAAGCAATTTTTAAGTTATCCAAGTACTTCTAAAAATTTACCATATATACACACAAAATACTAAAATTTAGTGATGGTATGAGTGCAGACATTCTACTGTATATACTATACCCAGCTATGTGAAAGCTGTGGTAAAAGTTTACTTATGAATTCTCTATGTTACAACATTTTCTGGGAAAAAAAATCCTACCCTATCGTTGGGGAGAGGAAAGAAAGAAAATTAACAAAGTTAAAAGCTTTAAACAATAACATAAATAAACCTAATGTTTATGTATAGAGGATGGGATATTTACTCCATATGATGTTAATATATATGAAATGTTACACAGCTTTTGAAAAGGGGAAGCCCTTTATGTACTGATAAGTATCCAAAATACTCCATTCAGTACTCAAAGTTGAGTTATAACATAGTGCATGTAGCATAGGAACACCAACCACCTTAAAATATATATATATATATATATATATATATATAGCATGACTTACTAGCTTGAAAATGCATAAATTATGTCTGGAAAGATACACGAGAAAACTTTAGTAGTGGTTGCCTTTAGGCAGAAGAATTTGGTTGGGGGCAAGGTAGGAAAGAAGAATTTTCACTGTATTTTTCTTTTTATCTTTAGAAATATGTATCATATAAATATAATACCTCCACACATTTGTAAATTAATACCAAGAAAAGGCAGAAAAGAGACACATTCAGAGAAAGTAACATCACTCTGTGATGAAATCTTTAGAGAATTCTCTATGAAGCAGGTAAAAGAACAGGTATAATTTGAATAGGTAAGTAGGATAAGAGATGGAGCTTGGGGTCACTCTTTAGAAAGGATAGGAAATAGGATTTTGCATGAGTGACAAGTCAAATTCTCTAATCAGAGTTAAAGGCATACTAAAAATGATGAGAAATTAAAGTTTACAAATAAAATTATGCCTCTGCACTGCAATAGAAACCATCAACAAAATGATGAGGTAACCTACAGAAAGGGACAAAGTATTTGCAAACCATATATTTGATAAAGAGTTAATATCCAAAATAATATGAAGAACTCATATAATTTAATAGCAAAAAAAAAAAAAAAAGAAGCAGCAAACAATGCAATTAAAGTAGGGCAGAGAAATGGAATACAAATTTTTCCAAAGAGGATATACAAAAATGGCCAACAGGTATATGAAAAGGTGTTCAATATCATTAATCATCAGGGAAATGCAAATCAAAACCTCAATGAGATATCTCCTTCTATCTGTTAGGTCATGGGGATTCAAGTATAGCCTAAGGAATATAGTCAATAATATTATAACAACTATGTATGGTGTCAGATGGTTACTAGATCTATTGGGGTTATAAGTTATAGTTATATAAATGTCTAATCACTACACTATACATCTGAAACTAACATAATTTAAATGTCACCTATAATTGAAAAATATTTAAACTATTTTTTTTTTAAAGAAAAGATAAGTGCTGGTAAGGATGTGGAAAAAAAGAGAACACTTGTAAGTAGGGGAATATGAATTGGTGCAGTCACTGTAGAAAACAGTACGGAGGTTTCTCAAATAATTAAAAACAGAACTACAATATGATCCAGCAATGTCACTTCTGGGTATGTATCCAAAGAAAATGAAAAAGGGATGCTGAAGAGATATCTGCACTTCCATGTTTAATGAAACATTACTGACAACAGCTAATCCATGGGAAACAACCTAAATTATATCATTTAGCCACGAGAAAGGAGGAAAGCCTTCCATTTGTGACAACAGGAACAGAGCGTGAGGACAATACAAAAGCAAGTAAGCCAGAGAAAGACAAATACTGCACAGTATCACTTATATGTGGTATCTAAAAACGTCAAAGTCATAGAAACACAATGGAAAAGGTTGCCGGGGGGGTGGAAGAAATAGGGAAAGTGTGCTAAAATGGGACAAAGTTTCAGCTGTAAGACGAATAAGGTCTGGGGATCTAATGTAAAACATGGTGTCTACAGTTGATAACACTTTTACATAACTGAAATTTGTTGAGAGTAGAACTTAAATACTCTTACTAGAGAGATAGAGATAGAGATAGAGATGGGGGGGCGGTAAGGAGATGAATGTGTTAATTAACTGGATGGTGGGAATCCCTTCACAATGTATACATATTTCAAATCACCATGATGTACATTTTAAATATCTTACAGTTTTATTTGTCAATAAATACCTCAGTAAAGAAGGGAGAAGGAAGGAAGGGAGAAAGGAAAGGAAAGGAAAGGAAAGGAAAGGAAAGGAAAGGAAAGGAAAGGAAAGGAAAGGAAAGGAAAGGAAAGGAAAGGAAAGGAAAGAAAAGGAAAGGAAGAGAAGAAAGGAAGAAAGGAAGAAGATAAAGAAAGAGAAAGAAAGAAAGAAAGAAGGAAGGAAGGAAGGAAGGAAGGAAGGAAGGAAGGAAGGATGGAAGGAAGGAAGGAAGGAAGGAAAGAAAGAAAGAAAGAAAGAAAAGAGAGAAAGAAAGAACTTCCCCTCAAAATTATGATCAGTGTGTAGAGGACCCTGAATGCTCAGAAACTAACAGGTAAACAGCCAGCTACTCAAAATCTTTGAACTGGGACCTGCTAATTACAGAATATAAATGTAGCACCTTGTCACGTTCTTTTTATTATAAAGACAAGAATTGGGGAGACAAGTTAAGTACTGGTCTTCTCCTTACTCTTTGCCCTGGATTTGCCTGGGATATGACGTCAGGGGAGAGAATGAAAGTAAGGGACAAGGAGACATTACGAAGGGAGATGGAAGGACTGCTCACTAATTGGATGTGAAAAGAAAAAGAAACATCAAAGATGATCTTGAGCTTTTCAATGTGGGAGGGAAAAAAGTGAGTTTGATTTTAAATATGCCGATTTTCAGGTAGTGATGAGTCAATAAGCAATCGTGAGTTCTAACTACAACTGGAAAATATTGCAACTGGAATTACAAAATTGATATATTAGTTTCCTATGGCTGCCATAACAAATTACCATGACTGGGTGGCTTAAAACAACAAAAGTTTATTCTTTCACAGTTCTGGAAGCCACAAGTCTAAACTCAAGGTTTTAGCAGTGCTATAAACCTCTGAAAGTGTTAGGAGAGAATCCTTTCATTCCTCTTCCACCCTCTGGTGGCTCCTGGGATTCCTTGGTTTGTGGCAGCAAAACTCCAGTCTCTGCCTCCATTGTCACACTGCCTCCTAATTTCCGTCTCTGTGCCTGTGTCTTCTTCTTATCAGGACACCATTCATTGGATTCGGGCCCAACCTAAATCTAGGACGACCTCATCTTTAGATGTTTGATTACAGCTGCAAAAACTATTTCTAAATAAAGTCACACTCACAGGGTACTGGGAGTTAGGACTGGGACATATCTTTTGGGGGCCACACTAATCAAACTATTACAGTTAATAACTCAACAAAGAACAGGTGTTTTCTCTAAAAGATTAAATATAGGCTAACACTATGGATTCTGGTACTTTCATATTTAAAAAAATAGATAAAGATAGTAGTGTCGAGAAAAATGTGTGTGTGAGGGAGGGTGGGGAGAGAGAGAGAGAGGGAGAGAGACAGAGAGCAAGAGAGCGCACTAAGCTATCAGAAGAGAATCAGGACCAGAAAAGAAAGAAAAATCAAGACCAAGGGCTCATGTATTACATCTAATACAGCTCAGGTATTATATCTAATACATGTAAGTACTGAGATGCCTAGGAAGGCATGAATTCACATGAACATACACATGCACACGAACACACAAACAGAACCACAGCTTAATCATTAGGAACTTTTATAATGAGTTTTTTAAAAATGGTTCTTAAGCTTTTCTAGGAAAAAACAAATAATCCTGGGCCCTACTATACAATACATCAAAGAAATATCCAGATGGCCAGATCAAAAGAAAAAATGAATTAGAAAATTGTATAAAGATGTCCAGTTTGCCAAAGGCAATATACTAAAAACAAAAATAAAGATTGCTTAACATGCAGGCATCAACTTTTCACAGAGCAGAGGATGTAAATCAAAAGAAATAGCTTTTGGTGAGGTCACTGGTAGCATGGCCTAGAATTTTAAGAAGCAGACTCTTAGAAAGACAAAGTCAACCTCTTTGGGATACAATCACAAAGGAACTTGACTGGACTAGACTGGATGAGGACAGCTGGAATAAAGATTTGTGAGTAGCGGCTAAGATTGATTTCTCTGTGAAGAAAAAGACAGACTTTGGTAGTTACTCAAAGGTATCATAATTTATACTCCTATGCTATAGTTTGCTGGTGATTACAAATAGAAAACAAGCCTGAAAGTGTTACCTTTTAAACAGACTTACTATGAAGCCACAAAATGAAGACTTTGGTGGCCTCCACATGGCCTCTGCTTATCTCACTCAGGTTCGGTCTGTTCCTTGCTCATCCCCAGGCGTGTCACGTTTCGCATCTTTGAAAAGGGTTTCTCTTGACCGACCAAAGCACTCCCACACATATTTTAAGACTGAACCCAAGAATCATCTCTTCTGTGACATTTGACCCAACTACCAAGCAGTTATCCTGTATAACTTGTAAGTGGTTATATCATTTAAAAAAAATAATTATTCTTCTGATTTGTAAGATGAGGTTTTATACACAACCATTAGACAAGAGAATCTTAATGGAAATATAAAAATAGTTTACTAGATGACTTTCTAAGTAGCTACTAAGTTTAAGCATTTTTTGTTCATTTCTATCCTAGTAGCCATTTACTTTAGAAAGATACATTTGATAATTACAATTAAAATATACAGTTATTTTTTTAAGTTTAGGAAGTGCAGAAATATTCATTCGTTTGTTGGGAGAAGTAAAATTACCTGAGCATTGTGTTTACTATGCTCCCAAGGTGGGGAACATCAAACACTTTGTCTACTTATAAGAAAACATCTCAGCATTTCAAATATCTCAAAATAAAATCTGCTGTTACAGTTACTTAAATCACTTATTGGATTAAAAGCAACAAAATATATGGCCTCATGTTCAATCACATTAACTAAGAACTTCATCTATAGTCCACATGAATAAAGCAAGGAAAGTACAGATTTTATGGGCATGAAAAGTAGTTTTGCAAATGAATTTTCACAAAACAGCATAATCTAGGAAAATTTGGGATTAAAGGGGAGCAATAATAAGGAAGTTTGGGGAAAAGGTACACCTAGAACAGTGCTTTGAACATAAAAATATATAAACGTAACGGCAATATGTTTTATATAGAGATTTTTAAAAAAAATTATAGAATATCTATGTACTAGGCAGACACCAGTATATCCCCCTGAGGCTCTCTAAGGTAAAAAATATGTATCTAGTTAGAAACTCATGAAAACAACATAAGGACTGTATTGCTATTATTAAAACAAACAAACAAACTTGTTCAAAAATAAGTGTCTCCATGTCTAACATATATAAGAAAGAACTTCTAGTTGGGCCTTAATAGACCAGCACTTTAAGGCTGATAGATGATTTATTTACTTGAATGTGAAAGCTACTTAAAATTGATATATTTATTTTTTACTGCATCACAGAATTATTCACACATAGCAAATCTCTTCCCAATATCAATCTTATTAGTAACTATTTATTCACCTTACTACATATGAGTAACTGTTACTAACCACATTAGTAGCCCATGTGGAAGAAGACGAGCTAGGTAAGAGGAAACATAGCGGTCCCGCGCCCCTCCTAAAACAAAACAAAATCACGCACCTTGTCTGTTTCATCCACACTCATGGATTTCACTACACAAGAAGCTGGCCTCTCCTGGACGTGAGCGAGGTTCTGGGGGACACTCTGAGATGCTGGCATTGGAGGCAAGGGAGCCCGCCTCTTCTTGGGTACATCTGATGGCAGGGTGTTTGAAATGTACGCTTTGGAAATGGTATTGGACCTTGTAAAAGCCGGGCGATTATTACTCACTAGAGGGGTTGCTGGCGCACTTGCAGTCTAATAAAGAATGAAAAGGCAAAACCTACTGTAAATTCAAGATAAACAGCACATGTGGTGAAAAACAGATTATAAGGATCTTATAAAATGAAAAATAAGGAAATACTTACTTGCTCTCGCTTTTTCTTACTGCGTTGAAAAAAGCCGAAAAACCCTTTATTCTCTTTCTCCTTCATAATGTCTAAATTTTGTGATATTTGGCAGGACTCTAAAATAGAAAAAAAAGCACCCATTCAGCTCCAAATTTTTCTCAATTTCTAGTTATAAAAGCTATTAATTATGATCTACTATGAACTATGCACTCTGCTAAGCACCTTATATCTTATTTAATTCTCAAAGCAACAGGTAAATTTAGTATTATTACTCCCATTTCACAGCAGAGGAAACTGAAGCTTAGAGAATCTAAGATACTTACTTGAGTTCAATAATAAAGAAATTACAGAGCTATGACAAATTCAATTCTTTGTGACTCGAAGTCTGTGTTCCATAGTTACCAACATTCAAAGTAAAAATCTTTAATTTAAATGATATGAAATTGCAATGTTCAGTTTGTCCCTTTATTTTGAATATATTTTTGTGTCAAAGGTAAACTATCATAAAATATTTTCTTTTCCAAAACATGATTCATTATAGTTACTTTGTACTTTGTTATATATTTCATAAATGATATTTTTTTTAATCCAGTGGCTCTCCACTGTGGATGATCTCCTCTGACCCCTACTCCAGAGGACACCTGACAATGTTGGGAACAATTTTGGTTGTCACACTGGGGCTACGGTGGGGAGAAGGTGTTATTGGTGTCTCCTCGGTAGATGTCAGCAATGCTGCTAAATATACTACAATGTCCAAGACAGCCCCTCAACAACACAGAATTATCTGACCCCAAATGTCAGTGGTGCCGAAATTGAGGAATCACACTTTAGCCAGAATGGCAAAGTATTTCCTAGTATCAGCTTTTGAAAGGGCCTCCAACAATGACAAGACCAGCAGTGCTGAGTCACCTGGGCCCAGATTGTCTTTCTACCAGTTCCTACTAAAAGGAACTATGATTGCTTAAGAATGGTTGATCCTTTGTCACTAACCTGGGCCTGGAATAGCTGCTAGTCATACAAAAGAGAAAGCAGTCAAAATCTAGTGGGCTGGCTTTAAAAGAACCAATCTCCTATGATTTGTGCAGTGAAAGTCCAGAAAATTTGGTTATCTTAGGGATAATTCAGTAAGGTGAAACATATCACAAGTTTAATTCCATGCATTCATAGTGACACTAAAAAAGTAACTGATTCTTATTGTTCAGCTTTGTTTAGTAATGCTAGGGACCCATTACTTTAAAAATAATGAAGGGTAAAAATCACACTTTTCTGCCTTTTCTGAATGAATTCTACCTAGACAGACAAAGAACAGACATGGGGGAATTTGCTTTTTTAGACATATCTCAACTAATAATTAAAGAAATGTCTGCAATTGATTATGATCGTTTTCATCTTTTAATTGACTAAAATAGAGGCAATAATTATATATGTCTAATATCAAAAAAGATAACTTGTCATTACATGTCCGTCAATTGAAGTACATAATACCACTTATGAAGTATTCTTACCAAAAATATATCACCAGATCTGGTCAAGATTCTAGATTTAATAATCAAGTTATAGGAAACATGATAGAGAAACATGCTAAGTGACAGCACAGGATGAAATTAGCAGCATTCTGAATGTTGGAAACTCCATTAGACAAATTTATTTATTTACTCAATAAGTAAAATGAAAACTTTTTATTTTTTTTTAATAGAGAAATAAGGAGGATCTCTAAATTTTTAAAAACATCTCTACTAAGAAGCATATGGACTTAATGGTAAATTACAGTATAATTTCAGTGACATAGGAAACAAAGTTCTATATGTAAAAACTAGTGAGATATAGCTAAAGTAGCAGTTAGGGATAAATGTATAGTCTGAAATAAATTTATATATTAAATATTTACTTATTAATTAGGGGTGAATGTAGAGTATTTTTACTTAAAAAGAATGTTTAAAAAATTAAATTATGACAACGTAGGGGCTATCCCAGGAAAGCAAAGATAGTTAATGCTAATAACTAAGTTAATGCAATATGCCTTAATAACATATTAAAGGAGAACTACATTTCACAAAATAAAACTTTAAGTCTGATGCTTCAAATCTTAAATAAGTACTATGTATTTGGTACAACGAGTTTATTGACAATGCTAACAACTAATAAAAATCAGCATGTGGATAGTACATTATGGTTAATAATTTTTTTACATGCCTAACTTATTTCTTAGAACAATTCTGTTAGGTAAATATAATTAATAAGTCATTGTTCTGAGCCCTTTTTCTATGTTTGAGGACGTAAAGAAATGGAAGTGGGTGGTATCCTCCCATTATATATCTGAGTACCTAGGTAACTAAAAAGTATGAATAACTTACACCAAGATTCATGGACATTAAATGGTACAACTGAAACTGGTATCCATTTAAAGATGATTTCTAATACCTCTTACCATTTTTTTAAAAGAAATGCTACTATTTCATTTTAAGACAGAATCCTCCCACTAATTGAATATAGACATATAATTAAATTTAGTTGGAACAGTAGATGGAAAATTAACATGCTGGTGTAGTGCAATAAGTCATAACCAGATTTTTTCATATAGTTATTTTTGGTAATTTTCAGGCACCCATTCATTCTCTACACCAGTTAACCCCCAAGTCTTCACTTATGCTTTATGTCAGGCATCACTATAAATTAAACACACTAGGCAAGCAAGGGCTTCAGCTTACTTAGAAAGCAACTCAAATAGTATAATTTTTTGTTTCCAGTAAAGAGGCTGCAAGTAATGGCATGCAAAGTTCTAAGCCTTCTGATATTATCAGATAAAATTAAGAGATGGGGCTATTTACAGCAATTATACTGACCTTGTAGATTCTGACACTGTATTAAGAGCTTTCTTAATTTTCCTATTCTATTGTCTTATGGTTATGTTTATAACATTTAATACTCTGAATAAACCACATACATGTTTTGGCTTGAGGCGGTATTAGAAATCAATGCATTCAGCACCTTAAGAATTAGGCCAACGAAGTTTTGGAATTCACTTTGGGTTATGTATGTGGAGAATGGCAAAGTTAGGAGCAAAAGTCAAGTACAAGTAACAATATTGTTGCTAGAAAGAAACACAAAGACAACTTTTTCCAATTTCTTTCTTATGATGGAAGTAGAAGCTTAGATCCAGAGAGATAAAGCTATTTGCCTCATCTACTGGTCAAATGAGCTTGACGAGTCATATCATGTCAATTCAAATGCCTGCCCTCTGATTCGGCGGCGGCGGCAGCCGTCCATCTCGAGAGACGATGGTGTAGCTTCTTAAGAGTCTATCTGCACCGCCGAGAATGGCTGTGCAGTCCGACTCGGGAGTGACACGGTATCTGTCTCCTCCCGTGTTGAATCAACATCTTGCGATGACGCTGGAGTGTCCTCTCCAGTGAAGCTGAAGCTACAGAGCCTGGGCAGGGTGATATGGAGGGTCTGCTGTTGCCCATGCAGCAGATCCCCCCTCTCTTCGCAGCTGAAGGATCCAAGGGAAAGACGGAGTCAATACAGCTTGGCTTCAGGTGCGCCGCAGGAGTTGCCAGTGTTGACTACAATGTCAAACCGCCTTAGGGACTCTGGCTCCGGATTTTCTGTCGGGGTTTACTCCCCTAGCCTTTCCCCTGAAGAGGTATGCCGCAAGGCAGCGGAGGTTTTTTGGAGTCAGAGTTTTCCTTCTCTGTCCCTCTGATTAACCACTATATAATTGACATAAGAAATTTCAGCTCCTTTGATTAGGATAGTATTCATGACAGGCACTAATAATAAATAACCATGCTATTACTTATGTGGGCTTACTTTTTGGAATTGGGAGGCTCATTGTGCTCTGGAAAAACTGAAAGTGAGAAAAAAAGAAGATTCCAATAACAAACAAAGTATACAATTTATTGTGTGTGTGTGTTTTTTAGTAGGGTGGTAATTATTAAAGTAATCAACTATCTGAACCTATCCCTTTTTAATGGGGGGAAAAGACTTCTAGACTTTATTATTATTGGCTATTTTTAATAAAGTTTTCACTATGAAAGTAATAATTCCCATTACAAAATTCTGTAATATAAAGAAAAATGAAAAGTAACCTATTGCCCTACCACCCAAAGGTAACCACTATAATTATTTTTACATATTTACTTTTAGAAATTTTATGTAAAAGTTGTTTATAATTGTATTAAACACATTTAAATGCTTTAAAAGCTCATTTTGGTATAAGCCATTTTCCAAGTAATTACAAAATATTCACGACCAACTTAATGGTTGTAAAAATTTCCTATAATAAATATACCCTGATTATTACAAATAATAGTTCTATGAAAATAATCTAAGATCTTTACATGGTACCACCGAACTATCAGCATTTGTACCCAATAAAGATCCTAGCAAAATCATTTTTACTTGTCTAAGAGTCAAGAATATATTTTTCATATCTTAGGTTAATATTAATTTTAAAGAAATTATTGAAATGTAATATTGTATTAAACTCAGAAATCAAGGAGGGCTTTGTAAGTTATTTTTCTGGAAATAAAACACAAAGTGTCTAAGTTAAAATCTTGTACACATTAGTAATATTAAGAAAACAGGTAAAGTTAGAAGCTTACTTTCAATTTACCCAACAGAAATAGAGATTTCATGTTATTTGTTTCCACTGATTCATATGTCTTACCTTGTAAAGATGATTTATTGAAGACAGTAACGGAAGTGGCTACAGAGGAGGAGGTAAAAGAGGATAAATCGGCTTAATGATGATGTTTGTTCAAGTATATAACATCACTGAGTTGAAATAGTTGCCTATGGATTTACATAAAGCCACAATCTCGAGATAAAGTTTGAAGTTCTCTATGCAAGGAAGATGTAAGTAATTGTTTCCTTTACTAAACTTTTTATTTCTCCTAATAAAACAGATTCATTTTAAACAAGCTTGCATTTCTCTATTAGACATCATGCAAACCAACATTATCTAAGATCCCCAAATTTTAATATAGTACATTTTTATGTAGATATATACTGCAAACTCTTTCTATTTAGAAAACTTTTGATATTAAACTGATTCATTTTATAAGCCAGTTGGTTTTGGGGGCTGACCTCAGAAAAAAATGTAGCAAGACACTTCCAAACTTGAATGATAGTTAAGACTCAGAAAAAATCACGGTGAGTCTACAGTAATTCACACTTGATTAGAACAACAATGAATTCACATGCAAATTTTTATTTGCTGGGTAAATCTCAAAGCCACAAAAAATTAAGTTAAATTCCACCAAAAAAAAAATTTGTATGTTGATGGAAAGGTGTAAAACGCAATAACAGCTAAAACACAAGTTTTGATTTCAATTTCAATAACTGAAATAAGGTTAAATTATATTATATTTAGCTTTCTCTTCTTATTTCTAATGCCATGTATTGATTTGTGTCTATAGGACCCATTAAATTGCCATTATGAACTTGAGAAAAACTATGCATAAACACAATACACACACAAATATATACAGGGTATGGCAAAAGTAGGTTTATAGTTGTTAGTATGAAAAATAAAACAAGAATTAATAAATAATAATACAAGAATAAACTCTGTTTCGCATTCTCACAACTGTAAACCTACTTTTGCACCACCTTATATATGCATATCCTGTCAAATGAATAAAACAATGGGTCTTACCTTTGCTGACATCCATGGCATATAATTCTCTTAGTCCCAGGTCATTAAGAGATTTTGTCAAGTCGAGGGCCTCCTGAGACTGATAATCCTTCAACAACAGTGTATGTAATGGATCAAACTCACATTTGCTGCATATAATGGGGGCAAGTTCTTGAAGTGATGCATGTGGGTTAACTCTCACTATTGTCTTCTGCGTTTTCTTAAAATTGATCACTACTCTCACAGTCTTCTGAAACACAGATTAAAGCCATAATCATACCATAATTTACTGAAATAGTTAATTCTTTTTGATTAATATTACTTCCTAATTCCAAATCTGATTCCTAGAAACAGTTTGCTTATTAAATAATCTAGAATAAATTCACAACCCTTGTATAGTAAAGTATTAAGTAGATTTAAATCTAAAAATAATCATGGATATTTTTCCTTTGATCCTTAAAATATTTACTTAAAAATGAACAAACATACATAATAATACAGAATTATGCATGTTTTATTCTATCCTTTATTTGAGGAATATTTATATTTTAATAGTTTTTAGTTGTCTCAGTAAAAAAGGGGTATTTTAGTTAAGACACTAAAATGTTTTAACTTCTCCCCATTTGAAATAACTTAAACGAGATCATACATAAAAAGAGCTTAGCATAGTGGCTGGCACATAGTAAGTTATCAATAAATAAACATTAGCTATGATGACTACCTATTGCTGTCAATATATTATTACTATTTTGGCTAATTTTAATGTATTAATAAAATATATGAAAATATTACTTATTTGGATATGTAATGCTGCCAATTAAAAATTAAGATTTTTAAGCATCTGATCATTTTAATGTAACTGAATTAAATCTTATATATAAGTAGAACTTTGAAACACATGACAATGCTAAGTAAAATCTAGTTTGCAGATCCTCCATGTTTAACATGAATTCATAAAACTGAAACACCACATATGATTTCATTCTATAGCATAAATACTATCTCTATCTAAATAGCCCACATACCTAGATGTATAGTCCACTACCCTAATTAATATTTAATATTAAATTTCAAAAAAGCAAGTATGTTTTAGGATTATAAAACAATGTACTTTCTTTATAAAAAGCTTTAAAAAATTTTTTTTACCTTTAAAAAAATTTATTTATTATTTTTTTATTATAGTTGTCCCATTTTCCCCCCATTGTTACCCCTGCATTCCGCCCACCCCCTTTCCCATAGTCAATCCCCACCCTGTTGTCCATGTCCATGGGTCATTTATACTAGTTCCTTGACTAGATCCTTTCCCTTCTTCCCTCCTCCTCCCTCCTCCCTTTATTTACTTTTAGAGAGAGGGGAAGGGAGTGAGAAAGAGAGGGAGAGAAATATGTGAGAGATATATCAATCAGTTGCTTTTCACATGCCCCCAATTGGGGACCTAGCCTGCAGCCCAGGCATGTGCCCTGACTGGGAATCAAACCAGTGACCTTTTAATTTGTAGGCTGGCACTCAATCCACTGGGCCACACCAGCCAGAGCTATAAAAAGCTTTTTAAGAATATGAAAACAATGTGAGAGTATATGTACTCAAGTCATTTATCAATGAACTATTAATATATATAACCTTAATATATTTTCTGAAGTTAAACATGGTTGCTGTTGTTCCTAATCAGAGTATTTCTTGAAACCCATAAGCATGTACCACTGTTGCTTATAGAATAAAACCAATTGTATAAAGAGTTGATGATATTAGAATATTGTGGTTAAAATTTTTTGCTTAAAATACATACATTTCAGAAAACTGAGCCACTGGGTAGCTCAAATAATCAATAATGTATAAGTCAATAAGTTACAACCACCACTTACCAAGCAAATGAAGACAAAGAATTATTTTAATAAATTCTTAAATAAGTTTTTTTAAGTTTACTTAGAGAATCACAGAGGTAGAAGTAGTGAACCATGGAAGAAGTGAGCCTGCTGGGCTGCGTGGGCTCAGGAAACAAGTTACAGAGGCAAAGGAAGGGCCCTTGGAACTGAGGAGAGAGAGCAAAAGACACTCCTGAAGGGAAAAGGTGTGGGAAGGGAGAGAGAGAGAAAGAAAAAGAGAGATCCCAATGAATTTTCATTAAAAGGTTCTAAAACTCTGCTTTATGTATAAAATATATTTTAAAGAGTAGCTTAAAAATACAGATCATTCATAATTATCAGATTCTAATACTGCCCTAAAGATCACTTTAGAGCATCTAATATCTAAAGCGTTCCCCATATTCTACTGAACCCAAGGATCAATAACAAACTGACTCCTAAACAAACTGGTCTAGGGAAACATGACAGACATAGTCAGCCATATTCACATCAAATTTGACCAGAAAAGGCAATTTACATTTAATTTATAATAAACTGCAGATAACGACTGAAAAATGAACATAGCATTTTAGCCATAAGATATAAAAATCTACAGTGAAATTCTTACCTCTGGAATTATAGGTGTAGGTTTTTTCTTATCTAAAATTTTTGGCTTTAAAATTACTTTCTCCACCTCCAACATTCCTATTGGTGTGTTTGGCTTAAATTTAATGGGGTTCTTTTCAGCTGACAGCAGATCAATTGTGTAACTTGATGGGTTCAAGTGATACTGGGCACAGAGGAATATCAACAAATCCATCATTGGTTTACTGTAAAACAAGAGTAATGCTGATCATAACACAATTTCAGCAACTGTTAAAGTTATTGTTTCAAGCATTTTTCTTAGGGCTGGCATCTTGTTTTCTATATATATAATGAAACAAGGCTACAAAAGAGTATATGTGAAAGCAGCTTAAAAGTCTAACTATTTGTATTTAAGCAGACAAAACTATACTTCTTTAAATGTGCTCAACTGTATTCAAAAGAGCTTGGACCCTAGTGTTGGTTTTTAAATTACCTGTATTTTTTCTGCCAAATTGTCTTCATGTTAAAAATTTCAGAAGGAAAAGTCATTTACTTACCCAAGAGCAGTCACTTAGTTTAGCAGATGTTCCTTCACAACCTTATTTAGAACACTAGCAGTCTTTAGTTACAAATTGATTATATCCCAAAGTTCTCAAAAGAACAAAGCATTAAGAGCTACCACCACTTATGCTTTGAAAAGTCTAGTAAATATCTACATGGGTAAACACACCAAATCCTAAAGAAGAGTGTAATTCAAACTTCTTAATTCATTCGAACATATTCAATATTTTCTAGGCATTAGCGACACAGCACAAGTTTGTGGCATACTGGCTCTCACAGACCCCATTCTCTACCAGATAGACTAGGCCAAGTGTGCACAAACTATAATCTGCAGGTCAAAGTGGGCCCACAGCTTGTTTTTTTAAATAAAGTTTTATTAGAATGCAGTCGTGCTCATTTATTTACATAATATCGAGGGCTGCTTTTGTGTTACAATGAGATTTGAATGGAACATTTTTAAGACATTATGGCCCACAAAGCCTATTTATATTTACTATCTGGCCTTTGACAGGAAGTTTATGGGCTCTGGTGCTAAACAATAAAAATGTAATCAAGTAAATGCATGAGATGATTTCAAAAAGTGATTAACTTTTAAATGCTAATGGTAATACAGAATCTGTTTCTATAGGAAATTGCACACTCTACTTGAGATCCAGAGACATATTGTCAATTTTTTGCTTCCCTTTCCAGAGAATCCAATTGTTCACACAGACTTGTCTTTTCATTCACACCATCAGCAGAACAATGTGGTCTCTGAGTCTTTCTTAATTGTCAGCCTTTACGGAAAGCCTCTAAAAAAATCTTTTGTATGAAATGCTTTCCTAAAATGACTAGTAATGCTAAGCTGTTAGTTCACATTTAAGACTGAGGCACTAAAACAGTGTGAAAGTCCTATTTTCATGGATTGAGGTACAGGTTGATGAGTTTCACTTGAGGGGAAGTAGGTGGCCACTAATGTTTTCACTTAGAAACATAAATGTCAGTTTTTAAAAAATTTCCAAACTCTTGGCTAAAGATATGAACCTGGCTACTGGCTTTCAGACAGTGAAATGAGGCTAGGAATCTCACCATTCAGTATGCTAATTTTAATTTAGCACATCTGTTTTGACATGCACCTAATCCCTCTTCTAAATGGAGTTCCCAGGTCTCCAGAGAGACAGTCTCCTGCTGAGGAAGGCTATTTGTCTGACATTGGGTAGTGTGGAAGTCAAAAACACATACATCATAAAGATTCTCAAACCATCCCATGTTCAGCTCCCTACCTCACCTTTAGGGGTTATTGCTCAATTTTAGGCCAATTCAGTATCCACAGGATAAAGAGGTGCTTCACAATGGTATCCTCACCTCCCTTCTCATCCCCCACATACAAGTAGTTCCCTCTTACACATATATCAAGAAAAATAAATAAAAGACTCAAAGTCCCTCAGTAAAAAATGTTCTCTGGAATAAGTTTCCAGTCTTCAAAATACATTTCCTATGTCTTTATTAGATATTTTCACAATAATATTTGGAAGTTTTATGTCCCTCTCTTGGCCTAGTATGCTCATACATAAATTTGTTTATAATTGCCCAAATTTTGGCTTTGGATAGTACACACTAACTTTCACCTAGAAGGGGATGCCATAATGATATTATTGAAGTTAATATTTTGGTAACGTGGTACTCTATCTATGTGAGCAATTTGCTGTTACACACCAATTCTACACCTGGAAATGGTACCTTCTTTTTCTGATAGTAAATAAGGCTAAGAAGGATAAGGCAATGTCTAGGTAAATACAATATAATTATAAATACAGTCAAGCTGGAAAAAGAGAAAACTTTCACTGCCAACCAAATTGACCACTGTCCACTTCTGTCTATGAGTAAATGGTGGTATGTTCAGATTATATTTCTCTTTCTCTCTCTATAAAGGTGCCAAGTAATAATATAAAAACACAAAAGCATACATTTTAAACATTTTTCTTAAATGTATAGTTCTTCAGAACTTAAAAAACTCAAATGTTCAGTTCTTTAGAAATTCACAAAAGTTAAGGCAAAAGTAGTTATTGGTGTATTTTTGTTTTGTTAATCCCTATTAACATATATATATATCACTTTATGTACATACATATAAACATTTAAGGAAAAAATATTTTTCATTTTTAAAAGATAAGAACAATTTAACACTCTTTATATATTTTAACCCTTCTGATATGCCTTAATATTTTTATCTGTAATACATCAATTTTCTAATTTAATAGATGGGGTGGATGATGGACCAAGAATATTATAAAAATGGCCTATTCCCTCAGCTGATTTGGTCATCTAAAATGTGTGGATAAAAAAGGTGTTCTATGGAATGTTACCTCACAGGGTGATCTGATCATAGATTCCTCTGGGAAGGTCATGGTGGGTAGTCATGTTTCTCTTGGTTTTAAGCAACCCTTGTTCATTGCTTTTATGCACCTAGGTTAATACACCTTTGAAATAAGCATAACTACCCTCAGGAGAGCACATAATCTTAATTATTCTGTAACCTAATCCCCACCTTGCTTTCTCCCACTCTCATGTAATCTTTCTTGGGTTCCCTCCTTAATTTCATATCCATAAAAGAAACTGCAAAACTGTCCACTTTCCAAAGCATTTGAAACCTTGCTTCCCAGCAACTATCACCAGTTTGGGCTTAAAAAACTCCTATAAAAAACCTCCACAGGTCCTGGCTGGTGTGGCTCAGTGAATTGAGTGCCGGCCTGTGAACCAAAAGGTCCCCAGTTTGTGAGGGCACATGCCTGGGTTGCGGGCCAGGTCCCTAGTTGGGGGCGTGCGGGAAGCAACCAGTCGGTGTATCTCTCACTTATCAATGTTTCTCTCCCTCTCTTCCTCCCTTCCCCTCTCTCTAAAAATAAATTTTAAAAATATATTTTTTAAAAGCCTCCATAGGTCTGGATATTTCTTACATTGAGAAATCATTGTACACTATACCAGATGTCATGGCAAAAAGGTTTCATACTGACTAGAGTTATATCATGATATATCATGACCTTTGAACTGAACACTACCTAGGTGTTTTCTAATAAAAATGCTTCTTTGAAAGGCAACTAATAATCACAGAACTTCTTTATGACTTTACTCTCTTATTCTATAATTCTAGGTTCAAATCTTTATTCAATAATTCCAGAAGTCAATTTTGTCTTGAAAATATTCCTATTCCCAGAAAGATAAATGCAATAGACCAGAAATTTCTGTAACAGATACAAATACAGATGGGAATTTAATATTGCATATAGTAATGGTATTTCACATTTTTGGGAAAAGAATTAAATTTTCAACAACTGGTATTGGGAAACCTAGCCGTCAGATGAAAATAAAAAAGTTATGTATTGCTCTTTCCTCTGCTCTGCTTTCTGTCAGCAGCCTCTACAGAGAAGAGTCACCACACTCAAGGCCAGGATTCCGCACTCAATTGTACGGAGGCCCCCACCCACCATGCAGACTACAACCTATGACAAAAGGTGTGGAGTCTCATTTGTACAGATTGATTCTGTCACAAATTTACCAAGTCAAGAATTCCAGATACAGTGTTTCAACCTTCACTGCATATCATGAAAAATATGGTGGGGATCCACAGCACCCTCATAAACTGCTTACCAAAATAAAAAGTTCAAAAAGATATCTGTGTTGGGGAAAAAAATGTAATAAAAATGCTTGAATTAGGAAAAGTGCATACTCCTCAAGCTCACAAGAGCAACCCTTCAGTGAACTGAAAACTGAAAGTGGTTAAACATTTGATAAGAAGCCCCTGAGGTTGCCCCAAGGACTTCCAACAGAGAAGGACGGGGCTCACAGGTGCCTCAAGAGCACAGTGGAGTTAGTAGTAAATCTAAGCCCCGTGGACCTGCAAGCAGTTACAACATAATGCCAGAGCAGTTTCAGATTAAAAAGTGCAAATTGTTTTTATTTAAAGATGGTGAGAAAGTGTTCTCATTAACATATATTTTAAATGTTAAAAAAGAAATGCATTATCTACCTATTCCTTACACTAAAGCAAGCTCCAATTAGACCAGATATATAAATATGAGGATTAAACTCTCAGGGGGTCAGAAAAACAGAAAAGAAATCCACCTTCATGTAGTGTGTGTTACAGAGCACTGCTGTCCCATAGAACTTTCTGCAACAATGAAAACTTTCTGTATCTGCATTGTTCAATACAGTGGCCTCTCACCACATGTGGCTATTGTGAATGAGAAAGGGCCTCTGAAGTAAATCTGACAAACTCAGTGACTGAAAGTAACCTCAGGGGTGATCTGAATGTAAATTACTAACAGGGCAGGTCATAGTGGGCAGTCACACCCCAGGCCTCTAACTCCCTGCATAAAAGGTTTACCTCTACATTAAGTAAGTCCTCACCATTGTTTCTGTGCATCTTGATGAACGAACCTTTGAGATGTCAGAGTAATCTTCTTTTCCAGACCTCTCTCACTTTCCTCAAGGGAGCATATCATCTTGTTTCCCACATATCATCCCTATTTACTGTAAATGTTCTCTCCATTTTACTTTTTACCCCAATAGAGGTTATACCTTCCTCAGTCTGCGAGTAATGGATTTCACGTAATCTTCCTTATTTTCTCTCCTTTGATCCCAAATGCATAAAAAGAACTACCAAACTGCCATTCTCCAGAGAATTTTTGAGATCTTGCTTCCAAGCACGTCCTTATTTTGGCTCAAACTCGCATAAAATTTTCTGTGGATTTAGACATTCTTACATCGATACTATTGAACAGTTGAAATACAATCAAGCTAGTGGACTAACAAACTGAGTTTTTAATTTTATTTAATTTTATTTAAATTCAATTTAAATAGCCACACACATTGGCCACTGTATTGGAACTAGTAGTTCTAGTGCATTGGTTCTCAAAGTGCGATTCATGGGCCAGTAGCATCAGTATCACTGATAACTTGTTATAAATACAAATTGTCAAGTCCCAGTCCAGCCACTGAGTCAGAAAATCTGGGGAGTGAAGAATAGCAATATCTGCTTGGACAAGCACTCCTGCTATTTTTGGTACATTACTACAGTTTTTGAAACGTGACCCAGAGAGAAAAGGATAAGAGAACAAGTCAAATATATAGTATATCAGATAATGATAAATGCTATGATGAAAAATTAAATAAAATTAGAAAATGTTCTAAAAGAAAAATGATATTAGCATAAAGACCTCAATGGAATGAGATACCTGGGGAAAGCACTTCAGGCAGAGTTGACAAATGCAAAGGCCCTGAGGCAGAAGTGTGTTCCACCTGTTTAAGGAAAAACAGAAACCAGTCTGCTACAGTGAAGACCTAAGGTCCTGGTGAAAACTTGAAATTTTACTGAGAGAAAAACCATTGTAGAGTTCTGAGGAGTGATCTACTTTACATTTTAAAGGGATTATATCCTGATGGTTGTAGTCAGAAGAGCCTGAGGGAATAGTCACAAAGCTATTGCAAAAATTTAGGTGGGAGATAGCGGTGACTTAGATCAGTCGGATTCCAAATATATTTTGTACAGAGCTGGTAAGAGGAAAGCCAATGCACTAAGAAAAGAGGAAGGAGATGCAAGGGGCAAGAGGAGGAACTAGCCAGTGGGAGGAGGCCTGGACTGCAGAGACCCTACAAAGTGGCAGGTTGCTGAAAGGACGCTGCAGGAGGCCTGACGTGTTCATCCGAATGACTGGCTATGTGAAATGCTTACTAACCTTTCCCAGGTGACCCACAAACCATCACCAAAGTCCTGGTAGACTTAGGAGATTCTAAGTCAAGAAAAGAAAGAAAATTTCAAAAGTTAAAGACTAAAAATAAGAATCCAAAAATAATATATAAAGTTGGAGCCAGAGGAACCTTCGGGAATTTACAATACTATTATAAAGGGGACTGAATATTCCACAAAAAGTAGAATAGGGGTTCAGGCAAATTTTATCTACATCTAAAGGAGCACAGTGACCTCAGATGTTATTTGGGTTACATTTATACCTAGATGTGAACTTCTCTCTAGGAGGACCACCTTTTAGCAATCTTTATTCCCAGGGCCTAATATACAGTGAGGTCAAGGTCAATCATTGAATGAGGAAACTATAGGAACCAATGATTATTTATCTATAGGTAATTCTGCTTAAGCATCCATGATTTCAAACACACAGCAGACAATGTATAACAGATCTCTGTTCAGTATCTGGCACCCAAAAAGGCAAAGTTGTTAAAAGGAAGTTCATCTCCTTTAAAAAGCCATATACAGTATTCCCTCACTTATCGCAGGTATTAACGGTCTAGACCAACCCCCTCACCCCCTGCGATAGATGAAAATCCGCAAAGTAGGAACCTTACATTTATTTTAGTATTTATATATATTTTAACACTTTATAAACCCTTCCCATACACTTATAAACTATTCCCAGTCCCTTATTAACCTTTTCCACTCCCTTATTAACCTTTTCCACACTTTTATAAACACTACTTATGTTCTTAAACGTATTCTACACTCTTAAACCTACATTAACATTAACAACATACGTATACAGTACCACAAAATCCCGCGATATAGCAAAAAATCCGCGATAAATAATTAAATGTAATATTTTTTTAAAGTCCCGTGATACAGAGAGGCCGCGATATAGAGAGGGACTACTGTAGTTGTGAAAGCTGTGTTTAGTGAAATTAACACACTGGAATAGTAGCCTTGTTGTATCTAAAGCCATGACATCTTTTTTTTGTTGGTTTGGTAAATTTTATTTATTGATTTGAGAGAGAGAGAGAGGAGAGAGAGAGAGAGAGAGAGAGAGAGAGAGAGAGAGAGAGAGAGAGAGAGAGAGAGAAAGAGAGAGAGAGAGAGAGAGAGACATCAATCTGTTCTTCCACCCACCCATGCTTTCATTGGCTGCCGCTTACATGTGCCCTGACTGGGGATGGAACCCTCAATCTTGGCGAAATGGGACAATGCTCTAATCAATTGAGCTACCCAGTTAAGGCAAGCCCTGACATTTTTACAGAGTAGCAATATAAGCATTAAGTTGGGCTAAGGGTTTTTTTTAAGATTTTATTTATTTTTCATTAAAAAAATTTTTAAAATTTACTTTTGGAGGGGAGAGGAGGGAGAAAGAGAAGGAGAGAAACATCGATGTATGAGAGATTACACAGACTGGTTGCCTCTTGCACACCTGCAACTGGGGACCTGGCCCGCAACCCAGGCATGTGCTCTGACTGGAAATCGAACTAGGGACCTTTCGGTTTGCAGGCTGGCGCTCAATCCACTGGGCCACACTGGCCAGGGCTTAAGATCTTTTCCAAACAGCCTCAGACCAGTTTGAATACTTAAGACTTTTTAATTGAAACCTCAGCATTTGGCACTAAAAACACAGAAGAGCTAACCCTGACCTAGATGTTTTGAGGGTGGGCATTATTTATTGCCTATCTCTACCATAAAGGAGCCTCACCACTAACAAAGCAGGACACTGAGGTCTAACCTGACCCTGCATCCAACGGGGCTGCTTCCAGGATGCAGTAATCACAAAGGGCACCCACAGGAAACGATACCATCTCTCAAGTATGGTTGTTCAGAATTACCCACACAGATGCCAGATTACTTCTACCCAAAACAACAATTTTGGTGTGTGGATAACTATCTGGAGCTAATGCAACTAACAAAAGTTGGCTAACAGGTTTGACCACGGGATCACCACAGGATGGACGCTTGTTTCCTGTTTTCTATGGGCTGAAGCACAGGCCAGCAATCCATCTGAAACATGAGCCAAGATATTTAGAGATGAAAAGGATTGGCTGAACTTGGTCATCACTCCTTCATTCAGCTAAGAGACAGAGTCTTCCTTCTCTATATCATCACATCACTTTTAATTTTGGTTTATTATATTACTTTAGGAAGACTTCTTTGCATTAATATTATTTACTTATTTTTTTCTTGTAAAGTAATAATTTCTGGGGGACAGATATCTTTAAGACCTTTTAAAAACTCTTCTTTGAAATGGAGAAATCCCTGAGACTCCCTGCGTTCTTTTAGAAATAAATACCAATCCCTTGTATTAATTTTATACCTATTATCTCCTTTGAGTCCACAACCACCACAAAAGCTACTCCCACTTTACGAATGAAAAACATTGAGGTTAGAGACGTTACGTGACCAGATGATGAAGAACATATACAGAATTAGGGAGCAGGCAAGATTAGAATGTCCTGACTCCTAAAAGTGCACTCCTTCAGCTGTAAGTTAGCCTTCTGGTACCACAAGTCGGGATGCAGGAAGGGACAGATAGATGGCTTACAACAGGCTATGTGCTGTCTGCCACAATTTTACTTCATAGATTGATGACATCACTAAATCATCTCCCCAATCTGCTGGTGATGCTTTCTGCATTTGTGACACATGTAAGGGGTAGTCTTGTCTTAGTTTTGTTACCTGCTGTATAAGACAAGACTTCTCCTTTTGTGTTGTAAAGATCCCATTGGGGTATCAAAAATGCACGTCATGGTTCATCGAAGAACTTTCAGATTAGCATAATGTACAAACATCTGCCTAGGTGAATTACTAAACCCTGGAGATGTTTAAACAAAGTCACTTACCAATAGGGTAGCTATGTAATTTATCATTCAATCTGGGACACCTGAGAGTGAAAGAGGGCACTATTAATAATTACTCTGAGAAAGTAAGTTCAAACAGGGACTGTCATAGGAAAATGAGGAAGCATGATGATATGTACTTATATGAACACATGGATTTCAAGCCATCTGATAAAGCATTGAACTCTATGAATAAGATTATCTCTTATTATGATTCTTTAAATTTGCTCCAGTATCTAATAAAATATTTTACAGTTTCAATATAATCCTCAAAACAGATGAGTTGAAATGATTCTACCTATCCCTTATAAATGCACACCAACAACCTAATTAAACTTACCAATGATAGTACTGGGACTTTTTGAATGTTCTCAATTGTTGCTGATGCTACCTTATTAGTGATGAGTTCAGGAGCTGTTAAACAAAAGTGACCCACATTGTTCTAGTACTATCTTGTCATTTTTCATAGTCTGCTTTTCTCCAATAGGTGGCACTGTACTCCATGTAAAATGCTCCTGAGCTCATTATCTGACCCACAAATGCCAGTCAAAACCTTGGAATTATTAGGCTCAACTCTGCTGTAAATTGGTGCTACTGGACAAGCTAATCAGGCCACAAATCATGTGCAACATGTCTCTGGATCATTTTACAGGCAAAGGCCAGAGAGTTAAGGTGACTTGTTTGAAGTCACAGAGCAAAATATGGAGTCATCCACAGGGCCTGGAATTTCTAACTTCCAGTTCTATGCTTTCTTTGTTTGTGTTTTCATTCATGGAGTTCTCAGGTTTCCCCAAGGTAAAAGAAATTCCACTTCACAGTATGAGAATAAAAAAGAGAAACCTCCTCCTGTTGTACATGGTACTGATTCCACTCCTCCCTCTTGTAAGAGACAGAGTGTGCTAGTATAGCCATGGACGCTCTCCCATAGGGTAGCAGAGAAGGTTAATGTCAATCTTTTACTAAGTTTCCCAAATTGAAACTTCTTCAAAATTGTCCTGGAGAAATAAAAGAGGAAAAAGGAATGAAAATTCATTCAGTGAGTAATAATCATATACTGGGCAGACACCTGACTATAAGGTAAAAACCTAGAGTCATATTCCTTACTCTCTGCAGTGTCTATAACCATGTAGCTTATAAGCTCATTTTCATTAACAATTAACTTTCCCCAAGTACTGATAGACACAGCCCCTATGCTGTTGCACACTGTAGCATTTTCTGAGGGGGATGAGGGCAGGGGGCAGCCCCTAGGCTGCTCGTCTCTAATAACAATATCCTTTCATGTTCACTGTCAGTGAGGCACAGAGCTGTTCCATCTGGTGAAAAAGGTCCTTTATTTTACCAGCACCACAGACACACATACACGCATATATTTATATCTATAAATATAGATACACACAAATATACATAGACACATATACAGTAGTCCCTCTCTATATTGTGGTTCACTTATTGCACCCCCGCTGTATCATGGGATTTTAAAAAATATTACATTTAATTATTTATCATGGATTTTTTGCTATATTGCAGGATTTTGCGGTACTGTATATGTATGGTGTTAAAGTTATGTAGGGTTCTGAGTGTAGAATATGTTTAAGAACATAAGTAGTGTTTATAAAAGTGTGAAAAAGGTTAATAAGGGAGTGGGAAAGGTTAATAAGGGACTGGGAATAATTTATAAGTGTGTGGGAAGGGGTTATAAAGCCTTAAAATATATATAAATACTAAAATAAATGTAAGGTTCCTACTTTGTGGATTTTCACCTATGGGGGGGGGGTTGGTCTAGAACCTAATACCCATGATAAATGAGGGAATACTGTATGCCTATATGTACTACAGTATGATGTTTGCATAAATAAAACATTTTAATTTCTCCTTCTTTCAATTCAATCATCCTTGCAGTCAGGACACACAGAAATGCCCAAGAGTTTTTAGGCTGGTGCCGCAGCAACCCTCAAAAGGTTGCCAAGGCAACGCAGCCAACCCAGGGTGGCTTTGGTCATTAAGGGAGCAGTATCACCAAACTCTGGTAGCAAAAGATTAGTAAGCCAGCAGAAGACTGCCAACCTCATTCAAGATAACGAGTTTTAGTTTTCCCTTGAGTATAAAGTCTATTACCACCTCCAACCTTATTGTGTTCCCTAATCTGCATAAGTTCTTTGGTAAAAAAAAAAAATCGATGTACAAATAAGTGCATTCTTTTCAGGATAATGCTGGGCATTCACATCCTTACAAATAAAACATTCTGAGCATATCTCTGCATGAGTTACACAAGATGACACAGGAACTTTCTAAATATTTTCCCCAAGAATACATTTTGAAAAAAAATTCTAAAATGTTAAAGAATACAAACCTTCTAAATATTTATTTTAGTTGAATATTGATATTATTCTTCAAAGGAAATGCATAGATATAATACTATCAAAATAAATATAATGTACAAGGAATATTTAAACAAATTTAGAAAGGATGGTCTCAAAAATTATATTAGAGACCCTTCACAGTGACACATGGAACTCTTGTCAAAAAAAACCTCATGCACTTAAACTTATTTAAAATCACTCTTCCCACCCTGACTGGTGCAGCTCAGTGGGTTGGGCATCATCCTGAAAACCAAAAGGTTGCCAGTTCAATTCCCAATCAGGGCACATGCCTGGGTTGTGGGCCAGGCCCCTGGTTGGGGGTCTGCAAGGAGCAGCCAATTGATGTTTCTGTCTCACATCAATGTTTCTCTTCCTCTTTTTCTCCCTCCCTTTCTCTAGCTATAAAAATAAATAAAAAGTAAGTAAAATAAAACAAAATCAGTCTTCCCCAGTCCCTGCCCCCATATTCTTGTATCATACTGTTAAATCTTTTGTTTACAGTAAGAAAGCCATGAAGAAATTTAAATTATAATCTATGTCATGGGGCTGCACATTCAATACCTAACATTTTTCAGAAATAGAATACATTTATCTATTTGAACATTTTTGTTGCCATCATTGAACACTGAGTTTTATTTTTTGTTTTCAAACAACAGGCCAGGTGTAGCTGCAACATTAAAGATACCCCAAATCACAATCTTAAGATATCCTAAATTGCACCCTACAACATCTAAAATCACTCCTAAGAAATCCAGAATCAAACTTCTAAGATATTTGAAATTACACAACCACTTTCAATTATAAACAATATTAAAAAATTAGCCATCACGTTTGCAAGTTGAATCATTACTTAATTATAGAATTATTAGGAACAAAGTCCCCACATCAAACTGCCTCATAAAAACACTGATGTGTGCTCGCTGTGACAGCACAGCCCCCACGCAAGGATGACACACAAATTCGTGAAGCGTTCCATATTTTTATATAAATGTCTAAGCACAAGGTTGTACAACTGAAAGAAATAGAATATTGTACATCAACTGTAATTTAAAAAAACACTGATATAAAACAAATTCTACTCTCAGAAAGAAATTTTAATCCCTAACAAAATTTAAAAAACAATCAGAATTTGGGGCATTCCCATTTGGGGTATTCTCCCTTGGAGAAAATATCTTTGTTTAGAAAATCCCGGGAAAGCAACTAGGCCCCATCTAAATATCTCTTCAAAGAACACCATTTAAGTTGCTACCTCTGACTACATATAATGAATTTATATTAAATGGCAATTACACTGCTTAAATATGTGCTAAGCACTATGAAGAAAGGTAATGATGCCACATGGATCTGACAATTTATTCAAGAAGATATGACATTCATATAAATTATAGCATAGGACAATATAACCATCAATAGTATAAAATGTCAAAAAAGTTTGAAAGTCATAGGTAACAGTTCATTCTGGGGAGATCAGGGAGCCTTTATATAAAAGTGCCACTTGAGCTGCATAAACTAACTGAAGAAAATGTGAGTGGTAGGGTACTTCACATGGAAAAACTTTCATAAAGGTGTGGACGTGGAAAAAGTAGAGTATCTGTAGAACAAAAGTCTTGAGGCTGAAGTTCAAGATATTCCAAGGGGAAAAGCCTACTTAATTTTGGAGAGGAAAATAAGGTGTCCCAGTATCCAAGCTTGGTAGTTTGGATTTCCTTAATTTGGCATTGAATTGTTGTCCCTGAAGTTGGTTTTTGTTGTTCTTGTTTTTAATACCAAAGATGGTGCTACAAACAGTGGTGTTTTAGCTTAAGCTGAGGATTGAGGGTAAATAGAGAGAGCTCAGGGTTAAAGGGAGAAATTCACTAAAGAAAATGAAAGATGCCAGCATGTGCCAGGCACAGGTAGTATTTCATTTAATCCTAACAACAATTCAGTTATAAAACATTTTTATAGATAAGAAAACAGAGGCAATTCAACAAGAGTTGGCAGCTCAGAAACAAAGAGCTGATTGATGGAAATTAGGGCCCTGGGAGGCAAACATGCTAGACGGTGAAGAGAATGAGGAAAATCTAGGGTCCTTGCAAGTACAAATGCTCTGGAAATGATTAGTGCAGAATCCAAGCTAAAGATGAAGAGAAAAGCAGCAACCCGAAAGCAGTCATAAATTAGACCTAATAAGGAGAATGAAGAACAAATCAAACTAAGGAAGACAAAGTGGATAAGCTAGATGTCAACAAGGTTGTGTTCAAAGAAGGACCCTTGAATTTCAGTGATGTGATACTGCCATCCTGGCAGACAGGAGAAGCAGACTAAGGATGTAGGTTCCCAGAGTTCAGGAAACATAAATAAAGTTAGTTTAGGGTAATGTGAAAAAGACTACAATAATTATGATGGTAGATAGGACAAAGAAGAAAACTGTGATTCTAATACTGAAGTCACTGAAGTTTAAAAAAAAAATCTATAAAGAATGCAGAAGGTTGATAGCAGAGAAGACAGCAATATAAACACAAGTGGTACATCCAGGAAGAAATTTTGGAGTACTAATAATGAAACTATTGGTACCTGTCAACATCAGTGAAGAACTAAAATATGCTGACTATTCTTTTTAACTTACTTTGAATTGAGGAAAAATACAAGGAACTGCCTTTATTACCCCCAGCCACATCCATTGTCATTATTATTTTAAAACCAGGGTAATGGTATTATTTCAAGGATTGAAGATGACAGCCTTGTCTCTAACTTGCAAGATGCTTTCCTCACCCAGAAGAGGCACAACAGGTATCTGAAGTAGAAACTCACCCAGGACAGTAACAGGTTTCTCAACTTTCTAAATATGGTTCAATGTGTGATTTCCAAAACTATTTTCAATACAAAATAAATGGTAAAATGCAACTTACATTTAATGAGAATTTAATACACAATACGATCATTTGCTAATGCTTAACTTTTCTATGTTCATGTACTTTCAATAATTAGTAAAGTTATACTTAATCTTGATGATAAATTTTAAGATTAAGGTTATATTGAATGAGTTCTAGATAAAACCACATTGTAAGAACACATTACCCAACACGTTGTGTATTTATTCTTTTGGCTTATATACACACAGAGACACACAGACACACACACATACTATACTAAGGTCAAAACAAATTAAATTTCTAAAACAGGATTCCTGTCAACAAATGGGTAGTTGAAGGTGAAAAGGTGAAACAAGACCAAGCATACAACTCATGTAAGTTTCCACTTGAAAATGAAATGGAAAATTACATTTGGTTTTATTCCATTTTTCCAATTTTTACATAGGTGTTAAAAATATCAGTCTCCTAAGTCACAACTTCACTTGTTGCTGGGTTAAAGTTTAATTTTATATGTCTAGTAAACTTATCCACATTTTTAGTAAATAAATTAAATCATTCAATGGTGTAAAAAATCCTGCTTGCTTCACAGATAAATCTGTCTGTTTTGATAAATAAGAGAGCATTTTAAGTGTAGTTAAAAACTTCTGCAAAATCAAATTCGGGGAACTGGCTTAAAAGAAAAGCAATTTGGAAGGGAAGAGGAAGGGTTTTCTTATAGATCACTGGCTTAATTTTCTAAGTTTGACTTACAAAATCAATATAATTGATGACTGTCCCTCTGGGAAAGGCTATTTTTTAAAAACTTACTAAGTGTCTAATACATATAAAATAGTTCTAAATTTTAAGTCACTTGACTGGGATTGTGGAATTCATAGTATTGATATTAGAACATTGTTAGAAAAAATGTAATACCTTTTAGCATTCATTGTTTTAATTGATAATCAGACTGAGTGATGAATACAGTATTTTGTCAAAGAAAAGAAATTAAAAAAAAAAATAGAACAGAGGGTTTCATTGATGGCAGAAAAGAAGTAATGGTATTTCATTCACTCCATCATACCTGCCATGAACAGTTGTACATTTGATAACATCCCCAGGTAGAACCACTGAGAGCTCAATGTTTTTATCTATCATGCTTTCTTTCTGTTCCATGATGAAAGCAGAGGATTCTACAGAATCATCAACTGAAGAGGCATCAAGGTTTTTGGTCTCAGCTGGAGGAAGTGGTGCCTTGGCTTTTGGTTTTCTCCTAAAATAACAACAAAAGACAAAAAAAAGAAATATATGTATTTTAAAAGTAATCTTCTAATATGATTTAATAAAAACACAAAACATGTGCATACATGTTTTTCATATCTAGAAAAAGTGCACAAAAATGTTAACTTAGTTTAATAAGAATAACCAAATCAAGGGATTCTTTTTTGCGTTTTTTATCAGCACATTTTTTTGTTTTCAACAATATGCCTAAAATACTTGGTAACAAAAGAAATATAATAACAAAGAGATTTGGTATTTGCCTCCGTTATGTTCAATTAATGTGTGCTCACTACAGCAAAGCAAAAGTACAACATTTTCTTTGATGAGATAAATTATGGAGATCAGCATCTCATTGCCATACTTCATAATAGCTCTTACCTCTGTGCCTTTCATTCTATTTGTTTCCAATCTAGTGTCTTCTCCATTTCTATCCATATAAACCCTACCTACCCTTCAAAGTCTAGCTGGAACTACCCCTGTCCCTGCCACCCCTTACACAGTGTCTCCTTATAGAACACACACAACAGATTCCATATATTAACATTTTTTCTTATGGGTACCAGTTTCATCTCTCTGCTTACATTTATAACTCCTTACAAGAAAGAAGCATGTTGTATTTCCCACTGCTCTTAGCAATGAACAATAAACTATAATCGATTATTTGATAAATTATATTTGTTTCAATGAAAAATGTTACAAATAATTATTCAAGTAAATATGTTTCAGTGTCATTTACTAGGACAACCTCTTAATAGATTTATAACAGAATTAGGTAGCAGACATCATGTTAAAATTCACATGGGTCACTTCAATGATTTGATGGGTTGAAAAAATAAAATAAAAAATATAAAATAACTATAAGTAATCACATATGAGTACAACTTGGAGCTTTGAAGATGTTCCCTTATAAAAGGCTGATTGCTTTTGGAAGATTAAATACTACCGCTTTCCAGTCAGAAAAATATAAAATTTAATTCTGCCCTCTCCCCAATTTCAAGGCAAAAATAAAAATCAAACAAGTAAAATGGCTTCTTTGTAAGTTACTATAACATCCAGCTCTTCAGTGGTTTCAAAATTTAAGGTCTCACAAATCCAACCACTTTATGTACTCAGCATCATGAAAAAAACAGAAGCAATGCTTCTACATTTATATTAACTTTCTAAAATAATAGGCCTTTAATTTTTAGGAGTACAACTGCGAAGATATATTGAACTTTAGAAAATTTTCTCTTACAATAGTGGCAAAGATAAATATTTTAAAGTGTTACAATAAATATAACAAGTTCATAAAATCTATATGAAAAAACTAACCAATTTCAAAACATTTTTAATCTGCAGAAATGGACCGCTCATGTATTAAATAAACATGTATCTTGTAACAGAAGATCATGTGGCAGATTCAGCTAAACACTGGGAATGTAAAGACAATCTGACCCAGATCCTATCTCTAAAGGGTTTGTGCCCCCAAAAGACTGACAGATACACACATAATTATAATAAATTTTGATGACTGCTCTAATACAGGTATGCAGATGGCACAACTAAAGCTCATAGGATGAGAAACTTTCTTAGGAATCCAGAAATGTCCTACAGATGGGATCGTGAATTCAGTTTTGGGGAATGAATAGGAACTCACAGAAAAAAATAAGAAATAATTGATATTGCAGGCAGAGAAAAGCGGAAAGCAAATGGAGCCATGAGAGAAAGTGATATTTCTTAGAATTTAACAGTTTGGTAAAATTCTACAGAGAAGTCAAAGAAGAGGACTAATTATAAATAAGAGAATCCAGTAAGGAGGCTTGGTACAAAATTAATATGCTGAAGTCAATAGCTTATGTAAACACAAGCAAGAGCAGGTCAGAAAGTATAATAAAAAGAAAAAAAGAGCTTCTTTTACAATAGCAACTGAAATTTTTTAATTGTTACAATAAATATAAGAAGCATTTTATAAAATCTACATAAAGAGAGTCTTAAACACCAACTATTCGGCTTAGATCTTTCTCTTTGGCTTCAGATTTGTAAATCCAACACCTACTTGACATCTGGACTCCTGATGACTAACTCAGAGTCTCCAGCTTAATTTAACTTCCAGTTCCTCTCCCCAGCTTCTCCAAACCAAACCTTTTCCTCTCCGAGTCTTCCCATTCCAGTAAATCACAATTCTTTCAGTTGCTTGGGCCAAAAATTGCCTCTTTCATACAATGCCATTCATTGATAAATTCTGCCAGTTCCATTCTGTGTCATAAATAGACCCAGAAGCCACCATCAGCCTTGCTCACCAAACACCTCTGGTTCAAGCTTCTAACTGGTCTCTCTGTTCCCAAAATTGTCACTTAACATTCCTTTTCAATGTCCCAGCCTAGCAGCTGGCTTGGTCCTTTTTAAATGTAAGTTAGATCTCTGCTCTTCTCACACCCTCCAAAGCCTTCCAACCTCACCCAGAATAACATCTAGCCTCTCCAGTCTTCTTGCTCCCACTTTTTCCCTGGCCTCATTGTACTCCAATCTTAGGACTCTTACTTTTTCCTTGAAAAAACCTAGAGCATTCCTGCTTCAGGGCTATCTATAGTGGCTCCTCGTCGTCGTCGTCGTCGTCGTCGTCGTCGGCAGCCGTCCGTCTCGAGAGACGATGGTGTAGCTTCTTAAGAGTCTATCTGCACTGCCGAGAATGGCTGTGCAGTCCGACTCGGGAGTGACACGGTATCTGTCTCCTCCCGTGTTGAAGCTACAGAGCCTGGGCAGGGTGATATGGAGGGTCTGCTGTTGCCCATGCAGCAGACCCCCCCCTCTCTTCGCAGCTGAGGGATCCAAGGGAAAGACGGAGTCGATACAGCTTGGCTTCAGGTGCGCCGCAGGAGTTGCTGGTGTTGACTACAACGTCAAACCACCTTAGGGACTCCGGCTCCGGATTTTCTGTCGGGGTTTACTCCCTTAGCCTTTCCCCTGAAGAGGTATGCCGCAAGGCAGCGGAGGTTTTTTGGAGTCAGAGTTTTCCTTCTCTGATGTACCCTGACTGGAAGATCGAACCAGCGACACTTAGCTCGCAGGCCGACGCTCAATCCACTGAGCTAAACCAGCCAGTGGCTCCTCCTGACCGTAAGATAATACATCTATTTATCTGCTTTACTTTTGGCCTTCAAGCTTATCAGCAACTAACATTCTTGTTTACCATATCTCCTTCCATTAAAGAGTAATTAATTCCATGAGAATAGGGACTTTCTCCACTGTCATGTGACATACATATTTGCAAATGTACAGAATCTCCATAACAATGCCTGCCACATAGTAGGCACTCATGTTTACTGAATGAATGAGTTCAATTAATATTTCTCACAAAAGATGATGTGCTTAGGTATATAATTGAGAAGGAAAATAATTCTTACCATCAAGGAAGAAAATATATTTTTATATCAGGATCATCCATGTTGGACTTTTCAAATTAATTGATTGCATTTATTTTTTAAAAGGTCAGTATTAAAAAATACATACTGAATTTATTAGAAAAGGATAGCTGAATTTTAGGGCTTCAAAAGAGTTTCATACGGGCAGAAAAGATGCCCAACTGCCACAGGCAGAGAAGGAAAGCAGCAGGAGCAGCTCTGTCCAGTATACACTTGGCTCTCAGGAGGAGTGGCAGTGAGAGAAGGTCTGATAGGTACCTCCTGCTGCCACCATGACCTTCTTATGGCCTGCTTTCATCATGCCAGGCGCCTTCCCATCTCCAAGTGTTGCTCATCCGGGTCACCATTTGAATGCCCTCCCCATCTTCTCTGCCTTTAGGTATATTATCTGTCCTTCAAAATCCAGACTGAGTCACGATTTCTTGGATGTCCTCCATGTCTGCGCACACTGTAGTGAACTCCTCTGACTCACAGTTTTAATGTTCTGTGTATGTGGGAATATCTTATTTCCTAAGGTTCTTTGAGTGTGTGATGAAAACCCATCTCTAATTACTGAAGATAAGGCAGAACAAAGCACTAGTTGAAATATTATTTACATAGAACTTCTATTAAGAACATCTTAATGTTCCTAGTATTACTTTAAATAATAAAGCATTTGTTACCTTTGGTCCTGAAAACTGGAAAGTGTATGTGAATCAGACCAAAATCCTTCCACAATGAACTAGAAAGCCCATAGGGAAGATGTAATGTGTAGGTCATTAAATAATGAATACAAAACAAAGAATGGGTAATCTTGAAAATTCAGAGTAATGGCCACAAACTGAAATTAGCTCTGTGGGGGTGTGGAGGCAGGTATTGTAACAGAGTGCCCTCCCCAAAATCCCCACAGCCTATGATTTTGGGGATGAGGGAAGGGAATAATACAGCTTTTAAAGTACTTTGCATATCTATGGCAAGCTGTTAGCCAGGGCAGGTAAAAGGGTGGATGATAGTTTAAGATACTTCGCATGTCAATGACAAGGAGAGCCAAGCCCTTCCTGAAGGAGAGAACCATGAGGAAAGGAGCCAGCCGTAAGGAAGGGGGCCATGCGGTTTGAAAGGATGAAGAAGGGCCCCGCCATCTGCCATGAAGTCTTATGCGAAAGAAGGGCGATGCAGTTTGAAAGGATGGAGAGAAGCCATGTGGTCTGAAAGGGTGTAGACGGAAGTCGGCTACGAGGTCTGGTGTGTAAGAGAGAGAGCCATGATGTAGCAGCTATGCAGCTTCTAGTGAAGCTGGTCCACAGTGAGAAAGCAGAAGCAGGAAGAAGCTATACAATTTGTAGTCAGGATTTGGCCATCTGGCCTGGGCTAGTGAGAAAGCAGGCATGCTGCTGTTTTGATCATACCTGTTCTAACTGACTCCGAAGCCACTGAAGACTCTGCCTTGCAGACCTGGACTCTATCTGGACTCTTGAAACTTGAGACATGTGGAAAGGACATTCTCCTAGGACCTGTGCCTTTCTTGGACTTCACCATGACCCAGTGTAACACAGCACATGCTTTTCTGGACTATTATACAGAGGCTGAAGACAATGTACCCCAGATCTTGAAGGAGAGAGCTGACAGATAAGGAATGGGGAACTATTGGGCTTGGTTTTGGTTTATAGCCTTTTGGGGAGCAAGGGAAGTGCTGAGAGTCATGGGAGAACAGGGCTCTGAGCAGGAGTGCTCACAGTCTGCCCCCGTCCCAGCTGGAATATTGTGAATAAACACCTGTTTTTCTCAACACTAATTGTTGGGTCATACACCAAGATGCCATGTGAACGAGCCCCCCTTTGCTTGGTAACAGTTTCAGGGTATATTTCAATGAGAAGAAATGTGTGACTCAGTTCTTGAAAGAAAAGTAGAATTTAGACAAGTAGAGCCCTGTAGGATCAATTATATGTTGGTTCCTAATTATGATCCATTTATATGAAAGTTAGGAATGTGTCTATCTAGTTCAGGTTTGCTGACTACGTAGTACAGACTAGTGAAAAGAATACAAGGTGGAGGTCTGGATTTGGCAAGAATCCTAAGTAACTTAAAGACACTGTTAACTTATTTGACATTTTATTCATCAGCAAAGATCTAAAGATACCTTTGACCTACTCACATCTCTACCGATGTTCTCACTACTCACATTTCTCCCACTGCTCTTAATTTTTTTTGGTTGAGATACTTTGAAACAGTAACAATATTAAACTAAATGTCACCCAAAGTCAAAGGTACAGTGAAAATAACCAGAGGTTATAACCTAATTTAAGTGTAAGAAATCCTGGTACAAACAAAAAATTAACACATCAACATGCAGTAACAACTACGATTTAGTAGTTTTCATTAATATTTTAAAATCTCAGTTACTGCCATTGAAGTCCCTGCACCCCTTCTAAACAAAAGCCAATTCTCTCACCCAAGGGATTTTCACATCAACTCTTCGTCACCAGTGGCCTAGTTTGACTATCAGTTTCCTTTAACAGTAAACAACAGCAAATTTCACACAAGGGTGGGTGCAGAGGAGGTTATACTGAAAGGTATTCGAGACTGAAAACTTCTCTAGGTTAGAAAAAAAAATCCATTAATCAAGCCTGAAAAATAACTAGCCGGAGTAAATGATAGCATAAGTAAATGAATCCTTTATCCATTAAAATTATCTCAATATTATACTCAATTTTAATAGTAAAAATTAAGGTACAATTTCACACTACACAATAATACAATTAAAATATCAAAACATAATTTTAACACAGAATTCAATTGGCATCCTGCTGTCACTGATTGTTTTTTTACCACTGATTTATGAAACACTTCAAAATTATTTGTCCATGCTAATCATGACTCCATCCCTGTCAATATTAACATCTTAAAATAAATAAAAAGAGGGACTAAAGTAACAGAAATTTACTCCAATATCTCTTCTTAGTTTGAAATAAAGCTTTAAATTATATATGAGGTATACCTATATCCTTATAAGCTACTATAGTACAAAGGGACTCTATTTATACAGTATTGCTATATTTATACAAGATTCTTAGAGATTCACTCAGAGAAGTACTACACAAAAATATAGCTTCAATATTAGAGACAAAGTATAAGAATGGAATTATATGTCTTAAAACAATGGACATTTTAAGTTTTACATTTTAATGACCAAAAAGAAATCTAACAGCCACCTTTTCTCAGTATAGAGAGGACTACTTTTCTGGTAACTATTGATGAGGCAGTTCTTCAAAATCACTAGCCATGTTTTGATGGCCCTTAACCTATGCATTTCAATTATAAAGACCAAATTCTCAAAAAAATTTTCTTAGTCTCTCTCTCTGAGTTTAATGAAACAAGAAAAAATTTTATTAAACAACATTTTATTCTAAAGGTAGACATAACATTGTGTTACGTGCTTGAAGGAACGCAATTAAGAGCCAAAACAAGATCTCATTTTTTGATGAGCCTAGAAGTCGAACCAGGGTGAACATATTGAGTGACTTTGAAAGATAAGCAATAATGGGACTTCTGGCCAAAATGGAGGCATAGACAGACACACTGCATCTCCCTCCACAACTAAGAAGGCATATAACTACCTCAAAACTAGAGGCACCAGAAGATCCAGGAAACTGAGCTGCATGGAAGTCCAACAAACAAAGATATAAAGAAGAAATACTCATCCTGACAGGTAGGAGGGTTGGAGAGGCTGTGGTGTGGCAGTGGCAGTGGCAACAGTGGCAGCAGCAGGCCAGCAGAAAGCACAGTCACACAGTGTAAAAAGTAGGGTGGGACACCTTGGGAGAGCTCCAAGCACCAGAACAGACCACACAGCTCACGGTTCTAGCACTGGGGAAAATAAAGCCTCATTGCTTCTGACTGTGCAAAGCAGTTGGAGTTGGGGCAGAGGAAGAAACTGCTGGTCTCTCAGCAGAGTCTGCTTGTATAAAGGGCCCCCACAGTCCTAGAATGTCTGCAGACCCACCCACTCTGGGAACGACGGCCAGGACAACAGCTAGAGGGACGCCAATCCCATATGGGAAGCTGAAGAAGTGCCTGGAAAATGGGCAAGTGCTGAGCAAGCAGCATTGTTCCCTCTCAGACCCCTCTCCCACACACAGAGCCACAACGTGGTGAAACAGGTCACTCTGCACTGACGAATACCTAAGGTTCTGCCCCTTACATCATAACAGGTGTGACAGCTCTACCTAAGACACAGAGGCAAACAAACATGAGAGTCTGTCAAAATGAGGAGATAGAGAAGTATGGCCCAAAAGAGGGAATGGATCAAGGTTCCAGTAACAGAATTAAGTGACAAGTAGATAGCCAACCTAATAGACATAGAGTTCAAAACACTGGTGTTAAAGATGCTCACAGACTTGACAGTATGCTTAAGTACAGCAAATGCAGAAAGGAAGAAGTGCAGGCTATGCTAAATGAAATGAAGGGAAATCCACACAAAACCAATGGTGATGGGAAGGAAACCAGGGTTCAAATCAATAACTTGGAACATAAGGAAGAAAAAAAAGGTCAACCAGTACAGAATGAGGAAACAAGAATTGAATAAAATGAGGAGAGGCTTAGGAACCCCTGGGACAACTTTAAGTGTGCCAACATCTGAATCATAGGGGTGCCAGAAGGAGAAGAGGAAGAGCAAGAAATTGAAGGCTTATGTGAAAAAAATAATGAAGGAAAACTTCCCAAATTTGGTAAAGGAAATGGACATACAAGTCCCAGAAGCACAGAGAACCCCAAACAATGTAGACCCAAAGAGGACCACACCATAACACATCTTGCCAAAGGTTCAAGATAAAGAGGGAATCTTAAAAGTAGGAAAAGAAAAGAAGAGAGTTGCCTACAAAGGGGTGCCTATAAGACTATCAGCTGATTTCTCAAAAGAAACTTTGCAGGCAAGAAGGAACTGGCAAAAAGTATTCAATGTGATGAAAAGCAAGAACCTACAACTAAGATTACTCTATCCAGCAAAGCTATCATTTAGAATGGAAGGACAGATAAACTGCTTCCCAGACAAGATAAAGCTGAAGGAGTTGATCATCACCAAGCCATTATTATATGAAACCTTAAAGGGACTTATTTAAGAAAAAGAAGATCAAAACTATGAACATTAAAATTACAACAAACTCACAACTATCAACAACTGAATCTAAAAAATAAAAATAAAATCCAACTATGCAAACCAGAATAGGAACAGAATCATAGGTATGGGATCATTTGGAGGGTTATCAGCTGGGAGGAGGAAGAGGGATAAATGGGGAAATGGTGCAGGGATTAAGAAGCATAATTGGTTGGTACAAAATAGACAGGGGGAAGTTAAGAATAATACAGGAAAGGGTGAAGCCAAAGAACTTATATGCATGATCCATGGACACGAACTAAGGGGGGTGGGATTGCTGGAGGAAAGGAGGTACTGGGTGGAGGGGAGAAAAGGGAAAAGAAATTGGGACAACTGTAACAACATAATCAATAAAACATACTTAAAAAAAAAAGATAAGCAATAAAGGAAGGCAACAATGAGAGACCCAAGGTGATACATGACTTTTTGTTTTGTGTTTATTTTTATTATTGACATTATTACTGATGTGTCCTCTTTCCCCCTCTTATATGACTCTTGACAAACATTTCTCTTATCCAGATGCCCAAACACCTATGTGTGTTCAAATCTACCTGACCATTATCTGTCTCATCTTGGTCACATTTGAGTAAGTTCCTAAGTTCTAATAAGGACACCTTTAACAGCTGCCCAAGCCCTCTGTTTCGGATTCTCATTCTCCTACTTTGTGTGACAATGGCTTCTTCCTTCTTCACTGGCACTCTTCAGTCTCCAATGACCCCATACCTTTGCCTGCTCCTTTCTCTTCTTCTACGACCATCACCACCAGATAATTTTATCAAACTCCATGGTTTTAAATACTGTCTACATGTTTTTGACTCTCAAATTCACATCTTCAACCTTGACCTACTACTTACTGAGTACTGACTTATATGCCCAATAACCCCATGGTCATCACTCCGTGAATGTCCCCTATGTATCTTATAAGCAAAACTCTTGATTCTCCTCTCCACTCCAAATGCCTATTCACATCCAAACCTCCCACAGGAACCTTCTGATCTCTGAGATTGACACAACATTAACCACCCCTTAACCCAAGCAAGCATTTTAGGCATGTTTTGGTTCTTTTTTATCCTTATCTCCTAGTTCCAATGCATTATCAAGTCCTTTGAACTCTTAACTTGAAAACATACTGATTCAGTGTACTTTTCACCAGCTCCTCTGCTGTCACCCTGGCAATGAAGACACCTCCAGTTTCAACTGCTCCAACATCCCCTCGAGTGGTCTTTTCTGTAGTAGTCAGAGTGATCTTTTAAATATATAAATCAGATCACATCACGTCTCTGATCCTTCACTGCCCACCCAGTGCATTGAAAATAAAACCCAGAGACACAAGACCCAGGAGCTTTTCAGTTATGAGGGGCCCAATTGCCCGCCACCAGAAGCATAACTCTCAATACCAAAGTTTGGTGAAAAGAAAAAAAATTGTTTATTTAAAGATTATACAGATTTAGATTATTGGTGGATTTCTGTTGTTAAGTTTTATTTTCTTTAAAACACCCACAGACACATAATTCTGCCTTCCCCTACCAAACCAGGCTAGTTTTAGAATAGAAAAGTCAGAGATATCATTTCCCTACTTCCCAGACACAGTTCAGTTTTACCGGCATTTCCCAATCATTCGAGCCTAATTGCGGAGGTTTTGCCTGTGTAGTGGTGCCCTCCAGCTTTTAATGCAGAACCACGTGGAGTTCCCAGCCTCCTTGAAAACTACAAATAATAACGACATCAAAGAAATACAAAGGATTGTAAGAAAATATTATGAACAACTATATGACAACAAATTGGACAACCTGGATGAAATGGATAAATTCCTATAAACATACAATAATCCAAAACTAAATCAGGAAGAATCAGAGAATCTGAATAGACAGATTACACATAGTGGAATTGAAGCAGTAATAAAAAACTCCCAATAAACAAAAGCCCTGGACCAGATCGCTTCAAAGGTGAACTTTATCAAGCATTCAAAGAAGAACTAATTCCTCTCCTTCTCAAACTATTTCAAAAAATTCAAGAGGAGAGAAGACTCCCAAACTCATTTTATGGGGCCAGAATTATCTTAATTCCAAAACCAGATAAAGATATTACAATGAAAAATAATTATAGGCCAATATCCCTAATGAACATAGATGCTAAGGTCCTCAAAAAAATATTAGCAAACAGAATACAACAGTATATTAAAAAGATAATACATTGTGATCAAGTGGAATTTATTGTGAGAATGCAAGTTTAGTACAACATTTGCACATCAACAAATGTGATACACCACATACACAAAATGAAGGATAAAACCCACATGATTATATCAATAGATGCAGAAAATGCATAGGATAAAATCCAGCACTAATTTAAGGTAAAAACAGAGAGAAAATTGGAAATAAAGGGAACATACCTAAACATAATAAAGGCCATATGACAAACCCACTGCCAGCATCATACTCAATGGGCAAACCCTACAAGTGTTCACCTTAGGTTGGGAACAAGACAGGGGTGTCCATTTTCACTTCTCTTATTCAACCAAGCACTGGAAGTCCCAGCCACAGCAATCAGACAAGAAGAAGAAATAAAGCCACCCAAATTAGAAAGGAAGAAGTACACTGTCATTATTTGCAGATGACATGATACTGCACATAGAGAACCTTAAAGATTCTACCAAGAAACTACTAGAACTGATAAATTAATTCAGCAAAATAGCAGGATACAAAATTAATATTCAGGAATCAGTTGTATTTTAATATGCCAATAATGAACTATCAGAAATGGATATCAAAAAACAATGCCATTTATTATTGCTTCAAAAAACATAAAATACCTAGGAATAAATCTAACTAAGGATGTAAAAGACCTGTACCCACAAAATTATAAGACACTGAAGAAAGAAACTGAAGAAGATACAAATAAGTGGAAGCACATACTGTGTCCATGGATAGGAAGATTTAACATCATTAAGATGTCCATACTAGCCAAAGCAATCTATCGATTCAACACAATTCCTATTAAGATTCCAATGACAGCCCTGGCTGCGTGGCTCAGTGGATTGAGCATCGGCTTGCGAGCCAAGTGTCACTGGTTCGATTCCCAGTCAGGGCACATTACTAGGTTGCACGTCAGGTCCCCAGTTGGGGGCACGAGTGAGAGGCAACCACACAGTGGAAAAAAAAAAAAAAAAAGATTCCAATGACATATTCCACAGAACTAGAACTAATATTTTAAACACTTATATGGAACCACAAAAGGCCCTGCATAGCAACAACAATCCTGTGAAAGAAGAACAAAGTTGGAGGAATCACATTAACTAATATCAAACTATACTATAAAGCCACATTAATCAAAGCAATATTGTACTGGCATAAAAACAGACACATAGATCAGTGGAACAGAATAGAGAGCCCAGAAATAAGCCCACATCTTTATAGCTAATTAATATTTGACAGAGGAAGCAAGCACACACAATGGGCTAAAGATAGTTTATTCAATAAATGATATTGGGAAAACTGGACAAATACATGCAAAAAAATGAAACTAGACCACCTTCTTATACCACACACAAGAAAAAATTCAAAATGGATTAAAGACTTAAATGTTAGACCCAAAATCATAAAAATCCTAAAATCTCAGACATTGCTTGTAGCAATATATTATCTGTTTTTTTCTAATGAAACAAAAGAAAAATAAATAAATGGGACTACTTCAAACTAAGAAGTTTTTGCACAGCAAAGGAAACCACCGACAAAATAAAAAAACAACATACAGAAAGGGATAACATATCCACCAATACATCTGATAAAGAAAATATAAAGAACTTAGAAAACTCAACACCGAAAACACTAACAACCTAATTAAAAAATGGGCAAAGGACCTGAATAGACACTTTTCCAACAGACATGAAAAGATGCTCAACATCACTTATCATCAGAGAAATGCAAATTAAAACCACAAGGAGGTATCACCTCACACCGATCAGAATGTCTATTATCAATAAACCAATGAGCTGGCAAGGATGTGGAGAAAAGGGAACCCTTTTGCACTGTTGGTGAAAATACAGACTGGCCACTGTGGAAAGTAGTATGGAGATACCTCAAAAGCTTAAAAATGGATCTGCCTTTTGACCTAGCAATCCCACTTCTGGGAATATATCCAAATAAACCAAAACACTAATGTAAAAGTACATAAGCACCCCTGTGTTCATTGCAGCATTATTTACAATCGCCAAGATACGGAAGCAGCCCAAGTGCCCATCAGTAGATGAGTGGATAAAACAGCTATGGGACACTTACACAATGGAATACTACCAGGCCAAAAAAAAAAAGAATATTTTACCCTTTACAACATCATGGATGGACCTGGAGAACATTATGCTAAGTGAAATAAACCAATGAGAGAAAGATAAATACTATATGTTATCACTAATATGAGAAATATAATGAACAAATTGAACTAACATGTAAAATAGAGACAGACTCATAGACAGAGAACAAGATGACAGCTATGCGGGGTGAGGGGGTGGAGGGATTGAGCAAAAAGGAAAAAGACTCATGAACACGGACAACAAGGTGGTGATTATGGGGGGAGGAAGTACAGGGGGATAAATGGAAATGGAAAATAAAAAATCGATGGAAAAAAAAAAAAGAAAAGAAAACCCAAATTAATTTCCCTGGCTTACAAATAAGTTAGCCCCGTGTTCTCAAAGTGTGGTTTCAGAGCTGCACCTCGGAAATTGTTAGAAATGCAACTTGTCAGGACCTTTATAATTAAAACACACTGGAGGTAGAGCCCTGCCATCCGCAACTGACAACCCTCCAAGTGATTCTGATGCATGCTAGTGTCTAAGAAACCAGGAGCATCTGCCAACCTCTGAGCCTCCCCTCTTACTAGCATTTCAACTCCCTGCATAATTCACACTGGCATTCTTTCTCTCCTTCAAATAGACCTAGTCCCTTCAGAGCTGAGGAATTTGCACAGCTGTTCCCTTTGCCCAAAATGCTTTTCACAACACATCTTCAAATTGTCTGCTCTTTGAGCTCATTTGGAGTTCGGATCAAATATTTCTTCCTCACGAAGATATTCTCGAACCACTCACAAGAGGTGTCGTCCATCTCAGCACTCCCTTTGCATAACCCGATTTTGTCTTCCTCGTATTTATCATTACCCTGGTCACTTATTTACTTGTTTGTTACTTGGTCTTCGTGCCTGGAATGAAAATTTCATAAATGTTGGGACCTGGCATATCTCATTCTCTGCTAGCACCTAGAATTTAACAGGCTCATCAGGGTGCTCTATAAGTGCTCGTGCATTTAACTGAGGGAGGAAGGAAGGGAGGGTTATATCAGCTCCACGAATTCACAGCACTGTAAGAGGTTGGTGAGCTGCTGAGTATCAGACACTTTTGTAAAATAAACTATTTTGTGACCAGTCAGTGGAATATGAAGTCCAAAGAGACCCACATGAGTAGAAGTATTCAATCCTCAGGATGATTCTAAATCCTCTCCCTGTTTGGGGAAAATAATATGGGACTAGAAATTAAACTGGGACAGACTGACTTGTAGAGTGGAAAGAAACCTTCATTTTGCCCAGATGTTTGGTAACTTCCCCAAGGCCACCCAACCTGTCTGTGGGTCAGAAGTCAGATGGAGTGGAATTTTAAACCTGAATTGTCGATGCTAAAGCCTCTTCACTCCTACACTATATCATCCCTTTGGGAGCTGAAATATTCATACAAAATAAACTAGCAACAACAAAAAATAAATGTGCCAAGCCAAGTGATGATAGAGGAGGAAAAAAATAGCATTTCTTCTGCTAAGCACTGTGCAGGTGCTTTTTTTCCTACATTTAATCTCATGAGGCAGAAGTCACTGCCATTTAACTGGGGCTTACAACAGTTAAGAAATTCTTCCTAACGCACTCAGAACATGGTACCATACCCTCCCCAGAACCTTAACAAGAGCCATCTAAATAATCCCTGACCATATTTAAAAAGGAATGCAGATGTCAAAGGAGCAAATGCCGAACTCTCACCAACAGAGGCTGTTACTTCCCCAGGTGGAGTTTTGGAAACAGTACTGAGAATCAAAAAACATGGCCATGTCCTAAATGGCCACTAGTGTTGCCTTAAATGAATCACTTAATTTCTCTGGTCCCCCATTCTCTTCTTTACAAAATACAAGTTCTGGACTAGATGATCCCAGGTCCCTTGCACCTCTGACATAGAGAAACTTCGCATAATAATTTTGTTTAAAGACCAAAAATAGAGGCCTCAAATAAGATACTGTAAGACTGGGAGCAGGGCACAGGGGTTGAGCTAATTTACAAATAATACTTTGTTGAAAGAATGACATGGATAGGACTTCCATTCACAGGGAGCCCTTCCAATGCTGAGAACACTCTGGTCAGGAAAGGGTCTCCTCTGAGGCTCACAGGAAATGGTTCCATTTCCAACTGCCTTCTCTCTCTTGGCATACACACTAGGAAAAAATGATGAATAGAGTGACAACTCAAAAGAAAATTTTAGAAAGCTTCTGGTTTCATTCTCCCACACTCAGTTTGTTTGCATTTGAACACCTGGAACAGAAGGTCTCCATCACAAGTCATTCATCACTTCAGGTTTTTGCCCCAATTGTACCGCCTCTCAAATCTGACCAATATCCAAAGCCACATCAATTATGCCCTATGTGTCTAACATCTTAGATTTATTTCCTTCTCCCCAGGACACACAAAGAAAATGCAGATTTCTATTATCTTAATTTCCACTTCTGTGCTCCTTCGAAGCACTGTTTCATTTCACCCCTTCCTTTCGCAGCCAAACTTCTAGAACTTTGCTGTCCAGTATGATAGCCATGTGGCTACTTGCAACATGCCTAGTGTAACTGAGGAACTATATTTTTATTTTATTTTACTTTATATTTTTCAAGAGAAAATAATCCATTTTATTTATTTACTTTTCAATAAGTTTACATCCTTGAGGGCTGCAGCATTACATGGATTCTGTGTCCAATGGCCTTAGCAGAAGGTTGCTTCAGAACTAACAGGAACCATGCCACTGTTTCCATGAGCACAAGTTACTCTGGTTTTGTTCAATTTGCCACCAGGAGTCACTGTGCTGTCCTATAAGTACATCTCTTGCCCAGATAGAATTCAGTTTCATCTCAAGCATAAATACCTTTGATTTCAAGAAGAGCTCTGTGCTCCTTCTAGTTCCAGAGACTCCATTTAAACGGCCTTGAACCACAGCCTTCCAGACATATTGGTTGTTACAGAAGTCCTGTTCCCAGCAGGCCTCTGAAGGCTGCATGGTGGAAAAAGTACTTTATATTTTTAAACTGGTACTTTATTCATTTATTGAAAAACATTTAAGCATACTTGGAACTTGGCTTCCATAAAAGAAGCCATATGTATGAGACTAGAGGAGCCGAGCAGGGCTACTGAGGACAGGACAGCGTGTATATGACTCATTCATGGGTTTGCCAAGAGTCAGAGCCAACTCAAGGGCATGTAAAACACACATACATGTAACAACTTGGGTATGTGAATCTATTTTTCATTTATAATTTTATGGCATTTAAATACAGATCAAGTATTTCTAATGAAAATATAGCATCTGAATTGAGGTGTCCTGTAAGTGTAAAATACACCCTGTATTTTGTAAACTTAGTAGAAAATATTAAATATCTGTAAGTAATTTTTATATGTTAATTATATATTAAATTATAATATTTTAATATATTGGGTTAAATAAAATATATTTCTGTGATAGGCAGCCTTTAAGATGGTCTCCAGTGACTCTCACTTCTTGTGTAATCCCCTCCTTCTGAGTGTGAACTGCATTTAGTGACCCATGTTCAGTGAACAGAATGCAGCAAAGGTCATGGGTGTCAGGTCTGAGATTAGGTGATAAAAAGACTGTGGCATCAGCTTTGGACACTCACTCTAAGGGAAGCCAGCTGCATACTATGAACTGCCCTACAACCACTGAGGACTTAAGGGTAGCAAAAGCCATAAGAGTGACATGAGTCCCAGATGACGTCTTGATTGTGGCTTCACCTTCTTAACCAGTAAGCTAGAGATGTCGTGTTCTATATACACCCCATGCTTGGTTTCAGCTCCAGTTTATTAATATTCTTGTTATGCTCTAAAGCACCCTCTGCACACACCATTACCTGCACATGGGCGATATCCTCTTTATAACCTCCAATGAAAACCCTGTTTGGATGCCTCATTGTTCAAGAAACTTTCTTGTTTTATGCATAGAAGTCCTTCCACTTTAAAATTTTTTCAGTATCTTGTTTATATTTATAGTGAGTGGCACACTTGTACAGATTCTTTTGTTCAGTAAGTAACTATGAGGATCTATCACACTCAATATACTGTGTATAGATGAAATGGAGCAAATCCAAAGACAAGACACAGGCTTTCCACTCTAGTATTTACATTATGGTAGAAAGAATAAAGAGGTAGCTAAGTAACTAATACAATGCAAGAAATAAAGTACCCCAGGTTACCTGGTGTCTTATGGCATAGTTTTCATTGTACATCACCTTACCTGCCAGAAAAGCTGTTTGAGGCAGAAAGCATAAATATAATTTTTAGTATTTTTGATTAATACATTATCTTTTTCAGAGTATGCTCAATTATTTCTTAAAGAATGAATCTAACTATAGTTTTCATTAGGCTTATTCATTTTTTTGTTATATCCCTCTCAAATATCTTCTTTTTACTACTTTTAACAACTTAGCAATTAAGTAGAGTGAGGTTCACAGAAATAACAGATTTTCTTTGAAACACTAGATATTCCAGGATAGGTTAGCTTGAGTAGAAGCTTTTGGTGTGATTTAGCTGTCATACACCCACATACCTACTTCAATAGAAGAAATAACTACACAATATATCATATTTTATGAAAGCTGATAGACTACCAGTTTGCATCCAAGCCATTTACACCTAAGCATTTCTAAGCCAAAATCTTACTTAAACACATACATGCACACAAAGTGATTTAGATAATAAATGCATTATTTGGCTTTGACCTTTATTTTGAGGATGGGTGTGGAGGGTGGCAAGGAGAAAACAAAAATTTCTAAATCATTAGATACACACAGTATTATCTTCCAGTGACAACATTAAGATATTCCAGAAAGGCACAAAGTGATAGAAAAAAGGTATATATTTGCAATTAAAAAGGAAAAATCTACGTACATATTAATCACCAAGGTTACTGATAGGGTTCAAGATTGGAAAGAAGTCAGAGATCTTAGTTTGCATCTAGTCTGTACTTATTAGTTATTAATCTCTCTGGAAAAACTTCTTCAGTTGCAAAATTAAATAATATCCTGCCTCACAGGGTTGCTGAGAAGGTAAAGTGGCTAATGTATATTCATTGTCTAGCACAGTGGTTCTTAAACTTGGCTACACAGTGAACTCACCTGAGGAGTTTTAGGAAATGCTGAGGCCTAGGTCCAACTCCCAGAGATTCTGATTTAATTGGCTTGGGGGATATTTTAAATCTTCCCCAAGTGATTCTGAGGTATAGACAAATCTGAAAATCACTGGTCTAGCATAATACCAGATGTATATTAGGTATTAAATTAGAGTTAATAATACACCATTATAAGAACTCTGTAAACTCTGAAACACTGTCTGGAGGTTGCTATTTAGATCAAATCTTAAAAGTAGTCCAAAAGTTTAGTAATAATGGTTTCCAATCCAAATCCCCATTATATTTTGGGTTCCTTTTATCAAAGAAGAAAATCCCATATGAAAGAAAGAAAAACATAAATATCCCTTGATATTTTCACTGAGCTGTATTTTATGTACAGAAAAATATATAAATATGAATATATTTTTAAATGTATACACTAAAGGAATTGCCATACAGATTAAGATACAGAGTAGAAAATGTATCTATAAATTTAAAATTAAATACTAAATTTCTCGTGTGTGCCCCATAAATGTCACTGTAATTTCAGCTTGTCTTATACGCAGTGTTTATTTTATGCACAGTTAAGAAAGTCAAACATCAACTAAAGGAAAGATAAAGAAAGCCTCCAGTAGAAATGGGAATATCAAAGGAGGAGATTAAAAAAAAAAAACAACAAATGACAAAGTTGAAAAACAGACTTGAAAGCAAAATAAACAGTGAGTCACAAAACTGTCAAAATTTATTGGGCACCCACTGTGTGCTCAGTGCCACAGAAAGAAACTGGGTAGATTAAAGAAATAAATCTACCATAGGAGTTTCTCAGATACCAGTAACTTAAAAATGAAGTGAGTCCAACCAAACACTTTCAAAGATACCCTAAATGGACCCTACAAAAAAATCTAAATTGACCAAATGCTTATCTAATCATCAAGAACCATTAAAATGTCTTACATAGGTAATCATCTAACAAATATTGTTCTTTTGGGGACACTTTAGTACCTTAATAAATTCATACATTCATAGAAATTACCAAATTATCTCAAAAACAAATTGAAACTCCAAAACCAAACCACAGTGCTCACTTGCTCCATTCACTCTGTGCACAGCCTTCTGCCCAGTAAGTAAAAAAATGTCAATGGCAACTGGGTGCAGTATTATCTACTGAAAGCTTCCTTTCAGTTTGTATCTGTTGCCTTACAGGCAATGTATGTGGGAGAGTCACAGCAGTTTATGAAAACTAGTCTATAAAGGTAATAAAAATTTGATTGACACTACAATTTAAAAATTCAAAAATGATTAACAAAAATAGGGAGAGAGAAGTTTGCAAAACTTCTTGGGCTTCTTTCTTTGTGACATAAAAATTAAGTATAAGCTTTACTATAAAGGCATATCTCCACTTTCTCAAGAGGTTAAATGCTTATAAAAATTCAAAGAAAAAGTTATTAATTAAATGTAAGACAAAAACACTATATGGATTGCTTTATTTTATGTTCTCTGAAACAATAAAATAATGTATGTAAAGAAAGAAACTTTCACCCCTAAAGAGATGTAGGTCAAAACAATGGAATATTTTCCAGTGCTAAAAAGAAATAAGCTATCAGGCCTTAAAAAATAAAAGGAGAAAACTCAAATGCATATTACCAAGTACAAGAAGCCAGTCTGAAAAGGCTACATATTTTACAGGATGGGGGAAAATGTAGGTTTACAATTGTGAGTACTCAAAACACAAAGTTTATTCTTGTATTATTATTTATTTATTAATTATTGAATTATTTTCCATATGAACAACAGTAAACCTAATTTTGTCCAACCCTGTATTATTCCAACTATATAACACAATGGAAAAGGCAAAACTTTGGAGACCATAAAAGGTCACTGGTTGCCAGGACTTGAGGTACTGGGGAGAGGGAAGAATAGGAGGAGCACAGAGGCTTTTTAGAGCAGTAAAAGCACTCTACATGGTTCTATAATGATTAATGCGTGTCCTTACACATTTGTCGAAATCTGTGGAATGTACAACAAATTATAAACTTCCAGTGATTATGATGTGTCAATGCAGGTTCATCACCTGTGACAAATGTACCATTCTGGTAGGGGATATTGATAAATGGTGGGGGCAGGGTATAAATGAAAAATCTCTGTACCTTCTGCTTAATCTTGCTGTGAACCTAAAACTGCTGTAAAGAAAATAAGTCTTTAAAAATGTTCTTAATTGACATGTTCTTCCTTTTTGAAAAATAAAGCATACTAGGTTAAAAACTAAAAGTCATTAAATAAGGGTATTATAATTATTAAAATATAAGCACATTTTCATATTAAATAGTGGATATGTATATGGCAGCCAAGAAAGCACACCATAAAATGAAAGCAAAAGTTGCTTTTAAGTCATGATCTTAATGATCTACTTTCAGATATGTACTTTGGTAAATATTAAACAGCATTAAGTCACTGGTCTCTGTTAAAGTTTTAAATCTATGTTGGGGAGTAATGTATGTTGGAGTAAATGATATTCAAGCATAACATTTACTGCATACTTATAAAGAAAAGTCCTTGAAATTAATTTTCCAAACTAATTTCCCTAGGAATAGATTTTGTCAAATATTGGTCTAAAAGTACTACTTGGAAATAGTGTCTTCAAATTTAGAAATGTGAAAAGCAAAAGTTGCTCTAAGTGTAAAACATAAATTTATAAAATGTTCAGATCAAAACAGGAGAAAATCTTTGGGACCAAGATTTATTAGACAATAGATTCTTAGACATGACATCAAAGACAAAAATCTATAAAAGGTTTTCTTTAATATTGAAAACTGGACTTCATCAATAATTTAAAACTTTTGCTCTGTGAAAAGACCTTGCTAAGAGGATGAAAAGACAAGTTGCAGACTGGGAGAAAATAGTTGCAAGTCACATACCCAACAAAGACTTATATCCAGACTACACGGAGAGCCCTCTAAGCAGTAAGGAGAGAAAAAAAAAAAAGAATCAATTATAAATTGGGCAAAAGATTTGAATCTTTACCAAAGAGGATATATGAATGACAAATAGACACATGAAACAGTGTTCAAAATCATCACCCATTAGGAAAATGTAAATTAAGGCTATGATGAGAAGCCACTACACACCTAATAAAAAACTACTAATAATATGAAATGCGTACAAGAATGTGGAGAAACTGGGTTGTATATGCGGGCTGTATAATGAGAATGGAAGATGGTACAGCCACTTTGGGAAACAGTTTGGCAGTGTATCATAAAGTTATACATTCACATACCACATGACCCAGCAATCTACTCATGGGTAGTGGCATGAGAAAAATGGGTAGTTCACACAAAACTTGTGCATAAATGTACTCTCCATAACAACCCTAAACGAAACAACCTGAATGTGTTCCAGGGGAAGAATGAACAAACAAACCATGGCGCATCCACACAGTGGAATATTACTCAGAAATAAAAAGTAATGAAGTCTTGATACACTCATCATCTTGGATGGTCTACTGGATTAGGCTGAATGAAGACAAAGGCAGTGTCAAAGGATTATATACTGTATGGTTCTATTTACATAAGAAACCCAAAGTGACAAACTTGCGGTCATAGAAAACAGATCATTGGCTACCAGGGTTGAAGGTAGGGTGTGACTATTAAGGGGTAACACAAGGGAGTTCCTTTGCAGTGATGCAACTGTTTCATATTCTGATTGTGATGCTATCACTCAAATCTGCACATGTAGTAAACTTTCACAGAATTCTAAATCTAAATGAATAAATCATAACAATAATAAAAAATGCATGTAAACCCTGGTAATATGTGAAAAGTTAACAATATTGTACCAGTGTCACTTCCTGGGTTTTAATATATACTATGGTTGTATGAGATATTATTACTGGAGCGTGCTTAAGGGAAGGGCACAGGGAAACTCTATGCACTAGTTTTACAACTTATTCCAAATGAAACTATTTTAAAATAAAAAAATACAATAAAAACATATCTAAGATAGTGATTTTCAAAATTTTTTAAATTAATTTTTATTGTTGACACTATTACAGAAGTCCCCATTTTCACTCCTTTGCCCATCTCCGCCCAGCCCCCACCCCTCCCGTCTGGCCATCCACACACTGCTGCCTGTGTCTGTGGGTCTGTATATACGTTCTTTGCCTAATCCCTTCGCCTTCCTTCATCGAGTCCCCCCAACCCCCTCCATTCTGACAACTGTCTGTTCCATGTTCCATGCCTCTGTTTCTATTTTCGTTTGTCAGTTTATTTTGCTCATAGATTCCATCTATAAGTGAATATAATATGGTATTTGTTTTTCTCTGACTGGTTTGATGGGTATTAGAATCACCTATGGAACTTGTTTCTAATACAGATTTGCCTGGGTGCACTTACATTGTACCTATTTGAATAGAATTTTTATATGGGATCCAGATGATATATATTGGTGATCCAGCACATTATAATTTGAGAACCACCAGACTAAAATAAAGGCAAAGATATTAGAAAGAAAAAAGGATAATCCCCATTAATATGCATTGTTCTAATTAATGGCTAATTACTGAAGAAATCCTACCTACACAAAACCTCACTCACAGACTATATAACTGATTAAAGAGGCTCTCATTTATAAACACAGTGAAAGACATGCAAATAAAATCAATCCTTGAACTATTTAAAAATTCAAATGCTATTATTACTCATAACACAAACAACATATCAATACAGAAGTGAAAATGCTGATATAAGAAAAAACTTATATTATTAAAACAAAGGCTTATAGGGAAAAGATATTCTCAATGAGAAACAAAGGTCACATTTTAAAATATATATGAAAAGTCCTTTCCTGTGCTTCTATGTAAAATAATTATTATTAGCAAATCACACACACACACACACACACACACACACACACACACGCATGAAGGCTTTTGATATAAAGATTGTTCTGTTAGGGGGAAAAAAAAAAATTTAAAAGATCAACCTAGACATTACTCCATATACAACACATTAAGAGTTAAACACCCAAGAGGTCTACCAAGACTTCCTTCAATTATTCCCTCCTAACAGGCTGTTTACAGGAAAGGGTAAGAGCAGCATTTTAAACCCCAGACCCATGGTTTTGAACTGCACATTGGGTGTCTTGGCTCTGTGATAAGTGCCTACTATGCCTTTTTCACCTTTCTTCAGAGACGAATGACTCACAGTTTCCCACTGTCTCCCATCCATTAAATTACTAGAAGGAATGTAGGCATGTAACAATATATCAAGTCTTAGAACACCATTTCTGAAAGGTTGCTAATCTCTATCTTAAACAGTTGCTACAAGCTCTAAATGCTAGCTCATTTGCTCGTAGTTCTGTGGAAAAATAAATTCTTTTGGGTGAGAAATTAGTCATTTTCTGATCATGCTCAAATAGTTCAGCTATTTAAAATAGCTTGAAGGGAATCCTTGGTCCTAGGCTTAATCTTTCCCTATAGGACTATCTAAACTGACCATGTTCCTTGACTACAGGTGACACTGCCAACCACCAAGCTGGCAAAAAATGAGCATCGTTGGGCAAAATAAAAGCCCAATGAACATTCATGTTTGAAGAAGGACAAATACTTTCAATGTAAGGTTAGCTTGTAGTGCCATCTCCTCTACCATGGACGAAACACAACTCAATATACAGTGTCCTGGGCAAACCAGAAGGGGCAGTAGAGAACTAGAGAAGGGTATTTACATTATGAGACAGTAGACTTTTGTTCAATCCAATACATAGTGAGTCTCAGCTGATTCATTTAATTAATAGACTGAATGCATGGTCTATATTATGAGAACAAACTAGCTAGCTTGGTGAAAGTATCTGGCCATTTTAAAAGCTGTATATATTTATGGAAAGGACGTAAGGTAGGGGTCAGCTATTCATGGTCTGCAGGCCAAATTCAGCCCATCAGTCATTTGAAAAATAAAGTTTTACTGGAATGCTGGCACGCTCACTTGTTTACATATTATCTATGGATGCTTTTGTGCAGCAACAGCAGAGCTAAGCTTTGTAACAGAGACCACTGGGCCCATAAAGTCTAAAATATTTACTGTCAGACCCTTTACAGGAAGAGTTTCCTGATTACTGGCATAAAACGTCACACCTCTGATGACAAAGTAATTACAATTTAAAATCCTCCATATTACAAAAGGATACAATTTCCACCTATCAGATTAGGGGAAAAAATTAGTTTGATAACATACTCTGTTGGTGAGAAAGGGAAAACAGGCACTCTCATACATTGCTGGTGGGAGGCCACAAGGGAGGAGTTTTCCCTACGGGGAAAAATCTGCCAGTATCTAACAAAATGAAATATGCTTTTACCCTACAACCAAGAAGCTACCCTCAAAACACCAGCTAAAGCTATTAAACAAGTTATAGATAAGGTTATTCCTTGCAGCATTATTTTTAATAGCAAAACAGTATATAAACCACAGTATGAATCAGATTACACATGTCAGAAATCATACTAATAATTATCTCAGTAGATTGAGCGTCGGCCTGCGAGCTAAGTGTCGCTGGTTTGATCTTCCAGTCAGGGCACATCAGAGAAGGAAAACTCTGACTCCAAAAAACCTCTGCTGCCTTGCGGCATACCTCTTCAGGGGAAAGGCTAAGGGAGTAAACCCCGACAGAAAATCCGGAGCCGGAGTCCCTAAGGCGGTTTGACGTTGTAGTCAACACCGGCAACTCCTGCGGCGCACCAGAAGCCAAGCTGTATTGACTCCGTCTTTCCCTTGGACCCTTCAGCTGCGAAGAGAGGGGGGGTCTGCTGCATGGGCAACAGCAGACCCTCCATATCACCCTGCCCAGGCTCTGTAGCTTCAGCTTCACTGGAGAGGACACTCCAGCGTCATCGCAAGATGTCGATTCAACACGGGAGGAGACAGATACCGTGTCACTCCCGAGTCGGACTGCACAGCCATTCTCGGCGGTGCAGATAGACTCTTAAGAAGCTACACCATCGTCTCTCGAGACGGAAGGCTGCCGACGAGTATTAAAATCTAATACATATGTATAGTTCTCCAAAAATGATCATTTTTATTTTCTGTATAAATAATCCCTCTGATCTGGAGAAGTAATAATCTGGCACTGTCCTATTTCTATCAATAAAATGTTTTCATGACTATTATCAATCTCATAGTACATAATTTAATAAAAAGTTTTAAAAATATATTAGAAAATCTTATTTGTGCCACCAGAACTGAAAAATGATAAGATTTAAAACCAAATAATACTTATTGACAAAGAATATTGACAAAGACATCAAGATCTCTGTGAAAGAACTGGCTTCCTGTTTCCTTAACTATTTATAGGTATTTATTTACTGCAAGCACATGATGGCTACAAGCAAAGAAAGCCCTGCTATTCACAATACATTTTTCATACAACGACAATAATGTTCAAATGGTTTACAGTAATGTTCACACTTCACACTAGTGACTAGTTCTGATTATTGAGTGGAAGCTTGCTGAGTCCAAGTACTTTAACTCTCTGGCTTAGTGCTCTTTCCTGAAGGATCTAGGATATTTTTCAGCACAAAGAAGCTACTTAATAAAATATTGTTAATAAACAAATTTGCTCTCAGAGAGAGAGAGAGAGAGAGAGAGAGAGAGAGAGAGAGAGAGAGGTGCTCAGATGTTTTCCCAATCTATCAGTCACTTACCTTTTAATAATTTCTCTTACATTGTTAGTTTGACAACTCTCCCAAGTGAATATATTTTACATATATTCTCCCTAATCATCATCAAATAAGAATGCATTTTATATTCCTGTTTGTAAAAAAGGTCAAATTATAGATTAAGTAAAATGAGTTCAGTCAAGAGTAATTGTAGAGTTAAAGGTAATGACATATGGGACAGAACACTGAACCAGGAGGTGAAGAAACATGAGTTTTCCCACGCACCGTCCCACACAACAAGTCTTTTAATAAGCACCTACACTGGCTTTGGGTAGGGCAATAAATACAACAGTTCCTGCACTAAAAAAACTAACTTATTATTATACAATTTTACTCAACTACACATAAAAAGCCCCATATGTACATTGTTCTCCATTTTTGTTTAGTTTGATCAATCAATGAGACTAGTGAAGACCCATAATAACATCAATAGTGCGATTTATTAAAAGTTACAATGGGCAGGAAGCTATGTATGCCTTACAGTTACTTCTTACAACAAACTGTGAGATGCTGTTATCTGTATTTCATAGTACAAGGAACAAATTCCCAAGAGGATAATTAACTTGTCCTCAGTCACAGTGAGTAAATTGCAGATCTGGGTTTTAAACCCAGGGTAGTTTATTTCCAAGTTCATTTTCTTTCCCCTACAGTGAACTTCCAGCAATGATGAAACAACAAATAGAGATCTTAAAATTCTATTGCAGAGACAAATTGATAAAATTTGTTATCATTTTCCCTGAAACAACAGATAAAAGAAGCACTGACTCACCAGGAGAAGAAAACAACAACAACAACAAAACACCATTAGATATATATGCTAAAGACCAATTCATCAGGATTATGCTTTCATGATCTATTAAACTATAGTTAGTCTTTTCAAACAGAGAAAATTACCCACATTCTGAAAAGTAAATTATGTGTCAGCTGCCTGGTTTAGGTAACCTAAAATATTACTCCCAGCCCTCTCAACTTTTTTTTTTTTTTTTAATTCCATAGAAAGGTAGCTAATTTAGTGTACACATACTGTAAAGTCCATTGTGACTCTTCCTCCCAAGAAACTCCAGAAGGAAATGACAAAGACGCATACAGTAGTCTCATTTATGCAAACTTTCCCTGAGGAAATAGGTGGACCCAGAAACAAAGGCATACATAAAGATGCCAAGTACCTGCAGTCAATAGGGCACAAAGTCTTAGCGAAGATTTTCTTCAAAAGTAGCTCTTAGAGCATCAAAGCCATTACAACGTCTTTAGCACAAGAATTCTGCTCATAATAGGTGTGGTCCTGCTATTATGAATTCCAAGAAAAAGGAGCTATAATAATAACCTGGCACATTCACTTTCTGATCCTAAAATAAAAACCAATGGGATATATTTATTGCAATGGTCTCTCAAAAAGATCATTACATTCTACTTTCGTCCTCACATTCTACTTTTGTCATAAACACGATTCATATGTTACTCTTACTTTAATTTCTTAATCTCTTTCTGTCACTTTTCTTAAGGAAAACTAAAAAAGTAAAAATAAAAACTGGAAAAGATAAAGAATGTTATTTATATTTTATCTCAAAAGGAAAACTATTCCTTTATTCTAACCATGTCTCTTTGATAGACTATTGCTTATTTTCATGAATATGATGAGATATATGTTCATTTCAAGAAATGACAACTCACAGTGACCAACAAACTAACCTTTTTCCAACTCGTTGTGAAAATTCAAAAATCATCTTGATGTGGTTCCATAAATGCAATTTTCAAAAAAAAAAACCCAAAAAAACAAAAATCCCAAATGTAACCAGTCATCAATTTAATTAATACTGCATCCAACTTTGTTGTTACTGTCTAAACAAGGTTTTCATTGTTTTCTAGAGATCTGCTTTTGAAAAGAAAAAGAGAATTTAGGTACATTTATACAAAAAGTAAAAACCTTTAGCAATTAAGTTACCCTAGTAATCACTGATTAGAATGATCAGTGGATTATCCAGATGACTTAGGTGTCCTATGACATAACTGACAACATGCTGAAGTTGAAAAAAAAAAAAGGAGGGGTTGGGGTTAGTACTGGCCACGGCATTGTGGGAAGGTTGAGACAGTAGGGTTTAGAAAGAATGAGTTTCTAGTTGTACATCTCCATAAATATAGTTTATGAACTAACTACTACATTTGTCTTTGTGTGAATAGTTCATCTGTTTCCTTTGACAATGTTAGAGTGATAAAAAGGCCTCCAAGCCTTCCATTTAAAGTCGTAGCTCTATAACTTCAAGGTTCTGTAGAAAAAAAATCACATTTAATTCTAAAGATTAATGCATAATCACTTTAAACATTAAAATGGAATATAATTATACTCTTTATGTTGAATGTATAATGAGTTTGTATTAAATAATGCTATTACTCTCCTTTGTTTTTTCCTTATTCCATCTGGTTCAGTAATTTGCTTACTAAAGAATACACGCTTAGTGAGAATAAACAAGACACCTCAGAGGTACGTTTTCCTTTCTTGTTAATGACATCATTAAATCTGCCTATTTATAGTCTTTATTACCTGACATCATGACCTACATGGATAAATGGATTTGTTTAGTTTTTAATCCTCAGTGTGTGCTTAGCAACAATTAACCAGAGACAGATAATAATCTGATACATTTTTCTGATCAATAAAATAAAATATAGTGAAATTGCATTTTCTGCTGTTATAATTTATATGTATCTTTAATGTCACAAAGTCTTTGTGAGTAAAATCTGAAACACATCTCATGTATTTATTTCCCTGGAAAAACTAAATTTGAATTATGCAAGTCAGATTTCTTTGACAAGGTATTCAGAAACATTGCCCTTCTTCAAAAAAATGTTAACAACTCTGATTTTATTGAACTAATTATTTTCCAAGTATGCATATATTTTATAATGGCAAGCTGATTTATAATTTTAACACTTAAAATCTAGGTACAATTATTACTTTGGCATTTTCTAAGGTTTTTTTATAATTTTATTACTTCTAAAAAGACTTCTTTAAATATTAAACAGCTATGTTATAAAGAAATATTTTCACGCACTATTGGTGGGAAAGTAAACTGATACATCAAGTATGGAAAATACTACGGAGGCTCCTCAAAACATTAAAAATAGAACTACCATATGGTCCAGCAATCCCAATGCTGGTTATAGCTCCAAAGGAAATGAAAAGAGGATATCAGAGAGATATCAACATTACAAGTTCATCGCAGCATTATTCAATTTCCAAGATATGAAAACAACCTAACTGTCCAACAACAAATGAATGAATGAATGAACGAATGACAAAGATGTGTTATATCTGAATAGTATACCTATTAGTATTGTATTAGTATTCAAATTAATATAAGACTATGGAATATATATAGGTCATATATATATATATACACACACACACACACACACACACACACAATGGAATGTTATTCAGGTTTTAGAAAGAGGGAAATCCTTACATGTTCTCACCATTTAAAAAATGTAAGTATGTGATGTGATGCCAGTGTTAGCCAGAACTATGGTAGTAGTTATTTTGCAATATACAAGTGTATCAAATCAACATGTTTTATACCTTAAAATTAAAAATGCTATATGTCAATTATATCTCAGTAAAGCTGGAGAAAAATACTTTCCACCACAAGACAATTTAGCTCACATTTTTCTTCACTTTATCATTTCTTTTAAATCACCAAACCTCCCACGTGTTTCAATTAAAGGGAGTATTTTGATTATCCACAGGGACTCAACCTCAAAACTTTAGCATACACTAAAAGATTCATGTCACAGGTCATCTAAGACTACATAATGCCAGACATCTACTTACCAGATAAGGTTAGTATGGTCTAAGTTGCAGCACACACATTTTTATAAAAGACGTATAGTACCATAAGCAAAATGATGAGTCAGGTTATGTTCTTTGGTTAGTTAAGTAAGCAAAGTCGTATGTAATCAAGTACCAGCCAAGCCAGAATTTCCACCAGCAACTTTCTATTTATGATTCATGCTGACAGAGTTAACATGACAGTATGACACTCAGGATCTTTTCTAGAGCAATGTGTTAAGAGTTGTTGTTGTTGTTGTTTTAATTCCAAGTAAATCTGACTAAATGCTGTTTTTCCTCACAACCTAAAGGGGTGTTAATATAGAGAGGGTCTGTTCCAGAACAGTATGGGGAGAGAGCACCAGCCTAGGGATAAAAATGCTTACTTTTAGTTTGAATTTCTCTGTTTAGTAACTTAAAACCTCTGAATCTCTGTTTACATTTTCTGATATTGAATGAAGCAAATATCCGAAGTCTGCTTTATAAGGTTCTTATATTAAAAAAGATAATAGCACTTGGGAACAGCGAAAGCCCCAGGTAAGTGTAATTATCAGGTTATTTATTAAAATGTTCATGATCATCTGAAAGAAACTTCACATCTTAAAGCTTGAAAGTGTATCAAACAAAAATAAACAGCAGTAACTAATTTTACATATACACACAGTTTAATACAGTATTATTTAATATTTTTTCTCTAACAAGCAGAAAGTACGTCATTGCACACAGATTTAATGTGTTAAGGAAAATAAATTACATAATTTTCACCAAAACAACAATTCACAAAATTGTATGTTCTTCAGCTTTTTCTATAACAATTCTGACTGAAAGAGTCATCAAATATATTAAAATGTTTAAGAGTAATAACAGTTCCTAAGAAAATAGACTTTTAAAAAATAATTAGAAAATGTTAAATTTCAGTTTACAAAATCATATATACTTACAATTGTTTCAGAGAATCTCTCTAAAATGGTACCATTCCATTGGTTATTTACTCTTAGAGAATGCTACACCAGCTGTCCTGTTCTGTTACTAACTCTACTGCTTATCATGTGTGTAGGTACCAGAAAAATTTGAATCAATGGAAAAAAAGGTATAGAACGAAACATATGAAATCTGTTATTTCTTTATAAAGTCTATGTTCTTTCTTTAACTTTAGTCCTGACTTTTTAACGCTAAAGAAACCATTTGCCCTTCAATCAATCCACAAATACTGAGGGTTTACTATATATAAGGTATTGTGCATCATTTAAATAATAAAGATTTTCCAATTTAAGAAAGAGGGAAACAGATTTACAATTAAACAAGAGACAGCTCAAAACTAAAAATAACCCCAAGCTCACATTGTTAGGGATAAAGAAGCAAGCCAGTGACTCTCAAACCAGTAGGAGATAATTAACAGATGAATCATGGAAAAGGGGCAAGGAAATGACATTCCGCAGCTCCTCACACATATCTCTGGGATCAAAAGGAGGAAGATTGTCATCACCAAACACAGAGAAATGGGAAGATGTAGCTAGATAACTTCGCAAATAAGTTGGAGATAGACCTATAACTGGAGCCCTGGCTGGTTTGGCTCAGTGGATTGAGCGTCGGCCTGCGAGCTAAGTGTCGCTGGTTCGATCTTCCAGTCAGGGCACATCAGAGAAGGAAAACTCTGACTCCAAAAACCTCCGCTGCCTTGCGGCATACCTCTTCAGGGGAAAAGCTAAGGGAGTAAACCCCGACAGAAAATCCGGAGCCGGAGTCCCTAAGGCGGTTTGACGTTGTAGTCAACACCGGCAACTCCTGCGGCGCACCTGAAGCCAAGCTGTATTGACTCCGTCTTTCCCTTGGACCCTTCAGCTGCGAAGAGAGGGGGGGGTCTGCTGCATGGGCAACAGCAGACCCTCCATATCACCCTGCCCAGGCTCTGTAGCTTCAGCGTCATCGCAAGATGTCGATTCAACACGGGAGGAGACAGATACCGTGTCACTCCCGAGTCGGACTGCACAACCATTCTCGGCGGTGCAGATAGACTCTTAAGAAGCTACGCCATCGTCTCCCGAGACGGACGGCTGCCGACGACGACGACGACGAGGTACCAGGCATTTCTTACCTCTAGCAAATATGTAAAAGAAGGAATTCACTCGTCTTACAAAATCATTCTGGGAATAATCACGTAACATTTTCACTGCTCCTTTTTCTGAAGAGAATATGTTTTTAAAAAGTAGCTCCTTACCAAGAAATTAAAATATTAGAAAATTCAATGTTTTTATCTCCTTTATAAAGTTATAAATGCTTACAGATTCTCAACATAAACAAATTATTTTTAAAATTTTAAAGCGACATATCACTAGATAATTTAATCATTATGTTAGTGTTAAGAAAAAAATGTCTTTATAATATCAAAAAAATCTTTAAAATATTTGAAGAAAGCTAAGTATACAAAAATAAAATTCAGAAAAATTGATCAGGCATTTAATTTTCTAAAAAGCAAAAGGAAATAGGTAGTTCCCTGCAGATGCTCCAATACTTCTCTTTACAAGGTGTCTCTAATTTCCATCTGTACTTCCTTACCTTACGTTCCTTACCTTGAACTGCTCACAAGTCCACTCCCATCTGGCTGCCACCCCCTAACCCTACTGAGACTGCCCTATATATTTATGATCACCAGTGACCCTCATGTTCTCTGGATATTGAAAAACAGACCTCTTTGCTATCTCACTTCATTTCTTAGCAGTACTCTAAACATCTGATATTGCCAATCTTGAAATCTTTTCTTAGAAACAGACTGCTACCTGCAACACATTCCAGTTGCCAAGAGAGTCCCCATTTGCCTTTGTTCTCCCTGCTTTAGTACTTAACATCCAAATTCCAGCATACCCCCTTTATACACACACTCAAAGGTGTCCCAGGTTGCATAATGAATTATTGGGTTGGCCCAAAAAGTCATTTGGTTTTTTCCGTAAGATGGCTCTAGTAGTGCTTAGTTGTCTTTAACTTCATTCAAAACGATTTGTTAGATTGTACTGTGACAGCTGTCATATCAGCATGCATTTATATATATATATATATATATATATATATATATATATATATATATAAACTGGTGAATTTTTGTGTAGTCGTTCCATTTTTAAAACAAATTGCGATGGGTGATAAAAACTGGATACTTTACAGTAATGTGGAACAGAAGAGATCATGGGACAAGTGACATGAAGCACACCAACCATACCAAAGGCCGATCTTCACCCATAGAAGGCAATGTTGTATATACAGTAGGATTGGAAGGGAGTCAGTCCTCTATTATCAGGTCCTTCTGGAAAACGAAACGATTAAGTCCAACAAGTACTGCTCCCAATTAAACCACCCAAAAGCAGCATTTGACCAAAATTGCTCGGAATTAATTAACAGAAAACTCATTGTCTTCCATCAGGATAACACGAGACCATGTATTTCTTTTATGACCAAGCAAAAACTGTTACAGCTTGGCTAGGAAGTTCTGATACATCCGTCGTATTAACCAGGCATTGCACCTTCAGATTTCCATTTATTTTGGTCTTTACAAAATTCTCCTAATGGAAGAAATTTTCAATTCTCTGGAAGACAGCAAAAAGCATCTGGAAGAGTACTTTGCTCAAAAAGATAAAAAGTTTTAGGAAGATGGAATATAGAAGGTGCCTGAAAGATGGCAGAAGGTAGTGGAACAAAAGAGTGAATACGTTGCTCAATAAAGTTATTGGTGAAAGTGAAAAATGTGTCTTTTATTTTTATTTACAACAAGATGAACTTTTTGGCCAACCCAATACACGGTCACCCAACCTGGGGTATTAGTGGCCATTTTTTTAAACATTTCCTCTTGGCTATTAGGCATCTCAGACTTGACAATGCCAGAAGTGAGATCTTTACCTGTCCTGCCTTAGTCTTCCCCAAAGCCAAAACTCTAAGAATTAACCTTGATTTCTCATTCCCTTACTGCCCACATTCAGTCCGAAATAGATGCTGAATCCATAAACTTAATCTCTACCACAACCATCCCAGATCAACCCACCCTCTCCTCCTACCTACACCACCATTACAATCTCCCTGCCCCTGCCTCCATGCTGCAATCCAATCTCTTCCAAAAACTTCAGTGGTGATTATTTTCAAATATAAACTCTACCAACTCATTCCCCTTTTCAAATCCTCCAAAAGCTTCCTATAGCTCTAAGAGTGAATTTCAAAAGCCTCATCCTGGTGAGTAAAACCCAGCCAGCGCAGTCCTGTGTCTCACACCCCTTTCCTTAGCAACACTGACTTTCCTGTAGGCTTGTTTTCCATAAGCCCTCCCACTCTTAGAGGCTTTGTCTTTGCTCAGCCCCACACCTGGAATTCTTTGATCTCCATTTAAATGTTACCTTCTGACACAGATTTTCAGGGGTCCTGTCTAAAGTATCAAACAAGTTATCATCACATCACTCCATTTTAATTCTCTTCAAAGCATTTAGCACTGTGATTTTTCTTTTATTCATTTTGCTTTTCTGGCTCCCAAAACCCTGCCCCTCCTCAGGATCTAAATTCTGAGAAAAGACACCTTGTCAGCCTTCTCATGGCAGGATCCTCACCGCTTCCCTCGGACACCTAGGCCCAGGCAGGGCTGTCTGTCCAAGCAGGAGGTCCACGGTGAGGCCCTCACCAGCAAAGTCCTTCCTTCAGATGCTACAGCAGCGACCATGAAGGCTAAGGCTTGCTCACCAGCCACTAATTCAGTGTAGAAGGACAAAAGGGTTAGACAGTGCTCCACTAGTGCAGATGTGAAATTAAAGAGAGAGGAAGAGACTGTAAGAAGGACATACGGGCTAGGCCTCCATCTGTGGGAATGTCCTCATGTTGCATGCAGGCCTAAGAACAGTCTGTTTCGTGCACTTGTTACATTTTAAAAGATAAAATAGGATATGATTACTTCTGCAGTTTAGACAAATAATTACAGCATCACTCCCCTATCCTACAATCCAAGCAAAGCACTATTTTTGCTAAATGTGAGGCAAGCTAAAAACTACTTGGAATGACTCTCAGCCATTGACTGGCTGTGTGATCTAGGGTAGGGCAAGGTCCTTACCCTCACTCTATCTCAGATCCTCACCTCTAAAATGAGGTAGGACATCGGATACTCAGGGTTTACTGTGCAAATTTAATAAGTTAATATAGAAAAAGTCCTCAGCACACTGCCTGCCACAAAGAAAGAGCTAACATTGATTTATTGTCCTCATGTCCCAAAAGAGAACACAATCAGGCCTTTGTAGTAAACATTTTTGAAAGTGAAATTAATTCTATGTAATCTCCCTTTTAAAAAAAAGATAAATCAGTTAAAAGTTAAAAGTTATTAGTCAATTTAATTTTAAAAATACACACATATTATATTTTTAAGGCTTCTGAGTGAGTCACATGTAAAAGTTTTGAGATTTTTCATGAGGTCTTTTACTAGTGTATCTTCCTTTTAGAAAAATAATCAATAATTAAACCTTAATTGAAGAGCTAAATATTATATTCCTTAGCTCCCAAGATATAAAGACAGACATTATCACCACAAAACATGGACAGAGAACACAATGCTCCTTTATCTTTAGCAACTGCTCCACTTCTGTGCATTTTCAGTTTTGTGCTTTATTTAGAAACAAAACGATGTTTGCCCTGGGTGGTGCTGCCAATGTCTCTGTCCGGCAAGGTGGAAATCCAAAGGCAAAGTAAGCAACAGACACAGTGAAGATGCTGTGTCCTCTTGAGGACATGTTTCTACCTTGTGAGGTCTCTGGGCAAGGAGTAAACATAATTCTCAGTCAATAATTTGCTCTTCCACTTAGTCAAACTCTAGAACACACACCCTTTAAGAATACCTTGCCTGTGATGTGCTTATTTTCCCTTGGGCGTTCCCTTCATCTTGGGAGAATTTTAAATACACACACACCCCTGCAGAATTTCACCGGCAGTGAGTAATGTTTCCCTCTGTAATATTCTGAATTTCACAATGTTGCATTTTAATTAGTTAAGTGATTTTCACCATTTTAAAATCAAAAGCACAAAAATAACATTCACAATGACTATCATAGAGAAAATAGATTATTTATCTTCTTTGCATTGATTTATTAGACAATTAGACAATTTTTTATCAAAAATATTTTTATTTTGTAGGTGCCTGATATCCATATGACAAAAATAGCACCACAATGGCCAATGTAAAAAAAAAAAAAGTATATGAATAAGTAGAGAGAATGGATTTTGTAAATGTCACTAAAAATAAAATTGCTACTAACAACTTATAGAAATGTTGCTTAACATTTAATTTTTAGATAAAAGAATGCTTTTGGTCTCATCATGGTCTTAGGCACCAGCTAAGATTCATTTATATATCAGACCAGGCTCTTTTAAAATGCTTCTCGGACACTGTTTCATTCTTTCTCACAACAACCCACTAACAGGCACTTTGCCTATTTGCAAGATACATCAGCAACAACCATTTAAGGAGTCAGTCAATGACACAGTGTACTTGCGGGGCAGGATTTGAACCTGGCAGTCTGATTCAAGACCTGTACTCTTAAACACTAACTTTAAAGTAAAATTAATTACAAATATGCTCCATATCAAATCTTCCAACCCGATTTTGGTTCAAAGGCTTTACCTATGAAAGACCTTATCTATATGTACTCTGTACTCAAAGCATTAAAAAGGAAAAAGAAACACACACACACACATACACAAAAGGGAACTATATGCACAGAGAAAACTAACAAAAAAAATAAACCTACTTTCAACAGACATCAAGGTATTCAAATGTCACTTCTGCTTTTTTAGAGAAAATGTAAAAATGCTTTCCTAAATAATGTTTTATTTATTTATTTGTTTGTTTGTTTTAGAGAGAGGGGTAGGGAAGGAGAAAAAGAGGGAGACAAAAAGAGGAAGAGAAAACATCGATCAGTTGCCTCTGGCATGCGCCCTGATGGAGGACCTGGCCCGCAACCCAGGCATGTGCCCTGACTGGGAATCAAATCAGCAACCTTTCAGTCCACTGGCCAAACTAGCCACACCGGCCAGGGCCTTGCCTAAATAATTAATAACATTATTAATTATACTTTTAAAACTGAACAAAGCCATGCATTATTTTTTTAATGGCGTTATTTTCATTAGACTCAGAGAAGACTATCCAATAGGGGGAAAAAAGGGGATTTTTTTTATCCTTCTAATTTACGACATTTTTTATTTAGACAATACTTTTGAGATTTCCACAGGTTACGAAAATGTAAATAAACTTGGTGGCTAGTGCGATTATAGCAGTTATTTTTCAGAATTATGAAAGCTTAAGAAAATATGTGACCTTTATTATACTATTACTACTTATTTTTAATTTTGTGAGTTTTGTTGACTCCATTAATAAAATCACTGTTTTAATATTAAATATATTTTTTAAAGTAGAGCTACTCATCCCTAAATAAACTCTCTATGTTTGTTAATGTATCTTTTTAAAAAAATATTCAACTGACCAGAAATGTCTAACATACAATAGAAAAGTATTATTATACCACTATATAAACTGAACAATAAAAATTAAACCAGCATATTTGCATTATTTTGCAAACTATGATGTCAAAGTATTTACATCAAAAACCAAACAGAAAGCAGATTAGTGGCTGCCAGGGGCTGAGGACTGGGTGTGTGTGTGAAATGACTATTTAGTGGATATGGGTTTCCTTCTAGAATGATGAAAATGTTCTAGAACTAAATAGTGGTGGTGGTTACAAAACACTGTACATGTATTAAATGCTACTGTATTATATACATTAAAATAGTTAAAATGGTAAATTTTATGTTATGTGTATTTTACTTTTTTTAAAAAAGGTATTTTAAGATGGTTATTAATGTTACAAGTAGATTTCTGATGAAAGATTTATATTTTATAATAACAATTAGGATATAAAAATAATGTCTACTAATATATCAATTATTAAATAATGTTTAACAAAAGTTTAAAGTTATTAGCATGTTTAAAATATATTAAAAATCCACAGTGCCCTGGCCAGGAGGCTCAGTTGATTAGAACATCATCCCTTACACCCAAAGGTTGCAGGTTCAATCCCCAGTCAGGATACATACCTGGCTTGCAGGTTTGCTCCCTGTAGGGACACGTATGGGAGGCAACTGGTGGATGTTTCTCTCTCACATGGATGTTTCTCTCTTTCTCTCTCTCCCTTCCTCTCTTCCCAAAATCAATAAACATATCCTCCGGTGAGAATTTTTTTAAAAATCTATTGCAGGTACAGTTTCAGCACCCAAAAAATTATAACTTCCCCCAAGAAAGATACATTTAAAATAAAATGGTTATGTTTAAAATGTCATTAATAGTTCAGTAAATTGTCTAGCTTTCCAACATTTCTTTTTCTTCTATTACATAAAGGGAAGATTAAGCCTTTAGTGTGTGATTATGATGACCATGTATTTTTGGATTTTTACAGCTATAATCTGTAACAGTAAATGCCAAACTCCCAAAGGTCTTTCAGAAAGGGAGAATGCATGGATCTTGGGTTGTGGGGTATGGCCCTTACAAAGGTCATTCAGTCAATCAGTGGTGTCAGAAACATAGGTCTTGGTTGGGATGGCTAGAATCAAACACTAAAAATCTGCATCCCAGATATCCCAAACATATCCAAAATTTAAAGATAATGCATTAGGCATCTTAATATGTTAAGCAAGAGGTGAAGTTAAAGGAAGTTAAAAACATCACATGATACTGATGGGAGGTGGATATTGTCACACTTTCTCTGCAAGTGCTAAGCTACACATGTGGAGGAGGCAGCAAGACCAGGTAGCAGGTCCAAGCAGACGACTCTTACCTTCTCAAGCTTCCTTTCTTTCCTCAACTCATGGTGATTTCTCTCATTTCATTGTGTTTATAGCACTTATCTCTAACTTCATTCCTAGTAACTTTACAGACTGACTAAAATGCTATTTTTATTTATGCATGTTTTAAATTCTTAAAGATCCTCAAGGAAAGGAGGGCTAGTATCACAGGTATAGCATGTCAAAGTCACTCAATAAACACTAACAATGCTTATACAGTAGTCCCTCTCTATATTGTGGCTCACTTATCACGGCCTCACTGTATCGCAGGATTTTAAAAAATATTATATTTAATTATTTATTGCAGATTTTTCGCTAAATCGCAGGATTCTGTGGTACTGTATATGTATGTTTTTAAAGTTACATAGGTTTAAGAGTGCAGCATAAATGTAAGGTTCCTATTTCACGGGGGTGGGGATGGGGTGTCTAGAACATAATACCCGCGATAAGTGAGGGAATACTATAGTCCCAGATTGTCTTATTGTTCATTTTTTGTGCCTGCATTTTGTATCTCTAACTAAATTTTAAGTTCTTTCCTTTAAAGAATAATTCATAAAAAATTTTGTATTCCCCCAAGTTCCTCACACATTGCTAATGCATACACAAGGTGTTCGATTCACATAGATAATTATTTTGCACAGCACCTTCCATTAATTCCTTGGTAATGTGTGCATATCATCGTCCAAATCCCTGGTTGTCTCAGAAGTCCAGTTCTAATGTTAATTCCCCTAATCTCTCGCCCTTCCTCCCACTGGAATACTCTAGTCCCCTGTCCTATGTGCACTACACACTTAGAGGCTACTCACGGGTAATCAGACCATGAAAGCTCCATATAATACTTTTACGCACTTATCTATTTCCATCCCAACATGGTGGACTTGTTTAGGGCAAGAAACTTGTCATTTTTATTTTTCAATTCCCTTGGTACTAAAAAAGTCAATAAATGATTTTTTAAATGATGACTATCAAGAATAGATATAAAAGGGTATTCAGACACTCACAAGAATACTTCTAGAAACCCCTACAAAAAAATTGAAGTAGTGAAAGATATAGAGTGGGGTTTTTTGTTTTGTTTTGTTTTTAAGTAAAATAAAACAACAGGTAAAGCTCTTCACGAGGAAACAGGAAGAGGGGCACAACTTCGAGCAGAGGTTAATACAGAAAGTTACAGCAAACATTTTCATGTGAGCAAGAAGCTCCAAAAGTGAGAGATAATGTACTACTGGTAGTTGATATGGTAGCAAGAATAAACCTTATACAGACATCCCAAGCATTATTTAACCATGATTTCTATGTGGTGGGGGGTTTAAATGGTATTTGAGTCCAAGAAAGGAAAAATAACATCTAAAACTTATTCTCCAGAAAGAAAATAGCAATCTCATACATGGGCATAGGGGAGGCCTTCTTTGATTAAAAAAAAAAAAAGAAAAATACAGGAAATCCTCACACTCCCTCCCCCCAAAAGGGGGGGGGGGGACTTTTATACCAGACAGGTATAAAATAGACAGCTAAAGGTGATAAAGAGACTGAAATGAAGCTGTGACACTGAACAAAAGGATAATAAATCAGCTTTTTAGATAAATGTCTTAAATTCAATATACAATTTTTCTGAGCATAAAAATAATTCTGGTTAACAAAAGTTGACCCTGTGCATGACTAAATGAATCAGGAATGTTTCAACACATGGAATTCTTCCTACATTACTTTTAGAGTCCCTTTGACTGCCATGTTCAACAAGGTATTTTACGCACTCAGAGGACACAGCACTGTGCTAGATGGTACAGGAAATGTACTAAAATATTCAGTCCTTTCATAAACACACACAAAATAACATGGGCACAAAGCATCCTAAAAGTCATGCCAAATAAAACAGACAGTATATACTTGGGCAGAAGTATAAAGAAAAGTTACCTGGAGAAGGTGAAGGTCAACATGGTCTCATGGGGCGTAGAAGTTAAACGTTGAAATGGGCTAAGGGAGGCATTTCTGGAAAACTGGATGTATATACTAGATGTACAATAGGTATGTGCAGAGGCAGGTGTAAATGGGGCTTGGAGAATAGCAAGTTATTGAGTGGCTTAGAAGGAGTGGCTCAAGCAATAGCCAGTGATAACACTAAAAAAAAGTCTCAAATTACACCAGCGAGAGCCTGAATGAAGAGTATTTTGTGAATAAGCACTGCCCAAAGTAGCTTAAGTCCCTTGCCCAGGTTCTTCCTCACCTACCCCTACCCACACCCCTTTCTACTGTACTTGAGGGACTGCTCTCCAATCCCGAAGAAGCTTATGTACAGGGTGGAGAAAACATAGGTTTACAGTTGTTTATATGGAAAATAATACAATAATTAATAGAAGAATAAACTCTGTGTTTCACGTACTCACAACTATAAACCTACTTTGCCCAACACTGTAATTGTCTTTTCCTCCATTAAACCATGTCCATCATAAACTTCTCAGATGGAGTTTGTTCATCCTCCCTTTGCCTCTGCACATCAGGAAAGGGAGCATCCTGAGTCCTGTCTGCATCTTCCACACTAGCTTATTACTCTAGTTCATTAACAGCCACGCCCTTTCCTCCAAAGGTCTCACCATCTAGCTGAACTCTAATTCACTTTCTACAACATTGAGGAATTTGACATCTAGCTATCTTCCTTATTGCTGCAAATTTCAATGCCTATATTGGTGGTTTCTCCTACCTAGTTCATGGACTCCTAAGCTGTCCTCCACCACCAGAGTACCTTGTCATTGCCAGAAACATCACCACATCAGAAAGAGAAAATCTTAATACCCCACCCTCTGATTATAACATCCCTTCTCTGTGCATTTGACTTCTCAAATAAATATCCTAGTCTCATTTACTCGCCATCCACCATAGACTGCCTGGTGAATCACCTGAGCTACACTTTCACCTACAATCTCAATTACTTTTCATCCTTAATCTTCCAGCTTATATTACTCATAAACCTACCAACTTGAAATTACTATAATACTTTTTCTACTCCCACATGAAGCTTCTTAAGAAAATACACCCTCCGAAAATATTCCATTATTGATTTCAGACTATCTACTCTTAAGACTTAGTTTTCTAAATTTCTGAAACCAAACCTGAAATAAATTAGAATTTGAAAATGTGAGACCTTTATATTGAATAAAAGTATCAGCCACTGTAATAGACTCTTGTCAGTTGCTTCCCAGCATCCATTTCACGCTTCTTGTTCAGTTTAGCAGTCCTGGTGACTAAGTGGGATCAACTCCCATAAACTAGCTACATAAGTGGACCCTAACTGGACTAAAACAAGTAGCAAAATCTCACAACCGTACTACTGTGACTGGCAATAACTCAAGCTCAGACCAGTCAGAGGCTGGCATTACTTTGGCCACAGGAATTGCGATGGAGACTGGCTTAAAGCGGGTCCAGAGGGAAGCCCAAGAGTTTCTTTGACAATCAGGGGGAGAGAGACTTTCTTCTTCAAGAAAGACTGATTTGCAGATGTGACATTTAGAATTTCTGTATCCATGGTGCTGTCACGCATCAGAAAGCCTGGGTTCAAACCCAACCATGCACTTTCTTTTTCTTTTAAATCTAGGAAAAGGTGATATTAATAGCTTCCATGGAGATTATCCCTCCAATACTACCCAACAGCTGGGGAAATTAAATGGGAGATACTAGAATTTAGGCTGATTTTGTCTTGTGGTTGGAGGCATGTTTGTTCACAAGTTTATCTATGGATATGAGAACGCTTAAAATTGAGCCAGCTATTGAAAGAGAGTTAAAATGATTGACCCTGAGGTTAGATAGAACACAGAAATAAGTCCATGAGAAGCCAGATAACTAGAAAAAGTTTTTAAATGTTCACAAGATATAAAGAGAAAAATAGGTTTAGTAGGAAAGGGAAGAGGGCAAGATTTGTGGAGTGAATGGCATTTCTGAATGCATCATTTCAGGGGTTTGCAGAAGTATAATAGATGGTTTTTTGGTATGCTTCTTTTTAAATAAACAATAGAAACATTAAGATAGGAGACTGGATGAGTCAAATACCCCATCTTGATGGAGATCATGATGACAGGTTAGAGAGGACTGAAACAAAACTGGTAGGGGATGGGCAGCTATAGCGGTCATGGAGTGTTTGGCCAGATGGCAGCAGCCTCCAAGGTCCTGATTATTCATATCTTCTCTTGCAAAAATATAGAATAACATGAAGCAAAATGGGGCATAGGAAAAAGCCAACATTAATATTACCTCTGTGCTCAGGGGAATGAGCAAATGCAATGTTCCTGAAGAACAAAAATAACAAGTAGAAGCAGTAGGAGGTGTGAAGTTGAAATTATGTTTGTCATAGAGGTTCAGAGGGTATGACTGCATATGTAGCTAATCCATTAATTCCATTAGCATGTATGATTTCTATTTAGATGTCAAAATAGGTGCAAATATAAGATTGATTCAACTCCTACTTAAATATCTAACAGAAAACCTATAATCAGCAAGCCTATTTCTTAAATCAAAATGGGGATGATAATTGCAGATATTGTCTCTGCAATTACCCCTTTTATAGAACACTTTCAAAAAGAAGTAATAATTGAATGCAACTGGATAATTTCTTAGCAAAGATTATGACTTACTTTCCTGCCCTTAAGTTGATGGATGTTTTACACCTAGGGCTGATAATATAACAGTGAATACTTCCAAAACAGCAAGCTGTTTTTTTTTTTTTAAACTTATCAGTTGTTATTTCTCCTTATGTGTAAACACATTGAAAAAAACAGGTTAAGGAGGTAAAAATATAAATATAAAGATGAAAACATGAAATACAAATACTCTGTTATTAAACATGAACAAAAGGACTGCTTATTCAGTTTTTTCCCTTAATCTATAAACTGGCGTCTTACCTTTGCTCACTAAATGTAAATGCTTTTAAGAAAGTAAGTAAAGAAAGAAAATGGAAAAACTACACAAGGAACTCCAGAAAAGCAAGCATGGTTGACATAGCATGGCATCAACAGATCAATGAGAAACAGTGCTTTGGAGGACACTCTACTGCTCTCTAGAAGCCAATTAAACTTCTGACAATTTTAGGCAACTGACCTAAAAACAATGCCAAAAGACAAAACTTTAGTTTAAAAATTACTTCCTCTCCACACTTCTGCAAAATTTGAAATATTACCTTATTATGTACTATCTAAAAGACACTCCCATCAGAAATATCCAGTAAAATCCATATCTTAATTACTTTCCATTCAGAAAAAAAGTATATAAATACATTGCAAAAATTCATATTGTACACATATACTTGATTCCCTGCCACTCACTTTTTAAAATGTATTTTGCAGAATAATTATTCTTCTGGAGCTATAAGAAATTTAGGACACAGTCATAGAGTTCTATCTGCTAAGTGCTTTTTTCTGGTATTCTGGGATTAAGAGCTAGAGTTTAGCTCTAGCATCTTTGCTCCGCTTGTTATAATGTCCAATTTTTCAAAATTAAAAAAAAAGTTTAACTGCATATATTATTCAAATATTTATTTTTAAAGTATTTATTCACAGAGAAAGCCTCTAATGGCATAATTTTTTTAAAAAATTTTATCACCTACAAATCTATTCAGTCAAAACACTGAGGAAAAAAAGAGTCAAATGAATCTTCCACAGGACACGTTACCAGAAAGGCCAAAGGTGACATTTTAATGCAGGCTAGGCGTGAGGAAGGTCAGGAAATGTGGCCATGGAAACAAAGGTCTCATCCATTGCTCTCATTTTCTAATCGTAAGGTGGATACAGTGGACTGGTGCTCAATCTCCGTACCACCTTCCCTCTTGTGTGCCTTCCTGTATAACAGAGGCCAAACCCTATACTTCTTAACGCAGATTTCCTTTCAGCTAGGGGTCTGCTAAGTAGATAAGCAGGCATATGATTAGGAAGGAACAAGTGAACGAAGCAGTGTCATGACTGGGTTTTATTACAGCAGCGCTCCATTGTCTAGTCACTAATTTCATGGTTTTTAACAAAGATGGAACAATCACGTTCCTCCTGGGATGAATCCAACATTCACAGGGTAGCCTCTGGGCTGCCATTTGAGGTGATGTCTTCGTGATTCCTGGATCATAGCTCTGCTCCGCCTTCCCGGTGACAGCAGGGCCAGCTGTTGCTTCCTGCAGGCCAGAGAAAGGGCCCTGGCCCACACTCCAACTGCCAACACTTTCATAAACATCGTTCCCCGTATTAGATTCTCTTCTGTTCAAAACAGCTAATTTTTGTTTTACGTTCTGCCACTAAACTGGTAGTATGCATTTACAATTAAAATATCAGAAAAGCTCAGATAGGTACTCAATTACTTTCTTTTTAATCCAAATACTCCTTTGATAGACACACTGGAGATGCTATTTTAAATAAGAAGTAAATATACTTCTGAAACCAATTGTCATTGACTTCTGAAAGAACAGAGTGAGGATCTTGGTTATCTCAGAGTTGGAAATGGTTAGCTTTTCAAAATAGGATCATGATTAAAAAACATTTAACCCGTGCTCAAAAGACCTAAGGTCCAATTCGAACTCCATTACTCGCTATATGGTTTTAGACAAATTACTTACCCTCTGTAAGACTCAATTTCATCAACTCTCAAGTTTAGCAGTATCAATCACATAGTGTTTGTATTAAAATTACTAAAAGTGTCTTAATAAGCATTAGATATCATGAGGGGGAAAATAATCCCTTTCAAATCACTTGAAAGGTTTTGGTTCAATAAGATTTCTAGAAATATTTAAATTTTTGAAACATCAATTTTTTTACTGGTGCTTTGTATAGCGAGAGAACACTTTTGAGCATATACATTTTTTCTGTAGATATCTTGCCCATCAGAAAATACTGCCTTAAAATAAAAATTTAGGCACATTAAGTGACCTCTGCAGCTCCACCCCAGGGTTAATTCCTTTCTAGTCCTACTATACCCTGGAATCTCTAGTTGGAATAGACATTCCAAGGCAGGATACACCGTACAGTTTATACACATAAACATTCTTACTATAAAACTCCACTGAATTTCCAGTCATGGGTCACTACGCAGTCTGGGAAAAACTTCTGCTTCTTACTTCCAATATTCAATACTGCAATAATAATCCCACAGAAACAGGCAGACACTCTTAAATTTACCCTATGGGCCAAACCTACCCCCTAGCCCCCTCAGTAGACTATGATTCAGACCTTTGAAACACCCAATTTATTCCTTCTGGGGTGAATTACACACTATTTAAATTGGAACATTTTTTTCCAGCTGGACCAAACTCTGCTATATGACAGTGAATTATAAAATCTTTTATAAAATGTTTCAGCCTTTTCTTTAAGAAATAATTTTTAAAAAGGGAACGTCATACCATCTGAGATTTCCAGTAATACCACAATTGACTCTTTTACAAATATATTTTAGTTAACAAAATTTAATTTCAAGTACACTATTTTCACATGTAGTTTTGACATACATTTTGTTTTAATGGAAAATATTAAAGGAAAAACAAATGAGATAGTATTATGCTAGAAGGTATCTATGTTCTTGCATAGATTCTTATGACTAAAATCTCTAGTGACTTGGAAACATACTTTGAGAGACTTTTGTTTTTATAGTTTCCATATTAAGTTCTATGTGAAATGCCTTTCCAATATTAATGGGTCTTCATGAAACAAGAAATAAAATGAAAAAAAAAATCACTCTACTATGTCAAAGAATAAGAAAGACATTTGTACGAGGATCCATTCAATAATTTAAAACCAAGTATGAAATATGAAAATCATTAGGGTCATTTATTAGAAAAACAATTTTCAATTACAGATTTGAGATTTGTGTTAATGTGTGTGTTGTATGTCTTTTTACATTCTCAAAAGTTTTGCCAGATGATTAATGTTTTAATCATAATTAGGAGCCGCCCCCCCCCCCCAATGATATGGCTATTTACAAGCACAAGGTCATACATACTTACAAGAGGAAGAAGGAATTTGAGGGAAGGCGCAGCAGAGCTCTCTGTGTTAACAAAAAAAAAAAAAAAAAAAAAAAAAAAAAAAAAAAAAAAAAAAAAAAGAAATTGCCTGTCTTTTAGGCAATCTCTTTGGAAGGAAAAATCCAAACCTCAAAACTGAAAGGGTGGAAGCTGAGCCACAGCCTTCTCATCTGGATCCTGGTGATAGCAGTACCTATTCTCACAGGGTTATTGTAAGGCTTAAATTATGCATACCGTAAATCATTCCACAGATGGAAGATCAAAGAAAACTGACTTGTCTAAACGCTACCTATGAAGAGCAGAAAGAATGTCTTTGAATGTGAGAGACATCTTATACCTGGGGGTGGTCCTGGTAAGAAGTTTCAGAAGTATACAAGTAAAAGTTCATTTCAGGTGATGCGGGGGAGGGGTTGGGGTGAGGCAGGCAGGGAAGACAAGAATCAGGTGAGGGAAAATGCCGACATATTATGAATAATGACACAAGGCCATATTTAAAGTCCTGACATTTCGGTGACTCTTTACTAAGCACAGTAATGGCCCAGGAAATCTCATATCATTTGGCAAATTCCACTGTTCAGTCAGGTTCATACTTCTAAAAACAATGCAGTGAGAGCAGAATGGAGGAGAAAAAACAGGGCTAACTGGGGCATAGCAATGGTATGGCACAAGCACCTGAACTCCCCGGGAACCACAAGGCAATTTCATCCCCGACACAAAGGCTGACGGTGCAAATTCATAGACACCACCCCCCCACCGGCCCCCTACCCTTAGTTGCTCTAGTGTCTTCTTATTAAGTCAGCACAAACTTTCCAAAAAAAGAGATCAAAATACATTGTTAAACTTGTAAGTCCTTTCCCCACCCAAAAAGTGCTAGTGTTTAAGACCTAGTATTGTTAAGAAAAGCATGAATATGAATTTTTAAGCCTTCTAAAGCAATGCCAACAGCAAAAGCCAACAAAAACAAAAGTGAATTGTGAGAAATACTTATCACAGTTACCAGTCTTCACTCACCCCACTTCCTTCTAGGACTCTTCTCATCTTCATCTCTAGGGAAAAGTTGCTTCCACATATCAAGTAATCAAATATGTTTATTTTGAAAGGGAAACTACCCTAGATGTTTCTTTCAAAGTTACTCCTTTATAACATTCTAAAGGGAGAGCCTTTATAAAAATTTTTTTAAAGCAATGCAGAATTTTGAAGCACTCACACAGCTAAAAAGATATACACTGAAAATTCTTCAACAGAAGAGGACTGTCATGATGTATGAGTATGTGTGTGTATAGAGAGAGCAAGAGACATAGAAAAGAAGCTGCAATGGGAAAATGATAACTTTTATTTTTGATAAAAATACGCAATTTCCTTAAGGTTTAGAAAATTAATTAAATGACACTTAGGTTTTTTTCATGGAATTACTACTAATCATTTTCACTTCTTCATTGTGTTTTATTAAACTTATCATTGCAAATATCTGCTAAACCTTTCTTTCCCATGGAGTAGACAAACTGATCAACAGCCATCCCAATTAAATTGACACTATCCAGGATTGCACACAACATCTTCTCACAGCCTCTCACAGGGTTTAAATGGCCATACTATGCCTTTTAAAATACAATCATACAGAACATACGTCTGAAATATCTAAGATAGTTTATTATCTTCTTGGGACCAAAGATCTCTACATTAAGTCTAAAATAATACAAGCTTAATCTTTGAGAAAGCTGAGAAAGCTCTGATGAGCAAATAGTGTGTACTGACAACCTTAAAAGGTAATTTTCTTTATAAATCATTTCAAAAATTTTGCTCAAGAGACACTAAAAAAACTTTCATGGAAAATGTATAAAGTTTTTTGTTTGTTTTATGAGGAATAAACAGAGTATCAGATTAAGAGATACTGGCTGACCAGCTTTAGAAAGAAGCACTGACATGTTATCTAAAGAGTGGGCCACATGCACAGCAGTTCCCCTGGGCACTGCGCTCCTCAGATGGCACCACCCAAAATACAGCCTCGTCAAAAACCCTGTAACGTGAATCCATGGTGCCTAGCTCTCACTTTTCCATATATCAGGGATTTAAGAACAAGCTAACAACACCAAAAGAAGCAACAGACAACTCCAGAATTGCCAATATTTTATAGGGCAACTGGCTTTGTCTCTTCAAAAAGGCATTGTCATTACTTGAGGAAGAAGTCTACAGGTCAGAACCTGTAAACTTGGCACTTGAGCCAATAAGAGAATGAACTGGGTGTTACATAAAATAAAAGTGTATTGACATGGAAAGCTGAAGAGTATCAGCAGAAAAAAGCAGTTGATAAACCAATATGACCAAAATAGCATTTCATTTTGATGAAAACAAATGTATCTGGAAATAAATAAATCCAGAATTCTACACATTGAAATGTAAACAGGATAATCTCCAAATAAGAGAATGTTGCTTTATTTTTTTGAATATTAATATCTTTTAAAATTTTACCCATTTTACAGTGGGTATATGTTGTTTATAATAAAGTAATATTAATATAAATTAATTATAATAAATAAAGACCTTAAAAACAGGTTTCTGTCCAGGCAGCCAACCTCTTATAAAATTTTATGGTACATGATGACAGATGGAAGTTGCTGGCCTTCCAAAAAGAAGATATTTAGTAATAAAATTGCTAATAAAAAAATAAATTAATTGACATTATTTCACATAACACTTCTGAAAGTCCATGCTATCCACAAGGCTAGAAGGAAAATGAGGCATTACTTTTTAGGACCCTTGTTGATATCAGTTATAGGTAAAATGTCAATATGTAACTGAAAGCCCTTTCATGTGTAGACACTACTAAGCTAGGCTATTTTGGGTCCCTACTGGCTGAAACCTGACAGGCAACAAGGAAGATGGGAGCTGATAAAGGGTAAAATAGAGGGAAAGAGGGACTTGCAGCTCCTCCCTTTAAATGACAACCACAAACACAGTCTGCCACCAAGAAGACCATTACCACCTTGAGATCTGTCGCTGCAAACCTAAACAGCTTCCAGCAGATTTAAAAGATGTTACGATCAAAGTTCAACAAGTCTTTCATGTATCACTGGTATAATTTAAGTTCTCATTAGTTTGATAAATCAATCATTCTTTCAGAAGGTTGGAAGTTGTATGCAAGGCAAAATGTGTATCAAGTTTCCATTTTGCATAGCGTATAGGTTTAATAAATTGGCATAACATCTCCTTTTTACAAAAATGAAAGATGCTGTGTGCACTATCAATTAACTGCCTCTCAGTTCCAAATGTACCCTTCAAGGCAGGCCCTGTAATAAACAATGGAATTCCTTTACACAACTCCTCTTTAAAGTAGAAATGATGTTAAACTTTTCTATAGAGGACACTGGAGGGACATTGCAGAGGAAGGGGCTTCCTGGAGTGTCAGGCCTGGGCTGGGGCACTGAGGGAGGAGTGGGGGTGAAGACATCTGGTAGAACCAGCCCGGAATATGGGCAGAGAACACCATACTCCTGTGATCTTGCAGTCTTCTCCTGGAAATAAGCTTATCAAAGCCCTCTGAACATAGAAACCAGAGTTCCCACACAGACTGAATTCTCTGAAGACCTCTTGCCCACACTGGTGTCTGTATTCCCTCTGTGGGGCCCCTCTCAGCCCGCACACAATCGCCTGTGACCCAGAATGTCACATTCCAAGCAGCAACTGCTTCTACAATCCCCTAACCCTTTACCATCCTGTCCTTCCCATCCCTGCCTTCCCATTCATTGGGAAGAACTTCTGCCCGCTTCCAGCACTCAGACTCCCGTTGTACGTCCACGCCTGCTCCCCACCTGCACTGCAGAGGGTGGACTATTTGCCCAACAACTCCAGACCAGCTCCAGGCTGTCAAAACGAGCAGCCTTCTCTGCTTTGGGGACTGAACCATACCTTTTCCACGGAGGTCTGAACTCTTAGTCAGTTTGCCCTTCCTTGGTGACTCTCCCTCAGCCCTACAGAACCATATATTGTCTCTTTATATATTACAATCATTCTTTTATCATCGTTAATTTCTTATACTAAATTTCCCATTTAACCTACAGTGTGGTTTCTATTCCCTTATTGGACCTTGTATCCAGCAAGAGATACCAAATAAGATGGTCAATTTTCTCAGGCACCCACTGTCTTAATACCTTTAAAAGTTCACCTTAAAGACTAAAACGTCTAAGTTATCCTCTGTAGGTTTCTAATCACACCACCGTGTGCTGCAGATGACATAGGCACATTTGTGTTTGCGGGATGGCATGTTAACTACCCACAAAAGAGAGAAGTTAAAGGAAGAAAAGTTTGAACACTTTGTGAAGTATATGATTGTCTAACCACTACACTGCCCACCCAAAATTAATACAAAATAATATTGAATGTAAAATGGAATTAAAAACAATTTTAAATTAAAAACATAGTAAATAAATAAATGGCCTGTGAACCCACGGATGCAAGGCTACTATGCTGCCCAAACCTCACTCTAAGCCCGTTACTACTCTGTGGTGCCTCAGCCTTAAGGAATGGAAGCAAACCAGGGCACTCTGGCCAAAAACTGGGTACCTGTTAAATAAACTAATCAATATCCTTGCTATTCATCAAGGTTGAACATTAGCAAGTCATCTTTCAGAGAGCTCAGAAATACTAAACAACGCACTCTTTTGGTATAGCAATTGTACAATAAAGGCACTATTTCCTCACGAGTATACCCCTCCATGGCAGGCAGAGTTTTGGGTTCCTTTACAAATGTTCATGGAATTCATCAAACAAGTCTACAAATTAAGTAGGTAAATTAATTGTTCCTAAAAGAAGAAACTCAGTTATTAAGCAACATATTCACCATTTTAGAGACAAAACTTAGATTCAAACCCAGATCCTTCTGATTCCAAGTCTGGTTACAGCATGACCGCGCACCCATTCCTCCCTTCAGACTTCCAGCCTTCATCGACATGGGGCATAATTGAAATGTTGTGTCAACTAATCTTTTCAAGAAGTTCTGATTACATGTTCTTTCTGGACTATGGTACATTTTCCTTCCAAGAAAAGCAAGAGGGAACCTAGAACACTTTTTATACACTTCTGAAAAAGCAGGCAAGAACTTTTTTATCCTACCCTAGAGCTAACCTCTTGTTTGTTTTCTTTTTCCCTGTGCAAGAGCATGTTACAACAGATGCAAATACTATGAAATATAGTCAGTTTCAGGGAAAACCAGATTAAAACTGTCAACTATAGAGCTCTACCTCTAATTTATTATGCTGGACTACAGAACTAATTAAAATTTACATTGAAAAGAACAGTTACTATTAGAGAGGAGGCCAGAAATCTGTGGATGGCTACACTGGCTTGTGCTTGGCATTGCTAAAACAAACCTTAAATGCAAAAATGGCCAACTAATTTAAAAGAAAATGTATTCACCCTAATTTCAGCACAAAGGTTGTCAATGCTCTCACTGCAGAATTCCTGACTGGATAAGTCAATATTTTTTTAAAGTAGTGATTAAAAAATAAAATCTGTGACTCCAATCCAAATTAAGAATGTTTATTACAGGTTTTAAATATTTGCCTCCACATCTCATCATTTATATAAAAAAATTTAAGTGTGTAACATCAAATTTCACACAATTTATTTTTACAACACACATTTGTTTTTTAAATATGAATCCTTCAATCCTCTCTAAAGTTTGTCAAGGCTGCCAGCAAAAGCAGTCTTAAATAATTCAAACATAATTTCAGATACAATAATAATTTTTCTTTAAGGAAAATTGTCATAAATATATTACTCAGACACCAAATATTCCATTACAATTACTCAAGCCCAAAATGTTATATTTCCTCCTAATAAATGCTTTAAGAGTATAAATAAGGGCATGGTACTCAGAGTTGGGAAAAGAGTTACAATGTAATTTTCCTGACAGAGAGCAGACCAGGGAGAAATGCTACAAGATCTCAACACACAGGTGGATTGCTTGCTAATTGTAAACAGAATTTGAGATGTGATTTAAAAGATTTAATTTCAGTCACTGCAAATACATTGGTACTGGGTCTAGTTTTAGGAAAGGTGAGGTAAGCACAGGCTACTCTTTCTCTCCAATAGAATATAGCTCTAAAACTCAGATGCATGAAGCAACAATTTGGGGATTCAAATTAAAATGAAGCAGGAGGATTGGAGAAGACCAGAATTCAAAATGCCACTGAATTAACAGTGAGTTAACCATTTTTCCCTCCACTGCACAGCCAGAACTCAAGGCAGCACGAAACTTGGAAGCAGACAACGGCTGTAAGAGAGGGCAAGGAGGAGCCCCGCAGCTCGGGGTCAAGGAACAGGAAAGAATCCATGGGAAGAAGAAGAAAAATGCTGTTTTATATTTTCTTCTGCAAAAACCAAGAATATGTCTATATATAACAATGAACAATTTCAAAATAACATAAAAATGAACTACAGAATACAAAATGTATACAGGATCTTATTCTGGAACCTATATGACACTGAGAAAAGAAATTACAGTAGATGTAGCTAAATAGAGAGGCTTACACAATGTTCATGGATTAGAGGATTTAACACAGTAAAGAGGTCAATTCTTCTCACTTTGATCTATACACTTAACAAAATTCCATTCAGAACTGCAGCACGATTTTGTAGATATTGACAAGCTAATTCTAAAACATATAATAAGGCAAATGAATGAGAACAGAAAACAATTTTGAACAAGAACAAGCTAGAGAACCTGCTATGTGATTTTAAGACTTACTATAAAACTATAGTAACGAAGAGAGTGTGATACTGACAGATAGACACACAGATCAATGGAACACAGAGAGTCCTGAAATAGAACCACACAGATTTTTTTTTTTAAATTTTAACGAAGATTTAAAATCAATAGAGAAATGATAGTCTTTTCAACAAATGATGCTGGAATAACTGAACACCTATTCTAAAAAAAATAAAATATAAAGAAACCTAGACCTAAACATTATACCTCTGACAAAAATTAGCTCAAAATTAATAATAGAACTAAATACAAATGAAAAGCTTGAAATCTTTTTTAAAAACCCATAGGATAATATCTTTATGATCTGGGGTTAGGTAATGACATCTTTGATAAGATACCAAAGAACAATCTATAAAAGAAAAATTTTATAAATTAGAACTTATTAAAATTAAACTTCTCTATAAAATACTCTAGGAGAAAATATCTGCAGATTACATTAGACAAAGGACTTATTTACAGAACATATAAATAACTGAATATTCAACAAGAAAACAAACAACCCAATTTAAATATCAGCAAAGGACTTAAACAGACAATTCACTAGACAGGATCTACAGATGGCAAATAATTACATGAGAAGCTCTTTAACATCTAGCAACATAAGAAAAATGTAGATTAAGTATAAAATGAGATATCACCACATGCCTACTAGAATGGCTAAAATAAGGACAATACTAAGTGGAAGTGTGAATGAAGAGCAAATAAAACTCTCGGGCATTGTTGGTGGGATGGAAATTGGTACAGCCACTCTGGAAAATCATTTGGAAACTTCTTATGACATTAAACACATACTTATCATATGACTCAGCAATCACTTCCCTACACACGAGAGAAATGAAAGCTTCATGTTTACACAAAAACCTGTATATGAATGTTCTATTCATAATGGCCCAAAACTGGCAACAACCCAAATAGCATTCAGTGAGTGAACAGACAACCTGTAAGTACATCCATACTATGGATTGCACTAAGCAATAAAAAGGAACTACTGTTACATATAGGAGTTGGCTGAATCTCAAGGGCATCATGCTAAGGGAAAGAAGGTGGTTTCAAAAGGCTATGATTCCATTTTTATGAGATTCTTAAAAAGTCAAATTTTAGTGACAGAGAATAGATCAATACTCACAAGGTGTTAGTGATAAGGGAGGGCCTAACTACAAAGAAATAGCGAAAGGAAAAAAATTTGAAGGGATGAGACTAACTGTTCTGCATCCTGATTATGGTGGAGTTTTCATGAATCTGCACCAGGGGAAAATTTCCTGGAACTGTACATGGCAAAAAAAGTCAATTTTACTTAGGTTAATCAAAATTTTTAATAGAATGCCCTTACTGATATCCAAACAGTGACAATTTTGTTTGCTCCTGCCTCCATTCTGCTTTAAAGTAAAAAATATCCACGACAGAAGAAGGCAACTGCACAACTAAATACGTAACACATTTATTCCCATTATCTGTGAACATGCCGCATATTTCTAGCAGAATGATGGGCTCTGGAGGCTGAAGGGAGATTGGATTATAGTATGAACTCCCACAGACACAGCTAGTCATTTGAATAATATGTTTTATTTCTTGAGCATTCAAAGGGGAAAAAAAAAAGAAAGTAATAATGTATTTTCCTGATTCTTTATAGTTGCCTGTGAAGTAATTGTGAAAGTTTATTTGAGCTTAGTATCTAAAAAAACAGTTAAGCAATAAAAAAATGTAAAATATTTACCATCTTTTATATTTGTCATTTATAGCCAACTTTCCTTTCAATTATCTAGACAGCAGATTAACATTCATATATAAATGCTAGTAACAAAACAAAAAGTATATTTGTAGGGAAATTAAAGATAAAAATCTGCAAAACAACATAAAAGACTCCTATTTTTGTAGACTTCACAGCATTTGGCATAGCACCTGGCACATGGGAAGCACTCACCATAATTCCATAAGGTATCATATAAGAGCATTAAACAGAAATACTCCAACATAAGACCCATACATCAAATCTGTATCTCTATATTAAGGGAGAAGCTTAACAATTCATACAAGCAAACGCACACATGCACCTGCCAGCAATGAATTTTGTGGCAGGGGGTGATCTAAATGTGGAAAAGCTGAGTTCATTTGGCCAAGTACAGAAGGAAAAGCAAGGGATGGGGGTTACTGAAGTCAAGAGGAGGTTGTGTACCCAGCTTCCACTGCATCATTCACCAGACAGGGTGGCCTACTTTCCCAGTGAGGTCCACTGGATGGTGTGATGATGGAAGAAGTCAAAACATAAATTATGTTCAGGAATGGAGGCTATGAGCAACAAATTAAAGTAGCATTCTGAGATAAATTTATTTTAATGCCAACAATTTTATTTCTTTCAAATTGCAGCAATTTAATATATAACCTTTTAAAAGCTTAACAATTCTCTGAGAAACATCCAATTAGATTACTACCAATAAGTTGGGAATAATATTTTTAAATCACACTCAAACTTAAAATGGGGTGGAGGGAGGAAGGAAGGGGAGGAAAGGAAAAAGGGAGGCAAGCAGAAATGAATAACTAAGGGAAGACATGACTAGAAGTTGTCCAATATCAGGCAATATAAAAGTACTAAATGGTCCTTTCTTTTCTGAAGAACAGAAATTGCCACTTCAATCAAGGGTTAAAGGTTACAGTATAGAGTTTTAATTCATTTTTTATGACATAAATATTTCCTTAAACACAAGAAAAATATTTCTCACTATCTAATGACTTGGTGATCTCATCATAGATTATAAATTTGGTCATAGAATAATGACCAAAATTTTTCGAAGAAATTAGAAAGTAACATATATTTTAACTACTTGACATTAAGTAGGTTAGTTATGGCATATATCCCTCCTTTCAATACATGTATTATTAGTATATGATGTTGTCTTTAGAAAGTGATAAAGCATTCATTAAGTATTCAAAGACACAGTCTGACAAACAAAACTAGCACTATTTATAATCCTTCATCTAATATATTTTGGGATAATCAGACTTCTAATTATATATCTTCTATCAATTAACATTGTAAAGGGCCCTTTTCCTGTATTATTTTCCTTCTAAAACATGGTTTTAATCAATTTATCTAATTATTAATTTGTAGTACACACACTAGGACAGTCATGGCAGTAAGTGTCCTAGAAATACTTGCTGAAGTTTGTCACAATGGAGACAATCAAATAGCAATAGTCTAGGCCATGCTGACTGGACAATGGGCTACATAAGGAACACCCTTCACCTGGGTTAGAGATAGAAAGGTCTTTTGGAAAAAACAACAGTGCAACATTTCCATATAATGAGAAAGACACAGCCTTGTGAAGAGGTGGCCCTGGATGGTGTGGCTCAATGGATTGAGCGCCAGCCTGTGAACCAAAGGGTCGCCAGTTCGATTCCCAGCCAGGGCACATGCCTGGGTTGTAAGCCAGGTGTCCAGTTGGGGGAGTGCAAGAGGCAACCACACATTTATGTTTCTCTCCCTTTCTTTTTCCCTCCCTTCCCCTCTCTCTAAAAATAAATAAAATCTTAAAAGAGAGAGGCGGGGGGGGAGGGGGTAGAGAGAGAGAGAGAGAGAGATGAAAGTCCTCTAGGCACCGGTAAGGGAGAGACAGGGATGGGAGGAATTAAGGCTGGAGAAGATGCAGGGTCCCTCCCAGCCTGTCTTATAGGCCTAATGTTGGCCCTTCGCATTAAAGAAAAAAAAAGTGTTTTAAGCAAGAAAGTGACAGAATCACAGTTGCATTTAAGAGTGCTTTCCCTGGCTGAAAGGAAGAATTGATTGGAGGAAAGCTAGACCAGAGTAAACCAGATCAGCAATCTCCCAACTTATTTGATCACAGAACCCTATCGGTGAAAAAGAAAAAGCTGACTGCAACATCTATTCACAGGTTTTACCTTTTTACAAGTGAAATCGAAAAGTATGATAAAATAAAACAAATGTCTTATGTTTTACTTATTAATGGTATATTATTAGTAAAAGTGAATGTAAATCTTTATTTCAAGTAGTCTGATACCATGGCTGACAAAAAGCTTATACTAAGATTGTAGCTGTCCACTTCGCTATTATCTGATATGATTAAATGTTAAATGAAATCTGATATTCAGGTTTGAGTAAGGAATATGTCCTTGCTCTTCAGAGAAAAATTCCTGAACTTTGTGACATCTACTTTAGCTATTAGACTTCATATTATTTACTTAATTTCTTGTTCTAAGATACTGTGTAACTTTAACTAGTAAAGATTAGTAAATACCTAAGTACCTTAAAAATCTTTTAAAAATAAAAATACTACATTATTGGTTGTTGTTTATTTAAGTTTGAAATTTTGTGTTAAGTATAGAGCACAAAAGTCTACAATATTTTATAGTTTTCAGTATCACTGCATTTGAAAGAAACCATCACTAAGTGAAACTGTTTCAACCAGAAATAACTGGTTTGTTGCCTCACTCATAGTCTTAAAAAGTAAGAACGATGTTTCTTTTTATAGCTAAACAATGTGGTACTTTCTACAACATTCGCTAAATAGTCTCAATGTAGTTTAAATAGTAGCATTAGACCACACTCATAATTCTATAATCATCAGACTATGCCATCCTCTAAAAATACCAGTACATTAAAGAGCTCAATTACTTCCATTCTTGTGTAAAACAGTATTTTGTTGACTTAGAGGATAAATTCCATCATTTCAATAGGATATAAATAAAATTTATACTTGATGAATTTTAAGAAAATAATTAACCTTCAGCAATCACATTTCTCTAGAAGCCACAAAGTTGAAAGATATATGCAGTTTATGTATTTTAATATTCTGGTAGGTATGTTTAATAAAATCCATATAAAGCATTTTTGGATAAAACCCAAGTACAAAGAAATTAAATATGTACTACTAAATAAAAAATTTGATGATGAATTATTTCTACATTACATAATAAACTTTTCCTAGACAGCAAAATCCTTGTTTCTGAGGAGGTCATGCTGGGGTCCCTACTCTTCATGTGTAAGATCAGAAGATTAATATAAAAAGCATTTTATGGTCTAAAATTCTACAGAATTAATTTGCTATGCCAAATGTAAAATAGCTCAAAATTAATTAAATGGTCTTTCAAAAACTAATAGTCAAGTTTCAGAGTATTAAAAAACCCAAAGACAACAATGACAAGATGATATTTAAACTCTAAGTAACTGACTTTATCAATTAGTAAATTTCAGATTTTTTTTTTTTTTTTTTTGGCTCTACAGAGCATAATCAGTGACAAAACAAATTTTCACTTCTTTCACTTAGAGATGTCATTTATTATTTATTTTAGACAGAAATGTATTGATGAACCTATAGTAGAAGAGGACGCAGCATATTCTTGCATTATATAATTGAACTTCAACATTATATACAAATAACATTTTGTAAAGTACGTATCTGAAAAAAATCATCCAATTACAGACTACAATACTCAGTCATTTTCATTAAATATACCACAAATGTATTACTTTTGAAACACTAAAAGTAAGCACCTTTCTAGTTGAGTTGCTCTGATCATGATAGATAATCTTTTAAACAAAAGCACATCTATACACACTTCAGCTCAAAATTTCATGCAACAAATATATTTATATGACATCCATATCATATAACTGGAATTTTGTTTTTAAAGCTTCACACAATTCTAGTAATATTCACTTTAACTGTCTAGTAAACGATATTAACAAAAGTCACCTTTAAAATAAATGCCAAATAGTTCATTAATAGTCATCTATCTCATTTTACTTTTAGATGTTTAAAAGAAGTAAAATATTACATTCATATTGCTATAGGCATATTTTCATATGTATGAAAGAGAAAACTATAGTTGGATTAGAAATAAAGAATTATTCACTCTTATTGATCTTCACCTGAATCTTTGTCACTTTATAATTTTAAGATTTTCATTACCTATACTTCTAATGAAAAGAAACACATCTCAAATGCTTGCCTGTGGAATATTTTCCTTCTAGAGTTTGAGATATATTCAAGTTTTTTTTTCTTAGGAAGAGATTTGAATATTATATTAGAAGTGGGGTATGTTCCAAAAATACAAGTATGTCTTATGTGTCATAGATGCAGAGCAAATATTTGTCAGGAAACTTTTTTTTTTTAAGCTTAATTTTTTTAAATACAAATTATTAGAAGATAATAGTAATTATATAAATTAGTTAAGTTAAAGTACTGTCAGGATCCTCTGAAGTACATATCATTGTCATCCCTATTCTCAAGTGAGGAAAATTAATATAAATAACTTCCAGAGTCACAGGTTTGTAAGCACAGGACCAGAACCTGTATGTGTCGGAGCACCAGGCCAATACTTTTGTGACCACACCAACCTCCTGTAAAATCAAAATACCTCTCTCAAAGTGCATAAAAAGAGCTTTAAACAAGCAGACAAGAAGCCAGTGTCTGGCCCCAGCTTTGCTCCCAAAGATCTGTCCCTAAATTAATCCCCGTGTACCTCAATGTACTTGCACATAAAAATGTACAGTGGAGAACATAATACCATACTTGACCAATTCTAATCTACACTTATTTCACTTTTTAACAACGGTTAAACCTAGTGTGTCTTACACTCAATGGCATCTTACAGTTGCTGTCAGCAGGTGACAGCCACGATGCAGGCACGCCCACATGTGGTCCCCGGGAATTATGGACTTTGTTGCTGCTGGACCTGCTGGTACTGCCAAGCAAGCAAAACGACCGGAGGCAAAAAAATGGCCAAAGCCATTTCTTGGCGAAGATGGAGATATTTCAAAGCAACAGACAGCTAATAAATCAATGACTTCATGTTCCAGCAAGATTAACATTAAGTCTTCAAGCACCCATTTGTCAGAAGGTATCTACTGACTTTGACTTTGAACAGAAGCTGCTTAACTTTCAGTGACATGTTACTCAATTGAGGAAAAACAAAACCTAGAGTTAACCAAATAAGAAAACGCCGGTGGAAAGTTGTGTAACAAACATAAAGAACTTCAAAGAAAATCCCTGGAGCAATAATAGAGCATATTCCCAGAAATACTAGCAGATCAGCAATCTCCCAACTTATTTGATCACAGAACTCTATCAGTGAAAAAGAAAAAGCTGACTGCAACATCTATTCACAGGTTTTCACTTTTTACAGGTGAAACCGAAAAGTACGATAAAATGAAACAAATGTTTTATGATTTACTTATCTTCCACCCTCCTGATTGCGGAGGACAAGACTGAGTGAAATAACAGTTTCTGACTGCTCTAGTCTGAAAGAAGAATGAAACTCTGAATATGGAAGCAGTAAAAAAAATTTAAATTATTTTCTTTATATGTTCCTTCTGTGATTGCATAAGAATGATACAATGAAAATGTGTCAATTTAAAATCTTTTAATTTAATTAAATATAAGTATTAATACATTGTGTATGGAATTGTTCTATATTTCAATATCCATTATCCATAGGGGTTGTATATGTTTGTCAAAACTTGCAGAACTAAATATTAAACTAGGTAAATTTAACCATATATAAATTATGCCTTAATAAAAAAATGTTAACAGTGTACCAATTTAATCAGCAGGTTTTTTTTTTTTTTCCTTTTAGTGGTACATAAAATAATGGTGAGCCTAAATTTGATGGCATCTTAGATTCAATGAAATACAATATATCTAAAGACTGACTTTATTAGAGGGCCAAAGCATACCATGTGTGATCAGTGGTCTATATTGGGTTACACTTCCCATAACCAAATGCAAGAAACACACCAGTTTTTCTCAATTTTCTTGGCTCTATGACTACAAATTTTAAAAAGGTATTCTGACGTCCAGAAAGAAAATCAAAGTTACATTTTAAAAATTCCTATCTGAATGACATTTAGGACATAATCAACAAGGTAAATTATAAAAATGGCACGCCCAAAAAGAATATCCAGGTTTCTATCATCAAGTTAAAAATAAGAATGAATCAAGAATTTGAATAACAGTCTGCAAAAATTCAAAAGGGATAAAACGTTTTCATTTATATTCTCCAAGCTGAACTCCAGATTCATCTAATCACAAGTATTAATTCTAAATTTGAAATCTTCTGTCGTAGCATTTTTGTCAGACATCACAACTAGTTAAGTGTATTTTGAGGCTTATTTTCATCAACATCCACCACTACAAATAACAGGGAAAAAAATTTTAATTTCTGACACATTATATAAGAAACTAAATAAGTCAAGTGCAGAACACTTGAATGCCTTTCAATCATGAATGCCTGTTTTACAGACAAAATTTAAATCATTATATATATGACTTTCTTCATATTACTATTCTACCAAAACACACTTTAAGGATTCCATTTAAAAAATAAATTAACTGGTCTACTATGTGCTAGCACTTGTCATCTATGTAGAGAAGTAGGTAAGGCATACATCATTCCTATCTTTCTAAAGTTTTATAAACTACTTAGTTTATGTCTATTAATTATCTATTTATATTCTAGAATAAAATATTAGAGATAAATTTTTTTTAAACAGAAAGAATATTCATGAAAAGGTTAACAAACATTTCATAATACTATAGCAGCAATGGTAGACTAGTGATTAAGTAGACGTGAACAGGTCCACCCTGCTGATACCAGGACTTCTCCAGTTGTAAAACAAGTATCTTAGCACCCATCTCTGAGTTCCTACAAACTAAAATACATGTTAAGGTCTTGATGCAATGCTGGGCTTAGAATAAGCACTTGATAATTATTAGCTGATTTTTACTATAAAAAGCAGGGCACTGATTTATTCTTATCTAGAATGAACTATAAAAATGGTCATTGTTTACATATTATTATGCAGTGGCAAACCACTGTATACCAAGATAGAATCAGTCTTTTTTTGTATTTTCTCCATAAGTATGGCATAACCAAATATAGTTCATTTATGCAAACTCAAATTAGAGCTCGATTATTCACCTCACCAAAGATTTCACTACTGAGTCCTTTCACTAGCAATTCTTTCAGTACACATAAGATCAAAAATTAATTTTCAAATTTGAAAAAAGTGACTTTTAAACAACTTTTCCAGAATTATGTTTTAGGAAGTAACATACTCCTAATTATCATTCAATATTTCTAATAATGATGATTACCAAATGTACATGAAAATGTTAAATTAATAGAGTACTACACATATTCACTGTAGTCAGTTACTACTTTAAATCTAGTTTTTCAGCACAGCTAAACAGAGCACTATCCTAAAGAAAATCTACACTGTCATATAACATCATTTAACCAACAATGAAGGTTTTTTTTAGTTATGCACTTACTTTAAAAACTGTATGAGCAACCATGTACCTTCAAAAGACCTCATGGAGGTTACCAAATGTTAGGAAATTATAAAGTCAAACTGGGCACTCAAGCTTATCATGGAGGAGAGATTTTATCTAGAATCATGGTTCTTTAGTCTGGCTAAAGAGGTACAACAACATTATTGCTATTATGTAACTCTCATCATCCAAATGGAACATCCAGGGTGTTATTTCTCTTTGCCTGACTACAGAAACTGGTAGCCCTTTCAAGCATCAACAAGTTGTAAATAATCATTAGCTAATTATTAAAGCATTCCCATCCCTTTTAAAATAAGAAATGGACAATAAAGTAGCAAACAACACAGAACTTTCAATTTCAAGTCTCGTGTTTACTCAGCAACATCACAACTGAACTTATTCGGCTGCTGGACCTCCTCAAGTTTTTTACAACTATTAGTGGTCAACCGGACAAATTCAGTACTACCTTTTTTATGTGATCACATGATTGTTTTGAGTCGTTTTATGGAAAAGTAAAATGGGAGGAGGAATGGGACTAAGGTTTTAGGGTCCTACTACAGTGTGCTTTACACATCCAGGCAAAATGTGTCTTAATCCCCACCGTATGAGTAAGAAAACAGAGGCTGTGAGAGGGTAACTTGCCCAAGGTTAACCGATAAAAAATTGGAACATTTTGATTCAAACCCAAGTCTATGTGGCAAAGTCAGAATAGGCAGATGAAATGCTATTTTTTAAGAAGTTTTAGAAAATTAATCTCTAAAGAAAGTCTTTCACATGATATATACTAAAATCATATATATTTTGAATGGATGGATCACAGTAGAAAGGTATGATCTTGGAGAAGTTGCTTCATTGTCTCAGGTTTTTGTGGGTTTTTTCCATCTAATAAATAAGGACAACAAGTAATTCTCACACAAGGTTGTCATAAAGGCAAAATGCTCTAATATGTTTAATACACTTAGCATAAGACCTAGCATCTAATAAGGTCTTAATAAATGTTAGTCAAATTTGTATTATTACCTTTGTTGTCATATGTAAAATTAAAAGGCCTCTGAAGAAGTCACTGGGTCTTCTTTTATCCTCTATCTTTTAATAGAGATTCTGGAATATAGTAAAATGCTCAACAAATGCTCATTGATTATATAACACCTAATAATTTTCCATTTACTTTTATCTCAATGTGTAAATATTGATGGACAGAAAACAAGGTATCCCTTTTGCCGATCTTTGTTTTTCCCACAAAGAGGCCTTGATTCAAAAGTTCTCTAAGCACAAAAGATCCTTCACAGGAAGTCCTACCTGGTTAAAGAGAGAGAGGAAACAACAACAACAAAGCCTCCAAACTTCCTTACATCATGTAAAGAAAAAGTAGGCAGGCAAGGGCACAAAAATTATCTCAGCTCATAGCTTTTCCTTCACTTGAAAGTAAATCACCTGCACCACTTGAAAACTGTATAAATTCCCATTGTCCTCTGAAATCTTCTACTACTCTCCAACAGGCTCTCTTCATGATCAGTCCTCTAATCATACAACAAAGAGGAAGAGTCAGAATCGATTAATTGCGTGTTTGTCCACTGAATGACTATACGTGGTATACATGTCTTTAAACCAATATTTACATTTTTACTTCTTTCTCTTATTTATAATTCAACATGACAGGGTAATTTACCTCATTGACATCTTAAGCATCTATAAACTGATAAGCACTAGTTTGGAGAAGGGCACATACTAATTTCACTTTCTCTGTTGTGAGCTGATTTTGAAGATGAACTTGATTTCATCTCTGTAGCAGGAAGGTGGGGTCAGAAATGCATACTTTCCAAATGCTCACATAAAGCAGAACACACCATGAAAAAAAAAAAAAAATGTGGGCTTTGGAATCAGACAGACCTGACCTGAAAACCTGGTTCTACCTCTTAATCTCAGTTTAAAAAAAGAAAAGGAAAAAAAAAAAAAAAAAAAAAAAAAAGCCCTGCACGAGCCTCAGTGTTTCCTCCTGTATAGAAACGAGTAAAACATGGACCCCAGGGGGTTGTTGGAAGGATTAGGTTAGAAAGTGTAAAAGAAAAGGCTGTCATAGTACTTGGTATTAATAATATTAAGAAATGATAAGAATTATGATCTCTTTTCAAGCAATTTTCAAACAAAGACTTACTAAAACACTAATTAGTGAAAGGCCCCTGTAAGGCATGTTCCCACTCCCAAAGCATTCCTTTCCACACAGCCTCAAGCATTCACAAGCATTCCCCCAGATGCCTCTGACATGTGTGTAAAGAAGAATAGAGAAGAGGGCTAGAAGAAAAAGGCAACTGTTTTTTTTTTTTTTTCTTTTGTGTGTGGTTTATTGCTTATTATTAACACATTTGACTTTTTGTTAGCATTCATACAAGTTCTGTAAAGAAGACGTCACATGTTAGAAAATGAAGTTTATAGATCCTTTGTGGACTCCACTTTTCTTAGTAGTATATTTATGGCTCCATTAGTATGAATACGTAGTTAAGAAACTCCAGTATCAAAATATTAATCATATTTCACAAGATATAAAGAAGCTGGCTAAACAGTGCCATTTCTGTGATAACCTGAATTTTATCATTAAAACTCTTGTAACTAAAGTCACATACTTTACATAATATTTATTCTGTATAGAATTTATCCACATACAATGATATCAGCTTTAAAACAAATGACTTTTATTTGTATAAAGTCATCGTATAAAATTGAGTAATATACAACACACTTCAGTGAATTATACTGATATTCTAGGATTCAAAAATTTGGATCATTCTAATTCCTATTTTTTCCTGTTTAATTGGGTTGTCTTAGGTAGGTTGCTTTACTGTCCTGTGCCTCAATTTCTTTACTTATGTGGGATAACTGTCCTATTTCCGAGATATGTAAAGAATAACAAAAATTATTAAATAGTTTGCAAATATAAAATAGAAGAAATAGGCAACTATTTGAAAAACACAAATTCCTACCCTGTGCCTCTCTTTGAAAAAAGTTGAGTTTCTTACACCATCAAAATCTTAAGGTGGACAAAGCAAATATTGAAAAACTATATGGACCAAATATGTGAGCAAGTGCTACTGTGGATAAAGTGATTAATAAATCTTGCTCTTAAGAAGCTAACAACTTATTGAGATAACAAGCTTATAAAAAATACATATATATAGAAGACAAGACAGTAAATGCATTCTCTGACAGAGTTAGAGGCAAAGTACCATGAAAGCAACAGGGAAGAAATATATCTGGCTCAAGGATCTATAAAAGGTTCAAGGAGAAAGCGGAATGTAGAACTGGGCCTTGAAATATGTGCGGATTCCTCTGGGCAGTGAGTTGGGCCAGTAGAATTCCACGCTGAAGAAACGCTAGTCAAAAGCAAGGAGGCTGAAATTCTCCAGTATTCAGGAGATGCCACAGTCTGTCTCCCAGGTCTGGAAAAAAATGTAGGTGAAAAAAGACATGGGAAGTGAGGTGAGAAAGGGAAGTTAGGACCAGGCATCCATGCATTCCCAGTGCCATTGAGAATCAGGCCTTTACGACACAGGCAGCAATGACTTGGGAGACATCAGTCAAGCTTGATATGAATTGACTCATGGTTTGGAAATATCCCAGTAGTATATTAAATCTAAAATAATAATAATAATAATAATGAAACATAGGGTCAAGAAGGGATTATTAAAATAGCCCAGGCCTACACTAGAAAATCAAGAAATGGAAATTTTTTTAAAAGACATTATATTGTTAGATCCCATGGGATTTAACAAGTTATAATCCTTATAATATACAAATATTCCTCTCAGGGTAAAAGTCAATAGCGGACTGAATGGGGCTGGGACAAGAAGGACTGACTGGCATGTGTGATCAAAAGTCAAAATAACCCCCAAGAGTTGCTAAGTATAGATTTAATATTGGTTATAAGGGGTATCTATACTACAACAAAGGGGCATCATCGGTGGATGAAATGCAACAGCCAAGGTCTCAGGTTGAGGATGTGCTCAAGGTTCCCACTGGGTCTCTCTGTTTCACAGCAGACTCACAGCTGGCTACTGAGGCTGCAGAAATGCAGGCCTCAGGTGGAAAAGATAAGCTAGCAGGGGAATCAGGACCCACCCAAATTACCCAAAGTTCAGGGCAGGACTCCAGTGAAGCAGAGACAAATCCATGGGCTGGCTGGGGAAGACCTGGGTGTATGGATGTTGAGAGCACACTTAACAAGAAAGCTTTAGGTAGCAAAAATATCAAGAATAATTCCAGGCCACACTCATGGGTGGAAGAGACTTTGTTGGGATTAACTAACCAACTTTTGAACCAAAAGGTTGAAAGTCTTCAGTACTGAGAAAAGCTGAAAAAGACTAAAACTGTGTTATCTGAACATAAACTTATAATACGAATGTTTTTCTGAACTCCTAAACTAAATTCCTTATCTGAGTGTAATGACATCATTATAAAAAAAAAAAACACACCTAAAGACCTAGCACCAACAGACATAAAATATTTTCATTCAAAATCAAGATGAAATATATATTTTTAAAAGTCTTTCAGTCTTTTTGGAGAGCTTGCACAGTTGGGCTCAGTTTCAGCTCTAGCTTCACCTGCCCCTGAGCAGACCATATGCTACCCTCACACCGAACTACTCTATAGTCTCCAACATTCAGGGCACTCTGGTGTGTTTATGCCTCCATTTATAATACCTGTCTTCCTTTTCTGGTTTGGCAACTCCCACTCATCCTTCACATCACCTTCACCTTAAGATATCTAGTGCCTTCAAGCAGAACTAATCACTGGGTGAGTTCTTACAGCATTTTCTACATTCCTTTCCTGGGGTAGGATACTTGTCCTTGAAGATCAGCTCAAGAGGTCTTGGGACTCTCACAGCGCTCCATTTCTGCCTTTACACCTAGTCTTGCCATCCACAGTATCACATCCCTTGACGATTTCTACCACCGAAGTGTGAAGTACCCCTGAGCCATAGCTACATCTTATTCATTATTTTATACCCACTACTTAGCCCAGTTTCTGGCACAAAGTAATTTATCAATATGTTGAGTAAGTTAAAATTTTTCCAGTTTCCCACTACCTGAAAAGGTTTTATGCATTTATTTACTTTTGTATCATATTAACCCTTACCATTTGAATAAAGACATTTATCCTTATTTCACTTGCATATTCTAGGTTTCCTTCCCTCAATTTCTTAGAAATTAGCTATGATATTTTTAAACTAGAGAAATATGACAAATTTTTATTTCAGTTAATATGATAATGGTACTTCAATAATTTAATCCTACATATATTGTTAAAATGGAATTCAGGGTGGAAGCAACCCAAGTGCCCATCAATATATGAGTGGATAAAAAACCTTTGGTACCTATATACAATGGAGTACTATCAGCCATAAAAAAGAATGTAATCTTACCTTTCGTGACAGCATGGATTGACAAGAGGGTATTATGCTAGGTGAAATAAGTCAGGGAAAGAAAAATACCATATAATTCCATTTATATGTGGAATCTAAAAAACAAAATTAACAAACAAAATAGAAACAGACTCATACCAAGAACAGACTGACAGTTGTCAGAGAGGAGGGGCTGGGTGGAAAAGGTGAAGGGATTAAGAAGTACAGAGTGGGAGTTACAGAATAGTCACAGAGATATAAATTACAGCATTGGGAATACAGTCGATAATATTGTAATCACTGTGCATGGTGTCAGGTGGGTATCTGGAACTGTAAGTACATGATTTTCTAACCACTATGTTGTCCATCTGAAACTAATACAGAATAATTTTGAATATAAACGGTAATTGAAAATTTTTTAAATAAAAGAAAATATGAGGTCAGCACTAAAAAAAAAAAAATTATGGAATTCAGGGATTTCAATAATAATAGGCTACTGTGTCTGCCCATTTAAAAGGTACCAGCCTGAACAAAACTGATACATTTTTATTCTTACCATCCCAAAGGTAGAATTTTTATATCCTTGATATCACCCATCATCTAGGATGCATCAAAACCAGCAGCACCACTTACTTTCCAGACCCTGCCTTTGATTCCCCGAGACACCACCACTACTATCTGTACTCACATTGTGCACTACTCAGCCCTTGCGCATTGGAAAGCAATCTGAGACGTAATAGCTCCTCGGCATCCACACACTTTGCTGACAATACAGGTAATTCTCACAACAGCCCACACCACAGATAAGGATTCTAGACTTATATAAGTAATTAACCAAATTACACTGGAATAAAGGGCCGAAGTGGGATTTTATAATGGGAGACTCCAAAGCCGTCTCCATCCACTACACCAGCGGATCTCAGCCTTACCCATGGGTCACAGTCACCTGGAGAGCTTATTAAAACAGGTTTTCTGATTACACAGGCCTGGAGTGGACCTGAGAATCTGCATTTCTATCAAAATCCCAGTTGATACTGACACTGCTGACTAGAGACCACATGTTAAAAACCACTACATTACACCATAATGATAAAGCAAGTTACTTATTTGAAGACATCTAGTTAATTTAGTAGCCCTCAAGATAATTTTCTCTTGACACCCATGAAGGCATACTTTCCTAATGATAAAATATGGCGTTCTGTGACAGAGAGGGGAGACATCAGGGGAAGAAAATAGTGCTGAGGACGTATCCCTGAATGAGAAAATTCAACACGGTAGCAATACCAACTCTCTAAATATTTATATGGAAACTAAACCCAAGGAATCAATTTTCATTCCCAATTCTAAATTCACATGGAAAAACAAAAGCACAAATACCTGAAAACAGCCAGGAAAAAGGGAAGGAGGGAAGGAAGGAAGGAAGAGGAAGGGAGGGAGGGAAGGAAGGAAGGAAACACTGACTATTATGACTCCACCAGATCATTAAAATATACTAAAGCAACACTGCAAGTAAAAATTTTGGATTGATAGAAAAGCCTAAAAAATCAATGGAGCTGAATGGAAAGTCCACTAACAAACACATGAATAAAAATAATTTTATTATGTAGTAAAGGTAACATTTCAAAACAGTAGGAAAAGAGCAATTGTTCAATAGATAATGTGAGACAATTATGTTTCTTAAAAATTTAGAACCTATCTAATACTACAAAAGAACTTCAGTCTGTTTCTATCAAATATTTAATCTATCATAAATTTAAGATATGGGAATATTTCAAAGATTTAAAATGTACATACATTTCTAAGCAAGACAAAGGAAAACTTAAAATTGTCTCTAAAATAATATGAAAATAAATGCCAAAAATGACAAAACAGGGGAAGTATTTATTTGGCATATAAGATATTAAAACATAGGTTTTTACACAATAAGAGCAAAGTACATATCAGGTGTACTTTACAAAATCAATAAGAGAAAGATGAATATAGAAACATAACAGGTATGAAGTGAATTTTTAAGAGAAAAGAGAATGAAAACTAATCACTGAGTTTCTCAAACATCATTAATGATCTAAGAAATAGAAACTTAAAATAATCAACATTTTCCGTCATCGACTGAAAATCATCATGATTTGACAATGTAGAAAGTAATTGTTTTTTCATCAAACTGAAAACTAAAAATGGAACGAAAGCTTGGCAATGTCAGGAAATGTGCCAAAGTGTCAAACACAAAGTGAATATTAAGTAGAGAAGGAAAAAACTGTTTTAGAAACTTTATATGTTTTTACTGTTTATCATCCAGAGGCCAGGTTTTCACAGATTCTCATTTAAAGTGCATCCTTGTCTTTAAAAGATGACTGATTTTTAAAGATTTTTGTTTAGTTATTTCAGAGGGGATGGGGAGTGGGGGAACAGCTTGTTTTGCCTTGGTTTTTTTTCAACTTCATAAACTCTTTCTCTATTCAGAACAGTTTAATGCAAAGAGCAAAATGATGCCATTTTTATAAAATACACAAGTGCTGTCAGGAAATTCAATGATGCGTGACAAATCTTTAAAATTGCCTACTTCTCTGAAATCACAAAATAGTAATTTGTGATGTGTTCATACCATTCAAATAACAGCTAGTTTCAATGACCACACTAGAACACACACCAGTTTAAAATTTGAACACAGTGTAGTGGCTACCTTCTTCATGATCATACCTCTTTAGCCACGGCTTTGAGGGTTCTCACCAATTTTCAATAGTATACGACCAGTGGAAACCTATTTGGGATAGCTTAATGAGAAAACAAAAAACAAACGAAGAAAAAAAACGCAGCTGTTTGCCACCTTGCAACCAAAGCAATCATTTGCCTTCCTTTCAGAAATAGCACTGACAATTTTTAACTGGATTAGTATCCATGTGGAAGTGATTCTGGCACAGCATGAAGATGGCGATAACACGCTCGATGAGAAAGAACACCTTCAAGCAGATGTCACCTCATGTTCCATACCCAAGAGAACAAACCTCATCGAGGATTTAGAAAGGAAATTCATAACCTACTCAACCAAATCATCTTCAAGACATGTATTATCAACAAATGATTTGTAAGTGGCTCTCATCTTACATACCATTCTTAATGTAAAGGAGCTATTTAAAGTTTACAAATGTAGAAAGTATGAGACCATGTAGCGAGAGGTTCCCAGTCTGTATTCTGCTACTGCAAATTTCCTGAAAATGGGATGTACCTGAGCCATGGATAGGAAAGGTACAAAATAAAAATCTAGTCTCCTTTACACGAGGGGACATCTTGTAATCTCAAAGATAAGGTCTTTTCATTAGAAACCACTGCCAAGAATAAGATCAGTGAAAGAACATGTTTGGTTAGTTGGTTATTTTCTTTCTTAGAGGAAAAAGGTATAAATGTTGACAATATACACATTGTGTGCTCATTATCTCCACATCTTACCAGGTAGAGCCTTTTCTAATGATTGTAATGGGCCAGAAAAACCTGTTTACAGTGAATCACTTTCTATGAACTAATGACTTACAAAATAGCATTATTAAGATTTGGAAAACATAGATCCTTAACCAAATACGAACCACTGATATACTAAATACAAAGAGTGGGCAGCTTAAACCAATCTTGTGAAATTTTCATATGGCTGATGTTCAAAAGCTTTAATAATTTAGTTATAGACACTTAACAGTGAAATTAAAATCAGCCAATGAGTTGCATTACTTCATCAATATTTCATGGTTTTGCATACAAATACTTCCAATGAATCCCAGCCATAAGCCAGCCTATGAATAGCTATCTTTATTTTCGGGGGGGGGGGGGGGGGAGGGGCGGGGAGGAGATTAAAAAAATAAATACAACAGATGCAAAGAGGTTAAACAATTTGTTTAAATTTTTCTAACTATTTAATGGCTGGGCCAAAATTCAACACTTGGTCTCCCTGAAATGCCAAGCCTATGTCCTTAGATTATTCCCAGTGCTTCTTGATTGTCACTTCCCATAGACAGGTCACACACTTAAGGCAATAAAGGTGACTGCTGGAGTCTAGTCAGATGAAGAATAACCACCACTGTTGCCTGATGCCAAACTGGCAGCTCTGCCCCTGTGTCTGCTGAGCTGGGGGCCCTGGGAGGCCTGGGCACCGAAGGAAGAAGTCAAAGCCAACCACCTCTTGCTGCCATAGCTATGATCCTCAAGCCTCCTGGGCTGCTGGATATTCCCTTTAGGAATTTTCCCTTTGGCAACTCACCAGACCTTGCAATCCACCGCCCCAGTGAGGGCAGCATTCTCTAGTCTTACCATAAATAGTCCCAGAATGCGAGAGGCAGTTTTGCTACTCAGTTCTGACTAAGAAAAGCCAATGCTAACAACTTCCCCCAGTCCAATGAGAAGAACAAATCTCAGGGAAAAGTCCAATGGGGATAGGGAGATGGTACATATACATGTACAAGTCCTATATTTGCATAAACATTCTGAAAAGATTTATTAAGACATCTGAGGAACTAGATATAATGCTAACCAAGACACACACAAAAAAAGGATTTGAAACTACAGATTAATTGGCATTTCAGAGATTTGAACTGTCCTTATTTTAAAACAGAGAGAGTATTGTTTATACTCCCTTGGATGTTGTTCAAAGATATGTATTTTTAATAAGATTGAGTCACGTTTTCGGTCCAGCTAAAGTGATTTTATTCCATGAATATAATTTCCATGTACTGTACAGTAATGTTTTCAATACAATTAGTTGCCAGTGTCCAGCCCAGTACCTGACACATAGTGAGCTTTCAATAAGTATCTGTTGAATGAATAAAATCAATGAACCGTTGATTCTTTCAGGAAGGTTTCTTGTTTTTCTTGTTGTTACAAAGGGTTATCTATTAAGTAACTTTAAACTACTCCTCTCCAACTAATCCAAGTTTAAAACTCCTCCTTCTCAAATCCATACCTGTCCACAAGCCCAGTTCCTTCACCCCTCAACGAGCCTAAGACTTTCAGCCCTCTTACTGCCTTTGACCACAGCAAAGATTAATAACCAGAACTCCCCCTGGATCCAGGGCTTCTGGGAGCAGACCACAGAGGACGCATGTGAGGAAATGTACACCTAACTTCCTAGTGCATTCTGATAGCTGACTACTATTTCCCCCTAAGAAAGTCCTTTTCTTTGGCATGTCTCTCCCTGATGGCAAGTCACAGAGCCATCCCACACAGATGTCTCTGAAACCTGTCATGGCTTTCACGGTTTCTAGCTGTGACAAACCCTGGGCTGGTTTCCTCACTGCTGCAGACTCTGCAGTCTTCCAATTCTGGAATCACATTCACCCAAGCCTAAAACTCATACTCTATCACCGTTAATGTCACTGGAAACAGTCCAGATATTTAACAATCAGGTGAAAAGTTTAAAAAAAAAACAACCACCACTAAATCCACATATAGTTTTTTATACTACTTCAAAAAACATTTTTTAAATGAGTTTTAAATAACTGAAATAATCTATAATATAATCTTGAAGAAAAGGAATATAGGAATAGTATATGTAGTTAAAAATCTAAACAGTTATTTAAACATCTAAGAGGATACACTCTACCCACTGCGTTACCTGAACTATATCTGAAAGAATATAGATTTTAGATACAAATCAGTGTTCTGATAAATCAGTTTGGAAAATACGACTTTCCAGGTCCATTTTGGAAGTCCATTATGCATATTAGCATACTAAAATCCCTGAGATGACATTAAGAGAAAAGTTAAGCCAGATGTTTTAAAAAATTATTTGACCATGGAAGTTGTTTTTACACAAAATACGTTAATTTGTATCTCATTCAGAACACACTTTGCAAATCATGTCAACAGTTGTTATCTCCAGGTAGCCTAGAAAATGATTATTTTTTCTTATAAACATATCAATTTTGTAATCAGAAAAAAAAATGAATAGCAAAAAAATGTTTCGTACTATTTAATGTTACTCATACTACTTATTATTAGATTGGCTTTGTCACAGCTGGAAGTTCTGGGAGAGTGGGGTAAAGGTGAGCAGAGCAAAGTGGTCAAAGCAAAGAGATTTCAAATGACATCTGAGTTCCATTCTTAGGTCTGTCACTACCTGGTCACATGATTCTGGTCAAGTTACACTCTAAGCCTCAGTTTCCTTTTATGAACAATCTAGATAACAACTACATCTACTTTACAGAGTGGTTGTTGACTAGTAAATGCAGTAGCATGTGTCACAGTTAACACAGTACCTGGTGAATAGTCAGTGTTTCACGAATGCTCACTGCTTGTATGACCAGTCATACAGGACACCACCCATTGCTCTTAAATTACTGTGACCGAGATGCTTTTAATCAGTGGGTATTTGAATGAATTTATAAATATTCATCCAACCTCTGAAGCAATTAAGACTCCATATCATTTTACATATTATTTTGTAATACACATCATTTAAAGGTAAATTTACCAAGAAAACCTTAATGCTCAAAAAAATTTTCCACGTTCAGTCTGTGCAGAGGTGTTTCATTCTGTTTGAAATTTTTCATTGCACTACTAAAAAAAGTAGACCTTAATTACATTATAAAATTTTGAAGCAGTCTTTCCATTTTGACATCAAAACATACCTGTAAGAATATGGAAAGTACTCCTGTATTACAAAAAAAAAAATTGAATCCAGGAAAACAAAATAAGTAAAACTATTTACCTGTATGTGCTCTAATAAAGGCATTTAGTCGAGGGTGTGTAAGGTTAATTTTCAGACAATGCCATCATGCTGCCACCAGACAGAAGTTACCTACAGCTTTACACAATCTGAGACAAATGCTGCCCCCTCGCCTCTCCTGTACTTAAGGATGAAGGAGTCGGAGTTACAGATTCCTCATCCTCTTATCAATAACAAATATTAGGTTCTAAATTGCCACTTAATTCTACAGCCATTTATGGTACAATACAATACCTAAATATCTAATTTATAGGAGGTAGAAGATCTGATTTTAATCTACATGTTAAAAAAAGTTATCTTCAATACATGATAGCCTATGATAAGAATAGTATCTCAAATTCCCACTTGCTCTTTTGAATAATGATGTTCTTATGTATGACATTACAATTGAAAATTTTCAGTCAGTGAACATCAGTCCTAACAAGATCAAAGAAATACAGTTAACACTCATCGTACACAGAAGAAAAGTGAAAATATCAAAAGATAAGGCTATTCCCATAATTGTGGGGTGAGGAAACAATCAAAATTACAGTCACCTTGGTAGCACATTTTTAATCTCAGAGGGGGCATTTTTCCTCCTCTAAAAAGAAATGTGATTTCCATTAAGATCGTCACCCACTTTGTATTCAGCATCCCAGGAACAGCTTCTCTGCACCTGGCACAGGGACCTTCATAATGGACTCATGGAGAAAACCAATGCCACCTTTCACTTCCTAGGAAAGAAATGAGAAGAGGGCGTGTCCCCTCACTCCTTGTTTTCCAATTAGTAGACTAACGATGCCAGCATCACAAAAGACTGTTTTCTAACAAAATAGATAATATTTAAAATTTAACAAACATAAACTGAATGCCTGTGTGTGCTGGTGTTACTTCCACACTTTCATTCTGTATAATCAATCACCTTCTTCCACCAGAGGAAACTCGGGATGAATGAGGGGAAAGAAAGTGATTCAGTCAGCGAATGACAGAGCAGAGATTCAATTCCAGGTTTTCTGTCTCCAAATCCATTCTGCAACAGCTGCCTGTTGAATGCTATTCTGACTTCTGGCTGGACCAGTTTTATTTGAAACCCAAACCAATGCTGTTAAATGCCCAAGAGCCAAGTTCACCTAAGGTAGACAGCAGAGTTAAATGAAGGGTGTTGGGCTCACTTCAAATGCTTTCTGGAATGCTGTATCATATGCTCATACATTAAATAATATTTGTTTCTGATGAATTCTAGCTTAGAATTTCATTTTATTTTAGGACGATGTAAAATCCCAATTTGTTGCCAAAAACATTCTTAGAAAAAAAAAAAGAGAACAAATGTGTTTTCTACTATCATATTTTCAGCTTTGTACTCATTTTTGAAACATAAATCCCCCCCAAAAAAATTGGGGAGAAGAAATACACATACTGATTGTTCTTTCCTAGGTACCTATTGGACAATTTACTCTCTTCCATTAATGTTACCTCTAAATACTCAATCTCTTTTTTCATAAGCCTGGAGAAAGTGCCCTTTATTATCTGGTCTTATTCTTCAGCCATTATGTTCACATCAAAAGGCTAATTTCTTATACCGATAGAAGAATTAAAAGGCAAGATTCAATTTAGATTTCAGGACATTGACACAAACAAGAATTCTTATGCACAAGTTAATGAATAATTGCTTATTTCTCAAAACCTATAACTTAGTCTATAAATTATGTTACTCTGCTATCATTATTCAAAAATAGGAATATTTAGGCTGTAAGTAGTAATATAGCACTTACGTCCTGTTAGACAACCCTGCCCATGATGGTCAAATATTTCGTCTTCTCTTAAGTTGGAGATGGAAATGACATTACTCAAAATTTTCACTTACACTACTAATGAAATGCATATTTCTTCTATAAACACCACTGCAGGGAATAATGCTAAAAGAGAATCTCAAACCAAGAATTGCACTTTATAAATAGAGTGCTGAGAAGATTACTGCAACCCTTTTAACGGTGCATTTGATTCACTGAGTAATGGCTGCAAAAATGAATGTTAAATACTTAGTTTGATATTATGCATAATGAGCTTTGACCTCTCCAGTGGACAAGTATTTTGCTGGTCTCCATCCCCAACACTGACTTCTTGCTCAAGTTTACATAAATTCAAATAATATCTAATAACTGATCATTACATGTCAAAGTATATGCAGTAAACTAAATTAAATCCATCAGTATACACAAAAGTAGTCAAGAATATGGCCTCTGCATTTTATGGTTTCTCTACCTAGTTAATTTTAAAAAGCATACCAGGAAAGACTATTAGCACAAGAGATTGTAAACTGCATGAAGGATGCTAAAATGACCACTTAGTAATAGCAAAAAGGGAGGAGAGAGAAATAAATCCAATTATCTATCAATTGGAGACAGGTTATATAAATCATGATTCCTTACAAAGACATAATACACAGCATGGGGAAAAACAGAACTCTTTAAGCAATGAAATGGAATAATTATCAAGCTATGTTAAGTGAAAATGCAGAGTACAAAGCAGAAATAATTGTGTATATATAAAAGAGAAAGAAACAATACACATATAGTCATTTGCTCCTGAGCTCAAGGAGATGCACTGCCCAATATGGTAGCCAATAGCCATCTAAAGGCTCTTCAGCACAGAGATATGGCTAGCATGACTAAGAATTTAAATTTAAATTTTATGTAATTAATTTCAAGTTCAAATATGACTCAGTAAAATATTTTCTGTTCAAGACAACTTGTTTTATAGAACTTGAATCATGTTAACTGCATCATTTAGACTGAATTTTTTAATGTAGGATCTACAAAGTTTACAGTCGCATTTGTGGTTCACACTGTATTACTGTACCACTGAACAGCACAGGTATAAAGTAGCCTACCAGAATTTGAAAGACCTGGTAACATTGATTGCCACTGAGGAGAAAACCTGGGTGATAAGAACCATGGGGCTGGGGGTATAACTCTCCCTATTTTGTCATTTTCGTCTTTTGAATTTTGCACCATTTGAATGTATTACCTATATTAAAATAATGAATCAATGATGCGACCTATAAACACCACTATAAAGATCATCCTTAGCATAATTAAAAATTTAATTTTGGATGAAATCTCTCCCCCCAAGAGCAATATGGTACTTCTAAAGAGGTTACACATGGTCTTTGGCAGAAAATTGTTTCTAATAACCTAAGATCACAAAAGTATTTCACAAACTAAAGGTACCAGAGTTATCAACTGAACATAAGAGATTAAAGCCTTCAAACCTCGAACTGTTAGTTTAGTGCCAGTCCAGTCTAGCATCTGGCGCCACCACTTTTGCCACCGTCAGAAAATTTTCTGTTTTTCATTTTCCATTCACTGAATATATTTTGCCCATTTTCATGTTCCTTTCTTCATCTATATCCCCAAGTAAAAATTTAATTACCTCCACATTTCCATTTAGCACAGCATGCATCTACTTGGCTAACTAAAAAAGGAAAAATGCCAGGAAAATTCTCCCCTTCGCAACTTCTGAAATTAAATTTTTTTCCATGAGGCAGTAGTGTAAAAACACAAGCAGATCACTAAGCGTTCAATATAAGGGAGTAAATGGGTACTATATACCCAACTTAAGTTAAAGCATCTAGCTCTTCTCTTTGAATAAGTATCCTAGGTAGGAACAAAAGATGGGAAGAAACCACTCCCATAATCCGGTACAACATGTGAAAATTAAATGACCCTTCAACACTTTGTGTAGTTTTGCTGCCACCTAATAACTGAATCGTTAAGACCTGAGAGTAATGGGAACTGCTTCAAACCACAAAATACAGATGCATCCTTTAAGACAGTGACTCTGTCTCTTTCCTCATTCTATTAAAGCAGTGCTGCTACTTGGCTATCAGGCATAAAAGGAGAAACAAAGGATTGCTCCTCTCTCTGACAGTTCCACTTCGAGCATACCTTGAATCCACTTCAGCACAAAGGAGAAAATATATTCAATGGCTCTTATAATTATCTTGACTACCATTGACTTAATTGGTGGGGAAACTAAGGCACATCCACCAGACCTTCAAATGGCAGAGTGGTAGCCATTTTCAGATTTAGCAACTCAATTTCCTGTTTTTCCAGCACATCTGCACTGATAGATGACTGTAGCAGCTGTTAAAACTGTAGCTCCTGTCACACAACTCCCCTTGGGATTGACTAATACTTCCTTACTTCCATTTCTCCAGAAACAAAATAGCATGTGTGCAGGTTAGAGATTAAAATTCTCAAGGACTAGTAATACACATCTCACCTAGGTCTGACTACCTTAACTCTACTTTGTTACAAATATATCTTGGTAAAAGTATAGAAGCTGTAATGTTAGGCTATAAAGTGACATGGTGTTTTTAGTTTCAAATTTATTTATTTTTATTAAGTTTATTAGGGTGCCATTGGTTAATAAAATTACATACATTTCAGGTGTATAATTCTAGGATACATCATCTGTGTATTGTATTCTGTGTTTACCATCCCAAGTCTCCTTTCATTGCTGTTTATGCCCCATTTCCCTCTTCTACCTGCCCCAACCCCCTTTCCCTCTGGTAATCACCAATTTGTTGTTTGTGTCTATGAGTTTTGCTTGTTTTGTTTTTTGTTTTTGTTTGTTTTGCTTAATCCCTTCATCCAGTCCCCCAACTCACCTCCCTTCTGACAGCTGTCAATCTGTCCTCTCTCTGTTTCTACTTTGTTTTTAGATGATTTTGTTCATTAGATTGCACATATAATTGAAATCATATGGTACTTGTCTTTCTCTGACTGCTTTCTCTATTATGCTTACTTCACTTAGCATAATAGTCTCCAGGTCCATCCATGCTGTTGCAAAAGGTAAGATTTTCTTCTTTTATATGGCTGAGTAGTATTCCATTGTGTATATGTCTCACAGCTTTTTTAATTCACTCATCTACTGATGGGCACTTAGGCTGATTACGAATCTTGGCTATTGTAAATAATTCTGCAATGAATATAGGGGTGCATGTATTTTTTCAAACTACTGTTTCAGGTTTCTTCAGATATATTCCCAGAAGTAGAATCTCGGGGTCTTAAGGCAATTCCTTTTTAATTTTTTGAGGCAATGCCATACTGCATTCCACAGTGGCTGCACCGATCTGCATTCCCACCAATAGTGCACATCCTCGACAGCCCTTGCTTGTTAATTTATTAATAGCCATTCTGACAGGTGTGAGATGATATCTCATTGTGGTTTTAATTTGCATTTCTCTGATGATTAGTCATGTTGAACATCTTTTCATATATCTATTGGTCATCTTAAGTCCTCTTTGGAGAAGTGTCTATTTAGTTCCTACACCCATTTTAAACTGGATTTTTTGGGTATTAAGTTTTATAAGTTCTTTATAAATTTTGGATATCAACCCCTTATCAGATGTAGCATTGGTGAGTATGTTCTTTCATTCAGTGGATTGTCTTTTCATTTTGTCAATGTTTTCTTTTGCTGTGCAAAAAATTTTTACTTTGATGTAGTCCCATTTGTTTATTTTTTCTTTTGTTTCCTTTGCTACAATAAATATCCAGGTTTTTACTGCCTATGTTTTCTCCTAGGATTTTTATGGTTTCAAGTCTACCATTTGAGTCTTTAATCCCTTCTGAGTTTATTCTTTTGTGTGGTGTAAAAAGGTGGTCTAATAACATTTTTTTGGTGCTTATCTGTCCAGTTTTCCAAAACCATTTATTGAATAGACTACCTTTACCCCATTATATGTTCTTGCCTCTTTTGTCAAATATTGATTGGCTACAAAGTCAGAAGTTTATTTCTGGTCTCTCAATTCCATTCCTTTGATCTATATGTCTGTTTTTATGCCAGTACAATGCTGTTTTGATTACAATGGTCTTGTAATATAATTTGATATCAGGTAGCATGATTCCTCCAACTTTGTTCTTCTTTCTCAAGATTGATGTGGCTATTAAGGGTCTTTTGTGGTTCCATAGAGATTTTTGGAATATTTATTTTAGTATCTTGATAAGAATTGTGGTGAATCTGTAGTATAGACATTGTAATGATACTAATTCTTCCTATCTATGAATGTGGTATATGTTTCTACTTATTTGTATCGTCTTTTATTTCTTTCTTCAGTGTCTTAAAATTTTCTAAGTACAGGTCTTTTACATTCTTGGTTAAACTTATTCCAGGGAATTTTATTTTAATTTTTGATGCAATTTTAAATGGGAGTATTTTCTTAGTTTCCCTTTCTAATGGTTCATTATTGGTTTATGTAAATACTACTGATTTCTGGATATTTATTTTGTATCCTGATACTTACTGAACTCATTTATCAGTTCTAGTCACTTTTCAGTGAAATCTTTAGGATTCACTATGTACAACATAATGTCGCCTGCAAATATGACAGTTTTACTTATTTTTCTTCCAATCTGGGTGTCTTTTATTCTTTTTGTTTGATTATTGTGTCTACGACTTCCAGTACTGTGTTGCATAACAGTGGTGAAAGTGGACATCCCTGTCTTGTTACCAATCTTAAGGGAAACACTTGTAGTTTTTGCCCATTGGGTATGATGTTGGCAGTGGGTTTGTCATATATGGCCTTTATTATGTTGAGGTATGTTTCCTCTATTCCCACTTTCCTGAGAGTTTTTATCATAAATGGGTGTTGGATTGTACCAAATGCTTTCTCTACATGTATTTATATGATCATGTGCTTTTTATCCTTTACTTTGTTTATGTGATGTATCATATTTACTGATTTGTGGATATTTCACCAACCTTGCATCCACAGAATAAATCCCACTTGATAACTGCGTATGATCTTTTAATATATTGCTGGATCTGCTTTGCTAATATTTTGTTGGGGATTTTAACATGTATATTCATCAGGGATATTGGCTTATAATATTCTTTCTTTGTACTATCTCTATTTGTTTTTGGAATTAGGATAACTCTGGCCTCATAAAATGAGCTTGGGAGTCTTCCCCTCTCTTAATTTTTTTGGAATAGTTTAAAAAGCATAGGTGTTAGTTTAAAATGGTATGTTTAATTTTAACAAATACCATACAAGAAATCAGAATTATTAACTTATAGGCACAATCACATTTTGGATACAAACTACCATAACTCAGGTTCTTCTTTAATTCCATTTCAGAGGCTTGCCTCCAAATCACTTTATTTTCAAAAATTGAATCCCACTAATTTTGACATTTTTGCTCTTAATTCTGCTCAAAGTAAGTTTCTACAAGCCTGAGGCAATTATGAAGGAAAACTCTGATCCATTAACACATACTTCTCATACTTCTTTTTCTTTACTAATTGTTTTTACTAATTTTAAAGCTCTGATATCGATGGGACAGGGCGTCCCAATGGGGTGGCAACAAGAATAATTAGAGAAAATTAAATGAGAGATTCTCCCTGCTCACCTACCACGTCCATTGCTATCTCACAAACACAAACTTCAAAGCCCTAACAGGGCTACTCTTTTTTTTTTTTTTTCTAGAGAGTAGGCAGTTAAGAAGCTGACCCAATTTTGCAGTGCGCTGTGCTCTTCCCACTAAATTCCTAAAGGCCTTTCTCTGAGTTATATCCCTAGCTATACAGCATGAAAAAACACATATGTAATCAGAATATGTATGGCCCATCACACATGTTGGAAACTCAAGTATCCTCATTTATTGCCTATGAAACTTGGAAATTCTGATCTTTTGTAAATATATATAACTATTTAAAATGTGTTAAAAGTTACAAAGGGTAATTGCTTCTCAGCATTTTGGCTAAGATCGAGTATAAAAGTTACAAGTAGTAATAAGTTTTCAGATTTCTATGAGTTGAGCTTGAATTATTTTTCTTGCCTTTGCATTCTTTCCTGTCTTAATAGTGACCTATAATCATCCCAATTAAATCACTTCCCTTGTCAAACTACTCTACAACTCAGTTCTATATCTAAAGTCAATAGTTTTAACTTATTTAAATCTATAAACAGTATTGTGAACTTAAACTATACTAAAAAATAACCCAAGTTCATGCTAGCATTTTCTAAAATTAGTCAGTCTTTGAGAGCCTTTTCCAAGGAATTCATTTCTCAGCTGTGAAGTTTGTATGCAAAGCTGAAGACATTTTGGCCCTTTATAAATAGTCATGGGAAACTTCTTTCTCCCATACTTTTAGTTTGTTTTTACTGTAACAGATGGGAAAAAATTTAGCAAAGCAAAGCCATAAAAAAACTCTTACAACAATTATCATACAAATGTTAGAACACTAAAAGCTTAAAGATATAAAGTATCTTTAACAACAACAAAAACGGTTGCTGAAAATTATAAAGATCACTTGATTTAACTTATAAAATAAGTATTGACTCAAAAATCTAGATAGAAACTCCTTCTACCTTTGGTCCAGCTCTTAGGCACATCTGTTTCTAAACACCTTAGCTACGTATCAGTCATTTTTTGAGAAAAGTTTCTCCAGCATAGAAGTTTAGATCTCCCTCTTAAAATATATTCCAATATCTTATAAGTGTGAAAATTCCACAATGCTTACCAAGAGGCCAAGCCTAAAGCCTCACTGGGAAAAAAAAAAAAAAAAAAAAAAAAAAAAAAAAATATATATATATATATATATATATATATATATATCAATTAGTAACCACAATTCTGCAAAATCTTTTACTATAAGATATATATTGTTTTATACAAACAGAATATAAATCATTTTGTTCCAATTTACTTTAAGTATACTTTATTATTATGCTATTATAGTTGTCCCAATTTTTCTCCTTTGCCCCCCCTCTACCTGGTACCATCCTTCCTTCCATCAATCCCCCCCTTAGTTCATGTCCATGGATCATGCATATAAGTTCTTTAGCTTTTCCATTTCCTTTACTATTATTAACACACATACCCCATTTTGTACCTACCACTTATGCTTCTTGATTCCTGCACATTTTCCCTCATTCACCTTCTTCCCTTTCCCCTTCTATGCTGATAACGCCCCATGTGATCTCTATATCTATGGTTCTGTTCCTGTTCTAGATATTTGCTCGGTTTGTTTTGGTTTTTAGATTTATTTGTTGATAGTTGTGAGTTTGTTGTCATTTAACTGTTCATAGTTTTGATCTTCTTTTTCTTAAATACGTTCCTTTAACATTTCATATAATAATAGTTTGGTGATAATGAACTCCTTTAGCTTTACCTTGTCTGGGAAGCACTTTATCTGCGTTTCCAGTCTAAATGATAGCTTTGCTGGATACAGTAATCTTGGTTATAGATCCTTGCTTTTCATCACTTTGATACTTCTTGCCAGCCCCTTCTTGCCTGCAAAGTTTGTTTTCAGAAATCAGCTGATAGTCTTATGGGAACTCCTTTGTAGATAACTCTCTGCTTCTCCCTTGCTGCTTTTAAGATTCTCTCTTTATCTTTAACCTTTGGCATTTTAATTACAATGTGTCTTGATGTGGTCCTCTTTGGGTCCAACTTGTTTGAGACTCTCTATGCTTTCTGGACTTGAATGTCTATTTACTTCACCAAATTAGGGATGTTTTCTTTCATTATTTTTTCAACTAAGTTTTCAATTTCTTACTGTTCATCTTCTCCTTCTAGCATCCCTATGATTTGGATATTTGCATGTTTGGAGATGTCCCAGAGGTTCCTAAGCCTATGCTTACTTTTTTGAATTCTTGTTTCTTCTTTTTGTTACAGTTGAATGTTTATCTCTTCCTTATGTTCCAATTGTTCATTTAAATCCTGGCTTCTTCCCTTCTCTGTTGGTTTTCTGTGTATTATTCTTTATTTCACTTAGTGTAACCTTCATTTCTTTATTTTTTTGTTGTACTTAAGGAGTTCTCTGAGCATCCTGATTACCAGTGTTTTGAACTCTTCATCTAATAGGTTGGCTATCTCCAATTCACTTAGTTCTTTTTCTGGGATTTTGTTCTGTTAATTCATTTGGGCCATATTTCTTTGTCTCAATTTGGCAAACTCCCTGTGCTTGCTTCTGTGTATTAGGTGAAGCTGCTTTTACTCCCTTAGTAGTGTGGCCTATGTAGAAAAGGCACCTGTAAATTATATGGAGTGGAGCCTTAGGTAATTGACAAGGTGGAGCAACCCACTTCACCACTTTGTGGCTGTGTGGCGAGGGCTTAGAAAGGGGACAATGTCGCACCCAGGCTTCTGGCAGTTTGCCTGGTGTGCACCCCATTTCCAGTCATTTCACCCCCTTCCTGTGTGTGACTGGTACACTCCAGCTGCTGCCCCAGTGATGACTACCTAAGTGGGTGGGTTTGTGTATGTTCTAAGACAGTACTGGCCATTTAAGCTGCAAAAATCCAACAGTTTCTTTTGCTGCCCCAACCCCCACTGGTTTTTACAGCCATAAGTAATGGGGATCTTTCTGGTGTTGGAACCCTGGGCTGTGCAGTCTGGCCTGCAGCCAGGATCACTTGCTCCCAAGGTATCCCTCCCTTCCATTCCACTTCCCCCACTGCTGCCACCACTTTTCCATGCCATGCCACCTCTCTACCTGTCTCCGTGACTCCACCCCTCCTACCTGTCTGGATGAATGTGTCTTCTTTAAATCTTTGCTTGTTGGACTTCCATACAGCTTGATTTTCTGACAGTTCTGGGTGCTATTAGTTTTGAGATCTGGCTGTAATTCCTTCTATGGTTGTGCAAGGAGGAAAAGCATGTCTGCCTATGCCTCCATCTTGACTGGATGTCCCAATTTACTTTTATGTCCAATACTTAGAGGTCTCCCCAGTAAATAAATTTTAAATTAAATGATCGCTATTTCATTTGCCTATTTCATTAGTTAGGCGGGGGGTGGGGGGGCAGTCAACAAACTGTATATGGGCAGAGTACAAATATTTTTAGCTTTGCAGGCCACATATTCTCTTTCTAGACTACTCAACTATAATGTGAAAGCAATCATATACAATATTGCAAATAAGTAGATATGTCTTAAAGCCAATGAAACTCTCTACAAAAACAGGTAGACGATTGGAGATTAATATCTAGAATATATAAGAACTTCTGGAACTTGCCCTGACCAGCATGGCTCAGTTGGTTGATGTCACCGCACAAAGCTAAAGGTCACAGGTTTGATTCCTGGTGAGGGCACATGCCTGGGTTGTAGGTTGGCCCTGGTTGGGGGCGTGCGGGAGGCAACTGATTGATGTTTCTCACATCAATGTTTCTCTCCCCTTCTCCCTCCTTTCCCCTCTCTCTAAAAACAAATAAAATCTTAAAAAAAAAAAAAAAAAAACTTCCAAAATAAACAACCAAAAAGGCAAATAATCAATTTAAAAATAGGCAAATGATTTAAACATTAGTCACAAGAAGATATATGAATAGACAAAAGCATGAAATGATGCTAGGCATCACTAATCATTTGCGAAATGCAAATCAAACCTCCACTAAGATGCCACCTCACACTCATTAGAATGGCCACTATGAAAAAAACAGAAAACAATGAGGTTGGTGAGGATGCAGAAAAACTGAAACCCTTGTGTACTGTTTTTGGGACTGTAAAATGGTACAACTACTATGGAAAACAGTATGGTGGTTTTCAAGAAACTAAAAATGGAATGACCGTAGGATCCAGCAATTCTATTTCTGGCTATATGCCCCCCAAAATTAAAAGCAAGTTTTCAAAGAGATTGTTGTACACATATTTTCCTAGCAGCATTATTCACAATATCCAAAATATGGAAGCAACCCAAGAGCCCAGTGACAAATGAATGGGTAAGTTAAAACGTGATATATACATACAATGGAATGTTGTTATTCATCCTTAAAAAGGAAGGAGATTTTGATATGATAAAATGTGGATGAATCTTGAGGACATTATGCTAAGTGAAATAAGCCAGTCACAAAAAGACAAAGACTGTTTGATTCCATTTATATGAGTTACCTAGAATGGTCAAAATCACAGAGCAAGAAAGCAGAATTGTGATTACCAGGGTTGAGGAGAGAGGAAAATGGGAGTTTTGTTTAACCAGTGTACTATACACATAAAATGATTAAGCAACAAATTTTATGTCATGTATATCTTACCACAATTAAAAAATTGGAGAAAAGAAAAACAAACACATGTAGAGGACCCATTTTGACCCAATATGCTGGGCCATAGTTTGCTGACCAGTAAGTTATGTATGCTATTGCATTTTAAGTTCTAAACATAATATTTTCAAGTTAGCATCAAAGTACCATTTCTACACAAACATCATGTTCCTTTGTTTTATTCCTGCATAGTTACAGATAATTTTAGTAAAGCCACTAATATCAGAAGTCAATCTCCCAGTACCTGGAAAAACATGTTTTACATAAAATAAGGGTTCACAAGATATGACTAATTAATTAAATGAAAGCAGTTATTTTAATAATATGAAGCTTGGCATCTATTATTATACAAATAAACCTGGCATTTCAATAATAAAGGTCATAATGTTATTAAATTGCCCTCTAACATAATCAGAGGAAATAAGATTTTAAACAAAAAGTCTAACATCATCTGAAAAAACAATTTCATTTTTCTTATTTGGCAAATAACTTTAACAGTTGTCTAATGGCAAAAATAAATACAGATTGTTATGTGACAAAAGAAGACTGTCAGTTTACTGAGTTAAATTATCCCAAACATGAAAATAGTAAACATGATTCTGAAGACATAAGCCAAATATTAAGTTCCTTTTAAATGCTAAACACTGGGTTTCTTATGCATTAGAATGTGTAGGAGTTTTTAAATAATAAAATATAAACATGATATTAAAAATATCAAGACAAGGCATTTATAAAGCCACTTAAAATAAAAATATTCTTTAGCCATTGAGTACAATCCACGATAGCACACATACTGGGTGACGACAAGCCAAGTGATGAAGAGCATAGGTTTGGGGATCAGACCCTGTTTCTTCTATTCTTTCATTCCTTCGAGTTGTGTAACCTTGATATGTTAAGTTCTTTGATTCTCACTTTCCACAATTGTAACATAGAGTTAATACACTTCCTCAAAAAGGAGTAGCAATTTCTTTACAAAATAATAATACTGTAAAGCACCTAAATAGATCTTTAATTTAAAAAGTCAAAATAAAGCTGAAAGTTAGGCTCTTGAGTTCCCGAAAAATAATTAACAGTGGCCTCCATTCCCTTTAAGCCTTCATCTCCATCTCACCTGTTGATATCTGCTCAATCAAAGGTCCCCAGATGTGGCTGCATATTAGAATCACCTGAGCAGCATTTAAAAACTCCATGCCCAAGATCGCAGCATAGTAAACATGGCTCGCCTTCTCGCACAACCACATCAAAATTACAACTAAACAGTAGAGTGACCATCATTCAGAACTGTCAAAAACTGAGCTAAATGGAAGTCCTACAATTAGGAAATTAAAAAAGAAACTCATTGAGACTGGTAGGAGGAGCGGAGATGCAGAACATGCTGATCCCACACCCATGTATGGTGGATACAAATCAGGAGGGATATCTCAGTAGCGAAGGGTCCCAGCCCCACACCAGGCCCCCCCAGCCCATGGTTCCAATGCCAGGAAGAGAAGTTGCCATATCTTCTGGCTGTAAAATCGAGCAGGGATTGAGGCTGTGGCAGACAGAAACTGCTGGAATCCCAGGAAGTTCCTCTTAAAAGAGCCCATATACAGACGTACTCAAACTCACTCCTTCTGAGCTCCAGCATGGGGGCAGCAGATTGAAAGGCACCAGAGACACATGTGGACGAATGGAATTCTCAGGCATCACGGCGAGAGTTGGGGGAGAGCTTTCATCCAGGAAAAATTGCTAGCAGAGGCCACTGTTCCTTTCCTGGGCCTTCCCCACAACAGAGCCACAGAGCCAGTAGGCAAGTGCCATATCTGAGACTCCATCAACCTGGCTTACACTGTTTGCCCCACCCTGGTGATTCCTGAGCCCTGTCCCACCCAACTTTTGGGTCCACCCAAGCTGTCTCCAATGGCTATTCCATACAAATGACTTGTCTTGGCCCATGCTTTAAATTTTCTTAAATTCTCTCAAACAAGCAGCATCTGGCTTCAGTGAGCCCAGTGCCTGTTGTTAAGTTGTCCCATGCCTGGCACTAGAAGCAGCTGCCCCCAGTTCACAGTTTGGCTTTGCCTGGGCACCTCCCAGCCCAGCACAAGCAGCAGCCAACTGCACAACACTTTGTAGCTTATGTTGTGTGACCCTGGACAGGACACAGGCAATGCCTGACCTTGAACATGCCAACAGCAACTAAGGCTCAACTACAAGACGAGGGTGTACACAGCCCACACAGTGGGCGCACCTCAAGTACCCCGCTTGGGTAATAGGGAGGCTGTGCCACTGGACCCTACAGGACACTTACTACATTAGGCCACTCTACCAAACCTGGGACACATAGCAGCTCTACCTAATAGATCTGCCAAAATGAGGAGACAAACATGATCCAAACGAAAGAACAGAACAAATCTCCAGAAAAAGAACTAAACAAATTGGAGATAAGCAATCTATCAGATGCAGAATTCAAAACACTGGTTATAAGGATACTCAAGGAACTTAGTGAGAACTTCAACAGCATAAAAATGATGTAGCCAGAAACAAAGGATACACCAATTGAAACAAAGAACAATTTACAGGGAATCAACTAAATAGTGGATGAAGCCAAGAATCAAATCAGCAATCTAGAATATAAGGAAGCAAAACAATCCATCAGAAAGAAGAAAAAAGAATGCATAAAAATGAGGACAGACTTCCAGTCAAGTTTGGGTAGACACGCTTTGCCTCCTTGTGCAACCACAGAAAGAATCACAACCAGATCTCAAAAAGAAGTAACAACCAGAACCATCAGAAAATCAAGCTATATGGAAGTCCAACCACCAAGGATTTAAAGAAGCCACATTCATCCAGATGGGTAAGAGGGGTGGAGTCAAGAAGAGGGGTCAAAGAGGAAACAGTGGCTCAGAAAAGCAGTGGCAGCAGCATCGGTGGAACAGACAGTCCCACACTCACAGGTGGTGGATAAAAATAGGAGAGCTACCCTGAAAGCGAGCGACCCCTGCCACAGGGCAGACCACAGCCCAAGGGTCCAGCACCAAAAAGATAAACACTCTGTTACCTCAGGCTGTAAAAAACAGTGGGGGTTGGAAAAGCAGAAGAAACTGCCAGATTTTCACTGCTTAAAGGGCCCACATGCTCTTAGAATGTAAGTAAACCCCAGGGCAGCAACTAGAAGGGCACCAATCACATATGGGAAGTGGGTGAGGTGATGGGAAATGGGCTGAGAGCCAGGCAAATCGCCAGAAGCCAGGCAGCAGCATTGTCCCCTCTCTGGGCCCTTGACCACGAACAGAGCCACAGAGTGGTGAATCAGTTAGTCCCATCCTGGCAATTACCTGAGGCTCTACCCCACACAATTTACAGGTGCCTTTGCCACATAGGCCACTAAGACAGGGAGTAAAAGCAGCTCTACCTAATACACAAAAAACAAACACAGGAGGCTGCCCAATTGAGGAAACAAAGAAATATGGTCCAAATAAAGAGAACAAAACCCCCAGAAAAAGAATTAAATGAAATGAAAATAGTCAACATACCAGATGAAGAGTTCAGAACACTGGTGATCAGGATGCTCAGAGTACAGCAAAAAAATAAAGGAAGAAATGAAGGTTGCACAAAGTGAAATAAAGAAAAATATACAGGGAACCAATAGTGAAGGGAAGGAAGCCAGGATTCAAATCAATGATTTGGAACAAAAGAAAGAAATAAACATTCAACTAGAACAAAAAGAAGAAACAAGAATGCAAAAAAAAAAAAAAAAATGAGGAGAGGCTTAGGAATGTCTGGGGCAACTTTAAACGTACCAACACCCAAGTCATAGGAATGCCAGAAGAAGAGGAAGAGCAAGAAATTGAAAACTTATTTGAAAAAATAATGAAGGAAAACTTCCCTGATTTGGTGAAGGAAATATACATACAAGTCCAGAAAACACAGAGTCCCAAACAAGTTGGACCCAAAGAGGACCACACCAAGACACATTATAATTAAACCGCCAAAGATTAAATATATATAATCTTAAAAGCGGCAAGAGAAAAGCAGAGAGTTACCTACAAAGGAGTTCACATAAGACTATCAACTGATTTCAGAAAGGAAACTTTCCAGGCAAGAAGGGACTGGCAAGAAGTATCAAAGTGATGAAAAACAAGGATCTATAACCAAGATTACTCCATCCAGCAAAGCTATCATTTAGACTGGAAAGGCAGATAAAGTGCTTCCCAGACAAGATAAAGCTAAAGAAATTCATCATCACCAAGTCATTATTACATGAAATGTTAAAGGAACATATTTAAGAATAAGAAGATCAAATGACAACAAACTAATAACTTTCAACAACTGAATCTAAAAAGCAAAACAAACTAAGCAAACAAGAACAGGAACAAATCATAGGTATACAGATTATTTGGAGGGTTATCAGCAGGGAGAGGGAAGGGGAAGCAGGGGGGAAAAGGTACAGGGATTAAGAAGCATAATTGGTAAGAACACAATAGACAGGGGTATGTGAAGGATAGTATAGGAAAGAGAGAAGCCAAAGAACGTACACACATGACCCATAGGCGTGAACTAAGGGGGGGGGGTATTGCTGGAGGGAAGGGGGTTACTGGGCAGAGGGAGGCAAAGGGGGAAAAATTCAGATAATTGTAACAGCATAACCAATAAAATATACTTTAAAAAAATGAAGACAGTGTAAGGAGCCTCTGGGACAACTTCAAGCATACCAACGTTCACATCATGGGGGTGCCAGAAGGAGAAGATAGAGAGCAAGAAACTGGAAACCTATTTGAAAAAAATAATGAAAGAAAACTTCCCTAACTTGGTGAAGGAAATATACACACAAGTCCAGGAATCACAGAGTCCCAAACAAGATGAACTCAAAAAGACACATCATAATTAAAATGCTGAATGTTTAAGATAAGGAGAGAATCTTAAAAGCAGCAAGAAAAAAAAAGCAGTTAGTTACATACAAGGGAGCCCCCATAAGACTATAAGCTGACCTCCCAAAAGAAATGTTGCAGCTAGAAGGAATTGTTAAGAAATATTCAAAGTGATGAAAAGCAGGGACCTACGACCAACATTGCTCTACCCAGCAAAGCTATCATTTATAATCAGAGGACAAATAAAGAGCTTCCCAGGCAGGTAAAAGCTAAAGGAGTACATCATCATCATACCAGTGTTATATGAAATGTTAAAGGGTCTTCTTTAAGAAGATCTAAAATATGAGCAATAAAATAGCAAGAAGTACATATCAACCTTGAATCTAAAAAACAAAGTAAACAAACAAGCAGAACAGAAACAAAATCATAGATACAGAGAGTATGTTGATGGTTGCCAAATGGGAGGGGGTTGGGGGTAAGGGCATAAGGATTGAAGGGATTGAGAAGTACAAATTGGTAGTGACAAAATGGTCACGGGGATGTAAAGTACAGCATTGGGAATAGAGCAGCCAAGGAACTTATATTCATGACCCATGGGCATGAACAATGGTGTGGGGATTGCCTGAGGGAGTTGGGGAAAGGGCTTGTTGGAGAGGTGCAAAGGGGGGTAAACTTGGGACAACTGTAATAGCATAATCAATAAAATATAACTTAGAAATAAAATAAAAATAAAATCCACATGCCCTTGTAAACTCAGGATAGGTAGGGTTGTGAGAGCACCGGTACTAGTATTGAGATCCCAGGTAATTCTCATGTTGAAATCTTAGCTAAGGTATTCAACTTCTAGATAGTAAATAAGTATTGGCTACCAAGAACTCAGTTTATATAATCAGCGATTTTAGAACCAATAATATAGCCACATAAAAGCTGAAGAAATCAGCTGCTAAATCATTTGTTAATTTTTACACCACCTTCAATTAAGTCTCTAGGTCCAAAGCTGCAAAATTATAAAGTTATAGGCTCCCCACCCCGACAATTCCTGAAAATTTGTCTCAGAATCAAAATATTAAGGTTTCTCAAAGCAAGGTCCAGTACACTGTTGACATTTAAATTTCAAAGAGTTGGTTTTTGTTTTTTTTAATTATATCTATAAGGGCAAGTAAAAAACACAAGCACAAGTAGCTCTAAAGTTAAGGTCCTCAAGAGGACTCTGTGAAATTTAAAAGTATCACATTGTGGTTAGAAAAAGATTAAAAGCAATTAATGAAATGAACTACTCAACTAGTCCTAAATTTCCTTCAGGTTTTGTCACTAATTTGCTATGGGACTTCAGCAGTCACTCAGTGTCTCTGGACTTCAGATTGTCATTTATAAAATATGGAGTTGCACTAAATTTCTTCAAAATGACCTGTTACAACAATGTAAGACCTGGAAAATTACAGAGAAGTTCTATAGAGTGGTAATATAAAAGATTAAGGATTAACTAGGCCTTGTAAACCATTAGAGTAATGAGTCATAACTTAAGTAGTTTTATAGTAAGGAATTCACTTCCCAAACCTAACTATTATAACATATTGACTGAGATTGCTCCCTGCCACTTCCCAAATACCTATTCCTAGGATAATATTTTTCACAATTAAAACCTTTCAAATGTATTGAGTTTTTGAAAAAAATGACAAAAGCAATACTGAATACTGAATAATCAATAAATATTATTCAACAGTCACTTGGGATATGCCAAGAGACAAGATAGATAAGTGAAAGGAGACAGATAAAGTAGAAAAGTAAATTTTTGTTTATACGTTTAGATACTGATAACTTCTCTAAATAAAGTAAGGTAAAGTGATAAAGTTGGGGTGCTTTTAAATATGATATTGAAGCATTATTTCAGATGTCCCTCCTTAAATTTGGAGGAGGGAAATATTCCTTAAAAGTACTTTCTCCATATTTGAGAAATTAAATAAAAGTTTTGTAAATTCTTTTTGAATAAAGAACTTACTGGTTAAACCTTTAAAGCCCCAAAAGTAAACTCTGAAGTATCTTAACTATAGCCATGCTTAGCACTGGAAAACTCTTACCATTCCTTCATCTCAGAGCCATCGGATCTCACCTGTTTCACTCAGACGTATTAACTGATTTCTAAACACCCATAAGTATATTTTCTGTATGTGCATATACTAGGTTATGTTTTAAGTACTTTAACCTAATACATTTTTATATCCACAAATTTAATCCTATCTTATGTTGATACCTTAATACGAACATCCCAGTATTCCTGAAAGCTGTCTAATCTTCAATTTACATAACTCTGCAGCTCCATTAAGAGGCTCATGCTATTACAATTAATATCTATCCATGTATCTCTTTCCTCACGCATCCTAATGTGATACTGTCTGGAAGAATATATAATATCTAAACAATGAAAAAACTGGAGTAAGAATAGGAACGGAAGTCAACTGTAATAGAGCTGCGTGCACAGGGGAGAAGATAGGTATTTGGAACAAAATGAAAGAATTAATTCATATACTACGTAAGCATTATACTAAATATATCTTATATTAGTCATGTTGCTTTCAGACTTTTCCATATTTCCTCTAGACAACTGCCGATGTTCGCATGGTCTCTGATGAATAAACATGCTGTGACTTGCTTCTAAGGACACGCCTGTCATGTTCCAGGGAAAAATGACTTCTCTTCTCCTAAATCAGGAAAACTGTACAACGCTCATTCATAGGTGACAAAGTCGATTTTTACTTAAGGCTTCTTTTCTGGAATGTTTCTATTCTCTAGAGGGCATTTCTGCATTCATCTTATCAGAAAAGAAACTGAGTGGGGGGAACATTGTAGGAAAAAGTTATACTATATCAAAGGGGTTTTCCACTTCAGAAACTCAACGAGCACCTACGATAAGTCTTCAGTGTTTACCAAGACGCAGTATTTTCAGGTTCTCCCCATCTCTTTCAGAACTACCTGTTCTCATTACTGTTTATCTAAAGGCTAAGCAAGCTGATATTAGCATATCTGGCAGGAAGACATGCTTCATTTAATATTAACTCACCATGTGACAGCCCCTTCACCTCCAATCTCTTCTCAAACACGTGGATACAAAGAAAAGTATGGTTGTTTGCAGTCTGACTTCGCGCTAGGCTTTGGCACCAGCAATTGGTCACAGGCACACACACCCCCAATCAGAGCCGCGCACCCCACCCGGTCCCGGAACTGTCAAGAGGGCTGACAGCTGGCACACCCTCCTGCGCCCTCCAACCGCTCGAAGAAAGCCCCTTCCTGAGTCACCTTGACATTGCTCACCTGCCAGGGCCTCAGCTCACGTCCAAGGAAACTTTTTTTTCCCCTTCCCAGGAGCTCACTTACAGGTATCGTCCACCGCTCTTCCAGAGCCCCAACAAGGAGCCCTTTGTTACAATTTTTGTTCCCGCACTCCTCACCCAATTCCTGGCATTCAGCTGCTCGGCAGCAACTCAGAGCAGCCCCAGTAGGAAAACAATGAAAAACTATCAGACCCCCCACCCCGGACGGCCTCCACGGAGGCCGGAGGAAGCAGCTTCCCCGGCCGCGTGTGGGTTAGCCAGTTAAGGCCGCTGGCAGAGCAGCGAGTCGCCAGCCAGGTGAACGCGCAGAGGCCCCGCTGCCCTCGCCCTCCCGGCTGAGCGGCGGCGCGGCACTCGCGGCTTACCCAGCTGGGGCGGCGGGCGGTGTCTGCATCGCCTGGGCGTCTTGCATGCTCGGGGCTCCGCCGTCCATCACCCTGTGGATCGCAGCGCGGGCTCCCGCTCCCAGGCGGCGCGTCACTGCTGGAGTGGGAGAGGCCAGCCGGTCAGGGCGGGACGCGCGCCTTCCCGAGGCCTGAGCAGGGCTGGCCGCGCGTCAGGAGACCGCCCGAGCCACCCAAACCCCGGGCCGGCCCGCCTCCAGAGTGCGCTTCCACCTGCGGGCCCCCGCTCCCAGCCCGCGGGCGCCGGCAGCTGCGGCGACAGAAGCAGGCGCTGCAGCCCCCGCCCCGTGGAGCTGACTAGGTAGCCATTTGGCGCCTGTCGAGAAGGGAGAGGCGCTGCCCGGGCTGGAAGGAGGAGGAGCGGGGCCAGGGACTAGGCGCATGGGCACGGCCGCCACGCCTGCAGCGCAGCCCCGGGCGTACAAACAAAACGCCCAGGGGAAACTAGAATAAAAGTTGGGAGGGCTCCTTTCTCTTTTCCCACCCAGAGCTCCTACTTTCTTTTCGGAAGGAGACAGTGGCTCGCCTGTTCTCTCCCGCGGCTTTCTTCCCGACTTTTCCCTCCCCCGGCCGAGCGCTCGCAGCTCGGTTCTCAAGCCAGGACTTGAAGGGAGGAGAAAGCCGCAGCCTCGCCGAGGCTCAGCCCAGCGCGGGCCGGGCCGGGCCGAGGCAGCGCCTCCCCCAGCTCCGCGGGCGGGGTGCCCGGCGCTTGCTGGGCGCTGCGGGGCCTCTCCCTAAACCGGCTCACTCACCCTGCCCCATTTCTCTGCCCAGAGTTCGGGAGCTCGCAGCCACCTCCGCCGGACGGCCACCCAGAAGTGGCAACAAGGCTCAGTGGCATCGGAGCGAGAGAGGCAGCGAGCCGGAGAGAGACACGGGGCGGGGGTGGACGGGGACGGGGTTGGAACTTCCTTCTCCCAGGGCTTTCGGGTTTTGGGGGTCCGCCTGGGGAAGCCGAAAGGAAAGGAAGCTTCCAGGCGGAGTGTTCCCATTCCCACCGCTAGGGCGTCGCCTCAGAGGGCTTCGCACGTCCTGGCGGGACAGGTAGGCTCGGAGAAAAGAAGGTACCCGCCTTTCGAGGACCCTGCGAAGACCCTACGGGAGAATCCCGGCGGCTGCGGCAATGCGGAGAGAAACTTGCAGAACGGCCCCTAGGGGGCTGCAGTTCGCTCTCCCTAGGCTCCGATCTTCCCTGTTTAGGATGTTTTGTTTTTTTCAGCTTGACCTCTAAGATTGCTATCCTGGTAAAAGTGTACCTGTGACACTGTGATCTATCTAATCGGTGGCAGGTTTAAGCTTGCCCTGTCTTCAGAGGCATCATTTTTTTGCTTTCTATCTTACTTTCTTTTCACCTGGAACAGCTGTGATATGATGACTGGACAAATATGTCTGAGGACAATCTATAAATTAAGAGTCGAGTGATAGATCTCATTCACCTCTTGGAAATGAGGAATAAAGGTATCACATAGACACAGCTGAGTGCTTTTTTGTAAGTTTTTAGTTCCCATGTGCATGCTCTTTAGATGATTCTTTACACCTGACAAACAGGTATATTTGCATATCTTTAAATTATCGTAAGTGTCAATTGTCGTAAGGTACATGCCAATTTTGACGGGTCCAGAAGCTTGCTTCAGAAAATAACGTGAAATTAATTAAGAAATTAACTTTAAACTACTGTTTAAAAATAAAAAAACATTTCAACGTATTGTAAAGATGTTAGGTGAAAGAGTATCCTCTAGGAGGCCTCTAATGTGGTTTTAGCATCAAGTAGCAAATCTGTGTTAACCACTTCATCCCACTGATAGGATAACATTTGATAGGTAGTAAAAATTAAAGTGATATTTAATTTTAAATGCTCCTTTAGTTGCTTATTCATTAGTGTAGCAACCAAATAAATGCCAAAACTAATTAACATATTAAATACCTAGCAATATGCCATTTGTCCATTATTGCAGTCATTACTAATTATTCCTTCCTGCGCATAATAATTCGTTTCAGTGTATCTTTACATATGAAAAAAATGTGGCTTATTTGGATTACAATATTGGAACCATATGAAAAAGCTGTGTTTTAATATTTTACCTAATATTAAATCAATTCATTTAAATGTATCTGGCTTTTAGTCTTTAAACAACTCAAGTTAAACAATTTTATGAACAAGTTATGACCCTAAATGACTAGTTGCTTGCACAGACAATAATGCAAATATTGAGTAACAGTGAAACTACTTAAAGCTTGTAACTTTGAATCATAAGATCAAGATTAAACTTTAATTAGTTTCAACCTTAATTTATGACATGCTAGTAATAGTAGTGACTCCATTAGTCTAATCTGAAAAATAGTACACTTTCATAACATTTCATATTACTGAAGGCATTTCCAGTGCTCACCAATTTTCCTATTCTCCTTCTGGTTTTAGGAATAGGGTAGGATTACATTATCTACCCCCAACCACTGAAATTAGGTAGTGATGTAACTTGTTTTTGTAGATAAATGTGAGAAGACCTGAAATGTTTCATTTCCTGGTGGAATTACTTATGGGTCCAGTGCCTGACTGTACGTTGTCTTCCTTTGCTACTGCTATCGTGGAAGTGTGTATTAAGAAGAAGGCAGCATAGGACTGAAGAATCCTGGAATGCTAAATTATTACCCTGCACAGCCGCCTGGGACCTACAACAGAATCTGCATAAGCAAGAAATAAATTTGTGTGGGATTAAGCTATTGAAATATTGGAGTGGCTTGTTGCTCAGTATTACTTAGCCTACCTTAGGACACAGTAGTCCCCACCCTTATCCATGGTTTTGCTTCTGCAATTCCACTTACCCATGACCAACTGCAGCCAGAATATATTAAATGGGAAATTCCAGAAATAATTCGTAAGTTTTAAATTAAACATTGTTATGAGTAGCATGATGAAATCTCAGGAATCCTGCTCAGACCACCCTGACATGAATCATCCCTTGTCCAGCATTCTCATGCTGTGTATGCTCCCCATCCATTAGCCACATGGTAACCATCTAGGGTTATCAGATTGTCACAGTATGGCAGTGCTTGTGTTCACATAACCCTTATTTTACTTAATAATGTCCCCAAAGCATAAGAGTAAAATGTCTTAAAGCTCTATGGTGGAAATTTTGATATGCCAAAAGAAAGCTGTAAAGTGCTTTCTTTAAGTGACAAGGCATGTTTGTATAAGAAAAAACAGTATACAAAGTCTGCCCAGAAAAAGTCCAAACATTGTTAATATAAGAGAATAATTTGCACAACATCAACGTAACCTGGCAGCCAAGGAGAATTGACTGGAATGTGTGTGCATGAACAATGATGGCTTACACTGTAGTCGGCAGTGGGTTTAGTAAACACTGTTGAGTGAGCATGTGTACTGTGTGGCCATCACATTCAAAATGACTGAGCAATTAGAGCAACAAATCTGCACCAAATTTTGCGTTAAGTTTGAACATTGCTCCATAGAAACGATTCAGGTGATTCAGGAGGCCACAGCCATGGGCAACTGGTGATTGGCAGCTTAATCACGAAAATGCACCCACTCATGCATCATATCTCATGTAGTTTTTTTGCAAAACATCAATTCACCTAAGTGACTTAGCCACCTTATAGCCCAGATTTGGCACCCTGCAACTTCTGGCTTTTCCCAAAACTAAAACTAGCTTTGAAAGGGAAAAGATTTCAGACCATTGATGAGATCTAGGAAAATACGATGGGGCAGCTGATGGCAATTGGGAGAACTATATGAGGTCCCTAGGTGCCTACTTTGAAGGGGACCAACGTGTCATTGTCCTATTTACAATGTTTCTTGTATCCTGTATGTTCTTTAGTAAATGTCTGTATTTTTCAAAGTACATAGCCGGATACTTTCCAGACAGACCTTGTATATAGAGTTTGGTTCTATCTTTGGTTTCTAGTATTCACTCAGGGTCATGGAATGAGTAAGGGGGACTACAGCACAACCGTATTAGCTTTAACCTCTGAATTTCCTGACTGCATAGGAACTATTTACAACAATTGGTGACCTTTTATTTGTAATGTTACTAAAACATAGTTTTACATCTGGCAAGTGTAAGGCTATTTTTCCTCTTTATATATTTCGATTTGGATTAAGAATTGTCTCATAGTTCCAGGCATGATTCTTAAGCAAGTTATAAAATTTGCAATCTGTCAATGCTATAGAACAAGCTGAGCTCTTGCTAACGTTATTTTAACACTCAAGAGTTTCCTTCCAATTCTTTCTGAAATATCTCACCTTTTTCTTTTTTTACATTGTTAGAAGAAGTTGAAGAATTTAACGAGTTGGTGGAACATGCTAATGGTAGTTTTGGAATCTAATTCTTCCATTTGTGAGTTCTGTGTTTCAGTTGAAATTGTCTATAGAAGTCTAGCAAATAAGAAAAAACCCAATAAATTGCCTAGTTATTTCAGCATTAACATGCCTTTAAACTTCAAAGTCAAGTCAATTCAATGAAGTTAGCCATTTTACCAGAGGCGGATTAAAGTCAGTTGAGGCCCTGGGCACAGAAGAAAATATTAGGCCCCTTAAAAGAGAGAGAGACAGGGAAAATAAAAATACTTGCTAACCATATTTTATGCAGCATAGTAATGAAACCAAACTTGGTGTCATTAGAAAAAAATGTAAAGTTTGTGTGTTGCAAGGCCCTTCAGAAGTCAGGGCCCAGGGTGCGCGCCCAGTGCACCCTCCGTTAAATCCGCCTCTGCATTTTACAATTATCATATGTTTATTTGTGGGAATTCATAATCTCATATTTAAAGGAAAATTTGGAAAAAAGTTTTGTAATTTTGAAATTTTTAGTTTCTTCATCAGTAAGTTGGTGAGAAATTAGTGTGATATTCTATGTTGCAAGGATTGATTTGTACTCTATTTTTAAAAAGTCTTACTGTAACAGATACATATCATACAATGTTAACTCTGAGAAACACTTCAGAGGTTGTTTGCTGAAACCATCCATTACCTTTGTTAGAAAAATGAGAAGTATAAATAAGATTGTCAGATTTCATAAATAAAAAAACAGCATGTCCAGTCAAATTTGAATTTCAGATAAACAATGAATACTTTATTGGCTTAAGAATGTACATGTCATATTTAATTATACTAAATATTATTTGTTTTCTATGTGAAATTCAAATTTAACAGGGCACCCTGTATTTTATCTGGCAACCCTACACAAAGGTATTGTAATTCTTTTTAAAGGGCATGCTGCTAAACTATATGCTGATGAAGGAATAGAATCTGTACAATTAAGAATTTACAGATTACTCCTATGAGATTAAGTTCTATAGTATCATGCTTTAGAAAAACAAAATAGCCACATTTCATAATCATAATTTCATAAAAAACCAAAAAGTCTAACCACTTAAAATGGAAACCTTTGAATCCATGGACTCTAATTACCAATCTCTGAATTGCTTTATTTTCCCAGAATTTGAAAAATGCTAACATTTAAAATTCAGCTTTTTTGTTTATTTGTTTTGTTTTTTAATTTTTGCTAAAACATGAGTAGCTCAGTTGATCCTCACTGTTAGCCAGAACTGAAGAGCAGTTATTCCTCAAGGCATATTTTCTGAATATATTCAGTCACTAATTAAAGTCACTTTTTAAATCTCAACTAAGAAAAAATAAGAATTAGAATCCTTGAGAATCATCTTATAGCTTTATTTTTATCTAAACTTGACGTTTTAGTGTTATCACATATTATGTTTTCAACACCACAGCTACCTTTATTCATTTTTGTTTGTAACTTAAACAAATCCAACACTTTAACACTGAAGTGCTAGTGTATTACCCAATGGAAACTGAGGCAGGGCTCTTGAATTAGCCTTACCTAGTGAGGTCACCAAAGCTTTTCGACTTCTCTATTTCTAATTTAATTATTTTATTTGAGTTTTCAAAATTATCAACATAAAGTTGACAATATCCTATTTGTTTAGTCTCTAAGAAAGCTATAATTAGCCCCGGCCAGTGTATTCAGTTGGTTGGGCATCCTGCAAAGCGAAAAGTAGCCAGTTAGAACCCCAGTCAGGTCACATGCTTAGGTTACAGATTCAGATTTGGCCCCCCTCATCAGGGAGCATACAAGAGGCAACTCTCTCACATCGATGTTTCTCTCTCTCTCTTTCTCCCTCCCTTCTCCTCTTTCAAATAAACAAATAAATAAATAAACAAACAAACAGACAAGAATGTGGAGACTTTAGCACTACTCTTCCACCAATTTGTGCGTCTTTGGGGTAATCTGATAATAAATTTGAGCTGCATTTTATTTATCTTTAAAATAAGAATAATTATGCCTTCACTTTGACTTATAAGCCTGTTGCAAGAGTTAATTACATCTTAAAAATATAGAGAGCTCTTTACCACCTTACAAGTAAACACAACAAATATCAAACATATTATTACCATAACATTAGAAAGAGGTTCTTTTTTTCTTTATGGCTTGTCAGAAGACACCTAGTCATGTACCCCAACCAGAGTCAAACGAGCAACCTTTCACTTTTCCACACATCGCCCATGACACCAGTCAGGGCAGTCTCCACATTCCTAATTAAAGAACACAGTATACTAGCTTACCTTAATCAAGAAGTATTTTTAAATTACTTAAAATATATAGCATTATTTTCAGTTATTTTAATATTGGATTAAAGTTATAATTAATAGTTAATGATTATAAAAATAAAGTAAAAATGTATTGAAATATTCTTCAAATTTCTCTCATAAAAATAATTAATTATACCAGGATGGCATTATCCAAAAGCACTATTTTATAAGAAAAGTATAATATGCAAATAACTTAAAGACTCTTAATTCTTAAAATAACTTCAAAATCAACTATATATTTTGAAATCCTTTAAGAAAGGATAACTGGATAAATCATTTTTAAAAAGACTTTATCAAAATGCTGTTTACATTTGTCATATTATTTATCTTCAAAAGTAAATGGCACATTTAGATGGGAAATATTTTTCTGTAATTATTTTAACTCAAGTTTACTAAAGCCATCTTTATTGTGTAAAAGCTCATAGGATATGATATTAAATACTGAGTACTTTTGCAGAAGGTTGGTTACTAAATGTAGATAGATTGAGGAGCTGTTAAAACAACAGCCGGGTAGTGACTGTGAACACTCACAGGGTCTGGCAACTTTTTATGTCATTAGTATTATACATTTTGTTTTATTTAACATTTCACTGTATTTATACATTTTAGTATTATAATCATATTACAGATTTACATGTGTGCTATGCATTTACTATTTATAGTTATTTATTTACACTGACTAGATATTTAATAAAAATATATTAATAAAATTATTATCCAGACCTAAACAAAATAGACTGTTTGATATTTGATAAATGCCTGCTATAATGATAAATCATCTTGACCAATAAATATATCAAGATTCAAATACAATCTTGACAGAAGTTCTGAAAGGTCACTATGCTAATCTCCATTTTGACTCTCAGAGAGGGGCAGAGAGAATATTTAAATATAAATCAAAATGTTTAATCTGTGATTGGCCATTAATTATGTTAATAAAACCTTACTTAAAGCAGAGGTTAAAGAAGTATCTAGATAAGCTCACAGTTATTGAATTTAATAATTCTGTGACATTTCTAGAATTTGGTCTTTATCAATGGCTGAGGATTTCATATCTGACTCAGCAGCATAATCACTTAGTGTTCATGTCAAAAATATTGATTCATAATCTTCCTATCCTCTCCCACTCTGCCCCTCCAGCCTAATCATAAAGTACAACTCAAAATACAAGAAACTCAGAGATAAGCCATAATAAAAAATACAATGTTTTATTGCCCCTCATTAGTCTCTGCTGATAGAGAAATTGACAAATTATACCGAATGATTGTGAGATTCCTAACTATAGATAACTACTAAACGATGTCAACATTACCATGGCTTAGCACAGATTTTAGTATGCATAAGACCCATTATATATTTATTGAATTGACAAAGTGAAAAAAAAAGATAAAACAAGGCTTCTGCCTTCTAGAAGACTTCCTTCTTTCCTGGGCGTGGTGAGACATACACATGAAATTTCAGCAGTACACAAATATAGCCGGAAATGCAACAGGTGGCTCAGAAAACGAATGTCCTAAAAGTTCTGAGTTGGAAGTAATCTGTGGAAGCTTTCTTAAGGAGAGAGATCTTGATAGATGTAAATTTGGAAAGATAAAGGCAGATGCAAAAACATGCCTAACTGTGGAAACAGCTTAGCCTAATGAGTAGTGGTAGAAATGAACTCTTGATTTGGGAGACAAGATGGCCCAGTATAAGGGGACTGGGCATTTGTAGTTAGAAGGCATTTGTTGTTAGAAAACAAAATAACTAAATGTCAAAAATGAGAGAGAACTTTAAATTCAAGGGTGGGATATATATATCATATAAAAGGCCAGGTTTATTTTATAAGTGATAATTTTTTTAATGTATAACAGTGAATATTCAGGAGACAGCCTTCACAATTTCACATATACCTGAGAGTGCAAAGAGATATTGCTAACTTTCCAAAGCAGTCTTTTGGAGAGAGAGTGAAATAATGCTATCCTTTCTACCCATGTACACTAATGTTTAGAAGTGGTGTGACAAAGTTCAGAATTATGTCATTTCTAATGACTTTTCAATGCCATGTATGTCTTTGTTGAAATGAAGATACAAGTACTCTTTAAAGTGCCTTAAAATAGAAGTTGATGTGCTCTGTAATGTTTTCGAATCTCATACTCTGTGTTTTTCTTCATCTCAATGTCTCTTCCAGTTTTAGCATCTGTCGTTTTACCTCTCACCTCTGGACCACCACTGACTGCTATCTAAGCAAATACTCAGTAAGACAACTCTCAGAAGGCATCAACTCATATTTGTTTTACCACAGGGTATTAAAAACTAGACATATAGACTGCAAAGATTTTCTCTTTTGAAATTGAAATGAACTTCAGGTTAATACAGGTAGTAGCCTGCATGTATTAGTATCTGACTGAAGTTTATACATTTATGATTCCTATGGGGAAAAGTTTTAGGAAAAAGAACAAGCCCATTTTCACAAAACCTTATCATATTTGAAAACCTAAAAAAAAAAGGAGAATTTTTGGTTATGACATTTCCACTTTAGTTTAAGTAATTTTGCAAGCTATGACTCTATTAAACAACTCAGACTCATCCTCCTTGGTCAACTCTGTGCTCTAAGATTATGGGTGGCTACACTCAGAGAACTCGGCTGGGAGAGAAACACTGGGCACTTCAAAGAGCTGCATATAGAAACAGTTCTGATGCAACCATGAACAATACAAATGCATAATGAATTGTAATAGATAATGTCAGCCAGTGCTGGGGAGGACAAGACTTTAAAAATGGTTATTAAACTCTTCCAACTTGGCTTCTTTGCAGTCACTTTTTTAAGCAATCCTTTGGATTTCTTCAATTTCAAGTCATTTATCTTCTGCAAAGAAGCCAAAAAAATAATAGCGTCATCCTTAAAAAATGAAATAGCCAGTTGTTTACCAGCAAAATGACTTTATTCAGGAACAGAAGAGAATTGTAATTCAGGACAAACAAGCTATAGCAAAACCATACACAAGACTAGAGAACAAAGGAGGGGAGCTTTCTTTTATTCATAAAATGGGAGAGTTGGGAAAGGCTGTTATAAACAAAATGTGTTTGGGAGGAAACTGGAAGTTCTAAGTATAGTGGCTTCCTATTGGCTAAGTCATTGCTTCTCATTGGTTGGGTCTGTTGCTAGGCAAAGAGAAAACCTTCCTTTCTCTTGCTATAGCTTTTACCTGTTGGAGTCTACAAGATGCAGTGAGTCAAGTGTGTGAGTGCTCCTCCTTCACAGCTTCCTGACTTCATTTTAAATGAGGTTTCCTTTATCCATTTTCACAACAGCAACTAACTACCATATGGTGAAGATGTACTAGGCTCTTGGCACTATATAAAGCACTTTGTAGACATTATTTAATAGTAAAAAAAAAAAAAAAGTATGGTTACTATTACAAAATAATACCTTTATTTGTATGATGAGTAAACTCATAATTGTTGTAAAAAGCACTTCAGAATATTATAGTGTGATAAGAATGAGCCAATGGTATCTCTTTCACAAATGTAAGGTAGGTAGCACAGCACTATAATAGGCTCTTAATAGAAGATGCTATTGATTTTCTATATAAATAGTAATATTTACTCATAACATTTCACATCTAAGGAAAGAAGGCCATGGTCAGTGACATACAAATAAAGGACAGATTCTTCATTAGTCTTTTTCATTTCTGTTTTACTCTTGTTCAGATATATTTTTATCAAATATCCATGATTGTTTTTATGTAAGATATTTAAATAAAGGAAGTTTTGGTCAGACAAGATAGAAACAAATGGGATTTATTCTTTTCCAACTTTCTATTAAATTAAATATGCAATTGAATTTTTATTGTATAATTCTGGACTTAGTGCCTCACATGAGTTTTACAGCTCTCCTTTTTTTTTAACAGGATATACTCCACACTTTTACTATAGGTTAAGTTTTAAGATCGTTCAAAAAAATTTCAGAGAGGTCTTTATTTGCATTGACTTATTACCAAAATTACTGATCGCTTTTGGAGAGGGGCCTAGTCCTTTTCAAGTACCCTGTAAAATAGGAGTTTGCTGGATTTCTATTATCAAAAATTCTAAATTCCATCCACCAGTCTCAATATTGGATCTGTCTGGTACTGGAAATTGTATTACTTGAATTTGTAGCTACATTTAAGATTTTTTGTAATTTTTATTTTTCTCAGTAAGAAAGTGTGTAATGTGAATCATTCTTTTCATTAAAAAAGTAACATTTATTCAACAAAAAATACTTAAATGACTATACTTGTACAAGTATTTTATATACACATGAGACAGGAGAAGTTTTCTTTTTTTGAGAGAGATTATGATAACTCTTCTTGGTGTAGTACTGCAGCACATGAGGTATTTATTTGAGAGAACAAAGTTGTGCAAATATTGTTTTAAATGTACTTATTTATTTACAGAATAACTAAGCAAACCTAACTCCCAAAATTTATTATAAAATTAAAAATTAGGTCAAGTTAGTGATAAATTCATGTAGGTATTTTTAACTCTAAAGTTCCTTTAAAGGTTTTTGCTTATGCGAGATACATGCGAAAATGAGTCATAGTTATACCACTACTAATTTGTACCTGCCATTTATGATTACTAGTACTTAACATACTTATGAATAATTGTGATTCAGAATGTGAAAAGCCACACAAGTAAAACAGGCCAATTCTGATATTTATCATGTGTAACCAAGACAACCAGTCTTTTGTTTGTCTACTGGTTATGAAAATGCTTTCTCTATAAATGACTCTAATACAACCAAAGACTACTCCTTCTTACAGGAATAAAAATGGAGATTCTATTCAGCCAAAACCATGTACCTCACTTATACCCATATAGATTCAAACATAGAATATATATGATAAGCATACCTGTAATTTTTAAAATATTTTACCCTGGTTTAAGCTCAATGTTTTATTTTACCTTGTAACAACAATAAGAACAACAAACAGCATGAGGAAGTGGCTTACAGTTTAAATAGCTGCTATCTCTTAAGACTAGTTGACTGTAATGGTGCAGTTGTATAGAAAGATAAAATCGTCAACAAATCATGAAACTTGGGTTTTCTTTTTTTTAAGTTATGCATCTCAGAGTTTTTTTTTTTTTAAGGTAATTATTGCACATGTATGTAAAAATAGGTATAAAATAAGCCTGATAGCAGTAGGAGTTAATCACTCTCTCATAAAGATAATGTCCCTTTCAGTGTTCTGCTCCTTCTCTCTGATCCCAGAAGACCTGGCCCTTCATATGGTAGAAGTATTCATATACTGGGACAAAAAAAAAGATAAATAGATTCTGTATTCCTAAGAATTCACTCCTTCTCAACTTTCTTCTCTTTTATGTCCCTCTATCAGTTCCATTCCAATCTCATTCAGCTATGGGGGCCTGCAATTTAATCCTTTTTAGACTAGAAAGGAGTAAATATGTGCTCTGTGTAACTTAGGAAATTTTTCAAGGCAAAGATACAATTTGCATATTTTCTTTTCATGGCATTACATAAGAGCCTTTTAACTTTTTAAATTTTATTATTTTGGGTCGGGGGGAGGAAGAAAGAGAAACATCGATTTGTTGGTCTACTTCTTTATGCATTCATTGGTTGGTTCTTTTATGTACCCTGACCAGGGATTGAACCTGCAACCTTGGCGTATCGGGACGACACTCTTAACTGAGCTACCTGGGTCAGGACCTACACAAGAGTTTTGTTGAGTTTTTTTTCCAGATTTTTCCTCTTATATTTATCCCTTAGTTAGGGCTTGCAATCATAAGTGAAATCTAAAAGATTTATGTTTCACCCTGGCTGGTATAGCTCAGTGGATTGAGCTCTGGCCTGCTAGCCAAAGGGTCACTGGTCCGATTCCCAGCCAGGCCACAGGCCTAGGTTGTGGACCAGGTCCCCAGTTGCAGGCACACAAGAGGCAACCACACCTTGATATTTCTTTCTCACCCTTTCCCTCTCTCTAAAAATAAATAAATAACATATTTTTCACTCCATAAGACGCACTTTTTGTCCCCCCATAAGCGGGGGGGGGAAATGTCTGTGTGTCTTATGGAGCAAATATTGCATCACAGACTGTGATGTGTATTACCTGACCTGTCAGCGTTGGCAATAGCTGTTAGAAGAGGAAGCAGGGGACCCACATGAAACCCCTGGGGATGCTTAATGTCCCACTTTACTGCTGAATCTCAGGGTGTCTGGTCAGTATGAAGATACTGAAGAAAGTTTTATCAGTGATTATGAGCAAACAAGTTTCATAAATTCTGACATAGAGATGATGAGTTCTTGGGGTTCCCAGAAAACTAGAAGAGTACTTGAATTTTAAAGTCTCTCCTCATTTGTTAATGACAGTGATGATGGTTCTTAATACCATTGTTGACTGCTGTTCACTTTACATGGTTTAAATATTATTCTATTATATTTTATTAAAAATTTTATACCATTTGGTTCAGAATATTTTTTTTCTTGTTTTCCTCCTCTAAACCTAGGTGTGTCTTATGGTCAGGTAATCTTATAGTGATAAAAATACAATAAATAAAAATCTTTAAAAAATAAACACAAAAAATGCATACAGGCCTGCTTTAAAGTAAATAAATAAAAGATTCATATTTCCTCAGTGTGAAAGTTACAAATAAAATGCTGGTCAGACTTTAGAATCTTATTTTTTTTTAATGATTTTTTTATCCCCTTAAATAACACGTAATGATTGAGGGCAGGTGAGTTCTCTTTTCCGTTTGTGCTCTGAGTTACCACACATTTCCAAATAACAAAGAACAAGTAAAGTTACAGTACAATTTCCTGTCTCCTTGGCTCCCATTACTACTGAGGGCAACAAGGATGAGTAGGCCAGAAAAAGCAGATTCCTCTTTAAAATTCAAATATATCAAAAATATTACATACATTATTTTTGGTGTTTGATATTTTTCATTGTGCTTTTCTTAAGCAATGACATTCTTCTCCTTTTGTAACATTTGTTACATCATGCTTTTCCAAATAACCATACTTGTCTGAAGACAGAGATTTTATCTTAATTTACTTTGGGTAGCTTACATAAATTTAAGGAATATTTACATAAAAAAATTTTTATGAACTGAATTGAATCTCTACCAACCTTCTCCAGCCCACCTGGAGGGAAACCCATCACCAGCCAAACGCTGGGTTACCCCCATGCCTTCTCCCAGTAGCTGAAGCACACGCATGGATTTAAGCAACCTAAGAGAATTAGAGAAAAGCCCATCCCTGGCTTCCCTTGGCCAGTGGTGTTTCTATAGCTCCTTTCTGTTCAGGCTCCTTCTGTTATGGAGACAGTGGTTCCTCAGTGTGAGCCAGGGGGCAGATCCACAGGTTCTTTTTATTGTTAGCAAGTCTGATGCACTATTGGTTCCCAAGGCTTCCTCTGGAAAATATTTTCATATTATTTCACCATATTCATGAGTGACTCTTGGGCTCCTGCCACCTGAAGAAATCTCAGCCCTTCTCTCAGTTTAGGTACCAATGGGTTTGGGCTACTGACCTACTTCAATTCAGTGTACATACCCTTCCCTTTCTTGAACAACTCCATTTAAATCTCTGATGGGCATAACCTTCCAGAACAAAAGATACTTTGCAGGCAAGAAAGGGCTGGCAAAAAGTATTCAAAGAGATGAAAAGCAAGGCCCTACAACCAAGATTACTCTATCCAGCAAAGCTATCATTGAGAATGGAAGGGCAGATAAAGTGCTTCCCAGACAAGGTAAAGCTAAAGGAGTTCCTCACCACCAAGCCATTATAACAGGAAATGTTAAGGGGCTTATTTAAGAAAAAGAAGATCAAAACCATGAACATTAAAACAACAATTCACAACTACCAACAACTGAATATAAAAAATGAAAACAAAAACAAACTAAACAAACAACCAGAACATGAACAGAATCATAGGTATGGAGATCATTTGGTGGATTATCAGCTGGGAGGGGGAAGGAGAGAACCGGGAAAAGGTACAAGGACTAAGAAGCCTAATTGGTAGGAACAAAATAAACAGGGGGACATTAAGAATAATATAGGAAATGGAGAAGCCAAAGAACTTATATGCACGACCCATGGACATGAACTAAAGGTGAGAATTGCTGGAGGTAACGGGACCAGGTGGAGGTGGGCAGCAGGGGAAAAATTGGGACAACTGTAATAGCATAATCGATAATACACCAAAGTATTTTCATGCTTGTCATTCCAGATCCTGATATGCCCAGACGATAGGGTTTTTTCCACTGAGTAGAGAAACACACCTACCAGGAAGGCTAAGCTAACACACCAAGTGTTCCTTGAAGAAAGAAGCTATCAGTAAATTGAATGGCAGAGAGGAAGAAGTAGAAAACTTGGCTTTTCCAGCCTAGGGGAGCAAGGTAACTGATAGAGGCAGAGGGAGATGGTCGGATCTGGGTGTTCTCATCCCCCCTCTTCAGAGATGGACATTCCAGAAAGGGAAATGTATTAAAAACACTCAGATAAGTATAAGATAGCATGAGAACACTAAAGCATGTGGCCTGTATTCTGAGACTCTGGAAGGAGCCAGCCTGGTGACATACCAATGAGGTGCAGTGGCATTGCCTTGCGTAAGGGCCTGATGAGATAAGTGAGCTCAATACAATGCTTCTTCCTTCTTCCAGTCTTTCTTGGCCCAGGGGCTAACGTGGACCAGCCTGGAGTCAAGGCAAAGAGCACTAGTGTATGAGGATGTCTCAAATGCAGTAAACATCCTGTTGCATCAAGTGATGACAAGTACAGGCATCAGCCTGGCCCAGCAGGATCCAAAGGACAGCACTGTGTGCATCTCTGCACCATTATCACTTTCCTCCCTGAGTTCACCTAAGCCCATATATGCCCAGAGGCCACATTATAGAGGTAAACATCTAAAAAACTGATTTAAAAAACAAAAAAGACTGAATCATGTAAAAGTGATACAAGGAACAACAAGATTACCTCATCACCCTCGCCTCCCCACCCCTGGCCCCTGCCATGTCATTCACAGGCTGGACCTCATGAGGACTAGAATGATTCAGCCATCCTTCCGTTAAGCACACAGAGGCATCGAGCAGAATGTGCTTATTCTTGATAAGGCAGAGAAAGGGATGAGCAACCACTGCTTGCTTCAGTCTGGAGAGAGAAAAAAGAACAAGGAAGTTAGTACCCAATCTTTTGATTCTGTGCATCTATTTTCATCCTCACCCTCCTTTTGTTTTTCTTTTTCTTTTTAAAATATTTTTATTTATTTTTTTTTTTTTTAGAGAGAGGAGAAGGGAGGGAGAAAGGAAGAGAATGATGGATCGGTTGCCTCTCACATGTGCCTGCACACGCCCCAACCAGGAACCAGGCCCACAACCCAGGCATGTGCCCTGACCAAGAATCTAACGAGCAACCCTTTGGTTTGCAGGATGACACCCAACCAAGTGAGCCACACCAGCCAAGTGAGCGACAGTTTTTAAAAGGAGGGGCCTAACCTCCTTTCAATTTGACAGGTTTGACTGGCCATAAACTGATAGAAGTTTGGCTGAAAACGTAAGAGTAGCTCTTTGTGATCTCTTTGATTGTTGAAGTTATTTGTGTTGTTGTTAAGAAATACTCCAGCAGCTGCCTGCTTCTCACCAAAAAAACAAACCACAAAACCGAAGTACCATTTTTCCACAAGTGCATGAATCATTACTTTTTTCTTTTTATTCTATACTTCTTCTAAAGCCAGTTACTGCTTTCTTGTTTTCTGTTTCTTTCGTTTTTGCATAAAACAAAGTCAAATACTCAAAAAATAAATAAAAAACTTACCTATTTATACACGACCTAGTTTATTGTTATTGTTTTGTAAAAACATCCACATATAACTAGTGCTATTTATATACCAAATTCACAGTACAGATCAAAACATAGTGGAAATATTATGCAGATAGACACAACATGAAATTCTTTGGTTTAGACACTGAATTGAATTGAATAGAAGGTGATTGTATTTTTCTAAGTTTAATAATTAGTGAATACTGGTAATTTTTGTGACTGTGTGGAGGCTTTTCAGGGCTTTTAGGGTGCTTAAAATATTTGAGTTCACAGATTAGTGGATCAGTATTATTGGTTAAGAGACGATTTGGACATATGCCCAGAGCTTTTTATGCAAATTCAGTAGCTAAATTATAACTTGAATGTCCTTTTTCAATATTCAATATTGATAGTGTACCCCTCCTATAATCCCAGGTCAAATTTTACTCCTTTCCAGTAGCCTTTCTTAAAACCACTTCCCTATCCCCAGCCAAGCTCTTGCCTTCCTGTTAGCTGCATAATCTCTTAGCTTAATATGTCTTGTCCTGTCTTTATTTGTATTTCCCTTAGTTCTTTTTGATATATAAACTCTTGATGTCAGGCACTCAAAATACCTCTCACAGTGACTTGTCCATAGTAAATACTAACATCTGGAAATAAGTGACAAACAAATATAATAATGGCAGTTACTAACATTACTGATAAGTTCCTATAAGAAAAGAACTCAAGAAATGGAGATGACAGACTTCCTATGCTTATTCTTATCAACCATAAAACAGGTTGGGTTCTGTGGCTGCAGAGCTCCCTGAGACCATCCCCTACCCTCATAACTCTGAGATGCATGCTTGAAAGCATTCTTAGAGTTTGCTTAATATATGTATGGTGGAGGCCCAATAAGCTGCTAAGAAAGGTTTTTACGTTTTTTTGATGGTTGAAAAATAGCAGAAGAAAAATAATATCATGTGAATATTATGTAAAATTAAAATTTTAGTGTCAATACTAAAAGAGTTTTTGGAACAAATACATTCATTTATTTCCATACTATCTATGGGTGTGTTTATGTGACAACAGAATCGAGCAGTCGCTACTCTGAAAATGGTATGAATCCTGAAGCCTAAAATATTCACTCTCAGGCTCTTCACAGAAAAGTTTGCCAATCCTGCTATAGTAAATATGTCATATCCAATTTTCTCTTCTAAAACTTTCATAAATCTGATAAAAAGCTCATTGACACAATTGTTTATTATTTATTTGTTTGTTTGTTTATTCCAATGGCTTAGAATCTACATTACTGGGAAAAGACAATGAACAGGCCCAGTGCTACTTATTCTTTTACTAGGCTAGAGTTTCTACCTCATGAGGTTCACTGTTTCATGACCTCTGACATCACAGTGAATTCTAGACCGCAGTCATAAAATAAAGGGTGCAAAACTAGGTGGATTTATGTAATTTCATCAGTACTGTTTGAGTAACAATTTACTGTTCAATGTTCTGTTGAGAGGAATTTATAGCACCACCTTTAAAGAGAAATATGACACATATTTTGAACAACTCTTCTGTGGGCTCTCAATAAATATGAGCATTTAAAACTTTTTTAAAAGCAACAAAAATAATACAACAGTATCTGTTTTATTCTAATGTAGGGTGTTTCATGTTCTGTGGATGATGTGGAGAGAATACTATTGTGAAATAAAAATGAGAGACACCAACCAGAAAAGATGAGAACAAAGGACTGAAAAGTAGGAGTTTTGGGGAGACAACATCTCTTCCTTTTAACAAAAAAGCTATTCCACAAGAGAAATTGTTATTACCTGGTTGGTTTTCTCAAAAGAAAATAATGCTTTGATGGGATTGTAATAGCAAGGACTCAAAGAAAAGAAAACGCTTTTTCTCCTTTAAAATCTTCTGTAGAGGTGGCAGAAAAGAGATTGGAGAAGGGAAGCTGTGAATTAGGATTGAGGTGGGTGTTCAGGTCCAGCATTTTCTACGTGATTGAGAAAGGTTTAAAAATAGCATGAAATGTGAAAATCTTCCACACTAATATTTTTGATGCCTCCAACTTCTCTGAAAATGTCATTCACAGGTAAAAAGTACTGGGTGTAAAATTATGAAGTAGTAATTCCTAACACTCAGAATATTTGTAATACTCAGGTAGAATTGTTAATTCCCACAATATTTATATATTCTTTTTCTTAAGAGAAGCATTGAGCAGATCCATATGAAATAGTTACATTTGACACCCTAATGGGGCATTTTACTCTTTTCCATTTGATTATTGTTAGTTATTTTAATAAAGTAACCCCAGACATTCAGTCATACCAATAACATGCAGGTTCTCCTTTCCTCTCTTCCTTCTCTGACGAGTCTGTTTTACACTATAGGCTAAAAAGAAAGATAGACCATCTTAGGCCTCGTGAAAAGGGTAATGTGGCAGACAGAATCCTAAAATAAAATGCTACCCTCCCTCAGCCCCCAAGACTTCCCTCTTAATCATCAGGACTGGATGAATGTGATGAGCTATCAGGTCTGTGATTATGTTATGTTACATGGCAAATGGGATTTTGCAGAGGTACTGAAGGCCACTAATCAGTTAAACTAAAGTAGGGAGAATATGTAGTTGGTTCTAATTGAGTAACAACTCTCTTTAAAAGCAGAATGCTTTCTCTAGCTGGCAGCAGAAGGCAAAGCCGGAATAGTCGATATGTGAGAAGATTCAGCTCACTATCACTGCTCCAAAGGAGGGGCTAGGTGAGAAGGAGTTCAGGCCACCTGTAGGTGCAGAGTGGGCTCTGGCTGGCAGCCAGCAAGACCTCAGGCCTAACAACATAAATGAGCTTGGAAGCAGAATTCTCCCACAGAGCTTGCAGTGAGCCCTATCCAGCCAAAACCTTGAACTATTTCAGCACTGAGTCTGAGAGCATTGAACCCAATTGAGCCCACCAGGGCTGTTGACCTACAGAACTGTATATCTGACCTATAGAACTGTGAGATCATAAGATGCTGTTTTAAGCTGCTACATTTGTGGCAATTTATTATGCAGCAATAGAAAATAAATACAGACTGGACCATGTACTGATAATTATTGATATAGATTTATGGATGTAAGATATGGATCTTAAAATATTACCACTTAGCTGTCAGATGATACTAAAAGACCAAGTTAGAATTTTCAATACTTTTTGAGTTTTGAGGTGGGCAACCACAGGAAAGCAGACTGCTGACCTGATACTTAAGATTAAAATAGGAGGGAAATCTAACTGTTGATATTTTTAGTGTTCTTTTTCTGATTGGAGGTAGAAGAAAACCTTTTTCTTCTTTCTTGATCTCCCCCTAGCCTTCCATTTAGTATACTTTTGTAAACTGAAATAAGCCATTCTTAAATAGTAACTTATTTTCCCTGAGGCTTCAGAATTCAAGAACAAATATTTTCCTGCACCTTTTAGCATTATAATTAATTGCACCAGTTCAATAAGAATCGGTCCTCCTTTTACCAGGACATAGTTGGATAAATTGATTGTGCAGCCAAGACCATACCTGGAAGTGTCTTTTACGAGAATAAATCCCATTTCATTAGTTTTGACAAGCCCACCATGAAGGAACAAAGGTGATACTTCATAGATGAAACCAAAGGCCCATAAAGCAGTCCCAGAAAATTGGTTTGATGTGTGTTCTAGAGCTCACAGGCTGTAAGTAATGTCACTCCTTGGTAAGCCAGATAGCTCACTGTATCTCAGGTATTTTGAGGAGAGGATAATTTACCCACTTTTATAGATCCTACAGGTAAACTATGATGAGATGAATTTTGGGGGTTGTGTTTCTTAGTCTCATAATAAAAGTCAATAAGAGCAATTAAAAATATATCTGAAATTATAGAGGCTCTTGAAAATGCAATCTGAGATTCTTTATAAAATTTTCCCAGAAGTTAATTTTCTAGCCTGGGGAGTTGTTCGATACCATTTGGCTCTAGATTAGCTGACCTCAGCAAGGAGGTTTATATGGTTATTAACGTATATGTTACACCCAGTTTTCTTTTGTTTCCAAGAATAATCTTTGAGGATTATTTATTTGGTATCTGCTTGTTTGAATATTTGTGAGTTTAAGTGAATTGGAAAATATTTTATTCCCACTGAAAAGAACACATTTTTGAGATCTACACTATTAATATTCTGCTCCTGGAATCAGAGTTAGTATCTTTTTCCCTCAGTAATGAACAAAAGAAATTGTTGACAAATGTTTATTTTATATATATATGTGTGTGTGTGTGTGTTTGTGTATATATACATATATATATACATATATAACCCTGGCTGGTTTGGCTCAGAGGATTGAGCGTCGGCCTGCGAGCTAAGTGTCGCTGGTTCGATCTTCCAGTCAGGGCACATCAGAGAAGGAAAACTCTGACTCCAAAAAACCTCCGCTGCCTTGCGGCATACCTCTTCAGGGGAAAGGCTAAGGGAGTAAACCCCGACAGAAAATCCGGAGCCGGAGTCCCTAAGGCGGTTTGACGTTGTAGTCAACACCGGCAACTCCTGCGGCGCACCTGAAGCCAAGCTGTACTGACTCCGTCTTTCCCTTGGACCCTTCAGCTGCGAAGAGAGGGGGGGTCTGCTGCATGGGCAACAGCAGACCCTCCATATTACCCTGCCCAGGTTCTGTAGCTTCAGCTTCACTGGAGAGGACACTCCAGCGTCATCGCAAGATGTCGATTCAACACGGGAGGAGACAGATACCGTGTCACTCCCGAGTCGGACTGCACAACCATTCTCGGCGGTGCAGATAGACTCTTAAGAAGCTACACCATCGTCTCTCGAGACGGACGGCTGCCAACGACAACGATACATATATATATATTAGAGTTATGTTTTCAACTTTTTGAAGGTGATACATTATCAAAAATATAATCAAATCAACTTCGACTCTCACTAACTTTTCATAATTTTATTGTAATTGATAATTTTTAACTTTGGAATTTTATTCCAACATATTGTTTAACTTTTCTTTTTAAACCACCATCTTTTAAAATCTTAAAAGAAACATTCTAATTTGATAATTACCTTGCTCTTGGTCTTAGAAACTTTTGTAATGTTAAACGTGAGTGAAATATTATATTTCTTTAAATCTACTGGTTAATTTAGATTATTAGTCAATTTGAACATAAAAACATCAAATCTATAACTTGGTAATTTATCACTTATTTACTTGTCTTAACTTTGTAACAGTATTTCCTAACATGTAAATTTATTGCTAACTCTGATATCTGCATTCACTTCTAATTATTTTTACAGTAAAGAAACCAAAGAGAGTATGCTCTATGAGTATAGCATGCTGCTATTCAGGAGCAACTGTAATTAGATAAGTGAGAACTGGTACTAGAGAAAAGCCAGAAAAATATAAATAATTGAGGGTAGAATATGTCAGTAGGAACAATGAGTAGATAGTACTATTAGCAATGTAAACAAAAAATTTTTAAACATTTTTCTGTGGAGAAAATGAACTAATTATTTTGAGTAAATAGCACATGGGGAAAACAGAGAAAAAACATATACATCACTTTACCTTTGGATTTCTCACAGAATATTTTTTATTTTGATGTATGCATTAAAACTGGTTACAGTATTTTAAATGACTTCAATAACTAAATCAATTTTATTTTGTCAAATGGTATTTCAATTCTTGCCTGGCCTAATCTGTGATTTTATTAAATAGATAAAATGGTTCTTCTTGGTTAGTCAGTAAGTTTCCTTGACCATTAATTTTCTCCAGTGAGTCTTAGGCACCAATCTATAATTTAAGTAATTACTATGGCATTAGCTTAATTGCTTAGCTAGAAAATTCTTCTCAATCAGTTACTAACAAACAAAAACAACAACAGGATGTAACTCTTTGTTTTTACGTTGAAAATAGCAATTAGATTAAGAAAATGACAGGTTAAAATACATGATAAATGCAAAAGCACAAATCCTGTTAAAGATGACATTGAACTAGTCTTTCCCAAATAATCAGAGATAATGGAAGAAACTACTATTAAATAAAAACAAGATGTTTTATACTATTTTAAAACATTTTCATTTAGAAACATTACACTTTTAAGGGATATTTTGATTAATTTATTTTTTTACCTGAAGTAATACAACCATATATCTGGTTGGTGTTCTTTTTGAAAACACTTTAGGGTGTCAGTTTCTGCTTTGGATACTGATTGACTGCATGGTTAATATAGAAAAAAGTATGTACTAAATTTCTTTTCTTTTTTTTTTATTTTTCTCTTTCTTTTCTTTAGAAAGAAAGAAGAAGGGAGAGATAGAACACCGGTTTTATTGTTCTATTATTTATGCATTCATTGATTCTTGTATGGGCCCTGACCAGGGATCGAACCTGTAACTTCGGTGTATGGAGACAATGTACTAACCAACTGAGCTAACCAACCAGGGCCTATTTCCTGAATTTCCATGAAACCATGGGAGAAAGTGGACTAAATTATGTGTATATACTTTGTCTACATATATATTTTATATTTAATACACTGTTGATTACCTTGGAACCAACATTTCCATTATTATAAAAGCTTATTTTTTTTCTGTCCACCTCTCTTTACTCAGAAGTCTAGACTCTAATACCCCAGACAGGGCTAAAATTCTATCCTGTCCCTATAAAGATCAGTGTGAACTAACACATGAACGATTACATAGGTTGGGTTGTGAGGCAGGATAGTAAGAAGCTAGAAAAATTCCTAGGTAAGTGGAATAGTGAAACCGAGACAAGAAAACTAAAGAAGGTCAAACAGTTTGAGCAACTTACAGCCAGCTGATGAATTGTAAGAACTTATCTCCGGTAACCAAGGACACTTGAGAGTGAAAAGTTTATATCTCTCCTCCCTAACCAAAGAATACATAGCTTAAATCTCCCTTGTCTGGGAGATAGAGAACAAAAACCCAATTAATGTCATTTGTGCCAACTAAACTCAAGGACAGATGAAATCAGGAACAATAACAAAAGCCCAATTACAGGCCAGACGAACTCAATTTAAAACAGCATAGCAGGCCAAAGACTATTCCCCAAACTCTCCTATGAGCTCATTTGGACACATCAGCATATTAAAAATGCACCTGGAAAGCTGATGAATATTCTGCTAAAATCCTCCTTGAAGACTTTCACCCACAGAGAAAAAATAAAAAGCCTTCAGGACAAAGACTCAGTGTGGGCACACCCATGCCCCTTCTTGGGCATGAACTTTTTATTTCCTCCTAAATGCTTAGAGTCCCAAGGAGACTTGCTTCAAGGGAGCAGTGGGCAGCAGCAGCTCCACCTGGTCTTACCTTTGATCCTGTCTCCAGAATCACCCTTTCTCTGACTTCTCAGTGAGCTAACAGCAGCCCTGCCTTGGCTCACTCCTTTCATATAATTTTTCTAGGGAGCCAAAGTAGAGCACCACCTAGGCTCTCTCCTGTTATTTATTCTACCCTAAGTCTTTCCTTTGTTTCACTGTTTCAGTCTTAATCGATCTCAAAATCACATGGACTCATGGTGTGAAATCTTTCCTACACAAAGTTGAGAACCCACACACTATAGGCCAGACTGAGGCAGACCCACTCCAGGCCAGTGCCTGTCCAGTAACAGGTTGGTTTTGGATGGGTCATGGTATTTTAATTCAGAACTGTTAGGGAGGTAAAGAGTGATGTATCTGTTATGGTTATAGGGTACATTATTGTACACATGTTCAAAAAATGTGTGGCTTTTTATTTCTCTGTAACTGATAAGATTTTTCCTGAGCATTCAGTTCACTCAGTGCAGGTACTCGAGGTAGAGATCAAAATTTCAATTGGCCAAGTCAAGGTATATCTTTTCTTCTAGTTTAGTTTTTTTCTAGTTAAAACAATTTGGTTAGGTAAATATTTAGTCAATTCAAAGATCAGCTGTTTATCAGAACTATTTGTCCTGTACCTGCCTAGTTTAAAGAGGGGAAAGTTTAGGATCCCCACCGGAGTAGGTGGAGTGGCTCATGATGGTCTTTGTGCTTGTCTGGCTCTTGGCTCTCCAACAGCTGATATCCTTGAACTTGGGGTCAGTCTGGTCCAGGCCATGAATGTCTTGCTGGTTGGTATTTATCAATAAAATCTATGGCTAAGAAATTATGGTTTGTTTATCTTGGCTAAGTTAGGACCTAATGATTTTTCCTTTAACTATATCCTATACTGATCTAAGATGGCACTACAGACCCCCTATTTGTTCTGGGTATGTCTCTCACTTTCAACCTGGTCTGGGTACCCACCTCAAAATTCTTTACTATAGGAGTATTTTGGTTTCCCCATTGTAACCACCAGTTTAATCACTTCCCTCCACTGCCCCACCACTGATATAACTCTCCTCTCAGTATCTGTGTAAGGTTGGTCTCATGGTAACCTATAGCCAGGGTACCAAGTGGGAAATGAAGCCAAAAATCTTCTGCTTGTGACTCTCCTTTTAACTTAACGAATATCCCACCACCCATAATTTTAATCCTGAGAGGTGTAAGTAGATCATAATATATACCAGAAAGGCCATCTGTCTGCTTCTCTTTCCTTTCCAATTTTACTTCTCTTGAGTGGAAGGCTTTCTGCTCTTTCTTCCTTTCCAAAAGAAACTTGCTAATGCAAGATCATGGGTTTCCTCTTCTCTGTGATCTATAATAAAATACTGCCACTCAATTTGCTCAACCTTGTTATTACTACATTAATAAAACCTAAAGAAATTCATAAAATATTTTGTTTCCCTACAAACTTTGATAGTCAAGCCTATTGACTAGCTGAAAAATTACATTTTGATCATCAAAAGCTGAGCACTTTCTTTTCCTTTGGATTTTTATTGTAATCATCATAACTATCCAGGACATAAATGAATGCCTTTGAAACCATTTGTTTATTCTTTTATTCAGAAAAAAATTATTGAGTACATATGTTCTAGGCATAGTTTCAAGTGCTTATGTGCTAGTGGCAGAAGCAGACAATAAATGAGAGCAATAAGGAAGGAAGGAAAACAATGAAGCAGAGAAGGGCAACTGAAAGGTTAGGCTGGGGGAAGTTGTGCTAATCTGGGGGAGGAGAGATAAGGGCCTCATTGAGAAAGTGACTTTTTGAAAATATTGAAGGAATTGAAAGAGTTAATCATCCAGTATCTGTGAGAAGGTCATTTAAGGCAGAAAAAGATAGCAAGTAAAAGGCTTTAGGGCAGAAAGTGCATCTGCTTGGAACAGGAAAGCAGTAGGAGATGAGGTCAGACAGGTAATAAGGTGTCAGAACCCACAGGGCTTCACAGGTGAGAGTAGGACTTTGGTTTTTACTCTGGGTGGGTCAGGAAGCCATTGGAGATGTTTATGAGAGAAAAGACTTAATCTGAAGTCAGTTCCAATGGTCTGTAGGAGGAGAGAGAGCGGGGGAATAACATCGTCGGCAGCCGTCCGTCTCGAGAGACGATGGTGTAGCTTCTTAAGAGTCTATCTGCACCGCCAACAATGGCTGTGCAGTCCGACTCGGGAGTGACACGGTATCTGTCTCCTCCCGTGTTGAATCGACATCTTGCGATGACGCTGGAGTGTCCTCTCCAGTGAAGCTGAAGCTACAGAGCCTGGGCAGGGTGATATGGAGGGTCTGCTGTTGCCCATGCAGCAGACCCCCCCCTCTCTTCGCAGCTGAAGGGTCCAAGGGAAAGACGGAGTCAATACAGCTTGGCTTCAGGTGCGCCGCAGGAGTTGCCGGTGTTGACTACAACGTCAAACCGCCTTAGGGACTCCGGCTCCGGATTTTCTGTCGGGGTTTACTCCCTTAGCCTTTCCCCTGAAGAGGTATGCCGCAAGGCAGCGGAGGTTTTTTGGAGTCAGAGTTTTCCTTCTCTGAAGGCTGCCCTATAATACTGCATAATGACCAAAGACTAGGGGGAATAACAACATTGGAAGTTATTGTAGTAATACAGATAAGAGATAATGGTGGCTTAAAGCAAGCCTCTGGCTGTGAGAAAGGGACTAAATTTTGGATGTATTTTGAAGTCAGAGACATCAGGATTTGATAACAAACCAGAAGTGGAAAGAGAAAAAAACCAAAGAAGGCACCAAGATTTTGGTGCTGAACACTTGAAAGATGGAATTGTACTGAACTGAAAAATCAAGTGAGCACCTTTGGGGTGGGAGGGATAGGAGGACATGGTATGCAAGTGGATATCCAAGTGAAGATGTTGTTACAGAGTGAAAGGGGGGTTCTTTCACGTGGCACCTTGGTGTAAAACCCAACAACCGGTGTTGAGAAAAACAGGTTTTTATTTACAATATTCCAACCTGGGGAGAGCAGTGAGCACTTCAGCTCAGAGCCCTGTTCTCCCACGGGACCCAGCACTTCCCTTGCCACCCCCCCAAAGCCAGAAGCCAAAATCATGCCCAGAAGTTCCCCATCCCTTATCTGTCAGCTCTCTCCTTCAGGATCTGGGGTACGATGTCATTAGCCTCCACATAACAGTCCAGGAAAACATGTGCCATGTTGCACTGGATCACGTATGGTTCTCTCTCTGCTCTTTCAAAGTCGCATGGATCTCTTCTTCTACCTCCTTGCAAACCGCGTGGATCTCTCTCTCTCTCCAAAATGGCTGCTGCCTTATTTTTAAATCCCTGACTGTGTCCTGGGTTACAGTGTGGAGGGTCACTGGTTCTGACCATTCACAGAACATTGCGCAGGCCCTGTATGCTCTTTCCTCACTGTTCCATAGTCAAAACCCCTCCCATCTCCTTGGGGCCTTGGAAGAACTGAAGTTATTTGCACAACTAAGACACTAGCTACCAGCCATAGATATGCAAAGGTATCTTGAAAGTTGTCCCCTTCTCCCATAACCCAACTGCAGGCTCTGTGGAATTTTGGGCACCCTGCTCTCTAACAATGTTAAATCAGCAATTAGATCTGTAGTTTGGGGTATAAGGGCAAGAACTAGGTTGGAAACATACAGTATTTACATTATAGACATATTATTCTTAATGTCTTACCTAAGCCTAATAAAGACTGCCTTATTTGACAGGAAAGAAAGAAAGACAGAATAAACTGAAAGTTAATAGAATGCCTGAAAAACAAAACTGAAACCTAGTTTATAGATTTTAATGAACACTTAAAATTTCTCCTCAACCATAGATGTTGAAGTAAAAAGATTACAGAAGGAAATTATTCCATAGTTCTGAATGACTGATAGTATTCGGGTTATTTTTAAGTTTCAGTTATCTGCATGGTTTGTTCTTTCACCTCCTTCAAGTCATTGCTCAAATATTTCCATCTTAATGAGGGCCACCCTGCCCAATGTAGTTAAACTTCAACCTACTCTTCCACCCTTCCCACAAGAAATCTCCTTCAACTGCTTTCTTTTATTTTATCTTTACCAATACAATGATCACTTTCTTAAGTACGCGACTTACTTATGCTTGTTCATTGTTGCATTGATCAGATCTTGGGCGTGACTTTCAATCCTGCCAGCCTCACCTATGATTCAAGCACTGTCAGCGATCCCCTGGCTGCCTGAGAGCTTTGACCCGCTTCATGCAGGGTCATAGAGCCTATCCTTAGAACTCACAGAGCCTATCCTTAAACCCACACCTTAAATTCCTGCCTTAGCACTTCTCTGGTATTGCAAGATTGCCTTTGGGAACCCGCTGGTCACAAAATTAGGGTAACCAGAAAGTGGAGGAATTAATCCTTCAGAGCTACCTTTGGCCAATGGGAAATGAGCATTTTCTTCTCTTACGCAGATCTTCCTGGATGCATTTTACAAAGCATCCCATGGGATTGAGTACCTAGTCCATCAGAAGGGTGACCAACTTACCGCATCCATTAATTAATTCTTCCACCATTATTTTTTCATTCCCTTGTTTCTAACTCCTGTCCACTGAGATAATATTCCTAAATTAACCATTTATACTTAATTAAGCCCTGGTCACAGGCAGGCTCTGCTTTATGGAGAATTCAGATGATTTTTAATTTTTTTTTTTTTTTTTCTGTTTTCTACCACTTCAACTGCCCAAAGGTGTTACCATAAAAACAGTCAGTGGAGCTTCAGGGGAGTCTCTGCCCATTGGCCAAGATAGTGGCAGGGGGAGGTGCTTACACTGAGCTCTCCCCGCAACCTCCAAAGCTAGAGGTACGAATGGATAGGGCTTGAGCACACAAGGAAAGCTAAAAAGATAAATGGATAGGGGTCCCCAGTGCGTCAAAAGCTAGAAAGATGATTGGATTAGGAGAAAAGTCCTCCTCTCCCTATCCCTGTAAGAACTATGGACTTGAGCAGGAGGATTGAGATGGTCTTTGAGACAGGAGTCCACCAAGCTCTCAGGTTGTACAGCACCTGAATAAACTCTTTCCTTTTTGCACCAACACCTGCTTTACGAGTTTGGCTTTTTGTGGCAACAGGCAGCTGAACCTCGGTTTTCATCGTGTAACAAAGGTAGCTAATATGTCCTAAGTATCCAGCACATTGACCCTGGCTGGTTTGGCTCAGTGGATTGAGCGTCGGCCTGCGAGCTAAGTGTCGCTGGTTCGATCTTCCAGTCAGGTCACATCAGAGAAGGAAAACGACAGAAAATCTGGAGCCGGAGTCCCTAAGGCGGTTTGACGTTGTAGTCAACACCAGCAACTCCTGCGGCGCACCTGAAGCCAAGCTGTATTGACTCCGTCTTTCCCTTGGACCCTTCAGCTGCGAAGAGAGGGGGGGTCTGCTGCATGGGCAACAGCAGACCCTCCATATCACCCTGCCCAGGCTCTGTAGCTTCAGCTTCACTGGAGAGGACACTCCAGCGTCATCGCAAGATGTCGATTCAACACGGGAGGAGACAGATACCGTGTCACTCCTGAGTCGGACTGCACAACCATTCTTGGCGGTGCAGATAGACTCAAGAAGCTACACCATCATCTCTCGAGACGGACGGCTGTCGATCCAGCACATTGTCTGGTATATGACAAACCTTCAGTTAGTAAGTGTTGAATTGAATTAAATATACTTGGTTTTCCAATTTCTAAATTAGGTAAAGATTAGGAATTTGGTACTTCAACAGCAAAGTACAACTATCAAAATGATATATTACCCCAGAAGTCATTGAGCTAGACTATAGGGCAGTTCAAACATGTGTGACAGTAGACGGTAGGGGTTAAAGGCTTGTATGCAGGAGGCTTACTGGTTAGGTTGTGTGTTAATTGCTAGCTGTGTAAATTTGAAAAGTTCTTTAGCCTCTCTGTGATGCAATTTTCTCATCTTTAAAATGAGGATAATTATAATCTCTAGCTCAAAAAAGTTGTTACGAGGATTAAATGAGTTAATATGTAGGAAGTACAATATACATGTTTACTGCCATTATTATTATTATTATTATTATTATTATTATTATTATTATTTATTTTCACCATACATATTATGGAAACCTAGCATCAAATTAAAATAAGGAGACATTACCAGATTTTAAATAATAAATTTGCCACTATTTTCTTATATTTTAACTGTTTTTAATTACACACAATATTTAGTCTAATAGACATTTAAACAGCATAAAAATAATGTTCCACAACCTGTTCCATTGCCCCAAGCCAGCTGAGGTTTTATTTTATTCAAGTATAAGTTAATTTGTTTGCAAATAATGTCATCTTGATTTATAAATGCATTACTCAATTTATGATCAATATCAAAATTTCATCACATACTAGCTTGTCCTTGGGCTTCAATGCAAGGTGCTGACAACACTGACTTATTTTGCTACTCTTAACCTTGTGGACTAAACACAAAACTAGGTCCCATAAGCCTGAAATTTCATCATTTTTGAAGTGGATATTGCCATGCCTTCCCCACCATGTTTGCGAGAGAATTAAATGTCATTATGATCATGAAGAGGCCTTGCTCAGACTCTGGCATGTGGTTGAAGATCAATAGCATTAACTAAAACTGGTGCTTATTGGACTTGCACTAATTGGAATCCCATCTGTATCCTACACTTCTCTGAGCTTGGTGCTGTGATTTTCTTAAAAAGAATTCAAACAAAATTTTAGCCCTACAAATGTCTCATTAGAAGTTGGCAAATGGAACTCACTTTCATGTAAATAAATGTTCTAGAGATGAATGTTAGAGACTGAGACTTTTTTTTTATTAGCCATAAAAGCACCTGTTACAGAGTTATTTCAGCGGCATTTCAATCTGTGATTTAATTTACTAAGTCATAATGAGAATTACTAAAAGCAATCTGATCCGAGTTCTTTGAATTCTTTTAACTTGGTGCTGTGTGCTAAGCAAGTAGGTTTCTTGAGCAAACTGCTTGTAAGACATGATAACTTGAGATTCAGAAACTAACACTAATTTGTGTTTTACAAAGTTTAAACTTATGATATGTGCTGAGTGTGATTTTAAGGTAACCAAGATAAGTTAATGAATGGAACACTAGACTTTGTATTAAACAAAATTAATCTCTAACTAGACGACCTTGACTTAACCCTCATTTTTAAGTCTATGAAATATGTAGTTATAAGAATGTAGAAAAATATTATAACAGATATATCCTACTTTCTTATTGGTATTTATGTCAAAAAAACTCTACAAGAAAGGTCATATATACCTTCAAGACATTATTACTTTAGCTGCTGGGAACCTCAGAGTGAGATTCACTGACTAATAGAGTATTTCCATAAATACAGAGGAGGTAAGAGGACTTGTTAGTTTTATTCCAGACAGATGCCAACTTAAGAATGTGTCAAAAAAAGTCTTTTGCTATTACAAAATGATTTATGAGTATTATTAGACTCTCAGCCTCGCACTTGTACTGCTTCTAGGCTACGTACCATAAGCTCATGAGATGTGTAACCTCACATATAATAAAATTCAAAAAGATGAGAAAAACATAATTTCCAATCATTCAGCCCTCTAATATGAATTTATTTACAACCACCTTGACTCCTGAAACCATTTAGTTCTAATCAAGTGAGATAATTTAGCATAATAAAATTGTGTTTTTTACATCAGTGCTAATTAAGTGCCTGAGGCAGAGGCAGGTACCAAATTAAATACTAAAGTAAATTCCTGTGAATTTATTTAGGAAGAAATGATTATCTCTAAGGTAAGCCAAAATATTGAAAGAAAACACATATGACATTTTTAAAAGGTGTTTCTGAAGCTTAAAGTGAACTAATATTTAATTGAAATATTTACTTGAAATAATGCTAATAATTACTGAAAAGAATTGTGTCTGTATAAAGACTTCACTAAAATCACTTTCAGAATAATTCTTCAAAAATATCTTTTTAGAATCAGATTATTCCTTCCTGCCACTTTAGGAATGTATTTAGATAATTTGAGACTGTGTACAATGTTAGCATCTACATGACCAAAAATCCCAGAAATGGAGATGAAAGCACTCTGTTAATTCTAAACTGCTTGGTATTATCATCTTTCAAAGGTGTTTCCTGCCAGTTTAAAATGTCTGGTGATAAAAATGATAAGCAAGAATTCTGTCAATAGACTGCTTATGTTCCTTACTCTGTTCTTCTCAAAGCGACAAAGTGCCTTGATTCCAGCAGCGATTCTTGTCTGCTTTGGCTTTGGGTTTCCTTTGTGACCGTTAACTGCTGAAACTGAGCCCAGAGCCCATGATCACATGACATAACATCGCAAGAGATACCAAAGAGGTAAGTTAACTCATCCCTCTGCCTCTAGGAAGGGCAAACCCGTGCCCAAATATTCCAGAGTAATAATTGTGCATCCTAATGAGAGTGAAAAACTAAGGAGTGGGAAAATCCTTCAGCAACTCGTTTGCATACTTTTGGACTATTTCTATACTAATGCAGTTAGTGTGCAAGGGTGCCACCCCATCCCTCAGCACAGCCAGAGTAGCGCCTGACGAGGATTAGGCAGCTAGCTAGCTGTTACAGATTCATTAATTTGCCCGAGGAAATTCCTTTTAAGGATTAAACAACCCCATAGAATGTAACCATTTTTATACATCTCATTTTACATAAATAAACACTTCTAGTCTCAGTATTTTTCCATGCCCTTCCCAACCTTCAACTTCCCTTTCTATTCTATCCTTTCTCTTTTCTGTAGAGTCCTCTTTCTCCCTGGCTAAACTCGAAGTTTAGCTCACTACCTTGGCACTGTCTTCCCCTGACCTTTGATATTCTAATGGATGCCAAAGTCTGTAATTAATGCTTCAAAAAACGACTTCAGAATCAGTCTCTTTTTTCTTATTACTACTATCTAATTTCTGTTGTTGTTGTTTTTAATTAAGTTTTGCTTAAATATAAATTAGTCCCCGTACTCTTCTCCTTGCTTCAGATTCTCTCCAGCTTTCAAGTGTGTGTATCTTCCTCACTGCTGCCGAAGTGGTTTATTGTAAAGCAGAGCTTGGACTTAATCCCGCATCAAAAGCTTCAATGGTTCCACACTCTCTGCCAAGGCGTTCAAACTCCTCCACCTGGCTCTCACTCCTCCCTGCACCCCCACCGCCAACACTCATCTTACCACCCAGTTCCAGCCTAACTTTTTAGCTTTACCCTCCACTTTTTCTTTTTCACATGGATGACAGTCTTCCTAAACAACACAGAATTTCCCAAATACACTACAAATTTTCTTACGTACTTTTTCTTTTTCCATGTCTTTGCAATCTTGTTTCCTTTACCTAATTTTTTTTCTAATATTTACCTTTTGAAATCTGACTCCTTCTTCAATTTCTAATCAACCAGCCAAATAACCAAGGAGCCAAACAAGCAAACACTAACAGCAGCTCCCCTTTACCATGTACTCCTAACATGTCAGGACCATACTGAACATCCTAAACAGAAACACATTATCTCTAATCACCGCTGAAACACTTACTAGGAAGATAGTACAACTATTTCACAGGTGAAGAAAATGACATTTTGGAATATTAGTGATATTTACACTAGGCTGCACAGCTAATAAGTAGTATGTAGCACATTCTGATAGTTAACAACTTAATATTCTTTTGTCCATTTTTTTTTTTCTTTAACAGACTGTTATTTTGAGGTTAAGGTGGGTAGAAGTGTTTAGCAGTGTTGAAACAAGGGTACAGATCTTCCTCAGAGTCCACGGTTTAGGGGATGAGGGAAGGAGATAATACAACTTTTAAGGTAATTTATGTATCTATGACAAGCTGATAGCTAGATAATAATCCCAGGGCAAAAGGTATACAGGGCTTTCTCGGTTCAAAAGGAAGGGCAGGCAGCCTTGAGGGAAGAAGTGAGTTGGAGAAGCATGATGGAGTATGTCATGACGTAGGAGCATGTCATAGCAGCCATGTAAGAAGCAGCAAATAGCTATGCAGTTCATAGAAATGATTCGGCCATGCAACCTGGGTTAGTGAAAAAGCAAGCATGCTACTGTTTTGATCATGCCCACTCTAGCTGACTCCAAAGCCACCAAGGAGTCTGCCTTGTAGACCTGGACTCTTGGAAATTGGGACAGATGGAGAGGACACTCTCTTAGGACTTGTGTCTATCCTGAACTTCACTGTGACCCAGTGTAACACAGTACATACTTTTTTGGACTACAATATGGAGGCTGATGACAACATACCCCAGATCCTGAAGGAGAGAGCTGACAGCTAAGAAATGGGAAACTACTTGGCTTGGCTTTGGTTTATAGCCTCTTGGGGAGCAAGGTATGAGAAATGCTCACAATAAAACACTGGGACACAGGACTTCAGCAGCAAAGCAAGGCATTTATTCATGAGTCTGCAGAGTCGGGCTCACAGCCAGCCAGGGGCATAGGTGCACAAAGTAGACAAAGAAAACTGGTTTTATACTAACTCGAATAGTTCCTCCTCCCTAATGCAATTAGCTCCCCCTCCTCTTTCCTTCTCCCCCATTTCTCCATTACTGGTTAATCTGGGTTCACAATGTAACACAATTAACTACTTAACTAAGGGTAATCTAGTTATAGGTCTATCTCCAACTTATTTGCAGAGTTATCTAGCTACATCTTCCCATTTCTCTGAGTTTGGTGATAATGATCTTCCTCCTTCTGATCCCAGAGATATGTGTGAGGAGCTGCAGAATGTCATTTCCTCTCCCCTTTTCCATGATTCATCTGTTAATTATCTCCTACTGGTTTGAGAGTCACTGACTTCTTTATCCCCTTACAAAGGGACGTGCTGGGTGTCATGGAAGAATAGGGGTCGAAGCTGCAGTGCCCTCAGCCCCCTACCCCAGGGTGGAATATTGTACATAAAGCCCTGTTTTTCTCAACACTAATTGTTGGGTCTTACACCAAGGCACCACACGAACAAGCCCCAGTTTGCTTGGCAATAGTGTGACTAGCGGAAACACAAAGAAAACAAAAACCTGCACACCCCACCTCCCTTATATCAAGGAGGAAGCCTTTTGACATAGTTCTAGCCAAAAAGACTTAAATGCAGTCTGCTCAGGTTTTTCAAAACACATTTTTGTGCATCTTCCACATCTCTTCTTTCCTCCTTATTTTTTAGGAAATTTGGCTGAGATATCTGGTGAAGCAGGAATGATCTAGGGACTGTCAGGTTGAAAGATGAACATTAGGAAGGTAGAACAAAAAGATGAAAAGTCTGGGATATTAATGGTACTAGGAGCTGCAGCAATGCCACCCAGCCAGAAATTCTTATTGGGTAAAGAGACTAAAGTTTAATTTCATTAAGTTATACAGTAGGCTTTCTGTTGCTCATAGCTGGACACGAATCTTAACTGGTGCATGAGGGAAATGGGTTTTACACCTAGATCTCTGTCAACTGGATTCTTCTTTAGACTATGTCATCACTGCCTACTTTCTGAAGCAAATTAAACTTCACTGAATCACCACCTGAAAACATTTTTTTCTTCTGTACTCCCACAAAATTCTGGGGTACTTTTAAGGCCCTTATGATTTCCTCTTTATATTTGGAATTTTAATTGTAGATTGTAAATTCCTCTAGAACATAGTCTATAAATTTTTTCTTTCCCTATACATAAAAATATTGAATGAATGTATACTGTATTGAATTAAAATCCATATAATTCACTGTATAATCTTCTATTATCTAAGTTTCCTATGAATTATTTTGAATCTTCTTTCAATGTGTTAAGGATTTAAATGTAACCCAAACCACCTGGTTGAGCTCCCATTGAGTCTGCCAGAAACGCACTCCCTCAGCTCTTTCTGAGAGTTTTCCAGTTACTGCTTCTGGGGTGTAGAAGCAAGTCCCTCCAGTTGGTTCTTCTGCTCAGCCTCCTCATTCTCTTCTGAGCCGCTGCCTCTGCTCCTGCTGAGACTGTCTCTCTGCCCCTTCCAGACCTGGGGGAGGAAATGCTGCTCTCATTACCCCTTTATTCCATAGTGAGGCACAAATCTTTTTCTAATTACTCATTGCACCACTGAAACCAGGCTATAACTTTAAAGGAAAGAGCAAAAGAGTAGAGAATGATGCAATGGAAGGAAAACACAGAATATTTACAGTTATTCTAGGCCCAGACCCACTGGCTTTCAATTTTTTTCTTTCCTGGCCTCCACATCATAAGGGCAGTTCACCCCCACCCCCATACCCACTCCCAAATTTCCATTGTTCTCTAAGGCTGAGAATTCAAACAGACCTCAGACTCAGATAGAGAACAAAGATATTTTTCTTCACCCCATCATAAGGCCCCTTCTCCTAGGCTTCAATGATTGACAGTAAAATCATTAATTTCCTTTAAGGGACACCCAAACTGGACCTATAGTGAGCTTGTGGCTCTGACTAGTCTATCATAAAATAACTCAAGTTTGGTTTGATTTGAGTTATTTTGATCATCGTCAGAAATTTTGTGAATACAAATATTATCATAGTAATAGTATAGTGAACATATTACATTTTGGATATAGTACATCATAATTGGTTTCCAATCTCTGTTATATTTTTAAAATTATACTTTAACATTGTTATTATTAATTTTGTTGATTGCTTGTGACACTGAGATATTGTCACTAACTTCCACAAATAAGAATTGAAGTTTTTAAATGTGGTGATGAAGTCTTGATTTCAAGCAATTTAAGGAGCTAAGAATCAGTGTCGGTAAATTGTTGATGCATTTTGTAGAGAAGGAAAGAATGGTATTAGGACTAGAGTTGGAACCTGAGGGACTGTGAGGGACCAGGTTTATGCTAAATAAACATGAAGAAGGAGGAGGAGGATGGAGAGGAAGTGAAGTGGATGAAAGAGAATGGAAAAGAGGAGAAAGAGAAGGAAAAAAGAAAACAATAAAAAGAGAAAGATCTTTCCAGTAGAAAATATTAATTATTATAATTGATTTTTGGCAAGATTTAATAAAAGTCATGTGTGTGATATCCTAGTGTTCTCATTGCAGTGCACAAATGGTGCTTCATACTCATGGATAGGAATAGGAAATTCAAGAGATATGTCATTGAAGAGAAATTGTGTAGGATTTAAAGTGGAAAGCATTTAAAATCAAGTATATATTCAGGCACAAAAGCAATATAATTAAACTAGGTTCAATATGGCCAGCATTCCATGACACATTTATATTTTCTCAATAATCTGTTGGTCAATTTGTTTATAACTTTGTCGTCATCGTCGGCAGCTGTCCGTCTCGAGAGACAATGGTGTAGCTTCTTAAGAGTCTATCTGCACCGCCAAGAATGGTTGTGCAGTCCGACTCGGGAGTGACACGGTATCTGTCTCCTCCCGTGTTGAATCGACATCTTGCGATGACGCTGGAGTGTCCTCTCCAGTGAAGCTGAAGCTACAGAGCCTGGGCAGGGTGATATGGAGGGTCTGCTGTTGCCCATGCGGCAGACCCCCCCTCTCTTCGCAGCTGAAGGGTCCAAGGGAAAGACGGAGTCAATACAGCTTGGCTTCAGGTGCGCCGCAGGAGTTGCCGGTGTTGACTACAACGTCAAACCGCCTTAGGGACTCCGGCTCCGGATTTTCTGTCGGGGTTTACTCCCTTAGCCTTTCCCCTGAAGAGGTATGCCGCAAGGCAGCGGAGGTTTTTTGGAGTCAGAGTTTTCCTTCTCTGATGTGCCCTGACTGGAAGATCGAACCAGCGACACTTAGCTCGCAGGCCGACGCTCAATCCACTGAGCCAAACCAGCCAGGGCTGTTATAACTTTGTAATGCTTTATTATCAGGCTGAGTTAGCCTTTGATAACATGTTCTGACTTTAAACTACTATAATAGGAAGGTATAAAACATATGATTATTTTAAATCTTTTTAAAAATGGGCCACTTCATATGTGCTCCACAGTACTAAGGCTGCTGTACTAAGAAATTGCACAGCTATTTGGCTTTGGAATTCAGTCATTAAGAGAGAGCTGCCAACTGTGCCTTACCAACAGGGGTGGGAGTGGGTGTGGGTTACTTCACTCTTCTCTGGCCTCTACCACAGAAGATGGGCTGCCTGTAGCTTCTGTAAAATTTAAGGTAGTTCTTCCCTTTGAGAGCAAGGTCATCATTTGATATTTGATCACTTTCTGAAAATTTAAGATGAGAGAATAGACACTGACTAACAAGAAAGCAAATAATAAAGAAAAATTGAGTAATACATTTTAATGATGGTTTGTAAAGATGAATTTATATGGTTGTTGGTTTGCTTGTAGACTTTCTTAGTTGGCTATATGATACAATAAACTCTTTAAATTCTTTCAAATCATAGTATATCTTATATTTTTAGAGGTAAGTTATTTCATTGTGAATGATTCTTAAATATTTAATTTACATTTTTGAGGTCTTTGGAATGTATCATTTCCCATGAAAAATATAATTGATTTGTAAGATTTAATTGAAATCATGTGAGCACATCTTGATATTCTTAAATGCAGTATACAAACTTGCTCAGTGTTTATGGATAAAAAGAGAAAGCTCAAGAGTCTTTGAAGAGAAATTACTTGGGAATTAAGGTGAAATATGAAGTGAGAAGCCTCAGTGTATTATCAAAGGACTATCCCCATTCTGCCTCTGGAAGGAACTATCTTGTCTTCCTCCCTCTGTGCTTTTTTGTCCCATGCTTTCAGAAAGCCCTGGATTACAAAGCCTGTTTCTTCCTCCTTAGTAACTGTCACTGCTTTCTGCTGGTCCTTCTTTTTAAGTATGAGAGGGGTCAAATAAGTCTTGATTAATGGATCCTCATTCTTTCTCTTCTTGTCTCTCTTAAGCTCTCCTATAATAGAATTAGTGTTAAATTGGTACTTACACTACCTTAAATAGCTCAAATCTTGTCCCCCACCCAAAATATAATATTACTGTGAAGTATGCAAGTACAATATAAAAGAGGTATATCAAACTTTAAAAAAAGTTTTATTTTTCTAAAATAAGAAGCTATTATCTTTATAACCAAAGTTTAAGCATTAGCTAAAATTATTCTGAAAGCTCATGGTAGATAAAATCTCTTGCCTTCAAATGTTTATGTAGTTTAGTAAGTAGTGTCAATGTGAAGTGTTCCACTTTATCAACTCCATGAGTATTTTATCATTAAGCATCTAGTCAGGAAAATGGAAACTATCTTAAATCTTTCAGATAGAAGGAATTAATACAGGAACTTGATCACCCAGATGATGGAAAACAAAGAAGCTAAACAAGAGTAGTTGTGAAACCAGAAGGGTAGGCATTCATGCTGCTTGTCACTACCAGAACCAGTAAGTAGAGGCAAGGATTGAATCTTTATGGGTGCTTTATTCAGATGGCTGGTGATCTTGAAACCAGAAAAGCCGGTGTCCATGCTGCCTGTTATCTACCAGACCCAATAAGCAGAGACAGGGATGGAACCTAATTGGTGCTTTATTCAGATGATCAGTGATCTGAAGACGGTGGGTTTGTACCCTAACAGACTGTTTTAAATTCCGTTATAAACAGGCCCTTTTTATGAGAAGAAAAGTATAGGTAAGGGGTTTGGAATTTAGGGAAAAGGTTAATCAGATAAAAGCTGCAGCATTCTTTCATCTGTGTCCTGGGTGGCGGTCCTGTTACAGAGTGGGGTCCCCAAGGAGATGGGAGGGGCTTTGACCATAGAATGGTGACAAAAAGTTCATGGGGCCTACATAAAAATCTACAAGTAGTCGCAATTAGTCACCCTGCCCACTGCATCACAGGCCTGAGTCAGGAATTTAAAAATAAGGTGGCAACCATTTTGCAGAGGGAGAGAACCATGTGGCTTTGAAAGGGAAGGGAGTACTCCATGCAGTTTTCAAGGAGGCTGGGAACTCCATGTGGTTCTGAATTAAGAGCTGGAGAGCACCACAACACAGGCAAACCCTCCCCAATCAGGATCAAATGATTGGGAGCTGCTGATAAAACTGAACTGTGTATGGGATGTAGGGGAATGGTATCTCTGACCTTTCTGTTCTAAAACTAGCCTGATTGGGGGGTGGGGAGCAGAACTATGTGTTTGTGGGTGTTTTAAAAAAGTAAAACTTAATGGCAGAAATTTGCCAATAATCTAAATATGTATAACCTTTAAAAAAACAATTTATTTTCTTTTCACCAAATTCTGGTATTAAGAATTATGCTTCTGGTGGTGGGCAATCGAGACTCTCATAAGTGAATAGCCTGTGGGTTCTGTTTCATTTGGGGCAGCCCATGGATTCTGTTTCAGTTCTTGTGCCCTGGACTGTGGTCTTTGTGTCTTGAATGATCATCTCCCCCTGGAGCACAATGGCTCAGATACCACCTTGATTGCCTGCAGTCCTCCTGAGGCACTGAGGTGGAACTGCATCTGGTTTTCTGGAGTCAAGGTGGGTCATAATCCCAGTTCCCGAAACAATAGCTTTTTACATATATTGATTACTAAGCTTATTAGCTGTTACCTGAAATTAAAATTTTCTAACATTTGAGTCCCACATCAATTTGAGACAATAGCAGGTTATGTACCTTAAAAGACCATCTTGGTTGAAATAATTTAAAATAAAATATTCTGTTAAAAAAAAAAAAAAAAAAAAGTAAGTCCTGACTGGTGTGGCCCAGTGGACTGGGTGAAGACCTGCAACTCAAAAGGTCGCTGGTTCAATTCCTGGTCAGGGCACATGCCTGGGTTGCAGGCCAACTCTGCAGTTTGCGGGTGTGTGAGAGTCAGCCAATCAATGTATCTTTCACACACTGATGTTTTTCTCTCTCTCTTTTCCCCTTCCATCCCCTCTCTCTAAAAGTAGATAAGTAAAATCTTTAAAAAATTTTTGTTAAAAAGACCATCTTACATCTCATCACCAGCTGACCTTTTTTATAAGGAGAAGTAAAGTGTAAGTAAGGGGTTTGGAATTCAGGGAAAAGGTTAATCAGATAAAAACTGCAATCCAGAGATTTTCCTAGTATTTCTTCATCAGCTGACCAGCGATTCTTAATCTGAGTCCTGGTGGGCAGACCCTCACACCCTGGAGCTTGATGACTCAGATAACGTCTTAATCATTTGCAGCCCTCCTGTGGCACAAAGGATAGGTCAGACACTCCTGTTCCTGGAATGATAGTTTTCTGCATGCATTAATTACAATACCATGCCAATTTCTATAACTTAAAGCTAAAAAAATTTTAACTCTTGAGTTCCCCCATCATTCCCCATTGTTTGTCTAAACTACCTTATTTCATATGGAAGTAATCATTTTGCTGTTGAGCATGTATCTTAGCTTTAGAAAGTCTCATAGAGGGTGTGGGAATACACTTAATTGCAGATCCACATAAGGAGCCACATTGTAAGCAATAACAGGCTATGATACTGAAAAAGAAAAGGAGTGAAAACAACAAATACTTCTCTAAGACCAGTAATACTAGGCAGCCAGGAAGTTAGTTGAGACAAATCCATACCAAAAAATCCCTCTCTTTGCTTTATCTTGGACATTACTTCATTTATTTTCTTTACTTTACTTTACCCTCTGTGAGTTGTGAATGTTTCAGGTTGAAACAGCAGAGTCCTTTAAATTCTTCACATCCATGATTAGTCTGTAGCTGTGTGATTTTCTAATGCCACTTCTCTAACTTGTCCTAGTTCTTGACTGGTGGCACTAGTGGCTTGAGAGGTAGCTTTAAAAGCTGTTACCATAGTGCAGGCTAATCTTCTTATTTCTATATTCAAAGAGGTTACCATGGCTGGCTCTATAAATATAATCGAAGATATATATTCAGTGGGGCTCAAAAGGTACAAATCACTGTTATAATCAGGTACAAGGGACAGTTACCTAGAAGCCCCAGTGGTGGGGCTTCTGAGGCAGAAGCACCATCAGTCTCCTTAGATAGCATAGTCCCACATAACTATTTGCAAGAGTTTAGGAATAAACAGTCTTTCACATATCAGAAACCACCCTGAAGGCAATTTGATGTGACCGAAGGCATAAGACACATTAGTGGCGACATTGCAATTCATCCCCACATCTGCCGAAAGCATAAAACACTTTTTAGTGCAGTTGACAAAAGTTGCACACTCTCCAACTGGGGCTACATTAGTAACTTTTAAGGAAAACATTTCCCTGTCTTTTAGTTACCACGGGAACCCAGTTATAAATGATTGAAGTAGGTTATGATCTTACTGATATGCTGAAACAAAGTATAATTTTGAAGCTATTACAAGAGAGTATCATCTGCAAGACATGAAGTGAAAGTTTGTTCCACATAGGTTTCTCCTGAAAAACAGAAGTCAGAGATGTTTAGAACATTTTTTGCTAAATATACCCAAATATTTTTTATCTCATTTAAAAGGAATAAGTTTTCCATAACATGGGGTTAAACAAAAAGTAATGAAAAAAATAAGTCATTGTTTTCAAAAAATGTCTTTCAGGTCTTCTTGTAGTTCAGTGGTCCCTTGATCTTCCATTGCTTTCTTTACTCCTGCAGTGTGATAAACCCAAGGTTTTAATTTATTCTGCCAATTTCACTGTGAATGGGGTGGTGAGGAGGAGTTCCAAGGTCCAGTCCACTTTTATTCTAGTTGACTCTGTGGGGATTCTGCCTTCCAGGTCTTGAGTAACACCTGATCTCCAGGCTCGAAGGAATGTAGTGAACCTGTAGGGGAGAGGCCTCTAATACAAGCAAGGTTGTTAATTAAAACTGAGCTCTGACTTAAATATTGTTCATAGTTCTTTACCTTTACATTTTGATCTACATATGTATCTTCCACCCCAATCATAGTCTGAAGTGGTCTCCCATACACATCTTAATAAGGACTCAATTGAATCCCACTTCAAGGAGCCACTCCTGTCCTGAGCAGGGCAATGGGTAAAACCTGATCCCTGTGGAGATGAGCTATTTGACACAGTTTGGCATATTTTCCTTCAAGGTGTGATTTATCTTTCCTACCTTCCCAGAAGCCTGAGGTCTCCATGCTGTGTGGAGTCTCCACTTGATTCCTAAAAATTTACTAACCTTTTGTGTAATTTCTGAAGCAAAAGCAGGCCCATTATCCCTCTAGATGCTGCTGGGTAGGACAAAGTGAGGGATTATTTCCTTAAGTATGGCTTTCACTACCTCTGAGGGTTTCTCTGTTCCAGTAGGATAGGTTTCTACCCATTCTGAAAGGTATCAACAAAGGCTAACAAATATTTCCACCCTCAGACCCTCAGCATCTGGGTAGTCTATTTGGTCCCTCTCTTCTGAAATTCTGCAGTCTGTCACAAGCAAGTTTCCTTTTCTCTGGACCACTAATCTATTTCCTTTTAATCTTGAACGTTTATTTTGCAAAGTCATAAAAGCTTGTACATAGGGTCTTTTGTCTCATTTCCCTGATCTTTAACAAAACAACTCTAATTGCAATACTATAATTTAAAGACCCATTCAATGGCCAGTGCTCTCTTGAATTCAGATTATACATAAGCCAAGCAGTATTACAGTAAAAAAAATCACTTTCTTTTTAGTCATAGGTTTATAAGCATAGGCTGACCAATCAGCAAAAAATTCTCCCCAAAGAGCTTGCCCCAACAATTCTACCAGACAGAGCTCTGTAATATCCCACAAACTAAACCAGAAGCACCTTAATTCCTGATGACCAATCTAAGTCATAACCTGGGAATGTAATCCTTAACCAGAAAGTGCAGTGATTCAATCAAAAATGAAAACTGTAGATAGTGCTGAGAGTGAGAGAAGGAGAGTCCTCAAGTTAAATCACTTGGCAGCTGCTAGGGAGTCTCCAAATATGCATCCTGGGGGCCCCCAGTCCAGGAAGCTAATGGGACTCCCCACCAAATACCCATGCTTACTGGAGAGTCCCAAAGCTGTCCAGAAGGAGTCACCAGAATATGAAACCAGAGAAGTCAGTGTTCGTGCTGCCTGTCACTACCAGAACCAGTAAATAGAGACAAGGATTGAATCTTTACAGGCACTTTATTCAGAAGTCTGGCAATCTGAGAAGATGGTGGGTTACGTACCCTAAAAGACCATCTTACGTGTCATCTCAAGTCAACCTCTTTTGTAAGGAGAAGAAAAATGTAGTTAAGAGGTTTGGAATTCAGGGAAAAGGTTAATCAGATAAATGCTGCAGTCAGGTGACTTTCCTAGCATCCTTTCATCTGTTGAATGGTGATTATCTAGCATCCTGGTAGGTGGAAGTTTCCTCCCATAAGCACAAAGGCTCAGATACCATCTTGATTGTTTGCAGTCCTCCTAGGTTGAGTTGCTTGTGAGTTCCCTGGAGTCAGGATAGGCCCAGTCATAAATTTCAGTTCCTGGAACAATAGTTTTCTACATGCATTAATCACCAAGCCTATTATCTATAAATTAAAGCTAAAATATTTTCACCTCTGAGTTTTTCCATCAAGTGAAGGTTACTCATAATGGAAGGACAACAAATGAGAGTGTGGTGACCAGAAACAGAAGCGGGACACAGACTGGATCTAATGCCATGATTAGAGGTGGGCAAGTGATGGCTGGAGACAAGGACTTTGGTGGGCACTGTTTTCTAGCAAGAACTGAAGCCCTGCAGGAGAGACAGGTACTGTCAGATATTCCCTAGGATGCAAGGAGAGAAGGGGAGAAATATGCTAACTTCTCCCTGCAGGAAAAACTCTGTTAGGATAACAAAATCTTGCTTGGGTCTTTGAAAGACTCCTGTGTTTTGACTCTGAGGGCAGGAATCAACCATGAGCTAAACTGAATTTTGTTTTTCAGAGACATTCACAGGGCTGCAAAACCAGAGTCAGGACTGGCTCCTTATAGATCAGCTGATTTTTGCCAATGAAGTAAAGTAAGATGGTCCTTTTACCTTCTTTTTGCATTATAATGTAAAATGTAATGATTTAATGAAAATTCTGAAAGACTGATTTATGCTCTCTTATTTGTCACTCTAGCATAGAAAATAGTTAATAATAATAGCTGTACTTATACTTTCCCAAGTACTCTAAGAGTTTTACAAGTATAAATTATTTTAATTTTCAAAGAAACCTCATAAGGTAAGTACAACTGTTAGCCCATTTTATGGAAGACAAAGTTGAAGCACAGAAAAGTGAGCTAGTAAGCAGGCTATTACATATAGATGACACAGTTGTATTTTGGGGTATTAGAAGTGGCCTTTGTGCTTGGCTCTGCTGCATGATTATTGCCACAAAGAGGTCCTCAGATAAACTCCTCTAAAATGGAAACATGTTTTCTTAGATCCATCACCTATATGCCAGCACCTTAAACCAAGCCTCCACCTTTTCTTACCTGTATTGATACAATGGACTCTAGACTCATCTCCTCATTCCCATTCCTGTCTTCTTCAGTCTGTATTCTGCAGAGCTGTCAGAATAACCTTTTTATTTTTTTTAATTTTAAGATTTTGTTTATTTATTTTTAGAGAGAGGGGAAGGGAAGAAGAAAGAGAGGGATAGAAACATGAATGTTTGGTTGCCTTTTGCATGCCCCCAACTGGAAACCTGGCCCACAACCCAGACATGTGCCCTGATTAGATATCTAACCAATGATCCTTTGATTCTCAGGCCGGTAGTCAATCCACTGAACCACACAAGCCAGGGCTAGAATAACCTTTTAACAACACAGCTTCACTTCTCAAAGCCCTCCACTGGTTTTATAGTAATAAAGTCCTATATTACTGAAAAATAATGTCCTATGGGTTTTTAGTAAGCATAACCCAGTGCATTTGGAATACATTCCTTTCCTGGTATAACTAGGCAGCCATTTTATTTACCTACCAGCCTCCTCTTTAAGGAACATTATCTCTACCTCTTTTATACTCAAGGCTATGGACAAGCTCTAAAAATGAGTTAGAAGAGTCATCCTGAAATTATTCTCACTTCCTGCTTATAAGCATTAATCCTTAGGCAGTGGAGGTGTCCACAAAATCTTTTATGTTAGATTCAGCTTACCCCCGGAGAACCCTTGCTAAAGCTTCTGGCAAAATGACAGCCATTTTGTATGTCTGTCAATGGTGCTATTTGTTTTGGCTTTTCCTGGGTAAATTTGGTGGGCAGCCAGGGCAATTAAGGGCACTCCTCAGATGAAAGTTGGGAGAGGCATCTGGGGTGAATCTCTAGGTAGAGAGAGAGAGGTGTAGAGCAAGGGAAATTGGCAAAAGACATATATGAGCTAAAAGTCACAACTTCTATGCTTATATTTGAACTAACAGCAGAAGCTGAAAGAATGCTACAACGGGCCTTAACATGCTGAGAGAAATGCATGGTCCACAGGGTGCTTTACATTTCATCTCTGTGGCAATGACCCACAATAGGATTTCAATATGAGTGCTGCTCTTAACTAGCAAAATATCTTCAGTGTTTCATATATGTGATTAATAAATAAGGGGCAGGATGAAAGTTTGGCACTGTTCTTGGGCCATCTAATTGCATTCATAATTTTTTTCTTTTTTTTTGCATTCATATTTCTGAGAAATTAGAACGAAGGTTAATCAATGTGTAAATACTAGGGGGGATGTAAAAAACCCAGAATTTTTTAATAAAAAATTGTTTATTTATTTTTACATGTTTAAACTTCAGTCACTTCCAAAGTACTCTCCATTTGATGCAACACACTTATCGAGACATTTTTTCACTGCTCAAAACAATTTTTGAACGCATTGATTTTGATGCCTTTTAGTGCTTCTGCCATTTTTGTTTCACTTCTTCCACATCAGCAAAACATTTCCCTTTGAGGACTTTTTTCATTCAGGGAAACAAACAAACAAACACAAAACTTGCTCAGGGTGAGAGTGGGTGAATAGGGAGGGTGGGGCAAGGGGGTCATGTTGTTTTTGGTCAAAAACTGCCAGACACTCAGCATAGGGTGGGCAGGTGCGCTCATAAATTACTCATCATAAAATGGGCAAACTCATTGAAAGAGTCCTCAAAAAAAAAAAAAAAAAAAATTCACTGAAGCCAAACGCAGCCTCTCACAATGCCAGCTGGAACACTGCTATGGACGAGTTCCTAGAACACTATCTAGCGGGAAAGCCTCTACTTCTACAAGGGGCCTGCCCTTCAAAGAAGAATTTCAGTTTTTTGTTTTTTGTTTTTAGTTCCCTCTCATATAAGAAATATTTACTGTCTGATAAATAATGGGCATGAAAAAAATATCAGAAAAAAATGTGTTATAGCTGATAGAAATTACTAGAATAACTCAAGAAAAAGTTTTTGTTTTTAATTGCTTCACAAAAATTGGTGAAAGTGGGATGTGCATGCTGACTATAACTAGAATAATGTTATTACTAGTTGTCATATCAGAGAAGGAAAACTCTGACTCCAAAAAACCTCCGCTGCCTTGCGGCATACCTCTTCAGGGGAAAGGCTAAGGGAGTAAACCCCGACAGAAAATCCGGAGCCGGAGTCCCTAAGGCGGTTTGACGTTGTAGTCAACACCGGCAACTCCTGCGGCGCACCTGAAGGCAAGCTGTATTGACTCCGTCTTTCCCTTGGACCCTTCAGCTGCGAAGAGAGGGGGGGTCTGCTGCGTGGGCAACAGCAGGCGCTCCATATCACCCTGCCCAGGCTCTGTAGCTTCAGCTTCACTGGAGAGGACACTCCAGCGTCATCGCAAGATGTCGATTCAACACGGGAGGAGACAGATACCGTGTCACTCCCGAGTCGGATTGCACAGCCATTCTCGGTGGTGCAGATAGACTCTTAAGAAGCTACCCCATCGTCTCTCGAGACGGACGGCTGCCGACGACGAGTTGTCATATTTTAGTTTAAACAAGTTGCCATAATTCTTCCCAAGACTTCGTTGCTTAAGAATTATATTGAGTCTTGGCTGAGTCACTCAGTTGGTTGGAGTATTGTCCCATACACCAAAAGGCTGCACGTTTAATTCCTTGTCAGGGCACATGCCTAGATTGCAGGTTTGAGCCCCAATCATGTAGTGTACAAGAGACAACCCATCGATACTTCGTTCACATTGCTTTTTCCATCTCTCTACCTCTCCCTCCCTTCCCCTCTAAGAGCAATAAAAACATGTCCTTAGGTAAGAATTAAAGAAAAGAATTATATTGAGCCTTATGGATCTGTGGAAGAACTTTAAAATCTTTTTCATTGCTTTAGACTTTATACAGCCAAAATAATTACTGAGGACATTTCAGCCTGCCTTTTTCAATTCAAAGGTCATTCACACTTATTTTTCTTGCTTTGACTTCATGCAAGACATCATTAATTACATGCTATTAAAATGTAAACTTTCTCTTCAAATACCTCTTTAATGTACATGTTTATTTATATATATTTAGTTTGAATCAATAAAAAAATCCTCTTAGGTGAAGAAAAACTCATTTGTTTTATCGTACCTTGCATTTCAAGACATCACTATCTAGTATCTCATAAATATTTTTCCTTCTTAAATCATTGCCTGGAAAGTAAATTTGTCTCACTTTTTTCATTAAGCTAAAGTTGTAGAGGTCTAATTTTGTAGATGATATGAAAGACTTGCCTCCATGGATAATCACAAGCTCATGCAACTGGAAGGGCCTTCAATCGAAGTCACAGTTCAGCTTGAGTCCAGAAGAGTCCACAACACACTGACCATCATTCTGTTGTTCAGACCCCTGAGACAGACTATGCAGAACATCTTTCTCTGGTAGCCAGTCTCATGTTAATCATCCTTTTGTTGTTGTTTTTCTATGAATCTTTAGCTGATGTCTAATCTGTTACTAAGGATCATGCCCATTCTTGCTGCGGTTTTGCTTTTGGAAGAGAGGACAGCTGGACAAAAGAAATGTTATGATAGTGATTATTGAGTGAAAATTGAGTGAAAAATAAGGTTTGGTGATGTTTTGCTATTTTATATATTTTAGTGCTGTTTTGAGTGTCAGTGTAGACATATCACATGCTTAATTTATTTGAAGCAAATTTAAGGGAAGAATAATTATGGAAACTTTCCTACAAATGACTAAAATTTTTACATCAACACTAACTCATTATTTATCTAGTGTTGATATGAGAACACAACACTTTTCTCAGTAGAAGAGCTCTGTTTCTTAAATTAACTCCATAAATCTCTATATTCTTTCCAATGAATTAAAACATGTTTGCATTTGAAGAACAAGGAGTTGGGATTGAAGTCAAATGTACTCAGCAGTATATAAAGCACTTTCTACACTAAAAGCTTTCCTTAGAACTGTGATTTTAAAAAACAGTGACTGAATATGTAATATGATAGTCAGATTATGATAATAAGTATAAATCTCAAACATAAATCATTGCTATATTGATGTTTGCATTTTGAGAAGACAAATATTAAATTCTTATATCTTCCTCCTGTTTAATGTTCAATGTGCTTATGAAAGTAGGTATTCCTTTTTTGACTGGGGTTTTTACATGTGAATATGAATTTTGAATTTCTGCATGTAATGTTACCAAAACACCTTCCCCATACCCTAATAATGGTCATTGAAAAATATCTTGCTTAATCATTTAATGAACACAAAGCTAAATATAAGCCATATTTTTTCCATAAAATATTATTTATTTAGCCTATATGAATTGTGCTCTAGTGTTAATCAATCAACTAGGCAGAGGAAACATAGCTTGTGATTTTCAATATAAATAACCATAATCTAGAATTTTTTCTTTATGAACGAGTATAGAAGATGTCTTAAAAAATCTACAAAAATTATGTAAGCTTACATATTTTAGGAATATTTGTTTTTTAAACATTTCTATTTTTTTAATTTCATTGCCTATACTGTGTTTAAAATTTATTATTATAAAAGTAAAATATTTTTATAATAATAACCTCAAAAATATAGACAAGGAGAGCCCTGCCCAAAGTGACTCAGTTGGCTTGGCATCATCTCACAAAACAAAGGTCACTGGTTCGATTCCTGGTTGGGACACCTACCTGGGTGCAGGTTTAGTCCCCAGTTGGGGCACATATGAGAGACAAATGATCCATGTTTCTTTCCTTCTCTTTCTTCCTCTCTTTCCCGCTCTCTAAAAATAAATAAATAAAATCTTTAAAAATACATAGAAAGAGACAAGGAGAAAGAAACATCCCAATATAAATATATTTTGGTGTATTTCCTTCCAGATTTTTTATACATAGATTTTTAAATGTTTCTAATGTTTATATTTATAGTTCAGAAAAATAAGTTACCATAAAATGTGTCACTTAATATGATTTTGATGTATTTGAATATATATTTATAACCAAAAACTTTAAGAACATAATATTAAATGAAAAGTTAAAATATGAAATAGTATATAAATAGTTAAATTTTAAAATTGTATAATAAACTTGGAAACATGTTAGAGTTTGACTTAAAACAAAGCCATTTGTTTGAAATGTCTTCTGGAACTGATCATATTCCTTAACCAAGTGGTATAAAGAAAAAAATCCAGAATATTTGAGAGCAAAGACTCAGGTCAAAAGATTATATTCAGGTTAATGTATGTACAAATTTATTCCTCCCTTTTCTTGGAAATTGATACTAAAACATAAAACTCATATAAGTAAGTTTGATTCTTAAAAATATGTAATTGGACATGAGTTTTAAAAGAAGCTATCACCCAAGAAAATAATACAATCTAAAAAATTAGCAAGGGAGAATTTTATCTCTAGATTTTTGGGGGCTGGAATGGAGGTACAAACTTTCTCCTTCCAAATTTTGGTAAATCTGGAATGTTTGGTTTTGCAGAATTCAGGGGACTGATTGTAATTTAATGTTGGCATTTTTATGGTATGAACTCTTTGGTTAAATTCTTCAGAAGATGACCCTGAGATGAGGATTCATATACAAACATCTGAGATTTATTAAGAATGTGCTCCTGGGAGAAGGCAGTAAGGGAATGGAGGAAGCAGGGCTGAAAAGAGGGAGAAAACAAGCAAGTAGAGAAATTTCAGATGACTTCTCGGCCTCAGATTGATTCCACAGGGTACTTTGGAACATAAATTACATCTCAGATTTGTCTCACTTTGAGGCAAAGAATGGGCTGTCAAACTCCCACACAAGTCAGCACTTGGCCTATGGGTTTTCCCAGGAATGTAGTGTCTCTCAGGCATTGGTGTTTCTCTGGATAAAGAATAAGGACAAAAGGGGCTCCCAAAGCTCAGTCAGTCTCCTGAAGACAGGATCCAAAAGAGTCAGGGTGATCCTTAGGAATGTTTGTTACACATGGTTGTCACAAATCTTCCACAAATTCACATTTAGGTTGGAAATGTAATTCTCCATGTTTTGCGTCTCTGATAAGGGTTCAAATGTCTGAACCCAAAAATGCATTTTGAGCTTAGGCATATTGATAGAAACTGTGATGGGATTTGGAGTTGAAGGTGGTGGTGGGGAATCCTTTGGTGTATGTGATCAGGAATGGAAAGAAGAGGATAATACAAGTCCTTTACAAATTTGAAGCACAGGAAGAAGAGAAACCTAAAACATATTCCTTATGGGAAGATGCTTAGCTCAGGTAAATTGTGCCATTGCCTAAACTCCAGAGGAAGGTGGGTCAGAAAACTGTCAGCTCACACTTAGAATAGTTTCCATGTGAGTGCAGCTCAGGCCCCAGGCTGGAAAGGATCCTGGCTCTCTAGGGGTTAGGAAATCTGTAGAAGTAAAATTCAGAGGAGGCCTGGGATGATAGTAGCCTAGCAAGAAAGGACAGTGACCCTAGGTCAAGACCAAAGACAGTGGCCAGCTGCCTCCAAGGGTAATAAAAGTGAAGTCATCCAAGAACAGACTGTTTAAGGCTTTAAACCTGTGCCAAGTTTATTGAGAAATGTGAGACTATGTACTCGCAAATTACCTCAATGCTATATAATTTGTATTCTGATGTTTTCTCACACTGTATTAGAGATTCTGAGCCTTTTCAAATGTTTTAGTCTGTGATTCTAAAATTGTAAATGAGTTGTGTAAGTTAACTCATGTGAAGCTGCTGTGTTCCTGTGGACTACACAGCAGGCAGGTATTGCTGGGAGAAAGGGGAAAAAAGACAGACAATGATAGTCCCTGTGTGGTCTTGGGGGGACCCATCCTGTCTTGCGATTACTTAGAAACTTGTCCAAAGCAAGCATGGGGTGGGGGTGAGGGAAAGCCATTGAGGAAAAGTCTTTTATTCATGTCTTAAATTGTAGTGGCCCATTTGGAAACTGTATGTCTTATAGTGGCATTTGTGTAGTGGCAAACTATAAAAAAAAATCACATCAAGTAATAATTATGTCTTCAATATGGTTAGAGGCTAAACTTGACTTGTCTATACTTTAGGAAAATACATTTTTAACATTAAAAAATAATAGAAAGATAAGAAATGAGGGTACTTAATGATGGTATTTTCACTTACATTTTATTTTTATACCCAAGGAAGAAGTATCATTAGTAAATATCATTAAGTTCCAAGAGCTATCTTCATCAACTTACACTATTATTTAAGTGGAACAGAGATGTTAGTTCAAGGATAACTTCCCTTTCACAAGAACCACAAGATTATGAGAGCACATTTTTTTTAATACTCAAAAAATATTCCAAAAAGTTCAGACTATGCAATTTCTTCCCTGTAGGCCTAGAAGGTTATTTGTTATTAGATTCACTCCCTCATTTCTTCTCATTGGGGAGAGTCCAAAAGTATCTTGTTCTTTTAATAGTATTTTTATTGTGGAAAATTTCAAATACCTATAAAGGGAAAGAATAGCATAACAAACACACAGGAGACTTTTGGCCAAGATGGAAGCCTAGACTGACATGCTCTGTCTCCCTCCACAACTAAGAAGGAATACAAGTACTGCAAAATCAGAGATAACCAGAAGTTCCAGAAAATAAATGGAAGTCCAATGTATGAAGTTATAAAGAAGAGGTGCTCATCAGACAGGTAGGAGGGGCAAAGCCAGGGAGGAGAGGTCAAGCTGTGCTGGTGGCGGCAGCAGCGGCAACGGCAGTGGGACAGCGGTAAGCACAGATACCCGTATTTAAGGGGAGGTGAGAAGTGCCTGGGGAGCACTCCTGGCTGCAGACCAGACCTGTCAGCTCGCGATTCCAACACCAGGGAAGACAAACCCCCATCGCCTCAGACTGTGAGGCTTGGAGATCATGGGGACAGAGGAGGAGGCTCCAGTCTCTCAGTGGAGAGTGAAAATGGCAGGAAACCATCTTGGATCCCCACTCCTACACAAAATGCCACAGCATGGTGAGAAGGGTCACCGGGTAGTGACGAGTGCATGGGGTTCTGTCCCCTATAGCGTAGGATGTGTGACAGCCCCACCCAGGAAGCAAAGGTAAACACCAAACTGTCAGCATGGCACAGATCATAATAGAGATCCTGGTGATGCAGCTGACCAGACAGCAAATATCTAATATAACGAAACAGCAGATAGGAAATCTTCCTGAGGCACAGTTCAGAGCTTTGGTTATAAGAATGCATACAGACCTAACAGCAGATCTTAAACAAGACAGGGAAGGAATGAAGGCTAGTCCTGCTGAAATGAATGAAAACACTTAATGAAACTAGTGGTGAGGGAAAGAAAACCAGGGATCAAATCAACAAATCGGAACATAGGGAAGGAACAAACAGTCAGAAAGAGGAAATGGAAAGTGAGAAAAATGAGGAAAGGCTCAGAAACCTATGGGACAGCTATAAGTGGGCCAACATTTGAATCATAGGGTTGCCTGAAGGTGAAGAAGAAGAACTAGGAATTGAAAAATTATGTGAAAAAATAATGAAGCAGAATTTCCCTAACTTGGGGAAGAAAATAGACTTGCAGGTCCAGGAAGCACAGAGAGTTCCAAATAAACTGGACCCAGGGAGAACCACACCAAGACACATTAGAATCAAAATGTCAAAAATTAAGGCTAAAGAGAGACTCTTAAAAGCAGCAAGAGAGAAGAAGAGAACTACGTACAAAGGGGTCCCAATAAGACTATCAGCTAATTTCTCAAAAGAAACTCTGCAAGCAAGAAGGGACTGGCAAGAAATATTCAAAGTAATGAAAAGCAAAAACCTACAACCTCAGTTACTCTATCCAGCGAAGCTGTCATTCAGAATAGAAGGGCAGAGAATGTGCTTCCAGGGCAAAATTAAACTGAAGGAGTTCATCAGATCTGAACCACTGTTATATGAAATGTTAAAGGTACTTGTTTAGGAGAAAGAGGATCAAAACTATGAACATTAAAATGAAAACTATATCACAACAACCAACAACAGAAGCTAGGGAACCGAAACAAAGGCAAACTAAGTAGGCAATGAAAGTGGGAAAAGAATTATAGGTATGGGGAATATTTTGCAGGGAGGTCAGAGGGGAGGGGTAAGGGGGAAAAGGGAGGGAGATGGTACAGGAATTAAGAAGCATAGTAGGAGGGAGTGGAGTAGACAGGCAGATGTTGAGAAGAACTATATGCTCAACCAATGGGTATGGACTAAGCGGGGGCAGACAGCTGGAGGGAGGGATGTCACTGGGTGGAGGGGAACAAAGGGAAAAAAATTGGGACAACTATAACAGCATAATCAATAAAGTATATATATTTTTAAAAATAACATAATAGATGCCCTTATCCTTGTTGCCCAGGTATATAAAAATTATTATCTTATGGACAATCTTGTTTTATTTATACCTTCATCCACTTTCACTTTTACTTGATGAATCATTTTGAAAAAAATCTCAGATATTATTTCACCCATAAATAGTTCAGTGTGTATCTATAAAAGATGAGGTACATTACACGTCTCTTAAGTTTCTTGTAATCTATTAATAGATTCTAGACTTCTGTTAAGAAGGCAGTGTAGGCAGATGTGGCTCACCTCTTCTCATAACCACATCAAAATTATAACTCAAGTATAGAACCACCATCACTCAGAATTGCCAAAGATCAAGTTGAATGGAAGTCTGACAACTACAGAATTAAAGAAACCAAATCCATCCAGCATGGTTGGATGGACACACACTTGGAACAGGGGCTGGTTTTTCACCTACATGTGGTGGATAAAAATTTGGGAGTGAGGAATCCCAGCCCCACACCAGGCCCCCCAGCCCAGGGTTCCAGTGCCAGGAAGATAATTCCCCACAACTCTGGCTTCAAAAACCAGCAGGGATTAAAGTGGTGGAAGAAACTGCTGGAGCCCTAAACAGTTCCTCTTAAAGAACCCACACATGGACTCACCTACTCAGACTCACTCCCTCTGAGCTCCAGTACCGAGGTAGCATCTTGAAAAGCACCAGTGGCATACAGGGAGATGCTGGAGTGTCAGACCTCTCCCCAGAGGTTGAAGATGAGGATAAAAGTTCAACCTTCAAATTCTGCCTTGGTCTTTCTGGTGACTAACTCCCAACTTAAAACTGTCTAGGTGCCTCTAGCCACCAATCACCTGATTAGCATACAAAAAGTCACTCTAAATCACTCTAGAGATTCCAAGGGTCTTAGAAGCTCTTGTGTCAAGAATTTCTGTTAAAGACAAAATATTAGAACAAGCCATGCACCTAGGATCTCTATCACTTAGAAAATTCCAAAGATTTTAGGAGCTCTGTGTCAGGACCTGGAGGCAGAGACCAAATATATATTTATTATGCCATACAATAGCATTTTTTCCCAAATAAAAATGATGGAAAAATAATAAACCAAAATTTTACCAGTGTGGTGATTTTAATTTTCCATTTGTGCTATGTCATTCCATTTTTATTTACAATGTACACTTTATAATTTTATAACAAAATAATTTAAAAGACATGAGTGAATTGTAATTAATTCAAAAACAGAAGATAATTTATATAAACTATTATTATTCTTGAGTTGGCAAGCCATCTTGCTTCTAATAAGATTTTGAATCCTTGGTTAATTAAATGAAAAACTTAATGTAACCTTAAAAAAAGTTATTGAAAAAAAATCTTAACAACAATATATTTGGCTATATAAAATGAAAACTTCATTAGGTAAAATAATCTTTAACAGAATTAAAAAGTAAATACCAAATTTATTTTTTAAGTTAGTTCATACATCATTTATAAAAGAATAATATTTATTATTAATTCATTGAGAAAAAAGCAAAAACCACAATGGAAAAAATAAGTAAATGAAATACAGTGCATAATAAATCGAATTACCAATAGACAAAGGAAAAATGCTCACAGTAACCTAGTGTATAATGATTTCTTCATTTACAGTTGTAGGAAGTGAGATCAGTAGGGTTAAATCACTTGCTTACATGATGAATAAGAACGAAGGTGAGATTCATCCTTTTAGCTTTGAACTCATGCCTGGTCACATTAATGACTGAGAAAACCTGAGTTGCCTTCTCCTAGATATAACTTTTTGTGACTCACCCTCATAGTTAAGAGTTCTTGAAGTTCAAATGAACAATATCCTTCCTTCTGTGAATATCAGACCCTCACAAAATTTAAATTAAACTCTATGACTAAGTTATTGTTTAGTTCTCAATAGAGCATACTTCTTTCATTAACCTTTTAATATTAACAACATAATTATATGTTCCTCTTTATTAAACTAAAATGTGTTTTAAGCTGTTCTTCAGTCTAATTGAAGAGCATGTCTTATGATAGAGGATATTTTGTTTAATCAACCACTTAATATAGATGCAACATAAAGAATATTTTTGATGACTTTCATACATTTATCTATTAAGTTGTCCTCTTGATGCATTCAAATATGAATACTATGTTCAGACTTTAAACATTTATTGCAGTGATACTCCTCTCTACTCTCCACCCTCCACCCCCACTTGTTTGATAACAGATATGATCAAAAATTCAAAGCACATTCCCATGTTAAACACTTTCTGACTCACTCACTAGGACTTTTTACATACACACAAGAAATCAACAGGATGTCTTAAAAGTTTTCTTCATTTGTAGCATTGTTTCTACCACAGTTTAAAAAAAAATTCCCATAATGATCTAAAGAAAAGGTATGGCTAGTGTGTTTCAATTTTAGACAATGTTGGAAAAAATCATTTTTTCAAATTCATGACCATTCTGGGGGAAAAAAAGCCCACAAGAAACAGAAATTGGCTTAAGTGTTACAACCATGAATCAAAGACTTACAATAGTTTTCCTTCCCAAGTCCCCCAAAAATGTGTTATCATACATTCCCATCAGGAACAAAGGCCTTGGTATGGGCATAATAGACTCCAGGAAGTGGTTTCTTATTTATTTATTTTTTATTTTTTGGTGGTTTCTTATTTAAATGTTTCCTAGCTGATTCTGATAAGTCTTCCTCCCAAAGCACAAGGTCCCCTGTACAGTAGTGCTTCTCAAACTTGAACAAAAACAACCTGGGGCTCCAATATAATGCCAATTCTGGTTCAGTAGGTTGGAGGTGAGGCCTGAGATTCTGCATTTATTTATAAAGAGCTCCCAGTTGATGCAAGTGTTGATGGTCCACAAATCCTACTTTTGGATCAAGGCAATATAACCAGTTCCCAGCTCATTATCACCAATAGATGCTGCACATCTGTGAACTCAAATATGAGGTTGATGCATTTGATTTCATCCTGTCTGTGATTGGGTTCTGTTCAGCTTTTAGGGAATTTTCTCCATTCAAAGGGGACAAGACAAAAGAGAATAGAACTGGTCTTTCATCTTGTTAGCAGTGCCAGCAATAATTCCTGCACACCCAAAGGTAATGTTGAACTAAAAATAAAAGGCCAAAATGAGAGGCAAAAAGCATTTGTTTAAGATAACGAAAGAAGAGCCCTTTGGATAGCACTGATTGAAGCAGAAAACCAAATGGTGTTCAGAATAGGGGTGTGAAGGTAAGGGATTTTTGTAAGAAAGGGAAGGGGAAAATATACATGAATAGAAGGAAGGAATTTCTGTTGGTGTTAGGTCAAGGAAAAAATTTCTATAGGTACAAATAAACTAAGTTATTCTTGAGTTGTACATGGTGGTGCTAATCCTAAATAATGACTTTAACTTTCAGTCTGATAGTCAGAATGTCTGCTTTCCTGTTAGCTTTGCAAACAGTGGTTTGGAATACAATGTTGACCCAGTCCAAAGGTTATTTTTTCCCCAGTTTAAACATTCCAAAGGTTTGAAGAGTAAGACAGGTAAGGCAGTTCCTCAGAGATGACAACTCCAACTCCATTTTGAAGTGGCTCTGTTTATATTATTTCTCACAGAGAGTGAGTGCAGTTGTTTGTTACAGGATCCCTAACTCCCTGTGAGCTCCCATCCTTTTGTGTGACCTAAGCCCTAGAAATCTGAAGCTTTGTGGTGCTGCTCCGGATCTGCTTTGTTGTCTCCAGCTTGTCCTTTCTTTCCTGCCTTAACCTCCCTTCAGAACATGCTGTCATGGTTCAATCCATACATTTTTTTGAACACTTCTTTGGTGCAGGGTGGTCTAAGCATTGAAAAGAGATGAATAATGACTGCTCTTATGCTAATATTTATTTAGAAAAAAATTATAAAAACATGCAAAAATAAATATTGAAAGTATTCCATAACATCTTGGTATTTTATTTCATTAGGGCACCGAAGGCAGAATCTAGAAGCTCAGCATTAGGCGAAACCTTAAAGATCACCATGTTAAATTTTTATGCAGCATATGAACTTCTCCTACCACGCTGTGGGCATATGTCTGCACAACCTCTAAGCTGTTTTAGGAACAGAAGGCTCACTGAGTCCCACAGTAGCCCATCCTAACATTGGTCGCTCTAATTGTTGGAAAGCTCTTATTTACATTTGGATTGTTCCTTCTATTAATTGACAGACCCACAGTCTTGTAGAAAAGGGGAACTTAAGGTCACCTGGAGAAAGCCAAGAGATCTTTCAAAGGGGGAGGGATATGAGCAAAACCTTAAGTTCTGCTGGGATTTAGGGAAATCGAGAAAAGAGGGGAAGGTAGCATTCTCATCCCCTTAAAAGATACACTTCTTAATTCTCAATCTGGATCCTTTAATTTATGACCCAGTGTTAAGGGATAGCTCTATTTTAAATACTAAAGAAAAAGTAGGACAACTGTAATAGAACAACATAAAAAAATGGAAAGAAAAAAAAAATACTAAAGCGCAGTCAACAGTCTCGGATGGCACAGTATCATTCCATGGAGTATATCTGAAAAAATAAGTAGAGAGACTTTGGATTCCCCCCAGTTACAAAGCAGATGATCATCCACATACTACAGCTGGGCCCGATCTCATCTAATTCAGAACAGCCAGATTTATCCAGACTGTAAAGGAAGTAGGCAGTGACTCAGTTATTGTTTGAAGGATAGAACAAGTGTTGAGGTGAAACATGACAATGGCTGACGATATGCCACAGGAACTCGTGGACGCTCGGTTCTAAGCCATGTCGGTTTGCTATGTTGAGAAACCACAGCAGAAGCTGGTCAACCTTCTGTTAACCATTTGTGTAGAACAGCCCCATTTAAAGACATGAACCCAAGTTTTAATTTTAGACATGACAGAAGTCTTCTGGGCTTCTCTTTTTATGGAAAGCAAAGTCACCAGAAATGCAATTCAGAATATTTGGAGGACACATATATGTAATAAAATGAAAAAAAAAAATGTGAATGTGTTGATAGCTTTCATGTGAATTTTTCTCAGGAAGAGAATGGTATTTGTGTTGGAAAAATACAATAACGAGGTGTGGGGTAAAGCAGGAGAGGGGTCTTCTAAAGGCCTAGAGATGGTGGGACATCACTGAGGAAGTCAGAGGAAAATGTTTGCTTGTTAATCTGGAGGAAAAGATGGAAACTGAGAGAAGTAAAGGAGAAGCTTAGATGGTGAAACCTGAAGATTGGTTGAAGGCTGTATTTCAGGATTTGACCCTGCCTTGTAACCACTCTAAATCTTCAAAAGATGCACAAAAAAAATTTACACTGCATGATATGAGTGGGTTTTTATGGAAACCGATGAAGGGATTGGGTTTGCATCAGGCATATCATGGAGTTTTAACATACAGAGCAAAAGAACACTAGTTTATGATGGCCTAGAGAAGCACGAGAAAATAAACCAAGAGAATTTGCCAAAATTATGGAGTAGACTCCTGACTGCAATGGAGTTTATGAACAAGTTTAACCAGATCACAAGGAGGCAAAATGCCCTCAGCTGACCTTTACATTACACATATAGAATCCTTTGTGCCAAGGAAATTTTCCACCTGAAGCTCATATATATTTTTAATCCAATTAAATTTATTGGTGTGACATTGGCTTATAGCAGTAGTTCTCAATCTGTGGGTCACGACCCCTTAGAGGGTCTAATGACCCTTTCACAGCGGTCGCCTAAGACCACTGGAAAACACATATATAATTACATATTATGTTTGTGATTAATCACTATGCTTTAGTTATGGTTGGGGGTCACCACAACATGAGGAACTGTATTAAAGGGTCGCGGCATTAGGAAGGTTGAGAACCACTGGTTTATAGAATTATATAGGTTTCAAGTGTACATTTATATACTACATGATCAGTATATTGCATTGTATACCTATTAGGTAGAAGTTAAAAAAATTTAGAGAAGGAGATGGTCCATAGTGCTTACAGAAAAAGCCCATAAATAACTTTGGTAAACTGTCCTAACTTTGATTAACTGCCTCCCGGTCATGTACCTGTTTTACAACAGATGACCAAAAGTGGTCTGGCCAAAGATAAGAACACTGGGAAACAGATCCCCACACATGCCTATGTTTAGGTGGTCACATATCCCTGGGGGGAAGTGGGTACCACCTATATCTGCCAATCAATATGTAACTCACCCTCACCCCACACCATAAATTATGTAAGTCCTCAGGACACAGGACATGACACCTTGCCTATATCTATTCCTATGCCTTTCATACCTGCCACAGCAAGGCCCATTCTCTTTCCCGAGAACATACTACTAATAAACTCTGCATACTAATAAGCTTGTTGATCTTTAAATCTTTACTGCAACAGCAAGAACTGAGTTTTCCCACAAAATGCTGATCACCCAAAGTCAAATCATCTTCTGTCACCATATATTTGGCCCCCTTTACTCTTTACTACCCCCGGTTCCCTCTGGTAACCACCATGCTGTTTGTGACTATGGGTTTCAGTTTTATATCCCATATATGAGTAAAATGAGTTCGCTTAGCATAAAGGCAGTATTTCATCTTTTCTTATGGCTGAGTAGTGTTTCATAGTATATATGTACCACATCTTCTTTATCTAAGCCTCTCTCAAAGGACAATTTTGTTGTCTTCCTGTCTTGGCCATGAACAATGTTGCAATGAACACAGGGATCATAAAAATATGAAGCTCATAGTTCTAATTATTTATTTTCTTGTTTAAAATGTCTACTTTGAAAGGTTAGATTGTCTTCTGGAATAGGAAGCACCTCCCACTGTGTTTGTGCAATAGAATTGCCCCTTCTACAAAACCTGAGTGTTTTCTAAGCTCTATTTTTTCTAAATGTTTAAAGTTAATTACCTACCCTTGTCTATTCCTGCCACTTTTTAAACAAATTGAAATTTACATTGAAATGTTTTGAAACACAGAACACATAAAACCCAAGGTCATATTACTCAGTTTCCAGTCTGTTTATATCTTGCAGATAGAGAAACAATAGTTAAAAGGTGCAACTTAGAAAAATATTTTTTAGGACTTTACCAGAATGCAAAATTGCTTAAGAAAAATCAGAAGTTACCTAAAGGGATAAAATAATTTTTCTATTTTTTTCTCTCAGAACCTAAAGAATTAAAGACCAATCTGTAACTTGATGGGACCTGACTATAAAAATCTCGGACTAGATTCATTATTCTAGAACTGGCCCGTTATCCTCCAGGAAAATGAAATTTAAAAAATGACAAATACATAGCTCACACTGTGCCTTAGAAATAAACATTTCCAAAGACTTTCAAATTTTAAACTGCAAACTGATATGTTGCCTGAGGTTTTTTTCTTATATTGCTATCTGCGCCTTCCTAAATTACCTCATTTTCAGTGTTCTATCAAATACTGAGCTCTCTGCTGAGATTAAGCAAGGTGATAGTTACACCTGAACCATAAATACATTCAGTTTAAAGTTTTAACTCTTTTTCTTTATAAGTCATATTAAATGGAGGGGTAAATATAAGTTTTCTTGGTGAGTTAAAAATTTCAGTTAAATATATCTAAGTTAGATAAGTTCCAGCCATTTAATGTCTATCAATAATCTTGAATGAGTAAGATGAGCATAAACTGGTAAAAAATAAAACTAAATATGACATAGGCTTAGGTTCAGAAGCTTATAATAAAAAAAAGAAAAAAGCAAATGCTTATTTAGCAGTCTAAATAAGTGAAAAGATATGTACTGGTTGGTATGTACCTGAAGAATCTTTTAAAAAATATTCAAAGGACTTCAAATCAAGATGTCAGCAAAATCAGACATGTTTCACCTTTTTGCACAATCACATCAAAATTACAACTAAAATAGAGAACAACCATCACTCAACCATCAGAAATAGAGTTAAATGGAGGTTTGACAACTACAGAATTAAAGAAACAACACCCATCCAGACTGAGCCAAAAAACTGGTGCCATATCTAAAACTCCATCAACCTGGCTAACACTGCTTGACCCACCTTGGAGATTCCCAGAGACTCTGCCCTACCCAACTTATGGGCCCACCCAAGATGTTATTCTATTTGAATGGCTGGTCTTGGCTTATGCTTCACAACTTCCTAAATATTATCAAACAAGCAACAGCTGGCCTGAATGAGCCCCACGCATGGCACTAGCAGCAGCCAGCCTAGTTTCACAGCTTAATTTTTCCTGGGAATCTCTAAGCCCAGCACAAGTAGCAGCTATCTGCAGATTGCTTTAGAGCTCAGGCAGGGTGGTCTCAAACAAAACACAGGTGGGAACTGACTTCTACCACCAGGGAAACCCCAGGGCCAGTATATTCAGTGGACAGCTACAGACCATGTCAGAACACCACCACCCTGCTTCTGCAAAGCTGATTGTTCATGGAGGGCAGAGGTTGGTGGTCAGTGGTCACTGCCAGTCCTTGCAGCTGTCCCATTGATCTGCCAACAGCATCCAAGGCTCAATTACAAGAGAAGGGTGTATTCAGCCCATACAAAGGATGTACCTTGAGTACCCAGTCTGGGTGATAAGAGGAGGCTGTGCCACTGGACCCTACAAGAACCTCATTGGGCCACACTACCAGTCATGGAGTCAAAGCAGCTCTCCTAATACATAGAAACAAGCACAGAGAGGTGGCCAAAGTCAGGAGACAAAGAAACATGACCCAAATGAAAAAATCAAAACTCCAGAAAAAGAGCTAAACAAAAGGGAGATAAGCAATCTATGATATGCAGAATTCAAAGCACTGGGTATAAGGATGTCCTAGGAACTTAGTGAGGATCTCAACAGCATAAAAAAGATCCAGTCAGAAATGAAGGATACACTAATTGAAATAAAAAAACAATTTACAGGGAAACAACAGTAGAGTGGATGGAGCTGAGAATCAAATCAATGATTTGGAACATAAGGAAGTAAAAAACAACCAATCAGAAGAATAAGAAGAAAAAAAAAAAATCTCCCAAAATAGAGGATGAACAGCCTCTGGGACGACACCAGGCATTCCAACACTTGCATCAGCGGGGCTCCAGAAGAAGAGGAAGAACAAGAAACTGAAACCTTACTCAAAAAAATAATGAAAGAAAAATTCCCTAATTTGGTGAAGGGAATAGACATGCAAGTCCAGGAGGAACAGACAGTCCCAAACAAGATGGATACAAAGAGGCTCACTCCAAGACACATCATCATTAAAATCCCAAAGGCTAAAGACAAAGAGAAAACCTTAAAAACAGCAAGAGAAAAGAAGTTAGTTACCTAGAGGCAAGTAACCATAAGTTCCTACTTGTAGGTACCAGAATCCAGAGTTGTTATTGATTTCCAGCAGCTGTCTCTCTTCTGGGGCCAGACAGTCGTGCAGGGAAGCTCTATTCATGGGGCCCGGGTGCCCAAGGCTGCAGTTGTTCTGGGCCAGTGCGAATTTTCAGCCCATGCCTTTGTGTACTGTTGTCCAGGCAAGACAATGGAAGCAGTCCAGGACCCATGTGCAGAGGGTCATAGTGTCCCAGGACTGGTGCCTAGGGATGCTCACATTCCAGCGTGGCACTCTGTCTCTGTGAGCTTGCTTCTGCCCATGTGAGGCCTAAACCGCAAGCAGACCTGGGTGTGCAGGTCCCCTGTGTGCCCTACTCCAACTGGGATGTGGGAAAGCCAAAAGACCATGAGAGCGAGCTTCTGCATGTGTTCTATTTTGAAAGCCAGTGCCCCAAACTCCCTGCATGATGGAAGTGTCCGGGATTTCAACCAGTGTGGGCCAGTGCTGGCCTTATTTGTCTTTGCCCCTCTTCTGGCCGCCATGTTCCTCAAGGGGCAAGGTCTCCCGTCTTGCAAAGGAGCACCGAGTCTCTTCCCTGGGCACAGTGTTGTGTGCTCTCCTGTGGTGTACTGATCTCCACCATACACATTTTTGGCCCTGCGCAGCCTCAGTACAATCTCCCTCCAGCTGGGGCCATGCACGCTATTTACTGTTGCCTCAGGCAGCAGCCTCCTTCCTCAGCCCCTCCCCTCCCCAGGAAGGCACAGGCTCTGTCAGGCTGCTGCTGCTGCTTTAATCCATAGACCTGGGCACTTCCCAGCTCCCCGCCACCTTGGAGTTCCCTCCAGGGAAGTGCAGTTTCTTTTGTTAATTTGGGATTCCTTCCCCTGCTCCCCAGTGATCTGGCCTGACCACCCTGTTACAGAGTGACTATTAAAATGTCCTATAAAAGATAGCTACATGAATTCTTTATCTGCGTGATGTTACTATGAGTATAAGCCAGTTTATTTACATTCCCTGTGTAATTTTCCAATTAAGACATTTAGTCCTAGACCAATTAGTCCTAGGAAAACCCAGTATACTTTCTAGGAATGGGTGTATTTTCTTTCTGCTCATAATTAAGAGCTAAGAAGCACAGGCCATCTTCCATAAATGCATGTAGGTTCTCAACCAGGCTTTTGGTGTAACCACTGCAGCTGTGTTGACTTTAGACCATAATCTCTGTTTTCTTCTTTGTTAACCCTCTTACTCTTTCCAAATGATTTTTCAAAGATACAAAGAATAAGTACATTTAACATGTGCCTACAGCTCTCCCTCCTGTCTCCTGCCTATGCCTTCCCTGAGCCCCAGTGGCATTTTTACGTCTTGCTTGTATTTTGCTCAGCTTCTAAACAGATGGTCCCAGCTAGCACTTCTCTTTTGGCCAACCTCCTACCTTATGCAAATGTGATCTTTGAACCAACAGCAGCACCATCACATGGGAACTTTTCAGAAATGCTAATATTTGGGTCTCACCCCAAGGAACTGCACCAGAAATTCTAAAGATGGGGCCCACCGATGTGTGTTTAAACCAGCCCTCCAGGTGATCCAGACACACTGCTTTAGAGAATGAGTGTACTCTTGTCTTCTTTCCTAGTCTGTGGTCTCTAGCTCATGGTGTCTCTCATCCACTCAGCATGCTTGCTCTGTTATCCAGGCAAATCCTTTATATACTTTTTAGAATAATTATGAATTATATTTTAAAACTGATTTGAGAGAGAGAGAGAGAAACACTGATTTGCATTGATTATGCATTTATTGGGATAGAACCCACAACCGTGGTATATCAGAACAACAGTCTAACCAATTGAGTGACTTGGCCAGGGTGAAGATAATCATAAGTCCTTAAGGAAGCCTATCTGATTGGTGTAATTATCACCCCTCCATAGCCAGTGAAGCACTTATGAGTACCCTACCTCACGGTCACTAGCTGGTCCATGCTTGAGCCACTAGGAATACCAGGCAACCTGGGTCCCACCAGGGGCCAGCTCTACTGAAAAACAGACCAGCACTGCTTCCCTGAGAAGAATGCAGCAGACAGAGCGAAGGGAGGCCTGCTCCTGTCCAATACGGGGGTGCCCAAAACCCAACATTTATTTATAAAAATTTGTTTCTTTATTCTTACATGTTTAAACTTCAGTCATATTCAAAGTACTCTCCTATTGAGATGTTTTTTCCACTGCTCAAAACAATTTTTGAATTTGATTTTGATGCCTTTTAGTTCTCGTGCCATTTTTTGTTTCACCTCTTCCACATTGGCAAAAAAGTTTCCCTTTGAATACTTTTTTCATCCGGGGAAACAAACAAACAAACAGAAGTTGTTCAGGGTGAAATTAGGTGAATGGGGCAGGTGAGGCATGGGGGTCATGCCGTTTTGGTCAAAAACTGCTAAACACTCAGAGTAGTGTGGGCAGGTGCACTTGTAAATCACCCATCATGAAATGGGCAAACACATTGAAAGAGTCTTCAAAAAAATTTACTGAAGCTGATTGCAACCTCACACAACAACATCAGCTGGTGCACTGATACAGATGGGTTCCTAGAATGCTCACCTACCAGAACAAGACTGTACTACAAGGGGCCCGCCCTCCAGAAGATAATTCTAGGTTCTTTTTTAGGTCCTCTCTCATAAATTATTCTTTAATTGAGTAGCTGTGTGCAATAATGACTCCAGGAGAGGCGTAATCAAAATTTTCTTTGTTGGATAACTTGGATTTTAGAGACTTTTAAGGAGGACAAAAGGCAACAATTAATGCTTGACAGTGTTGGAAACAGTCAGGGCAAGGCAGTTTACCTGTTCTGATATTTAAAGATGGTTCAAGTTAGGATTAAGATTAAAAATCCTATTATAAGTGACATAAGGATCAAATATATGTTATACAGACACCATTCAACCTATATCATTAAAGGAACTGTATTATTAGGTGTTTGCATTAGTGTGTAAAGGTATTATTCCTTTCCCTCTTTTTAAAATTAAGAAGCACTATATAAATCCAAGTGTAGTGACAACTTCAAAATATGGTTTAAAAACTTCAAGTTGCTTTGTTAAGGACAAGAATTAGTAGGGAGGGAATGAATTTCAGTGGAAATCTCATAAAACTGAAGAAAATAAATTGAGGAGGTTTTCTTGAACTTCTGAGTGGTGGCAAAATAAAGAAACAGACAAGTATTCTTACAAAACAGATGTGAGTTTCTAAGATTTATTCCATTGTAATTTAAAAGATGTCAGTAATTCATGCAGCTAATAACTACATCCAAAGTAGTCTTGTCCTACAGTTGGTTTGGGGGGAAAAATCCAAAACAAAAACAAAGCATGAAAACAGAACAAATATTTATTAGACATTAATGTAGCACTCATTTTCTCCCAGGAGCTTTTGACTTACTTGAAGAGTCAAGGTTAATGTATCTGAAGCAATACTGAAAGTACCAGATAATAGATGGTTAAGTGCTAAATTATGTTATCCTTGACGGGCTTCTCTTTGTACATTCTTGGAAATCTCATCTCTCATGATTTTATCTAATAACTATGTAGGTCAGTGTTTCTCAATCTTGAGTAATGTAGAGATAGGCTGTTGAAAAATTTTTCTTACATTCCTTCAGTATGGAACAAAAGAATGTTTATTATTATTTTACCAAAATATGTATCAATTTAAAAACAGGCACAAATTACTTAACCTTTCTCACTATGTGAGATGCAGGATGACTCAGCTCTCACCACTTCTTTATTCAAACTATTGTGAAATTATCCTTTATACACTTCCTGTGGGATTATTATTATTTTTACTGTGATTTGTACAAACACATCATGTGTGTAGAAACTCTGCTTGTGATACTGTCTCAGTATTTGGTAATAATTAATATACTGTGGATTGTCAACTTGACTGAGATAGAAATGAAAAGGTGAGAAATAAAATTTTGGTGATACTTCATATAAAGTAGCTACCTAGATGGTCCTAAACTCTCTTGTTACTTTTAAAAGATTGTCATAAAAGGTGAGTATTGGAAATACTGAGGGATCTTTGTTAAGTATATGTTTGTCTAACCACTATGCTGTGTACCTGAAATGAATACAAAATGATACTAACTGTAAATTATAATTTAAAAAAATTAAAAATATTTAAAAAAATAAATGAGCCCTGGCTGGTATGGCTCAGTTGGTTGGAGCATCTTCCCATAAACCAAAAGGTCACAGGTTCAATTCCCCATCAGGGCACGTACCCAGGTTACAGATTCAATCCCAGTTGGGGCATGTATGAGAAAGCAACCAATCGATGTTTCTCTCTCACATTGATGTCTCCCCCTCCACCCCAAGCAATGAAAAATGTCCTTGGGTGAGGATAAAATAAACTTAAAAAAATTTTTTTTAAATAAAAGATTTTATAGTATGAAGACATGGAATCCTCATTAAGACATATGAGATCTGTCCAGAAGGTATCCAGCCATGTATTATGAAAAAGAGACATTTATTGAAGTAGATACAAGATACAAGAAACTTAGTACACAGGACAATGATGCCTCAGTCCCCTTCAAAGTAGGCACCTTGGGACCTCACACAATTCTATCAATCGCCATCAGTTGCCCTGTTGTATTTTCCTGAATTTCATCGATGGTCTGAAATCTCTTCCCTTTCAAAGATGATTTTAGTTTTGGGAAAAGCCAAAAGTCACAGCGCACCAAATCTGGGCTGTAGGGGGGCTGTGTCATCTGGGCGATTTGATGTTTCACAAAAAAAACTCTGCAGGAGATATTATGCATGAGCGGGTGCATTGTTGTGATGAAGCTGCCAATCACCAGGTGCCCATAGCTGCAGCCTTCTGAATCATCCAAATAGTTTCCATGGAGGAATGTTCAAGCTTAATGCAAAATTTGATGCAGATTCATTGCTTTTCTCACTCGGTCATTTTGAATGCAATGGCCACACAGTACACATGCTCACTTAAGGGTGTCTACCACCCCCACTGACTAGTACAGTGAAGTTGTCATTATTTACACATACACATTCCAGTCCACTCTCCTTGGCTGACAGGTTACACTGATGATGTGCAAACCGTTCTTATATTAACAATGACTGTTCTTCTTCTGTGGGAAATCTTAATTAAAAACTGAGGTCAGCTTTGGTGCGTACAGCTGTGCCTCCCAGATCCCTTAAAACAAAGCATGTGGTGCCTCAACAACCAGCAGACGGCCTCCAGCTCTCAGTTCTTTTACGGATTTCTCAGCAGCAAAGAGCTGCCTAACCCAAGGGCACCTCCTTTCACGGGAGTCCACCTCCAAAAACTGATACAGGCAGTGGTGTTAAAACCTGTCTATTTCTCCTGAACAGGGACAATTCTGATGAGCCGGATATGCTCCAGTTGCCCTGTGGACTTGGCTGAGGCTTTGCTGGCCTGCACTGCAGCTCCACTTTGCTGTCTCAATCCTGCTCTCCTCCTCTCTCCGATTAGCTATGATTCTTAATAAATACTTGCATGGCAAGCCCCATCTTAGTTTGCTTCTGGAAAATCCAGTCAACAAAAGCTCCCATGAATTTCTCTGAGGATCCCCCTGAAGGGGTGAGAAGGCCTCTTCCGCAGCCCTGATTGTTCTTGTAAGCTTCATGTCTGCAAGGTCAGCTTCCAGTTAGATGCTCCTGCCAGCATTTTAAATCCAACAGGTTCAAAGCTGATGCAAAATTATCTGTTGGGCTCCTACCCAGAACAACTTGTGGGCTTTTTTCCTCCTGTTTTATAATTTATTTAATGATACTACCATTGCATTCTCACAGGATCAAATGTTTGGAAGTGATTTTGATTCCTCACACATCTTGCTCTGTAAATCTACTCTATTATTCATGCTCTTAACATGGCAAAGACTTGACTCATTTCTCCAGGGATTCACTTCCCTCTAGACAAGGGATGCTGCTGAAATAATAATGGAGAGCTTCACTTCACTTGAGGAATATTTATACTCTTTAATAGTTTCCTTTCCCTTCCCTTCTACTCTGTAGACTTTAAAAGACAAAAACTGTGTGTGTGTGTGTGTATGTATGTGTTTTCATAAAGGACACATATACAAAACTCTAACCCCCAAACACCCACTTATTTGAAAGCAGATATGTTGGCTCACATATTAAATAAAAGATTAATGCTTTGAGAGGATGACAGCAAATGTCCAAAGCTTAACTTTCCTTCTGCAATTAAGATTAGTGCATTAGTTGGTAAAATGAAATATTTATTTTGTCCCAGCTGAAGATAAAATAAATTCAATTTTCTTTCTCTTTCTTTTATATTGAGCTACAAAACAAAGAAAGCCAAGTCTTAATAAATGCCAAAGTAATAATTTTATAACATAGACATTAAACCTGTGTGTAAATGTTAGTATGTGGTTTAGAAGTCTATGAAAATGTACATATTTTTAAAAGGAGTCAACTCATTAACAGAACCTAACGTTTGTAATTGAAAGTTGAGTTGTCAGTTACAAATGAGAAACTGAGGTGTTTGTGAGAGAGAAATTGTGAGGAAAGCAGTAGAACATTTCCTGCCCATGTGTGCAGTCTTGAGGATTTGTCACGGCCATGACGAACCCGGCGACCATCACCACAGCACCAATGGGAAGCATGACACAGGACATAATCTTATCGGAGTGTGTCCAAGGTTCTTCAGACAGTTTCAGATAACATGCTGACGGAATGATAAAAATTAGGGGAGCTGCACAGAGCACACCCTGCACATCGAAAATGAGAAACGAGATAATGTTATCAGATGAAACATTCCTTGGGCAGTTTTTAAAAACATTTACAAAATGTATTTGTCATTGCATATGTCAAAAGTTGTATAGGACTGATTAACTCAAAGGAAAGAAAAAAATTCCAAGAAATAGTTATTTTTTTCTTTTCTGATGGCATATTTATAAAGGAGAAGAGTAAAATAAGAGTAAAAATATACATAATAGAGTAAAATAGAATTCAGTAAAATAATAAATAGACTAGAAAAAAATAATCAGAATACAATTCAGAAAGTAAAAAAGATGGTAAGATTGACCTCTGGCAAACTCTTGAAATTTTCCGTATTTTCAGTTATATCATATTAGCTTATACTCTTCATTTCAAATTTCTGTTATCTCCTGTGCTGCTCAGATCTAAGAGGTCTGTTTGTCATTGTGCATGCGAGGGAAACATTGAGTGGTATATAGGGCATATTGTCTTTTATTTTTACCTGAGATTCCATAAAAGTAGATGCCTGTCTATATGAGAAAGGAAAACTATAGCCCAAGGGCACTCAGCATGAATTCTCATTTCTATATCATCTTTCAGATAAAACTAAGCACATTAATTATCCTAGAAAATTGACAGCAGAACTAAATGACTATGACTCATTCACCCTTTCCCACAGTAGTTTATGGATAAATCTAACCTGAGGGGAAATGTCAGACTGAAAATTATGAGTAGGGTTATCTATCATAAAAATACCAAGAGTCTTTTACTTCAAAGGAAAAGAAACTTTCCTCTCAATGAGGCCAAATTTGCACTAGAATGTTTGCAAAAACAATAATGTTAAAAGTTACGGCATTTTGGCTTATAGATTTTTCTAATTATATTAAGTGTTAATTATATAATATATTAAACAAAATATAACAGACATTAATAAAATATAATAGTATGACAAACTATTTTTTAAGCCATAAAACATAAGTTGTTTTTTTAATAACTACACTTAATAGCAAATGTGATATTGGTATAAAATTAAAAGCAAGGGTTCCATAAAATATGTTTTGCTATATTTGAAAAAGCTATGAAATTTAAAAATATATAAAGACATAGAAAGAAGACCTTATGCACCTATCACTTGTAGTTTGAAAGCCTTTTGGCATGTTATTTTGGTAATTTTAAATTTGATTTTTTTTTCCAAAAACATTTGGAAGCTTTTTGACACCTTTGGTAATTAGGTGAAATAACAAAAAACTGATTTTGAAGTTGGATGATGTAAAAAAACACTTTGTATCTTAAAAATAGTTTTAAAGAAAATATTTTCTCAATATCACCATTTACTAGAATTATTGGCTTTTATAATAAGTACCATCCTCATACCAGAACTATCATAAGTATGATTCCAAAAATATATCAAAATTTCTTTTTACAAAAGCAGCAAATGTATAGAAAAGTGCTTATTAAGGGGGACACATCATAAAATCAGACTAGCTAGGCAGCATCTAAAAATCTGGGGAAGAATAGGACTGACGACATTTCACTGAAAGTGTTTCTACAATCAGAGATATAAGAATGAGAAACTATTAAGAGATACCAAATTGTATTCTAATTTAAAATATATGAACAATATAATTTTGTTATTTGTAGCACCTGAATACAGATGCATATCTACAAAGGTATATATGTATAAAGAATTAGTTTTCATATGACTAGAATTAAATGAATTATGGATTCCTTGAGCTCTATCATGACCCTTGAAATTAACATTGTTTTTTAAATTATAAGAAATCCTGGTTGACTCTGTGTTTATAATAATTATTATTCTTTAATGTCTTGGAAGTAATTTTTTTAAACACTAAAAAGGTAATTAAAACACAAATATATATATATGTATGTATAATATGTGTGTATGGAGAAAGCCTTTTCTCTTTATAGAACAAACTATAATTCATCTGGAATTGTGGGGTGTAAAAGTGCTATCAGGATAAAAAATGCCACCAGCTGCTGCTAAGAAGCTGTCATCACTCAGCATTTTGTGACTGTTCCAAACCTAACTTGCTGGGCAGTGCAAAGCAATGAATGTTCTGTTTGTATTATAATTCTTAAGAGTTGAGAAAGTAGCAATTAGTGGAAAAATTATATAGCTGATAATTGTATTGGAAGAAGTCCAGTTGGGTATCTTGTCTGAATAGCAGTTACTTCTTAATATTAGAAAGCTTAGTCTTGCTAGAAGTTGTTTGTAGTACCCAAGGTCAAATGTAAAATGATAGAACAGTTCCATCTGCTGTATTTCATAAAAAGAAGACAGCTTATTTGATCTATTTAATATAGCTGTGCTTGAAAATATACCACTGGCCTTGGAATAATTTTTGAAATAAATTTCATAATTGTTTATTAAAGAGACAAAAATAGAGCCTTATTTATAAAGCCAGGACAGCACTCTTCTGTGATAATAACAATATTGATGCCACAGCGTTTTGCAGGGAAATAACAGAAGGTGTTAACAATTTTTACTGGCAATACAGATTGGAAAAGTATCTGAATTCTCCTACCTGAATAGAAACCTCTCAAATGATGGAAGAGGCTGAAAACTAAATAAAAGACTGCTATACCTTTTAAATTTCTACTTTGTAGTCAGTCTGGGCTCTTGAAATGTATTCCTGTACCTTAAAAAGAAATTCCAGTTCAGAAGGCTTTCGCTGCTTGGACCATGCCTTGCTCAGCCTGATCACTGTATGTTTACATATGGGCTCTCACTGGGTAACTGACTGCCTTTTTCCCTTCCACTGGAAACTGCACGCAGTGCTTGTTGGGCTGGTTACTCTGGCCACAACCACCAGCTGCTTCATCTTTTCTCTTTGTACTGCTGCAAGTCAAAACCCATAGGGCCCAATTTACGCAGATGCCTCTTCTCTGTGACAGCAACATCAGTGTGAGATGCTACCAAGAAGAGGAAATAATTATTTTATTTGCTTCTAAAATGAATCCTTTAAAATCGAGGGCGTGTTTGCTTTGGAAAACTGTCATTGTTGTCTGCTGCCATGAAAACAATGAAATAAAAGGGAAGATAAGTTCTAAATGGGGTTTTGCTTTTTATTAAATAATTAACAGGACCCCGAGTAATTTGCCCTATACTTTTTCTTACACTAAGTAACAGTATTTCCCTAACTTTGCAAACTTATCCGTGAAAATCATTATTCTACTTAGTGAAGATTCAGAAACTGCAATAGAAAAGAATCCCTAAAGCACTACTATTAACTAAAATAAAAGCCTTTAGTTAAAAATTATTTGTTTAGATGGAAAACTTTTAGTTTCATATTATTTCATCTCACAGTACTTATTTTAACCCATTATTACAGTCTATCCATATATATTACAGATTACTTTTACAGATAAACACAATGCTTAGATTTTTAACTTAAAAATAAATAGAGAAATGAATGTACTTATTTTACATAATGTAAAGTCTATACTTAGGAAATCTCAGGCTAACATAGTGCTTAAAAATGAGGGCTCTAGGATTTGAAAGCCCTTGTTCAAATCTTGATTCTGCCACTACAACTAGTGTGACCCTATTAATCACTTTGTGCCTGAGTTTCTTCATCTGTAAAATCAATGCAGATTAAGGAAGATAATACATGCAAAACACTTGGCACAGAGAAAATACTCAATACATGTTAGCTCACATTATTGTTCTGAACTGGAACAGAGCATGCTTTAGCTACTTTTAAAGTGTTGCATGATCCAGCCTACATCAGTTACTGACAGAAATGATGCTTGATGTGGCTCTATTGGACGTGACAAATCCCCACACAAAAGGAATTTAAATAAAGACCTGAATATATTATTGTGCATACCAAAAAACTTTTGATTGGGAAAACATGTGCTCAGGTGGTCTGAAAGAGACAGGAGATCGTACATTTTATTAACCTACAAAGTACTTTAAAACTAGTATAATTATCTTGGGTTATTAGATCATAACAGACAATTTAGCACTCTTCTCTAATTGTTTTTTATGAATGTCTATACAAAGTTTTTAAAAATCCAAGGAACTACAGTCATGTTTAAAATTTTTTTAAATAGTCCTCTACAACCAACTTAGATCTTGACTTTATAACAGATATTTGGCAAATATTCTTCTCTGATTACAATACCAGAATTCTGTCTTAACCACAGAAAATTTTTAACATAAGTACAATAGAGAATATTTAATAGATTATGTGCTTACAATTTTGTTGCTCAAGTGTCAGGGAAGTTAGCAATTAACAGAAAGTAATGGCCAATTTTTTAAAAAAATAAAGCATTTCTGAAGAATAAGCAATATGTGTATGGCTTGAAGAACTTAAAGGAAATAAAAAATTGTTAGGCTATCAAGATGTAGTGAGTGGTCAGGTAGTTGATAAACATATTTCTTTCATATCAAAATCCTACAATATTTAAAAAAATGTGAACTCAAATGAGACTTTTCAGAAAATAAGAAATAACAGCTGTCAATGTGTTGATAATCTCCTTGGCATACTTCAAGGACTACTATTACTGTCAACACCAACAAATTTTTGTAACACCCAATTTTCTGATGCTACACTAAAGAATATCTCTTATGTCCAGGAACATCTCTAGAAATAGCTCCTGAATGTGGCTTCAAGGGGCAATCACCCATGTGGTAATTTGAGCACTGTGTCCTTAGCACTCTGCCAGATACCGTGGAGGATGGAGATGGCACCTAAATTCAATCTTGTCTTCAAACAGTTTATAATTTGGTAAGGAAGAAAAGCTTGTGGACAGTCTAAACAGTACATGATACAAGATAATACATAAATCAAGTCAGTATGTTAAGGTAGCAGTCATCCATTTACATAGATCAAGGTTGGAACATGAAAAGATTTTGAGTGAAGCTACTAGGCTTTGGCTTATGCAAAACTGGGATGTAAGTACACATTACCTTTGATTTTTTTCCATCTCCCATGACCTTTCTTTTCATTGCTGGTGGAATAGATAGTTCCCCAGTCCCATGTTGTTTGGGAAGCTGCCTACTTCCTACTTCCCATATACTCTACTACAAGAAAATCCCTAAGAGTGTACTCTTAATTGAATCTTCCACTGCTTTTGTCTGGAACTTCAAATCCAGATGGCAATTAGAAAGAACAACATCTTGGGCACTGACAATACTTTCACCTATCCCTCAATTCTCAATGCAATGAGTAAATAATGACTTAAGATTTCACCTATAAAAGTCAGCTCTCTGTGGTTCATGGCTAATAAATGCTAAGTGCTATGATTCTGAGACATTATGCATGCCTCACCAAATGGCATCATTATCCTAGTTCTACAAAGTAGAACCACAGAGTTTTTCTGTCCTCCCAATTGTATCTGTCACCAAATCTTGTCAATCTTTTCTTGAAAGTGTTTTTTGGGAGTTCATCTACATCCCTTTGTCTTCTTTATTGCCTACAGAGCACCTGAACTTTCACGTTTATTTGTGAGAATATAAGCTTCATGGAAGCATGAATCCTTTCTGATTTCCTCCCATTATTGTATATCTATTGTGTGGCACATAGTGATTATTCAGTATATATCTGCTCCATGTATACATGAGTTAGAAGTTGCATTAGACCTTAAATCTTTGTAAGATTTGGACATAATTAAAGGAAAATAATAATTAAAGGAAAGAATAAACACAAGCCAAAGAATAAAAGAACTAATATGACTTTCTAGGCCAAAAATAAGATTGATTAGAAATGAGAGTATACTTTGAGGAAATGGTAAATAACTTTCCATAGAAGGCATGAGATCAGATTATAGAGGCAACAGAGCTTATGCTTGTTCTGGTGGGGAAAGTGGAGATTTTTAAGCAGGATGGTGATAAAATGTAAGAAAAACTTAAATATGCATTAGGGAAAGCAAAAAGCCAATATAAATTCAGATGTGATATAATGGGAACAAAGATTTGGAAGGTAGCAGGAGAGATTACAAGGGAAAGTTCTAGAGAGAGAAAAAAATATTTTAAAGAAAAAGAACATGGATAATTATAAATAAATGTGGGGTATGGATATCACTCTATTTTTTTTATATTACTCTATTTTAGTGAAACTCTCTAGACTTATTTTTACTTGGCAAAGGAAGTCCAGATGCATTAACTTTTAGTTATTTTTAGCAATATCTATGTATTATAGAAAATAAAACATGAAAAAGTGCTCAGAATCAGGGTGTCTCCACCTCAGCACTTTTGACACTTTGAATTGGATAACTCTTTGTTGTGGGAGCTGTCTTGTGCATTGTAGGATGTTTAGCAGCATCTCTTGCCTCTACCCACTAGATGCCAATAGCAACTGCCTACCCAGTTGTGACAAACAAAAATGTCTCTAGACATTGCTAAATGTCCCATGGAGGTGGAGGGAAAACATTTTCCCCATTGGAGAATCACAGCTCTAAAAGTATATAGTCCCATAAAATGCATAATATCATCCTTATAAATATTTACTATAATATAACAAACACATTTTAAATCCGCTTCAGAAAGCAACAACTTCTTTAAAGGAAAATACATCTTATGTTAAATGTAAAGATCATTTTTAAAGTGATGTTTAGAAAGGAAGGTGTAAACCTTTAAACATACTTACACTGAGTTCTAAAACTATTCCAAGGCAATCAATCAGCAATGGCACGAGTGTGGCTGTGGTAATGATAACCACTGTTATGATTATGTGGAAAACAAATGAAAGATTCCCACCAAAAAACACATTGGCAATTACCTGTCAAATAAAGAGATTAGTTAGTGGGGTCTATTATGCTAAGTGAAATAAGCCAGTCAATGAAAGACAAATAACATAGAATCTCACTTATAAGTGAAATTTAATGAATAAAACAAACTAATGACCAAAATAGAATCAGAGGCATAAAAACATGGAACAGACTCACAGTGACTGGAAGGGTGGGGGAAATTGGGAACTGGTTGGAAGAAGGGGAAGTTCCAGAATAGTCAAAGAGCATATATGCATGACCCATGGACATGGACAGCAGTGTGGGGATTAACTATGGGAATGGGGAGTGGGCTAGATGGAAGGGGGCAAAATTGGGACAACTGTAATAACATAAACAACAAAATATTTGAAAGAAAAAAATTACTATTATAGGGAATACCACTTAAAACTAAAAAAAATAGATTATTTAGAAAGAGATTCTTAGATACATGCAGGATTTATTAAGAGAGTAGTTCATATTATGGTATTTAGGACTTTATAAAATACTACCAATCAAATTTTAAGCCATATGAACGTTCTACCTTCTCCAAAGTACTTGCACAAAGGCATACACACATCAATAACAGGTATTCTTTGTTGAACTATTAGACAGGCAGTATATAGCATATTAATTGTGAACAAATGTATTTCTGCAGTGTAAGAGAGAACTTTGGAAGTTGCGTTTCCTTCTTCCTTGAGTCCAACAAAGTTACCATTAAGACAAACCACAAATGCTATTTAGATTATTTAAATGACCTCTAAGAAAAGAGGTCCCATAATTTCCTTTAATACCAATGGATGTGTAATATTCTTTACTAACAGGAAATCAGTGTTATGTAATCTAAGCCCTGTTTGATACAAGTTATGGTAAATCTATTTTATCTTGCCTTTCCTAAACAAAAATGGAGAAAAACTGATCACCATTTTCCATTGATATGCAATTAACAGTTACCTAATTAATATGTCCTACACTGTGATTTGATTTGCAAAAAACATGTCTAGATGATTCCAATTCTTAGAACTTAACATTCTAATTGGAGATATCCACCCAATCTAATGAAACAAAATAGTAATCAATTTGTGACAGGATAAAAAAAAAAAAAAAAAAGATCACAGAGAATCTAGAACTAGAAGAAGCTATATTTACTTAGATCTGTCTCTCTTAAAGTAATGGATTTTCAGCATTTCTGAAATGTGTTTGTCATACCTTGGCTTGAGATGAGACTTGAAACATGTATAAGATTTAGAGTAGAATTATAAAAAGGAACAACAGTGTGAAAAAGAGCAAATAGGTAAGAACAAGAATGATACTTATGAATGACATGGAGGAGAAAGTCTGAACAGGGTGGTGACTACATGAAAAATCCATGAGGCAAGAGTTGGAGGTGGTAGGAGATGTCCAGAGGCAGGGAGACCTTAAGAAAACCAACTCTCTAAGCTGTGGTAAGTAACATTCCCCATAGACCAATGCAACCATAACTCTCCTTAATAGTTTAATGGGGATACTTAATAACTTTTATTCATTTATGGTTTTAAAATTGGCAATGTCTTTCCAAATACTATCTTGTTTAAAATTCATTTTTTTAGAGGCCTCTATGATAGAATTTTAATAATGAAAGATCATTAGTGAGTCAGGCTAATGAGACAGGCTTTCGGTACCCTTGTATGTGGCTGACTATTTTACCTATAAATAGAAATGGTTTTGATTATGTTTATGTCAACTGTATATTTGTGTGTGTGTCTGTGCATGCATGTGTGTATATAGAAAGAAGGAAAAGAGAAAGAGAGTGAATGGGTGAGGTATATACAAGGTTCCCCTGCCTAGTAATTGCTTTGGTAGCAGAGATCTTGATTTAGTTTTGTCTTCCTGTCATGGTAGCTAGAAAGGAAATACAAGTTCCAAGTACTGAAGACATTAACTGTGCAGGTGGAGTGACTCAGACTGTCCACAAACAGTTCACCAGAAACCATATGAGAATGCACCATCTGTTATTGCTCATCTACAGGTCAGATTTGAACCTAAAGTACTAGGAAGAAGCTAAAATAAAACCATTTCATGCATCCAACATGAGCTAGCAAAATTTTTAAAGGCTCTTAGGTTTAAAAAAATCTACATAAAGTGAAGTTCAGTCCAGGTCCCTTTATGTTCAAGGAGGACTGACCCGTGAATTATACATTTGCAACTGAGGATAAGCACTAATTGTCAAGGATATACATAGTGCTGAACATTTCCTTATTCCATTTTCCCTGTGCAGGTCCTTATCCTCAGAACTGGCACACGGTAAGCACTGATCTGCCTTTAGAAGCCTGTCCATTAGTTAGTGTATTTAAAGCTCTGTAGGCATTTCACTTTACACATTAGAGCCATTCACCCATTAGAGTAAACAGGTTCTAGAAACAGACCCTAAAATTAATAATCCCTGTTCAGGATGATTCCTGAAAGAACCACTGTGAAGCAGGATCATTTTTTTTGCTAACTGGTACAGTGGATTTTTAGCTGACTTCCATAAGGGACTCCGGACAAGCCTTGTTATCTAATTTTACACAAAAAGAATTCACCTGTTTTACCTAATCTTCCTCCACAAATCCAGGTGGACTATATAACATAACTTGGAGTTGATATAAGAGTGAAATAAATAAATAAATAAAATATAAATATAAAACTACTTATATTGTTTTATATGGTATATAAATACAAATAAATAAACATTTATATAAACATATAAATGAAATACATCTGTAAAACAAATGGTTTAAATGGAGTTTTGATTTTCCATGAGAAATAAGATATTGTAGTTTTAAAAATATAACAACCATGATCAGAATCTGTTCTGTGGTGCCTTTAATGCTATACATATTGAATTATAAAATATCTTAGCAAAAAGGTAATTTTGTAAAACATGTTTTAAACCTTAGTACTTAATTTCTTCATAAGAATGTTTTTTTAATAAAAAAGAAACTTAGTTTGGCTGTGTTAAAGGCTGGCATTCATTTTGGAATGCAGTTGTATAAATATTTATACTTATGCTAATATAAACTAAACCAAACCTAACTTTAGAAAAAAATATCTTGTAAACATTGAATATAAATTTATCATTAAACTGGTTGAAAGAAAAAAATTTAAATTATATTATTTGTCATACACTTGAGAATTTGCAGGTTCAAATGATTTTCAAATCTTTCTGAATTAAATGTAATAGAGAGCTAGCACCCCTAGATAAAGTGTTGGAAGGGAAGGGTGCTTACCTCTCTAGTCACAAAGCATTCGATCGGGTACGTCAAAATGACAGTGACTCCATAACAAAACCTTCCAAATGTTACCAGGTCATCATTTCTGCAATAATTTTCAAATAAGTCTCCTAGAGAATGACATAAAATAGATTTAACAGATACTACATATTGATATAAATATCTAATAAAAGAGATAGTAAATATTTATTATATCAATAACATTACATAAACTTTAATTTAATTAATAGAATAGGTTGCAAATCTAAATATATTTTTGAATTCAATAACAATATAATTATTGATTGATATTAATACTAGTTAGTATATGCTCCACTTGAAAATAAATTAATCACTAATACTTTTTCTCTTATTCTCATTGTTTGTTTTGGTAGAGTCATTTAAATTTATATCAACTTCTGAAAAGTACTTTTATCCATTGTCTTCTTACAGAAGAATCAACTCCCTAAATTCTTTTGCATTGGTTTTATAAACTTGTTTCTGGTCTTTGTTTCTGGTAAGTAAGGGACTTCACTTTTTTTTTTTTAAAGAGTCTGTTAAAATAAACAAATTTCCTTTGAAATGCTATTCATAGATCAAGGACAATCTTGAAAGGAAGAAGGGACCATTGCATCTGGGGAGCTGAATTTCCTGTGTATCACACTACAGGGTTTAATCACAAATGCAGGGCCATAGCAAGGAATTTCAAACATACACTATCTTTCATGGTATCCCATGAACCCAAGTGTAAATGCACTGATTCAAAACTGAAAATATGGAAAAGCATTATATTTCATTAGTTCCAAACTAAATGATGGACTATATATACCTTGAACAAAATCTTAGTTAGAGACTGTCTTTTCTCAGACATCTATGAGGAAATACAGGATCTAATTAGGGCACAGAAGACATGTCAGCAAAAAAGGTTTCCCAACACTGAAACAAGAAATACTTCAGTCTGTTTATTTCCTAAATGTAACAAGTGTACATTTTTTGGTCACAGTTTTCATTACAACTGTAATTGAAAAACCAAAAAATAAAATTAAAAAAAAAAAGAAAATTAGATCAAAGCCACACACTACTTACTACATTGTTTAAAAAGAAAACAATACTTTTGTACTTTCATTCACTAAAAAGCTAAATGACCTGCCTCTTCCTAAGACTTAAATAACCCTTGTCCCCTCCTACCATCAACTAGAACAAATGTATATTACTTTCTGTGACTCTTTGGAGCAGAAGGGGACTAAACCACAAAGCAGTAGTGGCAGAAACTTGTTTCAAGGTCGATTGAAAAGGTTCCAGCACTCTAAGAAAAAAGGACAGAAGCTCCCCTTCACTAACCTTCACTAAAAAATGAGCCTGACACCTATTCAAAAGTCACTGGGAATGTCAGGAACAATCTAGAGTTCTTACTGCCTCCTCACAAACTGAAATTAACCTACTGCAAGGAAAAGAAAAGTAGCACACAGTTTGCACAAACAAGACCAGATATGCCTGAGGTGAAATGGCCTGAAGAAACAATGTCAGCTTATTCTAGCTTGAGTCTAAGTGTATTTTAGGGAATTATAGCTAAGGGAAAAAAAAATAAACCAACTTGTCAACTTTGTTATATAAAGATTTAATTATATCTGAGTAATTACCACTGATAAAAACACCAGGAAGGTATGACTGAAAAAAAGGGTTTATGTTTTACAGAGAAGGCATTTACAAACCAAGGTTTTGTACAGACTGGAGCCTGCAGGACATTCATCTTGGCAAAAATAGTGATACATGGCAATATTTTGAAACACAATTCTAATCAAGACTTTCAAGGTATTTCATTACTGTATTCTAATGGTGCACACATATATTGTATTATTTTTTACTGCATTGAAATTATGTTAATCGCTTGCTTTTGAAGCCATCTTTATTTCTTGAGGAATATCTGCCTATAATCATAGATACCTCTTACCTCTATTTGAAAATGCACCATCCGCCCTGTTTTCAGCATCATTAGAAAACTAACCTAAGAGGAGTGGAAGTCTAAGAGACAGCTTTCAATGGGTCATACTTGACTAAAATGGGGTCGGCAACCAGAAAAATAAAAATAAAATTGGACTGGAAGTCAGGAGACTTGTTTTCTACTTTGTCACCAGTCAGTTTGGGTAAGTTACTTCTCTTTGTGTTTAAAGTAGGGGGTAAAGCTAGTTATTCCACCTATCTTCATAGGGTTGTTTAAAGGTCAAATGAGATAATAGACCTGCAAAAGCTGTGAGATGCATGAATCATAGCAGTTAGCAGGCTGTCAGAATATGCTGAGTATTATACTACATCAATGAGTGAACGTGAGGGTCAAAGGAAGAGAAGAGATGCTCTCTCTATTGTTGGGCCTGGGTAAATAGAAGAACATTTGGTGTGGGGCAGTGGGGTGAAGTTGCAGGGAGGGAAAGGGCTAGTTTTGTGGAAATAATAACGTTTTCTATTTAATGCAAGAATGGGACGACTAAGTAGAAATGTAGGCAAGAGGCTGGAGATGAGAAAACAAAGTTTGGACTAGTTAAAATAATAAAAATCTCCAGAGAATTTGTTAAGAGGGAAAAAAAGCAACTTGCCTGAGCTAGTTAATGAGGGATGGGTGGTACACGGGAGAAAGTGGGTAGGAGAAAGCAAAGATGAATTACTCAGAGAGAGAAAAATTAACAGAGTGAATGATGGCGTGGTGGTACTCTTTTCTCCACAGGAGGGAAGAAAGCATGTTCAGTACTGTTAAGTGATCCAGAGAGGTCCATGAGAATCAGAACTGAGAAGATGATTAGCTTTGAAGAGTGGGAAGATAGTGTTGATTTTGAAAATAAAGCTGCAGTGAGTAGTAGAGAAGGAAGCAAAAATTCATGTGCTCTGAAGGGAAAGCATGGAAGGAGAGAAAATGGGGCTAGGAAGTTTAGCAGTTTAAAGATTTTTACTTATTATTTTTAGAGAGAGAGGAGGGGACAAAGAAAGAGAGGGAGAGAAACATCAGTGTGCAAGAGAAATAACCCAACATCTCCACCCCCTGATCTGGCCCACAACCCAGGCATGTGCCCCAACTCGGAATCAAACCTGTAACCTTTTGGCTTGTGGGATGACACCCAACCCACAGAGCCACACCAGTCAGGGCTGAAGTTTAGCAGTTTAAAATGAAGAAAATAAGGACAGAGAAAGAGCAGACAGGCAGGAAGGTAGAGGAGAAAATGGGTAGATGATTTGGTGATAGTCTAAGTACAATACTGGTTATAATTGTTTCCAAAATGAGAAGTGATAGCACCACTTCATGGGAACACCAAATTGCAGTGAGGCCGCGCCTCTCATTTTACCTTGGGTGAAGCCTGTAAATGTCAGGTATCCACATGTAGCAAAGGGAATACATATAAATACAGAAGCCAAGACGGACAAATGGATGATGCGGGACCACTTAGCGACTGTTCGTTCTTCCAAAGAACCGTAAACTAAGAAGCAGTTATGGTGGCAGATAAATGCTGCAAAAAAAATAAATAAATAAAAATTATTAAAGCAAGCAACAGTGTTTCTTTTTTTACTTCTGAAAATTCAGAGATATCTGCTACTTTGGAATACTAATGAACTGAAGTTCAAATATACTAATTTATGAGATATGTCAAAAATAATCCTTCTAACAGCTTTAGGAATGAGAAATTTCATTCACATTAGGTTTGTATAGTCTCTTCATGTCACTCTTGATATAAACCAGGCCTATTCAATTTTCTATTTAATTTTCCATTTTCTAGTGGCATTTCCCATCTTAAGGGGAATATATACAACACTATATTTTCAGGCTACGATTTGTTTTTCAATCTGGGACGTAACAGAGTAGCTTTAGACACCTGGCCAATTCCTAATAATTTGTGTGCAAGGTTTTCAAGAAGTCCATAACATTTGCTAGATTCTCAAGTTAAGAAATAAGATGACTTTAATGCGTGCTCTGCACGAGAAAGAGACTTGTCCAAATGGAAGCAAATTTTAGTGATGAGTGAGGAAAGTTTGAGCCTAATTTTATGGTGGCACAAACTAGGTCATATGCTGCTAATAGGATGTCTAAAACTTAGGACATCTGTTCTCCAGACACAGATATGAAACATAGCACTTTTTCACTGTACAGCAGACTCCATATTGGGAAAGGGCCTCTGAAATCATACTCACCGAAGGACATGACACCAACGGCCTGAATGGCATTGGGTTTTGCAAATACCCACACATCCTCTGTTTTTGGTCTAGAGGAGAGTTAATTTAACGAATAATTAAACAAATACAAGCACAAGCATATCAGAGTCAGAAATAATAGGAGGCCTCCATTAATCTTATTTATTTGTAAATAAAATTCCCAGAAATATTAATGCAATCTGCTAATCCCAGTCCTCTAAAAATGAATGTCAAATACTTGGAAAGACTCTATATCCACTGAATACTTAATTTTGTGACTTTATTTACTCAACAATTTAACAACAAACATTTGTTATCATTTGAGATACTCATTAAGGAAGATACTAAAGTTAATAATGCAGTATTCTTCCTTGATTAATCAATACTGCTCTTTACTCCCCTCCAACAAATTCTCCCAGATGTATCCTACCCAAGGGAAATTCATAGTTGGCACTGCTTTACTGAGGAAAGTGGACATGCACTAATATATTTTTTAAAGAACTGTCTTATTTATTTATTTATTTATTTATTTTAGAGAGAGAGGAAGAAAGAAGGGAGACAGGCAGGGAGGTGGAGAGAGAGAGCGAGAGAGTGAGAGAGAAAAAACACACAAACACTGATTTGTTGTTCCACTTTTTTATGCATTCATTGGTTGATTCTTGTATGTGCCCTGACTGGGTGAACTAATATTAATCAGTGATGTACTTAGCTATGTTCTGGAAACTATCCTATATTATCTCAAGCTTCACAATAACTTAAGTATTATTATTACCATTTAATATATTAGGAGAGTTAAGCTCTGGGTGGTCACATAACTTGTCAAGCTTCCACAAATAGTAAGTAAAGAAGTTGAGATTTCTCCTTGGTCTATCCTAATATCTCTTCTACACTGAACTCTCAGTGCCCTTAAATGCCCAGCTGTGGACATACTTCTCAAAAAGGTTTTAGAAACATATACACATTAAATAGCTCAAAGAAGCCTGTGTTTTAGTGGATTAAAATATTTGCTAGCCCATCTATTGGCAGGGATTGTTTTCCTTGATTACCGCATCCCTGAGTAATGGTGAAGAGCATAGGCTTCAGGTAGCACAGCCTGTGTTGGTCTTTTGGGACCCCTCACTTATTAGCTGTGTGATCTTAAGTTACTTAATCTTTCTGCGTTTCAGTTTTGTGTATATAAAATGGGAATAGTAATAATAGTACCTAATTCATGGAGTTATTGTGTAAATTAAATAATGCAAAACTCCTAATGGAAAGCCTAGCATATATTAAGTGTTCAATAAATGATCACTTGTATTATCAGATTATGTGTTGGTATTGTTATTATTATCTATTGTCATTTAATAAAAGGTAGCAAAAGTCTAAAAATATGGCCAGCTTCCCTAAAAAGAAAAGGCTTTAGCAAGACCCAAAGAATGCATGAAATAAGAGGGGACTGGGAAGCAAAGGTCCTGGAAAGCCTAAAACCACCTGTTTTATGTTTGTTATTAATCCTAGAGGTAAAGTAGACACAAAAAGTTCTGTTTGTTTTCTCAGAGTTAGTGGGATTTATGTATTACAACATTTCTTTCCACCTTTGAATGAATAAATGCAGACATAAAGGAACTAGCTAGCCTCTGAGGGAGGCCTCCAGCAGTAACAAGGCTGTTCCTCTTCCCTTAGTTTTTTGAGTGGGAGCTGCTGCCACCTGCTGCCTCCACTACTATTGCAGTAAACATTAACTTCTGGGAGCATACCTGTCAAATTCCAATGTTAACATGGTAAAATACATATTTTGTCCATGATCCTTAAAAAAAAAAAGTTTTTAAGGCAGTACGAACAACTGCAGAAGCTTAAAGATTTTTAACTTTTTAATATATTTTGATTTATCTACTTTGCCTGTTAAAGTATTTGCACAGAAATAAAACTCATTTTTCCTTTCAGTACATATTGTAGTGGTGTCTTGCTTTTTAATTCTCATATTAGTAAAGAAAAGATTAGAGTCTGATTTTCAATTTTTTCTTCATTTAAATTTCTAAAAATGTTCTTGGTCCATATGCTTCCTTCAGTATATTCCTAGCTAAGATGGAGTATGAAACAGTACGTAGAAATAATTTTGGATTTTCTGTGTTCAGTTTAATGATGCTGATTTTATAAGGCATAAAGTGCCAAAAAAGCTGTTATAAATCAGTAAAAAATGTGTGTTCAAACCTAGGTAAAGAGAAGATAAAAATTTGAATGTGGCTTTGAAATCTTTTATGCAATAGCATGTGATTAAGTCCCAGAGCAACCATTGCAAGAAGGAAAAAAAAACTTTTCTTGGTATATTTTATGAAGTTGCTGAAACTTTGATATCAATGTGGATGAGAGAATGAGCATAAGGATTGTTCTGACTTTAGGCTTAGATTTGGAAAAATAAAATATCCAATGCAATCAAGAAAATGTATAAGAAAAAAATCATGACTAAGAAGAGTTATTTTCTAATAAATGCAAGGGTAGTTCAATGACAGAATAATCAATTAATGTAATTCATCACACTAACAGATAATGGAGAAAAAACTAACAAGCATTGTTAAATATATTGACTAGCCTGCCATCCAGTATTTATTTTGATAAGCAATATATTAATAAAAAGAACCTCTTTAACCTGACAGAGATATAATATATTTAGAAGTGATAAGTTAGAAATATTATAATGTGGAAACCAGATAAGAATGTTCACCATCACTGCTTTCATAGTACATGACTGAAATTCCTAGATAATGCAATAAAATATGTAATAATTGGAAAGGAATAAATTAATTGTACACAACATAATTGTATACACAAAATATTCAGGGGACTCTACTGATAAGCTATTGGAGCATTCAGCAAGGTTACTGGATAAAAGCTCAATACACAAAAATTAATAGTGTTCATATATACAAGTAACAACCAATACAAATGTTCTTTAAATGGCAGTGACAAAAAATACTAAATATTTCAAAAGATATTTATAATCTCAATGACATGACATAATTTTTTGAAAAATACAAATAACTAGAGACATACACCATATCCATACACGTGAATGGGAAGACTCAATATCATGTAGGTGTCAATTCTCCCCAAATTCATAGTTAAATTCAAATAATAAAATATTATAACAAGTGTGGAAAGAACTTTTTAAAAATTCAAAAGCAAAATTATAAAGCTAAATATTGATAAACTTAATAAAACGGATGAAAGGTAAATAAAAATGTCTGCATAATAAAATAATAAAATACAAAGTTAAAAATAAATATAAACTAAAAACTGGGAGATGAAATTTGTCATAGTTATCAAGTATAGTTATCCACTATAGTAAACATCCCTGCAAATCAATAAGAAAAAGATATTCCAGTGAGCAGTGGACAGCAGTCAATTGATAGATACAGAAAAGAGAATAGCCAATAAATGTGCTACAAGTCCCTCACCCTCCTTAATAATTAAACAGATTAAAATGAACTCCATAAAAAAAGAGCATTTTACATCCAATTTAACAAGAGCAATGTTGATAAATTGCTGGGAAAGAAAAACTTGCAATTATTATAGAGGAAGCTCTAAACTGTAATACACTTTAGAGAAGAATTTGGCAAAGTCTAGTAAAGTTGAAGTTAATCAAAGGTTGTAAGAAATAACATTTTTTAAGTATGTTTATTGATTATGTTGTTACAGTAGTCCCAATTTTTTTCCCTTTGCTCCCCTCTACCTAGTACCCCCTTCTTTCCAGCAATCCCACCTCACTTAGTTCATGTCCATGGATCGTGCATATAAGTCCTTTGGCTTTACCCTTTCCTATATTATTCTTAACTTCCCCCTATTTTGTACCAACCAATTATGCTTCTTAACCCCCGCACCATTTCCCTATTTCTCCCCCTTCCCCCTCCCAACTGATAACCCTCCAAATGATCCCCATACCTATGATTCTGTTCCTATTCTGGTTAGCTTAGTTGGATTTTGTTTTTATTTTTTAGATTCAGTTGTTGATAGTTGTGAGTTTGTTGTTATTTTAGTGTTCATAGTTTTGATCTTCCTTTTCTTAAGTAAGTCCCTTTGACATTTCATATAATAATGGCTTGGTGATGACAAACTCTTTTAGCTTTACCTTGTCTGGGAAGCACTTTATCTGCCTTTCCATTCTAAATGATAGCTTTGATGGATTGAGTAATCTTGGTTGTAGGTTCTTGTTTTTCAATACATTGAATACTGCTTGCCAGTCTCTTCTTACCTGCAAAGTGTCTTTTGAGAAATCAGTCTTATACCCCTTTGTAGGCAACTCTCTGCTTCTCTCTTACTGCTTTTACAATTCTCTCTTTATCTTGAACTGTTGGCATCTTAATTATGATGTGTCTTGATGTGGTCCCCTCTGGGTCCAGCTCACCCAAGACTCTTTGTGCTTCCTGGACTTTTATGTCTATTTCCTTCACAAAATTTAGGAAATTTTTCCTCCATTATTTTCACATAAGTTTTCAATTTCTTGCTCTTCCTCTTCTCCTTCTAGCACCCCCATGATTTGGATGTTGGCATGTTTAAAGTTGTCCCAGAGGTTCCCGAGCCTCTCTTCATTTTTTTTCAATTCTTAATTCCTTATTCTGTACTGGTTGACTGTTTTTTTCTTCCTTATGTTCCAAATCATTGATTTGATCCCCGGTTTTCTTCCCTTCACCATTGGTTTTGTGTGGATTTTTCTTCATTTCACTTAGCATAGCCTTTACTTCTCTTAGGCGTTTGCTGTACTCAAGCATACCTGTCAAGCCTGTGAGCATCTTTATGACCAGTGTTTGGAATTCTGTGTCTGTTAGTGTGGCTATCTCCTTGTCACTTAGTTCTCCCACTGGAACCTTGATCTGTTCCCTCTTTTGGGCCATTCTTCTCTGTCTCCTCATCTTGACAGGCTTCAGTGTTTGTTTGCCTCTATGTCTTAAATAGAGCTGTTGCTCTTGTTATGTTGTAAGGGGTGGAGCCTTAGGGATTCATCAGTACAGGGCAACCTGTTTCACCACATTGTGGCGTTGTATGTGGGGGAGGGGGCTGAGAGGAAACAATGCCACTTGCCCAGCACTCACCTCTTTTCCAAGCACTTCCCCCACTTCTGTATGGGACTGGCGCCTCTCTAGCTGTTGCCCTGGCCATCATTCCCAGAATGGGTGGGTCTGCGGATGTTCTAGGACTGTGGGGGCCCTTTAAACAAGCAGACTCTGCTGAGAGACTGGCAGTTTCTTCCTGCACCCCAACCACCCACTGGTTTGCATAGTCGGAAGCAATGAGGCTTGATTTTCCCCAGCCCTGGAACTGTGAGCTGTGTGGCCTGGTCTGCTGCTAGGAGTGCTCCCCAGGTGACCCTCCCTACTTTTTAAAACATGTGACTGCGCTTTCTGCTGGCCTGCCACTGCCCCAGCTGTTGCCACCACCATACTGTTTCCTCACTGCCCTGGCTCCACCCATCCTAACTGTCTGGATGAGCACTTCTTTACATCTTTGTTTGTTGGACTTCCATGCAGCTTGATTTTCTGGAACTTCTGGTTGTTTCTAGTTTTGAGGTAGTTGTATTCCTTCTTAGTTGTGGAGGGAGATGCAGTGTCTCTCTAGGCCTCCATCTTGGCCAGAAGTGCAAAAAAATTACATTTTTATGTATATTTCCCAGGCTAGGGAAGTGCACATTTGTGCAAGCAGATATGGATAAGGATGTTCACTGCTGCATTGTTTATATTAACCAAACTTTGTAAACAACATCGATGTCCAGGAAAATAATTGACAAATAAATCCATGAAAATGTGACCTAATCATAAATTTGTGTGCTATAGAGCAATTAGAAAGAGTCACTCAGTACTAACTGCATCAAAATGGAAATATATGGAATACAATATTGAAGGAAGATAGTAATTATGTATATTTATAAACATACTAATCAATACTATATATTGTAGTCAATACATAAAAGCATAGTATAAGTATAAAACATGAACAGGAATGACTTAAAACAACTTAAACGTAATGGTTACCTCTGGGCAAAAAGAAATGAATCCAACTAAAGAATAATAGTTAGCTCTAGAAAAAAAGAAATGAATAAACTTTTAAATATGATAGTCTATTGCTGATAAAGATTGAAAGCAAGTACTGTATAAAAAATTTCTTCAAATTATTTACCCCCAAATCTGAAACTATGTCTACATAAAAACCTGCATTTGATGTTTGTAGCAGCTTTATTTATAACTGCCAGAACTTGGAAGCAACCAAGATGTCCTTCAGTAGAAAAATGAACAATAGACTCTGGTACATCCAGATAATGAAATATTATTATTCAGTACTAAAAAGAAATAAACTATCAAGTCATGGAAATACAAAATAAACTGAAATGGATATTACCAAGTGCAAAAAACCAGTTTGAAAGGCTATATACTGTGTAATCCAGCTATATTTCATTTCAGAAAATGGAAAGCTACGAATATAGTAAAAAGATCAGTGGTTGCCAGGCTTACTATAAGGATTCAATCATCTAAGGAACAATGTTTCAAGTGTTTTAACATATTTTAATACTAACAAAAATAGAGGCTGGTATATAGCAGTGTGCAGCCTTAGTATGGCAGATACTTTCAAAAGAATAATTGCTTCCCTTACTCTAAAAAATTCAGCCATATGCTTAGTTACATTTTTTAGAAACCTTTTTGTGGAGGTGAGGTGGGAGTGGGGAGGTTTTGGAGAGTTATTCATTTTGCAATATCATCTCAGCTTGGATTCTTGGATTCAGGCATTTCATCCTATTTTGAAAGACAAATTCCATTTATCTTTATGACAGCCGAGTAGTAGTAATAAGGCAAAGCAGTAGGAAGCAAATCCTAGCAAATATATCTCCAGTCTTCACAGACTTATGAAAGCAGGCTTCAGGGAGATTGCTTCTGATCCCCAGAACATAAGACTTCTGATCAGGAAGATCAAACATCACACCTCTCTGTGGTACCTGCCCAAATTCTTTCCCGCTAAATACAAGCACTTTTCCAAATCAGATGGTCTCGGCAGAGCCTGCGTTTTTGTTGAGAGCCTTCCATATTAACCTCTTCAACCAGACACATCAGAGAGTCAAGGGCTCTGGCTGGCAGGCAAACAAAGGCCCCATGTTTCCTGTCACACCGCAAGCTGTTAATGACATAGGCAGATCTGCCCACTTCCCCAGCTCGGCCTGGCAGCTCTCTGCCACTTCCTGGCTCCCAGCTCACTTCTCTTTTGATTCTCTTCTCTAGACAATTGTGATTTACATGAACATGTAAAGCTGCTCAGGAAAATTCTTGGGAATCACTCTAAAGATTAAGATTGGTCCTTTTTTAAAGCATAAATTTTACATAAAGCTAATCTCCAGTTAAAATTCACATAAAGCATTGTGCTGATTTTTTTGCCAAAATATAAATTTTTATATGAGTCATATAAAAAGCTTGCACAGCTTGGAACTGCAAATATCACAAATGCCTCCTTTGTCTCATTTGGGACTCCAACCACTTTTGATTTTTATTCTGTTACCTATGTTTTCCTTTTTCTTTTTACCACTATTAAGTCTAATTCCTCTGTCAACTCTTAAAAAAGTAGTGTTAACTGTTTTGTCAGTTAGGACTGAAAGAACAGAGTGAGTGGGGGTGGGGGCCAGGATCCCACTTTTTATTTATTTATTTTTAAAATAATTTATTTGTTTCTTTCTTGTTTATTTTATTTTTAGAGAGAGGGGAAAGGAGAAAGAGAGGGAGAGAAACATCACTGTGTGGTTGCCTCTCACTCGCGCCCCCAACTGGGGACCTGACGTGCAACCTAGTCATGTGCCCTGACTGGAAATCGAACCAGCGACACTTGGCTTGCAGGTCGATGCTCAATCCACTGAGCCACAGCAGCCAGGGCAGGATCTCACTTTTTAGTATAATAAAATTATATGTTAGAATTATGTGTTGTTTTTGTTCTCGACTATGTTTTTCAGGAAACAATTACATTAAAATATGTGAATTTACATTAAAATAAATGTAATTTCAGATATGAGCTTCAGATAATTACTTTCCATTAGAGTTCTACTTGGGTTTCTACCTCTGTTCACTTTATATGCTGTCCTCGTACCATCTTGTCCATAGCAGATGCTCCCTAAACTCCACAATTGCATTTCTAAAATTCCGTGTGACTTCTTCTTCCTCTCTCTACACCCTAAATGTAAAATCAAGATATTACAATATTAAAAACATTTTTCCTCAGACCTGCTTCCTTTCATATGTTTCCATAGCACCTGTTCATAATTCTATAAAATAGTCTCAGGAGGCTCTCTTCGATGTGTTTGGCCACCCCACTTCACGCTCATAAGTTTTAAGAGACCTGCAGAAAGGAACTGTGCTTTACTGACCTGCCCAGCCCCAGTACCTAGAGAAGTGACTAAATCATTAAGCATTTAGGAAATGCTGATGGACGGAACAGACTCTTCCATTTTCTCATTTTTGTGGTGAGTTCTGGACCATCTACCATCCTGGTTATTCAAACTGGAAACCTTGACATCACCCCCTCTTTATTTTCCTCTTCACTTGCACGAGCCTTGTTCCTCTACTGTTCCAGATGCCTGTCTTCTTCCTATAGATAGCCTCCTTCCAGGCCTTTCTACCCCCAATCTGTGCTCACCTCTGCTACAAGAGGAGTCCCATTGAAATGGAGACTAGCTCTGGTCACTCTCCTGCTTAAGAACTTTCAGTGCACTACACATAAAGCTTTTCTTTCATGTCAGTCACTTCCAACCTCTCTATGATCATTT